>NC_136067.1:1084726821-1086225620 GCF_964261635.1 Lissotriton helveticus | reverse complement strand
AAGGGACATATCTTGGACCAGATCTGGTCCTGTAACCTGGCCTTGTCCCCACCAGACATACTCCCCTGTGTCTGGTCAGATCACCATCTGGTGGACACCACTATAACATTGGCCGGTCAGATCCCTGCCCCATTGATGGCTGGCGGCTTGTCACGGAAATGGAGCACCTACGATGCTCAGGCCTTTCTTACCGCTCTTGCTGATACTCGTATAGACCCTTCCGACGATATGACAAACTAGAACACAATCTTGGCTCCTGGCTAGAATCGGCCAGTGATATAGTCGCTCCCTTAGTTAAATTTCCCCGCACCAGGCACCACAATTCTCATAGGTGGTTTTCTGATGAGCTCAAAGCCCACAAGCTGAAAACCCGCCAATCGGAACGCTTTTGGAGACGCAACTATTCAGATCTAGCCAGACAATCCTATCTGATCGCAAGCAATGAATACAAGGCAGCCATCAGATCGGCAAAGATAGATCACTTTTCTAAAAGGATCTCCTCGGCAGAAAATAAATCTAAGGAGGTGTTCATAGTTCTTAATGAGCTAACCACCGATGATAAATGTAAATGTAAATGTAAATGTACAGGAATTTATATAGCGCAAATCACCGAGCGGTTTCTAAGCGCTTGCTTAGGGAACCCGTCCTGGTATTCCCCTGTGAGATAACCCCAGCAGGGAATCCACAAGGTGAAAGCCAGGCATCCCACCGCGAGGGGCCGTTGTGGAGACTAAGCAAGCTATTGCCCAGAGTCGCAGAGTGTGAACCCGTGAATCAAGTAGGCACCGGAGCGAGAATTGTCAAGTCCATGGACAATTTAAGACTCAAGACACCGCCGAGCCGGGAAATGAACCCTGGTCCCGGGCTGACCTCTGCTTCCAGGTCTGCCTCCTCTAACCAGTGAGCCACACTTCTCCACTTCTCCACTCATGATAGAGCCCTCCTGATTCAGACCCCTACTCAAGAGGCCTGTGATACCTTAAACACGTTCTTTCTGGAAAAGATCATAAAAATTAAAATGTCCATCCCACCTCCTCCCCAGTCATCCCCACTGGACACTTCCTCTACAAACCCCATGACGTTTTCCACCTTCCCCGCTCTGGACTCCACCTCCCTAACGGAACTTGCCACCCGTGTCAAATCCGGTTCTCCCAATGATTGTTGTCCACCAGCCATTATGCGGAATGTATGTCTCAATCTATCTGACGACATTCTAAATTTACTTAACAGATCTCTCCACCACGGAATTTTTCCTACCGCTTTCAAGGAGGCAATCTTACTACCCCTCCTAAAAAAACCTGGCGCCGATCCTGCAGAGCCGTCGAACTATCGTCCTATTTCCCTCCTTCCCTACCTTTCCAAAATCTTGGAGCCCCATGTCACTCGGTGCCTGTCAAACTTCATCGAAACTTCCTGCTATCTGGAGCCTAATCAGGCGGGCTTCCGACCTGCCCATTCCACAGAGGCGGTCATCTTGGCAGTTCTCGACACACTCAGAAGTAACGCGGACGCTGGACGCCACCAGGCCCTGGTCCTGTTGGATCTGTCGGCCGCGTTCGACACGGTGGACCACAACATCCTCCTCCACCGTGTCGGGCAGGCGGGCATCCAAGGCACAGCTTACGAGTGGATTAAGTCCTTCCTTACTGGAAGAACTCAGGCAGTCCGCATGGGTCCTTACACTGCCAACAAGACTCCCACTTCCTGTGATGTTCCCCAGGGTTCTTCCATCTCCCCGCTCCTCTTCAACTTGTACCTACGACCACTGATCCAATCCCTTTTGGAATGGGATATTACAGTTTTTAACTACGCAGACGACCTGCATCTCATCTTCCCCCTCAACTTTCCTCATGCCATAAAAACATTTCACGAGGTCATGATTCACATCCAGCTCTGGATGAACCAGAATCAACTAAAACTAAACCCCGGAAAGACTGAGCTCCTCCTCCCGGGACTCAGTCATACCCTCTGGGGCCCACAGTACTGGCCCCCAGAGCTTGGCTCTCCCCCTATCCCAGCCAAAGCTGTAAAAAGCCTGGGCATAATCATTGACGCCGAACTTTCCCTTAAAACCCAAGTTGGAGCTGTAGTATCCTCCTGCATGCACCAACTCCGAAGGATCCGTAAGGTCCGCCATCTTCTCCCCCCCTGAAGCACTCACTCAAACTGTTATGTCACTTGTGCTTTCCCGACTGGATTTTTCCAATGCAATCTATCATGGTCTTCCTCTATATCTGATACACCGCCTCCAGGTCGTCCAGAATCAGGCGGCCCGCCTGATCCATGGATCCCCTAGATGGCTATCAGCCAAGCCTTTGCTCCTCAGCCTTCATTGGCTGCCGGAGGACCAGAGATCCACCTTCAAGGTGGCCTGTCTCACCTTCAAAGCTCTTCACTGCCCCAGCCCTGGGTTCCTCAAATCCCTCATTCACCCTCACTGTCCGTCACACAACCTCCGATCAGCTCACCGTGATCTGCTAGTCACCCCTAAAATCAAAACTAAAAAATTCGGCGGCCGCCGCTTTTCTCATTTGGCTCCTGCACTCTGGAACCTTCTCCCCCTCTCAATTAAATCTTCTACATCCCTTCTTAAATTCAGGAAATCGCTAAAAACGCACCTCTTTCCCCCCCTTGGTTAGGTTTTCCGCACCCCGTATTTCCTCCTCACTCACTCTGTCACTAGCGCCAGGAAGCTCTGGCGACAGCGCGCTTTATAAATGGCACCTAAGATAAGATAAGATAAGATGTGCTGTACTCTCCCCTGTGCAGCCTCTCATGTACTTGCTATCTCCCCTGCCAAGGACTCTGGGCCTGTTGCTCTGATGTGCTGTACTCACCCCTGCCAAGGACTCTGGGCCTGTTGCTCTGATGTGCTGTACTCTCCCCTGTGCAGCCTCTCATGTACTTGCTATCTCCCCTGCCAAGGACTTTGGGCCTGTTGCTCTGATGTGCTGTACTCACCCCTGCCAAGGACTCTGGGCCTGTTGCTCTGATGTGCTGTACTCTCCCCTGTGCAGCCTCTCATGTACTTGCTATTTCCCCTGCCAAGGACTCTGGGCCTGTTGCTCTGATGCGCTGTACTCTCCCCTGTGCAGCCTCTCATGTACTTGCTATCTCCCCTGCCAAGGACTCTGGGCCTGTTGCTCTGATGTGCTGTACTCACCCCTGCCAAGGACTCTGGGCCTGTTGCTCTGATGTGCTGTACTCTCCCCTGTGCAGCCTCTCATGTACTTGCTATCTCCCCTGCCAAGGACTCTGGGCCTGTTGCTCTGATGTGCTGTACTCACCCCTGCCAAGGACTCTGGGCCTGTTGCTCTGATGTGCTGTACTCACCCCTGCCAAGGACTCTGGGCCTGTTGCTCTGATGTGCTGTACTCTCCCCTGTGTAGCCTCTCATGTACTTGCTATCTCCCCTGCCAAGGACTCTGGGCCTGTTGCTCTGATGTGCTGTACTCACCCCTGCCAAGGACTCTGGGCCTGTTGCTCTGATGTGCGGTACTCACCCCTGCCAAGGACTCTGGGCCTGTTGCTCTGATGTGCTGTACTCACCCCTGCCAAGGACTCTGGGCCTGTTGCTCTGATGTGCTGTACTCACCCCTGCCAAGGACTCTGGGCCTGTTGCTCTGATGTGCTGTACTCTCCCCTGTGCAGCCTCTCATGTACTTGCTATCTCCCCTGCCAAGGACTCTGGGCCTGTTGCTCTGATGTGCTGTACTCACCCCTGCCAAGGACTCTGGGCCTGTTGCTCTGATGTGCTGTACTCTCCCCTGTGCAGCCTCTCATGTACTTGCTATTTCCCCTGCCAAGGACTCTGGGCCTGTTGCTCTGATGTGCTGTACTCTCCCCTGTGCAGCCTCTCATGTACTTGCTATCTCCCCTGCCAAGGACTCTGGGCCTGTTGCTCTGATGTGCTGTACTCACCCCTGCCAAGGACTCTGGGCCTGTTGCTCTGATGTGCTGTACTCTCCCCTGTGCAGCCTCTCATGTACTTGCTATCTCCCCTGCCAAGGACTCTGGGCCTGTTGCTCTGATGTGCTGTACTCACCCCTGCCAAGGACTCTGGGCCTGTTGCTCTGATGTGCTGTACTCACCCCTGCCAAGGACTCTGGGCCTGTTGCTCTGATGTGCTGTACTCTCCCCTGTGTAGCCTCTCATGTACTTGCTATCTCCCCTGCCAAGGACTCTGGGCCTGTTGCTCTGATGTGCTGTACTCACCCCTGCCAAGGACTCTGGGCCTGTTGCTCTGATGTGCGGTACTCACCCCTGCCAAGGACTCTGGGCCTGTTGCTCTGATGTGCTGTACTCACCCCTGCCAAGGACTCTGGGCCTGTTGCTCTGATGTGCTGTACTCACACCTGCCAAGGACTCTGGGC
Source organism: Lissotriton helveticus (assembly GCF_964261635.1). NCBI lineage: Eukaryota > Metazoa > Chordata > Amphibia > Caudata > Salamandridae > Lissotriton > Lissotriton helveticus. The sequence continues at coordinate 1,086,221,247 of NC_136067.1, read as the reverse complement.
CTGTTGCTCTGATGTGCTGTACTCTCCCCTGTGCAGCCTCTCATGTACTTGCTATCTCCCCTGCCAAGGACTCTGGGCCTGTTGCTCTGATGTGCTGTACTCACCCCTGCCAAGGACTCTGGGCCTGTTGCTCTGATGTGCTGTACTCTCCCCTGCCAAGGACTCTGGGCCTGTTGCTCTGATGTGCTGTACTCTCCCCTGTGCAGCCTCTCATGTACTTGCTATCTCCCCTGCCAAGGACTCTGGGCATGTTGCTCTGATGTGCTGACTCACCCCTGCCAAGGACTCTGGGCCTGTTGCTCTGATGTGCTGTACTCACCCCTGCCAAGGACTCTGGGCCTGTTGCTCTGATGTGCTGTACTTTCCCCTGTGCAGCCTCTCATGTACTTGCTATCTCCCCTGCCATGGACTCTGCACTTCCTGTTTGTGTTTGACCTGTGCATAGTCTCTACCATTTGTACATGATTTTGTGGCTTGCTGTTGTCTACTAATGTTGTATTGCTACATCTGTGCAATATATGAATAAATACAGATACTTCTGGTGTGTGTTTTATCAGTCTCCTTGCTGATTAAAGTCCTTTTCTTGTTTGCATTTGCTTGACTGTGTACCATGCTCTATTTTTCAGTTCAATTTACAACAAGGGGTGGTCCCCGGAAGCTTGTCTCCTTTCTGGTGAAGAATTGGCTTGGTAGTTTGGTCTGCCCTGTTCCCATGATGCACTGGGCCAGGGACAGACTAATTTGCATATAGCCAGGTTCTGAGCTGGGATGGGGCAGTGAGCTAAATAACGGTGATGGATCAAGCCCTGATCTTTGGACTGGGTAAGAGTGGGCTGCTTAATTCAGACACTCTGTTCATCACCACCCCCTTTTCTGAATCATTTTGTCCACCATAAGCGTGGAAGGGTATACTCAGACATGAGTCCCTTGCTCACTGCTCCATCAGGATTCAAGCAAGCCGGGCCGACGACGCCTGAAATGGCAGAAACCGGTCCCCGGAAGCTTGTCTCCTTTCTGGTGAAGAATTGGCTTGGTAGTTTGGTCTGCCCTGTTCCCATGATGCACTGGGCCAGGGACAGACTAATTTGCATATAGCCAGGTTCTGAGCTGGGATGGGGCAGTGAGCTAAATAACGGTGATGGATCAAGCCCTGATCTTTGGACTGGGTAAGAGTGGTCTGCTTAATTCAGACACTCTGTTCATCACCACCCCCTTTTCTGAACTATTTTTCAGTTCACCATTGCAAGGCTCTTTGTGGCCATCTGATTTTTAGACAGGGGTGACAGGGTCTTCAGTACATTCTGGCCCTGCTGATGTTGTACTCTGTGATTGCTATTTTACAGGCCATGCAGTTTTCTTGTTGGTGATTTGCTATTGCTGCATACAATGTTCACAGGTCACCTTGGGGGACACTGACAGCACAGGGTGTGCAGCTGTTCAGTGGTTTTGTAGCTGTCTGTGATGTCATGAGGTATGTGTGTGTTTTCCTTTCTGTGTGCCCAGGCGTGTATGGTCATCTTGTGTTGGCCCTTAGTCCTGGTGGCATGGCTTACATGGCATGTGTGGTGTTGGGTGTGGCAGAGGTGTGCAGTGTGAAGGGTGTTAGTTTGTAGTGTATGTATGTGTGCCCCTGTATGGTGTGAGACACACATGTGTCAGCCAGGTGTTGTATGCCTGTTGTTTGTTTTGTCTTGCCCTGTGTGGATGATTGTATGCAATAGTGTGGGCTGTGGGGAGTGTACTGGTGTTGTGTGTTCCTTGTCAGCCAATCCTGCAGTGCCTGTGTCCCTGGTTGTGTGTTGTTTTGCAGTGTGTGTGTATTGTGCTTGTTGTTACAGTGCTTGTTGGTGTGCATGGGGGTGCACGGGATAGGCACCTGGCCTGTGTTTAGCTCGGGTGGGGTGCAGTGTAGTTTGGGGTGGTGTGTCCCTGTGATGTTGGTGCCCTGGCCATGTCTTGGTGTGGCATTGCCTTCTGCATAGTGCGCATGTGTTGACCGCGGCGGTGATGTGACCGTGGCCGGAACGTTGCTGCTGGTTGGCGGACGTTGTGTGTTCCGGATGCTGTGGGGTGCCTTGTTGTGAGGTGGGTGATGTGTGGGTGCCCATGTGGATGTGTTGTGCCCCCCAGCAGGATGCCAGTGTGGTGCTTGGGCCCTGTGTCGGCATGCGTGTTGTGTGGTGCATATGTGTAGTGGCGTACCTGCCGCGGCGTCCGCGGCGGCCCATCTGGCGATATTGTTGCAGCAGGTACATGACCGGATGCATGTGGAGGGCTGGGTCCATGGGGTTCATGTCGGGTTTCGGCGTTCGTGCTCCGCTGTCAACTTTCCGCCTGCTTCAGCTGTGCGGTGTCTCCGCTGCGGTGCGTCTGCTTGTTTGGGCCATCCTAATTTGTCGAGCGGGGAGGACGTCATCGGGCGCGGCGGAAGGTCTCGATAGGATCCCGCCGCCGCGGTGGCGGGCGCACCTTGATGGCGGAGCGCGGCGCTCCGCGGCGGACGGGAAATGACCTGTGTTTACCTATCCTAATGTGGCGGACGTGAGTTCCGCTGCTCGCGGGCGGAAAAAGCTGTTTTTCCGCCCCGCCACCACCGCGGTGGTGCCACCGCCCGACATCCTAATGGACCCCTTAGATTCCCAATTATTTCCTTTATTTTTCTTTTTGCGTCTAATGCCCATCTTAGGTTACTGTGTCGGATTTCCTCACTACACCAATGTGAGACCTTTTCCCCTTCCCCCTGGGATTGGCGTTTCCAGAATCTTACCATCGCCATTTTGGCCTGAGTGTTCCACCCAATCATATCTGTTTCCAGTCTAATTGCCTGTATCATTGATGACTTTGGTAGTGACAGTAACGTTTTCAGGGCCTTACCTTCCTCCCGATCCCAACCTCCCTTTCCGCTTAGAAGGAGCACCTCTGCACCATACAGTACTTGGGGCGGTATCATGGCCTCATATGCTTTTAATAACGGTTTACGTGACTTATCCCCGTAGTTTATATTACATTTTTTCAGGCCATAAATGGAGGAGGATGCTTTTACGTTTTGGTGTTCCAAATGTATATCCCATTTTAAAGAGGATTCAAACCAAAGACCAAGATATTTGTATTCTTTTACCATTTCTAATTTTATTTTGTCTATGTGCCAGCTGAAACTCTTGGACCCTTTTCCGAAGCGCATGATCTTTGTTTTTTCCATGTTCACTGTCAGCAATTTATCCTTACAGTAGTCATGGAATGCATTTAATTTTCTTTGTAGCCCGAGCTCGGTCAGATCAGTAATCACGAGGTCATCTGCATACAGCAGGCATGAGACCTTTCTATTATTCATCCTCGGGCTCGCGCTTCTTTCCACCTCTAGTGCTGCTGGCAGGTCCGCTAGGAATATTGAAAAGAGGAGCGGAGCTAAGACGCAGCCCTGTCTCAGCCCGTTCCCTATCTCAATCTTCCTTGTCAGAGCCCCTTGTGTACCTTTAATTACTTGGGCCCATTTCCCTCTATGCAATTTTTTCAGGATTTCGAGTAAGCACACCGGGATTTCATATTTAATCAGGCACTCCCATAGTTTCCCCTGGTCCACTGAATCAAAGGCTGCCCGGAAGTCGACAAAAAAGCAAAACAGGTTCCCCTTTTGTTCTATCGACTTCCGGGCGAGGGCCCACAGGGCATTACAGTGGTCTACATTGGAGTGCCCTTCTTTAAAGCCCCCTTGTTCCACCGGGATAATTGAGTTCTCTTCTACCCAGTCCTTTAATTTACTAAGCACTAATTTGGAAAATATTTTCTCCCCGATGTCCAATAGATTAATTAATCTATATTTTTTCGGGTTTTTCACCTCCCCTTTCTTATGAATTGGCCTTATTATAGCCCCATTCCAGTTTTCGGGAAATTTCCCAGTATCTAGAATGACTCCAAACATATTTGCAAAAAATTCCGCCCACCACTCTACCTGAGTTTTGATTATTTGTGCCGGGAGATTATCCGGTCCTGCCGCCTTTGTGAGATTCAAACCCTTTATCTTCTTTTTAACCTCTTAACTCACCCAACCCATTAACCCCTTCGCTGCTAGGCCTTTTCCCCTCCTGTGCTAAGCCTTTTTTTGGCGATTTGGGGTAGTGCGCGCTTAGGCCCCTGTAACCTTTTGACCACATAAGGTATCCACGCCAAATTTGCGTCCTTTTCTTCCAACATCATATGGATTCTAAAGGTGCCCAGGGTTTGTGGATTCCCTTGGAGGGGTCCCAGAAATTAACCAAAATATAGTGAAATTTTTGTTTTTTTCAGAAAAATGGGAAAAACGGGCTGCAAATGAAAGCCTCTGTGTTTTTCCCTGCAAATGGTATCAAAAAAGGGTTTGTGGGGCTGAAATCTCCATTTTCTCAGCTTTTAGGGAATGACAGTCTTTTGTCAGAGAACCAACATTTTTCACACAGTTTTGGCATTTTTCTGGGACATACCCTATTTTTGCTATTTTTAGAGCTTTTTACCTCCTAGTTAATGGTAGAAATGAGTTTGAAAGCAATAATGGATCCTGGAAAGCTATACATTTTCGAAAAGTAGACAAAATTCTGAATTCAGAAAGGGGTCATTTGTCTAAATCCATGAAGGTTTCTTTATAGAAACTAACAGTTAAATATTGGAATAATTGAAAATTTGTTGAAACAAACAGCCTTTTGTCTCAACGTTTTCACCTATAACTTCTTGTTATTTTGACAGCTCTTGGAAAGCCGTATACAGTTACATCCGTTAGACCTTCCTGGTTGTGGGGATATATAGGACTTGTAGTTTCACCAAGAACCCGACGAACCCAGAGCCAAAAACTGAGCAGCAACTTGCAATGGTATTTTTTTATTTACTGGGTATAGAGCACTTTTTCTTGGAAAATGTATACATGGAAAAATCTGTATGAAAGATACCTATGTATTTCTGATTTGGGTACAAATTATAGAGTTTAGAAACAGTATATAATTGCACATTTTCAAAATTGGGAATACTCATACTAGCATGAGAATTATTGGTCATTTTTGAAAAAGATTTTTTTTTAACACAATGTCTTTCATTGGGAAGGGAGAAATGCATGAAAACTCAATGGTAATAACAGTTGATTTACAAATCTGAATTACCCTAAGTCTCCCGATAAAAACGGTACCTCACTTGTGTGGGTCAGCCTTTTGCCTGCGACAGGAAACGGCGCAAAATGCAACGTGGTCACACCTTAATTTTGCAGTTAAAAATTGACCCTTTTATGGCAAAGTGCCTAGCTGTAGTTTTTGCACCCTAGCTCTGCCGGCACCTAGGGAAACCTAGCAAACCTATACATTTTTGAAAACTAGACACCCAGGGGAATTCAGGATGGGGTGACTCGACTGCCTACCACCAGGTTCTGTTACCCAGAATCCCTTGCAAAGCTAAGAAATTGTCAAAGAAATGCATTTTCCTCACATTTCTGTGGTGGAAAGTTCTGGAATCTGCGTGGATCAACAAATTTCCATCCACCCAGCGTTCCCCCCGGTCTCCCGAAAAAAATGGTACCTCACTTGCCTGGGTCAGCCTAGTGCCTGCGACAGGAAACAGCGCAAAACGCAACGTGGTCGCACCTCAATTTCGCAGCGAAATCGTGCCCTTTTTGGGCAAAGAGACTACCTTTTGTTTTTGAACCCTAACTCTGCCGGCACCTAGGCAAACCTAGCAAACCTATACATTTTTGAAAACTAGACACCCAGGGGAATTCAAGATGGGGTGACTCGACTGCCTACCACCAGGTTCTGTTACCCAGAATCCCTTGCAAAGCTAAGAAATTGACAAAAAAAACACATTTTCCTCACATTTCTGTGGTGGAAAGTTCTGGAATCTGCGTGGATCAACAAATTTCCACCCACCCAGCGTTCCCCCGGGTCTCCCGAAAAAAATGGTACCTCACTTGCCTGGGTCTGCCTAGTGCCTATGACAGGAAACAGTGCAAAACGTAACGTGGTCGCACCTCAATTTAGCAGTGAAATCGTGCCCTTTTTGGGCAAAGTGACTACCTTTTGTTTTTGAACCCTAGCTCTGCCGGCACCTAGGGAAACCTAGCAAACCTATACATTTTTGAAAACTAGACACCCAGGGGAATTCAGGATGGGGTGACTCGACTGCCTACCACCAGGTTCTGTTACCCAGAATCCCTTGCAAATCTAGGAAATTGACAAAAAAATGCATTTTCCTCACATTTCTGTGGTGGAAAGTTCTGGAATCTGCGTGGATCAACAAATTTTCACCCACCCAGCGTTCCCCCGTGTCTCCCCAAAAAAATGGTACCTCACTTGCCTGGGTCTGCCTAGTGCCTGCGACAGGAAACAGCGCAAAACGCAACGTGGTCGCACCTCAATTTCGCAGTTAAATCGTGCCCTTTTTGGACAAAGAGACTACCTTTTGTTTTTGAACCCTAACTCTGCCGGCACCTAGGCAAACCTAGCAAACCTATACATTTTTGAAAACTAGACACCCAGGGGAATTCAAAATGGGGTGACTCGACTGCCTACCACCAGGTTCTGTTACCCAGAATCCCTTGCAAAGCTAAGAAATTTACAAAAAAAACGCATTTTCCACACATTTCTGTGGTGGAAAGTTCTGGAATCTGCGTGGATCAACAAATTTCCACCCACCCAGCGTTCCCCCGTGTCTCCCCAAAAAAATGGTACCTCACTTGCCTGGGTCTGCCTAGTGCCTGCGACAGGAAACAGCGCAAAACGCAAGGTGGTCGCACCTCAATTTCGCAGTGAAATCGTGCCCTTTTTGTGCAAAGAGACTACCTTTTGTTTTTGAACCCTAGCTCTGCCGGCACCTAGGGAAACCTAGCAAACCTATACATTTGTGAAAACCAGACACCCAGGGGAATTCAGGATGGGGTGACTCGACTGCCTACCACCAGGTTCTGTTACCCAGAATCCCTTGCAAAGCTAAGAAATTGACAAACAAAACGCATTTCCTCACATTTCTGTGGTGGAAAGTTCTGGAATCTGCGTGGATCAACAAATTTCCACCCACCCAGCGTTCCCCCAGGTCTCCCGAAAAAAATGGTACCTCACTTGCATGGGTAGGCATAGTGGCTGCAACAGGAAAAGGTCCAAATTGTACGGTGATGAATTTAAAATACCCTATAGGAAAACTACCTTGATTTTTGGGGGGGGCACCTGAGTTTTTGGCCCGGGGCTCTGCGGCCATCTTTGGAAACTACCAAACCCAAACAGTTCTGAAAACTAGACACCCGGGGGAGTCCAGGGAGGTATGGCATGCGTGGGTCCCCCAATGTTTTCCTACCCAGAATTGCTTGCAAACCTTAAAATTAGGTTAAAAAAAATCACTTTTTCAAACTTTTTTGTGTGGGATATCCGTGCTGGCAAAAATGTCATACCACCCAGCGTTCCCCTTGTTCTCCCGAGTAAAATGATACCTCACTTGTGTGGGTGCCCCAAAGCAGAACAGGCTAAAAATGAATTTTTAAAAAATGTAGTATTTAGGTTTGACAAATTAAGCACCCCACCTTAGTCACAGGCCTTTGGCCCACCCACACAAGTGAGGTATCATTTTACTCGGGGGAGATCAAAGGGAACGCTGGGTGGTAGGACATTTGTGCCGGCAGGGAGATCCCACCCAAAAACATATGGAAAAGTGGTTTTTTTAACCTAAATTTAAGGTTTGCTGGGATTTCTGAGTAGGAAAACATTGGGGGACCCACGCATGCCATACCTCCCTGGACTCCCCCGGGTGTCTAGTTTTCAGAACTGTTTGGGTTTGGTAGTTTCCAAAGATGTCCGCCAAGCCCCAGGGCAAAAGCTCAGGTGACCCCCTCAAAAAATAAGATAGTTTTGCTAAAGGTAATTTTTAAGTCTCCACCGTACGAATTGGGCCTTTTTCTGTTGCAGCCACTATGCCTACCCACGCAAGTGAGGTACCATTTTTATAGGGAGACCTGGGGGAACGCTGAGTGGGAGGTAATTTGTGTGAGCCCAGTGATGCCACGCTTTCCCACACAAAAAAGTGTGAAAAATCTGATTTTTTCAGCTACAATTGAGGTTTGCAAGGGATTCTGGGTAAAGGAACGTTGGAGGATCCACGCAAGCCATACCTCCTTGGAAGCCCCCGGGTGTCTACTTTTCAGAAATGTGTGGGTTTGGTAGGTTTCCCGAGATGGCCGTCTAGCCCGGGGCCAAAAACCCAGGTAACCCCTCTTGCAAAAGCTGGTGGTTTTGACAATGTTGACAATGTCAAAACCACCAGCTTTTGCCCCAAAGTAGAACAGGCTAAAAATGAATTTGTAAAAAATGTAGTATTTAGGTTTGACAAATTAAGCACCCCACCTTAGTCACAGGCCTTTGGCCCACCCACACAAGTGAGGTATCAGTTTACTCGGGAGATCAAGGGGAACGCTGGGTGGTAGGACATTTGTGTCGGCAGGGAGATCCCACCCAAAAATGTATGGAAAAGTGTTTTTTTAACCTAAATTTAAGGTTTGCAGGGATTCCTGGGTAGGAAAACATTGGGGGACCCACGCATGCCATACCTCCCTGGACTCCCCCGGGTATTTAGTTTTCAGAACTGTTTGGGTTTGGTAGGTTCCAAAGATGCCCGCCAAGCCCCGGGCCAAAAACTCATGGGAACCCCCTTGCAAAACAAAATTGTTTAGAATGAATTAAGTTTTCAATTTGAGAGCGTGCGATTCTTGAGACAATACTGTATGGAAATTGTGACAGACAATTTCAAGTTTGCAGGAGATTGTGGATAAAAAACAACAAAAGAATTCACCAGAAAGACATGACCATATACTCCCATGGATTAACAATAATATCTAAATTTAGTAAGTTATTTATAGCTATAATGTAACAGAGTTACTCAAAAGTCAAACATTCAAGTACGGCTATCTATTCCTCAAAGACACACACATACAGGTTGGATTTGGCACGAGGGCGAGTGATGGTTCAGTACATAAAATTTTATTAACAAGATATTTCAAAAAAATGAAATGCTCTGTCAATAAATAAATGCATAAAAACCGAACCAGTGACTCGCAACTCGTGAGCTGTAAAGCAACGACAAGGCACCAACCGTTTTACAGGCCATTCACGCACCTTTCATACCTGATACAAACCAGACCATTGACACCATCCGGAAGGAAAAGCAACACATTACAACAATCACAATAAGGGACAAGGTACACCCTACTGCAGAAAGAGAAAAAAGACAAATATTACTGCACAGCCATCTAATCCGCAAGCACACACACATACTGGTTGGATTTGGCACGAGGGTGAGTGATGATTCAGTACATACAATTGTATTCGCAAGTAATTTCCCAAAAATGAAATACACTGCGTATAATTGAAAGTATGATAAACTGAACCACTGACTCACAGCTCGTGAGCTGTAAAGCCACGTCAAGGCACCAACCTCTTTACAGGCCATTCATACACCTTTCGTACATGTGACACATACAAAACATTCACACCGCCAGCCGCGGACCCATCACATTACAACACTCACACCAGCAGACAGCGCCATAAAAGGGCCCATCACTTTCACACGCCCACATATCTGACACTGCAGCTACACAAAATGATGGACTGCGTGGAGTGTCACTCAACTAGCAGTGTGTGTAGTGACCAACAGAAAGTAACTACTCACACACCGCCAGCCGAGCGCCAGTCCACCCACACCACCATCCAAGCACCAGACCATGCACACCGCCAGCCAAACACCACTCAGCGCACACTGACAGCCAAGTACCACTCCACACACACCACCAGCCAAGCACCACTCCACGCACACCATCCAGCCAAGCGCCACTCCACACACACCGCCAGCCAAGCACCACTCCGTGCACAGACGGCCAAGTACCACTCCACGCACACCATCCAGCCAAGCGCCACTCCACACACACCGTCAGCCAAGCACCACTCCGTGCACAGACAGCCAAGTATCACTCCACGCACACCACCAGCCAAGCGCCACTCCACACACACCACCAGCCAAGCGCCACTCCACGCACACCACCAGGCAAGCACCACTTCACGCACACCACCAGCCAAAAGTCACTCCACGCACACCGACAGCCAAGCGCCACTCCACACACACCGCCAGCCAAGCACCACTCCACACACACCATCCAGCCAAGCGCCAGTCCACACACACCGCCAACCAAGCACCACTCCGTGCACAGACAGCCAAGTATCACTCCACGCACACCACCAGCAAAGCACCACTCCACACACACCACCAGCCAAGCGCCACTCCACACACACCACCAGCCAAGCACCACTCCACGCACCCCACCAGCCAAAAGTCACTCCGCGCACACTGACAGCCAAGCGCCACTCCGTGCACAGACAGCCAAGTACCACTCCACGCACACCATCCAGCCAAGCACCACGCCACACACACCGCCAGCCAAGCACCACTCCGTGCACAGACAGCCAAGTATCACTCCACGCACACCACCAGCCAAGCGCCACTCCACACACACCACCAGCCAAGCACCACTCCACGCACACCACCAGCCAAAAGTCACTCCACGCACACCGACAGCCAAGCGCCACTCCACACCCACCGCCAGCCAAGCACCACTCCGTGCACAGACAGTCAAGTATCACTCCACGCACACCACCAGCCAAGTGCCACTCCACACACACCACCAGCAAAGCGCCACTCCACACACAACACCAGCCAAGCGCCACTCCACGCACACCACCAGCCAAAAGCCACTCCACGCACACCGACAGCCAAGCGCCACGCCATGCACACCGCCAGCCAAGCACCACTCCGCCCACACCGCCAGCCTACGCACACCTTCACATTTTGAACTTTAAAAAAAAAAATAATAAATTGCAAATAGTTACAAATCTAGTAAGACAAATTCTGTAACTAAAAACATAGCACAAATGCCAACCTTAAAAAAGAATACAAATTATTTAAAAAACACAGACCAGGCAGTACATTTTACCACTCATGGATACTCCCAAAAATTATTTTGTGTGTGGTAAGCTCTATAACAAGCAGGCACACACAGCCCAGGGTTAGAGGGACACCCAGGGCAGTAAAGACGAGTCTCCTTCCGCAAACCTCTTCGCCAACAGACTCTACATCTCCTAGTGGGAAAGTCTTTTGTAGATGAGGGTGGAATGTAATCAGGAAAGTGGCGATCTTTTAATCGAGCCACATCCTCCACCACTCCAAATCCAGGAACACTTACTTGCTCCACAACAACAAGGCTAGATATCACAGAGTGCTGAAACTGAAGAAAGGACAACTTTGACCCAGGAGAACATGCCTTGAACACAATAAAAGCATTGAAAGTTGCTAAGTTGAAAAAATGAATGGCCAGCTTCTTATACCAAACATAAACCTTCCGAATAGCAGTGTAAGGTTCCAACCTCTGATCTACTCTGTCAACACCACCAATGTACTTATTGTACTCCTGAATGCACACAGGTTTGTGCACTTCAGCAACCTGACCCCAAACTGGCAGAGGTGAAGTACTCTCATCATGGATGGTACTCCGCATGTACACATCCCTCCTGTCCACAAATTTCATAGCTAGTAGTTCGCCACAACGTAAGGAACTGCACTGACCCCTCTGAAGTTTCTTGCAAACAAGCTTCTTTGGAAATTCACAACACTCCCTAGCACACGTATGGTTATAATAACGTTCGTATATGTCAGTGTTTCCACAGGTTCTTTTTAGAAAAATAGAGAAGTCTTCTTATTCGTGTAAATCAGATCCAAATTTTTTTTATTCTTGATGACTGGATAGTGTTTCACACAGCCTTCACACAGCCAACAGAGCGGATTGTGCCACATGCAAAAGTGTCCACTTTAAACAATTATTTAAACAATTGCACAGCAGTGTAGAAGTTATCAAGGTACAAATGGTGGCCTCGGTTGAACAGTCTTCTAGCAAGATCCCACACAATTTTCTCTGACACTCCAAAAGTGGACGGACAACCAGGGGGGTCAATAGTGGAATCTCTACCAGTGTACACACGAAAATTAAAAACATACCCTGTCTTACTCTCAGACAAAATATACAGTTTAATATACAGTTTAATTCCATAGCGTGCCCTCTTGCTAGGGATGTACTGCCTAAAAACCAAACGACCCTTGAACAAAACCAAAGACTCATCAATAGAAATGTCTTTCCCAGGAATGTACATCTCTGAAAAACGATCAACAAAGTGATCAAGAACAGGCCGAATCTTAAAAAGACGGTCACAGTCAGGGTGACTACGTGGCAACGCCTCAGAATTATCCACAAAATGCAACATGCGTAGCAAAAGTAAATACCGATCACGAGTCATAACAGCTGGAAATATGGCTGTTGCCATCAAAGGACAGGTAGACCAATATGAAGCCAGGTTCGGCTTCTTTAACAAACCCATCAATAAAGTCAATCCCAAAAACTTCTTCAGCTCCTCCAGATTTGTGGGAGTCCACCGGGTAGCTCTAGAGTGGGGCCTAAGTTTGTCACTGTCACTGTTGACCCTCAAAAACTGTTCAGCATACAAATTAGTCTGCTCAACAATCTCACCCAAAAACACATCATCCATAAATAACTGAAAATACTGTATAGGCAAAAAGTTTTCACAATCCACTCTACACCCTGCATCACCGCTAAAGGCAGACAAAACTGGCTGCACCATGTTCGGATCAACCCAGAGCCCAACACTTCCAGTAGAAAGACTAGCAGCCTCAGGCTGAAATCCAGCTGCCTCTTGCACCATTGGCACAGCAGTGTCCTCCTCTAACACAGGCCCTTCATCTGCACTGAGAGTACCTTCATCATCATCCGATGATTCCATGTGGAGAGAAAACTCACTGCCAGAATCTTCCCCTCCCTCCTCTCCCTCAGACGCACTGTCAGTGTCATAATCCGGCTCAGAGGAAGATTCAAGAAGCATACCTACCACCTGCTGAGCAGTCATTCTATGGCTAGCCATAATGATTACTAACAAAGGTAACTTGACACACAAGTCGACAACTATAATCACAATGAACAAAATTCACCTTTATCAAAAAAAACTACACAGTGCAAAACAATACCACTCACTTGCCAGAAGCAACTAAACTCACCACCACGTAGTCTGCACTGACACAGTATGGATCAACAATATCCCACTAAAAAAGAAAGAGAAAAAAATAGACATAAGACAATGCAAAACACATCACAAAAATGTTCATGCACAAAACACTAACTAAATGCCACTAAGACACCTACAAAAATGCAAATTCACAAAACGGCAGAACAACCACTGTCGAAAGCGCAAACAGGAATCAAAAGCTTGAGACTAGATTTAAAAAGAAGAAAAAAAAACATTAGATTCACATACACAAAAAATACACTAGTCCAACATACCAAGTTAAGGGGTAGGTGGGCCTAACAGTATAACATCAATAGGGGAGCAACCCTTGCCCTTGAGCCCACCCCTAAAAAGAGAACATTTTTAAAAATTCTGGTGTCTACTGCCTTCTGCCCCCCTTGGGAACAGATGGGACTGCTACTCTGCCACTCAAAGAGGGCAGAAAAGGCCACAATCATCCTCCCATAAAGGAAGGGAACAATAAACCCTGGTGCCCTAGTGGCCCTAAAAAAAAAAAGCAGAACTGCCCTTCCAGGTGATACCAAAGGAGCGCATATCTAACACTCACCCCCAGGCAACTGATCTTGAATTAATCCATCATCATTGTTTAGCTCACTGCACCAAGCCAGTTCAGACATGACAATATGCAAATCAGACTGACCATTATGGTTATTTTTCTAAAAGTTTGCTCTCCCCCCCACCGGGGGCAGCCATAAGCTTACACCATGCCCCTGAGGCTACTCAAAATGGCCCCCAAAATGAAAGTGACCCTTGCCCATGGGGCCAGTTTGCCCCAATGCATGGATTCTATGAAAAATAAAATTAAAATAATGCCCCCCCGGGGTGCAGACAAAGCAAAAGTAATTGCCCCCTAAAGGGGAGCAACCCTTGTCCAAGGGGTCGCTCCCAAAAACAAAAAAAACAATAGGGCCACACAAGATGGCCCCCAAAAAAAGAGTGGCCCTTGCCCAAGGGGCCTCTCCACGGTTCTTTGCCCCAGGGAACAAAAAAAAATTTACATTTATATTGCCCCTCTAATACAGGAGCGTCCCTTGTCCAAGGGGACGCTCCCCAAAACAAACAAAAAACTAAAGGGCTGCACAAAATGGCCCCCATAATGAGAGTGACCCTTGCCCAAGGGGCCACTCCCCGAACGCACAGACAATGCCCCGAAATGCCGTTTAAAAAAAAAAAAACGCAACTTCTGCCCCCCCTGGGGGCCAGAGAAAGCGAAAATATGTGCCCTCAAATAAGGGAGCGACCCTTGCCCAAGTGGCCGCTCCCCAAGCCAACAAACTTTGCCAATGTAAAAACAAAAAAATAAATCCCTGGTGTCTAGTGGGCATTCCTGCTGCACGATCGCACGATCGTGCAGCAGGAATGCAGAAAGAGACATCTTTCGTTTCAATCCCCCCCTCCCCAGCCCCAAAACTCACCTCTTTCTCCAACGACGCGCAGGAAGCAAATGGCTTCCCTGCGCGTCGGTGGAGAAAGGGAACCTCCAATGACATCAGCGCGCCTCGCGCGCTGACGTCATTGATGACGCGGGCGGGGGGGTGGGGCGGGGGGAGGCAGGATAAGGTCTTCCCCTTCCTCCCCCGTGAAAACAAAAGAGATCGGGCACCCGCGGGGGGAGCGCTGGCGCTCCCCCCGCGGGTGGGGCTCATGACGAGCTGAGCTCGTCATGAGCACCCGAGCGCTGTATGCCATGACGAGCTCAGCTCGTCATAAGCATACAAGGGGTTAATTATAATAACTAAATTGCTATTTGTACTTTTAATGAGTACACAAAGTACACAACTCTCCACACTACAATTTGATAATAACTCCTATAAACACATATAGAAATGTATTTTAATAGACTTTTAACTTATATTACAGTGATTACATATGTATCATAACTATTTCTGTAACATTGTATTTAACAAATATATTTCTCTTTTCAGATGATTTCTATTGAAGAACTAAAGCAAATGAAGCATGAAGAGACCAAGCCATACCAAAAGGCCATACGAGTGAATATCATAAAATGCTCAACAAAAACTCACTATCGCAATGCAAAGCAAGAAAATAAAATACTGTACCACATGGCTTTAGCAGATGAAAGTGGTTCCATTAAAGCAACTTGTTATAATGATGACTTTTATACCCAAACAAAAGAACAAAATGGACTGCTAATTCGCAATTATCTTCTCAAAAACAATGTTATAATTATGACAAAACAAACTAAAATATCAAGAATGCCACCAATTACCGTACCACAATTTATATTCAGGAAGCTGAACATATTTTACAGCCGCCAGCTCCACCATTGTCTCCGATAAAGGCAGTGAGAGAATCTAGCATGAAAACACTGCTAAGTGTTTCCGGGACCATCACAGAAGTAAGTTAAATTTTAAAATATATTTTTCAAATAATGCCTAATGTTACTTTTTTTACTAATTCCTAAACAACGTACTACAATTGCTATGCTTTTAAACATACTCAACAGCTTTTTAAAATGATAACTGTAAAAGATAGTTTATTATTCTTTTGTAAAGTTTTATATTAAGAACTGCATCTTTTAGATAAATATGCCAATAAAGAAAACATTAAATATCATAAATATAAGGCAATTAAGTAAGAACAATCTAAGTAATTTACAAAATATGCATACTGTTAATAAAATCAAATGTTTCTAAAATGTGATCATGCTCATAAATATATGTTTATAACTGTATATATTAATTGTACATATACAACAAATGCATTTTACAATCGCCCAATATTACTATGTCAGCCTACCATATTTCTCTAGTAACAAATGTCGTTTACGTATATAAATATATATCATAAAAAATGCAATACAGGAAGAAGCAATATAACAGGTATGTACAATCTAAAATTTTAAATTAAAAAAATGTATAAAGCTTTATATTTCACAAACATGTTTATTTTGCATAAATATACAAAATGTACAGCTAAGTAACAATATAACAAAACACAAAATAACAGGTAAGTAAAATGCTCTTAAGAACTATATTTATTATAACTATTGAAAAAAACTATGTCTCATGCTTTAAGAAATATAATACATGTAAGTTATACTAATGTTGTATATTAACTTTATAGATATTGTTACTTTTGGCAATAACTGTACAATATAATTACATTACCAACAATAGTACAAATTAACAACTGAAATTATGTGAAAGTAATTCTACTGTTAATACCAAAACAAATTTTCTAAACTGTCCATTAAATTCATCAGTTACATTTATAATTGTTTAAGAATTATGCATAGACACCAAGGGCCCCATTAGGATGGCGGGCGGGCCGGCGGTGGTCACCGGCGGGGGCAATCCGCCCGGCATCCATGTTAAAAAGACCCCCGCCATATTATTATGGCTGGGGGGCGTCCGCTGCATTTCTGCCCCCGTCGACTTGCGACCGGGCGGAAAAGGCTGCAATCTGGTGGCGGTGTCTGTTTGACACCGCCAGCCATATTACAATGTGCCTTTAGGTATGCCTTTCCGTGGCGGCATTGCCGCCACGGAAAGGCATGCGGAGTCTGCTAGGGGGGGCCCGTTGCGGGCCCCCAAGGACTCCTGGGGGTGCACATGGGGGTACCTAAGGTACCCCTGGCAGTTCCATGCACAACATGGCAGGCACCGTGCGGTGCCTGCCATGTTGTGCATGGAAGTGCACAACATGCCTCCCTAACATTGTGGCGGGCGGTGCTGAGTGCACCGCCCACCACAATGTTAGGGATGCAGGATGCACCCGCCACTGTGGTGGGCGCATCCTAATAGCATCCACGGGACCCCTGCCCTTATGGCGGGCGGTCCATGTTCACGACGGGCTTTGTCCGCTCACCATCCTAATGGGGCCCCAAGTGTTTAATAGAATTACTACATGTTGCCCTTCCAATTCTACCATATTATTCGAATAACAAAACACCATTAGTATATAAATATGTAGAAAATGAAAACACTAAACATAGAAAAGTAATATAACAAGTAAGGAAATATATCAATATTAACATGTCACAATTACAAGTAAGTAAAATGCTATTAAATACTATACCTATGCAATGTACCACTTCTTTCTTTTAACAATAAACGTTAATATAATCATTAAGGCATTAATATTAAATGCGAATGTCATATTACATCAAATGGAGACAAAATCAAAGTAAGTAATTTTAAAATGAAACTACATAGCTATGCACCTTTAGTAACGCTATATTTGAATTCTTATTATTATTACTACTTTCTATATATGTTCCTAATGCTTGCACTTGCCATTATTTTAGGTTACTATCTACAATGTAAATTACCTTTATCCATAAATCTGCATAAGAAATGCTAATAAAAATATCTAAATTAGGCAATGTAACCTTAAGCTCTGCAATTACCAACAGTGATACAAAAGTTACATTAGCTGGAAACAAACTCACAATAACTAATTATTAAAGGTAAGAAAATTATTGTGCACCTTCAACGATAACATATTTTGATGTTTACTCTTATAACCTATTATTTAACTTTCCTAAAATTTCCCATAACTACTGTTAAACTTACCTGTTTATAATCTAAACACTTTACTATTACGAATTGTACATAAGAGATGGACCTGATAACATATGTGATGTCAAACATGTACGTCAAAGTAAATATTTTGATGTCCTTTGATGCAAATTGCTATTCCACCTTGCCATTCAACCTTTACAACAGATACCAGTATAAATCCATGTAGAAATGTATATAAGTGCATATATATATACGTGGATCCACAAAATTCCACCCACCCACCTTCCCCAAAGTCTCCCGATAAAAATGGTACCTCACTGACCTTTTTTTGCAAAGTGCCTAGCTGTAGATTTTGAACCCTAGCTCTGCCAGCACCTAGGGAAACCTAGCAAACCTATCCATTTTTGTAAAATAGACACCCAGGGGAAACCAGGATGGGGTGACTTGTCTGGCTCTCAGCAGGTTATGTTACCCAGAATCCCTTGCCAAACCTCAAACTTTTAAAAATAAATTTTTCCTCACATTTCTGCAGTGGAAAGTTATGGAATCTGCGTGGATCCACAAAATTCCACCACCCCGCATCACCCAAGTCTTCTGAGAAAAATAGTACCTCACTTGTGTGGGTAGGCCTAATGCTCGCGACTTTCATAAACGCAACATGGACCCACCACATTTTCACAGTGAAAACACCCATTTTTAGGTTGAGCCTAGCGTTGCAGCATATGCGCTGCTTGCTCTGAGAGGCATGCTGTATTAGGGTTAGATGTAAAAGCGCTGTGGAAGCCCCACCCACTCTCCTCCCATATTTGTAATTGACTTGTGTCATTGTCTTTGGTAAACCCTTGCTTCTGATTCATTATGAGGCTTGTTAGTCCTGCCTCGGTAACACCCTGTCTCCTTATGTTACTCCTTTTGATGCCGCCCATAACGACTGGACCTTTTACTTCACACTTTCCACAGCATGCTTTATTCCTAGCGGGTGAGCACTCTTTAGTTTATTGACAATGGTGGCTGTATTTCAACAAAGAACAAGCTATTTTTAAAGGGAAAGCGCATGGCGCGCTACAAATACAAACAAGCAGCTGCCCTTGCTGAAACCGGTCTCCCGCTGGCATAGCTGATGGGGAGCGCAAAATGGAAGACCAGCTTCTGCAATGGCGGGCGCTTGTTTAAATAGCTTTGTTTCTCCGCTTCCAAAGGCTAAGAAGAAGCGATATGCTGCGAGGAGCCATTGTTTAAGTAGAATTTTTTTCCCTTTCATAAGCGCCTTTTTCTTGATTTTTACATTTACATACTAAGTAATGAACACACCTCCTAAACAGCAGCAATCGCTGTGTCCTTTATCTATTTAATACAGCCTCAGTAATGCTTGCCTACAGAGAACACCACTCCCACCTTCCAAACAGCAACGAGCGGCGATCACCATGGCCATTTATTTACTTACGTAATACGGCACCAGCATGCTTGCCTAGAGAACATACTTCCCACCTCCCAAACAGCATCGATGGCGATCCCATTGGCTTTTCATTTATTTATTAACTTAATACGGCGCGTGGCCTTTCATTTACTTATTTAGTACGGCACTCGTATGCTTTTTTTCCCCTCTTTTTTTTCGTCTGCGCCCCAGCACTTTCATATGCAGATTTGCTCGCTTCTGTCCCATTTCCTAAAGCAGCATTAGCCAAAGTTTGTGATTTTTCACCCCTCCCCCCCACCGTGTCTGTCTTTTTTAAACACCAGCCCTCCCAGGCTCTTCCGCCTCCTCTCCCACTCCTAAGGTTCTACTGCATCCTGGGCTCAAGCTCTTCAGGAAGATTAACGATTTCAGCAACAACCCGGACATTGCTTCATTTGAAGCCGCTTCCTCTAACTGCAGAAATCTAATGCAGTAAGTACATAACAGAATTCACAAGACTGACTGGAAAGGCTGGAAACAGCAGACATTTTTAAGTGAAAATTAGTGACACATCATTGTCTTTCCATGTATCAGCGTTGGATTCTGCATTGGATTCTTGCACTGCCGGACGGTGTGAGTACGTTGAGGTAACCATGTTGTTAGATTTGGGCGTCTCTAGTTGGCACAGGTAGGTACTTGTGACAAGTAGGGACCCTTGCCTCTAGTCAGGATAAGTCGATTACACTCCTCAAATAACCTCTGCTCACCCCCTTGGTAGCTTGGCACGAGCAGACAGGCTTATCTCAGAGGCCGTATGTAAAGCATTTGTGACCACATACAGTAACCCAGTGACAACACTACAAATGGACACCACACAAGGCTTATATCAAAAATAAGTATACTTTATGTAGAGTTACCACAAGACCGATAAACGACAAAAATACACACTACTGTTACTTTTAGATGGTAGATTTAGCTTAGTTTAGTTCAGTTCTTAAGATGCGACACGTTGCGTCAATGTACCTTATGATGTGTTGCATTTCCACGACAAGCAATGTTGCAGCGAGGGAAATGCGGCAAAGTTCTGGTGCAAAGAAAGAAAGATGACGCTCTCTCCTTGATGCGACACGCTTCTCAGCGATGCAGCGGAGTCCTCGGCGTCGTCGATCATCTTCTCTGTCGATGCGAGATACTTTACAAGATGCGAGCCGCGACTGGCCCTGCAACAGCGACGTCGATCCTCTCTACTGGCGATGCGAAGTGCTTCCACAACAATGCCAGCCGCGATAGGCACTGCGACACTCTTCCCGGTGATGCGGCGGCGTCTGCGGCGACGTCGATCCTCTTCTCTGGTGATGAGCCGCGAAATGGCCCTGCTACACGCTTCTCAGAGATGCGGCGGCATCAGATGCGACATCGATCCTTCTCTCCTGCGACACGCTTCCCGGGGATGTGTCGGCGGCTGCGGCGACGTCGATTCTCTTCTTCGGGGATGCGGGGCGCTTCGTGTTGTGAAGCAGCAGTGGCGGTTCTGCGACACGCTTCTCGATCTTGAGTCGCGCTTCCAGTTCCTTCCGACACTCAAATCCCCTACAAAGTCCAACACTGCTGCAGGCACTTCAGGAAGACTTTTGAGGAGCCGGTGGGTGAAGTCTGTTGTCCCTGAGACCTCAGCAGGAGGCAAGCTCTGTTCCAAGCCCTTGGAGATCCTTCACAAGTTGAAAGTAAAGCACACAAAGTTCTTTCTCCTCAAAGTTCTTTTTCCTTTCTTTGGTAGTCAGGCAACCACTGCAGGCCAATCTCCCAAGCAGCACTTCAGCTTAGGGATAGTCTCTCCTCAGTTTCTTCAGGTTCCTCTCCTCAGCAAAGGTTTCTTCTTGTAGTCCAAAAATGATCTAATTTCTTGGGATCAGGGTCCCAATATTTATACCCCAAAACCCTTTGTTCTCTGAGGGGAAAAGGGCCTTTGCCTAGTCCAAACCAGCTCCTGAGCACTTTGTTTACAGGACTCCTTCCTTCTATTGACTGTGCACGGCAGAGACATCAGCCGCCCCACAGGAGGTGGAGCCAGCACAGAGGAGGGAAGGCACAGCCCTGGAGCACTCTGTTGACAGGATTCCTTCTCTTCTTTCAGTGTGCAGGGCAGAGACATCCGACACACCACAGGAGGCGGAGCCAGCATTGTAGAGGGAATGCCCAGCCCTATTCAGGTCCCAGGTGCAACTCCTCCCCCCCATCTAGATGCAAATCTCTCTATTCACCACTGGGCTGCCCCAGCCTGTCTCCTGGAATCACCCAGCCCTGTCACTCACAAACTCCAGACAAAGGAATACACAACCTAGCAGAGGCAGGCAGGAAAGGTTAGGCAAGAAAATACCTACTTTCTAAAAGTGGTATTTTGAAACACAGAATATTAAAACTAACTTCACTAAAAGATGTATTTTATTATTCAGAGTTCAGGCATACTATACTTGAATTTCTACCATGTCCTCTGAGTCAGTTGGGATTATAAAATGTAACAATTCTAACAGCCCATTCTGGCCTATGGAGAACAGGTAGCCTTGCAATAGTGAAAAACGAAAATGGCTGTAATTCACTATTAGGACATGCCACACACGCCAGGGCATGTCCTACCATATACTTACAATGCACCCTGCCCTTGGGCCTACCATAGGGGTTACTGATATGAAGAAAATTGAAGGTTTAGGGACTGGCAAGTGGGTGCACTTGCCCAGTCAGTATGACAGTACCAGACTGCACACTGGTTCTGCAATGGCAGACCTTAGACACATTTTACAAGGCTGCTTCTGTGGGTGGCACAGCCAGTGCTGCAGGCCCACTAGCAGCATTTGTAGTACAAGCCCTGGGCACCCCTGGTGCACTAGACTAGGGTCTGAAAAGTAAACCAAATAGCCAAACATGGAACCACTGACTAACATATCAATTTACAATAGGGAGCACTTGCACTGTGGCACTGAACAGCAGTGGCACAGCGCCCAAAGCATCTAACACCAGCAAAAACACATGAGGCAACAGCAAAAATGGAAGGGAGACCCAGAGCCAATGGTGCCAGGTCTAACACATTTGGGGCCAGATGTAGGTAAATCTATTTTACCGACTCATAAATACCGAATTTTACCGATTCGGTATTTATGAATCGGTAAAATAGAAGGAGGGAGATGTAGGTAAATCCAGATGTGCATTTACCGAATCGGTAATATTCGGTATTTACCGATTCGGTAAATACCGACCGGTAATGCCCATTCATTCCTATGGGCTTTGAAGCCCATAGGAATGAATGGGCATTACCGATTCGGTATTTACCGAATCGGTAAATACCGAATTTCACAAGGGTGCAGGGGGTGTCACTTTGACACCCTCTAGCACCCCCATAACAGGGTCGGGGCCATGTGGCAGGCATACATGCCCTAAGGGCAGGTCTGCCTGTCATATGGCACAGGTGTGCATGCACACATGTGCATGCACACCGGAATCTGTATTATACCATCAAATTGAATTTGATGGTAAAATACCGATTCAGTAAGGCTTGTGGGACTCAGAAGAGTCCCACCTACATATCAAATTTACCGAATCGGTAAAAATACCGATTCGGTATTTTACAGAATCGGTAAATTTACCGATCGGTAAATTTACCGATTCTGTAAAATGACTGGCCCTACATCTCAAAATCCAATTACCGGTCGGTAACGGCCGAATTCGGCCGTTACCGACCGGTAATTGGCCACCTACATCTGGCCCTAGGTTCCTTCTATCATTTCACATGCATTACTCTTCTTAATTATCCCTCTATGAGCGCGCACAAATGTATGTGTGCGTCCCATCCTAGTGCCAAAGTCTGCCTGCGTGTACGTCGTTAGGGTGCGCTTGAGGTCCACCAAGGCACTCTGTCAGCTGCCCTTTGCTTCTTTTCTCAGCTGTCTCCTCTTCCCCCACTGCTTGTTAATTAAGACTCTGTCTGTATAGATCTCTCACACAGTCTCCTATTTAAATAATTAAAATATGTATTTCTCTTACAAGCTAATTGGTTAAACTGTTCAATAAATATAAGAAGCATGTGAAACTGTGAAACCACTATGTTGGTAAACAAGTATTTGCAGCTAGTTAAATAGATTAGCCAACAAAATAGTCTCAATAGCTGGGGGCAGTGTGTTCTAAGACAGAAGAGTTCACTAGACATGTGAAATGCAGATTTATTTATTCGAATTTGACTTCATGCAGAATTTACATTTTATGTCCTGTTTAATAGTCTTTGGTTTCAACAACAGCATTAGAGAGAGATTGGGGAAGTGCTTGAGATGCTTGTCCGGCCTGTGTCTTGGAAGCCACCCATGTGCATTAAAGGTCAGAGAATATGTTTGGCTTTAGCCTGTGCCCCACTCAAATTTTCTAAACCCCGATCATACATTTGGACTAAATTGTAATGCTTTCTTAGTTCTTAGTACTACTTGTATCCTTAACACGGCATATTTTGTAAACAAATAGGAAGTTTTTCTGAGTGACCAAGTACCAAGGCTACCCAGTCTTCATGCAAGCTGATGCGTCTTTCTTCTGGCATTCTGTACTTCTGCTTGCTTTAGCTCACTCTTGCAGGTTCCTTTTCCTATCCACTTTCTACCTTTATCACTATTTTCCTATCTTTATCTTTCTCCTCTTTCCTGCTTTTTCTGCATTTCTTTCTTGTTCTGAATCAAAGTGAGATGATATAAAATATGTGAATATGCAGCTACTGGCAAAATGTAAGCACTGCCTCCTTAAAAACTACATTAGTCTCATTTTTCGTGTATACAGTTTTGAAAGATTTCTCAAGATATGAACTGAAACCAGGTTTCACTGCCAAATTTGAGATGAGTGGGGAGTAATACCACTAACACCAGCCCTGTGTTGTTGTGAGCTAAGCCTCCCTAGTGGATTGGTGAGGGGTTCCCTGCCCAAGACAAATGCTTTAAAAGGCAAAACATTGGGCCCTATTCACATATGTATTTTCAGTTGTAAATGTATGTTTATGGCCAAAAATGCCTAATTCACTCTTGCCCCAAATTCACAAAAAATTCCTGCAATCATAAATGGTCTTAATGTGGCAACTTGCCCTACCACAAGTGCAGAACATCCAGTGATAAACCACATGGGATGTGAAGTGGTTGTTACAAGTGTGATTTGCTCTTTAATTCAACAATCACAAATGTATGTTTGAGAGCATGCATAAACTTCGATCTAATCCCATGGCACCCAGAAATGGTTGGAGTGTTATTGCAGCCAGGTGCTGGACTAACTCCCATTCTATAGTGTGACCAAGTAACCAGGAATGGAATAACTTTCACATTTGCTCGTAGTCTCATGGAAGAGTTTTGCCGGGGGGAAATGTTTTAATCATAGAGTAAAAGAAAGAAATGTAAAAAAACAACCAATTTGCACAGTTGATTACATTCCCTATGTGCTAAAATCAACACTGAAGATTTATGGACAGGAAGAATAGGGGTCCATAGGAAATGCAACATGGACATTCTTGGAAAACTTCTTGTGGTGCAGATTTGCCCATACACTTCTGGGAATGTTTGTGAATTGAAAAAAAAGTACAACCATTTTAAGCTTGAGATGTTCTTCTCCGTCTATTTTTTTACATTTGTTTTCAGGTATCCGGATCAGTGCCTTTTACAGTCAGGAGTTATAGATTTATTGGGGGCCAAACATCCATCTGTTGCATCCAGGCAGTTCTGATGGGGTACTGGTCCAGTATTCCAAGATTTCAGTTTGGCCACCATACCAAATTGCCTTATTTCTTAGTAGCTGGCCTGCGATAAAAGACATGTCCACCTATCAGAACAAGCATTTGCAGTGCAAAAGTTCTTTTATTACTGAAAATTTTAGCTATTGCTGTTGCAAATAATAATGTTTGTTAGATTTTTTGGGGATCAAAAAATATACCATCAGAAATAAAATAAAATACACAAAGCAAGAAAAGGGTGCTGTACCACAGGCTGTGACTAGGTGTTCCTCTGGAGTTCTACAAGGATCTCAATTAGCCACATAAAGTACTGCATCCTTAATGCAATTATAAAAAGAAATATGCAGCTTAGCATACCTTTACATTTGTTTTTCTTTCATTACTTATGCTGCTGCTATGATATTATTTGACTAAAACAAAAATCTAAAGATCATTAACATTTGCAAAGGCAATAGCTCAAACTTTCACTAATGCAAGACCTATTGCATTGCAAATGCTTGGTTGCAAAGTGTCTAGCTGTAGATTTTGAACCCTAGCTCTGCTGGCACCTAGGGAATACTAGCACACCTATACATTTCGTTAAACTAAACACCCAGGGGAATCCAGGATGGGGTGACTTGTCTGCCTCTCACCAGGTTCTGTTAACCAGAATCCTACCCCTCAGCGTTCCCCTGAGTCTCCTGAGTAAAATGATACCTCTATTGTGTGGGTGTCCAATGCAGAATTGGCTAAAACCTAATTTAAATAAAATGCAGCGCTTAGAATTCTCGGTGCTATACCCCTAATCCCTATGTTTATGTCTCTTCCCAGCCACAGGCCCTTGCCCCACCCACACAAGAGAGGTATCGTTTTACTCGGGAGACTGAGGGGAACGCTGTGGAGTAGGACATTTGTGCCGGTACGGTGATTCCACAAAACAATATGTGGAAAAAAGTGTTTTTTCTCAGCTAAATTTGAGGTTTGCAGGGAATTCTCAGGAGAAAAACGTTACAGAATCCACTCAAGCCATACCTCCCTGGACTCCCCCGGGTGTCTAGTTTTCAGAAATGTGTAGGTTTGGTAGTTTCCCAAGGTGGCCACCAAACCCGGGGCCAAATACCCAGATAACCCCCTTGCAAAATCAGGTTGTTTTGTGATAGGTAATTTTGATGTCTCCTCAATACGTTTTGGGCCCTTGCCTGTCGTGGGTTCTTGACCAACCCATGCAAGTGAGGTATCATTTTCATCAGGAGATCTAGGGGAACGCTGGGTGGTAGGTTAGGTGAAGTGCTCTGAGTGTGGAAAGGCAGCATGCTTGGGTCCCTGGACAAGGTGAGCCTACGACAAGGTGTCTGAATTTTAACCCATATTGTAATATTAAACTCCTTTTTGTTGTACCCGCCTACTTACTAAGGAGTTCACAAGCTCAGCCTCACACAGACCTGGAGCTGATTATGTTAACTTTGTGTCAGCCCGGTAACCCCACAACTTTCCCACACAGAAATGTGAGAAAAATGTGGGTTTTTTCCAGCATAATTTGAGGTTTGCAGGGGATTCTGGGTAGGGAAAAGTTGGGGGATCCACACAAGCCATACTTCCCTGGACTCTCCTGGGTCTTTAGTTTTCAGAAATGTGTGGGTTTGGTAGGTTTTCCTAGATGGCCGCCGAGCCTGGGACCAAATACTCATGTGACCCCCCTTTACAAAAGGAGATTGTTTTATAATAGGTAATTTTCAAGTCTCCATAATAAGTTTGGGCCCTTGCCTGTCGTGGGTACTTGACCCACACATCCAAGTGACGTACCATTATTATCAAGAGACCTGGGGAAAAACTGGGTAGTAAAAAATTTGTGTCTGCCCGATAATCCCACAACTTTCCCCCACAGAAATGTGAGAAAAATTAGTTTTTTTCCAGCAAAATTTGAGGTTTGCAGGGGATTCTGAGTAAGGAAACGTTAGGGGATCCATGCAAGCCATACCTCCATGGGCTCCCCCAGGTCTTTAGTGTTTAGAAACGTGTAGGTTTGGTAGGTTTTCCTAGATGGCTGCCAAGCATGGGACCAATAACTCATGTGACCCCCCTTCCAAAGCAGATTGTTTTGTGATAGGTCATTTTGTTGTCCCCGCAATATGTTTTGGGCCCTTGCCTGCCGCTGGTACTTGACCCACATACACCAGTGTGGTACCATTTTTATTAGGAGACCTGGGGGAGTGCTGGGTGGTAGGAAATTTCTGTCAGCCCGGTGATCCTACAACTTTCCCAAACAGAAGTTTGAGAAAAGTTTGATTTTTTTAAATCAAAATTTGAGGTTTGCAGGGGATTCTGGGTAGGGAAATGTTGGGGGATCCACGCAAGCCATACCTCCCTGGACTCCCCCAGGTCTCTAGTTTTCAGAACTGTGTGGGTTTGGTAGGTTTCCCTAGAGGGCTGCCAAGCCCGGGACCAAAAACTCATGTGACCCTCAAGGGGTGTGGAATTTAATAAAATATCTACTTGTCCATGGGGCAGGATGCTTCATAAATCTACTTGTCCTGTAACAAAATCAACTTGTCCCTTTTGTGCCCTGTAATACAGCAACACATTATGGCAGCAGTCTAATTATATATAAGAGTACTGAAATAGCCTCCCTAATTATGCCAGGGCTCCTTCCATAATAAGGTTTGAATACTAGCAATTCCCTTATGTTACCACGTTTCCGCAGAACTACATACTGGGGCTGAAGGTAATGGTAAGCAATAGTTCCAGGTTTGGAATGCCCTTTTGAGTCTGTGCAAACCTATTAACTTGCACGTTTTAAGGGTTTTCACCAAGTCTTCTCTAATTTTTTCCCATACTGAGAAAGGTTGGAAATTTACTCCTGCTTTCAACCCTGCCACCCGACATATCTAAGAGAAGGTTTAAACATACATAGGTGTTCCACACACTCCCGTACATACAAGGTAAATTCAAACATATACTCAGGGATTCAATTAAATACACATTCATGTATTCACATCATTCATACTAGTACAGCAAAGCCTGCAACCGATAGAAGGAATTATGGTTGCATGGGCAAGGGTGCAGTATATGGAGGCAGTAGTGATGGAAAAAATGTTGTCCACAGGGACTAGGATGCTGCCGTCCATATGAATCACGCCGACGCGCGTGAAATATCCCCACTTCTTTTCTTGTTTTATTAAATGAATCCTAATTGTTTGTATATGGAATATATCCAATTTGAGAAATGCTTGATCTGAAAATATTAAAAAAAAAAAATGGACTAAAACATCCGTGATGTTATTGGCTCTGATACATAGTTGATGTCACCCCATTTATAATTTTGTGGATCCCCTAGGGGACCTTTTGAGACTTATCTTGGCAGGGTTGTATGTTTCTTCTATTTTGTATTGCGTTAATCCCCTTCTCTCCTGCCTATATCAGTAATCCCCCCGGGGAACCCCCTTCTATTCTGTATTGTGTGGAAATTTACTCCTGTCAATGGAAGACCTAAAACTTCTTCCGGGATTTGGAAAAAAGTGGTTGGAGGGAAAGTGAACTTGCAAACACTCAGATTTTCGCATGAGCAAACCTACACCTGGATATTTGATCATGCTGAAATGCAGTTCACAAATATTTCCTAGGAGTACTATTTCGGGGCCTACTTGTATAAATTTGTGTGAATTCACAAAAGTAGTATATCTGCACTTAATGCAAGGACATGGGTGCACATTTGAGACTTTTGTTAATAATTGGGACCCTAATTAGGCTTGACGTTAAACATGACCGTTTGTGTTTATTAAAATTCTCTATCTCCATTTCTCTGCTTCACTATGAGTGACTGCATTCTGTTCTTTCACAAGGAGCATATCAACACCGTCGTTTTGTTCAAAAGCAACTACTGTAGCAATGTGTGCTTTATGAGACCAAAACTAATTTTGCTTTTGCCAGTGTTTGTTATATTGGTGAGGGCCCGGCAGCTCCCACACCAATAAGATTTTACAAAAACCATGCCAAAACAAGTCATACTGTGACAAAACCAAAAGGCTGATCAACAATTTCAGACCTACTGGCTTTACCAATGCTTATTTATTTTTGTTTCCTATAATCTTATTAAAACTAGTCACACTGATTTTCCATTATGAATATTTTTGGAAAACTTTAGTATACATCAACCAATTTTACTAAATGATGTTGCAAAGAAATGGTACCTAAAATTTTACAGTAGTATAGCGAAATGTTTTTGCATTTTTTTGTGAACATTTTATTTTGAAAGAAAAACATCATCAATCTTGCTTTCAAGCTTCTGGAAATATTTGCATCTAAGACAGAGCATTCTGGAAGCAGTACACAAAGCCTCATATTGCTAAACATTGAAAACGTGTGTACACGCTTTTTTACTGGAACCACTGTTAGTAGTGCAGTCTGAGCTTACAACATTTACTTATAGCGCTCAACCAAATAATGAAGGGTTTGCATTAATGAACCATAAGTACAAGTTTGAACAGCATTGACACATGGACACAAATATTACCTTAACTGCAGGCAATGCCTTTCCATAATCTATAATGTGTAACTGTAAACTGGCATCCAAAGGGTTTGTGCTGTAGAGTGTTGGGCCTACATGTCCCAAGGACAAAATACACATGAAAACTTGTTTCCCTTGACTCCAAACAATATGTTCCGGGCATCAGGCTATAGGAATTTCACATCCCTGCCCCCTTGCAAAACCAGGTCGTTTTCGGACAACTGCGTTTTCGGTCCCGGGGTCAGCAGCCATCTAGGGAAATCTACTAAACCCACACATTTTTTAAAACTAGACACCCGAGGAGTCCAGCGAAGTTTGGCTTGCGTGGACCCTCCAACGTTTTCTTACCCAGAATCCCCAGCAAAAATACCTTTTTCTCAAATGTTCGGTAAGGTTCTGGAATCTCCATGGATCCACCCTGCGTTCCCCCTAGTCTCCAGATGAAATTGGTACCTCACTCGTGTGGGTTGGTCAAGTACCCACAACAGGCAAGGGGCCAAAAAGTATTGAGGAGACATCAAAATGACCTATCACAAAACAGCCTGGTTTTGCAAGGGGGTCACCTGGGTTTTTGGCCCCGGATTTGGTGGCCATCTTGGGAAACCTGCCAAACCCACATATTTCTGAAAACTAGACACCCGGAGGAGTCCAGCGAGGTAGGGCTTGCCTGGACTCCCCTAAAGGTTTCCTACCCAGAATGCCCTGCAAACCTCAAATTTAGCTGAAAAAAATCACTTTTTTCTCAACTATTGTGTGGGAAAGTTCTGAAATCTGCATGATTCCACAAATTTCCTATTACCCAGCGTTTCCCCAGGACTCCCTATAAAAATGGTACATCACTCGCGTGGGTGGGTCAAGTACCCACAATTGGCAAGGGCTCAAAACGTATTGAGGAGACATCAACATTTCCTATCACAAAACAACCTGGTGTTGCAAGGCGGTTCATTGGGTTTTTTGCCCCAGGTTTGGCGGCCATCTTGGGAAACTACCAAACCCACACATTTCTGAAAACTAGACACCAGGGGGAGTCCAGCGAGGTATGACGTGCCTGGATCCCCACGTTTTCCTACCCAGAGTCCCGTGCAAACCTCCAATTTAGCTGAATAAACCACATTTTCAACATATTTTTGTGTGGACTGACTGTGCCGGCACAAATGTCTTTCCGATCAGTGTTCCCCTCAATCTCCCGAGTAAAATCATACCTCACTTGTATGGGTGGGGAAAGGGCCTGTGACTGGGAAGAGCCAAAAACATAGGGATTACCGGCCACATGCATCATTGTAGGTATTTGCGATTCCTAAATTGCGAAAATTAAGGAATCGCAATTTAGAAATCGCAAATACCTATGCATCAAAAATTCGCATATATTTTTGCGATTTCTTATTTTTCCTTATTTGCGATTCCCAATTTTGCGAATCGCAAATAAGGAATCCCTTTACATTGATTCCTATGGGCCTAGAGGCCCATAGGAATCAATAGGAAGGCATTCTCATTTTGCGATTCGCAATTAAGGAATCGCAAAATGAGAATGCAATTTCTAGGGTGCAGGGGAGGTCCAAAGGACCCCCCCTGCATCCCAGAAATGTAACTTAAAGTCCACTTTTCACACATACATGCCCAAGGGCATGTGTGAGTGTAAAATGAAAGTGTTGAAACTTTTCTTAAATTAGCATAAAGGTTGACTTCATGCTAATTTAACACTTCTAATTTGCGAATTCGCAAACTTTTCAAGATGATGCATTGCATTTAAGAAATCGCAAAATTGCGATTTCTTAAATGCAATCGTAATTTAAGAAATCGCAAATAATTTGCAATTTCTTAAATTGCGAAAAAACAAAAAAGGTTAATGCATCCCAAAACAAAGAATTGCATTCGCAAACGGCCGAATTTTGCGATTCGCACCGTTTGCGAATGCAATTCTGTTTGATGCATGTGGGCCCTTGTGTATGGCACCGAGAATACTAGGCACTACAGTTTTTTAAAATTAAGTTTTTAGATAATTCTGCATTGGACGCCCACACAACTGAGGTATCATTTTACTCGGGAGACCGACGGGAACGCTGTGGGGTAGGACATTTCTGTTGGCAAGATGATTCCATGTAAAAATATGTGGAAAATGTGTTTTATCAGCTAAATTTGAGGTTTACGGGGGATTCTGGGTAGGGAAACGTTGGGGGATCCACGCAAGCCATATCTCGCTGGACTAGGATGTCTACTTTTCAGAAGTGCGTGGCTTTGGTAGTTTCCCAAGATGGCCGCCGAGCCCGGGGCGATAAAACCAGGTGACCCTTGCAAAACCAGGTTGTTTTGTGATAGGTCATTTTGATGTCTCCGCAATATGTTTTGGGCCGTTGCCTGTCGCGGGTACTTGACCCACGCACGCGACTGAGGTACTCTTTTCATCAGGAGCCCTGGGGAACACTGAGTGGTAGGAAATTTGTGGATCCACCCAGATTCCAGAACTTTCCATCACAGAAATGTGAGGAAAATGTGTTTTTTTAACAAAGTTTGAAGTTTGCAAGGGATTCTGGGTAAGTGAACCTGGTGAGAGCCAGACAAGTCACCCCATCCTGGATTCCCCTGGGTGTCTAGTTTTCAAATATGTATACGTTTGCTAGGTTTCCCTAGGTGCCGGAAGAGAGAGGTTTCACAATCTACAGCTAGAAACTTTTTTTTTTAAAAAGGGTCCGTTTCACAGTAAAAATGTGGTGCCAACTTTGCGTTTTGGCCTGTTTCTTTTTGCGGGCACTAGGCCTACCCACACAAGTGAAGTACCATTTTTATCAGAAGACTTTGGGGAATGCGGGGTGGGAGAAATTTTATGGATCCACAGAGATTACAGAACTTTCCATCACAGAAATGTGAGAAAAATGTGTTCTTTTTTTGTTTTACAAACTGTGAGGTTAGCAAGTGATTCCGGGTAACAGAACCTGGTGAGAGCCAGACAAGTCACCCCTTCCTGGATTTCCCTGGGTGTCTAGTTTTCAAAAATGTATAGGTTTGATAAGTTTCCCTAGGTGCCAGCAGAGCTATGGTTCAAAATCTACACCTAGGCACTTTGCAATAAAAGGGTCAGTTTTCACTGTAAAAATGTAGTGTGTCCATGTTGCGTTTTGGGCCGTTTCCTGTCCCGGGCACCAGACCTATCCACACAAGTGAGGTACTGTGTTTCTCAGAAGACTTTGGGGAATGCAGGGTGGGTGGAATTATGTGGTACCACACAGATTCCAGAACTTTCCACCACAGAAATGTGAGGAAAATGTGATTTCTTTAACTAAATTAGAGGTTTGCAGGGGTTTCTGGGTAGGAAAACTTTTGGGGATCCACGCAAGCCATACCTCGCTGTACTAGGGTGTCTAGTTTTCATAAATGTGTGGGTTTGGTAGTTTCCCAAGATGGCCACCGAGCCTGGGGCAAAAAAACAGGTGACCTCCCCCTTGCAAAACCAGGTTGTTTTGTGATAGGTAATTTTGATGTCTCCTCAGTATGTTTTGGGCCCTTGCCTGTCGTGGGTACTTGACCCACCCACGCGAGTGAGGTACCATTTTTATCCAGAGACCTGGGGGAACGCTGAGTGGTAGGAAATTTGTGGATCCATGCAGATTCCAGAACTATCCCACACAGAAATTTGAGAATAAGTGATTTGTTTAGCTAAATTTGAGGTTTGCAGGGAATTGTGGGTAGGAAACCGTTGGGGGGGGCATGCAAGCCACTACTCACTAGACTCCCCCGGGTGTCTAGTTTTCAGAAATGTGTGGCTTTGGTAGGTTTACCAATATGGCCGCCGAGCCTGGGGCCAAAAACCAAGGTAACCCCCCTTGCAAAACCAGGTTGTTTTGTGATAGATTATTTTGATGTCTCCCCAATATGTTTTGAGCCCTTGCCTGTCGCAGGTACTTGACCCACGCATGCGAGTGAGGTATCCTTTTCATCAGGAGACCTGGGGGAACACTGGGTGGTGGGAAATTTGTGGATCCACGCAGATTCCAGAACTTTCCATCACAGAAATGTGAGGAAAATGTGTTTTTTTAACAAAGTTTGAGGTTTGCAAGGGATTCTGGGTAACAGAACCTGGTGAGAGCCAGGCAAGTCACCCTATCCTCGATTTCCCTGGGTGTCTAGTTTTAAAAAATGTATAGGTATGCTAGGTTTCCCTAGGTGCCAGCAGAGCTAGGATTCAAATTCCACAGCTAAGCACTATGCCAAAAAGGTTCAGCTTTCACTGTAAAAATGTGGTGTTTCCATGTTGCGTTTTGGCCATTTTCTGTCACGGGCACTAGGCCTATCCACACAAGTGAGGTACCATTTTTCTTGGAAGACTTTGGGGAATGTGGGGTGGGTGGAATTTTGTGGAACCATGCAGATTCCAGAACTTTCCACCACAGACATGTGAGGAAAATTAGTTTTTTATTCTAAATTTAAGGTTTGCAGGGGATTCTGGGTAGGGAAATGTTGGGGGATCCACGCAAGCCATACCTCGCTGGGCTAGGGTGTCTAGTTTTATAGCTGTGTCAGTTTGGTAGTTTCCCAAGAAGGCTGCCGAGCCTGTGGCGAAAAACCAAGGTTGTTTTGTGATAGATAATTTTGATGTCTCCTCAATACGTTTTGGGCCTTGCTTGTCGCGGGTACTTGACCCACCCACGCAAGTGAGGTACCGTTTTTATCATGAGACCTGTAGAAACACTGAGTGGTAGGAAATTTGTGGATCCATGCAGGTTCCAGAACTATCCCACACAGAAATTTGAGAAAAAAGTAATTTTTTTCAGCTAAATTTGAGGTTTGCAGGGAATTCTGGGTAGGAAAACATTGGGGAATCCACGCAAGCTATACCTTGCTGGACTTCCCTGGGTGTCTAGTTTTTAGAAATGTGTGGGTTTGGTAGTTTCCCAAGATGGCTGCCAAGCCCGGGGCCAAAAACCCAGGTGATCCCTTTTACAAAACCAGGTTGTTTTGTGATAGGTAATTTTGATGTCTCCTCAATACGTTTTGGGGCCTTGCCTGTCGTGGGTTCTTGACCCACACACGCAAGTGATGTACCATTTTTATTGGAAGACCTGGAGGAACGCTGTGTGGTAGTAAATTTGTGGATAAATGCAGATTCCAGAACTATCCCACACAGATATTTGAGAATAAGTGATTTGTTTGAGCTAAATTTGAGGTTTGCAGGGAATTCTGGGTAGGAAAACGTTGGAGGGGGCATGCAAGCCACTACTCACTAGACTCCCACTGGTGATATTTTTTCAGAAATGTGTGTGTTTGGTAGGTTTCCGAAGATGGCCGCCGAGCCTGCGGCCAAAAACCCAGGTGAACCCCCCCTTGCAAAACCAGGTTGTTTTGTGATAGGTAATTTTGATGTTTCCGAAATATGTTTTGGGCCCTTGCCTGTCGCGCATACTTGACCCACACATGCGACTGGGGTACCCTTTTTATCAGGAGACCGGGGGGAACGCTGGGTGGTAGGAAATGTGTGGATCCCCGCAGATTCCAGAACTGGCTATCACAGAAATGTGAGGAAAATGTGTGTTTTTTTTTTTTAACAAAGTTTGAGGTTTGCAAGGTTTCTGGGTAACAGAACCTGGTGAGATCCAGACAAGTCACCCCATCCTGGATTTCCCTGGCTGTCTAGTTTTCAAAAATGTATAGGTTTGCTAGGTTTCCCTAGGTGCCGGCGGAACTTTGCAAAAAAAAGGGTCAGTTTTACTGTAAAAATGTGGTGGCAACTTTGCGTTTTGGGCCGTTTCTTGTTGTGGGCACTAGGCCTACCCACACAAGTCAAATACCATTTTTATCGGAAGACTTTGGGGATGCGGGGTGGAAGGAATTTTATGGAACCACACAGATTCCAGAACTTTCCATCACAGAAATGTGAGAAAAATGTGTTATTTTTTTCTACAAACTGTGAGGTTTGCAAGGGATTCCGGGTAACAGAACCTGGTGAGAGCCAGACAAATCACCCCATCCTGGATTTCCCTGGGTGTCTAGTTTTTAAAAATGTATAGGTTTGCTAGGTTTCCCTAGGTGCCAGCAGAGCTAGGGTTTAAAGTCTACAGCAAGGCACGTTGCCGAAAAGGGTCAGTTTTCACTGCAAAAATGTGGTGTGTCCACGTTGCGTTTTGGCCGTTTTCTGTCGCGGGCACTAGGCCTATCTACACAAGTAAAGTACCATTTTTCTAGGAAGACTTTGGAGAATGCGGGGTGGGTGGAAATTTGTGGATCCACACCGATTCCAGAACTTTCTCCACAGAAATGTGAGGAAGATGTGTTTTTTATCTAAATTTGAGGTTTGCAGTGGATTCTGGGTAGGAAAACATTGGGGAATCCACGCAAGCCATACCTCACTGGGCTAGGGTGTCTAATTTTCAGAACTGTGTCGGTTTGGTAGTTTCCCAAGATGGCCGCCGAGCCTGTGGCGAAAAACCCAGGTGACCCCCCTTGCAAAACCAGGTTGTTTTGTGATAGGTAACTTTCAGGTCTCCTCAATACGTTTTTATGCCCTTGCATGCCGGGGGTACTTGACTCACCCACACAAGTGAGGTGCCAATTTATCAGGAGACGTGGAGGAGCGCTGAGTGGTAGGAAATTTGTGGATCCTTGCAGGTTCCAGAACTAAATCCACACAGAAACTTGAGAAAAAAAGTGATTTTTCCCAGCTAAATTTGAGGTTTGCAGGGAGTTCTTGGTTTGAAAATGTTGGGTGATCCACGCAAGCCATACGTTGTTGGACTCCCCCAGGTGTCTAGTTTTCAGAAATGTGTGGGTTTCGTAGTTTCCCCAAGATGGCTGCCGAGCACGGGGCCAAAAACCCAGGTGATCCCTCTTGCAAAACCAAGTTGTTTTGTGATAGGTAACTTTGAGGTCTCCTCAGTACGTTTTGAGGCCCTTACCTGCCGCAGACAGAGTGGTAGGAAATTTGTGGATCCATGCAGATTCCAGAACTTTCCCACATAGAAATTTGAGAATAAGTGATTTATTTCAGCTACATTTGATGTTTACAGGTGATTTTGGGTAGGAAAACCTTGGGGGGCCCTCGCAAGCTATTACTCACTAGACTCCCCCGGACGTCTAGTTTTCAGAAATGTGTGGGTTTGGTAGGTTTCCCAAGATGGCTGCTGAGCCCGGGGCCAAAAACCCAGGTGACCCCCCTTGTAAAACCAGATTGTTTTGCGATGGGTAACTTTGAGATCTCCTCAATACTATTTTAGGCCCTTGCATGCGGGTACTTGACTCACCCACACAAGTGAGGTACCATTTTTATCAGGAGACCTGGGGGAACGCAGAGTGGTAGGAAATTTGTGGATCCATGAAGATTCCAGAACTTTCCCACACAGATATTTGAGAATAAGTGATTTTGTCCAGCTAATTTTGATGTTTGAAAGGGATTCTGGGTAGGAAAACCTTGGGGGGCCCATGTAATCCTTTACTCACTAAATTCCCCCGGGTGTCTAGTTTTCAATAATGTGTGGGTTTGGTAGGTTTTCCAAGTTGGCCACCGAGCCTGGGGCCAAAAACCAAGGTGACCCCCCCTTGCAAAACCAGGTTGTTTTGTGATAGGTAATTTTGATGTCTCTGCACTATGTTTTAGGCCCTTGCCTCTCACGGCTATTGACTCATGCATGCAACTGAGGTACCCTTTTTATCGGGAGATCTGGGGTAACGCTGGGTGGTAGAAAATTTGTGGATTCACGCAGATTCCAGAACTTTCCATCACAGAAATGTAAGGACTTTTTTTTTTTTTAACAAAGTTTGAAGTTTGCAAGGGATTCTCGGTAACAGAATCTGGTGCCAGACAAGTCACCCCGTTCTGGATTCCCCTAGGTGTCTAGTTTTAAAAAATGTATAGGTTTGCTAGGTTTCCCGAGGTGCCGGCAGAACTAGGGAACAAAATCTACAGCTTTGCACTTTGCAAAAAAAGGGTCAGTTTCACTGTAAAATTATGGTGGCAACTTTGCGTTTTGGGCCGTTTCCTGTTGCAGGCACTAGGCCTACCCAACAAGTGATCGGAAGACTTTGGGGAATGCGGGGTGGGAGGAATTTTATGGATCCACATTGATTCCAGAACTTTCCATCACACAAATGTGAGAAACATTTGTTCTCATTTCTTTTACAAACTGTGAGGTTTGCAAGGGATTCTGGGTAACAGAAACTGGTGAGAGCCAGGCAAGTCACCCCATCCTGGATTTCCCTGGGTGTCTAGTTTTCCAAAATGTATAGGTTTGCTAAGTTTCCCTAGGTGCCGGCAGAGCTAGGGTTCAAAATCTACAGCTAGGCACTTTGCAAAAAAAAGGGTCCCTTTTCACTGTAAAAATGTGGTGTGTCCACGTTGCGTTTTGGGCGGTTTCCTTTTGCGGGCACTAGGCCCATCCATACAAGTGAGGTACCATTTTTCTCGGAAGACTTTGGAGAATGCTGGGTGGGTCAAAATTTGAGGCACCACGCAGATTCCAGAACTTTCCACCACAGAAATGTGAGGAAAATTTGTTTTTTTAACGAAGTTTGCGGTTTGCAAGGGATTCTGGGTAACAGAACCTGGTGAGAGGCACACAAGTCACCCCATCCTGGATTCCCCTTGCTATCTAGTTTAAAAAAATGTACAGGCTGCTAGGTTTCCCTATGTGCCGGCAGAGCTAGAGTTCAAAATCCACAGGTGTTATGTTTCATATAGGTACCCTAATATAGGCCCGGGTAATATCATACATCATCACCTACATTATTTCCCTTATACTGCACAGTAACGAGCCTTTAGCATTGAACCTTTACCTAGTTCTAGTCCTGGGTGAAGAAGGAGGGTTTCTCCTAAACAATAGAGTCCTATAACTTCATCAATTTACTCCCACAGTATGAATGAATATTTCGAAGGGTTCTTGGAAATCAGACAGGGGCTACACCACCTACCCCACCACATCTACGTACAAGGTTCATCCCGTACGTCATCCTCATATCCAACAATGGCGAATACATGAGACAAGGGACAAAGGAGCCCTAGATACTTTCTGCATAAATACAGCATATCTTGCTAGTGTTAGGCAGAGGGAACCGAGACTCCCAGGCCGACACAATGACCAGAGATGCTGAGGCTCCTGCATGCAGACGCTTCAGCTGACAGTGGTCTGAACATCCCTCGCGGGGTGTCCAACGTGAGACCAGGACGGGCTCCTGCATTCTCACACTTCAGGTAATGGGGTGCGACTAAATCCTAGAGGGATTCTTGGCTTCCCGCTTACTCACATGCTAGGTACACTTAGGTACATCTAGACAGGCATCGTAGGAGTATGTGCTTTCTTTTATCATGCATTTTATCTTCACGTATGCATTTATGATTATTGCAAAATCGTAGACCTGTACTATTCTTTTATATTCATCTTACTGCTAACCATATATATCTGCTACTGTCTAACGGTTGTTGTTGCACATCTATTTTACACTTGAAGAACACCTGTGCAATAAATAGTTATTGTAACACGCACAACTGCTTCTTCTGTGTAACTCTCTGAGACGAATAAGTGAGCACGAGTGACTGAGCAAAAAGTAGTGCAATGTTTCCACGATCCTGAGGGATCAGGGTGGTCATGTTCTGAGGTTGCCAGAAACTATTCTCTCCCCGATAAGAGTAGATAATGGTGGCACTGTGAGCTATCTAACGCAAACAGGCTAATATTCTCGGTGGGGGTGAGCAGAACCAGTCTGCCACCAATCCCACAGTTTATATTATCTACACACGCAGGTCCTGCCTGGGTACTATAGGAACTACACGACACAGGTAGGCACATTGTTGAAAGTCCATGCGTAGTGGGCTTTCTGCTGCCCTGGGGTGAGAATGGGGGGGTTGCCCCGAAATGCCCCCATGGGGCAGAAAGACTGGCTATTTGTTTGGGGGGTGGGGCATTGGTATGCCCATGCTGGGCAGCCCCCGCCCCACGCATAAAAAAGCTAGCGTAATCGCTGGCGCCTAGCGGGCTCTGATGTCCCCTGGGGGGGGCAGATCAGGGGCTACTGCCCCCATCCATCTCCCGGGGGCAGAAAGACTGTTGGATTTTCCGGCGGTGGTGGGGGCATTGCCATCTGGGCAGCCCATACCCCTGAATTAAATAAAAAAAATATTGCCTGATGCCTATTGGGCTTTCTGCCCCCCTCCCAAGGCAGATGAGGGGCTTTTGCCTCTACCTGCCTCCCGGGGGAGGCAGAAAGACTAGCAATGTTGTTTTGCAGTGGGGCATTGGCATAACCATTCTGAGCAGGCCCTACCCCTACGTATATATATTAAAAAAAACTGATGCCTTGTGGGCTTTCTGCCCCCCGTGAGGTAGATCAGGGGCTAGTGCCCCCATTTGCCTCCGGGGGGGGGCAGAAATACTGTGGCATTTTTTTGGGGGGTGGGGGCAGTTTGGAGAAATAAAATCCCTGTTGCCTAGTGGGCTTTCTGCCCCTGCGGGCGGATAAGGGGCTATTAGCCCATATGCCTCCCAGGGGAGACAGAAAGACTAGCATTTTTTTGGGGGATGGGGGCATTGGCATGCCAATTCTGGGCAGCCCCCACCCCTACATATATATATAAAATAAAAGACATCCCTGGGGCCTAGTGGGCTTTCTGCCTCCCGGGGGCTGATCAGGGGCTATTGCCCCCATCTGCCTCCTGGGGGAGCAGAAAGTCTTATGCCTTCATTGGGGGATAGGATAGGGGCATTGGCATGCCGATTCTGGGCTTCCCCCACCCCTGGCATATAAAGAAAATCCCCTGCACCTAGGGTGCTTTCTGACCCCCGGGGGCAGATTGGGTGCTACTGCCCCATCTGCCCCCCGGGGGAAGAAATGCTGTCAGGCAAAAGTTTATGGGGGAGCAAAGGCCCTTGCCCAATGGGCCGCTCCCCCCTACCTGGTGGCTAGTGGGCTGATCCCTGAAGGGTGATGCCCAAGCAGGGATGCACTTTTTTCAAGCCAAAATCTCTGATATTTATGCTCTGTTGGAAAAAGCGAACTCCAGTGTTAGGTCCGGAATGGTAACCTCTATTCCTTGCGGTGAGATCCTGCCTTTGGGGGAGACGCCCAGGCTCCTCACCTTCCCCCCCATGTCATTGGAGGTGACAGAGAGGCTCCTGGACTGTGTCAACTCAGTCTCCCCTTTAGATCCCTGTCCTCTTAAGGTGTGGAAAACCTGCCAGGAGATTGTTATCCCCCTGTTTATGGCAGTTATGAACGCTAAGTACGAGTTGAGGGGTGCACTCCTGTTTTTCCTCCTAATCCTTATTTTATATCTGGTGCTACAACCTACAAGGTTTGTCAGTCCTTGATAGACAGTAAAATAGTTATCACAAGCTGGATGGCTTGAATTGGTTGTGCACTATTCACTCGGTGTTCTAACACCATACCTTTTTAGTAAAACACAGTCTTTTTAATATCATCAGAATATTATCTGTTAATCTTTAATTATCTGATATTTTCATGCAATGGTTACACAAATAAACATCATTGTGCAATTTTGTTCCACTTAAAATCATTTACACTTTTTAGTATGTTAACACAGATTACAATCAAATTTGAATAATAGTTAGGTGTTCAAAACGTTGCCCAATGCATTTCGGAACTAACATGGGTCCTTCATCAGGGACTCATCTTGAACTGTATATAGATTGTCAACTGTTCTGTGTTGAGTGTCCAGTCGCTGCCATTTCGGAGGGAGTCTATCCCTTGCTGCGGAAGATAGCGGTGGTGAAACCACTATTGAAGAAACCCTCTTTAGATCCTGGTGAACTGAACATTTTTTGACCGATCTCTTTGCTTCCCGTTACAGCCAAGATTTTGGAAGCTTGTCTAAATCTCCATCTTAGCACTTACCACTTTGGTGGTCTAAAAGACCATCATCTCCTGGATGGTTCTCAATATGGTTTCAGGAGATTCCATAGTACGGCGACAGCCTTGAAAACAGTCTTTAACAACATCCGGACTCAGGTTGATGCTGGCCACACCACTCTTCTGGTACTTTTGGATCTCACTGCAGCCTTTGACACTCTGTCTCCTCATAGGCTAGTGGCTTAACTTGGAGACATAGGTATCGGGGTACTGCTCTGAGTCTCCTTGCCTCCTTCCTTAGTGAATGAGAGCAGAGGATGAAGTTGGGCCAGTTCTTTTCAGCCCCCAAATCTTTGCAGTGTGGTGTCCCCCAGGGCTCTTCTTTGAGCCCTACACTCTTTAATATCTATGTGGCCCGCTAGCAAAAGTGGTGAGATCTTTTGGGCTGGAGGTGTTGTCCTATGCGGACGACACCCAAATGAAGTTCTCCATAACGCATACTGTAAAAGATTGTGCCCTCAATTTTAGGAGCTGCATGGAGGCAGTTTCCCTTTGGATGGTGGGAAACTTACTGAAGCTGAATGGAGAGAAGACCGAGGTCTTGATCTTTGGGAGCAACTGGGAAATCTGGTCCTGTGACTGGTGGCCAGGTTCACTGGGAGTCTGCCCCGGTCCAGTTTCTCATGGGAAGAACCTAGGGGTGATTGTGGACAATGCCCTCTCCCTGGATCTTCAGGTAAACATTTCCCTCTACCTTTCTTTTGAAGCATGCAAACAGGCTGTAATGGCCTTAGTAACGTCCAGATTGGACAATTGTAATGCCCTTTACTCGGGCATTAATAAAGGTCTTATTCACCGGCTACAGATGGTGCAGAATGCTGCGGCCAGGCTGGTATTGAATCTTCCTAGACATCATTCAGTTACGGCCTCGATTAAGCTTCTGCACTGGCTCCCGATGGACCGTAGGATCATGTCCAAGATCGTATGCCTGACTCATGAAGCCTTTTATGACTCTGGCTCCGAGGGCAGCAAGTTGATTGTCCAGCATTATGCTCCCACCAGATCCCTTCGGTCTTCGGACAAAAATGTGCTCACTGTTCCCAGATTCAAGAAGGCTAAATGTTGGGGGGGGGGGGCAGAGCTTTCTCCACTGCTGCACTCAAACTGTGGAATTCCCTTCCAGTAGAAATCTCTAGTCTAGTCTCTCTTCCACTATTTTTTAAGGCCTTAAAGACCTGGCTTTTCCGTGATTCTTCAGTTTGAGC
This sequence comes from Lissotriton helveticus, assembly GCF_964261635.1. NCBI lineage: Eukaryota > Metazoa > Chordata > Amphibia > Caudata > Salamandridae > Lissotriton > Lissotriton helveticus. Next base: position 1,086,178,956 of record NC_136067.1, on the reverse strand, counting down.
ATGTTCTTCCTCTCTCCATCTCCTGATGCTTGCATCTAGCGCCATGACGCCCTTGGGCTAAGTTTCGCGCTCTAAAAGTCTAAATTCATTCACTAGGGAAGGGTACCATTGGACAGGGAAGATTCTCCCCTTTCCAACGATACCCCTCCCATGTTTTTCGGTGCTCGGGGGGCTGAGATTGCCCCACAAGCACTAAAACTATGAAACTGAAATGAAGTTTCATTTTCATTTTCATTGTAATGTTGACAGCGCACCATGCGCGCAATCGTAATTACAATGAAAACCTTAACCATTCTTTGGGAGGTTGGGGAAGCTCTTCCCCAACCTCCCAAAGCAAGAAAAAAAAGGGAAATCCCTGTGCTGTTTACAGCAGAGGGATTTTTTTCAAGTGCGCTCATGACGGAATGGTTCCGTCATGAGCACTCTTGCACTTATGCTCATGATGGAACCATTCCGTCATGAGCATGGAAGGGGCCAATAGACAAAGGGCAAATAAAAATACTGTAATTAAGCCTTTTACCGCAACGAATAAAATAAATGTAAGTACATATGCAATTTGTAAATATTGGAATACTATACTATACCAACTTCATAGTAAATCCAAATTAAATAGTGCAAGTGCAACATGTAACAGCAATGAATAATAGAGGAAAACAATTCCAAGAAGATATATGACAAATTTTTGACTAACAACTGTTTTTCCCTGGCAACGACAAATAGGAGCAAAATATAACTCAATTTTGTGCAAAGAGCATTTAGATAGCAGCAGGAACATGTGTAAACATTGGGATAGTATACAATGTCAACTTTAAAAGAAGTCCAATTTCCATTGATGCTGTGGGAGGGACGGGCGGAAATAGAAGCTAGGAGGCTTTACTAGTTTGTCAATTGTGAGGTTTATTAAAGAAAATCAGGATGGATGTGATGTTTTTACTCTGACGGGTTTTAGGGTTCTTGGGATGGTGTACATAGAGCCTTCTTCTTCCTTCAGGTAGCTTGGTTTGTCCCGCGTCTGCCGACCCCAGGATGCTCGAAGAAAGGAAAAGAAGACGTTAAGTACTCTGGTTTCAGGCTCTTTGGATTAAGCTGGAAGCCCTTCACGACACCCGGTGCATTAACCTAGGGTCTCAGAAGTAAGGAAGGTTCACTGAACATCTGAACTCCCTTTTTAAATTGATACAACGGTAGATGTCGTTATGAGGCTCTAGTGACCCTGGTTATTCTAAGTCGAGTGGGGTTGTGTAAGGGTATTGGGGAAGGAGTGCTCAGGGACTTGTGCAGACAGAGCTAAGCGGGAACAGTGTGAGGAACGCTATGTACAGTCCCTGGATTACCCTTCCTCCCACCTCCCACGAAGTCCCTCCCGCTTCCCTGTATTTCCCAGCTGTGCCCCGTGTGCAGAGTCACTCACCGTCCAAGCCGTAACACTCCGGAGTTACGTCGGCAGTTGCGCCCTTCTGGGAGGGAGGACGGGATCCACCAATCTTCGGACCACTCCTCTGCGTCTCTGACCTCTTCAGTGGGCTCCTCTGTGGCGGCTTCTTGGCTCTCCTCCCGTTCGGTCTTCTCGGGTCCGCGCTGCTCCTCTCGGCGTCTTCTTCTGGGCTCCGTGGCGTCCCAGCGCTCTATGTCAGGATCCTCCTTTTCTCCTCGCCCGGCCTGCTGTGATTGGTTCCTATTGTATGTCCCGCCTCCTGCTTCCTGAAACAGAGAGTACCTGGACCAAGAGTTATCCTGGTTGTTGCCTGGTGGGTCCCTGGCCCATGTGATTCCCTCCGTCTGTATAGGTAAGGGTTCCGTCCTCACTGAGTCCCCTCCGTGTCCCTTCTGACATCCCCTCTCCCTTATTTTCTTGTTCACAAGAAAACGATCTACTGGATACCTAGAGAGGAAGTCAGCATTGGTTTGTGCCTGTCCTTTTCGATGAAAAGTTGTGAATCTGTATGGTTGTAATGCCAGGAACCATTTCAATATCCGATCATTGTGCCCTTTGTTACGTGCGAGCCACTCCAGGGGTGCATGGTCCGTGAATAAAGTGAACTCTCTGCCTTCTAAGTCAAATTTTAAGGATTTGATAGCCCATTTGATGGCCAATGCTTCTTTTTCAATCACTGCATAGTTCCTTTCCCGGGGATATAACTTTCGGCTGATATACATGACCGGTCTCTCTTGTCCCTGTGTGTCCTTTTGGGATAACACAGCTCCCAATCCATACTCTGAAGCGTCCGTTTGTAAGATGAAGGGCTTAGTGTAGTCTGGGCTGAGTAATACAGGTTTAGTTATCAAGGACTGTGGACGGCTTGTAGCATAGAAGTTGAAGGGTTGTGGAGTTCTGCCTCAGTTTTCCTCTCTTTCCTAAGGAGATCAATGAGGGGCTCTGCTATTTGTGAGAAAGAGGGCATAAACCTTCGGTAGTACTTCAGAATCCCAAGAAAGGCTCTTAGATCTTTTTTGGAAAGGGGAATCTCTAATTTGGCTATGGCAGCTACCTTTTCTTCTTGGGGTTTAATGTAACCTTCTCTTAATATATACCCAAGGTATTTTTCTGATCTTCTGTCTAGATGGCTTTTAGCAGGGTTTTTAGGGCCTGTATAACTTGGTTGAGGTGTGCCATGTGTTCTTCTCATGAGTTACTGTAGATGATGATATCATTAAGATATGCAGCTGCAAAGTCACTACAAGGTCCAAGCACGTGATTCATTAACCGCTGAAAAGTGGCCGGAGCCCCATGTAAACCAAAGGGCAACATCAAAAAGTGGTACAGGCCCCCAGGAGTAGAAAAAGGTGTATTCTCTCTATCTTGTTCACGTAGGGGAACCTGCCAATTGCCCTTGCATAAATCTAAGGTACTGATATACTGTGCTCTGCTCAATTTCTCCACCATTTCATCGACCCTAGGTGTAGGGTACGCATCAAATCGTGAGATTTTATTGACCTTGCGGAAATCGAAGCAAAAGCGAATCGATCCGTTGGGCTTAGGCATAATGACTATTGGGGAGTTCCATTTGCTATGCGCGGGTTCTATGATCCCCATGTGGAGCATTTGTTGTACTTCCTTTTCTATGGCCCCTCTTCGGGTTTCAGGTAGACGGTATGCACGTAATCGTACCTTTTTCCCGGGAACAGTATGTATTTAATGCTGTATCAGGGTGGTTCTCCCTGGATTCGTGGAGAATATGTCTTGCAGGGGAGATAATCTAGTACAGAGGTCTTGCCTGAGGTCCCTGAGTAGGTCGCTGTCTATGCTCTGGTGGAACAGGGGAGTAGCTGCCTCGGCTAAAGATACAAAGGTGGGTTTAGGACCTAGCCACTTCTTTAATAGATTCACATGATAAATCTGGGTGTTTCTCCTATTCTGGGGGTCGAGCTCTAGGCGGTATATGAAAGTTCTTATCTTCTCTGCTACTCGTAAGGGACCATGCCACTGACCTATTAGTTTGTGGTCTGAGCAGGACCATATCGTCTACGTTGAAGACCCTTTCAGCAGCTTTTTTGTCGTACTGTTTTTTCTGATTTTCTTGGGCTTTTTCCAAATGGGTTTTCACTATGCTTCTGATCTGGGCTAAATGTGTTTTTAGGCTCCAAACGTATTCTGGGAGAGGTTTGGCCCCGTTACTCTTTTCTTCCCATTCCTCTCTGGCCATATCCAGGAGAGTATGGGATTGCCTTCCGTAAAGTAGTTCAAAAGGTGAATACCCCGTACTCTTCTGCTGTTGACACCTTATAGCTAAAAGCGCTAGGGGCAACCTATCCTCCCATTTGCGAGATTCTATCTCTAGGAGCTTTTTCAGGGTGATTTTAAGGGTGGCATTATACCTCTCAGCAAGGCCATCCGTTTGCGGATGGTAGGCTGCTGTACGGGTTTGTTTTATCTTGAGTTATTGGCATACCTGTCTCAACACCCTAGAGATGAAGGGTGTTCCCTGGTCTGTGATTATTTCTTTGAAAAACCCCACTCTAGAGAAAAAATAGATCATAGGTTTGGCTATTTGGGTCGTATTGGGTTGGCGCAAGGTGATGGCTGCTGGGAAACGTGTGGCATAGTCAACAATGACGAATACATAGCGATACCCAGTGTGAGAGGGTAACAAGGGACCTATTAGGTCCATCCCAACTCAGGAAAAGGGTTCTTCAATAACAGGAAGAGGTCGTAGGGGAACTGAGGTTTGTTTGTACCTGCTGTTTTTCTGGCATATGGGACACTCCTGACAGTATTTTCTAACTTGATGGTATATCCCTGGACAATAGAATTGGGCTAGTATAACACTCTCTGTTTTATCCCCTCCAAAGTGGCCCCCTAAAAGGTGACTATGTGCTAGAAATAAAACTTTTTCCCTGAATACTTGTGGAACTAACAACTGTAGTTTCTGATCTCTCCCCCCTTCCGGTATAACAACCCTTTTACCTTTAAAAACTGGGGACCTATGTTTTGGGGATCTTCGTTTTCCACCGCCTTGTTCCAGGCTTCTCTTAGTGTGGGATCTTCTCTTTGAGCCGTATGGAACTGCTAATCATGTTCCCAGAGACAGCTATCAGTAGTCTGGGTTAAAGCTACATGACTCCAGTCTCGTTTTTCCTTCCTTTTCTGTTTTTTCCTTTTCTTTTGTTTGGAGGGTGGCCACTCTTGATTTGTGAGAAATGCAAATGGAGCTGTTTCTCTCCATTCGTCGTCATTAGTCTGGGTTTCTTTCAAGGATGTCCTCCAGATAAGGATAATCTCTCCCAAGGATAAAGGGTTCGGGTAGTTTAGGGATAAGTCCCACATCAAGTTTCACGGGTTCAATCTCTGGATCATGCTGTACTGCGACGTTTGTGGTAGAGTACTGTTTCTGTTCTCCGTGTACACATATAATGTTTACAGACCCTTGGGTATCAGGCACACCCCCTGGAAGGTTCTGTGGCTGCATAACGGTCTGTAGACAACCAGTATCTATTAGTATCTATTAGGGCATCTCTGGGTTCTCTGTTAACAGATACCTGTCGAAGGTAGGGAAGAGTTTTTCTATCCGTTGTGCAGAGATCGGACCGGGTTAGTCCAATCTCCATTGGCTCTTCCCTCTGGGGACATTGCCTAGCTATATGCCCATATCCTCTACAGTGGAAACACTGGGGTCCTTGTGGGATCAGTGGTCTGGGTACAATGGGTAAGGGAATGGGTAGGAGAGTTACAGGTTCGGGCTTCTTGATGGGCGAGGGTCTAGCTGTCCGAGTGGCATTGCCCTGCTCGTGGTGTCTCCATGGAAGGTCTTCCCTTCCCTTCTGGCTCTCTTGAGCATGGCTAAAAGCGCTGGCTATCTCTACAGCAAGGTGAGGTGGGTGTGTTACCTGACCCATTTCTGTATGGGAGGGTGTAGGGAAGTCAAGTATTGCTCTAGATATACTTTCCCCATGATTTCCTCTTTGGTCGCAGTTACTGGCTGTAGCCACCGATCTGCCAAATCTCTTACTCTATAGTATAATGCTCTTGGAGTTTCCTAGGGTCCTTCTCTGATCTGTCGGAACCTGATCCTGTATGTTTCTGTGTCGATTCCATGCGTTCCAAAATACTCCGCTTTACGTCCTCATAAGGAGTGAGGCCTAAGGGATTGGCTGTTTGGTAAGCTGATTGGAGGTCTCCTGAAAGTAATGGGCCTAAGTTCTGTCCCCACTTGTCCTGTGGTCACGCTGCTGCCCTGACCCTTCGCTCAAAATTTGCGAAGTAGAAGTCTGGGTCCTCCCCGGCAACATACTTTTGCATTACCACTGAGGGAAGGCTGGTATGTGGTCTTGATTGGCCTAGCGTCTCTGCTAGTTTGCCTATAACGGTTTCCTGGGCTGTGCTTTGTTCCGTGAGGGTTCGGTGTAGCTTTTCGCGGTCCTCCTCTGCTACAGCTAGGAACTTTTCCAGGATTTTTCCTAACTGTTCCTGATTATCCACCATTTTCTTCATAACAGCCTCCATTTCCCCCGATCCCACTTCTGACACCACCTGTGGGAGGGATGGGCGGAAATAGAAGCTAGGAGGCTTTACGAGTTTGTCAAATGTGAGGTTTATTAAAGAAAATCAGGATGGATGTGATGTTTTTCTTCTGATGGGTTTTAGGGTCCTTGGGATAGTGCACGCAGAGCCGCCTTCTTCCTTCAGGTAGCTTGGTTTGTCCCGCATCTGCCGACCCCAGGATGCTCGAAGAAAGGAAAAGACGACGATAAGTACTCTGATTTCAAGCTCTTTGGATTAAGCTGGAAGCCCTTCACCACACCCGGTGCATTAACCTAGGGTCTGAGAAGTAAGGAAGGTTCACTGAACATCTGAACTCCCTTTTTAAATGGATACAATGGTAGATGTCGTTATGAGGCTCTAGTGACCCTGGTTATTCTAAGTCGAGTGGGGTTGAGTAAGGGTATTTGGGAAGGAGTGCTCAGGGACTTGTGCAGACAGAGCTAAGCAGGAACGGTGTGAGGAACGCTATGTACAGTGCCTGGTTTACCCTTCCTCCCACCTCCCACGAAGTCCCTCCCGCTTCTCTGTATTTCCCAGCTGTGCCCCGTGTGCGGAGTCACTCACCGTCCAAGCCGTAACTCTCGAGTTACAGTGGCGGTTGCGCCCTCCTGGCGGGGAGAGATGGGATCCACCACTCTTTGGACCACTCCTCGGCGTCTCCGACCTCTTCAGTAGGCTTCTCCGTGGCGGCGTCTCGGCTCTCCTCCGGATCGGTCTTCTCGGGTCCGTGCTGCTCCTCTTGGCATCTTCTTCCAGGCTCCTTGACGTCCCCGCGCTCGACGTCAGGATCCTCCTTTTCTCCTCGCCCGACCTGCAGTGATTGGTTCCTTCTGTAGGTCCCGCCTCCTGCTTCCTGAAACAGAGAGGACCCAGACCAAGAGTTATCCTGGTTGTTGCCTGGTGGGTCCCTGGCCCATGTGATTCCCTCCGTCTGTATAGGTAAGGGTTCCGTCCTCATGGAGTCCCCTCCGTGTCCCCTCTGACAGACGCACAGTGAAGTGTTGCAAAGGAGAGTGGCATGGAGTGCCGTGGTGTAAAGTAGAGTGGCCTGGAATAGAGTGATGTGACGTGGAGTGGTATTTTGCTTTGCACTTCAGATAATTGAAAATACCGCCCTCCCACGTGGAGGCTCAAACACGACGAAGCAATATAAACTACAAAATACCACCTGGAAAGGGATTTCACTTTTTTAAAAGGAAATAATTAAGGCATGGCGTTTTGTTTATGCAATGCTCTCTAGCAATACAGCTTTCCCAGATATTAAATGAACAACATTCAAATGTATATAGAGATATATATGTACATACGCAATGCATGGAATATCCATGAAATGAAATGCAAGCAGATAATAAAATGAAAAGAAAGTAGATAATTATATGGAATGAAACACAAGCAGATTATGCTGGACGTCCGCTGAAAATCAGAAAGATATATACACTAAATATATCAGATGATTACAAACACTGAAGACTTGGATGTGCACACAGACACTCCCACATCACAATAAAAACACCTCAGATGATTACAACCAATGGAGACTTGGATGTGCACACAAACTCACTCACACTTCAGAAAGTCAGTACTCAAAAACAAAACACCTCATCGACAGTTCGCTCGAAATCCTTGCCAACTCAAGCTGGAGGAGCCCTTTGAGAGCCAGGCAGGATTCTCAACGTGACAAAACATCTGCCCCACAAGCGAGCTGCCGTCTGGTTGCCAAGATCCCCCGCCTTTAATACGTTTACTCAACCTGAGGCGAAGGTTCCATAAACCTCGTCTCCTTTCTTCTGTTACGAAAAACCAAGCTGGCCGTACTGGTCTGTGTCACGGTCAAGACAGAAGCTGGCCAGGCCTCTGTATTTTGACTCAGAGACAGAGCTGTACATTCCATACATTTCTCTGGCAACAACAATCTCTGCTCTGAAAGGCACCAAGCACACTTCCCACACATTATCCCAATGAAGCTTACAAAGGCTTCCATCCAGCAGAAAAAAACAACCTTGAACGTGAAAAGCCTAAACAACTTGAGTAATTTGGGGGCCTGCCTGTGTGCGCACAAGCTCAAGCTAGCTGACAGAATTCAAGATGACACGAGGGCATGTCAAAGCCAATAGTAGGAACTTCATAATGCTTCCCAATGTACAACACAATTGCACATTTGTGCACCACTTCCCATAGCATCACACACTTCATCTCCCAATGTACAACATAATGGACATTTGATTACCACTGCTTATAACATTGCACTCCGAGACCAAGAAGTGCATTCCACACCTCTCTCTCATGCTTTCAAATACACATCCCACTCGTTCTGTTCCTGGCAAGGCTGTTCTACTTTGTGAAAGCTCTCCCACTTAAAAACTACAAGATTACATGAAAGACATATTCAAGGAAACGTGCACGTGCAGGGAAAAATATGTCGTTCATTCAGGCTAGGGTAAAATAAAACACCAAACAGTCAATTAAAACAATGGTAGTCAAAGGTAATTACGTGGTTTCAAAACACAGGAGCGCCTCTAGCACTACAAGTGGTGAAGAGTGCAGTAGGGTGGAGTGCATTGGCGCAGAGTGGAGAGCTGTAGAGTGCATTTGTGTAGAGTGCAGTACAGTGGTGCAAAGTGAAGTGCAGTGGCAAAGAGTAGAGTGACGCAGAGTAGAGTGTCGCAAAGTTCAGTGGCAGAGAGTGCAGTATTGCAGAGTAGAGTGGCAGTGTGTGTAGTGGTGTAGAATAGAGCAGAGTGCGTAGAGAGCTGTGGCATAGAGTACAGTGGTGCAGAGTACAATCAAGTGGAGTGCAGTGACGTAGAGTGTCATCGCGTGTAGGGGCTTGGAATACACTAGAATATAGTGTTGCAGAGTAGAATATAGTCACTCAGAGTGTGATGGTACAGAGTAAATTGTTGTAGAGTGCATTAGCTTTGAGTAAAAATGGTGTAGAGTGCATTGGCGTGGAGAGCAGTGGTGTAGAGTGCAGTTGTAAGAGTAAAGTGCAGTGCCGTAGCATAGAGTTAAGTGACCCAGACTGGAGTGATGTGGCATACATTGCAATGGCCCAGAGTGGAATGGGGCAGAGGCGATTGTTTCAGAGTGGACTGAAGTGGCATAGAGTAGAGTTGTGCAGGGAAGAGTGGCATTCAGTGCAGTGGGGCAGGGTAGATTAGAGTGACATAGAGTGGGTTGGCATAGAGTGCACTGACGTACAGGGGAGTGGTACTGAATAGAGTGCATTGGTGTAGAGTGTAGTGTTGCAGAGTAGAGTGGAGTGGACTAGACAGGAGTGGTGTAGAGTGCAGTTGCGAAGAATACACTGGTGCATTGTAGAGTGGCGTAGAGTACAGTAGAGTGGAGGTGTGCAGAGTAGAGGGCAGTGATGCAATGTGGGGTAGATTGGAGTGGCTTAGTGTGGAATTCTGCACAATAGAGTGCAGTGGCATTGAATTGTGCAGAGTAGAGTGAGTGGAGTGGGAGTGGAGTGGGGAAAAATGGAGTATGCATGGTGTTGTATCGCAGTGCCATTGCAGACAACACACATCTTCAATTGACCATTACATTTGCACAGACATCCAGTTTTATTGCTAAAAGTATACAGCCTAGAAACGATAATGTGTGGAAATGTCATCACCTAGTGTATTGATTTGTATTGATTTGTTTTGCTCATATTAAGTTATTTGTTTCCACCACACTTCGAATGACCAAACAATTTGCTTCATTTGTGCTTTTCTATTTCTTATATATTCTGAAAAATCTGCAGTTAATTTACAGATATATACGTTTTGTTGCTTGCTAAAAAAAAATACTTCATACAGACTTCTGTTCAGCACACCACCCCAGTAGCCAGCATGATTGTCACACAAATCCTCTCACTTTGAAATCAGAGCAACAAAAGTAAACACCAAGCTCCCTCAAACTGAGCCTGGCATTTGACCTCTGACTTTGAATGCACAGCAAAAAAAAGATGAAAACAAGATTTAAAGGTCTGTTTACAGAAATCAACCACTGGCAGAAGAAGAATGGAAATTGGAATTGGGCAACGGAAAGAATGAACAGAAGCGGGACAGATAAAACAAATAAAGTCAGCAAATAGAAACCCGAAAATGTAAGTTACAAACCACAAAGCCAATGGTAAACAATGGGCGGAGTACATGCCAAGGGAAGCTTTCCGAATGTCCCCAAGATGCCATTAGCAAACCAGACAGCTGCTCTTTCTGGGAGGTTTTGACCTAATGACTGGTGCTGTATGCAACCATTTGTTGAGCATGCGATCATTGTGTGGCCCTGTCTCACCCTCACTTAGACTGTTCATGTTCAAACAACTTTGTAGACACTGCTTTGAAATGTAATGCCACTTTCCTAGGTGTAGAATGCTATTTCTTTTCTTTAGAGTTCTGTACTACATTGTTTCTCTGAGAGTGCATGTTCCCAAGGCCTCACCTATAGGGACCACAAAGTTTTCTCAAGGGAATCCAAGGGCGCAACACACATTGGGATAAAATCCCCTTTCAACCTCCGTGGGGTGGGCTGCCAGGCTAAAAGTCAGCCTCACATGAAGTGTTCCTCTGGCACACTCAAGTCTATTAAAGCTGGAAGATACTATATTTATTTTGTCTTTCGTTTCTGTGCCCCTTGCTGCCCCACTCTTGTCTTGGGCATTCTTTTAGCAAGGTAACCATATGCAAGAAACAACAGGATGGATGAAAGAGAAACAATCTGCAGGGTTGTCCCTCAGGATCTGGATCCTGCTGCAAACACAGCACTGAGACCACACTCATAGCCGCCACGGAAGACATCCACCCCCTCCTCAACCAAGGCCACACAGTCAGTAGCCCTCATCCTCCTGGACATTTCAGCAGCCTTCAACATCGTCTCCCCCCGCACACTAGCCTCTGGGCTCCACAACCCTGGCATCCAAGAATTAGCCTTAGACTGGATTTGATCTTTCCTCTCAGGCAGACTACAAAGAATAAGACTCCCGCCCTTCCTCTCCGAACCAACAGAGATCAGATACGGAGTACCCAAATGATCCTCCCTCAGCCACACACTCTTCAACGTCTACATCGGCCCCTCGCAACCAACATCAGAAACCACAGACTCAACATAGTCTCATATGCCAACGACACCCAGCTCATCTTCTCCCACACCAAGAAACCCTACATCACCAAGCGCAATTTCCAAGAAGGGATGAAAGACGACACTACCTGGATGAGCAACAGCTGCCTGAAGCTTAGTACAGAGAAAACAAGTCCTCATACTTGGCTCCACCCCTCCGCAGGGGACAACACCTGGTGGCCCCCTGCCCTCAGAAACCCACCCACCCCAACGGACCCTGCACGCAACCTCTGCATCATACTCGACTCTTTACTCACCATGAACTGCCAGATCAACACCGTGTCCTCCACACGCTTAAACACTCTCCGTGTCCTCCACACGCTTAAACACTCTCCGCATACTTCGCAAGTTTCTAATGCTGCTCCACTTTACTACAATGTGTGATCTCGTGCAAATGTTCTATTTTCCTGGGACTCTATTCCTTTACCTGCCAAAACTGCTTGCACTTGGCTAAAGGCTAACTCCTATGCGTTATGCCAAACAGCTTGGCTTTTACTCAAGTATATATAAGAACTTGAGAACACAACACCACAATTTTTAAAACATATTTAAATAGTTTTCACACTGAGAACTAAAGTTACCCAGCTTAATACCCTTTGAGAATCGGGAGGCAGCAATCCTGTAATAGGAACAATAGGTCTTGCGAAGAATAGGTCTTGTAATAGGAACAACTATAGCAGATATTGACAACAGCTGAGGAGGCAGTGTCGATGAATAGCTATGTAGTGAAGCCGGAGTAAAGACTTTTACCTTCAAACTTAGCAGCTGAGATGGACGCCATAAATCTCCAGCAGGACGAAGTAGAAAGCTGTAACCGAAGACAGATTCTAGAGCTCGGATACCCTTTGGCGAAGGATCTCTGAAACGGATTTGATCCTCAGGAGAAGAACGTAGCAGGAGAAGCTACAAAGTCAATCCGAGCGGCGATGCACCTCAGGTTGATGGGTGAGCAGGTTGGTCCCAGTCTCCTCTTGGTTCTCAGAGCGCTTTCAAGCAAAATTTTGTCTAAGTCCTCAGTTTTGGAAATAGCCATCTGGGCACCTTTAGCACCACAACCCAGGCTCCAGAAGTGGATGGAGACCCCTTAGGGATTCAGGATTCCCTCTGGCTGGTTCAAGGTGTGGGTTTAAGATGGTGGAAGTCTGTTATGTCCCTGTGACTCTGAATAGTAGGCCAGCAAGCTAGCCCTCGGAGTCACTTCTGGCAGTCCTGGGTGCATGTGAAGATGCAGGGCTCAACAGCAGGGCCGGCCTCCAAGTGTTCAAGGCAGGCTCCAGGCACCAGCGCAGTCCTTCCTGTGTCAGGCCTGAGATCCTCAGGAACAGTACCCTCCCATTGGCCCACCTTCTGGCAGCTTTGACTCTGGTTACAAAATAACAGTAACAGAGTGGCCAGCCGGGGAAGGGAATTAGGATAAGTACACCTTTGGGGTGATCTGAAATACAAAAGGCAAGCAACAGGAATGCAGGAGTAATTCAAGACTACAGCAATACTTTCCTCACAGTGATATATCAAAAGGAAACATTTTGGCATATAATTCAATGGTTAAATCATTTCTTATGCTCTTTCTTGTCAGAAATATGTCATCAACAAGAAGTGAAGTAGCATTCATCAGTAAAGAATTGTGTATCAACCATAGTTGCTTGAATGCCTTTGTTGGTTGTGTATTCAAACTCAAAATCATGAAATAGAACACACTGTGATGTTACTACATTAAAAAAGCGATGTCCCATTTATCACTTAAACCATCAAAAGGACTCCTAACTCAAAACAAAATGACATAAAGTAATACTGAGAGGCAAAAGACTCTTGTCACTCAAATAATATAAGACTTATACTACCCTCTATGATAATTGCTTCCCATTTGTCTACTGTTCAACCCATAATCCACTACTCAAGCGCCTGTAATCACGCTACAAGTTACAGTTTGATGAGTGCAAAATCAAAGAAACCCAGAAATCAAGTTGCTTGTCCAATAAGCCTCCCCGACACAAGAAGGTGCTGCTGATGTTTTACCTTTTTTTTGTGAAACAACAACGGTCCATGCAAAAGAATTATATGCAAAGCAATGAATATAGACTGAATCAGTTCTATATTTTGGGCGACATGTCCAGCCGGACAGAGGTCTTCAATTTTTTACTCAATTGAAATATTTCATACACAGGAATACCTTCAACAAATCACCAGTGTGGGGCACAAGCCTGTACCCAAACACAGTCAGATCAGTACAAAAGGTAAACAGAGGAAAAGAGCAGGGCTTTTCAAGGCAAAAGCAGCGATTTCTGTAAAGTGTTGAGTGTACAGAAATATCCGTTAATCACCATTACATATAACATATAAATCAAGCATTTGTATATGGTGTACAATGAGTCGACGGCGTTTCGGTCCCACTACTTAGTCATGGGGACCATCATCAGGACATTTATATTTGCCTTTAACATTAAAAACCTCTAATGCCTAGAGAAGGGAGGGAAAGAGAAAGTATATATACATTTAATTTATGAACATTTAAAGCATATTATTGGCATATTTCCAAGTGACTTGAGTGAATGGTGAACCTGTTTTCTGTGAAGTTGCAGATCGGGGTGTAGACCGCGTATGCTAGTGATAGGGTGGGAGAGTGATTTAAAATAAATGGGGGAGCTGGGCCAGGCAGTGTACATCTGTGTTTGAGATACCTCTTTAATTTAAAAACCGGCAGTTTTGGCGGCGCATTCATGACATAGTTTAAAAAGCAAACCGTGCAGAAGGTGAATCATTCGGATTTAGCGGAGTGGTGTGTACAGCGGGTTCACGTTGGGCAAGTCCAAGTATGATGTGATAATTACACTAGACTGCATGCGGCATGGAGATTCAAGGCGCAGTGGAGGAGTACGCATACGGTGTGACAAGGAACATTTATACTAAACATTCGGCGGAATTCCCAAATATACGTGCTAGTAGACACGGGGCAGTGGGGGAAGAGTGAGGGATTGCTTACCGGGGGGGAAAAGGAAAAGGGTTACCCCGATCGGCAAGGGCTAAGAAATTGATAGCCTGGGGAAGCAGCCCTGTAAGTCGAGGAGGACAAAATTAGAGCAACCGGGGAACAAAAAAGGGTTTACAAGGGTTAGAAGCGGGCGCAGTGGGGCTCTTACCAGAATCGGGCGCTATTGAGGTGGGCCGCGCTTCATTGATTAAAATCCGCGGTACCAGGAGAAGACCTGCAGGGAAAACAGGTAATTTAGGGATTACAGCGTGGTGGAGGGTCGGGAGGGAGAGAGCCACACATCGCTAGACTTACCGGTTCAGTCAGTAGTGGAATCTGTTTCCTGGTTTCCTCGAGGGGACTGCTGGGGGAGGTAATTTGAAGGACTGGAAGGATTTTGATTGGCTGGTAGAAACATGGGTGTTACAGAATCCCGGGGCATAGAAATAGACAAGGGTTTCAGTGTGACGGCCATATTGGAGTGGTAGGGTTCTGATTGGCTGGTAGAAACATGGGTGTTACAGAATCCTGGGGCATAGAAATAGACAAGGGTTTCAGTGCGGCGGCCATGTTGGAGTGGTAGGGTTAGGGGAGGGAAAAGGAAGTGAAATTAAAGGTGGTGCATTGGTGCAAGTGATTATTACCCGGCGACAGTGAGCAATCGACTGATTGCAAGGGCTTTCCTTGCCTTCTACTTCTCCTAAGTGGGTCCTCACCTCCCTACCCTTACATCTCTTGACTCTGTACACACCCTTACACCCAATCTCTCCCCCTCACACTTGGCAACATACTGTAATGTCTGACTCAGCCCCTTTGTATTCAGTTGAATATATAAAAAAGATTTGCGAAGGCCCTTCCTTGTTCACAGACCAAGAAGAGCACACAACTACTGGGAGCTCTAACGTATCTGATGACTTAGAAAAACAAAAGAAAAAATATGTCCGACTAGAACTGATGATTCTCATGCTCACCCAATACCTGAAATCTAACACTATCCCATTAGGCCTACAGGTTCGGAACATTCCGGGGGTATTCACCGATAATCCCAAATACATCACAGGATTCAGTAGTATAGGAACCACCTGCTCTAGGCATTGGTTAGTCCTAGGAATAGAAACTGCGAGTGAAGAACTGAAAAAATTGGACGAAATTATTAAAGACCTCGAGAAACAAATAATTGACAATAACACAGTAACTGATGGCAAAAAACTACTTGAGAAAGTTGAGAAAACGGTGCAAGAATTCCACCGTATTAAACAAAATAAGAAGTCAAACAAAGTGAAGAAAGACATTAAATCTTTCACGCTTGAACGTGCTTATCCTTATTTGCACAAAGACTTCTATACCAACCGCAACTTTAATTCTAATCAACAGATCCCAAGACCTTGGGGCCGGTTTAACAGAAGAAACACTGTGGTAGGCTTCACCGATTCCTCGGCAGAATCGTCTGACAGTTCTGACCCTGGTGAAGGTTCAAGTGGCCCTGCACGTAACCAGAATCATTTTTTAGCCAGAGGCAACTCCGAGCCTCCAAAGAGAGGATGAGTAAAACAGCAATCAAGATGGCACAATCCCCCAGGAGAGAGACAAACCAGACAGAAGTTTTACCAATGGTAACTGAGAGTGTCAACACTGAAACCATCCCTGTGTTTAATATATCCAATCATACCCTGTCCAGCCAAGAAATCTCTATCCTAAGTAAAGGCTTGTCGTTTGTTCCCACTACCTATCCAAGCTTCCTTGATCTCCAGTCTGAATTAATGGGCTTCTTCCGTAAACTTAGACCCCGGGCATATTTTGAACTCAACCCTTCGGAACCCTAAACAGTTGTCACGCCTTTCAGACCCCCATCCACTTTCTCCCCACTTCAAACGTGATCCCCAAAGAGATCATTACTTTTGAAAAGGTCATCCTTAAAGAGACCTCAGACTTGGAAAAAACACATCTGTTTATACCATACAACATCTCCTTGGAAGAAAAAACTGCCATCTCCACTTTGAAAAATAACCCCACCCTGATTATCAAACCGGCTGACAAAGGTGGCGGGATAGTGTTACAAAATATTGATGACTACAAGGACGAACTACTACGCCAAGTCTCAAACACTGATCACTATTGTAGACTCCCTTGTAACCCCACGAAAGGCATACAGACACTAATCAAGCAACTCACCATGGATGCCCTCGAGAATGGCTATTTGAGTAAGCATGAGTTTAACTTTCTTAACATTACCAACCCAAGAACTCCGGTTATCTATACCCTCCCAAAGATTCATAAAAGACTGTCCAATCCCCCCGGTAGACCGATCGTGTCTGGTTGCGGTTCTGTTCTAGAACCTCTAGGACACTACGTTAATTTCTTTCTAAAAGATTTTGTGCCCGAAACCAAGTGTTTCATTCGAGATAGCATGCACATGATCAACCTGATTGAAAACCATCCCTTCGATCATGAAAAGGAGACTTTATGTACCCTGGACGTAGAGTCTCTCTATACAAATATACCTCAGAGAGACTCACTCCTATTCATGGAAACAATACTTAACACTAGACCACACCCACATATAGTACCCACTTTATTTATAATACAACTCCTTGAGGTTTGTCTTACCCAAAACTTCTTTATGTTTGACACCCAGTATTACCAGCAGGTCCGTGGCACATACATGGGCGCAATTTTTGCTCCTACCCTAGCGATCCTGTACATGGACTGGCTAGAATGTAACACAATTCTTACAGACAGCAACCCGTTCCATCTGGGCATTCTAACATGGAAACGGTACATTGAAGATATTTTCCTCATTTGGGGTGGCTCGCCAGATGCTTTTCCGGCCCTCCTGCATTGGCTCAATAACAACTGTAATGGTCTTACATTCACCATTACCCATAACAAAACCCATATCCCATTTCTTGATTTAACTATCCAACACAAGGATGGGTTACTCTACACATCCTTGTTTCGTAAATCCACCGAGAGAAATACGCTACTTAGTTATGGTAGCTGTCATCCCAGGGCCCTGAGAGACAGTTTACCATACTCCCAATTCCTAAGACAGGAGAAACTGCTACCAAAAAGAAGACTATTTTGCTGAGGCCAACATCCTCTCTACTAAACTAAGAACTAGGGGCTACCCAAGACGCTTAGTTAAAAACTCAATGAAAAGGGCTTGGTACTGCCCTCGTGAGACCCTATTGGAACCTAAACCCAAACAAACAACTGACAAAGTGGTCTGTGTCACTACCTTTTCCACTGTCTCCAACCGAGTCAAACAAAGTATTAAAAAAAAACTGGCACATACTAAACTCTGGACTACTGCAGTGGGAATTCCCCCTATTTGCTTTCAAAAAAAGCAAAAACCTCAAGGACCAATTAGTTAGGGCAACCCTTCCATCCTCAACCACAGTGAACACCACGCTTAATGATCACTGGTCACTGTCACCTCTCCGAGGTCATTCTAAGTGTGGTTCTTGTGTCGTGTGTGATTTTTCCATTGACTGTAAGGAGTTTGTATTCAGAGATGTGAAGAATGAACTTAAGACCTTTACTAACTGCAATAGTTGTAACATTATCTATGCAATCTTTTGTCCTTGTGATTTAATTTACGTGGGACAAACCAAGCAAAAAATCAAACAGCGAATCTCCCAACATCGGAGCCGGATTAGATGTGGTACAGCAAATGCTCCCCTGGTCGAACATTTCTCCAACAAAGGTCATACGGAAAATGACATACGTTGGACTGTAATCAGCCAAGTGATCATACCACCAAGAGGTGGTGACCTGACGCGGATGCTCAATAAGGAAGAGCTTAAATGGATAATAAAAACGGACAGTCTAAACACTGGACTCAACCTTCAAGAGGATTGGACTGCCCTCCTCTAAGCTCTAACCCACTGAACAATTGAGGACCCTTCCTAAGTTCTCTGCTTTGGACTTCTCTGTTGCCTTGTGGATCTGCTTGATCAGACGTTTTCTTTAATGTTTTCTGTAATGCTTTTAAGAATTATTGTGAATTAACCTTAAAATTCTTGCTCGCTGTCGCCGGGTAATAATCACTTGCACCAATGCACCACCTTTTATTTCACTTCCTTTTCCCTCCCCTAACCCTACCACTCCAACATGGCCGCCGCACTGAAACCCTTGTCTATTTCTATGCCCCAGGATTCTGTAACACCCATGTTTCTACCAGCCAATCAGAACCCTACCACTCCAATATGGCCGTCGCACTGAAACCCTTGTCTATTTCTATGCCCCGGGATTCTGTAACACCCATGTTTCTACCAGCCAATCAGAATCCTTCCAGTCTTTCAAATTCCCTCCCCCAGCACTCCCCTCGAGGAAACCAAGAAACAGATTCCACTACCGACTGAACCGGTAAGTCTAGCGATGTGTGGCTCTCTCCCTCCCGACCCTCCACCTCGCTGTAATCCCTAAATGACCTGTTTTCCCTGCAGGTCTTCTCCTGGTACCGCGGATTTTAATCAATGAAGCGCGGCCCACCTCAATAGCGCCCGATTCTGGTTAGAGCCCCACTGCGCCCGCTTCTAACCCTTGTGAACCCTTTTTTGTTCCCCGGTTGCTCTAATTTTGTCCTCCTCGACTTACAGGGCTGCTTCCCCAGGCTATCAATGTCTTAGCCCTTGTCCGTGCCGATCGGGGTAACCCTTTTCCTTTCCCCCCCCCGGTAAGCAATCCCTCACTCTTCCCCCACTGCGCCGTGTCTACTAGCACGTATATTTTGGAATCCCGCCGAATGTTTAGTATAAATGTTCCTTGTCACACCGTATGCGTACTCCTCCACTGCGCCTTGAATCTCCATGCCGCATGCAGTCTAGTGTAATTATCACCTCATACTTGGACTTGCCCAACGTGAACCCGCTGTACGCACCACTCCGCTAAATCCGAATGATTCACCTTCTGCACGGTTTGCTTTTTAAACTATGTCATGAATGCGCTGCCAAAACTGCCGTTTTTTAAATTAAAGAGGTATCTCAAACACAGATGTACACTGCCTGGCCCAGCTCCCCCATTTATTTTAAATCACTCTCCCACCCTATCACTAGCATTCGCGGTCTACACCCTGATCTGCAACTTCACAGAAAACAGGTTCACCATTCACTCAAGTCACTTGGAAATATGCCAATAATATGCTTTAAATGTTCATAAATTAAATGTATATATACTTTCTCTTTCCCTCCCTTCTCTAGGCATTAGAGGCTTATAATGTTAAAGGCAAATATAAATGTCCTGATGACGGTCCCCATGACTAAGTAGTGGGACCGAAACGCCGTCGACTCATTGTACACCATATACAAATGCTTGATTTATATGTTATATGTAATGGTGTTTAACTGATATTTCTGTACACTCAATACTTTACAGAAATCGCTGCTTTTGCCTTGAAAAGCTCTGCTCTTTTCCTCTGTTTACCTTTTGTACTGATCTGACTGTGTTTGGGTACAGGCTTGTGCCCCACACTGGTGATTTGTTGAAGGTATTCCTGTGTATGAAATATTTCAATTGTGTAAAAAATTGAAGACCTCTGTCCTCCTGGACATGTCGCCCCAAATATAGAACTGATGCAGTCTATATTCATTGCTTTGCATATAATTCTTTTGCATGGACCGTTGTTGTTTCACAAAATATGCTCCCCGAGGTCCGATGCTAATTCACATGGGGCCCCTTGTTGTCCTTAACATAGCTGATGTTTTACCAGTCCGCCAAACACTGAAAAGCTCTGCACAAAAAAAAAGATCCGAGCTGTGCACACTCGCTAGGGTTTTCTGAAGTGTGGTGTCTTTAAGGGAGCACACCAAATATAACGGATCTTTTCACGATACTCGCCCACGAAAACTGAAACGCCAGCTCTCCCTCTTATAGAAACATCAGAATAGTAGATGCTCACCCCAGAGTTTTGCCGTCTCTATATACTGTCAGATAATGTTTGCTAATAGGAAGCCATGTTGCAAGATTAAAAATACTCCTTAGCCTTGTATCCACAGCGGTGTCCATCTTACACTGGAGCCTATATCTGGTAACATAAATGTTTCCTTCCTTTAATACGCTTCTAGAAGGTGAAAGAAGTTTCTGGAAATGTTTTCTGAAGTACATGGAATCTCCTGCCTCCTTGGCCCTGGCTCCAAGCTGTCTGCAGTGACAATGCAGGGTCATCAAGCCTATTGCGATGTGTGACAGGACACAGTCTATTCAGGCGCAAGTGGTGCTGTGCTCAGATCTTCACTTCTTCCCCTACCTTGTCAGTAATGGTCCATTGAGAAACAGATAATCCCACTATTGTGTGTCTGTCTGGGAGGAACTCACAAAGACTACTTGTGAGCTATACCCAGTTATGTGACCCAGGACAGGCTGCAGGCACTAAGGGCGGGAAAATGGCAACTTTCTAAAAGTGGCATTTTCAAAATTCTGACAAAAAACTGACTTTACCATTAAAGATGGTTTATCGTTACAATTACATAGGCACCAAACATAAAATATCTACCTCCTCTCACTTAGGAATTACAGCTTATTAAAAGTAATAAGGCATCCACAGTGTTAGCCTATTGGAGGGGTAGGCCTCACACTAGTGAAAAACACATTTGGGAGTTTTTCACTACCAGGACATGTAAAACGTAAAAGTACATGCCCTACCTCTTAACTACACAGCAGCCTTCCCTATGAGCTACCTAGGCCCTACCTTAGGGGTGAGTTGTATGTAATTAAAAGGGTTTAAGGCTTGGCATGGGCTTTAACTGCCAAGTCGACATACCAGTGGGACACTGCATTCAGACTGCAATTGCAGGTCTGGGACTAGCTATAGAGTGCTACTTAGGTGGGTGGTACAATAAGTGCTTCAGGCCCACTGGTAGTATTTCATTTATAGGCCCTGGGTATATGTAATCCCTCTCTACAAGGGACTTACAACTAAATTAAAAATACCAATTACGTGTATGCCAATTAAACCATGTTTAGGGGAGTGAGCAAAAGCACTTTAGCACTGGTTAACAGTGGTAAAGTGCACAGAGTCCTAACCCCAACAGAAGCAAACATCCAGCAAAATTTGAGGCAAGCAGACAAAAAGTTTGGGGAAAGACCACACTAAGACTGGCAGGTCTAACACATGTCCCCCCAGCTGAAAGTGGGGAGAATTACCCAACATCCTGGGAGTTCTGATCACTAAGGTGGAAGAACCTGGATAAACCAGCAGCAGTGGTGGTATCTGACCCAGGTCTATGTTCTTCTGTAAAGTCCATTCCCTATAGAAAGAGAGAGACCACCTCAACAATTTTAGATTCTCACCCCTCATGTTCATTGGCCAACTGAGGAGCCTGTTGGCTGTCTGAATCTGGAATTTAGTCTCAAACACGTATATTCTCAGCTTCTTCAGTGCCCAGACCACAGCAAAGGCTTCTCTCTCAATATCTCTCCACCTCTGTTCCCTGGGAAGTAACCTCCTAGAGATTAAAGCTTCAGGTTGGTCTAGGCCCTCATCATTAAGCTGTGAAGGCACTGCTCCTATGCCATGCTCTTAGGTATCTGTTTGTACTGTGAATTCCATGGAAAAGTCAGGGACCTTAGGCACAGTGCCTGTGCGAATGGCCTGTTTTAGGGAGCCAAAGGCTTTCTGACAAGCCACTGTTCAGATGACTTTTCTTGGAAGTCAGCTCTGTCAATGGGGCAGCATTGTTGCCATATCCCTTGACAAATCTCCTTTAATAACATGTGTGACCCAGGAAGGTCCTCTCCTCAGTCTGAGTTTTTGAGGGCTCCCAGGCTATGATGGTCTCTATCTTGGCCTGGAGGGGTTGCACCTTACTCCTGTCCACCAGGTGTCCAGAGTGCACCATAGACCTTTGCCCCTTGTGGCACTTACTGACCTTGATAGTCAGACCTGCGCTCTGTAGACCTGAAGCACTTCCTGCAAGTGAAAAAGGTGTTCCTTCCAGCTGCTACTGAAGACAGCAATGTCATCCGGATAAGGAGCACTGAAGGCCTCCATAGCAGCCAAACCCAGTTAACCAGCCTCTGGAAGGTGGCAGGGGCATTTTGTAATTCAAGAGCATCACTTTAAACTGGTAGTGGCCCTCTGGAGTGGAGAAGGCTGAACTCTCCTTGGCGCATTCAGTTAGTGCAATCTGCCTGTACCCTGAATTCAAATCAAAGGTGCTCAGGAACTTGGCAGCTCATAACCTATCAATGAGCTCAACAGCTCTGGGAATGGGGTGAGCATCAGTCTTGGTGACTGAGATGAACCTCCGTGTAATCCACCCATAGCAGGAGGTCTAGGGCGGTGCCCTGTGGGGCAGCTGTTGGTGCCATCACCACAGGACTGGACCATGGGCTACTGGAGAGCTCAATCACCCCCGACACCAACTTTTTAAAGACTTCCTCCTTGATGCTGGCCTCACTTTGCCAGACAGCCTGTATATTTATTTTTGACAGGGAGGCTGTCTCCCGTATCAATTTCATGAGTACACAAAAGGGTAAGCCCATGGATAAGGGAAAACAGAGAGGAAAACTGCCCCAACACGTGGCGTAGTCTCTCTGCTATTCTGAGGTCAAGTCCGGGGAGAGAATTACACCTTCCACTGACCCATCTTTCTCTTTTGATGATAGGTGGTCAGGGAGAGGTTCACTCTAATATTTCTCCCCATCATCTGTCACCAACGGCATGGTGATCTCAGAGCGCTCAAAGTGTGGCTTCAGATGGTTCATATGGAAAATCCTTAGGGGATGTTTGAGGGTCTCAAGATCTACCAGGTAGGTGGCTTCCCTTTTCCTCTCAGCTGTCTCAGAAGGCCCAGTCCAACAGTCTTCGAGGGCCCTGGGTTCCACTGGCTCCATTACCCAAACGTTCTGTCTAGGCTAGAATTCCACAGGGGTATCAGTCTGCTCATGCCACTGCTTCATCACCTCCTGGCTGGCCTCCAAGTTATCAGAAGCCTTCTTCCAGAACTTGGCCATCTGATCCCCGAAGGCAAGAATATAGCTAACCACATCCTGGGAAGGTTTCTTGGGAGCTTGCTCTTACCCCTCCTTAACCAGACTGAGAGGTTCCCCTACAGGGAGACAACACGGAAGCTCATAGAGGCTAAATCAAACCCCTTCTGTGTTACCTCCCTATAAACAAAGAGCAGGCATCGTGAGAGGACCTCCCACTTTTGCTTAATGGGTTCTGGTAGGCCCTTAAGCATGCCCTTTAAGGTCCTGTTGAATCTCTTAACAAGTCCATTTGTGAATGGTAGGGTGTGGTGGAAAACTTGTAAGTTACTCCACACTCCTTCCACATTGATGTCATATATGCAAATATAAAGTTGATGCCACTGTCAGACACCACTTCCTTGGGGAAACCTACAATGGTAAAACTCTCCATCAGTGCCCTAGCCACTGCAGGTACTGTTGCAGTCCTCAGAGGTATGCCATTTGGGTACCTTGTGGCATGGTCCACCAATACCTGGATAATACTTTTGCCAGAGGCTGTCTTGGGCTCCATGGGCCCTACAATGTTGATGCCTACTCTTTCAAAGGGTGTGCCAACGACAGTCAAGGGATTCAGGGAAGCTTTCAGCTTCAGCCCTGTCTTCCCATGGGCCTGGCAGGTCAAGCAAAGGTTATCTGGGTAAATCTTTATCCAGGGACGGTAAAAGTGGGGAACAAGCCTGGCAAAGGTCTTGTCTTGCCCCAGATTTGCTGCCAGGGGCATCTCATGACCCAGTAGGAATGCCCTGCAGCTTTGGGAAAGAACCAATGCCCTTGTTGTCCTATGCACCGTGCGCCTCAGGCTCACTATACATGAGGCCATCCTCCCAATGGATGCAGCGATTTCCAGAGGCATCACCAGCTACCTGGCCTTCAGCCCGTTGCCTCATGCCCTCCAGGGTTGGGTACTTCTTCTGTGCCTTACAGTACTCCTCCCTGATGGATCCCCCTTCTGCTTGCCATCCAACAAGCTCAGGCAGGTCACAAAGTGAGGGAATATACTGCTCAGGGGCTCCAGGACGGTCTCCTCTGGCACCCCATCCACCTCATCTGTGGGACATTTAGGGGCTGGTTTCCCACACCCCTTGCCCTTCTCTCTCTTGACAGTTGGCTGGACCATTTATCCAGGCTCTGGACCTCCTTAACTCGCTTCGTGGGCAGCCATGGACCTGGTGGTTACACAACCCCACTCAGGCAACCCCAACATTTCCAGGTGTGACCTGAGCTCCTCTTTCTTCTTCCAGGCAGTGTGCTCAAGATCATTTCCTAACAAACAATCCACAGGCATTGCAGGGCTCACAGCAACCTTAAGAAGATCTGAGTCCCCCCCCCCAACTCAAAGGGAACAAGAGCCACAGGGTAATGGCTCTCCTGGTTATTTGTTACTGCAACCTGGTGGAATGTTTTGGGATTCACTTGCTCTGAAAACACCAGATGACACCTTACTGTAGTCATACTGGTCCCTGTGTCCCCAGAGTCTCTGCCTTCTGCTCATTGATAATGACCCACTCCTTATACTTTGCAGTATTGGAAGGCATGTGGGCACCATCTCAACATCACCCAGGGACACTATGGTAACCTCACTGACCCCACCCCCATCCCCTCATTAACTGGGACAATCTCCTCCGCAATCACCACACTAGCCAAACCTCTGGAGTTTCCTCTAGCGGGAGGCTGCGCCCTCTTGGGACACTTGGAATAACCCCTGTAATGGCCATTCCCATAACACTCATAGCACTTGCGAGAATACTTGTTATGATTTTACCAGATAAATATTTCTTCTAATGGCCAGATGGGGATTAGTACACGTGTCTTTTTTAGAACTAATTAGGTGTCCTTGAGAGAATTCCTTCTTTTTATCTCCCTTTCCTCCTTATGGTGGGAATCCTGACCACCCTTTTGGGAAACCCCCCCACAATATGTCTTCTTGGACACTGCTGACCCAGAGGTCCTCCTCAGCAAGCTTCCTGGGGTCACTTAGCTTGCCGTCTACTAGGTCTTGGAGCAGCTCTGTAAAACAGGTATTGAGCATGTGTTCCCTCAAAATAAGGTTGTACAGCCCAGTGAAATCATCTACCTTGCTGCCCTTCACCCAGCCTTTTGGTGCCTTGCTAGAGTAATCTAAGTACGTTTCTCTCAGATGTCAGCCCAAATTTAAGAATGAACTTCATGGGGGCTTATTGTGCCTGATCCTCCACCTCTAGTGTCTGCAGTGTGTCCCTCCTCGCGGTGGGTATGTACCTCCACAACAGGGGTGTCCATCCTTTTCTATAGTGAGGGCTACTTTAGATCATTGACAACATTCATGGCCCACTGCCCAACATAAGGATTCTGAAAGGGTACATAACTTTAACACCATGAATCGAGTACTCCTAGTTGTGCTCCAGTGAGCATTAAAATGTTGTTACAATAAATAGCCATATCACAAAAGGGGAGATGAGAGCAAAAAAGGAAGAAAAGGAGCATCAAAAGAAAATGAAAGAAAGGAAAGGAATGAAAAAAGAGAAATGAAGAAAGTAGAAAAAAGAAAGGAGCAGAAAAAGAAAGCAGCGGAAATAAGAAAGATCGAAGGAAAGACCGAAAAATGTCAAAAAGAATGAATAAAGGGAATTAAAGGAAAGGAAGGAAGAAGCAGGAAAGGAAAGAAGTAAAGCAAAAGAAAGCTGCAGGTAAAGAGAAGAGAAAGGAAGAAGTAAAAACAAGAAGAAATAAACAACTTGGGGACAACGAAAGCCAAAGAAACAAAAGAAAACAAAGAATAATAAGTAAAGTAAGGAGGAATGGGCAAGAAAAAGAAAAAAGAGTTACAAATAAACAGAAATAGAGAATAAACAGAAATGTAAATGAAAAAAGGAGAAGAAAAAAAGTAGAACGAAAAACAACAACAAGAAAGGGAAGGAAGCGAAGAAAAAGGAAGGTAAGACATGGAAAAAATAGAAGAACAAAAGACAGAAAGAATGAGTGAGAGAGGAAGGAAAGAAAAGGTGAATTAAAGTTAAAAAAAGTAGGAATCCAAGTAAAGGGGTTAAAGAAAGAAGTAGAAAAAAATAGAAATATAAAGAACATTTTCTGAAGAGGGTGCTCTGGTCTGAGAGCTTCCCAGACCCCGCAGAATGGGGTGCACATTGTTTCAAAGGGCTGCCTTTGGAAAAGGGCAGCTACATATTTTCAAACCAGCGACCGGCAATCAATTGCCAACCACTGATTGGGAGGCAGTGAGCTACTGGTAGCTTGCGACCAACCTGTTGGACACCCCTGCTCCGTAAGTTATTCCCCCCCTCCACTACTACTCTGGGACCTTGCGCACCCTTAGAACCACTTCATAAGCTGGGAACCATTTATCAATATCATTTTGCTCCACAAAACTGGGCACCAGGTCCTTGGCTTTGCAGACCCTCACCTGCCCATTGGACACCACTGGTATGCTGCCCCCATTACTGTTGTTTTTCACTTACTTGGATTTTATGTCCAGCTCCTTGAGTTTGGGCTTGTTGGCCAACCTCTTCTCCTCCATACCTAATTTGGCCAACTCCATTTTGATTTTCCTCTCCTTTCTGTCCTCCAGCTCCTCTGGGGTCAGGCACCTGGCATACACACTGCTCCCCGCTCCATCCGGGGTATATGGGATTCCAGGTCGTTTGCTGGGGTCGAGTAGGACTCTCCTGGAAGTCCAGTACCCTGGACTGGGTCCTCCTGCTCCTTCTCCTCTGGCTGTGCTCCCTCTTCCTCATTGTCATCTACCTCCTCCTCCTCTGTGGTAGCCTGCCATCTCAGCACCTCCTCAAAGGCCCAGCGGGCTACCTGAAGATCTAGCTTGGACGCCACCTTCTCTGCTTTTAGCCCATCCTGTTTGCAGAGTTTTAGCAGCTAAGCCCTGCTGGGAGTGTCTAAAGTTGTATACATCCATCTCCATGGTGCCAAAAGGGAGTTAAGGCACTTACATTTAGAATTTGGGAGAAAAATAGCCAACTGAAAAATTAAGGAAGAATTTAAAAAGGGGTCACTCTCGTATCAAATTAGTTAGCTGGGATTTTTGTATAACAAAAATCACTGTATGGTACTGCACAAACACAAGTCCTGATCCACACCGTTGAACACCAATGTATTGTATTGTAATTGTATTTATATAGCGCTTACTACCGCTGCTGAGGTGTCGAAGTGCTTTTCATGCTACTCCGGAATCCAAAGGGATTAGTGGTGGGTTAGTATAGGGAAATATGAGTTAAATTGAAAGTTGGACTTTCAAGTCTGTTCGTTGGATTGAATAGGATAATGAAGGTATAGAAGAGGGAATAGTCTAGAAAGTGTTATTTCGGGGATCATAGTAGTAAGATGAGTTTTGGGATGAGTAAAAAGGAGAGATGGAGGAGGGAAGAGTCTCTAGAAAGGGATTAGGGAGATCATAGTAGTAAAAGATGTTGGAATGAGTCAAAGGTGGGAAACATGAGGGAAGAATTTAGAAAGGGTTTTAGAATGAAGTTTGGGGTGAGCCAGGCGGGATAGAGGAGGAAAGAGTCTAGAAAGGGTTATTTTGGACATGATAGTAGCAGAATGGAATTTGGGATGAGTCAGAGTGGCGGTAGAGGATATATTGAGAGAGGTATAGGGTGGGACACAGTAGTGCATTTGAGAGAGTGAAAGTTTTTTCTTTCTTTGCATATGAGCACGCCTTGTGTATAAGCAAAGGGAAAGCAGGGCACAAGCGCTGGTAACACCAATATCAATTAGATATGGGCATAGACCAGACACACACATGCAACCACACCGCAGCACTGCAACATACAGAAAATAAAATACAACTGCAGTGCCAGCGCGATTAACACAGACTGCAAGGAAGTTGCTGCAACAATTACAACACAGTCGCAGATATACAGCACAACATACAATAACTGTCAAACATAACAAGGTGGAGTAAGACACACCCAACAAAAATATACAGTGTCAGATGTTGCGTTATGCCTCCTTTGACTTACACAACAATATGCTATTTAACTGAAATGCACATTGTTCTCCAAGTCTGCGATAGTCTTCAGAGTCGACCTGCTACAGTCTTGCTAATTTGCCTAAACGCTGGCATGCAGCAATCCACAGATTTGTCCAACACCACAATGATGAATTCATTCACACTACTGTTTAGTTTTCACAGTGCACCATAAGGCACACATTTTCTTGTTTTCTACAGCTTTGCAATAATGCACATTTTCTATCGTTTTAAAAAATTACTTCTTTTTAACCCTAGGACTCTTCAAATACATAACTCACAATGCAAGTGCCTTACCCGGGTGGGAGGCCTAGCCACTAGGACCAAAACCTGCTACATACACATTTCTACAGCAAGGGTATTAAGCATGATCATCTATCTTTGATTACAGCCTGTGATGGATGTGTGAAACATACAGCTCAACAGTATGTGCATTAACTCGGTCTTTGTGAATGGTTTTAGTACAGTGACCTGCAGTCTACACATTTATGGCTGCAGTCAGTATATTAACCACTGAACTATTTCCCAGTGTTAGTCAGAGAGTGGTAGATTATACACACCACTCTGCATTAGGTGCCTCACCCCCTGCTTGTATCTCCCTCATATATTACCTGTAGCTCACCTGGTGTCTGCATTTACCCTCTGCTTTATTTTAATTTTAATTGCTTTCATTTTTTCTCCTTTTCTACCTTTTGATACAACCCGCTTCCCTTTTGTCTGCAGCCTCTCCTTTGACCTTTTGGTTGACTGTGGTGTGAGCCCTCATTAAGAAAAAGCCACAATCCCTTGAAGGGTATACCCCAAAAGTCACTAAATTAACCTGTGCTTAACCTGGGGTAGCTTGGCGCAAAAAGCAGTTAGGCTTAACTTAGAGGCAATGTGTAAAGTATTTATGTAGCACACAAACAGCAATATATTGAAAACACAACACAAGAAAAATCCCAAACCAATGATAGAGTAAATGTTAAGAAATTATTCGACACCAAAAGGACAAGTATCCTAACATGTAGAATCAGAGTTATGAATTTCTTAAGTTTCAGGTTCAAAATAGCGCTTAAAAGATCAAAGCACCAACCGCAGACATCTGGTTGCGCTAGACGGGGTCAAAGTCGAAAGGTAAGGCAGAGCGCGAAGCAGCATGATTCGGATGCAAGAAGTTGGTTGGGCCCAGTCAGCTGCTGGGATGTAAGTCATAAATCACCAGCAAGACTAAGCAGAAGTCTGTACCCAAAGACATTTCCACGAGGTCAGATACCCCTTTTGGCAAAGGACCGCTGAAATGGATTTGCTGCTGCAGATAATAACGTAGCAGGAGAAGCTGCAAAAGTCAATCTGAGCGGCGATGTACCTCGCCGAATAGACGAGCAGGTTGGTCCTAGTCTCCTTCTGGTTTTCAGAGCACTTTTTGGCCAAATTTTGTCTTGGTCTTCGGTTTCGGAAAATGGCCATCTAGGTACCTCAAGCACCACAACACGGGGTCCAGGTTTGGATGGAGAACTCTTGGGAATTCAGGACTCCCTCAGGCCGGGTGCAGGTGTGGGTTTAAGATGGTGGAAGCCTGTTATATCCCTGTGGCTCTGAATAGCAGGCTATGAAATGATGCCCTTGGAGTCACTTTTGGCAATCCTGGCTGCAGATGAAGTTGCAGAGGGCTGGCCTCTGAGGATTCAAGGCAGGCTCCACGCTGAAAAGCTGTCCTTCCAGGTACACCAGTAGTCTAGCAGAGTGCACAGCAGGCCACAGCAGCAGGCAGTCCTCTGAGAGTCCTTCCGCATGTCCAGTAGTGAACTGAAGAGTGAGTCTGAAGGTCCTATTTCTATACCCTGGTGCCCTGCTTCTAGAAGGTTAAAGACGTTTCTAAAATGGTTATTTGAAGTGCATGGAATCTCCTGCCTCCCTGACCTGATACCAAGCTGGCAGCAGTGACAATACAGGGTTATCAAGCCTATTGTATAGAAACAGGACACAGCCTATTCAGGTGCAAGTGGAGCTGTGCTGAGCTCTGCCCCCTGACCCCAGTAAGGGCCCATTGAGACACCGCTTATCTCACTATTGCGTGACTGTCAGGGGGGAATTCACAAAATCTGTCAGCTACACCCTGTCATGTGACCCTGGACAGGCTGCAGACACAAAGAGCAAGAAAATGCCAACTTTCTAAAAGTGAAGTAATGAAGGGAACACCATTTGCGTCCCTGGCTGTTGCACTGCTGGGGTGAGAAGAAACTCTTTGTGAATTCTCCAGGCTTTTAAACTTTAAACCAAGGACTCCATATTTATTCCAAAGTTATGCCATGTTTGTAATCCAATTCTTCCATTTTTATGTGATTCACTCCAGAGACAGCAGAGATGTAAGAATGTTTTAATTAGCATTTTCAGATGTCTTATGTTGCATAGAAGCTTAAACATAAACACGTGCGTTCAACATTCCTTCGACCACGCCAGAATAAAACCCAATGCATTTCGAACTTTTCATTAGTTCTTCGTCAGGGGTACTGCAATAAATTTAGAAAGGGCCACGTAAATACATACTCAAGAACAAAACGTTGCAGTTTTGTGCTTAGAAAAACCAAGTGTGTGATTGCAAATTAAATTACCCTCATCATTCCCTCCCATGTAATGAATTACATCAAGTAAACATATACAACTGTCTCCCGAAATCCCCCATATTTAAGAGTCACCCTATTGATAAACCACATTGACCAAGAGACATTATTTACTTTCACTCTCCCTCTCGTGTATGTTCAAAAAGAGCCGAAGATTAATTACTCTCCCCACACCCCTTGCTGTTCTATCGTTTATGCCGCTATCCAATGCCTCTTTTTTAATAAGTCTTTTTTACCTTGCTCCCGAGGTCGGTGGCTTCAACTACATATCTTCGTTCTGGTAAAACATCAACCTACGCGGCGTTGATGGCAGCTGTTCCCCTCCCATCTCGCCTGTTGTTAAAACCTCCTATTGCGCGTTTTTCAATGAGTGCTTGATTAAGACCCCGTGACCTCCTACACTAAACTATCCAACAACTACCGACCCACAGTGCACTAATGCTCTGATCGAAAAACATGACTACCAAAATCCCCAAACAAATAACATGTCCAAATATGAAGATGTGATGTAACAGACATAACTTAATGATGTGCGCTGATTCAAACTCAATTATGCAGTGAAACATAACTATGCAGGAATAAAAATAGAATGAAAATCAATAACCCCAATATAACATCTCTGCTGTCTCTGGAGTGAATCACATAAAAATGGAAGAGTTTTATTACAAACATGGCATAAAATTGGAATAAATATGGAGTCCTTGGGTTAAAGTTTAAAAGCCTGGAGAATTCACGAAGAGTTTCTTCTCACCCCAGCAGTGCAACAGCCAGGGACGCAAATGGTGTTCCCTTCATTACTTCAGTTTGAAAAGCTGTATGGGGACAAGCACAGCGCTGATTGCACGCTTTTACTTGCATTCACAGCAAAAATATATAACATACGAAAGGGAAGGTGTGCACACGCAACCCTAACCAGTTTAGTTAAACTTTCTAAAAGTGGCATTTTCAAAAACTATAACAAAAAATCTGACTTTACCATGAGGTACCAAACATGTCAAGTCCACCACCTCTGAATTAGGAATTACATCTTATTCAGTGTAATAAGGAATCCCCAATGTTATCCTGTGGGAGGTGTAGGCCTCACAGTAGTGAAAAATAAATTTGGGAGTTTTTCATAACTAGTACATGTAAAACCTAAAAGTACATGTTTTACCTTTTGCTTACAAAGCTTCCTCCCCTATGGGTTACCTAGGCCTACTTTAGGGGTGGCGTATATGTAATAAAAGGGGGGAATTAAGGCTTGGCAATGGGCTTTAAATTCCAAGTCGACATGGCAGTGGGACATTGCATTCAGGCTGCAATGGCAGGCATGGGACAAGATTTAAAGTGCTACTTAGGTGGGTGGCGCAATCAGTGCTGCAGGCCCAGTGGTAGCATTTAATTTTAGTGGCCCTGGGTATATGGTATACCACTCTAGGAGGAACGTACAAGTAAATTAAATATGCCAATTAGGTATATGCCAATCAAACCATATTTAGGGAAGTGAGCACTAACACTTTGGAACTTGTTAGCAGTGGTAAAGTTCACATAGTCCTAAGGCCAACAGAAGCAAAAATCCAGGAAGCATGCAAAAGGTTTTGTGGAGGACCACTCTATGGCTGACAGGTCTAACACAGACATATAAACTCTCATTAGATTGTGTAAAAAAAAAAGACAGTTATAAGATAGAAATAAGTAGAGAACAATGTCTTTCAAAATGAAACAAACAAAAAAACATTTTAAGAGAATTTTATTTTATGTGCATAGTGCTTTGAAGAGGCTCATAACGTAAGGCAGGAAACGGTAAATCCTGAAATCAAATTCTGCAGTTCTAATTAATGCAGATGATCTGTATGTATACAGTTAGATTTGTGGACTGTTTTTTTCCCTCCTGCAGTGATCTATGTGTAACCGGCTGGGAAATGGGTCTGAATCCCAGGATGGGCATTTACACCTTTGCTCCTGAAATTGATAAAATAGGTATCTGGGAGCTCATGGAAATTTGCTATTTTAGTGCACAAAAATGGCAACATCTGACACAGCAAGTGCTGCATAATAGTCAAGTTATAATACATGCGTTATATACAAAATGGTGAAAGTGAAAGTTATAACACAGCCCACATCATCCAGATATGGTAGCTCTTTGGGTTAATGTATCTACTCCAGGAATCTGTGTTTAATGCCACAGTCCTATGGGTTCAAATTCTGGTTGAACAACTCCGCCTTTCATCTTCATCCTTCTTAGATTGTGAAAATACCATTGACCTGGGAAACAATTAGCATCTGTTGTTTCTCAGTTGTGCCAACAGACGTACATAGGGTGAACAGGCACCCCTTCAAATTTGGCTGTCATGTTTTTGTTAACACATTAAAAAGTATCTCCAGGACTTAAAGAGAAGCTTCCTCTACAAATAGGTACTGTGTCCCTCTGCACAGTATTTACTAGGAGGTTTAACATTGCCTCCAGGGTGAGGACACTCTGACCTCTACATGTGTTTTTTTGGTTACACAAAAGTTGCTTATTAGTTGTGCATGCAATTGTGTCTGTTCTCACCTTCTCCACTACACTCCATGTTTATGATCACTGCCACTTGCCGCACTTTGCTTTCATCATCTGGTTCAGTCCTCACAAACCTCACTCAGGATATCCAATATAGTCCAACCCTCCAAACGTAATCACTTTTGCAAGAACACAACCTAAATAGTTGGTGCAAAAGCAAGCATTAATGAGAGCAAGGGAAATTACCAGGTGTGGTACGGCCATCACATTGTGGGCTGTGGGCGTGTGCTGGGGGCGTGACAAATGCTGGGGGCATGACAAACGCTGGGGGCGTGTGTCCGGCCTTCATGCCATGTGAACGCAATTGCGCCGCATCAAGGGGCACGCTGGGGGCGTGAGAAACACTGGGGGCGTGTGCTACGTTCTGCCCTTCATGCCATGTGGGTCGTACATCAATCAGAAGATCGTCTGCTGTGGCCGTGTGCTGGGGGCGTGACAAACGCGTTCACCTGGAGGCCTAGTAAGTAACGTTACTGCAGCCTCTCCTTCGCGCTGTTACTGAACTCTCATTCAACGAAATTACACGCGCATGCTACCATCAACAAGAGCTCTAGCCGGGCTCAGGCGGCGGATCAGTACACTAATTACACGCGCCTGATAACATCAACCAGGGCTGCAGCTGGGCCTCAAGCGGGGGAACACGCGCCTGCTAACATCAAACAGGCCTGCATCTGGGCCTCAAGCGTGGGAAGACGCAAATGAGTGTGTCTGCGGGGACAGTTACTGCAGCCTCTCCTATTCGCTGTCACTCAACTCTCTCATTAAATGGATTTACCCGCGGCTGATAACTCTCTCATTCAACGACATTACACGCGCCTGCTAACATCAACCAGGGCTGTAGCCGGGCTCAGGCGGCGGATCACTACACCAATTACACGCGCCTGCGAACATCAACCAGGGCTGCAGCTGGGCCTTCTCTGTCCCTATTCTAATGAAACAAAAATGTTGTCTACCGCAAGATTTTAAAATAAATTGCCCTTGCCAACTACACACATTACACACATTCTATTTCATACCCGGACAACGTTGGGACGGGCTGCTAGTATTTTATAAAAGTGACAAAAGAAAAAGAGGTAGAGATCACATTGCACAGATAAATTGTCACATGGACATGGGATCAGCTCACTTAAGGAGTACCTTTTTTCTGGGAAACCTAGCATTAGTTGAATTATAATGGTATGGAATCTTAAAAGGACAAACCTATTGTAGTGTAGTTCCTATTTCCCTTATGGGCTCTGTGCATTGGAATAATATACACTATAGCTATTGCATAGGACTGAGGTCAGTATGCCTCTATCGAGTATATTAAACTTAATTACTTTGTGTGCCAGCTAGCTCAGATAAATGAAATTGTTTGACAAGATGACAATTTGTCTCTGGAAGTGTTCAAATAATTCTGTTCTCTATGAATAGTTCTACTGTAAGCAGATTACTTTGCCAGAAAAAAGAAAAATACAAATTTTGAAAAAGAAATTAATCTTAGGAAAAAGTTCCAAGTTTTGTCTTTTGTATTAAAAAATGAAGGCCAAATTCAGAGTATACCTTGGACACTGTGTGCTGAATCACTAGTCAGTGTATGGGGATGGAGAAAACATGAAATCCTCTATTCCTGTAGACAAAGCATCGTCTACCCTTGTTGGTGATAGTTGGAATACCTCGTTTAGAAGATTAACCACACATAGATGCAAAGCATCGCCTTTAGCATTGGAAGCATCAGCAATGTTAGTTTCCGATGTTACCTGCGTGCCCATTGTTTCTTCTCGTACCTCAGCAGTAGCAATTTGCGTCTGTGAGATCTCAATGAATGCCGTCATCAGAATTGGTAGCCTCTGGGGACAACACAGAGCATGGGCCGTTACCGGGTCCAGCAGAGTATCGATATCCATTGGCATGACTGATGGGAGTGTTAGACAGATGTCTAGCACGCATTCTTCACCGCAAAGCAGGCAGCGTAGAAGAGATAAGATGCAATCTTTCCAGATTGGTCTGAATGACAAAAACCATGTTGTATTTAATTCTCGTAGACGAGGTAAACCCAAAAGTTGTACTATGCGCTCACAACACTTCTTTTCCAGGAGAGCTTTCTCCACAGTGCTGGGAGTGACGACGGGGGATTGGCTTGCCATTGCTTAGCAGTAGGAATAAAAACAGGATTCCTGCAACGAGTGCTAGAATTAGCGGCAGACCACCAAACACCGAGTGCACGAAGTTTGGAATGATTCCGAGGACTGCTTGAAAAGGTGTTAACAGTCCTGAACATAAGTTCTTAAATACATGCACAAAACCGCTGGTATCAGACATGTTTAAGATACGTCCCAACATTACTGTGAAATGTGTAGGGCAGTTTGTACTTAACAGAGCCTGTATCTCAGCCGAAGTCCTTGCAATTTGTAGATCATAGGTGTCTTTGGCCGAGGTCAAAGGCACGGTTTGTTGTAAAAGAATGGCTTTCATTCTGCTTAAAGTATCAATTTGTATAGAAGAGATGTTCAATGGACACCATAAAGGCGACTCCCTGACTGTGTCTATTTGGGGGAACAAGACTTGCATACAGCAAGTGACCCTGGCAGTAACTGTTACTAGATACAGGATGCCTGGCAACATGCCACAGCAGCTGTGATCGTTCAACATAATGTAACTTCCATTTGAAAGTTGTCCAAACATTGGATTAATCACTGCGGCTGGTGAACCTTGCAGGTGACAGGACAAAATTGCAGTGGAATCGTTACAAGCCCCGTGTAAATAAATACCCTGATATAGGAGAGAACTGCTTAGTGCATTTTCACAGTGTGTACCGCTAAGAAACACTACACGCCCCCACTCCAACATCTGTGTGTGTAAGGTAAATCACAGGATGTCTTGATGTATGCTTTACCCAACCTTTCATATTTGCCTGCTGGTATATTTTTGAGGCAATACTGAAAATGGAAAGTTGTAACCAGCAGAGTTATTTTTCCATGAATGATCCACTCAGTAGCTGGATTTTCTGCTACCGTAAATGGCAATTTTTCAGGTTTTTCAATGCTCAGCACTGTATACTTTGCTCCCCTTCATGCCAGTTGGATCTGTTTATCAGTGAGATTGAATTCTGAAAACAGATATTACGTGTTGATAAAACGCCAAGGCACATAGCCTGCACTCAAGGTTTGTAGCGTCCAGCCTAAAAGCAAAATAGAATGTAATTGAGACTGGCCTTATCGCAGCATGACCAAATCTTGTTCCATAATGTCTATGGCAGAGGATACAATGTTGCCCAATGAATATATCCTGGATGATAGAGTCGTTAACCCATTGTCGAAAACAGCGAGAGATTACTCTAAATTAATACGATCAATTTCTCGTATTCTTTCTGCAGTGTCTGCTTGGGTAACCTTCCATATTTCATTATAAGCAGCATAGATACCGGCATATATGAAACGTTTATGACGCGGTTTTCTTGGACCTAGCAAGAAATCCCTGAGTTAGCGCCTTCTTTAAGTAAAGATAAGTGTTGTTTCACATCCTCTAGTGTAGATTTCTCGAGCCAAACAAGGCACAATTTTCCTACACTGTATGTTGTTACTATCCCTGGATGCTGTCTTTGAACATAGCGTAGGTCTGGCCTATTGAAAGTAAAACCATGTATTGTCTTCAGGAATCGTTCTTGACAGATGTTTGTGTCCGTGGGCCAGAGCAATCATTTTTCCCATTCAGGATCTGATGTGTTGTGATGTAAAATAGTATGTACGCCGACCTCCCCCTGTGTAGTGCTATTACATACAGGTGCAGGTATGTGCAGAGTGTTCATGTCTTTGATCTTGGTAAACCCAAGGCAAGATGTTTGTTGGACAGTGTAATTCAAAAACATTATTTGCTGTGGGATGATACAGGCTCTAAACAAAGCTTCTATCCCCTGCACTTGCCAATCTTTTGTACAACGGACAGATTTTGTGTCAATTGTGTCTTTCCAAAAGTTGAAACCCTGTCTAGACAGTTGGGTAATAAAGGCTGCAGAATAAATCTGTTTTGTATTGGTTAACATATTTTTCATTCCTGTTTTGTTCACATTTTTTAAATAAAACGTTTCCATTTGGATATGTTGAACCCTGAAAAAATATGGAAACTTCATTGCAAACGTTTTTGAGCTACCCTTTGGTGGTGTAGGACAATGTTCCCATTGGTTATACATAAATACATTTCTAGGTGTTGCAGATTTATGCAATATCAAAAAATCAGAGTTCCTTCTCCTGGGTTCACTATGAATCAGATCTCTAATTGGTCATAGGGTATTAACTAACGGCGCAAGGGGTTGTAGTGTTGCATTAGTTACCAAATTTACACTTTGATGCAAATGGTGCCCACAAGTATCAGCAATGACATGAAACAATAGTGTTTTGTATAAAAATATTGATCAATCATTTATTAAAAGACAGAATAAAAACAAATTAGATTAAGTAGCGACATATACAGGATTTCAAACTTTATCATAAGATTTTCAAAACACAAAAAACATCCATCGTATTTAAAAGATTACTGTTGAATCATTATACTATCATTTATACAATAATTTTGGTTAAAAACAGATTTGTCATGGGAACGAAAAAGTGTTCACTTTTTCGTTCCCATGACAAATCTGTTTTTAACCAAAATTATTGTATAAATGATAGTATAATGATTCAACAGTAAT
The DNA here is from genome assembly GCF_964261635.1 of Lissotriton helveticus. NCBI lineage: Eukaryota > Metazoa > Chordata > Amphibia > Caudata > Salamandridae > Lissotriton > Lissotriton helveticus. Next base: position 1,086,141,143 of record NC_136067.1, on the reverse strand, counting down.
CTTTTAAATACGATGGATGTTTTTTGTGTTTTGAAAATCTTATGATAAAGTTTGAAATCCTGTATATGTCGCTACTTAATCTAATTTGTTTTTATTCTGTCTTTTAATAAATGATTGATCAATATTTTTATACAAAACACTATTGTTTCATGTCATTGCTGATACTTGTGGGCACCATTTGCATCAAAGTGTAAATTTGGTAACTAATGCAACACTACAACCCCTTGCGCCGTTAGTTAATACCCTTTGACCAATTAGAGATCTGATTCATAGTGAACCCAGGAGAAGGAACTCTGATTTTTTGATATTGTTGACCCAATCCTTTTCCTGATAGAAAGGGTAGCTCCCAGATAACCTTTTTCTGCAGATTTATGCAAGAAATGATGACCAAAGTGGTTGTAACAATAAAGCTGTTCATAGTCTGATGAACCCTCTAAATAATCATGATTAGAGAATGCAGCTGATTTTTCTAGATCAGACATCATGTTATTAACAGTCTTGAAGTCCCAATCATCAGAAAAAGTACTAGAGGTAATAAAATCACTTAATGAAATTTTAAATAAGTGTGGAATCTTCAAAAGTTCAGACGGGCCGAATATGTCATATTCAGTTTTGACCCAAACTATGCCATTTTGTATAGGAACGGCTGTGATGTTCACTGCTGACAAGTCTCTTGCTTCACAATGGGATGATTTGTGTGGTTTTAGAAGTAAGATCACTTTTTTACTTGCTGTGTCCATTTGAATATATCTTGCATTTATCAGCATACTCTTAGTCATTACTAAAGCTAGCCAAAGCAGAAAGAAAAATATACCAGAAACAATCCATGGTTCAATCCATGGTGAAACCAGATAAGTCTTTTTCAGGAGATGAAAAAAGTCTGTTGCTTGTTCTTTGAAATTTCTTTGTGCTGCCGTCATTTCAGGTTCGCTGGGATCCTCAGAAAACGTATCAAAGTTAATGAAATAGCCAGAGGCAGTTTTGTCAATGGTTGGAATTGCATCAGGATTCGTTGAAATCGCCAGAACCAGTTGATCACGTGTTACGTTGGTGCAGACAGGTGTATCAGGACGAACTGTTATTTGGGTTTCAAGAGGAATACGTTCCATAGCATCATTGCTTAGTCTTTCATTTCTCACTTCTGACTCTTCGACTGTGATGAGTCTTTCAGTTTGAACCTCTTGGATAGTAGCTAGAGGAGTGCGTCTGCTACTTGGTCAGAGTCCACATGGCCTACTGCTTAGTATCGGGCACATAGTGTGGTTTAATGAGGTCGATGGACAATAATCTTTTTTCCTTTTTTCCAGCAAGGGGCGGCAAAAGTACTGTTCTTGATCCGTGGATGGCTAGGACAGGTACTGGTTGTCTGTAAGTAGGCCCAAATTCCTTCTTATCCGCGATCTTCTTCCTGACTAGATCTCCAAGTTTTGGGATCTAGACAAGCCTTGCTGGGACAGCTGGATTTTCCCCAGTGGTGGTTGGCTTTAGGAACACGTTTGCTTTGTTTCGATCTTAGTTCATTTATGTCCTGGAAAACAGCCAAACGATATTTGATGTCAAAAGGTTTATTTTCCACCACTGTGCCTTTGTAATCAAGATCTGGGACCCACATTTTTGTCCCAAACAGGACCTCATATGGAGTGACACCCCCCAGAGAACTTCTTTGGCAAATTCTTTAATGAGCGCTAGACCCCATAAAGATGTTTGACCCACCCATCACCCGAACCTAATACCCTAGCTGTTATATACTGCTCTATGTCCCGGTTTTTCCTTTCCACAACAGAATTTCCCTCAGGATGGAATGGAGAGGAGTACCGCAATGCTACGCCCAAACTGGTCATGTCTTCTTTGTAAGCTTGAGAGCTAAATGCAGGGCCCTGGTCAGAGTGTAGTGTGCCTATTGCGTATGTGCCGATAAAGACTCGCAAATCTTTTATAATGGTTTGAGCATCAGCCGAGCGCTGAGGCTACATCCATAGGAACCTTAAACATGAATCAACTGCAACCATAATATATTTATAGTTACCATCCCTTTGTAAGGGACCGCAGTGGTCCAAGTAAAGACTCGCTAATGCTTTATCTGAAATTAATAGGGGCGTCTGCGCAGGACGGTTCACTGTAGAAACTTTCATCTTCTGGTATATTTCACATTCTAAAACATAGTTTTTGGTCTGTTTCCTAGTGCCTGGCCACCAATATCTCTGTTTTAATAATGATACTGTGGCGGAAACACCTGCATGGGCAGAGGCTATCCCTTCGTGTGCTGCTAGGATTAGTCCTAATCTACGTTCCATGTTTGGAATTACCCTATCCCCCACTACAGGGATTCGAGCAAACGGAATGTTGTTTGCATCAATTATATACGAGTATTTGATTGGAAACTTTTTAGGTGACGCTGCACCACTGCCTTTGCTTGAAGCATTGACAACCAATAATATCTCACAATCTACTCTCATTTTTGAACCAGTGATGGCAGCTACGGAAGCCATTTGCACAGCCCCCTTCACGGCTTCATCAGCTAATATATTCCCTGCTACGTGAACGCCATCACGTTGATGACTCAGCGTATGTATCAAGTGAGTGTTTTGTAGTCCGTTTCGCAACTGCGTTTTATGCTTGATTGTGCCACCTTTTTCATCTTTGAAACCATTTTGAAGCCAATTCTGTAAATATTCATTATATGATTGAACACAGTAAAAAGAGTCGCACACAATAGGTGTGGGGAATTTGCGATCCGTATTTTCAAGTGCCAATTTGAATGCTTATAGTTGAGCTCACTGAGCTGCACATTCTCCTAGAGATTGTGTTTTTGTGACCATCGATCGGAATTTACCATCATGCATACGACCTTTAACGATCGCGCATTCTGCACTATAAGCTTGTTTACTCCCCGTAGCGGGTTGTGCAGCTCCGTCAGTATAAATTATAAATTCGTACTGATCAAGAGGAAGCATCTCAGTAGGCAGAGGACACTCGTGTTCGTATTGCAGGAATGCTTGTGTTTTTAAGTAAGTATCAAAAACATATTTAACATCTGTTGCAGCAAGAGAATTAACCCATTGTATCCATCTTGGATGTAAAGCTTTTGCATTCGGAATGCTCGCTTTTGTAATTGCCTCTAAGGCTGGTACTGGAGTCACGACAATTATGCGTTTCCCCTGAGCTAAAGCTCTTTCTTTTGCTACAGCGGTTTGAACTGCTGTCAGAATTTTTTCTGTTGAAGTGAAGCGCATTTCCGCTTGTGTATACCAATGTGATTTGTATGCAATTGGTACTTTTTCACCTTCATTAAAAGTTAAGTAGGTGAATCCGCATTGACCCGGAATGATTCGGATCACTAAATTGTGTACGTTTATGCGTGTTTGTAAGTGATTTGTTGCTAACATGTCAGCTTGAAGTGAACGTAGGATATCTGTGTGTGCCTGTGTCCAATTCTTGATTTTAAAATCGGGTTTGATTAATTCGTAGAGAGTTTTAACCCTTTCTATGTAATTTAGAATGTAAGTACTTCCAAAATTTAGAAAACCTAGAATCAACTGCAAGTTTTTCAGCATTTTTGGAGGTTGGAGCAGCGCAGACTTTTCTAAAAAGTTAGCTGCCAGGCTTTTACCTTCACTTGAAAGCTCATATCCTAAGAAAATGACATTGAGGTGGGCAATTCTTGATTTCTTGAAATTTAATTTGTAGCCCTCAGAGGCGAAGCCCAATATAATGGTATTCACCCTGTTCAAGTGCCTATCCAGACGTGAGTCCCTTGCTCACTTTGCCACTGGATTCAAGCACGCCTGGCTGAAGACGGCTGTAATGCCAGAAACCAGTCCTAGGAAGCTTGAATCTGGTCCAGGGAAGGCATGGCTTGGCAGTTCGGGCTGGACTGTTCCCATGAGGCACAGGGTCAGACTGATTTGCATATGGCCATGTCTGAACTGGGGTGGCAGAGTGGGCTAAAGAACGGTGATGGATTAAACCCAGATCTGTTGACTGGGTGTGAGTGTTTGATTGGTTCAGATGCTCCGTCCATCACCACCCCCTTTTGTACCAAGTGCCTATCCAGGTCATCGTCTGTCAGAAACATGTCATCGATATATGACAATGCCTCGTCATCATAAATTTGTAGTAACTCTGTTACTCTTGCTGAGAATAACCCCGGGCTGTTCTTGAACACTTGTGGGAGTCGACAAAAGTGACGCTGGGTCCCCATTATTGAGAAAGCTGTCAAATACCTACTTTCAGGTGCTATGTTTTGACAAAAGAAACTGTTAGAAATGGAGATTTTTTTTACCAGTAGGTGATCCTTTACTTTAAATGATAGGATCGTTTAATAGACCAGGTCATCTAATACTTAATTAGTCCTTAATATCTGGAACTAACAACAAAACTAGTGAACCCAGTAAGAAAAAGGTACAGTCGTTATATACAACAAGACATAATGACAGTACCTTTTTCTTACTGGGTTCACTAGTTTTGTTGTTAGTTTTGTTGTGGCCGGCCTAGTACTTAGTATTTATTCTAAATGGTTTCTAGAGTGTATGTGGGTTCTATGACCACTTTTCAACAAACCACACTATTGTTTGTTTCTAGTATTCATATTAGATCAGGATCTACCAGGTCAGATGCTAGACCTGAGTTCATCATTACTATTTCTGGTCCCTTGGTTTTGGCCATTGGTCTGCTTTTTTCATGTCAACAAATCAGTTTTTTTAGGAAAAGATAACACACATTTTACTGATGAGGGTGTGTTTCTTCTACCCCACATAGAGCGAGGCCTCCACTACCGAGCAGTTGCCGGGTGTGGTGAGGTCCACTCCCGCACAAAGCTGGGTGAGTACATCCATAATGTTAGTATAACTATTGTTTTCATAATACTACAGGTATCCACCTGAGGGGGTATTTTAGCTTCTGTAAAATCATCTTTACAGTAAAAATGCATATAGAGACTGAGATCTAGTTGTAATCATACATTCTCGTTATTGTTACAGGAATGAAAGGGCACCCTACATCCACTGGATAACAGGAAAGAGTATTGTCCACCAGGTTCTGGTAGGGGGTACCGTAACAATGATTGGTAATTTTCGTTACTTTTTCTTATGATTTTTGGCACATTTCCACTGATACTGTTGCAGTAGCGTTTTTCATACTAGGTCCTGACGAAAGCCAGGTTAATAAAACCTGTTTGGCTGAAACATGTCGACCCAGATCCTATTGCTATGAGATAGTTATTTTTTCAAACTATCAGCTATTCACCTTTTTAGTCTTGACACCTGGTTTACACTTAATAAAATGTGGTTGTGTTCACCGGTAGTCATTTTTAATCTCACTTAGTTCTGCACTGCAAATAAACTTTTTTCAGCACCACTCTTTTGAGATTACACCTGGGCGGACCAGTTGTCTTTTTGAACACAGTGTAAGCCAGTTCCCCCTGTTTAGGGGTGGGCTGCCCTGTATTCATTTGTTTGACTCCCAGATGACGAGGTTCCGCCAATGTGGTGGGCTGAAGGGATTCATCTCAACATGGTGGAGCTGAATTCACACATTTCTTAACACCAGAAACTTTTTTCTTGATTCTTCTACATTCTTAGTCTCATTATGGCTTGACCAGTTCTCTCCCATTTTTGTTGTATGATTGTGTTCATTACATTTGATGTTTATTTATGGATTGGTCATTGACTTTAGGTCAAACTGTGGTTCATCCAACATGTGCTTTTATTTATGGCCTAGGAACTAATGATGTTCAAATAAGATCATGATATTAAGATTCAGCACTGTCTATCTAGTACAAACTGATGATAAGGCCCTATACTTTGAGATAGCCAAGATACAAAAATGTGAATTAATGAGTAGTAGTGCTATATTCTATCGCACACAATGATATACAAAACATATAATACCATGTTATGCCAAGTAGCTGTATTTCCTCCCTTCTGTGTTGATAAAATTAGGATGCTCTGAACCTCTATACACAAATATACAAAATTATGATGTGTCAAGTAGCTATGCTCCCCCGCCGTTTATAAAATGTGTGATGTACGTATACATTGTGTAAATGGCTTCCCGGTGCATTAACTTAAGAATAAGACAATCATGATGCCTAATGCTCTATATGCAGTCATAGAATATTGTTCAAACATATTATGTTATTTTGTCGTATATCTGTTACCAATTCAATGTTTTTAACATGTATATATTATAAATAGTGTTTTGTAATTGCCTCTAGCCCTGAAGAAGTCCCAAGAGGGATGAAACGCGTTGGCAGCAAAGCAATTGTGTGGTGTTTTTAAAATCAAGAAAAGGGAGAATAATTGAATTTCAATAAAGGATTTGATATAACTACAATCAAGACATATGACTGCTTAATATTTTCATTTTGGGAAGTCTTTTCTGTTTGTGACATTTGCTTCCATTGATTAATACATAGTGCACTGACTCTATCGAGTATATTAAACTTAATTACTTTGTGTGTCAACTAACTCAGAGGTCACTAGAAACGTCTCGAATAAACAAGAAGAGAGTAGTTTCTGACAACCGCATAAACATGACAACTTTGTTTCCCTTAGAATCGGAACAGTTCTCAGAATCGTGGAAACAATAGGTAACAGTTTTACTCAGTCAATCGTGCATGCTTAGTTTCTTCAGAGTTACACAGAAATAGATAGACAGGCATTTCATTAAAAGGATTTATTGAACATTCTTATTTCTCGTGCAAGAGAAATGAGCTGTTATAATCGCAAGACAGTATGCATAATATAATACGTACAGCGTGAGCAGTAAGCAGAAATAATACTACAATAGCATGGTCTTTTAGCTTATGACATATATTCATATACACATACATAAATAATACAGGCTAAAATGTGAATACTCGTCTGGTGCTTCTAAATAGTTCTACCCCAGTGTACCTAACCTAAGTGTAATACGAGGTAAGAAGTAGGTGCTGTTTTCTATAGTATGGTAAGCTATAGTTTGTATTGCGTTAGTATGCCAAGAGTCCCTCTAGGTTCTAGTCTGCTCCATACCTTTGAATGAGAGAGGTGTGAATCTCTTTCCGGATCTCAATCCCTAACACCCTGCGAAGGGAGTCAGGACACTGGAAGCTGGATTCTCTGTGAGCAGGATGACAGCGTCTGGCCAGTGTGTCAGGCGGGGACTCGAATTCCTTCCGAACTTGTCATGGCGAGCCGTATCGAGCTGTGTAGCCGAGCCATGGTTTGCCATGGTAAGTGAAGGTATATTTAAACCTGGAAGGTGCCTAGGAATGCTAGCATTGACATAAAGTCGGGCAGAGGAAGACGTCATGAATGAACCCCTAAGGAATAGTTGTTCATGCATAATAAATTAGTTTTTAGAGAAATCAATAATCCAAGCAGGGAAAGTCCCAATGGCTTAAGGGTCTGGTTTCTAAGAACTCATTGTGACGCGGGATGTACGAATGTATGTGACCATGCCTGTATTTGGATAGCATGGCTGATGCCTAAATAAGGACTGGGATACTATGCCTAAATAAGGGCAATGTGAGTTGTGCCTATATAAGGGCATGATTCTGGCAACCTATGTATGGGTATCTAAATCAAAACACGACACTATGTTGTAAGTTTCTTATTTTCTCCAGATATGAAAAATCACCCTTTGTTACGGTGGGGATTTGGTGGTATAGTTTCGTGACAGTTTTTGCACGATGAGTTTCTTCCATAGCATTGGCTGCCTTGGCTATTTTATGTCCCTTGTCTAATGATAGACAGTTTTGTATTAGCGCCTGGTTGAGGTCCACTGTGATTCTCCTCCAAATTGAGTGCCACAACATATTCAGGGCTAGTCTCACCGTATCTGTTATATACGGTAAGCCAAGCTCCGGGTGGCAGACATAGTTGGAAAAAGAAAGAGGGAGAGAAAAATCATTCTCTATCTTCTGGAGGCGTTCTATTGGGACCATTCCCCACAGCCCTGCCCCATATGTTGTAGCTGAAATGGTTTTTGCTTTATAAATATTTTTTATCATCGCTATCGGCTTATTCCCAAGTTTCTTAATGAAACTAAACATTGCAACGAAGGTTCTTTCCATTACTGGAGCTCTGCAGCCCACCATGGGCAGCCACATTTGTTTACTTTCAAGTAAAACTCCCAAATAGGAGAAAGTCTCCACTACTGCTAGTGTCCTAGTTCCAATATAAAAAGAAGAAATCCTTTTCGAGGGGGGGGGGGACCTTTGCCATTTGGTTGGGTGTATCACCCATGAACAGAGGCCATGTACAGTTGCTCCAGTAAATTTTCTTTACCAAAAAGTAAGAGCTCAGGTTTGTCTGTGTTAAGGAAATTAGGGCCCATCAATTGCTGGGCAATGTCCAGGCAATCCTGCAAGTCGGCTCAGAGATTAAATACTGTTGAATACTGTTTGGGTCAGATAGATCATGATCTATCTGAAGGTGAGGTGTTTCATCCATATCCAAAAATGAGTGGTATCCAAATGAGTAGATAAGGCACAACAGAGATTGTACATTGAGATTAAATATGCATCAGTGACAGCACACCTCAATTAATCACATCAATTGGCGGCCAAAAGGTACCCACCAGTATCAAATGAGAGAGCCCCATCAAGCGGGATGTAAACCAATTACACAGCATGAATTTGAACCCAGTCTGTAAGTCTTCTCAACAGCACCTTTTGACTTACTATATCAAAGTTAGCAGAGAGATCCAGGGCTATTATTCTAACTGCATATTCTTGATCTAATATGGATCCAATGTAATCCGTAATAGAGACAAGGGGCCATCTCCGTGTACCTCTGTTGGCAAAAGCCCATCTGCAAGTCATCCATTAGTTTGTCCTCTTCCAGGACCTTGGACCGTTTCAAATTTGTTTCTTAAAGCTGGTAGAAGTATTATCCAGAGATAATTGTTTTAAGTTTATATGCATCCAAAATGGACTTTGTTTAGTAGTGCAGTGAATACATCTTGCTTCCATGTGGCTTGAACTATACCAGATAGAAGTAAGAGTTTAAACATTTCAGTGATCTTTCCTGTGAGTAAAAGACCACGAACTTGGAGCACAGCAGGGATGTAGGGGGCGATCAGGGAACCCAACTTAATAAAGGATAAGAATGAAGCCACTACTTCCTCTGATATTAACCTGAAGTTGGACCACTCTAAATGGGGGTTTTCTTGCAGCGCTCTGTACAGATTTTATACCATTGCATAATCCTTTCATATTGAAGTACAATCCTCCTAAAATACACTACCTATGCCAGCCCTAAAATATATGTAAGCCTTTCAAAAAGTTAAATTGCAGATGAGTTATTCTTCATGCACCATTGCGGATATTTGAACAGCTGCTACTGGTATGTTTCAAGTTTGGACATCTATTCTTTACACTGGGTGAACCACTTATATTCACACCTTGTCTTCAGTTTCTTTAATTCATATTATTTTACATCAAATATCTTTCCAAATGAGGACAGCATTTAAGGTTTTTAGAGTTCTTAAGCATATCAAAATCAAGAATATATGAAAATATTTTATGTTAAATGGAATTTAAGGTGACCATGTACTACCAGGAGGGTATACTTTCTGTGTTTTTGAGAGTCTGGATATGAGGCTCCATGCCCCTGACAGCAAGGCAATTTTTTAACAGAGTTTTATATAGCGCAAACATGACCAGATTCGGGTATCAAAGCGCTATACATAGCACCAGTATCATTACATGAGGACACATGCTAACATCCCATCCCATGAATACTGTAAATGTATTTATGTTGATGGTGTACGAATAGAAAATAACTAAGGAAGTGTGCATAGACCGCACCACTGGCCATTAACTTTCAAAAACACCCCAGGTAACGGGGGTGGTAAGTTTTGCAGAAGGAGGCAAGTTATCCCAAATATATTGAAAGGTTTTTTAAGCCCTATTCACGTACCTTCAGTATGTTTATATAGCACAGTTTGTTGTCCAAGGAACTGAAATGTACTGTTCTGCATCCCATTGAGTATTAGCATAAAATATTTGTTACTGAACGGAGACCTAAAGAGTATCCCCAAATTTGACGATGGCTTCGCCCCCACATTCAAATTGTGTCCCCCCAAAGTTCAGGTCTAGTTACGCACCAGTTAGAACCTGTCTTTCTATATTAAGTAGTGACATTTGTATTAACTATTTAGGTATCTAAAGGGACCCGCGGGATGGGAACTTCATAATGTGAATCTGTGGATGGTGCTGAATAATGTGTTTTCAGAAACTGTATTATTCTTTCTTTAATGTGATTGGTTCAAACCACGTTACACCTGCATAGTTGTATTAAATCTATTATTTTGTTGTATTTTGCATAAAAGAAGCCATTGCCAGAGATGCTGGAATCGCTTTCCCTTGATCTTTATGACACAACACTATATCGGTCTGACCTCTGATTTATGAGGTATTTTTTTAACACTGAATTAAAATTTCTTCTGTTATCTTATTATTTGCATTTTATTCGGAGCTTCGTGCTATTAATTGAAATGAATGGCTGATGGATTCTAACCATTTGTTTGCCTTCTGTAATGAGTTAAAACATTTAATAAACCTTCATGATTTTATTTTAATATTTGTCTTGTTTTCTTTGTAAAGCCTTATGTGCTTTACTATTTATATTTTATTTGCCCCAGGTCCATCAGAAGTGCTTAAAATGTAACAGTAGTAGAAAAAGCGATATCAGATCTGGTAGCAGAGGATGGTTTGAAACTAGACCTAGATGGTTTGAGACTGGATTTGGATGGTTTGATTCTGGACCTTAATGCTACAGCTTATTAGATCTAGAAACTTAATTGCTGTGATTTGTACTGTACTCTGATTTCTAGGGGTCCAGTTTTGATTGATGGTAGAGTTCTGGGGCTTCTGATGCGTAAATTAAGGAGAAGCTAATATAAATTGGGTGATTTGTCATTGTAGAGAGTGCGATTATGAGTGTATTATTGTGGGAATTGTTGTGTGGGTCTTTGGTGTCATGAAAAAATGTATGCAGGTTGTGAGTGCTTTTATCTGCGGAATAGTAAAGCTTTGGTTATTGGGATTTTGATGTTTTTGGTTCACTTTTAAACTGCCCACTAATTGGGTTTCAGAGGGATATGTGTGTGCATTGAAATTGTAGGTGTTCATTTATATTTATTGAATGGACTTTTTGTGATTAATGTGTAAATTATATACAATTGTGGTTCAAGGTATCGAGTTTTGTTGAAAATCCAGTTTTGTGAGTTGGGAAGCAGTCCCAACAGCCCTGACCTTATTTCCCTGGGGATTATCCATTCCATAGCAGTTTGCAGTCCCTCTATGTACTCAACAAATATTGTGTTATTTCCATATCATGTGTAAGAAATGTGCCTCTATCTCCCCCACACCGGGGGCATGCGCTTGAGCGGCCAGGTAAATTTCACCTAAAGTCTGCGGGGTTAGATATATTTCATGTACGGCTTTCTATTGTATTTGCTTAAATCGTGCGTTAGAGCCTCCAGCTTACCTACCTCCTGGTCTTGCGTTTAGATGTCCAACTGGTGTTGTACCCCATATGTTGTTTTTATACAAACTCACTGGATAACTACCTTCATGGCCTCCCACTCCATTGTCCTGCTGGACGCTGTTCCCCAATTGTCTTCAAACTACTACGATAGAGCATCTGAGATTGTAGCCACACATGGGGGAGTCTGACAACAACGCCTCTGCTCTAAGTCACCACAATGGTATTTCAAGGTGGTCCCCACCACTTCCCAAACTGAGCAAGGCTGGTGAATGGTCAGACAAGTAGCGGGGTAAGTAGGTCATCCCTATTATATCTGGAGACAGCTCAGGTGAAAGATAACAATAGTCCAGTCGACTAAAGGTATTAGTTGTGGGGGTGTTACAGGAGAATACACGTTTTGTGGGGTTGAACGCATTCCATTCATCTCGGAGCTACATGCCCTGCATGATGTCTAGTAAGGTCGCAGTCATTTGAGGTTTAGTGTTCTCCCAATGGGGCTCATGGTCCATCGTTGCATCAAGAACACAATTAAAGTCTCCCGTAAGGGCCATCCCTACCCCCACGTAAAGGGCTGCAGCTGCCATGACTAGAGGAAAGAAGGCTGAACAGTTAGGGGCATAGACGTTAATTAGGGATAATTCACTCCCCTTTAATTTACTGTGTAAAATCACATATCACCCTTCAGGGTCTGTCACTTGGTGAAGGTGTTGTTAAGGGAACTCCGGGTGCCCCAAATAAGTGTGCCCTGTGCAAACACCGAATATGAAGTGGCATATAGTTACCCTCTCCACCTCTGATGGATACAAGGAATAGAGCCACTCCATGTGTGCGTCTCCTGTAGACATGCAATTGCTACCCAGTATCATTTCAGGTAAGTGAATGCCCTCCATCTTTTCTCAAATGCTGCTGTACCCCAAACATTCCAGGTGAGGAATTTCATGAGGTGTGAAGCCATATTTCATTCAATCACTGCCATTCTTCCTCCATGCATTCTTCCTTTTGTGTTTCTCCCGTCTCCATACAGACTGCGTTTGTCTTTCAAGCAGGATATCTAGACACGGCATTAGTAACACTCCCAACCCCTTCAAAACACAAACAGTTTCTGTGTACCCAACAACCGCCCTCCCCATGGTCAGTCCTGTGAGTCCCATTCCCCCCTTCTGGTGAAGAACAAAAAATTGCACATTCCGTCCCATCTCCGACCCTTTCCAAAAACAGGAAATAACAAAAACCCACATCACCGTTGTTCTGATTATATCTTCATCTTCATTATCATTCTTAGGTGTGTGGTTGGAAAGTCCCCCTATAATGGTGATGTTCTAGAGGTCTGGCAACCAGTAGGGTGCGAGGCCTAAAACTCTACCTCCCCACACAGGCTCCAAACTCTGCAGGGGAAGCCCCCTGTTGATAGCTCTTTTCTCATATTAAAAATATCTCTTCAATACATATAGTTCCTGTATCTTCCTTTTACGATATATATCATTTCAATCCACCCCTGTCTGGAGCCAGAGTCCCAGATCACTTATCTGTGCCACCCTCGTATCGATCTGCATCACTGTGGTCAAGTAGCCGCATCCTCTGGCATGCTAGTCTATTGCATGTCTATTGCGAGATCCTGGGTCGCCCCCTCCGATTCTAGTACTGTCTCCGAAGCCCTTAGTGTTTCATCAGGGCAGGCTTGGATCCACCTGGCTTTCCGTCACCTGCAAAGGGCTTCTTCTGTATCCTTTTCCTCCGGTCTCAGGCCTGTCCACTCGCTGCGTTTGGTCTGGACAACACTGTTGCTGGAACCAGACAGGCCCCGGCTCTCCAATAGAATCTAGCCAATCGCTTGCCTATGCTGGAGAGAAGACAAGCATTGGCATAGCCAATAGGTCTCGCTTTTGGGACCTTACAAGTGATTAGCCATGCAGCACTTGATGTTATTTAATGAAGGATATTGTGCTGGATAAATAAACACTTATCATGTCCCAAAGGCAAGACCTATTGGCTATGCATTGGGGGGGCCTTATAAGTGTTTAGGTAGAGCTATTGACTTTGCCAATGTTTCTAAGCTGTGCTGTAGAGAAGTGTGGCTGCTGTGCAGCATGTTGAGAAGTTGTACTTAAAAAGTGTAAGAAGCACTGAGTGATGCTGTGGTGTCGTTGAGTGATGCTGTGCTGGCCCTGAATTATGCAGCGGTGGGTGTTGAGTGATGCTGTGCTGGCCCTGATTGATGCTGTGGTGGCACCGAGTGGTGGTGCTGACTGATGCTGTGGTGATGCTGTTGCGCTGCAGGGTGATGCTGTGGTAGCGCATAGTGATGCTGTGGTGGTACTGAATGATTTTTATTTTAAATATGTTTCATTGATTTTCACCCAACAAACAACTTACATTGGTCTCACAACAGTGCATTGGTACACTTCTTGATTTCTTAATTTCGCATTTCTATGGCTATGGTATACAGACAAAACTCAATTCCATTGTCCACCATTTTCCCCGCATACTTATCCCCTTATGATACAGTGTCCGATGTACAGCTTTAGTCAGGTATGCTCCCTTTGTGAGTCCATGTGCCATCAGTTCGTTCGGTCAAGGCACCCATCCAATTGCGAAACATGCCCTCCCCTTTCACCCTCCCTAACCCTCTACACCGGTGTGATCAACAGTACTGTCCTGCTAAAGTCATGCAGTATGTAAGTAGGCCAAGGGCATATAGCTCCCTCTCTTACTGGTTTGACTAACCGAGTCGACATCTTTCCTGATTCCGCTAAAGTGTCTCCTAGAATGGTGAGGTAACCCAATATGGTCTCCCTATTCATGGCGTCCCCGCCGGCGTATCTAATGACTCCCCATCCGACTCTGGCTCAAGTATCTGCAAACAGTGCCACCAAAGCTTCCCATGCTTGGGCAGTTTCCAATGCCTTCTCGCAGTTAGATCTCCTAGCTATCTGGAACTGTACCATGCTCTCGCTTGCTGCCCACCTGGTTAACTCTACCTACCAGTGCTCAGCGCTTGGTCCTTGCCTGGATTTCCAATTCTTCGTTAATTCCCTTTTAGCTAGTATCAGCCCTAAGTCCAGGAACTTATTTGTGACTTTTGTCTTGTTCATATGACGAAAACAATGTAGCATGCATGCACAATGTTTGGATCTATCTGCCTGTCCGTCACCCCACATAAGATATCAACCACTTTCTCCCAATATGTTCCTAATTGCGGGCAATTCCACATCAAGTGAATAAATTCTGCTTCTTCTGAGTTGCATCTTGAGCATCTGGCTGTGTCTAGATTAAAATATTTATTAATTCGCGCTGGAGTCAAATACGCCCTGTGCAATATATAGAAATGAATGAGCTGAAACCTGGCATTGCGCATACTCTTCCACGCGCTCTCGACTATTCTCGACCACGCCGTGTCAGGGATTTCTTTACCCTGGTCTGCTTCTCACTTCCCTTGTAATTGGCTCAACGGCTGCCTCCCTTCCTCCCCCATCCTTCTGTATAAACACATAGCCTTAAAGGTCCCTGCCATCATCACTATATACTGGCACGTTAGAGATGTCTGCGGCTCGGATAACCCCCCCACCGACGTTGGATTGCCATTGTGAGGGCTGAATGCAGCAAGAAGTCACCCCTGGGTAGGCTATAGCAGTCTTGCAGTGTATGGTAAGGCAAAAGAACACCCTCTTCATACAAGTCCCCTACCATTTGCTCTCCCTGTTCTTCCCATGCAGCTAATGCAGACCAATCTCCCAAATGCGGAAGCCCTGTGCACATGCCCAGAGGGACCTCTGGCGCATATGGCCGTAGAACCCAACTTCTCTTTTGACTACGGTTCCAACACAATCTCAGCTTTCACTCTTCATGCGTTAACGTATCAAGCCGCAATCGCTAACCAAGTATAACAAATGATAAGACATGATGAGGTATCCACCGGCCCTCCTGTCTATCCGGGCCCCTGAATTCCCTTGCCACTGCCTGGGTAAACCACTGCAGCTGGGCTGCCAAGTAGTATTGTTCAAAGTCCGGGACCGCCCATCCTCCCTCCGCTCTTGGGCGCATCATCGTGGTCAAAACCACTCAACGTCTGCCGCTCCCCCATATAAACTCCCCCACTAAGGATCGGAGCCTTTTAAATAACGAGCCTGGTATCCAAATCAGTAGCGTCCTGAAATAGTACAACAACCGAGGCAATGCCACCATCTTCAAAAGTGCCACTCGGCCCACCATCAAGAGTGGTAGTGTGCTCCAAAATGTTATACTCCCTTAATCCCTCTAATTGCTCTACCTATAATACACTCCAGCAGATCCTCTTGCTTATGGTAAATGTGGGTCCCCAGATAAGGTAAACAGCGTGGTTCCCATCGTATACCTCCCACTTGGTGAGGGTTCTCCTTCTTTTGTCTTACAGGGAACAGGCAAGTCTTCGCCCAATTCACCTGAAGCCCTGACGCCTCAGCAAACCCGTGCAGCAGCTTTGTTGCCCCTGTCAAGGATTCTGCTGTGTTAGCCAGATACATGAGTAAATGAACTGCATAAAGCGAGATGTACTGCATGTCTCCTCTCAGGTCCAGGCCAATATAATATTTCACCATTCTGGCGTGCGCCACTAGCTGCTTGATCGATAGTACGAACAGCAGAGGAGACAAAGAACACCCCTGCCTTGTTCCCCGCTCCACTGAACACGGTAGTGACACCACCGCCCCTGTCCGCACTCGGGCTGTCGCTGTGTGATAAAGGATCCGAGTCCACTTCCGAAAACCTCTCCTAGGCCCATCACTTGCATAACCTGAAATAAAAACGGCCACTCTAAGCTATCAAAAGCCTTTTCAATATCTACTGAGAGGACCACAGCCTCAGTGGTTGAGCTGTGGTTCCCCCTCCAGGATATGGAGCAGTCGCTTCACATTCACAGCCGTGTTTTGCGTAGGAATGAAGCTCGCTTGGTACGTATGGACCAGCTGTGTCATGTATGGGAGGAGTCTGGTTGCAAGAATCCTACTCAGTATTTTGTATTCAGTGGTCAACATTGGTAGTGGGCGATATGCCGACAGATCGATCGGTTCTCTCCCGGGCTTCTATAATGGGATGGTAATAGCCTCACGAGTAGCTGTCAGTAGCCTCCCTTCTTTCCATGCTTCCTGATACATCGCTAATAGACGTGGTGCTAAGCAATTGACGTACGCTGAATAAAATTCTATGGGCAGACCATCCATCTCCGGCATTTTGTTACGCACAATGTTCTTAATCGCACCCCTAATTTAACCGAGCGTGACCGCCTGCCCCAACATATCTTCTTGCTCCTGCTCCAATCCATGCAATATTAATTCAGATAGAAACTCCTCTACAGCGTCCCCATCCTGTTGTAGTTTGCTACGGTAAAGTGCAGTATAATAATTTTAAAAAGGCCATTCATACCTTGCTGCGTATACACCAAGTTCCCAGTCGGCACCATTAATCCCAATATAGGCGTGCCACGGGCATGCGGATTAGCGAACCACGCTAACAGCGCGCCCAACTTATCTCCCTATGCAAATGGCTGAAACAAGGTTGCTTGTTAGCGCCATTGCTGTTTTCTTTATATGTAGCTGATTTACCTGATAGTTTTATTTGTGCCGAGGGAGACGCCCCAAAGATAGGTAGCCGGTCATTTGCATGCCTCCTTTATGCAGATGATATCGTACTAATGGACCTAACCCCTATTGGGTTGAACAGAACGTTGATTTCCTTGCAGAACTATATAGTCGACCACTTCTTGAAAAGAAATGTTTCTAAAAGCAAAATTTTTGTTATGAAATATAAGAAAAATAGAAAATTATGTCATTTCAATTGGCACATAGGTCCAGAAAAATTGGAGGTTGTAGAGTCATATCCTTATTTAGGGACAGCGCATCTAAAGCAGTATTGCACGCCAACAGTTTGCGTATCTTTTATAATGCTATGGGTAGAAGGCATTTTTTACATGCATTAATGGTTTTTAAAGAACAAATTCCATCAACGCTGCTTTATGCCATTGAATCCATCCCTGTCAAAGATTGGAATTTTTTGTACAGAATATAAGGTCAGATATTATGCAAATTGTGTCATTTTAATACTTTAGTCCCAACGGCTGCTATTAGGCTGGAATTTGGCTAAATAAGCTCCTATATCCAAGGTTTAGCTAGGGTTTTGCGTTGGGGATACCAGTTGAAAAATAGCAAGCAAGATTCATTAAGAGGGATCATGTGTCAAGAAGTTTTTGGTGTTCGGGCAAATAATTATTCCTTTTATCATGATTTTTTACTTGCACAAAAAAACTTCTCTGTACAAGAAGATTTAGCGAATACTCTTCTTCCTTCAGAATTTAAATCTTTTTTAAAAACCTCTAGTGGTAAGATTAGTTTTAATAGATACATTGTATTCTGTAATTCCAAAAAGAGACTAGAGTTAATTTCAAGGACAAACACACCAAAAACTTCTCAAAAATATGTATACTGGAATTTACAGCATGGAACCCGAAGGTTTCTCACACTTTGCCGCATTAATTTTTTACCTTTAAACGATTTAACTGCACACTGGTCCCCAAATCTGAGTAATGGAAAAATCTGTAATCTTTGCAATTGTGTTCAGACCTTGGATCGCGTCTTGTTTGCATGTCCTGCATTGATCACGTGCCGCCGTCGTTGGCTTCGGCCAATGTTCCTACAAAATGGTGTTAAAAATTTAACTTCTGCATGTGACTTCCTATTTTGTCCAAAAAATGAAGCAGTGTGTTTAAAACTTTTTAATTACTTTAAGGAGTTCATGTGTTTATTTTAATCCTGTTTTCGCTGCACAAAAAGGAGTTGCTGTGTTCTTCTTCCCTCTTCCTTTCTGCTGCTAGCTTAAAGTCTCGGATAAAGTAAGATACTGGATTGCGTCTTTTTGCACATGTACTGCTGCTACTGTATCACTCTCTGGCTAGGATAGGATATGCTTTATAAATTCCGTTTGCTGCTAAAATCAAATAATCTGCTGACTATGAATTTTGCATTTTATTTTGTATTTTAACTTGTTGACAGTTATTGTCCCTCGTACTTTTGTTGTACTTTTTAGGATACATCTCGCCATTTTATTCTGTCTTCTATCCGTGGACGATTGTTGTTACATTTACATTTCCATGTATTAATTTTTATGTATTTTATGTGGACCTCATTTGAGTTCCAAATCGTAATAAATATTTGAATTGTTGCT
This sequence comes from Lissotriton helveticus, assembly GCF_964261635.1. NCBI lineage: Eukaryota > Metazoa > Chordata > Amphibia > Caudata > Salamandridae > Lissotriton > Lissotriton helveticus. The sequence goes on along the minus strand of NC_136067.1, from coordinate 1,086,122,475 downwards.
GTGGTGTCGCTGAGTGATGTTGTGGTCGCGCTGAGTTAAGCTGTGGTGTTCCTGAGTGATGCTGCGGTGGTGCTGAGTGATGTTGTGGTGAAGGTGAGAGATGATGTGGTGGTGCTGAGTGATGATGTGGTGGTGCTGACTGATGCTGTGATGGCGCTGAGTGATATTGTTTTGTCCCTGAGTGATCCTGTGGTGGTGCTGAATGATCCTTTGGTGTTGTTGAGTGATGCATTGTTGGCCCTGAGTGATGATGTGGTGTCGCTGAGTGATGCTGTGGTGTTGCTGAGTGTTGCTGTGGTTGCGTAGAGCGATGCTGTGGTGGTCTTGAGTGATGCTGTGGTGGTCTTGAGTGATGCTGTGGTGGTCTTGAGTGATGCTGTGGTGTTGCTGAGTGATGCTGTGGGGGTGCTGAGTGATGCTGTGGGGGTGCTGAGTGATGCTGTTGTGGCGCTGAGTGATGCTGTTGTGGCACTGAGTGATGCTGTGGTGACGCGGAGTGATGCTGTGGTGGCGCTGAGTGATGCTGTGGTGGCGCAGAGTGATGCTGTGCTGGCGCTGAGTGATGCTGTGGTGTTCCTGAGTGATGCTGCGGTGGTGCTGAGTGATGTTGTGGTGAAGGTGAGTGATGATGTGGTGGTGCTGAGTGATGATGTGGTGGTGCTGACTGATGCTGTGGTGGTGCTGAGCAATGCTGTGCTGGCCCTGAGTGATGCTGTGGTGGTGCTTAATGACACTGTGGTGGTGCTGACTGATGCTGTGGTGGTGCTGACTGATGCTGTGGTGGCGCTGAGTGATGCTGTGGTGGGGCAGAGTGATGCTGTGGTGTTCCTGAGTGATGCTGCGGTGGTGCTGAGTGATGTTGTGGTGAAGGTGAGTGGTGATGTGGTGGTGCTGAGTGATGATGTGGTGGTGCTGACTGATGCTGTGGTGGTGCTGAGCAATGCTGTGCTGGCCCTGAGTGATGCTGTGGTGGTGCTTAATGACACTGTGGTGGTGCTGACTGATGCTGTGGTGGCGCGGAGTGATATTGTTTTGTCCCTGAGTGATGCTGTGGTGGTGCTGAGCGATCCTTTAGTGTTGTCGGGTGATGCATTGTTGGCCGAAGTGATGATGTGGTGTCACTGAGTGATGCTGTGGTGGTGCTGAGTGTTGCTGTGGTTGCATAGAGCGATGCTGTGGTGGCACTGAGTGATGCCGTGGTGGTGTTGGTTGATGCTGTGGTGGTGCTGAGTGATGCTGTGGTGGCTCTAAGTGATGCTGTGGTGGCGCTGAGTGATGCTGTGCTGGTGCTGAGTGATGCTGTGGTTTCACTGAGTGATGCTGTGGTGGCGCTGAGGGGTGTTGTGGTGGCGCTGAGTGATGCTGTGGTGGCGCTGAGTGATGCTGTGGTTGTGCTGAGTAATGCTCTGGTTGCGCTGAGTGATGCTGTGGTGGCGTTGAGTGATGCTGTGGTGACGCTGAGTGATGCTGTGGTTGCGCTGAGGGATGCTCTGCTGGCTCAGAATTATGCTGTGGTTGTGCTGAGTGATGCTGTGTGATGCTGTGGTGTTGCTGAGGGATGCTGTGGGTTTGCTACTTACAGTGATAAAGAATTCCCTCCAAATGTGCAAGAGTGAATAATTAATGCTGATATTTAATGTGTAAAGTGTTATAGCAATACGTACATAGCAAGGTAGTATTTGAGAGTAAGTTAGAGAGAGTAATTTTGTTTTTGATTTTGATAGCTGCTAACTTGCATACAAGATTTATGCTTGTGAAAGGTCCAGTGGACTGTGGCTGAGCTAGTCATACACCTGAGACACCTGTATCTGTTCTAATCTGCCCCAACCTGAAGGTGTTTCGGATACATCAGTATGGCAGGACATAATGCTATTATTTTCCAGAATGCCAGCACCTCTATATCTCTAGGGTCCTCCAGCATCACATAAGGACAAAACCGGTGCACGTTCACATGCAGAATGTTCTACTATGTAAAGAAGCTGTGCTGAATGCACTTTTAGGATGCTTTAAAGCTGTATTAAAAGTACTATCATAATCATGGACTGTAAATAGAAGCAGGTTACTAAAATGATGAGGGAAAATTATTTTATTTCTGCATTTTATGGTGTTACTGTGTGGCTCATCATGAATTGTACACATACTATAAGACACTGTGTATTACTGACAGAGCGTGGACAGTCAGCTGGCTCTTCCCTAATTGTATCCTTTAGTGCCAGTTAAAAGTTATTTAGGGTACTGGAGGCAACAGTCCTTTGTGGCAATAGGAGCTCCTTGTGCTGTGCATATAGTTAATGCAGGTGAATGATTGGAAAGGTACGGCTTACAGCCTAACATGGAGAGAAGTGGAAGCTATCCGCTACTGTGATCCTAAATCGCCCAAGTTCCATAGGCATCAGACATGATATCTTAATATTCAAACCAATTCATCAATCATGGTTTGGTGGTAAGTTAACTTCATTGAGAACCACCTCCACAACTCCACTCTCTCTAACTTGATATCCTTTACATATTTTCAACAGCAAAGTGCGGAGGTTTTTGTAGTGCGGTGTCAATGCCATCCGCAACTTCAATGTTACTGTTCTGCTATTTTCTGAAGACATTTAGTACTACAAAGAAAATCTTGTGAGAAATGCCACAGGAGCTTGTGTTGAAATTTACATTTGAGACAGAGGCTTGAAGTGGAAATACTGAAGGATGTAGGAGTCAGTGAGCAACCAGCTTTAACAAACACTGCCCTGGTGATTCTCTACTTCTAAAGTGATTTGCGTTGAAATGTTGGCAGCTTTCATTTGCCTAAAAGTTGTGGTGGGGGAGTGGCGGAACGAGGCGCTTGGGAGAGCAAGCGAGAGAATAGCCAGATGGCGCCTCATCGGTCGCTGTAATGGTGCCGCGAGGAAAGCCAGATGGCGGCTGTGCACGTGTCCGCACACGTAACCGCAAGCTTTAGGCCACAAGCAAAAGCTTGTGGTCGGATTTCTAAAGCCCACTCACTAAATGTCTCGCCAGACCAACGCATGCGCTGGCTCAGGCGAAACCTAAAAGACAAGGTTTGACCAGAGCTCTTAACTCACAACTTTGCGGGGAACAGGAGGCTGTATTTCATGTTTAGGTCTGGTAGATACCATTTAACTGCTAGGAATGTTTTCCTCTGGTGCTGTACACGGTGTGTGTAATCAGAATAAATTGATATGAGGTGGCCCTCAAAAAATATCGGTCCCTCAGTATGGGTGGATCACAGGATCGCATCTATGTCCCAGTAGTTAAAAACAAATGAGCAATAGTAGCTTTCGGCAATGCACCAGGCCGGGGGACTAATGCCCTATGTGCTCTTTCCACCTTAAAAAACGTGGAGAGTCTTCTAGGGACCAGTACCTTAACCATCCATTCCTCCAGGAATAGTTCAGGGGAGGGTCCTTCTGCCCTCAAACCCACAAACCACAGGTTATTCCTCCGAGATCTTCCTTCGGAATCCTCCGTCCGGTTATCGAGTTTGACCACCCGCTTTTGGAGTTCAATGACAGTGTCTCTAAGGGTGTATACCTCTGTCTGCAATGTGTCCACATTCTGCTCTGTGATGGTCACCCTTTCGGACACATTTTGCAGGTCGAAGCGCAGCAGGTTAACATCAATAACGTCTACATCAATTCTGTACACCATATCATCCCAAGTAGATTGAATCGGCTGCAAAACATCTGCCAGTGAGAGGGGTTCCCCTGCTCCTTGTGATGCCTCATCGTCTAAGCCCACCATATTCTCCCCTCGGGTATCTGGCCCCTGGAGTAGGGGTTGTGCATATTTCAGTATTTTGTTGGTGTGCGCTCTGAGCCCCTTGTCTTTCACCATATTGCCAAGTTGTATCAATATTGCAGGTTCAGGGGATCCTCCTATATGTCCCAGAGGCGGCTTCAAATATTCCTCTGTTAACTATACTCCTGCAGTGTGCAGACAGAAATAGTGCACTCTAGTGATCCCTTTATGCTGCCCTTTTTTTGCTCACATCAACTCAGGGACCTTTTCCCAGCAGGCCTCCCAGTCACTTTTTAGGTCTCGCCTGATCCAGTGCCTGCGCTTCTCTGGCGAGACATTTAGGGAGTGGGCTTTCAAAAGTCCTACCGGGGTGGCATAGAGCGTGCGGTTACACGCACAAGCGCACGCGCCTCGCTCTGCCTCTCCGTCTTGCTTGCTTTAAGCTTTAACGCTCTTCCCCCTCCCCCACCACAGAGCGCGTCTCACGGCAGCACGTCTGGTCACTAGTCTGGCTGCACCACTTGCCAGCCTGCTTTAACTTTTTTTTCCTTTTAGAGCTGAGCTTTAACTGTGGTTATATATGCGTGCTTTTCTCTCTCCCACAGCGCGCGACCACTTTAACTTTCGCGGCAGCGTCACTTTCACGGCTGCACGGCCAATGCTTGTTCAAATACGCTACCAATTGGTTTTATGTTGCTAGGGACCACAGTTTATATACAACCACAGCTTATCACTTTTCCTTCTGCCTCGCCATTTATATGATCACCACACCACCACACAATCTATCGACTGACTAAATAGACACACAACATATGCCTACTCCACCAAGGATCAGTATCGCTGAGGGCTTTTAATCAGGAGTTCCTGGAAGTTAAGCTCACACCATCGGACGAGTTGCCATGTTACCCTTCAAAACTTTAAATGCTTCTCTTTCTGCCCGTGAAAACTTGTTCCATCCCTCTCACATCCTCTCCGCCAGAATCGGACACGGGTTCCTCAGGCACATCTTTCTCCTCCCCAATAGCTCCGATCAGATCCAGATCTGCGAGCCATGGCATCCTAAAACCACGGTTTCCCCTCTCTTCCTCTCCTGCCACTTTTCTACAACCTGGCTCTCTGCGACACGTGAGAATCTCAACCACGGAACTTCAACTGAGTGTTACATTGAAAGTGCTCCGACCGGAAGTAGTCACCCTTGCAAGATAGGAGGTTTAAACCCTATATAGCCATGTTTGGTAGTGCCTTGCGCATCTGCAGATTCTTGCCCCTTCAGGCGTAAAGTTTATTCAATTTGTATTATGTGTGAAACGCTTACGTAACTAAATACGTTCGCTTGCCTAGTACTGAAGTACCTCTGGCCCTTTCCGTCCTTTAGGCTAAACATTGTAATGTTATATATATAGCCATTACTACGCCTTAAAATGCTAGACGTTAGTATGCAAAGATAACAGTTAATTATCGAGAAGACAAGCGTCCTTCTGTTTTCTGTTTGCAACCTGTCTCCTCTGCTGCACTCATCAGCAGGCAGAGTTGTTAGTTACCATTCCCACATATAAATACCGGCCCTTTGTTCAATTTTTAAGAATCTACAAAGACATTATGATTACATATCACTTATTGCAGAAAAAGTCTATATTGACCTTTCTGTCTTTGTTTACTTTAATTAGCAGTAAGGAATAACTTGGGGAATTTATTTCCCCGTTGACTTACACCACCACAGCTTCACTCAGCATCACCACAGCATCACTCAGCACCACCACAGCATCACTCAGCGCCACTACAGCATCACTCAGCGCCACCACAGCATCACTCAGCGCCACCACAGCATCACTCAGCGCCACCACTGCATCACTCAGCGCCACCACTTCATCACTCAGCGTCACCACTGCATCACTCAGCGTCACCACTGCATCACTCAGCACCACCATAGCATCACTCAGGGCCACCACAGCATCACTCAGGGTCACCACAGCATCACTCAGCACCACAACAGCATCACTCAGCGCCACCACAGCATCACTAAATGCACCCACAGCGATCACGCAGCGCCACCACAGCATGATGCAGCGGACATAACGAAATACTTATAAGATCCCAAAAGTGAGACTTATTGGCTATGCCAATGCTTGTTTATAGCAGGAGCCTGTCAGACTGCAGCCTAGGGATCGTCTTCTTCCCTCAATCGGCACACACAGGGGCATCCATGCACTACTTCTCACCTGCAGTCCTCTGGCACTCCCAATCTCTGTCTCTGAATCAGGGCCCTTCCGGGGCCTCTCTGCCCTATATGTGTAGGGCATGCAATCAACAACGGGGGTCCTCCATGTTACCTTGAGGCTGCATCTTCTTTGGGCATTCCCATTTTCCGGTTTGCCTTTCCCCTCGCGTCGTCCTTAGGCCCATCAGCACTGTCTCGTCATCCGGAGCTTTTTGTTTGCTGTCGGGCTTTAGACTGCTGCCCCAGAAAGCCCTCACCCACGCTCTCGGCAGCCGCCCGCTGCAGTATCTCTTCACCTTGGGGCCGCAGCTTACTCGCTTTAGCCCTGTCTGCTCTCTGGGAAATCAGCGCGGACGGCGGTATTCAGCCCTGCCTCGGCCGGTCCTCAGCATGGAAGGCCTTCACCCCACCTCTAAGCATCAGCAGTGCGTCTCCTCTCAGAGGCTGTCAGCCAGGATTAGAGGCGGGATTCACTGGGTTCCAGCCTCGTCAAGTGTAGTTCCCCGGTCTCGCAGCTATTTTGGAACCGCAGAGTTCCTCACCATCTTCCGATGTAATGATGTAATTCATTCTGTTGTTAACATTCTGTTCTTGGCATGCACGCACATGCTGTGTTATTATCTCTTGAATAAAGCATTTGTTGAATGTGCATTCTCGTGCGCTGTAACCTCCTCCTTGAGGCATGAACGATCTCTACTGTTAGATTTCGTTTACACTTCAAGGAGGAAGGAAGCACTCCAGGAATCTCTGACAGAATATCGAGGCTGAAAATATCGACAGACAAAATATCGACGTTGGAATATCGAAGGCAAGTATATCAACACCCTATCTATAACATGGTAAGTACAAAAATATCGAAACAAAAATATCGATGTTAAAAATATCGTAATTAAAAATATCGTTTTTTTAAAACAAAGGTAAAATTAAGTAAATAGTACTTATATATATTTAAACTTATGTTAAAATGTGTTATAATGTTTAAAATGATTAATAATACATATTTACTATTAAACATTTAATTAAAATTAATAATTAAATATATAATATATACTTAAATAATTATAATATATACATTATTTCTTAAATAATTATAAAATATTAACAAACACTACAATTTAAAAATACATCAACACTCATAAAATAATAACATAAATAATAATTAATAATTATATTTAATAAATAACAACAATTAAATATACTTTCAATATTTTTAAAATTAATTAAATACAACATTATGTAACATCTTAAATACATAAATAAATATAAATAATATTGAATGGCATAAGTGTAAAAATTACTATTCAAACTCCAGAGGGTGCAACAGTAGATAAAGCATTGGATAGCGTAAGTGTAAAAATTACTATTCCAACTCCAGTGAGTGCAACAGTAGGGAAAGCGTTGGATCGCGGGTATGTAAAAATGACTATTCCCACTCCAATGAGTACAACATTAGTGAAAGCGTTGGATAGCGTAAGAGTAAAAAATACTATTCCCACTCCAGAGAGTGCAACAGTAGGGAAAGCATTGGATAGCGGGTGGGTAAAAATTACTATTCCAACTCCAGTGAGTGGAACAGTAGAGAAAGCATTGGATAGCAGGTATGTAAAAATAACTAATCCCACTCCAATGAGTGCACCATTAGGGAAAGCGTTGGATAGCGTAAGAGTAAAAATTACTATTCCCACTCCAGAGAGTGCAACAGTAGGGAAAACGTTGGATAGCGGGTGGGTAAAAATTACTATTCCAACTCCAGTGAGTGGAACAGTAGGGAAAACATTGGATAGCGTAGGGGGAAAAATTACTATTCCCACTCCAGAGAGTGCAACATTAGGGAAAGTGTTGGATAGCGTAAGGATAAAAATTACTATTCCAACTCCAGTGAGTGGAAAAGTAGGGAAAGCATTGGATAGCGTATGGGTAAAAAATAATATTCCAACTCCAAAGGGTGCAACAGTATTGAAAGCGTTGGATAGCATAGGTGGGAAAATTACTATTCCAACTCCAGAGGGTGCAACAGCAGGGAAAACATTGGATAGCGTAGGGGGAAAAATTACTATTCCCACTCCAGAGAGTGCAACATTAGGGAAAGCGTTGGATAGCGTAAAAGTAAAAATTACTATTCCCACTTCAGAGAGTGCAACAGTAGAGAAAACGTTGGATAGCGGGTGGGTAAAAATTACTATTCCAACTCCAGTGAGTGGAACAGTAGGGAAAGCGTTGGATAGCGGGTATGTAAAAATGACTATTCCCACTTCAATGAGTGCAACATTAGGGAAAACATTGGATAGCGTAAGAGTAACAATTACTATTCCCACTCCAGAGAGTGCAACAGTAGGGAAAACGTTGGATAACGGGTGGTTAAAAATTACTATTCCCACTCCAGTTAGTGGAACAGTAGGGAAAGCATTGGATAGCGTATGGGTAAAAAATAATATTCCAACTCCAAAGGGTGCAACAGTATTGAAAGCGTTGGATAGCATAGGTGGGAAAATTACTATTCCAACTCCAGAGGGTGCAACAGTAGGGAAAACATTGGATAGCGTAGGGGGAAAAATTACTATTCCCACTCCAGAGAGTGCAACATTAGGGAAAGCGTTGGATAGCGTAAGGGTAAAAATTACTATACCAACTCCAGTGAGTGGAAAAGTAGGGAAAGCATTGGATAGCGTATGGGTAAAAAATATTATTCCAACTCCAAAGGGTGCAACAGTATTGAAAGCGTTGGATAGCGTAGGTGGGAAAATTACTATTCCAACTCCAGAGGGTGCAACAGTAGGGAAAACATTGGATAGCGTAGGGGGAAAAATTACTATTCCCACTCCACAGAGTGCAACATTAGGGAAAGCGTTGGATAGCGTAAAAGTAAAAATTACTATTCCCACTCCAGAGAGTGCAACAGTAGGGAAAACGTTGGTTAACGGGTGGGTAAAAATTACTATTCCAACTCCAGTGAGTGGAACAGTTGGGAAAGCGTTGGATAGCGGGTATGTAAAAATAACTATTCCCACTCCAATGAGTGCAACATTAGGGAAAACATTGGATAGCGTAAGAGTAACAATTACTATTCCCACTCCAGAGAGTGCAACAGTGGGAAAACGTTGGATAACGGGTGGGTAAAAATTACTATTCCCACTCCAGTTAGTGGAACTGTAGGGAAAGCGTTGGATAGCGTATGGGTAAAAATTACTATTCCAACTCCAGTGAGTGGAACAGTAGGGAAAGCGTTGGATAGCATATGGGTTAAAATTACTATTCCAACTCCAGAGGGTGCAACAGTAGGGAAAGCATTGGATAGCGTAGGGAAAAAAATTACTATTCCAACTCCAAAGGGTTCAACAGTAGGAAATGCCAATAACTAAATATTTACAAAATATATTACACATAAAAAATTGTAATTATTTACAATTAAATTACTTCCCACACTATTCCCCTATAAACCCACAACCCGCTCTGGTACTAAAACATTACATTTAATAAAAAATTAACATTAATTGCCAAGTAAATAATTAATTTATCAAATAAAATAATTAATTGCCAATTAATAATTACTATTAAATTACTTCCCACCCTATTCCCCTATAAACCCACAACCCACTCTTGTTCTAAAACATAACATTTAATATTAATTAACATTATTTACCAATTAAATAATTAATTTATCTATTAAAATAATTATTTGCCAATTAATAATTAAATAAAAAATTTAAATAATTACAATTAAATTACTTCCCACCCTATTCCCCTATAAACCCACAACCCGCTCTGGTACAGAAACATAACATTTAATAAAAATTAACATTAATTACCAATTAAATAATTAATTTATCAAATAAAATATTTAATTGCCAATTATTAGTTACAATTAAATTACTTCCAACCCTATTCCCCTATAAACCCACAACCCGCTCTGGTACTAAAACATAACATTTAATAAAAATTAACAATAATTGCCAATTAAATAATTAATTTATCAAATAAAATAATTAATTGCCAATTAATAATTACTATTCAATTACTTCCCACCCTATTCCCCTCTAAACCCACAACCCACTCTTGTTCTAAATCATAACATTTAATAATAATTAACATTAATTACCAATTAAATAATTATTTTATCAATTAAAATAATGAATTGCCAATTAATAATTATATAATTTTTTTAATTAATTACAATTAAATTACTTCCCACCCTATTCCCCTATAAACCCACAACCCGCTCTGGTACAGAAACATAACATTTAATAAAAATTAACATTAATTACCAATTAAATAATTAATTTATCAAATAAAATAATTAATTGCCAATTAATAATTACAAATAAATTACTTCCCACCCTATTCCCCTATAAACCCACAACCCGCTCTGGTACTAAAACATAACATTTAATAAAAATTAACAATTACCAATTAAATAATTAATTTATCAATTAAAATAATTAATTACCAATTAATTATTACAATTAAATTACTTCCCACCCTATTCCCCTACAAACCCACAACCCGCTCCAATACTAAAACATATAATTTACTTAAAAATAAATGTATTAATATATACAAATAATACACATATAATATAAATTAATCTAAATACTTTACAAAACATATAACACATACATAATAAAAATCTAAAAAATAATACAAATATCGATATTAATAACATCGAAATTACTTACATCGATATATATGCTATCGATATTACTAACTTTGATATTACTTACATCGATATAAATGAATTCGATATTACTTACCTCAGGGTCGATATTCTGTCCTACGATATTCTTGACATCGATATTCTGTACCCTTTGAAATTTTAAACACGATATTTTGGTAGGTCGAAATTTTCAACTCGATATTTTGACTGTGTACCGCACTCCAGTGGTGTCTACATTTAGTCTTCAATAAACCAACAAAACTCATTCCAGCTTGTTTCTGTGGATCTCATTTATCATTCATAAGGATCTTCACATTTCATTTGGCGACAAGGATTTCTTCTTTTCTTCATGTAACACCACAAATGTTGTGCCTCCTATGTTCACTGGATCAGCTGATGTTTCAACAATCTTCATGAAACTCACTGTTCACTTCTTCAACATTTTCCTTGCTGAGTTGTCTTTGGTATTCATCAGCTCCGTCATTCTGCTAAGGGAATCTCTTCCTTTAAAGCTGCTGTCACGGATTGGCTGAGAAGCGGGTTTCCGGATTAGCATTTAAAATTTAAATATTCAGTGACGATCTCCTCCCAGGGTGAGTTACATGTCTAGGCGTGCTAACCTTTCTATCTGACAACACAGGATTGATTGGTCGATGCATCCTATGACTTACTTTCTTTAACAAAAACGTGCTGTGATTGGTTCAACTTGTGCATACAGTGGGCCAGATGTAGGAGCCCTAATACCGGTCGGAAACGGCCGATTTTGGCCGTTTCCGACCGGTATTAGGGTTTTCAGATGTAGGGCATGCATTTACAGAATCGGTAGTTTACCGATTCTGTATTTACCGATTCTGTAAACTTACCGAATCGGTAAATACAGACTCGGTAAAATACCGATTCTGTAAATGCAGATGTAGCTGGCACATGTCAGAGTGCTACGGTAATCAAAATTGGAATGGACACTGGTATCTACTATAACCATTGGTTATATTTGAAAACCCTCATAGATGCTATGATCTTTATGATGCGGTGTATATTTTTTATCCGCCCCTTATCTAGCGTCATGGCATAGTCATCGGGTTGTGGTAAATAAATAATTAATTACCGGTACTATTTTTGAATACAGTGAATAAAACAGATAGCTCAATAAATAAGAGACAGGATTCGAGGTATCTTGAGTCTTACAGGCTTTAATCAGGCATAAGGGAAGGGACAGGAACGGGATAGCCTGCACGGAAATAGAAAGGATGGCAGCTGCCAGAGAATGGGTAAGGGGATAAGGGTGTGGTAACTTTCAGTAACAGTACACAGTATATATACTAAAACAATTACATTACATTCAATACAGTAGGCGTAGCAGTAGGCTTAACTCGTAGCAGTCGCAAAAGATAAGAGTAAAATGGGTGTAACAAGAAGGCGTGTACAGGGCGTATACATAGACATGTGATGTAGACGTCATGGAAGTGTCATGAGTGGGCGGAAACATGGAGGGGGCTACCTGAGCAGCTGGGACCTTTAACCTAGTGGTGCGCGCAAACGGGCAATGACGTGTTACCAGGGAGAACTGGGGCTATGACTTCTACGCTGGAAGAGGAGACTAAAGTCTGCAGTGTCAGAACGACTTGTACCTATATCATATCTGGTATCTTGTGTTTGGAATACATGTTGATAGAATCCAAAAGTTATCAGGGCAAAGGCTACTTGACACTAAGACTGGTGCATGCATAATTCTACATGTATTGCGTGTGCTAGGAATATTCTATGAATATTAATACAGTATTTCTCTTACATGGAGACAGGAAGGCTAGACCATGGCTGAAACTATTGATGCGATTCAGTAGCTTAGGAATGCAGAGAAGGAGGGCTGGACTGATAACTAGAAGCATAACATACTCTTGACAGACTGGGAGGCAGAGCCAGGCCGGGCCGGGCACTGCGAGGCAGGAAGTAAGTGAAGGGTCAGGGATGCAGGTGGGGGCTGCATCGCTCCTCGGAGCGGGTTCAGAAGACTGGAGCTTGAATCTGGTGTCCGGGCCCTTTTGAGGCCTAGAAACGGGGACAATTAAATGAATTAACGTGCACACTGAAAAAGGTGGCAACTTAGGCCTAATACTCGTTGTTTTCACGAGAATTGGAGACTGGCATACTAGAGATGGACACAACTATGATTGCGTCTTTAATCGATCATAGGGGGATACATGCATATCGATCATGCACATATAGCATAGGATGGGGAACACGTAGGCACATACAACATGGCAAAATTTACTTTTCCACAGGGTCATCAAAAGTGCTATATGCCTGCCTCACCCGAGGCAACCTCTGGTAAATGTAGAAGTGGCCAGAAATATCAGGGACATCAACAGAGGGATGATGTGTAGAGCAGACAAAAAAAAACATGTTTCAGCTCCCCTTGGCCCCGCAGGGTCTATGGAGCTTTCGTCAGGACTCACACAACTTGTGTCGTTTCCATTGTTAAGTATGAGAACTTCCTTTGTTAGGGGTTAGTTCTTCCTCATCAGGGTGCAGACGGTCGCTTTTAAGTGGTCCGTGCCACGTGTAGGAGATCCTTTTCTCCTTGTGCTGACTCTGCCCCTGGTTCAGCACAAGGAGAAAAGGATCTCCTACACGTGGCACGGACCACTTAAAAGCGACCATCTGCACCCTGATGAGGAAGAACTAACCCCTAACAAAGGAAGTTCTCATACTTAACAATGGAAACGACACAAGTTGTGTGAGTACCACCTTTTGTTGTATTGTCCTGACAAAAGCTCCACAGACCCTGCTGGGCCAAGGGGAGCTGAAACATGTCAACCTACTTTTAGAGACATCTGGTAATCCAGTAACTCGGTTACCATATATATGGCAGCATTTTTTAACTACCAGTGCCCACCTCTTTAAAATAAATTCTGATTTTGGTGTGACACTGCTTTTTAACTACTTTTTTGTCTGCTCTACACATCATCCCTCTGTTGATGTCCCTGATATTTCTGGACACTTCTACATTTACCAGAGGTTGCCTCGGGTGAGGCAGGCATATAGCACTTTTGATGACCCGATGACTATGCCATGACGCTAGATAAGGGGCGGATAAAAAATATACACCGCATCATAAAGATCATAGCGTCTATGAGGGTTTTCAAATATAACCAATGGTTATAGTAGATACCAGTGTCCTTTCCAATTTTGATTACCGTAGTATCTAGTCAGGGGAACTGAATGGACTTCTACTCCTCTTCCCTCCTTCCTGATGAATGACATGTCAGTGTGCCACAGGCCTTCAGAATTCGGTATTTTACCACCCAATCCTATTGGGTGGTAAAATACCGAATTCAGGTGTGCATGCACATCTGTGCATGCACACCTGTGCCATGTGACACACAGACATGCCCTTAGGGCATGTCTGTGTGCCACATGGCACACATGCCTGTATTGAGGGTGCTAGAGGGTGTCAAAGTGACACCCCCTGCACCCTTGCTGAAATCGGTATTTACCGAATCTGTAAATACCGATTCGGTAATGCCCATTGATTCCTATGGGCTTCAATGCCCATAGGAATCAATGGGCATTACCGATTCGGTATTTACAGAATCGGTAAACACCGAATCTTAACGATTCGGTATTTACCGAATCTGAAATACCTACATCTCCCCTCCTCTTTTTTACCACTTCTTAAATACCGATTCGGTATGAATCGGTATTGGAGCTTTTCCCCACTTCTTCAGCCGTTCACATTCTTCCTAGGTCTCCCCAGTTCAAGGGACCTAGCAGTGTACCTACCAGCTCCTCAAGTCTCTTCAACTTCACTCTGTCCGTATCGGTTCTCAGCCACTTTAACCTCTTTACAAGGCGGGAGCACAGCATCACTTCTCACCGCGGCCATCTCCTCCGATCTGCTACCAAGTTAAGAAAATGGCGCCAGCAGCTCGTTAGGTTGGTTCTTCTACAAAGCACAGTCTGCCCCAGGGCGATCATTCTAGGTGCTCAGACACCGTCATTGGGGAGCAGACAAAACTTCCCTGCTGTGGATATGTGTAAATCAGGCAGGATACCGCAGGATGTTGACGGATTTCTGTGCCATCAATAGAAGCGCAGGTAGAAACAGCTACCCTGCCATCTTAGCAGGCCACGCCCTCCCAACTGGTCATTTTTTTTAAATTTTTTTATTTTTTTAAATTATTTATTTTAAAGCCAGTGCAAAAAACAGAGAGTGGTACAAAGTCTCTCGCCTACATCCCTTCTCGGGCCGGCCACATCATTTGTCATAGTCAAATCAAAAAATCATGTCCAAAGGTAACAATTGCAAAACAGTAACTTCCATTTACAGTGAGGTAAAGGATCATTAGATGTACCAATGCATGCCTGTACTACATATCAGAATCCTTACAAACTAGACAAAGAGGAATAAAACCCATCTTTAAGTCTCCCTCCCGTTAGACTGTACTACCCTCCCCTATCACCCAGCCCACCCCCCCAACTAACACCAACTAGATGCGCCCATCAGGTCCTAAGTCCTACTGTGTTGTGAGCCCTGAACTCTGTGTGTGTGCCAGGTGACCAGTAGTAATGCAGTGTGCATATTTGCCTTACCGCGCTCCCATACGTTACTGAGTATGTGCAGTACTCCGTGTCTCTTAGCGCGTCTCCCACCCGCGACCCACCAATATCGGGGAGGAAGGGGGGATGGTGTGAGGTCTAACCCCCGCCGCCGTTGTCTAAACTCGTTTGTCAGCCCTCAGCGTCTCTCGGTCCTCCTGTGAAGGTGTCGGTGTGTCACCCTCCTCATCTTTAGCTGTCAGGTAAGCCTGATACAGTCCCCAGAAGTTCTTAGGGCGGCTCCTAGGGGGGAGCAGCTCTCCAAAGGCCTCAGATTGCGTATTACAATATAACAGCTCACGGGACCATCTTTTCAGGACTGGCAGCGGCCCTCGCATCCAACAGGTCGCTACAACCTTACGCGCCACCAAGAGGCCCATGTCAACAAGCCTGCGCAGTGAAGCAGGAATCGGCTTAGAGAAGCCCAGCAATGCCAAAGCCGGATCCGGCTGTATCTCTACCTCAGTTATATTGCTCATTTCGCTAAAGACCGCCTTCCAGAACTTATGTATACCCGGACACTCCCATGCCATATGCAAAAAACCAGCTATCGGCGTGTGACACCGCTCACATTCCGCTGATTGTCTAAGACCATATTTGTGAAGCCTTTCCGGGGTGTAGTATACCCGTTGCAAGTATTTAAAGTGTATCAGTCGATGCCTGGCATTCAGGGATACCCTCCTAGTGCTCGTACAGCAGTATGTCCACATAGTGTCATCAATCTGTATGCCTAGATCAGTCTGCCAGGCCAATCTCGCCCTAGTGTATGTTACTTGAGAGTGTCGGTGCCCAATTTTGTACAAATTGGTAATCAGCTTATGCTGGGATGAAGTTTTTATCACATATGTGTACTCCGGTACCTCAGGGGGCTCCGCAAGGTCCGGGCCAAGCAGTTCCAGAAAAGCCCCTCGTACTCTATGGTATTGGAATTTATCTAGGAGCGTATGATGCTCACCGCCCTGAGAGACTTGTTCCCAGGTCTTGACTATCCCGGCCTCGAATAACTCCCCCATAGTTTGAAGACCAAGTTTGTGCAAAGCTCTGACTACCCCGGGTTCCACAATCGTGGGGAGCCATCTTGCCCATTCAATCCGCATCAGAGGGGAATACAGCAGCTCGCAGGACTGCGATCGTAGTATCGAGTGCCAAGCGTGATTAGTGGCCCTGACTGAGTCAAGTG
This sequence comes from Lissotriton helveticus, assembly GCF_964261635.1. Classification (NCBI taxonomy): domain Eukaryota; kingdom Metazoa; phylum Chordata; class Amphibia; order Caudata; family Salamandridae; genus Lissotriton; species Lissotriton helveticus. The sequence goes on along the minus strand of NC_136067.1, from coordinate 1,086,106,083 downwards.
TTCCCACTCTGCAGTCCATTGGGTCACATACCGTAGCCGGTAACGGGACAGGGGCTGCAAAAAGCCGCTCCATAATCACGTGTGGGATGTCTCGCCGTCCATGAATCCAGGTGTGTAAGTGTGTAGCTTGCGCAATGTGGTAATATCTTTCGAAATTAGGCACTCCCAATCCACCCTGCTCATATGGGAGCATCAGGACCTCCCATTTCACCCTAGGCTGACCACCACCCCATGCTAATCGGCTTAGGAGCTGCGTGAGAGTACGAAAGAATGATTTCGGCATAACTATGGGGAGGTTAAAGAATAAAAAGAGAAAGCGGGGGAGTACCACCATTTTTATGATGGCTATTCTTCCCATGAGGGAGAGCGGAATTTTACACCACCTGTCCACATCAGTAGCCAGCTTACCGCAGGCCACGCCATAGTTTTCACGAGCTAAAAGGTCTGGGTCAGTGTGTATCTGAATGCCAAGGTATCTGACCGGGTCCGTAGACCACACTAGTGGGTACTCCATTTCAAAACAGTCTGTACCGCTCGTTAACGGGAAAGCCACAGACTTCGTCCAATTCACACGAAGTCCGGAAAGTGCCCCAAACCGCACCACTTCCCGCAGGACCGCCGACAGGGTCCCTGATATATAGCAGTGTGTCGTCCGCATATGTGGATATCCCTATCTTATATGTCGGAAAGCTGATAGCTCTGTGCCTGTGGTATTCTCTAAGTGCACACGCCAAAGGTTCCGCAATCAGTGCATACAGCAGCGGAGATAGGGGGCAGCCCTGTCTGGTGCCTCTGCTAATCGGGAAAGGATCTGAGACTGCGTCTCCTATCCGTACCCTGGCAGTGGGATTATGATAAAGTGCACCTAACATTTGGACAAAGGGTTCGCCCAACCCCAGCTTCCTCAAAACTCTGAGCAGAAAGGGCCACTCCACAGAGTCAAAAGCCTTCTCCATGTCCAAGAAGACGGCCACAGCTTGCGTGTCCTGGCGGGTGTGTTGGATCGCGCCCAGTGCCGTGCGAATGTTATAGTTCAGGTTGCGTTCGGGGATAAAACCAGCCTGCTCCGGTGCCACCAAACCGGGAGCTACCAACGCCAGGCGTGTCGCTAACACCTTCGCGAAAATCTTAGCGTCGACGTTGATCATCGACAACGGCCTATACGACCCGCAGTGTTCAGGGGGCTTCCCTGGTTTAAGAATCGTAACTATGAGAGCCTCTCGCATGGATGGGGGCATCATTCCCGACTCACAAATTTCGTCTAAGAGAGTGGAAAGATGTGGAATCAGCAGTTCTTTGAAGGCTTTATAAAAGCCTACCGTCAGTCCATCCGCCCCAGGGGCACTCCCCGATTTCATTCCCTCTAGCGCATCAGCGATTTCATCCTTTTGTACCGGGGCCATAAGGAATTCCCTCTGCCAATTGTCCAAGAATGGCATCTTGATGTAACTCAGATAGTCATCAATGTCGCTCTCCACATTGGTTAATCTAGCAGAATAGAGTCGCGAATAAAAGTCTGTGAATTCCTTGAGAATTTCGCCCTCGTCTCGCAGAATTCGGCCCTCCTCCGTATGAAGTTCCTTGAGTGGTGCAACACGCCTGGTGCCCTTAATGAGTTTCGCCAGTAAAGAGCTCGGACGCTCCCCCTCGCCATAGTTTCGCGCGGAGGCGTATTTACCTAGATGTCGTACCTCCCTGTCTGCCTCCTCACAAAATTCCCGGAGGAGTTCCCGCATTCGAGTCAAATCAGCCTCAGCATTGCTCGCTTGGTGTGCCCGCTCCAATTCCGCTATACTCTGCTCTAAGTGGGTCATTCTCTGCCTTATAGCCTTAAGTACACCAGAATGCTTCGCCATCACCTGACCTCTTATGACCACCTTGAAAGACTCCCAAACCGTGGAAAAAGTGTCAACCGACCCAATATTAGTGTCAAAGAAGGAGTCTATCTCTTCGGCCAGCTCTGCTCGGAAAGTCTCGTCGAGCAGTGAGTAAGGAGGGAACCGCCAGGTGAAGGGGGGTATTCTCTTCTCTGGGGTGTCTATCACCATCAACACTGGGGAGTGGTCAGATAACGTACGAGGGAGTACCTCACATCTCCGCATCTGTGTCATCATGACACACGATGCCAGCCAATAGTCTATTCTGGTATATATGTTGTGAAAAGACGAGTAGTGTGTGTAACCCCCTGTGGTCGGATATTTGTCCCTCCAAACATCAACCAATTCGAGTGCAAGCATTTCCACCTGTAACTGTTGTGCCGCTGCCGCCGGGCGCCGTGGGGGCCCAGTCGATCTGTCTACCTCAGGGTCAAACACTAAGTTGAGATCGCCCCCCCATAACATCTTGGAACCTGCGTACTGGGTGCACAATCTAGCCAATGTTGTGTAAAATGCGGGAGTGTCATAGTTCGGGACGTATACATTGACTACGATAAAGTCTTGCCCTTTCCCCACACACCTCGCAATAACAAATCTGCCATCCGAATCAGCCCTCAACAGCGTGAGCTGTAGCCGGGATTTGGGGTTAACCCATGTGAGCACCCCCCTAGAGTGTGATGTGAAGCCTGCCTGCACGGTGCATCCCACCAACCCTCTAGCATTTAGCATCGGACTAGTTGGAACTAAGTGCGTTTCTTGTATGAGGGCCAGGTCAATGTGCAGTCTCTGCAAATAGTTCAGTACTTTCCTGAGCTTACGATAATCGTTAAGGCCCCTCACATTCCATGTCAGTGCCCTGAGGAACACCGTGTCACTATTCAAGCCATGGTTAATCTCCGCAGTCATAGGCATAACAAGGTAATCTGCACTATATAGGACATAAAGGCAGCAGTGGTGTGGCACACTGGGAGGGTCAGTGAGAAAGGTCGGTGCCAACCAACTAATGCACCAAAGGCCACACTACAGTAGCCGGCCGACAAGTGCGATCTTACATTATCCAACACACATTGATAGCACATCCACAGCAAGCCATTGTCAGCAACATCATTCAAGGCCTTCCTGAAAGTTTCAACCTGCAGCAGCATCTCGAAAAACAAAACCCTACCCCCACCCATCCTCCCACAGCAGACCTCCCCCAACTCGGCCCGACAGTATAACAAACCCTCCCGACCCCCAGAGTCTCCCTTCCCAAACATAACTGTACTCCAAGTGGCCCACATCAGAACCACAGTAGCCAAAGGCGCGGGGGCAGAGGTTGCCGACATAGTCAGCCGTAGCAAGTCCAACAGTTCTCCATGTACTCTGACCCCAACGCCCGCATACCCTTATAGTCTACCATTGTGTGACGTATCTCAGCGATTCTCAAAAATGAGGGGGGTAAAAACCATACGCCCCGTTCCCACTGAACTTGGGTATAACTCACCATTCGAGGTGCCCAACCACCCGCCATACAGCCCCCCCTGAGACAGATTGCTAAGTGCTCCAGTGACCACAATACATCTTCTCCATCTTAGTGAACTCAAAATCTCCCTCGCAGATGATGCCATTCATGTACTCAAAAAGATCACAGCCAATGAGGGTTCCCCACAGAGCGCGGCATAACCGCCAACTATACATACAAACATTATTGCAAGCAAGGACCAGTGGCCCAACAGTGGTAAGATCTCACCCAGTAGTCGCCGCTGCTCTCGCCTATGGGCAGCTGGTCCGCAGGTTAGTCCAATCACCCACAGAGTTCTGGAACAGCTCGGCCGCAAAGCCCCCCCCCACCCATGTAGAGAGAGGCAAGGCACTCGCTCAGTCCTGCTCATCCAGCAGCGCCGTATCTTCATGTTCCTCGTTTTGGCTGCGCGGGCTATGTCGCTGTTCCTTCGACCACACCTTCAGAGATTTTTGCAGCTCCCTCGGGTCAGTGAAGAAGTGGGATCGGCCCTGCTTATTAATGCGAAGTTTGGCGGGGTACAACATCGCGTAGTCTAGACCCAGTTCTCGCAGCTGTTTCTTGTACGGGGCAAAGTGGCGTCTCTCCTCTTGTACCTTAGCCGTGAAGTCCGGGTACAAAGATATGTCCATACCCTCATACTGCAGTGACCCCTTTTCTCTGGCCACTCGCAACGCCGCGTCTCTGTCCCTGTAATTCAGGAGTTTGGCTATGATGGGTCTCGGTGTTGTCCCTGTTTTAGGCCTGGGTCCAAGGGTGCGATGCGCCCTCTCAACAATAAACATCGGTGAGAAGGTTTCTTCGCCCAGGAGAGTGGTCAAGAGTTTCTCAACAAATAGCTCCATTTTTCCAGTATTTGTCGTTTCCGCCACTCCCGTGATGCGTATATTCGAGCGCCTGGAGCGCGCCTCCAAATCTTCCGACTTGTCCTGGATGACTTGTAGCAGCTTACTGAACTGCCTGCGGTCTTTGTCGCACTCCATTTGCGCTTCTTCGACCTCCGTGATCCTCCTTTCCGACATGTCCAGGCGTTCCGCATTTTTATCTACCCTCTCCGACATGCGGTCCATTCGGTAGGAAAGGGCGTCTATTTTGGTGCCTATTGCTGTTATGCTGTCTTGCAGTCCTTTCTCCATGTGCGTCAGCAGTCCCCTGATTTCTGAGCATATTCCACTCTCAGGAGCTGTGGGTTGTGGAGTCGGCCCCGCGGCCTGTGTATCCGAGTCTTTCGCCCGCCTTTGATCGAAGGAGAGCTTGGGCTGAGTTCTATCGCCCTTTCCCATCGTTGTCTGCCAAACGTCCTGCTGCGGCGTCACTCTTTGCTGGGGAAACCTCAGAGTACCTCCACTCCACGCCGCGCCAGATACTATGCACCCCTCTTAAGGCTATCGGGCTATGGTAAGCTCGCCGGATCCCCTTGTCAATGAGTGTGCTGTAGTGAAGCCACCGTCACGCTCCTCACTCAGTATGCTGGTCGATGTGAGGTAGGGGGGGGAGAGGGGCCAGCGCCCGCCGCGCAGTGGGCGCTGTGTTGGCAGACGCTCCTCACCGCCCCCCGCACACCTCTCGCCCCTCGTTTCGATGCCACGTGGCGCCTGAAGAGTGATCCAGCCGAACCTCACCAGGCAGCTATGGTGGGGTACTTCTGCCCCAGGCCGGAGGGACACTGCTCCACCTCCCTGCAGGGCACTCTTCGTGTCGATGACCCCCAAACGCCAGGCCTCCAAGAGGGACTCCTCTTTCCAGCGAGGGGGCAGACTCAGTCCAGAGCGCTCGTCCGCGCTCACTTTCACAGGGGTAGGCCGGGGTTCAGGGCCTGGTGCATAATGCAGGCGCTCTATACCTCAACACCGGCAGTCCGACTGGATTACTGTGCCTGATTCCTGTGGTTCCCTCCACCGTCGGGACTTAGGCGCGAAATGGGCTCCAGGTCCGGGCTCCGCCGTCAATGTCCGTGCTGGTTCTGGCGGTTCCCCAGGGCGCACCGGGACCCCGCGCCCGTTGCAAGGGCACTCCGCTATCAGCCGCTAATACTGGCCGCTGCCCCCGTTTGGCCGGGAGAAAAGTCCGTGGCAGGTTTGAGACACTCCCGTAGGTGTCAAGCTGGTGGTCAAGGGCTGGTTGTGTGCTGGGGGCCTCCGACGCGGCTGTTCCGCACCGTAGCGGGGAGAGGTCTGTGACCGCGCCGCACGCACAGCCACGCTGGTCGGATCCTTCTCAGCGTGAGACCGGGGACTGGGCCCAGTCCGTCAGCCCGCGCGTCCCGTGATCTTCCGTCGGCGCGGCACTTCCCCGGAGCCCAGGTCTCTGACCGGAGGAACCGGACGCCTTTGAATATCACCGTCTGGTATGTGTTTCAACACAATGGAAGGATATTAGAGCAGGATCGTGTGGGTATCGGCGAGGAGCCCAACGCTCACGCGTCCACCATCGACGCTGGCTAGCTCCGCCCCCTCCCAACTGGTCATTTAAACTTATTAGCGAAGATTGAGATGTGTGTTGTGAGGCACTGCATCCACATTATGAGGGGTATTTACTAAAAGTCTAATTGTGAATGCATATTAATTTAGATTGATCCCTTCATTGGCTGCCAATACGGGAAAGAATCAAATAAATTCAAATCCCTGTGCATTATGCACAAATCTCTCCAGGGCAAGGGCCCTCCCATCCTGAGAAGCCTGGTTGGCCCCTACAAAGCTAACAGGGCACTCAGATCAGACCATCTATACCTCGCCAACGTTCCCAGAATAAAGAAAGCGCGAACAGGAGGACGTTGTTTCTCAGTCAACGCCGTGCAGCTCTGGAACTCTCTGCCTCTCAACATTTGCACTGAACCTAGTCTCCAGAAGTTTCGTAAGCTTTTGTAAAACCTTCCTTTTTCCCTAAGGTTCCTTCAATTCCGCCTGTCCGGGTCAAAATTCTTCTCTCAGCGCTGGGACGCCTACGGGTAACCATGCGCTCTACAAATCCTATTCCATTATTTATTCTTTTGTGCTCAGGAGGTAACACACTGATTACATGTTCTTGCTTGCCGAGGACCGGCTTTCCCTGTTTGTGTGACTTCTTTTTAGAAGAGATTTGATTTCTCTTTTTCTTATTTTAAGGTAAACCAGCCAAGAATTGTTAATTATTTAATAATTTCAGTTAGGCTAAGCTACGATATTACATTGCAGCAAGTAGGGTTGTGATTTGTTGGTTGTTGTCTGGCCACACGCAGAGAGGCAATGCGACTGGTTAACATCTGATTTGGAAGTTCTGCTATTAGTTGTTTGCGCTGTGAGTTACACTGTGATTAGTTGATTACGTCATTGGGTGCTGCACTAAGATTGGTTGGTTGATGTCAAGAGTTGTACTGGTGATTGATTACTTATTCCTTAGTGTGGTGTTTATATTGATGAATTTATGTAGTTTGTAACATGTGTTTCAATAGAGTGAGTTTCAATAAAGAAAATAGGAATTTAATTCAGGAGGAAGCCGACGGAGCCTTACAACGCTGTATTACCACATGCTTGAGAAATGATATCCCCTGATGAAGAGCACTTGCCCGAAATGCATTGGGATTTATAAACAAAAGGATGTATGATAATAATTGATATACACCGTCATGGCCGCACCAGTCTTTGCCCAGAGGAGGGGCTGTGACGTGTGTTTAGGCCCCGGAGCACCAAAAAACCCAGCAGGGTGACCCGCAGCCCGAGAGCTCCACCATCATTGCCGCACAGTCTCTGCCCAGAGGAGGGGCTGTGACCTGTCTTCAGGCGCCAAAGTGGCATAAAACCCAGCGGGGGAGCCCCACTGTCATTGCGACACCAGTCTATGCCCAGAGGGGCTGTGACATGTCTTCAGGTGCCGTAGCGCCATAAAACCCAGCAGGGTGTCCTGCAGTGCGGGGCGTGCCCAGGCTTGGCCCCAAGACGGACCCGCTTTAGCCCGCCAGAGTCTGGAAGAGGCTGGGCAGGGCCCCCCTCTTGGCATCCTGTCTGTGGGGAAGTCCGTTGTTTAGTCCCCATTTCATCTCACATTTTCACTAAACCTATTTATCAAACTGACAAGGCTTATGGCAGGCAACAACTGCAACAGAGGACATCGATTTCGGTTAGTAATGCATGACTACTGGTTTTAATCTTTTGTCCTGTATCCAACTAATAGCATCCTGCAGTCTGCTTCCTATTAGTTTTTCTATTTCCCGAGGGTCATAGGTGTGGTAGCCACAGAAATAGAGCTCACAGAAGGACTTTTGTCACTAACCCCAGATCTTCGTTGCCCTTTGATCTACTTGCTTCCCCTCCAAACTGCACCAGTTACACCAGTCAGGGAAACCGCTCCCCTGCTATCTCCGCAAGCTGTATGTAACGAGGAAGGAGCTGTACCTAAAGTATTCACGGTGAGAGTGTGTGATAAACGGCATACTCAAGAGTGGAAAACACAAACAAATGACCAGGGTGGGGACAAAAATAAATAAATTCAACAATGGGTCTTCCAAAAGCACAGAGAATTCAGACGATCTAGACTTGAACTTGGGTTGTACTGCTAGTACACAAACTGATCTGGAATACCCAGCGTGGATGGCGAACCTGATGATGGACTGACAGAGCCAGCTTAGATGTATTGTGAGAGAAGAGCTTGTTCCCTTGGTTGAACATATAGATAAATTGGCGGCACTGTGGGAAACCAGGGTTAGAAACAACAGTGAAAGGCACACCCCAGCCATATTGAGGGGAAGTTATATCAGTTGCCAGACTGACAAAGCTAGTATGATACCCATAGAAAGGCCAGCTCCTCCACATGTTAAAGACCCCCCCACCATATTGGGCACTGGGAGCGCTAACTCTGAGGCTACGAGCAATGATCCAGCACAACCCAATTGGGGAATAAGTAAAAATAGTTGCACACATATTTGCCAAGTTGAGCAGAGAAGGGGTGGTGAACGAGGGTGGCATAAAGGATCAAAAATAATAAAGGCAATGGCTAGGTTCGACAGATGCACTCTACCACACTAGTCTTGTAGAAGGTAAAACTATTGTCCATTAATAATCCATGTACCTTCTGGTGCTTCTGGAGAAGGAGCTATCCATTCACTCTCGGTTGGACAAGGTCCAGAATATGCAATTCACGACATCTCCAAGCACACAGAAATCCAAGCTGAGGTTGTGGTTTCAGTAGTCTTTTTATTCAATCATATAAGACACGCCCCTTCTCCAACACGTGTTTTGTCTTTTGCTGTTTCAATCACAGCAGACTTCATCAGGGAAAATTATCTAAAACAAAGGTATAGTCTATTCAGGATGGGTAATAACAACATGTCTTCTAACCATCACCTGGCTCCAGTGACCCCAGAGTTTCACCCAAAAGTGTGGATTCCATTACGTTGTGTGATGCATGATTATAGGAGGTTGTACTAATTGCATCATCTATTAGTGGGCATCTATTGTTGGTGAGGTGCCAGGTTTTTTTGGATGCAGATATCTTTTTATGTCATGCACGAACATGTATATTTTTACCTAATATTAGTAGTGTGCAAAACGTCCGTCATCTTAACACCAAGTGTGAGTTCGTGATTAGTGGGTGGGGGGGAGAACATAAGGTCTCATATTCGTGCAGTCTTGTTAAGATCAGAGTATAAATCAGTCCAGTTCAAGATTTGCTAACATGTTTATACGTATTCTGGAAAAAACGATGTATAGTTAAGGTAAAACAATCCCTCCCTGCTAACCTTAGACCACACATGAGAAACATGATAATGCCGTAGTCTTACCTTAAATTCCTTTTTATGCTAGTTTGCTAGTGAGAAGAGGATGTACAAATAATTGCACATAAGTGAAGTCAGGTCTCCAACATCTGGAAATGACATATTGAAACATGTATAATGTCTTACGAGTAAGTAAGTCTCCACTCTATTGCCAATTAACTCTGGTTCTGTATGTCTAGAACGGAGCATACAATTCACTCGATTGGTAATACAGCACTATGGTCTCATTAAGTCATCACTCACTTTACCCGATGGGCATCGTAGTCCCTTTCCGCTGTACAGGCCCTTTCCGAATGTATGTGAGAATCATCAGACACTGATCTTATCAGAATACATATTTCTTTCAGATTACAAAGGTCACATGGATCACCCAATGATCCTGCTTATTTATATTGCAGGATGGATGATTTCTCACACCTAGACTTAGATAGAGTCCAGCCAGGAGCGCAACTGACATATTTAATTTTGACATACAACTAAGGCCCGCCGATGATTGCACAGAATACAGAGATTTTGCCAGTGGAGTACATCCCTGTTAGAGCTGGGGGTCTCTAGTTGGCAATGGTTTGTACCTTTGTCCAAATAGGGACCCTTGCTTATAGTCAGGACAAGGGAGTTACACTCCTGGATAACCCCTGCTCACCCTGTGGTAACGTAGCGCGAGCAGCCTGGCTTATCTCAGAGGCAGTGTGTAAAGCATTTGTGAACACACACAGTAACACAACACAGTGAAAACACTACAGATGGACACCACACCGGTTGTATGAAAAATAAGTATTTTATATAAATTTATTACAAGACCAACAACATAAATTGCACATACACAAATCTTCTTCTTTAGTAAAATCCTTATGAAAACAAACTTGCAGGTTTCTGTATTCCTTGTGCACAATGAACAAATGTCCCAGACGCATGGAGCCAGTAATGTAAGCAACAATGATTTTATCAGGAATACGGCACTCCGTGAGTCAAGGTTATGCTTATGATAGAGTGCTGCAGCTGTGTAAACACCAACGCACGAGCCCAAGCCCTCAGATACGGGCTATCAACACGCGGTGAATTTGGGTCCCAAGGAGGAAAGAAATGAAATGCCAGCAACAGGGATGGGGCGTGGTGCTTACATTAGCGGGATGCTGGTACGATCGGAGGCTGACCCGCAATTAAAACAAGGGTGCCTCACACTCACTGCGCATACAATCTCCCCCTTGGTAGGCGTGCCAACTTCCAACCCGCTAAGGCACTGCGAGGCGGCAACACGGGTGGAAGTTCATTACCTGGGGAACAGTTCTGGTCCTGCGGCCCCGCCGGGGCGATTGGCAGACAGGATTTCTCCTCCCTCTACAGTGCCTCACGGAGGGGTCAGGACAGCCTGTTCCACCTCTCCATGCAGCTTCTCTTCCGGCTGTCGACGTCCTGCTGGGTGCGGTGTAACACTGTTGGTGCTCCCTCGCAGAGGCATCCTCGGTCACCAGGCAACGGCATGGCTTCCTTATGACGTGGTCTTCCTCTTCCTAGAACTCGGGCCGGAGCAGTGATCGGCAATCAGTAATCAGAGCCCACACGCTGCAGACCTCACGGCAGCTAACAGCTGTGTGTCGACATGCGCACCGAACCAGATAGGGCAGGAATTAATCAGAACCCACACGCTGCAGACCTCACAGCAGGTAACAGCTGTGCGCCGACACATGCACCGAACCGGAGGGGCAATAAGTAATCAGAACCCACTCTGCAGCTGGGACACACGCAGTGCTGTAGCCCACAGGCCTGCGGCGGTGAAACTCGGTCAGCTGGCACTGCAGACCTCACGGCAGCCAACAGCTGTGCGCCGACACATGCACCGAACCGAAGGGTCAATAATTAATCAGAGCACACACTCTGCAGTCGGGCCGGCTTCACAGCGGCTTGAAAGATGAAACTTTTGTAGCCCTGAGTTTCCAATAACAGGAGGCCAGCTGTCTTCAGGCCTTTGGAGATTCTTCTTCAAGCGGTATGAAAGTACACAAAAAGTTCCTTTCCCCTCCCCATGGCAATCAGTAACCACTGCAGGCCCACCCCATAAAATAGCACACTGGCTCAGGGCAGTCAAGTTCCTTCAGCTTCTCTGGTTACTCTACACAACAGAGGTTCGTCTGGAAATTCCAGAAGTGATCTAAAGTTCCTGGATTTGGGTCCCAATATTTATATTCAGTTTGTCTTTGTTCTCTGAAGGCAGAGAGGCCTTTGCCTAGTCCAAACTAGTTCTGGTCAGTCCTGGAGCACTCTGTTTACTTGTCTCCTACTTTCCTTTCACAGTGCAGGGCCGAGACATCAGACACACAAGGCTCAGCCCTTTTCAAGTCCCAGGTGCAACTCCTCCCACCCATCTAGATGCAGATCTCTCTATTCAGCACTGGGCTGACTCACCCTGTCTCCTGGAATCCTCCAGCCCCTGTCACTTAAACCCCAGACAAGGAATACACAACCTAGCAGAGGCAGGCTTGGATAGTTAGGCAAGAAAATACCTACTTTCTAAAAGTGGTATTTTCAAACACAGAATGTTAAAACCAAATTTACTAAAATATGTATTTTATCATTCTGAGTTCAGGCATACACAAACTCGAATTTCTACCATGTTCTCTGAGTCAGTTAGGATTATAGGATGTAATAAACTGCCCATTCTGGCCTATGGAGTACAGGTAGCCTTGCAATAGTGAAGAACGAAAATGCTATAATTCACTATTAGGACATGCCACACACATCAGGGCTTGTCCTGCCTTATACTTACAATGCAGCCTGCCCTTGGGCCTACCATAGAGGTGTCTGATATGAAGAAAAGGGAAGGTTTATGGACTGGCAAGTGGGTGCACTTGCCCAGTCAACATGGCAGTGCCAGACTGCACATAGGCTTTGCAATGGCAGACCTGAGACACATTTTACAAGGCTGCTTCTGTGGGTGGCACAACAAGTGCTGCAAGCCCACCAGCAGCGTTTGGATTTACAAGCCCTGGGCACACTCAGTGCACTGTACTAGGGTCTGACAAGTAAACCATACAAGCCAATCATGGAATCACTAATCTATGCATCAATTTACCATAGGTAGCACTTGCACTGTGGCACTGGATAGCAGTGGCACAGTGCCCTAAGCATCTAAACCAGCAAAAACATATAAAAAACAAAGGAGGCAACAGCAAAAAATGGAAGGGAGACCCACGCCAATGGTGCCAGGTCTAACAATCCCCATTTAGACATTGGGAGCCACTAGGCTATTTACAAACCATCTTATACTTTATCTGACCTCACTGATATATAGTACAATTACACATATTATAAAGATGACTTTTTATTCAAAATAGATATCAACACAGGAATTTTAACATTAACAGCTAATTATTGATGAGCACCTTGATTTACTTTCAATTTAGTGTGGAATCAATTCCCAGATACTAACGCAGCCTCTCATAGAGATGAGAAACTTACTCGTAGTTGGAAGAGATTCCAATATAGCCTCTGCTTTCTCTTATCGGATGAAGAGACACATCATTGTGTAGGGCATCGTCTATCTTCACATTATTTTAGCGAAAAAAGATGGCGGCCAACCACCACGCCGGTCGTGTGTACTCTGCGGGCCTACAGGAGTATGAGAACACAACAGATCAATTTACTAAGTAAGTTTACAATACATGTCTAGATAAGATTTTTTGACTTGCTGTATGGACATGTTCGGTTAAGATTGTTTTGCGTCTCCAGTCACGCCACATATTCGGCACGTGGACGCCCACCTATAGAAAATTTGTCTGACTCTTCAGACTGCATATTACTGCCTGCATTTCCTGGATGTAACGGTGGCCATATTGCCTTAAATAGGATTTAGCCTACGATGGTTGCCATAATTGTGGGTTATCATTGAGCATCTTACTATCTTTATATTTAGCGATTAGATTTACCCTTTACATATATTCTACTTTGCCATTGCGCTAATTCCGTTATGTTAAGCTCCGTATGACAATTACTTGTAACAATCTAGACATACAGAACCAGAGTTAATTGGCAATAGAGAGTGGACACTTACTTACTCATAAGACATTATACGTGTTTCAATATGTCATTTCCCGATGTTGGAGACCTGACTTCACTTATGTGCAATTTTTTGTACATCCTCTTCTCACTATCAAACTAGCGATAAGAAATAAGGAATTTAAAGTGAGAATACGGCCTCATCACGTTTCTCGTGTGGTTTAAGTTTAGCAGGGAGTGATTGTTTTATCAAACTATACATCGTTCTTTCCAGAATACGTATGAACACATTAGCAAATCCTGAACTGGACTGATTTATACCTAGGTCTTAACAAGACTGAGTGGGTATGAGACCTTATGTTCTCTCCCACCCTCCACCCACTAATCACAAACTCACACTTGGTGATAAGATGACTGAAGATATGCACGCTACTAATATTTGGTAAGAGTATACACTTGACACAAAAAGATCCCTGCATTCACAAAAATGAGGCACCTCACCAACAATAGATGCTCACTAATAGATGATGCACTTAGTACAACCTCCTATAATCATGCATCACCCAACTTAATGGAATTCACACTTTTGGGTGAAACTCTGGGGTCATTGGACCCAGGTGATGGTTAGAAGAAACGTTATTATTACTCCTCCTGAATAGAATACATCTCTTTGTTAGATAATTTGCCCTGATGAAGTCTGCTGCGATTGAAACAGCACAATATGAAACACGTATTGGTGAAGCGGCATGCCTTATATGATTGAATAAAAAGACTGCTGAAACCACGACCTCAGCTTGGATTTCTGTGTGCTTGGAGACGTTGTGAATTGTATAAACTGGACCCGATCCAACCGAGAGGGAATGGATGGCTCCTTCTGCTCCTGAAGCACCAGAAGATGTATGGATTGTGAATGGACAATAGTTTTACATCCTACAAGACTAGTGTGTAGAGTGCGCCTGTCAAACCAAGCCATTGCTTGCATTGTTTTTGATGTTTTTTGGGTAAGCTTTGCCATCAAGGACGTAGATAGGAACCTGATAACAGAAGTTGAATAATGTCTAAACCACAAGATAGAGAGACAATAGCGGAGGAGTTATTTCAGAATTTAAGTGCTGGTATTGAATAGGCCAACTAGGAATGAAGGATTTAAAGAGAAATTCAAGAACATAGAACAACTGAAAATTAATGCACAATCAAAATGGTGGGACGCAGTTACTCTTAAATAGTACATTAAACTCAATAGGATCCCAAGGGGGCTAAGTGCCCAAATCTTTCCTACCTATGACAACCTTGAGGAAACTCTGTTGATGAGGTGGGAGAAAGAACTGATCAATAATTCCATGAACGTAATGGCAATACTGACCATTAACACAGAGAGAAAGGTTGACAAACTGCAGAAAGAGATTAAGGGAATTGAGAAAGAGTTTAGGGATATGAATCTACCAGACCCTACGAAGAGAATTTATTATACACTCCAAGAGATCCTGAATCGACATCAAGAGGAAATAAAAATATGTAAAAACAAGATAAAAATGACTACCTAGGGGGTAGGGTATTCACTTTTGCAAAATAATTTGATCACCTAGTGAGCAACAAGACAGCAAGCATAAGACAACACTTAGCACTGTTGTCTTCCAGTGTACCTTCTAGTGACAGTGAAAGTAATCATGACCCAGGTGAAGGCACATCTGAACAAGGGAGAAACAGTGTTTTAGAAGAAATAAGATGGATCAGGAGAAGCAACATGAGGACAAACACATGTATAAACTGTGGCCAAAGACTAGAATAGGGAAAGGATCAAAGGAACCAATCAGGAGACAGGGCAGGAATGAGAAGAAGGTCATGGAGCAGGAAGAAACAATGAATGATGTTGATGTAAAAATGGATGAAAAAATGGATGTGATAAATGTGAACCTAACTGACAAAGCACTAACTGATACAATGAATAAAGTGCTTTAAAAAGGCTTGAGTTTTTGACTGAAGATATGCACCTTACTAATATTAGGTAAGAGGGGGGCATAGAGAGTAGGGACGAAAGGGACAGTCTTCCCATCATAAACTTACCTCCGCCTCATCTCAGTATGTTATTATACTGACAGGTGTACCTGAAATCAAAAGCGTCCAGAGAGAAACCCAACTTGATTTGAGGAACAAATGTTTGTTTTGGTTGGCGAGGCACAGCCAGTTTGCCTTTGACAGGCCAGGGGAAATCCTCATGGCCAGCAGAGTCAGCTGGGTGGGCAATAGACAAAAAGATAAGCAAGGAGATTGTGTAGTTATCAATTTTAAAACCGCCTTGACCATCCACAGACTTTTAAGTAAGAATCATTGGGTGCACAGACATAATATCGACTCCACAATATCGAATGGACAAAATATCGAGTTAAAAATATCGAATATGATAAAATATCGATAACAAAAATATCGTTGATTAAAATATCGATTACAATAATGATAATAAAATATCGAGTACAAAAATATCGACTCAAAAATATCGACATGACAAAATATCGATTAATAGTGAAAGGAAAAAATATCGATATTATGTTGAAAAAAGGTAAAAAATATAAATAATTTTTAATAGTAATATAAATTGTAGTTAATGTTTAGGAGCGGGATGTTGGGTTAATAGGGGATAAGGGTGGGGAGTAAGTTAAAATAAATAATTAATTTATATATGTTTGTAAATATTTTAATTATTTAATTAATTGGGAAATAATTAATAATAATTACTTAATTAATTTATATAAATTTCTATAAAATTTTAATTAGTAATTAATTGGTAATTAAATAATATTAATTAGTTAATTGGAAAATAAATAATATTAATTAGTTAATTAATTAATATAATTGGAAATAAAATTTTAAGTAGTAATTAATTGGTAATTAATTATTATTAATTAGTTAATTGGAAATAGAATATCATTAATTAGTTAATTAATTAATATAATTGGTAATAAAATTTTAAGTAGTCATTAATTGGTAATTAATTATTATTAATTAGTTAATTGGAAATTGAATAATATTATTTAGTTATTTAATTAATATAATTGGTAATAACATTTTAAGTAGTAATTAATTGGTAAATAATTATTATTAATTAGTTAATTGGAAAATAAATATTCTTTATTAGTTAATTAATTATTATAATTTTGTTTTAATTTTGTATTACTAATTAATTGGTAAATAATTAATATTAATTAGTTAATTACATTATTTAGAGTAATTGTTATATATATAAAAGTTGTTATAGTTTGTTACATAATTGGGGAAAAATTCATTAATAATTAAATGAAATTAATTACAGTTAATGTGCTAAAATATTTTCATCGTTGTTATTGGTATAAATTGTACTTTATGTTTAGGAGCGGGATGTTGGGTTAATAGGGGATAAGGGTGGGGAGTAATTTAAAATAAATAATTAATTATGATATGTTTCTTATAAATTTATATTATCAATTAATTGGTAACGATAATTTTTTTTTTAAAATAAATCATATAATTTTGTACATATTTATCATTAGTAAATAATTAGTAATTAATTAATATTAATGAGTTAATTAAATTATTATTTATAAAAAAAATGTATTTAATAATTTGTTATTATTAAATATTTGTTTGGGAATAAATATTATAAATAATTACATTCTATTAATTACAGCTACTTTGCTAATATATTAACTTATTATTTATAGTTAATAATTCATTAATAGTTAATTAAATAATATCAATTACATTTGGGTACAGGAGGAAATTTTTGTGTTCAGGGTCAGTTTTCTCTCTTTAGGTAAAGGGGTATTTTTTTGTTTCAGGCTCAGTTTTCAGTTTTAGGGTAAAGGGGTATTTTAAGAGTTCAGGGTCAGTTTTCAGTTTGTGGGTAAAGGGGTATATGTAAGGTTCAGGGTCAGTTTTCAGTTTTTGGGGAAAGGGGTATAATTAATGTTCAGGGTCAGTTTTCAGTTTTTGGGTAAAGGGGTATTTTTAGTGTTCAGGGTAAGTTTTCAGTTTGTGGGTAAAGGGGTATATTTAAGGTTCTGGGTCAGTTTTCAGTTTTTGGGTAAAGGGGTATTTTTAGGGTTCAGGGTCAGTTTTCAGTTTGTGGGTAAAGGGGTATATGTAAGGTTCAGGATCAGTTTTCAGTTTTTGGGGAAAGGGGTATAATTAATGTTCAGGGTCAGTTTTCAGTTTTTGGCTAAAGGGGTATTTTTAGTGTTCAGGGTAAGTTTTCAGTTTGTGGGTAAAGGGGTATATTTAAGGTTCTGGGTCAGTTTGCAGTTTTTGGGTAAAGGGGTATTTTTAGGGTTCAGGGTCAGTTTTCAGTTTGTGGGTAAAGGGGTATATTTAAGGTTCAGGGTTAGTTTTCAGTTTTTGGGTAAAGGGGTTTATTTACGCTTCAGGGTCAGTTTTAAGTTTGTGGGTAAAGGGGTATATTTTTAGGTTCAGGGTCAGTTTTCAGTTTTTGGGTAAAGGGGTATTTTAAGAGTTCAGGGTCAGTTTTCAGTTTGTGGGTAAAGGGGTATATTTAAGGTTCAGGGTCAGTTTTCAGTTTTTGGGTAAAAGTGTATTTTTAGGGTTCAGGGTCAGTTTTCAGTTTTTGGGTAAAGGGGTATATTTTTGGGTTCAGGGTCAGTTTTCAGTTCTTGGGTAAAGGGGTATTTTTTGGGTTCAGGGTCAGTTTTTAGTTCTTGGGTAAAGGGGTCTTTTTTGGGTTCAGGGTCAGTTTTTAGTTTTTGGCTAAAGGGGAATTTTTAGGGTTCAGGGTCAGTTTTGGGTTTTTGGATAAAGGGGTATTTTTTAGGGTTCTGGGTCAGTTTTCAGTTTTTGGGTAAAGGAGAATTTTTTGGGTTCAGGGTCAGTTTTCAGTTTTTGGGTAAAGGTGTATTTTTTAGGGTTCAGGGTCAGTTTTCAGTTTTTGGCTAAAGGAGAATTTTTTGGGTTCAGGGTCAGTTTTTAGTTTTTGGGTAAAGGGGTATTTACCCCTTTACCCCTTGGGTAAAGGGGTATTTTTAATAATAATAAATATATTTGTTATTATTTTTATTAATTAATTATAAAATTGTAATAATAATGTCAAAGTATTATAAAAGTATATAATTGCATAAATAATCTTTTACCAATACCAGATATTATTATTATATATATTATTCCCCTTTAAAGTTATAAAGTTGACAACATAATATATTTATATGTATAATTTAAAAACAACATTGTCAGAAATATGTGTAAAAAAATGTCTTAATTAGTATTTCCATATCTTGAGCAAATATAATAATTGTCATGTTACTTTATACAAATGTAAATATTAAAATTAAATATTTAATAATATTAATATATAATATTAACATTATTAAATATAAATGGAAGAAACAGAAAAATAACTGGTATTTTATTTATTTCAATATAAATACTTGTAACAGAAAGTGATTGATAATAAGATTTTGTTTTGACATAAAAAATGTTGTGAAAAAGTTTTGTGTCACAAATTAAAACATGTACATAAATGATAATGTGTTATTCTACAAATACAACATTTCCAAAAATGCTAATGTTATATTTGATAGTGATTGTATTGTATTACACATGAAAAAAAAAATTGTAATAAAGTTTTGTGAAAACATCCATTTTGCATTGTCTTGTAATATAATAACACACTAAATAAATTTATATGCAAATGTGCTGGACACTGACCAATTAATAATTGCTATTCCTACTCCAGTCAAAGTATTATCAGAGAAGTTGCTGGACACTGACCAATTATTATTTCATATTCCTACTCAAGTAAAAATAATATTTGGAAAGGTGCTGAAGACTGACCATGTATAAATTAGAATAGCTACTTTAGTATAATGTTATTGTGTAAAAATTGTCAAATATTTATATATATTGTATAAATATTATAAACATAATTTTTTAGTATATTTTTTGCTGAGTAGTTCAAAAAAGTTATTATTAGCATAAAAAATAGCAACTATTTGTCACTCAAAAATTTCAAATATTTGTAATATTTAGAAAAAAAATTCTCACACTTCATATACCCAAACAGACCCTGAACCCTAAAAATACCCCTTTACCCTGAAACTAAAAAGTGTCCATGAACTCAAAAATATACTCCTATACCCAAGAACTGGGTCTGGCTCTAAGTAACACGCATCAGGCATTTCAATGCAGTGTTGGAAAACGGCTGCTGCAATATTTAAACAGTGCATTGAAATGCCTGATGCCTGATGCGTGTTACTTAGAGCAACACGAATGGCATCAATTAAAAAGGCAAATACCGCGCACATACTATGGAATAGGTCTATAGACAGTTCAATGACCAAACAAAGCCTACTTTGTAAATAGATAGACTATCTAACTATCAATTAAAGCTCTTTCTTAACATTATAAAATTTAAAAAGTTCCATTTTTTACTTCATTTATTACAGTGGGAGGTCAACCCCCAAAAAAGTACGGTGCCCAAAGTGACAAATCAGACGTCTGCGGCTACATCGTTTTTGACATTAATCTAATTTGGGTAAGCGACTTCATGTTATAGCTTAAAAATCCCTTCACAAAGATACATTTCATATATTCCATCGATGTTTTTTGTACTTTGTTTGATTTTATCATAGCCTTACCTCGCCTTCCACAAGTAAGGACATTGGTGGCTCCTATCATACAAGCTCCAATCCGAGTTAACCTCGGTTAAGGTATCTATGTTTATGTGCTCTTCGTTTGAATGTTGAAGGCCTATAGGTGTATTTATAAGACACCGGAGAACAATAATAAATGTATCTGCTTTCAGATTTATGAACCTATAATGCACTGAGATTGAATCTATTCTTCATCTCATCGCCTAATATGCTGCTTGACTGATCCAAGTCAGAGGAATTTTTAATACCCTCAGGTAACCAGCAATTTGGCTGTATATACCCTATAGAGATTGAGGAACCATAATTTGCTACTATATCCATGATGTTGAGCGTACCCCAATATGCTGTTTCTTAACAATACCAATATGATAACCTACGTAGATGATGATATGTAATTTGTTGATAATGTGTTTAATAAGACACTGAGGGATTCTGTGAGAAAGATGTATATAATGGGATTAAGATGTTGTTGGTGCTGATTTGTACAAAATAGATATCATGTAGATATAAAATATTAATTGTTTGTTTCTTCGTAGAACTGGTCCTGAAGAAGGTTTTTTATGTAAACCCACAACCGAAACGCTGCGTCGACCTTTGTTCTGATGAACATTTTTAATGATTGTGTTTCTTTGATGTTTTTATAAAATTGTTTCTTGAATGTATTTATTTTAAGTGTTGATTTAACCAGTGATAATAACAAAAACGATAACATGACTAAATAAATTTTGTACCAACTTGCACAACAAATCTCCCTTTTTCTTATTATTTTGTATCATTTATCTTATTGTGGTATTTTGTCTCTATGTATAATCATGTATATAACTAGTGGATAACACAGTGTGTCTCCATTCTGGTGAAATTTTAATTCTCACATACCCCATCGTAGGTAACAAAATTTGTGTGATTGGTATTGTTCAGAACAACGAGGTACGTAGTGTTAGTAGAGATCTTTTTTGTGACTCATGTAGGGACCTTGCCACATATTCCATGGTTTAAATGTGCCATCCATCATCCATTGGGGACACTGTTGGATTTTTCTTAAATTACTTGCAGTTGCAAACATTATGGGCCCCATTAGGATGTCGGGCGGATTGCCTCCGCCAGGGTGGCGGTGGCCACCGCCACCCTGGCGGAGGCAATCCGCCCGACATCCTTCCCTGCATTCCCCCCCCGCCATATTACGATGGCGGAGGGGACCGCAGCGGTGGGAAACACCGCCCGCCTGTTTTCCGCCCCGGTCGCCTGGCGGCCGGGGCGGATAAGTGATAACATGGTGGCGGTGTCTATCAGACACCGCCAGCCATATTAGAATAGGCATCTGACAATGCCTTTCCGTGGCGGCAATGCCGCCACGGAAAGGCAGGCGGACTTCACTCTGGGGGCCCCCTGCGGGCCCCCAGAGTGCAGCACAGTAGGGGGGTGCACACAGGGGGGTACCTATGGTACCCCCCTGCATTTGCATAATGAAAGCGGCAGGCACCGCGCGGTGCCTGCCGCTTTCGTCATGCAAATGCTGCAAAGCATTTTCAGCATTGTGGCGGGCGGTGCAGAGTGCACCGCCCGCCACAATGATGGGAATACAGGATGCGCCCGCCACTGTGGCGGGCGCATCCTAATGCTGCCAACGGGACCCCCGCCCTCATGGCGGCCGGTCCCTAGTACCGTGAGGATGGCGGGCGGGCAAAGTCCGCCCGCCATCCTAATGGGGCCCTATGATTCTGTTTGTACTGCTTTCATTGTCTTTTTAAAAAAAAATATTTTTATTGATAAATTTTTTCCCCACATTTTATTTCCCACCCTCTCCCCCATTACATGGACAAGGCACAATGAGTTTCATAAGGCAGCCACATACTCAGCTACGTATAAAAGAAAAAAGGGAAAATGAAATATTACAATATATATACTACATACAGATCCAATCATAATATATACGGATACAAATAATATATGTTAACATTCCATAATACATATATTTCTCTAAATACCTTATTCAGTTCCAACCTTCCATTGGATCAGAGGACCCCAGATTTGCATACCCAGCTTTTTACCCTTTCTCCCTTTCCTAGAGTAAATAGCTGTTTCCAATTTTTGTATTGACAAAGTTTTCCTAAGCCATTGATCATACGTTGGAGGATTTGGATCTAACCAAGTTGAGGCCACAAGCAGTCTAAAAATCGACATTGCTACAAACAGAAAATATTTACAATTAATTTGTCCGTTGGGGGATATTCCCAACAAAATGGTTGCTGAGTCCAACTCTATTGTTGTGTCTAAGGCATTCCGAAAAAAATTCCCGATATCTTGTTTTATCTTATCTAAATGTGGACAGGTAGAGAAAATATGTAACAAATTGGCCTCCATACTGCCACATCTAAAACACGAGATGCCCGACACAGCCCCCCATTGAGAAATTTTCCATGGCGTATAATACAAATGATACAAACTCTTGTAATGCTGGGCCTGAAGAGACGCTGAGCATAGTAATTTACATCCCATCTCAAGTGATTCAGAGAAAATATCTCTTTCTCTAGCTATATCTAAATCTGAGGACCATTTAATTATCCATTTGTCAAGATCATCCTTTTTTAACTTTATCATTTCTAAATAAAATCTTTTTATAGTACAGTCATTACCTTTTTGTATGAGATCCATCATTATACTCCTCCCAAAGCCTAGAGCTCCCCCTTTTTTATTTAATATACAGCTCCTTATTTGAAGGTATTTAAAGAAATGATTTGTATTTAACATATACTTATTTTTCAAATCTATAAATTGTAAGATGCCATTATCGTCCCACATATCGCCAATCATTCTTATGCCTCGAATCTCCCATTCTTCATATACCATTCCTGAAAACACAGCCCTAGGTAATGAGGGATTATTTTTGAATCTAGTATATACACTATATTTCCCTATTCCAACTTTTTTGGAAAATCCTTTCCAAATACTGTAGGCCGCCATAATTATCTTGAAACGTGTTCTTTTAAAATAACTTCCATCAGTAAATCTTAAAAAAATATTTTTTAGCATTTGTACCCAGAGCTAGACCATATATAGCCAACGAGCCTGTCTTATCCCATCCATCCATCTCAGCCCCCCCAATTAATCCAACCATTCCTTGTATTGCTGCAGCCCAATAATATACCTTTAGATCCGGCAGTGACCACTCCCCTCTCTCCCTAGGAAGGGACATAAACCTCAATGCCCTCCGGGTTTTACCTCTGGCCCAAATAAACCGATTTACCATACTTTCGCAAGTTTTAAACCACTTATTTTCAATTAAAAGAGGGATTGCCCTAAAAAGATACAACAGTTTGGGTAGGATCAACATTTTAATAATATTAACTCGCCCAACTAATGATAAATGTAAGTTCTCATAACGATCCAGATCTTTTCTTGCCTTTTCAATTACTGGGGCAATATTATTATCCACCAAACTATCTAAATTAGACATAATATTAATTCCGAGGTATTTCCCTGCCGACACTACTCTTCTATCTTCACAAGGTGTAAAAGAGTTTTTGATAATCTGAGTTTTAGACGCGTTCAATGAGTACCCTGAGACTTGTCCAAATCTTAAGGCCTCGGCCTCTACAAATGTGGCTGCTTCCGTAGGGCAAGGTGTTATCACCGCAACATCGTCAGCATAGGCTAATATCTTGCATGGCCCAAGAACTGTATTGACTGGGGTGATCTCTGGTGCTGATTCTATCTTCCGTATTAAGGGATCCATATAAATGGCAAATAGCAGGGGAGAGAAAGGACAACCCTGACGGGTTCCTCTCTTGATTTTAAATTGTCCAGTTATACCACCGTTTATCCTTAATGCTGCACCTGGGTCCACATATAGAGTCTGGATTGCTTTCAAATAACCTCCTCTAATCCCAACTCTAACTAGGGTCTGCCACAAATACTGCCAGGAGACCCGATCAAATGCTTTTTCCGCATCCAAAAGCATAACTGCCATCGGGTCTCCTGCAGTAGGGGGGTGCACACAGGGGGGTACCTATGGTACCCCCCTGCATTTGCATAATGAAAGCGACAGGCACCGCGCGGTGCCTGCCGCTTTCGTCATGCAAATGCTGCAAAGCATTTTCAGCATTGTGGCGGGCGGTGCAGAATGCACCGCCCGCCACAATGATGGGAATACAGGATGCGCCCGCCACTGTGGCGGGCGCATCCTAATGCTGCCAACGGGACCCCCGCCCTCATGGCGGCCGGTCCCTAGTACCGTGAGGATGGCGGGCGGGCAAAGTCCGCCCGCCATCCTAATGGGGCCCTATGATTCTGTTTGTACTGCTTTCATTGTCAAAAAGGATACATTTGTTTTTATTGTGTGTGATGGACATTTCTGGTGAAATAATAATTTCCTCAAAAGTAGTAGGGTTGGGTGGGGTTGTGGAAGTGCATCTTTTAGTGTATGCAATTGTGCGTTTTAGTGAGTCAATAGAGGGTAGTTGACCTGAAGCATGGGCTGGGACTTTTAACAGTTCCTCTTTAAGGATTTGTGTTGTTGGTCTATCACTTTGTGTGCTAGCAGTCTTTATACTTTCTAAAGCATCTCTTATTTCAATTTCTGTGACATTGGGGGGATGATTGTGTTCCCTGGTAAATAGCACATTAGTTTCCTCTGTAGTAGCCCTTCCATAACATTTGTTTG
Source organism: Lissotriton helveticus (assembly GCF_964261635.1). Classification (NCBI taxonomy): domain Eukaryota; kingdom Metazoa; phylum Chordata; class Amphibia; order Caudata; family Salamandridae; genus Lissotriton; species Lissotriton helveticus. The sequence continues at coordinate 1,086,081,671 of NC_136067.1, read as the reverse complement.
AGTAATATTTTGTACATTTCCAGAAAACTTTTCTACCACTTTGTCTTTCCTGACTATAAACATAACCCATATAACATAACAGTAATTTATTTTTCTGTGACATTACAAATTCTGCACCTTCTGTCATTTTGTTTTACTTGTTCTAGGAAAGAGTAGAAAGAAACAAAATCAAATAACATATATTTCACTTAGTGGTGCAAACATAATTAATGTTGAATTTATACTTACGTTTACTAAAAGTAGTAATCACAAATGCAGAACTGTATTTTGAAGGACTTTCTTGTATGTATTTCTTCATTTACTGTTGGTATGAAAATATAGAAATGCTAAGTTAATGTTTATACATAACACACGTTTTTCCTAGGAGAAAGCAGTTTTTTAATTTGGTTAGTACTACATTTGATGTGAACATTACATATACTTACTTGTTTAAATAGTTGAGTTGTAGTATTTGGTGGAGTACATCAAGGTAGTCAAGTTTAGATCTGTAGAGAAGATAGAATAAATACATGTCACATATTATAAAATTTATTTTTAACCGTTGGGAAATTGGAAATATTTAAAAGTATACTAACTTCTAAATATGTACTTTTCTTTGCTGTAGGTAGAATAGATGTATGATGTATTCACAATATCTGTGGAGGAAATATAAAATACATAACATGGTGTTAAGAACATAGTTCTTGTTTTTTTTGAAGTTTTAGACTAATTGATGTATACTTACATTTTTAACAAGGGTAGTCTTGTCTTTTGGTATAGTTGATGTTGGATGTTTATATTGGATCTGTAGGGAAGATGTAATATGCAACATATGTTGTTTAGAAACTAGCATTTTAAATTTTGGTTGTTTAATAACAAAAACATATATACTTACATGTTTAATTAGTGTAGTTCTATAAATTTGTAGTGTTGAAATCGGAAAATCGCTGAATATCTGTGAATAAAATATTTTAAGTAAAGTATGAATCTAGTGAAATAGTGTTTAAAAACAGCTGTTGTTGTAGAAGAGAGCATTAATATATACTTACTATCTTATTTTGCAGGGGAAGAAATAGGAGCAGGTATTAGGATTTTGTTTGTAGTAGTTTCTATCAGAAAAGTAGGAGGAGATAAAAATTACATAAGTGGAAGAGTTAGGAGATATAAGTAAAAAAGTAGACTACTAATTTAGATTTTTAAATAATGCAATGTAACTTACTTGAATGATTAGCTAGTGAGCTGGATCTTTAAAGATGTTTGTTCAGGAACAAAATCTTCATATTTTTGGCATCTTCTTTCCATAGAGTTAGCAGCAGCAAATGGTAGAATGGATTTATCCCTTTTATAGTATGTGTATTTTGTGTGCTTTGATTTGATTGGTTGTAGGATGAAAGGAAGAATTGTATAGGCTAGTTAGAATTGTTTTTAAGTTAATTGGTGTGTTTGTTGATGTGAGAATGGTGGTATGTGGTGGTTTCCGCATTAAAGCAGGTTAGTTGTTAAATAAAATAGATGTGTAAGTATAAAAATATTATGAAAATTTTAGTTACATGTAAAGATTCTTTTTCTAATGATATAACGATTTTAATATAATGTATAGGAAATGATGATAAATAGTAATGTTATAAAAGTAACAGGTATTATATGTAAAATGTTTTTTGTATAGAGCAATGACTTTTATAGACGAGTAATATGTTATTTTAGAAATAAAAGGGTACAAAAAATAACTCGATATTTGTTTAGAAACGATATTTTTGTACTCTATATTTTAGTAGTCGATATTTTGGTAGTGTTAGGTGTAATTTCATGAACAACGATATATTAGTAGTCGATATTTAATAAGACGATATTTATGTACTCGATATTCAAAGTACTCGATATTTTGTAGTCGATATTTTTGTATTTTGTGTAATAAGTATACAAAGTCGATATTTTTGTAGTCGATAATTATTCAACGATATTATTGCTAGTCGATAATGTGACCGTCGATAATATTTCAGTGATCCGAATCATTGTAATCAGGATTTGGCTACAGTGATTAGGCCCTTTCTGTTGGATTATTTTTACACACATGGTCAAATGCCATCAAGGGTTCATAACAGCTCTGAGTTGGAAATGTGGACTCGAAACAAAACGGTACCTGAGCCAATGGCATCAACCTCTCAGACCCTTGCTCTTTAACATACCTGTAGCTAATAGATTTGGGGTTCAGGAAGAATTAGATTGACAAACAATAATACAAAACTCAGCTCAGGCGACCAACTGCCCGGTTGTTCCTAGGGAGATAGAGGTGCATAGTAGTGGCCAGTTTAGCCTGATTACCCACTATGGGTTACAGGTTGAAGCAGTGAAGAAGCAATCTGAAGTAAATCAGAAGGCTAAGGGCAGGGAAGGTGCATTGGAAGAGCCTTTGGTTACGTATTTGTCACAAATTGATAATACATTGTACTTGTTTATACGTTCCCCGGCAACCAGAGCCCTGACCAGTGTATTAGGAACATCAATAGACCCAAGCCCTGGTCCCTTAGGCAATACTACACCGTATGGAGGAGCTCCACTAAGGCCTGCAAGGAAGCACTCTAGTGCCGACTTGAGGGAAAACCAACTCCCTAATACCCACACCCATGCAACTAATCAAGAAAAATGTAACAAACTAAGTGTCCTATCCTGGAACGTTTCCGGCCTGAAAAGTAAATTGAACTGGCCAGATTGTGGGCTCTTTGTGGACCAATTTGATGTATGTATGTTCCAGGAAACATGGGCATTGGAGGATGCACTGTGGATGGGGTTTGCGTCCTTTAATGTACCTGCCACCTCCAGGTGAAGGGGTAGACCATCTGGGGGACTTTGCATATCGGTGGGCACACACTTGGGTTGTACGGTTGAGCAGTTGGAGTCCCCGTCCAATGATATCCAGTGCGTATCACTTACCTTTTCTCCAAGGATTAGAATTGCATTCATTAACATCTACTCTAGGCCTGTAAGTCGAAGCCAAGAATCCCTGAAGATTGACTAATTGGCACTCTTTATTCCTACAATCACCACAAACATGTGGTCGGTTGTAGGTGGGGATTTTAATTTCAAATTTGAGCCTCTCATTGATCCTAATGAAGTAACATTTTGAAAAGAAGACTTGTGCTGGGCAATCCATGATCCACAAATTCTGCCAATCAGGGCATGGTCCCCGCTGGCACTTCAGATAAATTAAATCACACTAAACCACTCCCTAAGAGCTTGTAACGGCTGCACAAAAATTGATACACCATCAAAGTTATCATTCAACAGAGTTGGCCAATCCTCCTTTTTAGATTACATCCTAGTGGAAACCAGGATGTGGCATAGGGTTGTCGATTTTGCTGTCTTGCTTTGACATGACAGTGATCACAACGCTCTGATTATGGAGTTAGAGTTGCCGGACACGGGAAGCACTTGGCCTCTAGTACTCTACCAGATGATAGACCAACACTTTCCAATAACAGGAGAAGAATATGGTGGTCGGTAATTCAACACTCCCCTGATAAGCTGGCCTCCCTTTACTCAACTATCATCCCGACTCTATTGCAAATGGGAAACATCACAATTTAGATGGCATTTTATCCCCTCTAAACAGAGTTGCAGAGCTCCATACAGCATTGCCATCTAAACTGGTCGAAATATTCTTTCCAAAAGAATTTTTTAGCGGGGGAGGCTAATTGATCTTGGTTTGATGGTAGTTGTTGGGTGGCAAAGCGGGCTCTTATAGATGCTATCAAATCCAAGGATAGGCACCAAATTAAAGAAAAGAGGGCACTATACAGAGATAGTATCTGCCAAGCAAAAAAGACTAGGCAACTGGATAAATGGGTTGCACTAAAAATTGCCCTATCAAATAATGATCTGAAGGCATTCTGGAGTATAGTCAATACAGGCCGTAGTGAAGGGAAGCCAGCCATAGAGCCTAATATAACGGCAGACACATGGAAGAGACATTTCCAGGTTTTATACACTACCACTGAAGCAGAGGATCCCAGTGTAGAGCTAGTAATAACCCCTCTACAGATCACCTACAGTGAGGCCACAGAGATAACCCTGATCGAAATAGCTAAAGCCATAAGCAAGTTAACCCCTGGCAAAGCTCCATTGCTTTACAAGATACCAGAACCGAAAATTTGGAGACCCTATTTATGGGTGTTATTCAATGCTATCTTGCAGGGAATGGCGATCCCTGCAACCTGGGCTGGAGACAAAATTCTTCCAGTATTCAAACAGGTTCCCCACTTTTGCCCATCAATTACAGACCCATCAGTCTGATTGATATTACCCAGAAAATTTTCGCATGTGTACTATTGGATCGCTTCCAGTCTAGGTATTGATGGATGACCATGAAAACCTGAGTCCATACCAAGCCTGCTTCAGGAAAAACATCTCCACCATTGATCAAATATCTAGGCTCCAACTTTTATTTTGGAAAACAGTGACATTAGAGGGTGGCAGTCTCTATCTAATATTTGTGGATTTAAAAACCGCTTTCAACATGGTACACAGGGACATATTATGGATTGTACTTAGTGACCTAGGGGTCCCCACCTGTCTCTGGCATATACTTATGAGATTGCATGAAGGCAATTATGCACAAATTCGTTTTGGGTAACATGGTGAACTTACCTCCCCACTCATATTTAATAGAGGGGTAAGACTGGGGTGTGTGCCCACACCTACCCTGTTTTGCTTATTTGTCAATGCACTGGTTGATCTACTCAACGAGGTGAAGGACAATGATGCCCTGAAGCTGGCACACAGAAAAGTGCCAGCAGTGATGTTTGCTGACAATACTCTTTAGTATTCTAAGTCACCCATGTGCATCCAGAGGATCCTCATTAGTTTTGATGGCTTCTGCAAAAACAGGGGACTGGGTAGGTGCAGACAAAGTGGTCCTTCAATGGTTCTCCTCCTTCCTTCAAAATCGCTCACAAAGAGTAAAAATCAAATCCTTTACATCTGACCTTCTCCCGTGAACAGAGGTGTCCCCCAAGGATCCGTTCTCTCCCCTCAACTGTTCAACATATATATGGAACCCCTTACCACCATTCTCAAAAAAGCCTACATCCCTTTCCATCTATATGCAGATGACACCCAGATCTATTTGGAAACCTCCTCCTTTAATGACATTCTAAGACTCAACAACACTCTCAGAGAAGTCCAAGAATGGCTATCAACTAACCACCTTCATCTCAATCAGGGAAAAACCGAAATCCTCCTCAACTCCAACAAGGAAGAAAACCCGCAAATCGTTGAATGGCTGAAAGCAATCGATGCCCTCAACAGGAATCTCACCCTGGCAAACTCGGTAAAATCACTTGGAATCACCCTTGACCACAAACTATCCTTGACCAACCACATCAAAAACTCTGCTAAGAGCGCCTTCCTCAATCTGAAGCTTCTCAATAAAATCAAACCGCACATGCCACCTATGGACCTCAAACAAGCCACCCAATCACTGGTGTTGTCTAGACTGGACTATGGGAACACAGTCCTCAACGGTACAGCTCTCTCCCACCTAGCGCCACTCAAAACTACCCTCAATGCAGCTGCCAGAATGGTCACCGGAGTCAAAAAATTTGACCATATATCTCCTGCACTCAGAGATCTAAAATGGCTCCCAGTGGAAATGCGTGCCAGCTTCAGAACTGCCTGCCTCACACACAAAGCCCTGCACACAGGGAAACTGAAATACCTAGCTTCTAAACTTAAGAAAGCTGGCCAGTCTAGAAGTCTCAGGAGTTCCAACTCCCTACTACTCATCCCCCTGAAATCTCGCAAACAAAAAACCGCAGCCCGCTCCTTTGCAGGCAACGCTCCTAAAATCTGGAACTCCATCCCTGTTGACATCAGAACTACCCCCTCCTTTCCAAAATTCAAAAGCCTCCTAAACATCCTTTACCTCAACCGTGCCTTCTCAAACTCAATTCTGCGACTCTCTTGCCCCCACTGGGCAGTCACCTGGCATTGCGCACCCACTGCCTACCTCATCCCCTCTCCCTAGCCCATCGCCTTGGTTCATCGACGCTCAGAGAAAATGTAATCCTAAAACTTTTTCTATGCATCGAGATTTCCTCTAGACCTCTCTACCTCAATGGCGCACCTTGGACCCCTAGACCTCTCTACCTCAACGACGCACCTCAGACGCTCAGCACAATTATAACTTTTTGAACACTTATGAATACGTCTATTTTGTTCCATTATTCTGTATTTGACTTCTCTCCCTCCTGCTATAAAGCGATCCGATACCTTTGGGTCTGGCAAGCGCTATAGAAAACTTCTTAAATAAAATAAATAAAAAATAAATTAAGACTCAGAAGACTAAATATATGGTATTCAATCCAGCTAGCATGACATGATACAACCCCTGTTTGAAAGGCATCTTTCTTGAGAGGGTATCAGCATTTGATTTTTTAGGTGTCACCCTAACAGAAAATATATAATGGGGGTCTCAAATGGCTAAAACCAGTCTTAAGTTAGAACAGACAACTGGGGGGCTGGCAAAGCTATTCAGGAACTCTTTCCACAAACCTGCTGGGCCAATAGAAGAGATTTACAAAGTTCAAGCAAGGGGTGCTGCAATGTATGGGGCAGAACTTTGGGTGCATTGCTGTTTAAGAAGTATTAATAAGACCAAGAACAACTTTATGAGGCAGCTAATTGGTCTTCCCCTCAGTGCTCCATGCACTCCCTTGTGCTTGGATCTAGGGATCAGACCAGTCATGGATAATATTGGTCTTAGACCTCTAATTGTTTGGTGCCGTCTGTGGGTAACCCCGCACCTGGCCACTTATAGGTCAACCAATAAACAAATTTGTAGAGCGTGCTACTCACCCATGAGGGTCTCAAGACGCTGGAGGGAGAGGGGGGAGGGTGTCGCTACTGCTCAAAGAGCCAGGTCTTGAGGTGTTTCCTGAAGGTGAGATGGTCCTCGGTCAGTCGTAGGTGTGTGGGGAGGGAGTTCCATGTTTTGGCTGCCAGGTAGGAGAACGATCTTCCTCCGGTGGTGGTTCTCCGGATCTGTGGGAGGGTGGCGAGGACGAGGCTGGCAGAGCGTAGCTGGCGGGTGGGGGTGTACAACAAGAGGCGGTTGTTGAGGTATTCGGGGCCATTGTCGTGGAGTGCTTTGTGTGCCTGGGTGAGGAGCCTGAACGTGATCCTCTTGCTGACGGGGAGCCAGTGCAGGTTCTCAGGTGGTCCGGTATGTGGCTGTGGCGGGGGATGTCGAGGATGAGTCGTGCGGAGGCGTTCTGTATGCACTGGAGTAGTTTCTGAAGTTTGGCTGTGGTTCCTGCGTATAGGGCGTTTCCGTAGTCCAGTCGGCTGGTGACGAGGGCCTGGGTGACGGTTTTTCTGGTTTCGGTGGGGATCCACCGAAAGATCTTACGGAGCATGCGCAGAGTGTTGAAGCAAGATGACGAGATGGCGTTGACTTGCTTGGCCATTGTGAGGGAGGAGTCCAGGATGAATCCCAGGTTGCGTGCGTGGTCCGTGGGTTTTGGTGTGGTGCCCAGTGCTGTGGACCACCAGGAGTCATCCCAGGCGGAAGGGGATTGTCCGAGGATGAGGACCTCCGTCTTGTCTGAGTTCAACTTCAGGCAACTGAGTTTCATCCATTCTGCGACGTCTTTCATTCCTTCCTGGAGGTTGGTTTTGCCGGTGGCTGGGTCTTTGGTGAGGGAGAGTATCAGTTGGGTGTCGGCGGCGTAGGAGATGATGTTGATGTTGTGTTTGCGTGCGATGGCGGTGAGGGGGCTCATGTAGATGTTGAAGAGGGTTAGGCTGAGCGAGGAGCCTTGGGGTATGCCGCAGATGATCTCGGTGGCTGCTGAGCGGAAAGGAGGTAGGGGGACTCTCTGGGTTCTGCCGGAGAGGAACGAGGTGATCCAGTCCTGGGCCTTTCCTTGGATCCAATACTCAAAAGGACAACGGTGAGGGTACAAGCACTGTAGCACAGCAAATAACCAAATTCGTGAGTAAATTCCACAATAAATTGTCTTATCTTGATCTATTGTCCGCTCAAAACCCCAAAGAATCCACTGTTCAAAGATCCACAAATTGTCCAATGTAACTCCAACGACTTGAGGGAGCGGATTCCAATTGATATAAATATCACAGGGTCAAAGTTTGTTGATTCCCAAATTCAGGCTTTATTCAAGTATTAGTCACAAAAATGACGACAGATTCCACATTCCACTTCAATGTTTCCAAATCAATCCAGACTAATCAATAACATCAAACAGCCGACGCGTTTCGTCCAATGACGGACATCATCAGGGCTGTTGAAAAATAAATCAAACAAAGAAACATTCATTACACTTGTTGTAACCATGATATGATTGAACACTTAAATCACATTGCTCCATAACCCACCTGCCTACTTAACAATCTAACACAAAATGATTTTATACATTTACATTATTCAAAAAAGCAAATTTCCAGACTTCACAGAGTTTATACAGAGTTTCAAGATACTAAACCTTTAAACATCTATTCTAAATAACCACTTTATTTCCAAGTGTACGTCATAACCATATTAGTCATAATGCATACCTTCCAATAACTATTCACAGATACAATTCTCTTTTGCCAGTGTCTATCCCACCAAGTAGCAACAATGCGCAAATCCTGTAATCAAAAACATCCCATTAATGTGGATATATACGGTCCATGATACATCAATTGTGACTAATTTTTAAATTTACAAGTATTCCTATATTTAATATTTACATGGTTGCAGCTACCTAAAAATTTCCAATTCCCCTTGGCACTATACCAGATCCGAGGAAACTGTTAAATGCTAGTGAATCTGAGAACAAACACATTTTTGCCCTGAATCTATACTTACTCTAACTTCAAAGCTACTAAAGCATCCAACTCTTCGTTTGTAGGAGATGATGTTGATGTTGTGTTTGCGTGCGATGGCGGTGAGGGGGCTCATGTAGATGTTGAAGAGGGTTGGGCTGAGCGAGGAGCCTTGGGGTATGCCGCAGAGGTGGCTGCTGAGCGGAAAGGAGGTAGGCGGACTCTCTGGGTTCTCCCGGAGAGGAACGAGGTGATCCAGTCCAGGTCCTTTCCTTTGATCCCTGTGTTGAAGAGGCGGGTTATCATGGCGCGGTGGCAGACGGTGTCGAAGGCAGCCGAGAGGTCTAGGAGGATGAGAGCGGTTGTTTCTCTGTTGTCCATCAGGGTCCTGATGTCATCGGTGGTTACGATGAGTGCGGTCTCGGTGCTGTGGTTGGCTCGAAATTCGGAGTGGGACGGGTCGAGCGAGTTGTTTGCCTCGAGGAAAGCAGTTAGCTGTTTATTGACGGTCTTCTTTATGACTTTAGCTGGGAAGGGAAGAAGAGAGATGGGGCGGAAGTTTTTGAGGTCTTTGGGGTCCGCTGTGGGTTTCTTCAGAAGGGCGTTGATTTCTGCGTGCTTCCAGCTCTCAGGGAAGGTGGCTGACGTGAAGGAGTTGTTTATGATGTTCCGGAGGTGGGGTGCGATGATGATGTTGGCTTTGTTAAAGATGTGATGGGGGCAAGGGTCAGAGGGGGAGCCAGAGTGGATGGTGTTCATGATGTTGGTGGTGTCTTCAGTGCTGATGGGGGTCCAGGTGCTGAGGATGGTGGTGGGGGTCGGTGATTCGGTGACTGGAGGCGGTGTCTGGGGTCCGAAGCTGTCGTGTATGTCTGCGATTTTGCGGTGGAAGAACGTGGCGAGGGAGTTGCAGAGGTCTTCTGATGGTGTGATGTCGTTGTTGCTGGCGCTGGGGTTGGAGAGCTCTTTGACGATGCTGAAGAGTTCCTTGCTGTTGTGGGTGTTACTGTCTAGCCGCTCTTTGAACGATGCCCTTTTGGTGGTGCGGATTATCTGGTGGTATTCGCCAGTGGCGTTCTTGAGGGCAGTCATGTTTTCGGTAGTCTGATCGGGGCGCCAGGTTTTTTTGAGGGTTCGGCAGGATTTCTTTGAGTTTTTGAGGGCGTTGGGGAACCATGAGGATTTCCTGTTGCGGAACTCGCCTGGGGGGTTCTTCAGTGGAGCGAGGTCGTCGGCGCAATTGGTGATCCACTGTACGAGGTTGTGGGCTGCGTTGTTGGTGTCCGCGGTGTCGGCTGGCGGGTTCTGGCTCAGTGATGAGAGGAGCTGGTCTGTGGTGATTTTGCTCCAGCATCTGCGGGGGATTTGTTGCGTGCGGAGGTGGGATGTGGTCTTATTGAAGGTGAAGTGGATGCATCTGTGTTCGGTCCAGTGTAGCCCGGTGGAGTGGCTGAAGGAGACGTGGTTGCTGGCGGAGAAGATGGGGTCGAGCGTGTGGCCAGCTAGGTGGGTGGGGGTGTTCACCAGTTGCTTGAGTCCAAGGTTGTCGAGGTTGTCGAGCAGGGTGGTGGTGTTGTTGTCGTTGTTTTTTACCAGGTGGAAGTTCAGGTCCCCTAGGAGGATGTATTCTGGTGAGGCTAGGGCGTGCAGGCTGATGAAGTCTGCGATGGTTTCGCTGAATTGTGTGCGCGGGCCCGGGGGTCTGTAGATAAGTGTTCCTCTAAGGGTGGTCTTGGGGTTAGTGTGAATCTGGAAGTGCAGGTGTTCAGCGGTAGAGAGTGAGTCTTCGTCGTTGGTCGTGATGTTGATGGTGTTCCTGTAGATGATGGCGATTCCTCCTCCAGTTCGGTTGTCGCGGTCCTTCCGGGTGATCTTGTAGCCATCCAGGATGGCTATGGCGATGTCTGGGGCCGAGGAGGCGTTCATCCAGGTTTCCATGAGGAAGGCGACGTCTGGTGCTGTTGTGTCGAGGAGGTTCCAGAGTTCGATGGCGTGCTTGTGGACAGAGCGGGTGTTGAGGAGGATGCACTTGAGGTGGTTGTTGTTGATGTTAGGTCCGGTGGGGGGGTCTGCAGGTTCGGAGGCAGGTGAATTAGCAGGCTTGACAGGTGAAGGGTCCCTGGGTTCGCTTCGGGGTTGCTCTATAGCAGGCGGGTCGACGTCCGGTGTTGAGTGCGATGAGGGTGGAGGAGTCGTATCTCAGTCGAGTTCCCTGGCTCCGGCGGGGGCCAAGGGTTCTGGCGCTGGGCGCGGTCCAGGCGCAAACAGGCGCAGACGGGCTTGCCTTAGGCGTGCCCGCTGCACGTGTCCCCTGGTGCAGCGTTTAGGTCAGCACTAAAGGAGGTACTGAGACTTACGGGCGCAGGGAAAATAGCATGGTTTGTATATGTCAAGGATGCATTCTGTATGAAGGGTAGATTGAGCTTTTGGAGTAACCCAGAAGGAGCGTGTCCTGTAACCTCAAGAACCTGAATTGGTAAGGTGCTATAGGGTGGGCTAACATGCTCAGTTACAGGAGAGCTCAGCTATTGGATCCTTAACTGTTAATTTTATGATAACCAAGCACCCGTATACATTAGAGTCTTCCCTGGATCATATCCAACCAGCTCTTGCCAGGAAATTACATATTCAGTTTAGATATGGGACTCTCCTTATGTATGCATTTTCCAACAAATGGTCTGGTGCCACCCTCTAAGGGTGCCTCGACTGTAAGTATGAGGTAGATACAGAACTATACGTCTTTTTTCTGCCCGGGTTACAAAATAGCCAGGCAGTGCTGGCTAATCCAATTGTGCAGAAATGTAGGATCCAAGCATTGTGAAGATGTATTTAGGATCCTGAACTATAACACCCATATGTCAATTGTATATGAAGTGTCACGGCTTTTAACCTCTTTGTGGTGTGCGCGGAGGTTGTCCTTGAAGTCTAACTCATGGTCATAGGCTGATGCACTTTTTTCTTACTATCCAGTTTTTACTTTCATTCTTTCCAAACTTCTTAAAGCTAATTTTGTTTTTAAACGGTTTTTAAATGTTATTAATATCATGTGTGCAGTGATTTTTGTCACAATTGTTTTTTACAAGGGGGCAAATATTTACTTTGCTGGCTGCTGGTGGGAAGCAGAAGGCTGGTGATTATGTTGTAGGAGGGGGGCTAATGTTGTTGGAGGGAGGCGAATGATGCAACCAGCCATGGACTGTTTGGGTTGTACATTTATTAAAATGGACTGCACATTTTATCAGGATTGATTCAATGTTTGTATGCTTATTGCTCATGCATTTTTATGGTCTATGCGACCGAAATAAATTATATTAAGTGAAGTGAAGTGAATTTAAATTAGGAAAACATCCGTTCACATTTCTCAGGGAGAGACATTGCCTCCTGAAGGTACACCTGCCTGTGATATGGCACTTAATAGTTATCTGTTGATTAAAGATTTGAACAGGTTCACTTCTCATGACAAGAACATGCAATTTCCCTTGAATGGCACCTTTAAAGTGAGAAAACTTGAGAATTTGCAATACGTGATGTATGAAATGAAATCCCAACCCAGACTTGCCCCGGTGGAAGCTCTGAATGCATAGGAGCATGTTGCACATGAGAAAGAACAAAAAGAATGGAGATTCAGTTCAGACATTCAGTTAGCAATTCGTTGGATGTGTGTTGGAATTTGAATCTGGGAGCATGGTGTGAAAGTATGATTGAAGGTGTAGGTGGTTACCCTGCGATTGTAAGATAGAATGAGACTGTTAGACCTGTTAACCTTAGGGTGGTCTTCCCCCAATCTTTTTGCTTTTTTCCGCCACATTTTGCTGAATTTTTGGCCTTAGGACTCTGAGCACTTTACCACTCCTAACCAGTGCTAAAGTGCATGTGCGTCTTCCCTAAACATGTGTGTAATTGATGTATACCTGTTTGACCTATTTGATTTATTGATAAGTCCCTTGTAAAGTGGTATAACAAATTCCCAAGGCCTGTATTTCAAATGCTACTAGTCAGCTGCAGCACTGATTGTGTCACCCACGAAGACGCCTTTCAAACTCGTCTAAGGCCTGTTACTGCAGTGCCTGGTTGTGCAGTTTACTACCACTTCGACTTGGCATTTAAAACTACTTGCCAAGCCTTAAAATTCCCATTTTTGGGGCGTGGCTTGGCAGGCCAAGATGTCGGTCACACTCTAAGAGTGCTCCGGACCCCTTTGCAATCTGTCACCATCTTGACTCTCCTCCAGTGAAATCCATTCAGAATGGGAGCCTCTAGCCTCGAGGAGCCCTCCCCTGTAATAGCTCTGTGACTGAGCGAGTGCCTGAAAGGTCTCGGGAGACTGTTGGTTACACCTCGAGGAGCGACCTGAGCTGAATCAAAATGGCAGCGGGGTGGCCTGCCTCCTAGAGACAGGCCAGTGAGCCCGATGGGAGGTGTCTCACCATAGCGGGGTGCGCCGGAGACACTGCAGCTTGACGGGCTCCCAGCCACTCTCAGCTGCAGCTTTGAATACCTGCAAGCGCTGCGGTGCCTGAGACGGAGGCTGATGGCTGAAAGAAGTTGCTGGGACTTTCTCGATTGCCTGTGGTGAGGCGGGGGGCCCTCAGAGTTTTGGGTGGCCACCGCATGGCCCCCAGAGACGGAGGTGACCCTTGACAACCCAGATCCGACCAGTAGTGCGCTACATTGGAGGCGACCCACCTGTGGTTGGCGGGTCGCCTCAAGAGAGACAGTAATCGGTGCAGGGCCAGTGGTGGTCACCCGCCCCAGGGGTCCCGTTAGCCCGTGGTTGGCTCCCCGGGTTACGGATTCCACCCTACAACTCCGCCGTTGCTAGCGTGAGGGCCGCCTGATCTGAGATCGGTGGACATCAGCGCTGAGCCACATGCAGCTGTCAGGGCCCTGCTGATGCCACGATTTCAGACATGCAGCTGGATGATTGGGAACCCGCAGCAACTTCGGAGGTGAGGAGAAGACTATGGGGGACAAATATCGAGGCTTCCGCGCGGCCCCTGGGGTGACAGTGAGCTGTGGAAGTCGAGGACCTCTGGGTGTGAACCATTCGGAGGTGATCGACCTGAGGGCAACAGGGCACCTGGAGGGCGTGTGATGCGCGACAGTTAGAAAAGTGCTGTGCATGGAACCTGAGGCCCCACGCCGGGAACCCCCCCGCTTCCCCCCCATAGTGGATTCTGCCTCCTCTGGCTCGCAATCGGCGGGACTGGGACTAGAACTGCTGCATCGCTCGGAGACCCCTGCCCTCTGTTGCCGGGCTGAACTCCTGTGAGTTCCTCCCACGTTTTGTTGCCTCCCAGGGCCTTGAGCAGACCTACTCCTCTCATAGGTTAGTATTGGGATTTCCTTAATACACGTTTAAGCTGTAACGCCTGATCAGAGTGGCTTTTTCATGTTTCATATCTTTTGGATGGTAATGATAAATCCTCAATACTGGTGAAGTTGTATCTGACATTACTATTTTGGAAATGCCACTTTTAGAAAGTCGACATTTTGCTGCACTTATTTCTCTGTGTGCCTGGCAGCCTGTCTCCAAAACTCGTCTGGGGTGGGTGACAGGTACACTTTGTGCATTCCCTCTAGACAGCCACAACACAGGAAGGATGGGTGTGTCTGAGTACCCCTCTATATACATCTGCATTCTAATGGCCTTGCCGGGGCAGGATGCAAGGGAGGGGCCAACACTTCACTTGAATAGGTAGTGTCCTGTCCCCACACAAAGGGCTGATTTTACTCCCCCTCCACCCAGACGGACTGGACTGAAAGGGACACCTGTATACTTCAGAGACTGCTTTGAAGTCACCCCCCACATCAGAGGCACTTTTGGGTATAAGTACTGGGTCTCTGACCCCATCAAGTCTGACACTTCTAGATCTTGAACTGAAACCCATGTCAGAAGGACTGCTGTGCTGCTTAAAGGACTCAACTGGACTGATAATCTGGAAGGCCTGCTTTTCAGCTTGTTGACCTGCTGCTTAGTGCTCTCTGACTCTGCTGAAGAAGAGCTTGCATCTGCCATCCCTCCAAGTGATCTCCTAGGGCTTGTTGGCTTGCCTCCTGTTGCTTGAAACTCAAAGATATCACAGTTCCTACCCCTACTCCTGTGCCTGGCTCATTGGTAAGGGCCCAGGTACTTGCAACATGGATTTCGACGCATCTCCTGTCTATGTGTAACAGAATTGGCACACTGATCTGGTTGCAGCAGTAAAATCGACACATCACATCGGAACCTACACTTTGCTTCCAGAGATTAATGCATCGGACGGTGTATCACCGCCACTGCAGCTTGGTGAGATTGACGCATCCTCTCAACTGCATGGCAGAATCCAGTGCATCGCTCGACACCGGCACCTGTCTTTGGAACTGACGTATCACCTTCACTGCATGCAGAAGACTGACACATATCTCTGTTTGCGACCAGGAAAGGTTCTTTGTTCCTCGGGTCCTGCATGGGTCCTGTACCATGCCTCTTGCATGAGGTTGGCTCGAATGTTGACTTTGCCTTAGTCCAGTGCGACCTAAAGTAAGCATTGTAGTGCTACTTGCTTGTAAGTGCTTTACTGCATTTATTCTTCTCAAATTCAATATCTCAACTTCTATACATTGGAATTTTGTTATTTTGGTCTTGTTTCATTTATAGTATTATAACCTATTTTTATATACCTGTATGGAGTCTTTTTGTGGTGTATTCATTGTGTTACTTTGTGGGTGTGTTGGACAAATTCTTTACACATTTTAGATAAGCATGACTTCGCTCTGCCAAGGTACCAGAGGGTGAGTACAGGTTATCTTTTAGTGTGTATCTAGCTTACCCCAACTAGGATAGGGGCTTCAGCTTGGACAGGGTGTATACCTTTGTCAACCAGAAACCCAATTTCTACCAGAGACAGACACAACAGACAAGAGAGTCAGATTTAAGCTCAGCAGCGAGAGAGAGGGAGAGACACACAGGGTCAAAAGATGATGAAGATGAGGGGTTCTTAGATGATTTACTAAATGCAAGGCTGCCTCGGCCTTATATCGTACCCCATCCTGCAAGATCACAACCACAAAGGTAGGGGACGGAATGATTAGGAACTGGTACGACTGAGATTGCCAGTTTATCTATTGTGCTGATTGTACTGGAATGGGCAAGAAGGACTTTTGTCATGCTAGATAAATCTACAGATACATCCAGTCCACCTACTGTTACTATTGTTACAGTCTTTGAATCACAGCCTCATTCTGGATAGACAATGACCAAAGAAACTGATCTAGTGAGATTAAAGACACAGATTGAATATATTTTAAGGGACATGATCAATTGATATCAGGAAATCGAATACATATGATGAGGCTGAGTTGTGATATTTCAAAAAAATGTTGCGAGGCATGCCGATGAGGCTCATGCAAAATTGGAAAGTTTTGCTGAAGAATAAGAGACTGGCTTGAAAAAGAGAAAAGATTTGCGAATTAATTTCAGAATGGTAATGGGTGAAGCAGAAATAAAGGATATGAGATTGCCAAGTTTAAAAGTGCATATTTAATAGCTCAGAGAATGGGGAAAATTGGAAAAAAATCAGTTACCAATGGGCAAAGAAAGAAGGGGTCAAGTTGAAAAAGAAACAAGCAGCAGTGAAGTTGAGATGGAAACAAGTGCAAGTGAACCTGAGACTGGAGTGATTAATGGATTCCCTGTGAGAGAAGTGCATGGAGGAATGTACCCACGTGTGTCTTGGACTTAACCTGATCTTCTTTCATTTTCAAACAATTTCCCAAAGCTTAGAGAAGAGCCCAGTAAGTGGTATGCAGATGTGGAAAGACTTGAAAATGTTTCTGAATTACTTTGGGAGGACCTGAACACCCTGTTTGAGTTTATAGATCCCAAATACCTGTGGATGAAATGTAAAGGGGTTGTGAATTGGTCAACACAGAAACCAGCAAGGGTTGTGCCAAATAATGGTCTGTCTCCGGAAGTGATGAACAAATACAGAAACATAAAAGCCTTAGTGGATTTGTTGTAGTGTTTGTCTTGGTATGGGCCCCAAACTCAGTTCTCAGATACAGAAGAATGTGATGTTTTGCCAGACAAAGTCTCTGGCTGAGATATTGAAGTATGCAAGGTCTTGCAGTGACACATATGAAAAGCAAAGAAAGAGCTAGGAGGAGTACATGTTGCTGCAAATGAAAGTGGAGAACAAAAATAATGGTCAAAGTGGAAATTTGTATTAACATAGAATCAAAACCTCACCTTGATAAATCTATTAATACGATGTATTCATATTCATGATATACTTGTGTTCTTATTCAATGACTGCACAAATATCTGTACCTTTCTAAAAAGGTTCTCCAAGAAAGGGAAGGAAAAGGTGCTCAAAAAGGGTGTGCACTTGCGAGGGTTATAGAAGATTAAAGATGATGTTCAATATATACATCACTGACTGATAGTGACCTATCCAGCAACTATGAAGGCAAATTATGCAAGAAATATAGTATCCTCGTGACACAGGAAATCAATTTCTGTTGTCTGTCTGTTAAAGAACCAAGAAATACCCTCGACGTTTCGACCCCCTTGATGTGAGTAGGCTATTTAATCCTTAGCCTGGGTTCTTCATCAGGACATTTGGTGACACCTAAGGGTAATTTAAAGTCGTTTTATTTAATCAGGTGATGAAGAATATGAGTATAGTCCATATGCAAGGAAGGCAATAAATGTTACCATTAGAACCACCTAGACTAATCTGGCAGTTACATTTTGGTAATATGGGCCGGTAGGCTCCTACGTCATGAAGGCGAGTAGAGAGGACTCATAGCATGCTGAAAATAAATTGAAATTAAAAACTGTGTCAGCACCAAAGCAGTCATGGGAGCAAAGGCCTTTGCTAGTCGGCTGATAACACCAAACCCACTTACTTAGTTATGAGTTGGTGTAGCGTAAGGGTTAATCAATCATGGCCCCTCTGTATGAAATCCAAAACATTTTAAATGGGAGACATAAGCCCATGGACTGCTTAATGTGATCTCTCAAAACATCCAAGAAGGAATATTGCAAAATGTAGGTACAATCAGATTGAATAAAACTCACTTGATAAAACATGGGTATATTCAAAATCCACATCCACCATGGACTATGTCCTGTGGCAATCTAAAAGGGGGACACACGAGTAATAATTTAACTTGTGTGAACCTAAAAGGATTAGGCATCAGGGTGTGAAAAAATGAATTAAAGCTAGGTGCCGCGACATACCTGTGTGTGTGTCCTCGGTGAATCAGAATCAGCGATATGGAGTCAGAAGTGGGACGTTCAAATAAATCAAATATTCCATCCTAAACATGCAAAAGATATCAGCAGGACATGGGAGTATAATTCCTAAGGAACCTCGAACGTCATCATGAATTTAAAAAGGAGCCTGGGAGCTGCGGCATACCTGTGCGTCCGGTCCGAGTGAATCAGGAAACTGACGAGCGGGGCCGAGAAGTGCTGCTGATTAAGTCAGGTACGGAAGCGTGCACGGGTGGCACGCTGCCTGTACAGTCGCTGAATGGAGGCAACGCCGCTCTGAAACAGTGCATATCATCTATGACGGCATTATTCATGATGCCTCAAGGAATTAACCCAAACCCATCCGATCGGTAAAAGTGATAAAAGACTAAAGGGACGATGTCCAGTTGGGGAAAAAATGAGTCAGCCTCAATGCAGACAGCCACAATCCAAAATATATATACATATATATAGCCCAAAATGCATTGGGTTCATATGAATGAGGCCACCCTGATGAAATCATGGATTCCTACGTGCTTTTGAATATAGCCACGGATGGGCAATTCTTTGACATTTGAAAAAATTAGGAATCGGGCAGCCTTTGATGTGAATGGAACTAGAGGAATTGTGGCAAAAATGAATGGATTGAAACATCATTAAAATGGATTATTGTTAACATGTGATTGAGTCTAGGGAATATTATATAATACAGCTGTGTGACTTGTATTGGAGCAGCATGACGCTCCATATGTTTTGGGACACTTTATAAAAGTGCCATTTTCACAACACAATTGAAATACCAACTTCACTCAAAGATGTAGTTTTAAATTGTGAGTTCAGGGACCCCAAGCTCAAAATTTCTTTATCTTACCAATTGAAAGTTACACTAATAAGAGGTTTCAAGGCAGCTCCCATGATAACCTATGGGAGAGACAGTCCTTGCAACAGTGAAAAATGAAATTGGCAGTATTCCACTCTCAAGACATATCAAACACACCTGTAAATGTCCTACCTTTCACATACACTGCATCCTGCCCATGGGTCTCTGTTGGGTCTGCCTTAAGGAAAGGTTTGGGTCTGGCAAGTGGGTGCACTTGCCAGATAGACATTGCCGTTTAAAACTGCCCACATAGACACTGCAGTGGCAGGTCTGAGACATGGTTGCAGGGCTACTTATGTGGGTGGCGCAACCAGTGCTGCAGGCCTACTAGTAGCATTTATGTACAGGCCCTGGGCACACCTGGTGCACTGTACTAGGGTCTTACCAGTAAATCAAACATGACAATCATTGATTACCAATCAATCACAATTTACACAGGGAGCACATGCACTTTAGCACTGATCAGCAGGAGTAAAGTGCCCAGAATTCTAAAACCAGCAACAATCAAATGCAGCACACAGTCAAAAAGCAGGAGGTCAGATCCAAAAGAAGACAGGTGAAAAACATGCCAAAGATGCCAGGTCTAACAGGGACAAAGTCCAAAATGGCTCCCACTGCAGTCTGGAAGAGAAGTTCGGCTTTGCCATTTAAACCAGTGGCGAAGCCCCCACGTCCCCAAACAATATATGTAAGTCTCCCCTATGTAAGGCCTATGGAGCTCTGAGGCAGGGAGCTGTACATTATTAAGTAGGACACATACTTTTAATATGTCCTGACAGTAACACTTCCAAATTGCTGTTTTTGCTGTGGAAAAGTTAGTAGCCCCATTGGCAAACACAGAGTTACTGGCTGACCCTCAACCTGGTCAACTTCTGAATCAGGCTATTAAGATGGGTACTTCAAGGTATAAAATTAACTGGGGGGATCTGGCCTGGCAGTTGGAGCTGGACTGTTCCCATCGGGCCCAGGGTCAAGACTGATGTGCATATGGCTGGGTCCAAACTGGAATGGCATGGTGAACCAAAAAACGATGGATTTAGGCCCCGATCTCTGTACTGGGGTGAATGTATGACATTGTTCTGCATTCTGTCCATCAAATTGTTCTTTTTGCATCAAATTAACTGTGGCATTCAATCTCACTTTATACCCAAGTCAAATTTAATGTCACTTTTAAAGAAAGGTAACTTTTAGAAAGCTGCCACTCTGTTGTCTAGTTTGTCTAGTGGCATGGTATAGTTGCTGGCCACCAGACAGCCTTCTGCCCTCCTTGGGATTCGTGTGAACAAATCCCAGGCTTAGGAACAATAGAAGCCTGGTAGAGGGAGAGGTCTCACCTCCCCCTTGCAGGAAGCTGCTCAGGGTGTTGGCCCAAAGGACGAGCTTCAAAGAGGAAACCGCCACTGGTGGGCAAATGTGATCACACTCCTGAAGGGTTGCCCCTTTGTTCAGGTAGACAGGCTGGCTGTGGGAAGAGAGAGGAGAGACCGCTGCCCAAACCATTTTTCCCTTGACCCTGGTAACCACCCCTCTAGGGTGGGCTGCAAGCTCCTAATATCCAAAGAATAGTTCAGACATCTTGGGTGTAGGCAAAATAGTGCATCCAGGGATTGCTAGATGCCACACATAGCTAAAAAAGTCACAGGACAGGAAGGATCCTGGTAGCCCCTTGACTCTGTGGGCATAAATATGGCACCCTGGCACCCTGTACCATAGATCACGCCAGAACTGAAGAAAGGACTGAAGAAAGACTACCCTGCTGACCCCTGGACCTGGGAAGAGAGGCTGTACTGTCTGCTGGACTGCACCTGCCACACCTTGGGCTTGTGAAGATAGGACTGTACCTGTGGCTCCTGACTCAGTGCAATGTCCCTCCCAAGCCCCAGACCAAAGAATTCCCTCCAAGGGTCAATCCTCAATCTTCTTGCTTGTGAAACCATAAAAGAATGCTAAGTATAAAAATCTATAATACACAATGAATCATAAGAGTTACATTTTCAGAAACATTGCATACAAGAATTCTTAAAGTGATAATGTATTCAAATTGGGTTCATAAAGTGACTTGTGCATAAAAGAAAGCCCAAAAGGCCCCTGGTCAGGTGATGCTAAAAAACATTGAAACTAGTGAGCTCAGAGACCATACAGGAGCACTCACAGAGAAATTGTACTGAAATCTCCTGAAAAAGCCATTGCAAACACCTTGCAAACCTCTGCACCCCATCTCATACTTAATGTACACTTCATACTTCAGGATTTACTGAACAAACAAGTTGTAGTCATGGTTGATTCTGAGGTGACAGGAAACTTTATTTATGCAGTCTTCTGCTCCAAGTTACAGATTCCAACCACAGCCATAAAGAAGCCCGAAATGGTACGGGCTGTAGATGGTACATTAGTCATGTCAGGGCTACTCACGCACTCTACCAAGGAAATCACCGTGGAATGTACTATAGGCAGCACAATTGATCAGGAGGTCATCTCTTTCGATATCATAGATGCACCACAGTTTGGAGTGATTTTGGGTATGCCATGGTTAACAGAGCATAATCTCACCATAGACTGGGCAAAGAGAACCATAGACTTCAATTTTGAATGGTGTCAATAGACGTGTTTAATGTCCAAGCCAGACCGGAAAAAACTCACCAATGCAACAGTCATCATCGGAAAACACCAAGCACATTATATAGCAACAGCTGTTGAAAAGGACATTGAGTTACCTGAAGTATATAACCACTTTCGAGATGTGATTTGTGAAACCAGTGCAGAGATGTGGCCCCCCACCGCACTTATTATTGTGAAATTGATTTAATTCCCAGTGCAAAGATTCCATGCAGCAGAATATATGGTCTTACTGAGCAGGAAAACCAACACCTGCGAGAGTATGCGCACAAATAATTAAAAAAAGTTTTCTTCCGACCATAGATTTCTCAGGTGGCATCTCCCCTCTTCTTTATACCAAAAGCCAATGGTGAATTATGCTTCTGTGTTGACTACAGCGTACTTAATAATATCACGATTAAAAACAGATATCCATTACCACTCATACCGGTGCTGCTTGACCAGGTGGGTACAGCTACAATCTATACAAATCTAGATCTGAGAGGGGCC
The DNA here is from genome assembly GCF_964261635.1 of Lissotriton helveticus. NCBI lineage: Eukaryota > Metazoa > Chordata > Amphibia > Caudata > Salamandridae > Lissotriton > Lissotriton helveticus. The sequence goes on along the minus strand of NC_136067.1, from coordinate 1,086,059,643 downwards.
TACCATATGGTACGTATCCATGCTGGAGACGAGTGAAAGACGGCATTCAGAACATGCTACAGTCTTTTTGAATATTGTGTCATGCCATTCCAGGCTTGTAATGCCCCAGCAGCATTCCAGTTCTTTGTGAATGAGGTCTTGCATGAATACTTGGACTATTTTGTGATCATCATTAAAGACAACATCATAATCTATTCTGCCTCCCACCACGAACATGAAAACCATGTAAAGACCATTTTAACCACTCTTCGTCAACAAGACTTGTTTTTTAAACTACCAAAATGCAAATTCCACGTAACCACTGTAGAATTCTTGTGTTTCAACCTTTCTCCCCAAGGTATAACCATGGCAGAACAAAAAGTACAAGCCATCTTTGACTGGTCTGAACCCAAAAACCTGAAAGACATCCAGCGATTTCTGAGTTTCTCAAACTTTTATAGGCGTTTCATCCATCATTTTTCAACCAAAGCAACCCCCTTAATGAAACTCTTAAGAAAAGGCATTATATTCATTTGGTCGGCTGATGCTGAATCTGCATTCCAAACTATAAAAAGAATGTTTGTTATGGCACCAATCCTTAAGCATCCCGATGTCAACTAACCGTTTATTGTAGAGGCTGATGCTTCTGCCACAGCAATAGGTGCCATACTTTCTCAAAAGTACCCAGTTTCCAATCAATTGCATCCTGTGGCATACTTGTCAAAAACATTCTTACCTGCTGAACAGAACTATATAGTGGCAGAAGATGAACTCTTAGCCATCCGGGGTGCGTTTAAAGAAAGGAGTCACTACTTGCTCGGAGCGAAACAACCAATCACAGTGTATACAGATCACTGCAACTTGCGGTGTGCCTGAGCATTAACACCAAGACAGGTACCTTGGACTTTGTTCTTTGTGGGATTCGATTTCACCATAGCTTTTAGACCTGGGAGTGCCAATAACAAAGCAGACATTCTAGAATAGCGGAACTTCCTTTTTAGGGCAAGCAACTATATGTCCCAACCAAAACTTTACAGCAACAAGTTCTCAAGTGGTGTCATGATCAACCAATAACCGGACACACAGGCAACCCCAAAACCATTGAATTGGTTAGTCAAAGCTTTTGGTGGCCTAGCTGGAAAAGGGACGTCATATTGCACATGCAGAACTGCAACACATGTGCTTGAGCCAAAGTAGATAATTCACAAAAAAGAGGACTTTTATACCCACGTCCCACACCTACTCACATCAAGGAGGATATTTCTATTGACTTTATCACCGATCTACCTACCGACCAAGGAAAAACTGCCATAATAGTCATAGTCGATAGACTATTGAAAATAGCTTATTTTGTGGCCTGTAAAACTCTCCCAATGGCATCAAAAGTAGTAACTCTATTGCTACAACATGTAGTAAAACTCCATGGTTTACCTCGTTCGATCACATCTGATGGAGGATCTTAGTTCACCTCCAGAATCTGCAAAGCATTGTGCAAAGCCTTAAACATTAAATCCAATCCCTCAACCAGCTTCCACCCAGAATCATATGGACAAACAGAGCGGGTTAACCAGACCCTAAAACAATATGTACTCTGTTATCTTTCCAACTTTCAAGGGTCCTGGGTAGACCTATTATTGGAGGGTGAATTCACCTATAATAACTTGTACCACACAGCAACTAAGATATCTCCCTTCTTTGCCAACTTTGGATGCCATCCACAATTCTTGCTCTTGTTTTTTTTTTAACTTGCCATTATTCGCGACATTGCACCGAGATCACATTGTGTATTCGCCATATACATGGTACAGTGTGTCGTTGACGGACTATTGTTAAATTATTACTTGCCAATCCATTAATCTAGCCATATATCCCACTCAATAGTATCATCGTTAGGCACATTATTGCTATTTATGGTGTTTAAGAACCACACTTTTACACAGCTGATCAGTATACTCTTCAGAGTTATTAACAAGAGGAATGTAAAAATAAAATGATGGAGAGGAAAAAGTAACCAAACAGAAAAACCTTAGCAGCGGCTGGTGGCGGAACCCAACCCGTGAATAAAGTATATGGATAGTCTAAAACTTGGCTTTGGGAGAATACAGTATGTGTGTTACCAGACGGTCGTGTTAGCACCTATCTCAATTCTCCAAGAGAATATTCTCCCCACCCTATTTATAGTTTTTTTAGTTTTTTTTTCTTTGTTTAGTGTTGCACTCAACACTCAAGTATGAGGACTATCCCCATTCTCTCGAATAGGCAAAGGTGTAGTGTAGTTCTGCGTCTGTGTTGAGCTGACCCCCTTTGATTTTAATCTATGACTGACGACAATCCCTCCAGCCTGTGCCCCCATTGCATTAGGTCTCCCTCTGCATTCTCATCCACTCGCACTGCCCATAGGCGACACTCTTCCGCCACGCCCCACTACTGCACGTCTGAGGAGGGGGCAGTGTGAGTCCAGTGTATTGCAATACAATAGATAGCTAGAACTAGGCCTAGGAGTACAAACTTGTGTCATAGGCAGGTCCCCTTTTGTGATATTGGAAGGACACCTAGTAGGAACTGTTTGATAGAGGCCTCCACTCACACTGCCGTTGTAGTACAGAGTGCCTGGGTCACTCAATCCCAATATGTTTGTAGGCGCACGCAACTTCAGGTAATATGGACAAATGTAGCGGGGTTCATACTGCATCTTGGGCATGCTGAGGATTACCCTGGAGCCCAACGGGCCAATTGCTGAGGTGTCAGGTATGTGCGGTGTAGATAGTGGAACTGAGTGAGTTTGAACCTAGCATTACTGGATACCTTACGTACCTGTGCCAATACTCTTGTGCATTCCCGTTCAGTGAGTGGGGATGGTAAATCGACCTCCCATCTGTCTCTAACTATGGACAGCTCAACCATGCGATCTTCTTTCAGGCCTTTGTATTTGCATGAAATTAGCCCTCTGGTGGACCCTAGGTCAAGCAGCAATGTCAAAACGTGAGACTCCTCTGGCTTATCCGGGAACGAGGTCTATATTTCGCAGACCGTGCGCAAGATTTTACCATCATGAAAAGAGTGACCGCCAGGCACATGGAAACATTCCCTTGCCTCGTCAAACGTTAAGAAGGACCCGTTCAAATACATGTCCCCAGCCATCGTGCATCCCCCTTCATACCACTTCATGATGTCCATGACTGCCTGGATTTGATGAAACCTTGGAGCCATTGGAGTGGGAACGCACTGGCGTAGGTAGTCCTGCGAAGGACCAGGTTAATTGCCTGCTCGCAGGCCTCCACCACCCACCGTATTATGTTTGGGCAGGCCTTAGTGGCCAATGAACCCATCATGAGATAACTGTGCAATTTTGTCCCGCTACGCCATTCCCTCAGTACCTCTTTTTCAGCAGGGCGGTTCTCCGTGCACCACTGTGCTGCATAATGCAGTAATCCCGCAATATAGTAAAGTCTGAAATCTGGGAGCCCCAGTCCCCCGAGTCCATGTCCAACTTGAGTATATCAAGTTTTACCCTACTGCGTCCCCGGGCCCACACCAATGAGATCAGGAGACTGTTCAGGGTATCAAATGTGGACTTCGAGATGCTACAGAAGGAGTTCTGTAGCACATACAAACAGCGGGGGGCTTCAATGTTCTCACCATGGCCACCCTTCCAATTACTGAGAGGGGAAGTTTATTCCAGAAACAAATCAACTCTTTCAGGCCTGCTATGGCCCTTCCCATATTTAATGCCTATTGAGCTTCTGACTGATGAGCTACCTGTATACCCTGATATCAAAAATGGCCACTTTCCCAGCTGAACCCCACCTCGGGCAGGTCCAGCGTGTCTCTTCGAGCAAGGGCCACCAGTGTAACAATAACTGATTTCCGTTGGTTGATGAGCAAGACTTACGATGATCCAAAGGAGGCCAGTATCTCTAAGAGTACTGGGATTGCCCCTTACGGATGGCGAATGTAAAGAAGTGCATTGTTTGCGTATAACAAAAGTACATGGGTGCGGCCATCGACGACGATACCCACTGAGCCATGTCCCTCCTCAGCTGAACTGATAGTGGTTCCATCGCAAGGGTGAAAAGGAGTGGAGATAGGGGACACCCCTCTCATGTTCCCCTTTCAATATTCATTGCCTCCGATATTAGGCCTCCATTTCGCACTCAAGCTCTTGGCTGGTGGTAAAGTAGTCTAACCCAGGATATGTATTCTTTGCCTAACCCTATTCTCCTCAGGACTTCCCACAGATATGCCCATCACAGTGTGTCAAATGCGTTCTCAAAATCTAGGGTGAATAATGCCACCCTAATATCACTGTCGGCTACTGAGTGTAAGACATGCATTAGGCAATGTATGTTCATTTGTGTGCCTCTTCCCTGTATGAACCCGCACTGGTCTTCATGAAACCAGGTGGGTTACCACCTTACCCAGGTGCACAGCCAAAACCTTTGCAAGTAGTTTAGCATCAAGGCCTAATATTGACAATGGTCTGTATGAGCCTGGGTTGCATGTGACTCTGCCCGGCTTAGGGAGCATGACGATCTGTGTCTCTCTCATAGATTGTGTTAGGGTTCCTGCTCGTTTTGCCTCCTGCAGACATGGAAGTAGTAAATCAGCATATGTCTGACAGAATTCCACAGGGATTCCATCTGGGCCCAGAGATGTACAACGAGCCATGCTTTGTAAGACCTTGCGCAGTTCCTCCAATTTGAGTGCTGCATCTAGGTCTGTTGTTTGTTTCTCTGTGAGGGGGGGCACACCAGCCAGGAACTCCCCATGCTCAAGTGGTGTGGGCTCCGGGGTCTCTCTGTATATCTCGGCTAGATGGCCAAACAAGACAGAAGATTCTTGCCCTTGTTACAACCACAACTTGACACACACCCATACCTCCAAACCAAAGTACAAGACATGACAAACCTAATGCAACGTCTTTGTCAAAACGTTATGATAGCTAAGGTGAGAGATAACAAATTTGCAGATCAAAAACGACAACCAGGACCTTTATATCAACCCAGAGACAAAATGTGGTTGTCCACAAGATACCTGAGGTTTAAACAAAAGTATAAATTCCAACCACGCTTTATTGGCCCATTTTAATTCCTTTGTTGCACAAAACCTGTAGCTTTTTAGTTGAAATTTCCCAAAACAATGTCAATCCATCCAGTGTTTCACACATCATTACTCAACCCAGCACATGGCAAACAGCTTGCATGTCCTGCTGCAATGCTCATTGGAGATCATTAGGGATATGAGGTGCACGGCATCAAAGATTGTAAACAAAAAAGTGCCAAACTATTGTATCTGGTATCTTGGAAAGGATATGGTCCAGAGGAAGACTCCTGGGAACCCTGTGATGCGATCCATGCCCCTCGTTTGTTTAAAGGTCTCATACCACACATCCTCATGCCCCCTCATGACGTGGGTTACTCTACTTTTAGAGAGGTGGACCTTCCTGATCCATCCTTGTTATACACAGGCTCCAGTAGCTCACCTGTGCTACCTGAGGTGTCATATGCTGCTACCTGTTGTGCCATGGTGTCTACATGCTCCTGGGGCATGTACAACTATTCCCAGAAACAGACTGGCACTCTTGCGGCACAAACTGCAATAACACTAGCCAAATGTCATAGACTCTGTAAAACAGACCCTACCCATAACTCATAGCTCTTGCCCAACAAGGGGTAAATGTAAGGCACAAATGGAATGCCTAGTCTTATTTTTGTGTTGCCTATCCAGCTTATTAACTATGTCCTTTGTTTATTGTAGTGCCCTTAATTGCGGCCGCTAACAGGACCATACGATGGCTATCAAAGCTAGCATCGTCCTCTGCTGAATGTGGAGTATTGAGAGACCTAATCGGGAGATCGGCAGCATGCCACGTTTTTACCGTTGTGGGTTCTTCCACGTTGAAGGAGCCCATTGATGCCCTTTTCTGACGGTGAGCATAGAGAGAAATAGGTAGGAGACTTCTGTTTCCTTTGTTGTGTCATAGCCTCCCTGTCCAGTCAGGAGTAGTGACATAACCTTCTTGTTCTCGCAGCGTTATTGAGCCGCATAGCCTTTGGATATGGACATAGCTCCATGTAATGTGGCAGTCAGTGCACTGATACCTGTGTGTCATTGTGCTATTATGTTTTAGTACTATATTTGGCTATTGGATATTATTCACACATTGTTTCAATACTATAGTTGCATATTAGACATTATATAGACTTTGGACACCTTTCTATGTTTCTTTTGGGTGACAAGTTACTTCATATACTATATAGGACAAAATCCTAACTCAAGACAAAATCCTAATTTAAGACAAAATCCTAATTTAGGACAAATTCCGAACTTAGGACAAAATCTTAATTTGGGACAAAATCCTAACTTAGGAAAAAAACCTAATTTAGGACTAAAACCTAATTTAGGACAACATCCTAACTTAAGACAAAATCCTAACTTAAGACTACTAAATACCTTCTGTGAATACCAAAAGTAGTAAGTTTAGGATTTTGTCATAAGCAAGTTCTGTGAATCAGGCCCTGTATTCTTAGTGGAACATACAAATATTATATTCCCAAAGAAAAAAACATGTTCTGAGAACATACGCTGAAACAGGAATTGAACATGAGTGTGTATGAGAATACTGGAAGATCCAGAGACAGCTATTTAAGGATCCCCAAGACGGTTGGCATTTAATGCAAAGCATTTCCTTCTTTTCTTTACAGGTATTGGTCTTTCCAAGTTACTAACAATAATTCAACAAATAGTGTATGTGTAGTTGGTACTATACTGGTGAGGCTATTCTACGCTCATTCTTTTTCATATCTCCTTCACCGCAGTACCCTCCCTAATTCCCTTCTCCTCATCTAGCCACTCTGAACCTCTGTCGTAAGAGTTGTAGCTGCTGGAAGGTGAGCTTCCTGAAGGTACTGCTCCTGAGGAACTGTGTCATGACGGAATCACAGGGGCATAGCTCAATTCCTCCTTTACCATAGTCATTTCTTGAGTAGGAGACCAAGAGATGCTCTATATTGAACATAAAAAAGAGGAGATAGAATCTCTGATTATTGTGAGGTGGAGAATAGAGGTAGGGCTCCATATCATCTTTAGTTATTAACATATGACAGGTATCTGCTCTCTTTTTTTTAAAACTCTTGATATTCTCTTCTCCTTCCCCACATAGTGAGACTGACTCCTTGAAACCAGCACCAGGTCCATCAAAGCTGAAGAAGCCCATTCCTGCAAGTCATTAGCCACTTCCTGCGAATTGCAGCTGACCACTTCTGGGTGCCCCAAGAGATTGTTTCTCAATGATCAAAAGTTGCCCCTGAGTCCGACCGAGTCAGGAGTGGCATCCAAGTCCAAATAGGTCACCAAAGAGAGACAACAGCATTTACCAAATGGTACCGTTGGACCCTCTGTGTACGGAGATCGGCAGCTGGTCTTATTCTACCTCAAACAGGACTCTGAGGGGCATGGACCCTTGTGGTCAAAGTCGTCCTACATAATTGTGGAATGAGGACAACCCTATCGACCGCACAGCATCCAAAGCATCTTTCAGCGTCCACATAATCCTGCATCCCAAGCATCAGAACCACTCCATTGAAGTCTATGGTTGTCTTGATGTAAAGTGTTGAACTGGACTCAAGACTGTTTTAGTGAACAGGTAACTGTTCAAATACTCCTTAGTGGCCCCACTGACCTTCTCCCAGATGGATTTGCTCACCCCACTTGGGTCGAAGTAGCTGAACACAACTCTCTCAAACTTTTCTAAAGTTTCTAAACTTTACAGTTATCAATGCTTGTTTGCACTGTGGACTACAAAGCTGAGATTTACAGTTTACTTTAAACATCTATATCTTCGGAACCCTCTGGTTGATTTTGCTCATTTTGATGTCATAAAATTTCATAAAAATGTAACCAAATTTATATATTAGTGCCAGATTTCTTTTGTGTTATGTGACTTTCCTATTCCATTGTTTGGTGCTTCTAAATGCTTTACACTTGTTCCTTTGTTCAAGCCTTGCAACTCTAGGCCATAGCTACTCAAGATTGATCTAAAGGTTTTACAATTAAGCCTGACTGGACCTAAGACAGTTTTGCAAGCGTATTACATGGTGAGGTCGCACAACCATATCATATAATGGGGAACATCCTTTACGACGTGGATGTTACCCCGCGCTACCATTACGACGCGTCTCTTACAACGCAAGTCGTAACCACGACTTGTGCTGGAGGGCGCTCAAGGACAAGGAATAGTTAATTTACTATTCCAACACCTTCCCGACTATCCACGGGGACTGGTGTTGGAATAGTAAATTAAACTATTCCTAAGTCCGCACCCTACAGCGCAAGTCGTGGTAACGACTTGCGTTGTAAAACACGCGTTGTAACGGTACGCGTGGTAATAGCCTGCGTCGTACCGTCATACATCCCATATAATACACCACAATGGAGGGTAAACAGTGATCTCCAAGCTGATAGTCATGTTTAACTGTTTACTCAGCTCAGGAACTGTGCCAGAAAAAAATGGAAACACGCCATTGTAAAAACAATTGACTGATCCTGATTTACAGTTTACTTTAAACATCTATATCTTCGGAACCCTCTGGTTGATTTTGCTCATTTTGATGTCTTAAAATTTCATAAAAATGTAACCTATATTTATATATTAGTGCCAGATTTCTTTCGTGTTATGTGACTTTCCTATTCCATTGTTTGGTGCTTCTAAATGCTTTACACTTGTTCCTTTGTTCAAGCCTTGCAACTCTAGGCCATAGCTACTCAAGATTGAGCTAAAGGTTTTACAATTAAGCCTGACTGGACCTAAGACAGTTTTGCAAGCGTATTACATGGTGAGGTCGCACAACCATATCATATAATGGGGAACATCCTTTACGACGTGGATGTTACCCCGCGCTACCATTACGACGCGTCTCTTACAACGCAAGTCGTAACGACGACTTGCGCTGGAGGGCGCTCAAGGACAAGGAATAGTTAATTTACTATTCCAACACCTTCCCTTCTATCCACGGGGACTGGTGTTGGAATAGTAAATTAAACTATTCCTAAGTCCGCATCCTACAGCGCAAGTCGTGGTAACGACTTGCGTTGTAAAACACGCGTTGTAACGGTACGCGTGGTAATAGCCCGCGTCGTACCGTCATACATCCCATATAATACACCACAATGGAGGGTAAACAGTGATCTCCAAGCTGATAGTCATGTTTAACTGTTTACTCAGCTCAGGAACTGTGCCAGAAAAAAATGGAAACACGCCATTGTAAAAACAATTGGCTGATCCTGAAAAATGTAAGAATTATTGGCCAATATCTCTCCTGCCAGGACCTAGCAAAGTCCTTGAGAAACATGTCAATATAAGCCTTTCTTTATATCTTGAAACTAAACAATCTTCTACATCAGCCACAGACCGGTTTCCGGTGACGCAGTATCAATGAAATTGCCCTGCTTGCTGCCACAGAAGGGTTGAATGCCATTTTAGATCAGAGTGGGACCGTTGCTATGATTCTGTTGGATCTAAGGACTGCATTTGATACAGTTTCTCATCAGGTATTAATTACAAGGTTAAAGGAAGTTGGAATCTCGGGATCTGCACTCATGTGTCTAATTTCATTCTTGTCTAACAGAACCTTTCAAGTCTATGATGGGGCTACTATGTCCAACACCTGTTCTCTTAACTGTGGGGTCCCTTGAGGGTCCTAACTGAGTCCAACACGGTTCAATCTGTATGTCCTTGAACTGGCAGAAATCATAAACAATTATGGTTTCACCACTATATCGTGGGCTGATGACACCCTGATTGTCATCTCCCATCCCACCAAGCTGTAAAAACCACGCCCCCTCTCAATGCTTGCTATTAGCATGTGTGGAGTGGATGGCAGCAGTTAGCCTTAAACTTAACAGAGAAAAATCCGAGGTGCTTGTGGCAGGAAACAACCCCTCGAGATGGGTGGAACGGAACTGGCCTGTTCCTCTTTGTAACTTTCCTACTCCAAAATCTGAAGTCAAAAGCCTTGGTTTCTGGATTGATAATAAAATTACAATGGCAACCAGAGCCAAGAAACTGGCATCGATTTGCTTTGGTATATTAAGAACTCTCAGTAAATGGCTACTAGAGATTAGTAATACAAGGGTTAGTTATCTCCAGAGTTGACTGTGGGAATTCCCTGTACCTGGGCAGTCCGAAGTTTGTAATAAAAAGACTTCAAGTTGGTCAAAGTGCTGCTACACAGATACTATTGAAAATTCCCAAGCTCCACTCTACCACCGCTGCTCTGGCAAACCTTCATTGGCTGCCTGTATACTTAAGAGGATACATTTTAAGGTAGTGTAAGGCTCACAAAGCGATATACAAAAGAGGTCCCACATTGATTCAAAATGTGCTTACCCTATATATTCCTGCAAGAATTCTGCGTTCTAAAACTGAACGTGTTGTCACAGGAGTGGCAGCAGGCCCTTTGTATTCCTGGCACCTTAACTCTGGAACGCACTTCCTCTGAACCTAAGACAAACCAAATCTGAAGTAGAGTTTAGAAAACTGTTAAGGACCTTGTTTTAATAGTATGCTAAATTGTAGGATATAAGGTTGTCACAGTGTTGGGTAGCCCTTCTGAGTAGTCATGCTCTCATGAAATTCTCATGAATAGAATAAAAATAGAACCTATAATTATATATTGGTGGTAGGTTTATTTTGTGTTGTGTGACTTTCTTATTCCGTTGTTTGATGCTTCTAAATGCTTTATACTTGTTCCTTTGTAGAGGCCTTGCTACTCGAAGCCACAGCTACCCAAATTTGAGCTAAACGTTTTATGAACGAGCCTAACTGGACCCAAGACCTGTTTTGCGAGTGTATGGTAAGGTTGCACAACTGCACCATATAAAACAGCACAATCCTCACACTAACCATTCACTAGTATGGATTCTGAGGGGGGGACTAGGATTGCACGCTTAATGCAGCTCGTAAGTAGACCAGAGTGGCCCAAATGTAGAAGGTGAAATGAATGGCCACTCAGTATAATTTTTGATCAATACAGCTTCACGACTCATCCTATGAAGGTTCCCAACCTATCCCTCTCAGAAAATGAAATCCAAGTTGTAGGGATTTTAATCAAGGAGATAACCAATACCATTTCAGCAAATGCCCCTGTAAAGACTGGCCCTATTGAAAATACCTAATAATTCGTAATATGTGACACAAGTCCTGTTAATTTATTGGGAAGGGTTCTTTTGTGCACGATGAACTGCACAATTTTCTGTACCCTAGAAGGAGAGGCAATTCAGAACCAAGATGAAGATGCTGACCTTAAAATAAAATTACAAGAGTCGGAAGTTTGTTTGTTCCCTATAGAGTAAATCTTAATAAATAGAATTACAATCCAATAAGTATAACCCAAATTATGCATTTTTAAAGTTTTCAGTAAAAGTAGCACCAAGAAGCACTAGCGTCACTTGTGTTTTTCTAGTTGTGCTGGACAGGGCTAAAGTCAAAAGCAGGGGCAGCTGGTGGAATTTGAAACTGGTGGGGTGAATGCAGAACGAATCAACGTATGCGAGCGAGAGCAGCGAGCGAGCTCGACGGCAATAAGGAGGGTTAGGTGGGGTTCTCCCCCGTGAAGACATTTTTTTTAAAAATCACATTTTTTTGGTGCGATTTTCAGCACTATTTCTGTGATAAATGGACTAAAAATTCAGTTCTAGGCATTTATCAAAGAAAACTCATACATTATGTTAGAGAATTTCTGGGTTGCCAAACAAGTCTGACTTTTGAAGAGGGCTAGGGTACTAAGCAAGACTGCTTTGGCTCTACCCTTTCCAATAGAAAACATTAGTTAGTGATGTGAACAAGTTCAATGGACAAACCTGGGGTCTGGGGAGAGTCTCTCTCCTGAGGAAGAAATTTAAAAAAGATTGGCAAATGCTGCATTTTAAAGCAAATGAATGCATCGATAAAGCAAGGCTTATTAAGCAGTGGGAACGTATAGTCTTGAAATATTAAACACATTAAAAACTGCCCCGTATCTTCTTGCATTAATTTGTTCAACAGTTACTGTAATATGTAAATTGTTCTGCATGACAACTTTAGCCATTTAAAAATGTATGCTTGCCCAGTGTCTTGCACTGCATGCAGCATTAATTTTCGAAAATATGCTCTAACCAGACTTCGGGAAGCACCTACAGCTGCTGGCTGTAACCAGTCATATAGAAATATGTTTTGCAGGTCTGTAAGTAAGATGAAAAAAGTGGGTGCTCCCTATAAAGGAACATGCCAAATACATTTCTGTGATTCCCATAGTGTGCCATCAGACCGGTATTTTGGTTTGATTTCTCTCTGAGATGCAATTTTATCCAGATAAATGGCACAGCAACTGTGAGTGTTTTGATCGTGCGCGAGGCCTGGAGCTCGTGTTCCACAGTTGATGCACAGTACTAACGGAGCTGTCGCATTTTCCACCTCATGAAGATCTTATTTTCAACAATCCATTACCTTATCTCGCTGCCATTAATGATGCTGTAAGTGGAACAAGATAACATGCCTAAATTGCCAGAGGGGCACTGTTTCATCAAAATGACAGAATTATTAAACAAAGACGAATATGCGTAATTAAACATACGTGCGAGCAAAGAGATGTACATGCACTCTTTTTCACACTCTAGTTATCTCTGTCTCCCTCTTTTGATTGCTCTGTATCTCTTTTTCTCATTCTCACTCCCTCCCTCCCGCTCATTCTACTCTATCTTGGACTTACTCTTGCTTTTTTTCTCTGTCTTGCTCGAATTCTCGCGTTCTCTCCCTTCTGTAAATCTCTCTCTTTCCCTCCCTTTTGTTTTGCTGTCTCTCTCTCCCTCTTTTGCACTCTTCTCCTGAGCCTCTGTTTCCGGGCCTACCTTTATTGCCCTCTGTGCATCAAATGGATAACACCCTCCCTAGTTTGGAATATGACTCGTGCACCGCACATTAAGACAGTGTTTTCTTTTTTCCGTCTCCTCATAGTATGATGAGGGACAACATTGTCATAAAATAATAAACGTTGACACTTCCATGAAATACTGACGTGTCTCCAAACAAAACACGGGGATGCGCCAGTTATTGTGCGCCACAGCTCCGCCACCCATGGTGCGATACAAAAGGGGATGATGGACGGAGCGCTTGAGCAAATCAAACACTCACCCCCAGTCAACTGATCTGGGTTTAATCCATCACCATTCTTTAGCCCACTCAGCCACCCCATTTCAGACATGGCTATATGCAAATCAGTCTGACCCTGTGCCTCATGGGAACAGTCCAGCCCGAACTGCCAAGCCATGTCTTCCATGGACCGGAAACAAGCATCCTGGGAACGGTTTCGGATTCATAATCCTCATCAGACAGGCTATCTTGAATCCAGTGGCCAAGTGAGCAAGGGACTCACGTCTGAGCATACCCTGCCACACTTAGGGCGAACAAAGCGATACAAAAGGGGATGATGGACGGAGCGCTTGAGCAAATCAAACACTCACCCCCAGTCAACTGATCTGGGTTTAATCCATCACCATTCTTTAGCCCACTCAGCCACCCCATTTCAGACATGGCTATATGCAAATCAGTCTGACCCTGTGCCTCATGGGAACAGTCCAGCCCGAACTGCCAAGCCATGTCTTCCATGGACCGGAAACAAGCATCCTGGGACCGGTTTCGGATTCATAATCCTCATCAGCCAGGCTATCTTGAATCCAGTGGCCAAGTGAGCAAGGGACTCGCGTCTGAGTATACCCTGCCGCACTTAGGGCGAACAAAGCGATACAAAAGGGGATGATGGACGGAGCGCTTGAGCAAATCAAACACTCACCCCCAGTCAACTGATCTGGGTTTAATCCATCACCATTCTTTAGCCCACTCAGCCACCCCATTTCAGACATGGCTATATGCAAATCAGTCTGACCCTGTGCCTCATGGAAACAGTCCAGCCCGAACTGCCAAGCCATGTCTTCCATGGACCGGAAACAAGCATCCTGGGACTGGTTTCGGATTCATAATCCTCATCAGCCAGGCTATCTTGAATCCAGTGGCCAAGTGAGCAAGGGACTCACGTCTGAGCATACCCTGCCACACTTAGGGCGAACAAAAAGATACAAAAGGGGATGATGGACGGAGCGCTTGAGCAAATCAAACACTCACCCCCAGTCAACTGATCTGGGTTTAATCCATCACCATTCTTTGGCCCACTCAGCCACCCCATTTCAGACATGGCTATATGCAAATCAGTCTGACCCTGTGCCTCATGGGAACCGTCCAGCCCGAACTGCCAAGCCATGTCTTCCATGGACCGGAAACAAGCATCCTGGGACCGGTTTCGGATTCATAATCCTCATCAGCCAGGCTATCTTGAATCCAGTGGCCAAGTGAGCAAGGGACTCACGTCTGGGCATACCCTGTCACACTTAGGGTGAACAAAGCGATACAAAAGGGGATGATGGACGGAGCGCTTGAGCAAATCAAACACTCACCCCCAGTCAACTGATCTGGGTTTAATCCATCACCATTCTTTAGCCCACTCAGCCACCCCATTTCAGACATGGCTATATGCAAATCAGTCTGACCCTGTGCCTCATGGGAACAGTCCAGCCCGAACTGCCAAGCCATGTCTTCCATGGACCGTAAACAAGCATCCTGGGACCGGTTTCGGATTCATAATCCTCATCAGCCAGGCTATCTTGAATCCAGTGGCCAAGTGAGCAAGGGACTCACGTCTGAGCATACCCTGCCACACTTAGGGCGAACAAAGCGATACAAAAGGGGATGATGGACGGAGCGCTTGAGCAAATCAAACACTCACCCCCAGTCAACTGATCTGGGTTTAATCCATCACCATTCTTTAGCCCACTCAGCCACCCCATATCAGACATGGCTATATGCAAATCAGTGTGACCCTGTGCCTCATGGAAACAGTCCAGCCCGGACTGCCAAGCCATGTCTTCCATGGACCGGAAACAAGCATCCTGGGACCGGTTTCGGATTCATAATCCTCATCAGCCAGGCTATCTTGAATCCAGTGGCCAAGTGAGCAAGGGACTCACGTCTGAGCATACCCTGCCACACTTAGGGCGAACAAAGCAATACAAAAGGGGATGATGGACGGAGCGCTTAAGCAAATCAAACACTCACCCCCAGTCAACTGATCTGGGTTTAATCCATCACCATTCTTTAGCCCACTCAGCAACCCCATTTCAGACATGGCTATATGCAAATCAGTCTGACCCTGTGCCTCATGGGAACAGTCCAGCCCGAACTGCCAAGGCATGTCTTCCATGGACCGGAAACAAGCATCCTGGGACCGGTTTCGGATTCATAATCCTCATCAGCCAGGCTATCTTGAATCCAGTGGCCAAGTGAGCAAGGGACTCACGTCTGAGCATACCCTGCCACACTTAGGGCAAAAAAAGCAATACAAAAGGGGATGATGGACGGAGCGCTTGAGCAATTCAAACACTCACCCCCAGTCAACTGATCTGGGTTTAATCCATCACCATTCTTTAGCCCACTCAGCCACCCCATTTCAGACATGGCTATATGCAAATCAGTCTGACCCTGTGCCTCATGGGAACAGTCCAGCCCGAACTGCCAAGCCATGTCTTCCATGGACCGGAAACAAGCATCCTGGGACCGGTTTCAGATTCATAATCCTCATCAGCCAGGCTTTCTTGAATCCAGTGGCCAAGTGAGCAAGGGACTCACGTCTGAGCATACCCTGCCACACTTAGGGCGAACAAAGCAATACAAAAGGGGATGATGGACGGAGCGCTTGAGCAAATCAAACACTCACCCCCAGTCAACTTATCTGGGTTTAATCCATCACCATTCTTTAGCCCACTCAGCCACCCCATTTCAGACATGGCTATATGCAAATCAGTCTGACCCTGTGCCTCATGGGAACAGTTCAGCCCGAACTGCCAAGCCATGTCTTCCATGGACCGGAAACAAGCATCCTGGGACCGGTTTCGGATTCATAATCCTCATCAGCCAGGCTATCTTGAATCCAGTGGCCAAGTGAGCAAGGGACTCTTGTCTGAGCATACCCTGCCACACTTAGGGCGAACAAAGCGATACAAAAGGGGATGATGGACGGAGCGCTTGAGCAATTCAAACACTCACCCCCAGTCAACTGATCTGGGTTTAATCCATCACCATTCTTTAGCCCACTCAGCCACCCCATTTCAGACATGGCTATATGCAAATCAGTCTGACCCTGTGCCTCATGGGAACAGTCCAGCCCGAACTGCCAAGATCTTTGACTGCGTGTGAGTGTTTGATGATTCAGATGCTCCATCCATCACCACCCCCTTTTGTACCGCTTTTGGCCGCCATAAGTGTGGCAGGGTATGCTCAGACGTGAGTCCCTTGCTCACTTTGCCACTGGATTCAAGCAAGCCGGGCTGAAGACGGCTGGAATGCCAGAAACCGGTCCTCAGAAGCTTGTTTCCGGTCCAGGGAAGACATGGCTTGGCAGTTCGGGCTGGGCTGCTCCCATGTGGCACAGGGTCAGACTGATTTGCATATAGGCATGTCAGAACTGGGGTGGCAGAGTGGGCTAAAGAACGGTGATGGATTAAACCCAGATATTTTGACTGGGTGTGAGTGTTTGATTGATTCAGATGCTCCGTCCATCACCACCCCCTTTTGTACCGCATTTACAATGCGTCGCACCATGGGACAAATACGGCACAGACGCGTGACGCATCTGTGCCGTAAAGGCGGCGCATTGCTGGAGTTGCGTCACAAGCGCGACGCAGCTCCAGCAATGCTCTGGGGGGCCCTATCTGTCCAATGCTGCGTCAAGCCTTACGTCTGCTTCAAGGAGGCGCAGGGTTTTGACGCAGCATTGGCCTAAAAGTGCCTGCGTGAAATCTTGTAGATTTCACGCAGGCACTTTTGCGAGGCACACCTGCCCCAGAACGCCCACCCTGCACCGGAACGCCCACAGGTGCGTCACGTTGTAAATGGGTCGCAGGGATGTGAAGGATTCGAAATAATTACTAATGGACCATACTCACCAATAGCCCATACACCAATAGTATTAACAAGAATTCAGTCGGCAATGGAGAAAGTTCAAACGTTTATTCCACAAGTACAAGCCCTGACAGGGGAGCCTCGGTCTACACGACCCACAGAGGTGCGCAGAGGAGACTGACTACATGCATAAGATACAAAGCATATATACGTTTCATACATCCCACAATGACACCGTAAAAGGAAAGATACAAGTTGTCAGCGAGCCAAGAGGAATACCCATATAAGGCACAATTGATTTGCTAGCAGCCTAGGCCTAAGCTATTCCGGGGGCAGGTCAGTGAGGTGCCTCTCGGTCTATCTGTAGTCCGGGGAGTACAGGAACGGGCTCTGCTAGAATGTGAGCATCCCACGAGAAGGGCAGGTGTGACCTTGGGTTTCCTTGAGCTACAAACTAGAAAATGGGGCAGACAGCTAAACCAGCCATCATGGTTTCATACAGATAACTTAATCACGTGGTTTCAGGGAAACCGTGCTTGAAACAGAGAAACGAAAAAGCGTGGTTTCGGTCATGTCAATAGGTTTAAGTCATATCAAAGTGAATCATTCTCAACTATAGGAATACAATAAATATAAAGTAATACTGATGTGCGGTTATAAGGTTATATTGTATATATTAGGCCAATATCAATATATATCGAATTTATATCCCATCAGACGGCCCTTTTGGCCTACTATAGCCAATATAACTTAGATTAATTCTACAAAAACTCCCTCATCAATCTGCATCAGATCAGACACCTCCTTCTGTATCATTTGTTTGTCGGCTTTGGCTTGTCTTGAGATGTTCAAGGCAGACGTTATCCTAGCTGCGCAGAAAGAACAACAGGTTGGGCCGCAATGGAGACATAGACAACAAATAAATATTACTCCAAAGGCTCCAGCCAGGACCATGAATATCTTCCAACCCCAAGTAGCCAAGAGACCCCAAAACCAACCACTGAGGGACCAAGTACCATTTTCCACATGTGCTTCACTAGCTAAACGATGTAATTTCTGTATTGCAAGGTGAATGGTAGGGGCCGAATCAGGAATAAATACGCAGCAAGAGCTGCCGATCACGCGACAGGCTCCGCCCCTATCTGCGAGGATGACGTCAAGAACCATTCGGTTCTGAAGCGAAACAAGCCTCGTCGCCTGAAGCTCAACGGTAATGTTGGTCAGGATCCCAGTAGTGGTTTGAACCACATTTTCCACTATTCTTGACAAACGTCTTATACTACGGCTATTAAAAATAGGTCCCCAAAAAGGAGTAAGACCTTTAGCAAAATCCTCAAATTGTTGCAGGGAGGTGTCGGTCTGATCAGTACCCTCAGTATCAAAACTCCTAATGCTTCGATGAGCTCCTACTTCCCTTCGAACCAATTGATGGGTCCTGTGGTAATCAGGTGGGGCAATATAAACTGGGGGATAAAGTAATGAGAGGTAGCAACGCCCTGCCCATCCCCTTGGAAGCCAAATATATGCGTTTTCTCCACATACAAAATATACATCGGGAGGAGTGATTATAGGAGGAGTACTATATGTTTGCAAAGTGTAAGTGTAATTACATTTACTCTTCCCTACCTTAACATGGCCCCGTCCCTGTATGCAAAAGTGGGAGGTAGTGTTAATGATAGGGATTGGCAAGGCTTTGTCATTTGTAACATTTCGCTCTATTAAAATGCTGAAAATACATGGTGTAATTAAAAAGCTCAAAATCCTGCATCTCTTCCTGCAACCAAGTAACATTTTTATAATCAGTATATACATTCATGCAAGCGTTTGGATCCAAAGATCCCTCCCCTCCATTTCCCTCAGCATCAAATCCTTGATGTTGTTCTATATACTTCAGAATGGCTTCGTAATCCCGTTCAGTATATATCTTAGGTTCAGCTACATAATGGGAATACATCAATGATAATAATTGGAACCAGGCCTCACAGCTAGCTAAATAAGATAATGGTAGAGAAATAAACAATTCATGTTGATGCATAACTGACGGAAGTAACCCACAAACCCAACAATTTGTTTTGTTCGTGGTGCTGTGGGTTTGATGTAGCATTTCAATAAAAGCATTTTTTACATAAGTTTCCCTGTGCCGAGCCTTATGAGGAGGTAAGAATAAAAGAGGTGTTCCTGCGGGGCAGGGGTAGTTCCTAACCATTTCTGTACAGGGTGCTGAAATTCTAAATATGCAAATACACACATCAAAATCACTGTACTTATGACGATAAAAGCCACGAATGCCACCTTCACTCTGGTGGGCCATCCGGAAAACAAATGCATGTTATCAATATAACGTCGGGGGGCAAGTGGTCGTTCATCCTCCATCGCAAATCGGGCAAAAGGAAACATGCTCTCTAAAAGTCCAAATCTAACTTGGTCCCTTTCTATAAGTCCAAATCTAATCTTTGTATCCACAAAGCATGCACACCACCAGAGGGGTTCTTCTTGCCGTCATGGGATATTCTTCCTGTGTCCGTTTAGAGCCTCACAGGCAGACTCTTATCCTCCATTCAAAAGGGAAACAACTTATTCTCCAGTGGAACGACCGCGGCCCTTAACTCAGTCTTTCTTTCTGAACAGAGCTATTTATCACAGTGTTCCAAGCTCTCAACGCATTCAGTCCAGTGTCTCGCTCAGTATCCCAGTAACTCTATTCAATATTCCTCAACTCAAGTCTTTTTCTAACTCCTACCATTGGAAGCTGGGGTACCGCGCTGTTTTCGGGGCCGCAGGTCGTATTTACGATGGCCAGGTTGCTCCTGATCAGAAAACAATTCCGTTGCAAGGGCATCTGATGCATTCGAAACCGGTGATGCCCTGGGGACAGCAGCCTCTGCTGGTTGAGCCGCTGCCTTTTCACTTGGGGCCAACACCTCTTTTTGCTGCCCCTTCTCTTGAGCATCCGAAAAGGGCACAAAATCTTTCGGCTGTTCCCCTTCTTGGCTCGGGACTCCAATGCTGTTTTGTAAATCAAAGGGCAAAGGCAACGGCAGGCGCTTCAGGTGACTAATATGGATCCAATGCTTTCTTCCGTGCACCTTAACTGCCGTCCTCGTAGCCAAGATAATCTTGTAGGGTTCGGACCACTTCGGTTCCAAACTCGATTTCTTCTGATAGTTCTTTACAAGGACCCACTGCCCTGGCTCCAGTCGATGTCCAGGACCCTCTGGTAGCGGCTGCAATGTGTTCGATACCTGTTGATGAATAGAACGCAGATCTTTAGTCAAAGCATACAAGTAATCTGTCATTAATGGGTACTCAATATCTCTAAAGGATCTAGGTCTCGGGACTCCCCATACATTAGCAGGACGGCCAAAAATGACCTCATAAGGTGATAGACCAGTTCTAGTGTGGGGAGTTGTTCTTATTGACAATAATGCTAATGGAAGTGCGTCAGGCCACTTTAGTCCAGTACTGGCACAGATCTTAGCCATCTTTTTTTTTTTTTGATTTTTCAAAACCTTTATTATTCTCATCAATGTGTACATTGCTATTTAGCCAACAACCCGGAGGCAGGCAGCTTATTGATATAGCGTTACACCATCTATACGGATACATGACGTACACCTGTGTAAGTCTTTATCATTTGTACAGAACTTGGTAACCAAAAGAAACAACTGTAAGCGAGTGTCGTAAATCAGTGAGCAGTACTCCGAATGAATGTACATGGATATAACTTAATTTATCCGCTTTTCAGTATGACTGGTCGTGCAACTTGGTCCACACACACACACTCCTCAGTCTAACCCCTCCTGCACTCCTCAGTCACTGTCATTCCCCTCCGTCCTAGCCAGCCAGTCCACCAATGGTTGCCATATGTCTGCCGGCCTTGAGCACAGCGGCATCATTTCCCAGTAGGCAGACAGTTGGTCCTTACAGTACATTGCAGATTTTACCCAGCTTGATATTCTCGGCGGAGCCCTTTGCTTCCAGTGAATAGCTATTTGCCGCTTGGCCAGCAGCAACAGAAGGGCTACTAGTCTCCGGGATGCACTTGGTACCTGCATTACAAATCCCAGGAGTGCCACTAGCTGGTCTGGGCCTATAGGTGTTTCCACTATCTGCCCTATGCTACGGAAGACTATCTCCCAAAATCTGTGTATTGGCCCACATACCCAGGCTAGATGATAGAACGTAGCCTCCCTCTCGCCACATCTCCAGCAAGAGGCATCCGCCTGCAGACCCATTGTAAATAGCTGCTTGGGTGTGCGGTACGTTCTGTGTAAGTAGTTGAAATGTATAAGCCGCAATCTATAATTGGGCGAGAGGTGTTCAAGTTGTGTACAGCAAAATGTCCATTGTTTTTCTGTAATTCTATTGCCTGCTTCTGCCTCCCATTGTACCCTTGAGTCAATGTGCGGAACAGGTGTTGCATTCTGTGTCCTCCAGGGCCGCTAGCGATGGTGGGGCCGCAGGGAACACCGGATACCTGTGTTTGCACACCGCCCTGAGTTGATAGTATAGTAGTAGTTCTGAGGCCTTCGGTTCGGACGACGCAATCATATCTTGTAGTGTAATGAAAATGTCATCTGGGTACAGGTCGCCTGCTACTTTCAGGCCACATTCATGCGCCCTCCGTACTACTGCCGCGTCCGTGAGAGGCCCCAGCAGTGGGTTACCCTCCAATGGCATGCTCGGGGCATAGAGTTAATTTACACCCGCTCTTTTTGCGATACCCGACCACGCCCATCTCACCACCTCTTCATTATCGATGTCCTCTTGTGACCGTTTGTATTTCCTGTACGCCGCTGCCTTTAGGGGGCACGGTGTCGCCACGTCAGTCTCTATTGCCACGTGCGGTTGATAAGGGATCGGGTGTTGCCAGTAGTGCAGGTATTGGGCCTGCGCACTATAAGCATACAGCTCAAAATCCGGAGCTGCCAGACCTCCCTGGCGGAATGGAAGTGTAAGAAGATTCCAGGTCACTCTAGGCTGCTTGCCCGCCCAGACCAGTTCGAGTATAGCAGACCTAAGGCGGCGGAAAAACGCCATAGTTAAGGGCAGGGGGATGTTTATAAATAAATAAAGACATTTGGGGACCACCACCATTTTGGTGATAGCTATGCGGCCTGTCAGTGACAGCGGGAGTGTCTTCAATTTCTTCAATTTGCTCTCAAGCCAATCCATTGCCACCCCAAAATTCGATAGCCAAATGTCCTGGATAGAGCAGCTCATTTTAATTCCTAGGTATTTGACTTCATCCGCAACCCAATCTATCGGGAATTCAGTGTGGCATTTATTTGTACCGTCCGTTAATGGCAGCATAGTCGATTTCGACCAGTTTATGTTTATACTAGTGAGCCCACTGTAACGTACCACCTCTCTCATCAGCGGGTCAAAGTTCTCTGCCGGATTCATCATGTATATGGTGACTAGCTGCCCGTTCCGACATTGTCCGGGTATAAAAAAGATTTACCTGAAGGACGGCAAACTTTACCAAACGCTACCCCACCGCTTTCCAATTCAGCAGGCGTCCTAGAATGCACACACAACAACGCTGCAGGGCACGCACACCTCCCGACGTGCACGAACACTAATCTTATCCCAGTGAGATTAGCGTTCGTGCACGTCTTGAGGTGTCCGTGCTGTTCAGCGTTGTTGTGTGTGGGCGTGTGCATTCTGAGACGCCTGCGTTTATCCCCGGTTGAGATCGGTAACGCTTATGCCCACAAAGGTTGCTTCGCAACATATGTTATTAACGCCGCCTGAATGGCAATGTGCGTGAATGCGGCACACCTTGTGTCTTCTATACGGACGTGTGAGAAGTGATCATAACTCGTGAATGGAAAGATGCGCTACTGAATGACGCGGCCATTTTTTTGTTATAAAATTTGTGGCACGCCCCTCTGAGAACGCTGTTGTGGTACGCCCCTCTCACAAAGTATAATGTGTGTACTTTGACATGGCTACGACCACGCACCTGACACGCCCACGGCCCTCTTAGTGTGAGACACGCCCACGCCCCTCTGACAACGGTTACAGCCACAAAGTAAAATGTGTGTAGTTTGACACGCCCATGAGCACGCCCCCAACACGCCCACACTAACACCCACGCCCACAAGGGATAACTTTACCCCTAAGGTTCTTTGACATTTCTAATGTATATGGTGGCCACCTGTATAGCCTATGTCCATCTGCTGCAACTCCCCTTTCCAATGCTGTATTGGGTGTTGTGATTGGTGCTGTACTTCTTGAGTTTACCCGCCTCAAAGGTTTCAGCTCTCTCTTTATAATAGTAGTATGGATATCGTCGGCATACATGGATATGAGCAGGCCGCGCGATGTAAAGCCAATGCTTCGCTGAGTATGATGTTGACGCATGTGTGCCGCAAGTGGTTCGGTGGCAATAGCGAACAGCAATGGTGATAGCGGACACCCTTGTCTAGTCCCTCTGGTAATAGGGATAGGGGCTGAGATCTGCCCATTTACCCGCACTCTAGCGGTCGGGTTGTTGTATAGTATGCTGATTCGTTTGGCGAACAGCGGACAGAATCCCATACGGGTGAAGAGGGCAAGCAGAAACTTCCACTCAAGGGAATCAAACGCTTTTGTCGCATCCAATAATGCGGCTGCGGCTTGCACCTTGGGGTCTAGGTAGTGCAGGAGCCCAAACAGTACCCTCAAATTATGCTAAGTGGACCTCTCCAGTACAAATCCCGATTGATCGGAGAGCGCTATTTGCGGCAACATGTATTTAAGTTGGTCCGCGAGCAACTTCGCATAGATTTTGGCATCTATATTTATTAACGAGAGTGGGTGATAGGAGTCCGGGTTAGTGGTGTCCTTTCCAGGTTTAAGCAGTGTGATTATCATTGCTTTGCGCATGCCTGATTCAACTGCTTCCTCAAAGACCCTGTGCAGTCTGGGCACCAGGATGTCCGAATATTCTTTATAGAAGTCTGCCGTTAGCCCGTCAGGGCCTGGCGCTTTGCCTGGTGGCAGGCTAGCTATTATCGCTCTAATTTCATCTTGTGTGAACGGCAAATCCATGTATTGTCTGGCCCCATTGTTGAACCATGCTAAGGCTATTGTGTCTAGATATTCTGTTAGGACCTGGTCGTCCAGCGTCACCCTGGAAGTGTATAGTGCTGTGTAGTAATCAGTCATGACTTTAAGTATTGCATGAGGCTCTCTGACCGAGTCTCCTCCCTCATCCTTGAGTTCCAGCACATAGTCCATCCCTCTCGGCACTCGAAGCATGTTCGCCAGTGTCCGCCCAGCCCGGTCGCCCTCCCCATATCGTCTAGCCTGACTATCCTTGGCCAGATATGCCACTTCCCTGTCCGCCTCTTCCTGGTACTGATAAAGTTTCAATCTGAAATCAGCACAAACTCTATCTGTTGGCGCTTCAGTTAGTAGAGCTTCGAGCGCAGCTAGTTCTGTCTCTAATTTACTTAAGGTGTCTCTTATTGATCTGAGCACCCCAGTTTTCAGCGACATGCAGTACCCTCTCGTCACCACCTTGCAAGCCTCCCACAGTGTGCCTGGGGAATCCACTGAGCCGTCGTTGAGCTCAAAGTACTCTTCCAACTTATCTCTTAGTTCTTGCTTGAATACCTGATCTCGAAGTGCCCGGGAAGGGAATCTCCAACTGAATGGTTGGACATACTGTGATGGGGTCGACAGTGTCAGACAGACCGGGGCATGATCAGACAACGATCGCGGCAGGTGTGTTACCTCAATTGTTAAGGCGTGGACATCCCTGGACAGAAGCCAATAGTCCAGTCTGGACCATGCAGCTCTATGCAACGTTAAGCATGTACCCTCCCGGGTCCCGGGGTGTATCTCCCTCCATGAATCCACCAATTGCGCATCAGTTATGATATCTCCCAGCGCTTCTGCTGCTCTAGGGTGATGTTCCCTGACCGCCCCCTGTCTGTCCATGGTGTCCGACAGTACAACATTGTAATCCCCACCCCACATAATCGCGGCCGGGCCACGAGTCTGAATCTTATGCCATAGATCACAGTAGAAATCGGGGTTGTTGTCATTAGGGCAATAGACATTCACCAACACTATTCTCATGCCACACAGCGTCCCCACCAACAGTATGAATCTGCCTTCATCATACTTGACTTCCTCAAATGTTTTCCATTGTAGACCTCTTTTTACCATTATCGCCACCCCACGTGAGTAGTTAGAATATGATGCGTGAACAATCTCACCCCATCTATTGTGCCTGAGCAAGTGAGCGGCAATGGCAGTCAGGTGAGTCTCCTGCAGGAAGCATATGTCGATATCCTTCCTGAGTAAGAAAGCTTGCACCAATCTAGCCTTTCGTCTATCATTCATGCCTCTCACATTCCAGGTTAAACAGTTTATTTGCTTCACGTCTGCAGTAATGAGATATATGTTCCCCATATCGCGTCATATCCATACATCTTCCCATAGTCCTGTCTCCATGTGAATAGTGTGGCACATCCCAACAATTTCCCCGGCTGCAACATGTCCAACCAGCCATAGTACGTTGCATGATGTCGTTGCCAACCAGGCAACCCATGCTTTCCATCATCCAGCGCAGCGCAATTATTCGCTTCAAACGACTTATGGCTTAAAATCAAACATAAAACAACATAACACCCCAACCTGAAGTCATCGCAGTCCCCACCCGCTCCAACCCCCCAATTAGGTTGTGCAATTTCCCCCCTACACACCCCCCGTCTACCAGAACATTATCAAAAGTCTTCATCAGTAACAAAGCAATGGGAATCATCCCTAGGGGTACGCAGGTTGGTCTCCTACTAACCCTGTACTTTTGCCAGGGTGATCGAGCGCTGGCCTAGGTGTGACCGCTCAAGGACCCCCCACCCCCATGCGCATTCCTGAGCTTGTTAACTTATCTGCACACGGCAAACCCTCAGCATTCCAGTCAGGCTGTCCGGACACCCGCAGGCGGTCACCGCCGAGACCTAGTGCAGTTCCTGATCGGCATCTCCAAAATTTACTCAACGTCACTTAGTCTCTCCTGCGTTTCCGGCTCCTCAGAGTGTGCCTGATTTTTGTGATCTCTTGCCAGTTGTTTAGCATATTGCAAAGCCGCTTTTGCGTCCACAAAGAAAGATGGTCTGCACGGGCCTTGTACTCTAAGTTTCGCAGGATAGATTAACGAGTATTTAGTTCCTATTTGCTGGAATATCTTCTTCGCCGGTACGAATTCCCTCCTAACTGCCTGAACCTGCATGGTGAAATCCGGGTATATTGCAATGTGATTGCCCTGATATTGCAGATCTTTCATGTCTCTTGCCATGCGCAATATCGTGTCACGGTCTCTATAGTTCAAGACGCGGGCTATAATGGGTCTGGGTGGTGTACCTGGTTTGGGCTTGGGACCAAGTGTTCTGTGTGCCCTTTCCACCAGGAACATCTGTGAAAGCCCCGATCCAAAAAGATCTTTCATCATTCCCTCGACATACAGTTCCATGCTGGTAATATTTGTCGATTCCGCCACTCCGGTGACTCGGACGTTGTTGCGCCTCGAGCGCGCCTCCAAATCTTCGTTCTTTTGTTGGATGAGCGCCAGTACGGTGTCCATGCCACATATTTTTTTGTCCATGTCAGTGTGATTTTCTTCTGTTTCAGTCACTCGCGTTTCAAGCACTCCTACTCTCCCTTCCTGTTTGTCCATTCTTTTGGTGATGCTGTTCATGCGTTCGGCCAAGTCATCCATCTTGTGATCTATACCTTGCAGGCTCGTTTTCAGTTCCTGGAACATGGATTTTATGTCCGCTGCCTGCGAGGCGCTCCGGTCTTCCTGTGACGCTGCATCCTCTTGTTGTTCTTGTCCAGCAGTTTTCTGTTTGGTTTTGTCAAAGGTGAGTCTCGGCTGCCTCGTGTCCGGCTTGCCCATTGTCGCTTATTAGGCTTTTAGGCAGGTGTGACGGTGCCTCAACAGTAACCAGCAGGGATTTCGTCTCTTCAAAGTTCTCTGCACACTACGTCGCTGCTATGTTCCAACAGCAATGGCTTGCGCACCCAACCGCCAGCAAGGCTCTTCTTCACTTCGTCCGCGGAGCACGACACCTCCAGCTATGTATACGTGGCAGTGGTGTGACCCCTGGGCTGCCCCTTGTCTCAGGCGTTCCTCTTCCTAGGAGTTCGTAACTTTCCTCACTGATCCCAATGTCGCAGACCCCCAGTACACCAAATGTCACATAGTCCTTCCCAACAGGCTACTGCGTCGAAACGGGTGCAGGACAAAATGGCCGTTCGTGCCTTTTTTCGTTGTTCTCTTCCCCTTGTCCCCAGCCGCCGCGAGCAGGCGTTCCAGGCCACAGCCGCTCCCGCCTCCGGTCACCCGGGTGCCGCGTTGTATCAGGCCGCCGTTTGTGTTAGAGCCTCAAAGTGGCTGCTGTATGCTCCAATTATTATCCCGCTAGAGGTGAGCAGCCTGCATGCACTCGTCTTCAGTTACACCGCCGCAGCCAACATGGCCGCCCGCTCTCACAACACCAAGGGGCCGGTGCGGTCTCGATGTCCCAGCCCAAATGCTTCCGGCTAGTGCAGGGCGCAGCAGCAGATATCGCCCACCTGCCCGTGTCCAGCTCAGGTCACACGCCAGCAGCCACCCCAGACCGCAGCTTGTGTCCTCACCGCTTATCTTCAGTGGCTCCCCCAATTCTTCGGAGCGCGATGCAACGCAGGGTCTTCTCCGCTTGTTTCCACTCTCCTGCCGCTTGTCAAGTGTAGCGCTTCACGTGCCCCAATCCGCCGGCATCTCCGTCGGTCGGGTTCGCGCTGTTGGTCCGTGTGCGCAGGACCCACTCGTCTGGCAGTCCGCCCGTCCGCGGCGTAGCGCTGCTCCCCACCGGGCTGTGGAATCACGCCAGCTCCCGGCTCACGCCCGTTCGCTAGGCCTCTACTCAGCGCGTGGTCAGTCTGTGATTTCTGCACGCCAGCTTACGTTACAGACCGCAGTTTTTCGCCAGACGGACCTTATGTCTTGTGCCAACTCCTGGGGTCGCAGGGTCCGAGACTCCACACCAGAATCGCCGATAAATGCCGGATTAATTAGCTCGATCGGAGGAGCTGTGGTTTCAGGCAGCCATTCCGCTCCGCAGCCAAGCCACGCCCCTCGATCTTAGCCATCTTTAGCTTCAATGTGCCGTTATATTTTTCGACCAAACCAGCCGACTGAGGATGTCTGGCGGCATGGAACTTTTGTTTTATCTGTAACCCATCACAGACACTCTGAACCAACAAAGAGTTAAAATGTGTCCCGTTATCAGACCAAATAATCCGGGGCAAACAGTATCTGGGGAAGTACTCCTTAATTAAGGCTTTGGCAGTTGCTAAAGCAGTGGCTTCCTTGGTGGGGTAGGCTTCAACCCATTTACTGAAAGCACAGACCACCACCAATACGTATTTTAAGTTATTTACTCTATCCATCTGAATGTAATCAATCTGTATTACTTCAAACGGCAGAGTAGGTGGTGCAAAGTTTCCACTCAAAACAGACTCTCTCCCCCCAGGGTTGTACCGTAGACACATGGGGCAATATTTCACCACATGTGCCGCAGTCTTGGGAATAAGTGGGTTATTCCAGACTGGGTCCAGAACGGCACAAATACCTTTCGCACCTATGTGAGCGGTGCCATGGGCCATAGTCACTACGGCATAGACCAATGCATTAGGCAGTAACCATCGCTGTTTTTCAGATCGGTCTATCCAACATTCATTTTTTTTTTTGTAACATTTTTATTTTCAGTTTTCAAGAAACAACACATACAAGAAAATCACCAAGGTGCGACACAATTCCCCTCGGGGAGGACCTGTCTGGGAGCATAGAGCATCAAAGTTGCAACAACATAGGCAAAGTCAGATCTTGGCATGTGCCTCGGCCGTAGCCGCTTAATGGAACAGATCTGTCAAGAGAAAACAGGGTTCAACACAGAGTGGAGCTGGCAAGTCCATAGAGCGGCATAACCCAATCAACCAGACCAGACATCCTTGCTATGTACCTCGGTGAACCATAAACCGATAAACAGAACTCCCCCCCACCCATTCCCGCCCCCCATGGTGGCGACTCATTCATCCCAACACTCCTTCCGGCAGCAAGATTAGAACTGAAACAGATGAAGGGACCTCAAGGATGCGGGGCAAACAGCGGACGGCAAGCCTTTAGACAGGAAATTCACCAATGGACCCCACTGGAATTGGAAGTTCTTAAAATTACCAAGGAATATGTCCGCCATTCTCTCCAAACTCAGAAGTTTCCACAGTCGTGCGTGCCACAGCGAAATCGCCGGCGCCTCCTTTTGTTTCCAGGCAGCTGCCAGTGTGATCTTGGCAGCACCCAGGCAAAGCCACAAAATCTTCTTGTCTGCCCTGGTCTGGTGCTCGAGGCCGGGCTCTCGTAGGCCCAGCAGGACAGAGGCCATCGAATCCTCTACGGGATACTGCAGAATATCCCTAATGTGCGAGAGAATCCCTTCCCAATAGGGCCGAATCACCGGGCAGTCCCACCAGATGTGGCGAAAGTCCCCAAGAAACCCACAACCCCTCCAACATTTATCGGAAGTGGCCGGGTAAAAGCGATGCAGCCTGGTCGGGCATAAATACCATTGCATAAGAGTCTTAAGGTGGGCTTCCCTGAGGTGAAGCGAGTGATTAAACTTCGCGATATCCCGCCACAACGCTGTCCATTCAGTGTCTGAGATATCTCTCCCCAACATTTCCTCCCATTGCCCCATATATCTAGGCCTAGGCGAGACCGCTGATGTAAGTAGGAGCTGATATAGGAAGGAAATGGCCCCCTTCATAGCAGACGTTCGCAGAAGGAAAGCCTCGAATGGGGAAGGTGGTCTCGTGGCCGCCTCCAGTACTTCCGAAGACGTGGCCCAATGGAGCAGTTGTGCATGGCGATATTGGTCATTCTGGGGAACCCCATAGTCCCTCACGCAGTTAGCAAAAGTGAGGGGAACCCGCCCATGGAACAGGTGAGTCAGGGCCCTACAGCCACCTTCCCTCCATGCATCGAAGTTCCCCTCTCGTTGCGCCGGCGGGAAGGCCGGATTGTAGTGCAAGGGCGTGAAGGGCGAGGGAAACGTAGTCCAACGTTCGTCCCCAGCAAGGGTGTCCCACACCTTCAGGACAGTACCCGTAGGTGTACTTATATAGGCGTTCAAGGGACGGTCCTTCTTAGGCTTCCAAGCCAAATCCCACACCGATCTCCCCGCCACACTCCGGTCCATGTGCAGCCAATGCTTCTCCGATGTCTGCTGTGACCACTCTACCAATATCCTCAATTGTGCCGCTTTGTAATACAGCTGGAGGTCAGGAAGTCCCACTCCGCCCTCGGACCTCGGTTTACGCAGTAGCGCAAAGGACAAGCGTGCTCGGCCCCCCTGCCACACAAATCGCAATATCTGCGTCCTAAGACGCCGAAAGTAGTCGCCATCCAAAGAGATGGGCAGGGCCTGAAACAAATACAAATATTTGGGAAGGAGGACCATCTTCACAGCATGGATCCTACCCAGCCAGGACAGAAATTTAGGTTTCCATCTGTACAATTCGGCACGCGTCTTTGCCAACAAAGGAGGAAAATTGGCCGTGAATAGTTTGCCCACAGTAGGAGTCAAGTGGACCCCCAGGTAGACGATCGAGTCAGTAGCCCAGGCTAAGGGTGTCAGAGTGCGCACGCGTTCCACGTCCGCCGGCGACAGAGTGAGATTCAGGACATACGACTTGCTATAGTTAACCTTGAAGCCGGCCACCTCTTCATAGTGCAGCAAGGCCTCCCTAATACAAGGCAGCGAACGTTCTGGGTCTGCAACGGAGAGAAGTACGTCGTCCGCGAAGAGCGTGATTTTATGTTGCTCTCCCGTGAACGGAATGCCCCGTATGCCCTCATGTTCCCTCACCGCCACTGCCAAGGGCTCAATGCTCAGCGCGAATAGGAGAGGGGAAAGGGGACACCCTTGCCTAGTGCCTCTGGTATGTGGGAAGAATGCAGACATGTGGCCATTGACTCCCACTCGAGACCTAGGACTGCAGAAGTTGGCCTTCACCATGGTGATGAACTTGTCCGAAAAGCCAAAAGCCATCATCGTATGAAACAGGAAGCGCCAGTCCACACGGTCGAACGCCTTCTCGGCATCCAACCCGACCAGGACCGCTGGAATCCGAAACCTGCCCGCCTTTTCAATGAGATGTACAACTCTGCGCGTATTGTCGTGCGTCTGGCGTCCCTTGATAAACCCGGATTGGTCAGGGTGTATGATCGCTGGCAACAGATCCTGCAGTCTATGTGCCAAGATTGCCGAATACAATTTCGCATCCAAGTTAAGGAGCGCTATGGGGCGAAATGAGGCGCATTGGGTGGGGTCTTTCCCCGGTTTCGGTAGGACCGTTATAACCGCCTCGGCCAGGGAACCCTTCGAGGAGCCGGACTCAGCCATGCTATTAAAAAGAATCACCAAAAAATCACAAAGTTCAGAGGCGAATGTCTTATAAAAGACGGCAGTATATCCGTCCGGCCCAGGGGCCTTGTGCAGTTTCAGGTTCTTAATAGCCCCGAGCACCTCTTCCCTTGTAATTGGAGCCTCCAGGACGTCGTTCCACTCTTTGGACACCTGGGGAAGGGGCAAGCGCCGCAGATACTCCTTCTGAGACCTCGCGTCCAGCTCGTCTCCAGCATAAAGGTCTGCATAAAAACGGCCAAAAACGGCCGCTTTGTCCTCGTCCCGGTGATGCATCCCTCCCGCAGCGTCCCGAATCCCACCGATATACTCACGTTCCCTCCTATCCCGCAACTGTCGCGCCAGATGTCTCCCCACCTTGTTACCGCAAGAATAAGACTGCCTGCCTAACCTCAAAAGCGTCAATTCGGCCCTGTTATTGTAATGGGCTCTCAATTTTCCACAAATCGCGGTCAAAGGCCGGAGGGTTACTCTAGAAGGATTGAGCTTGTGAGCCTGTTCAAGTTTTGCCAATTCGGTCTCCAGAGCCTCCCTGTCCTTGCGCCGCGCTTTATTAAGAGTCGCATTGAGGCCCAAGCAAGTGCCCCTGATGGACGCCTTCAATGCATCCCAAGTGTTAGAGACCGAGGTGTCCGACACTGGGTTCAGCTCGAAAAATTCCTTGATGGCCTTACGTAGTGCCTTACTAGAGACATCGTCCCGCACCACCGAAGCTGGAAAGTACCATTTTCGCTGCCCATCACCAGGCGATGACCACCGGAGGCTAAGCACCAGCAGACTGTAGTCAGAGACCGAGAGCGGAAGAATGACGGAGTCAAGGACATCACCTCTAAGTGCCTGGCTAATAAAAATGTGGTCTAATCGGGAATAAGAATGATGGACATGTGAGAAAAAAGTGTAATCCCGGGAGGTAGAATGGAAGAAACGCCAGCCGTCCACCAGTCCCAGTTCACCCACCAACTGCTGCGAGGAGGGAGAAAACACCCCTGTATGTGCCCTATGGGTCCCAGAGCTATCCACATTCGCATCCCACACAAGGTTAAAGTCCCCCAAAAGGAACAGGTTCCCTTCCGCAAAGTCACCCACACGCTGCAACACACCTTGCAAAAATTGATTTTGACCAGCGTTGGGGACGTACACCACTACGAAAGTACAGAGTCTCCCTCGGACTAGCCCCTTCACCATCAGCCAGCGTCCATCCTTGTCACTACAGACATCATGAGGCTGGAAGTGCAGCGTAGAGCGAAACAGGAGAGCCACCCCCCTATGCTTTGTGGACGCTGAAGATCTATAGATAATGGGAAAAGCCTTATGTCGAAGGCGCAGCTCGTCCTTACGCGCAAGGTGGGTCTCCTGGAGCCCCACAACATCCAACTGATGATCAGTCACATACTTCCATACCTTCTGCCTCTTCTGCGGTGAATTCAGGCCCTTGACATTCCATGTCCCTATACTAACAGGCATGATGACCCCATAAACCAGAACTCTCTATAGTCAGCCCTGGGGCCCCCCACCCCACAAGCATCCCTCCGCCGTGCAAAAGTAACAGTGACAGGTGACCCAAAGACCCCCCCCACGCCTCACCAGCCTGACCATCCGCCTCCAATAAAACCTCCAGCACCGCAGCCCGCTCCCCACACGCCGCACTCACTCCCCACCAGTCCAACCATATATGCCACATATCGCTCCAGTCGCCACCAACATTTCCCACCTCAGCCCCCCCAACATTCAACCCCCCCCTTGATAGAAAAGGGAACAGTGATATTGTAAACAAAACAAAACCATTGAAGATAATACTCATCAGTCCCAGCTGTCCAGAGTTCGCGGAGCTCCAACCACTCCGTGGACAGGGTAGGGAGACCATCTCGGTACCTCCCAGAGTCATGGTCCGGGGAGTCTTCTCCAAAAGTACATCCATTCTCCCAGACCAGGGGGCCGATGCCCCTCCAGCGCCGATCCGCTAGTAATCAATTCCCGGTCATGCCGCACCTGAGCCTGCCTGCGACAACGGCAGCGTCGCTGAGGTCACCGAAGCCACTGCATTCCCCCTTTCCTGCAAGCTGGTATTGCTATTCGGTCGCCCCCGACTCGGGGAGGACCCCACTCTGTGCCATGACGAGGATCGACGGCGCCGCCGAGACGGGGACATGTTCGACCCCTGGGAAGGTGCAGCATCATTCAAACCCAAGAGGTCCTTTGCTACCTGTAGGGAGCGTATCTGCGCTAATTGATTCTGCCATCTAAAGATGATCCTGAAGGGGTGGCCCCAGGAATATGCGATGTTGCGCTCCCTCAGGAAAGAAGTCACCGGCCGGAAATCCCTCCTTTTCTGGAGTGTAGAGGCTGCCAAATCTTGAAAAAGCTGAGGACGATGGTCCCTGAACTGCAACGACGCTATGGCCCTGGCCTTGCGAAGGATGCGCTCCTTTACCTGAAAATCATGGACACAGACGAGGATGTCAGGGGGGGGTCCCCCTCCCCTCCTGGGCAGACCTACTCGATGCACCCTGTCCATTCTAACTTCCTTCATATCCTCCTCGTTCAATATCTGTAGAAACAGTTCCTGTACGTATCCACGTAGGTCTCCCGCCTCGCCATCCCACGGCACAGCCCTGATGCAGATGTTATTCCGACGGGATCGGTTTTCCAGGTCCTCCGTGTGTGATTGCAGGTCCAAGTTCTGTTCCGTGAGACGGATGATATCTTGTTGGAGTAAATGCACATCATTGGCCGTACCCAGATCGTGGTCCTCCAGAGTCGCCACTCTCTCACCAATCCCATCCACGTCTCTCCGCACTTCCCGGAGGTCCGACGCCAGCTGCGCCCGAAGCTCGGAGATATCTTCCTTGATGGAGGCAAAAAGGTCGGTCATAAAAGCCTTGGTAGCCGGGGCCTCATCGTCCGACAGTCTCGGCGAGCTACTGGCACCCGGGGAAGCCGGCTGCTGTGAGGACTTAGATGTGCCCTCCTTCACCACACGCCCCTTGCGAGCTGCGTTAGACATGACACCGTGCAACCCCCCCGGGGCAGACCGTCCACCAGTTGCTCTCAGAGGCAAGCGATACGGGAGCACTGGGCCCACAAGCGTAGCAACAGTCCCCTCCGGGTAGCACAGAACGCTCTCCACTCTCCGCCAGGCAGGAAGCCCCCAGAACGCCCCCGGTCCGAGACTCCAGCCGTCAGGACCGCACCAAAGCTAAGGAGTAAGGTGCCTACCGCCTCCGTTGAGAATACCTTGATGGGATAGTGCAGCAGGGCAACGCAATCAAGCGTAGGCGAGGGCCACCCAAAACCAGCAGGAGATCGGGACAAAATGGCCCCGTCACGTGCTCTGCCCAATACACCTCCAGCCCTCCAGGCGCCAATCCTTGGTGTCGCCGTCAGATCTGCACAGTCTGCAGGAAGGGACAGAGGCTTGCGCCTCCCAGCCTCAGGGGAAAATCGCGGGGTGCCACCAGTCCACCCAGATGCCCCTACTCAGCAATGCCGGTGCCAGTCACCCCAGGCCATCAACTCACCCAGGCCCGAGAAGGCGGCCCGCCGCGGTCAGCCGGGGGAGGTATGTCGCTGCAGTCTCCAGTTCGCCCCCACTCCGCAGGCAGCCGCGATCTCTCCGTGCCCCCCTACCAGGTCCGGGCCAGTGAAGCGCCTCTCAAGTTCCTACTCCACGCCTGGGGGTAATTCAGGCCCCGGGTCAAAGCTCAACAGCGCATCTCCAATGCGAGCAGCGTCTGGCAAGCGCCGGAGTCCCCACCAGCCCTCCTGCCTGCACTGCGGGCCTCCGCGCTCCTCCGATCCGGGCCTCTCCACTCCTTCTGCCGAAGCGCCAGTCACCTCCTATGCCCTCCAGGAAGGCCACGATACCACTCGCCGGTAGTGCGGTCTGTCTCAGGCGGCCGGCGCTGAGGGAAATCCCCGGGGGGGGGAAGCGGGCGGCTCTCCTCCACTGCCGCGGCCACCCCGAGCCTCCGGTCGGCCCGCAGGTCACGTGAGGCCGGGGATCTCTAGGCCGCACACTGCCGTCGCTCCTGCAGCCGCCACAATCGCCCCAGCGCTCCGCTGCCGGCACCGGACCACTCCGCTGCAGATCGGTGACCTTTGCCAACCTTTTGGGGCCAGTCCGCACCCGCAGCACCAAGTTAACAGAAGCTGTGCTGGATCGGCGCTGGAGAGGCTCAGAGAAGCGTCCTACTCCGACGCCATCTCGGCCACGCCCCAACATTCATTTTTATCTAGTTTTCCTACCTCCTGCTGCCATCTTTGTACTTCGTCTATAGTGGCCTCTGTCTGTAACTCTTTAACACTATCGAAAGTATTATCAAACAAAGATGTTTCCGCCACCCACCGAGCCGAAGTACTAGGAAACATAGGGATCATTCTCGTTTGGGCCGTTTCTTTAGCTACTGAGTCAGCAAAAGCATTTCCTTTCCCAGTGGAATCAACAATCTTCTTATGGGCGCTACATTTAATGATAGCTATTTTCTCTGGTAGAGTCAAGGAAAACAATAATCGATCAACTAAAGGACCATGCTGAATTTTCTGGCCATGTGTTGTAAAGAAACCCCTCTCCCTCCACAGCCTCCCAAAGCTATGGGCAACGCCGAAGGCGTACTGGCTGTCTGTGAAAACATTTACCCTCAGCCCTTCACTCAACTCACATGCTCGCAACAAGGCTATTAGTTCAGCTGCCTGAGCAGAGTGATGAGAAATCCGTGCAGTTTCCACCACCGTTCTTAAAGTTGTGATAGCATATGCAACTGTTGTAGTACCATCAGATAATTTAAAACAAGAGCCATCTACATACAGTTCTCCGTGGGGTTCTAATAAAGGGGTGTCAGAGAGATCTACGCGTCCCTTTGTTTCTTCTTCAGTTCTGAAAATGCAATCATGAACATCATCTCTGCTATCCTTTGAAGGGACAGGTACTAATGTGGCTGGATTCAAAGTAGCACATCTTTTGATCGTAATATGGGGTGCAAATAATGTTTACTCGTACCCTGTCAATCGAGCACTCGTAAGGTGCTGAATCTTAGTTCTATTCAAAAGGATATCCACAGCATGTGGTACCAGGACTGTGAGATCTGTATTCAAGACTATACCTTCCGATTGCCGGATGGCCACCGCCACTGCAGCGGTGGCCCGCAGACAACCTGGAAGGCCTCGTGCCACAATATCCAAAACTGATGAAAAGAAGGCACAAGTTCTTTGTTTACCGCCAAAATCCTGTGATAATACTGAAAGTGAACAACCGTCCACCTCGTGCACATAGAGTGAAAAAGGCTTCCGGTAATCCGGGGTACCCAAGACAGGCACAGAACATAAAGCAGATTTCAAAGAGTCAAAGGCTTCCTGACATTCATCCGTCCAGGGTAGGGGTTCATGCACATCTTTGGTAGTCAAATACAACAAGGGTTTAGAGAAGAGTGAATAGTTAGGAATCCATTGGCGACAGTAAGAAGTTATGCCAAGAAAAGCACGAACATCACGTTGAGTATAAGGTACAGACATGTTAGTAATGACAGATATTCGCTCTGGAGTTAATCGTCTCGCCGCTTTCGACAGTAAGTGACCAAGGTAGGTCACTTCCTGTCGACAATATTGAAATTTGGAAAGGGACACTTTATTTCCTTTGTCAGCCAAATGTTTTAGCAATTTGACGGTGGCCTCCTTACACCCATCTTCCGTATCAGAAGCCACCAAATTGTCATCCACGTACTGGATGATCGCATTTCCTGCAGGCAAAATTAATTCATCAAGAACTGCTTTCAAGGCTTGGCAATATATACTGGGACTTTCTGTATAGCCTTGGGGTGCACGCGTAAATCTAAAGCTTCGTCCAGCGACTGAGAATCCGAAAATATGCCTACTATCGGGGTGTATTGGAATGCGGAAAAAGGCATTCTTAAGGTCAATGACTGAAAAATATTTCGCCGTTGGGGGGATCATTGTTAGAATAGCAGTAATATCTGGTACCACTGGGTATTGTGGGACCACTATCTTGTTGACCTCTCGGAGGTCAATCACAAAATGATATGTGTTTTTATAATCAGGGGTACCATCAACAGGTGCCTTCTTCAGAATCGGCAAAATCGGACTGTTACAAACATTAGCCGCTGTTTCTTCTACCACTCCTCTCTTAATGAGGTCACGAATGATCTGCAACAAGGCCTGCTCACCTTCTGGTGAAATCTTATACTGCGGAATGAGAGGCAGCTGCGCATTAGGTTTCACGGTTATTGACACGGGGCTTTTTGTAACAGGCCGACATCGGTGTCTCCTGTAGCCCACAGTGTCTGAGGAATGGTAGAAAACTCAGAAGGAAGGGCTTCATTCTGAACAAAATATTGTGCCATCTCTACGGATGGTTTCTGCATGATTAAGTAGACACCATCAGGGGAACAGTAAATTCTAGCATGTAATTTCTTCAATATATCCAAACCCAAAAGGTTTTCACCACAATTAGAGGTCAAAAGAAAAGGCGTATGCACGGAAATAGGGCCTATAGTGAAAGCCAAGGGTTTCGAAACGGGGCTCACCGCCGGTATTCCAGAGAATCCTACTGATACGTTATTTTGGCCAGACAGAGCAGCCCCTGTGACCAGTGTATGGGCAACTGAACTATTCATTGCCCCAGTATCCACTAAAAACGTTCCCGATGTGCCCAACAGTTCCCCTTTTACATAAGGTCCCTCCTGGTCAATTGGTACTGAAATATGGCCCCCGCTCTGTCCCTGGCTGTCTCATGCATAATCCTGTCCGTTATATCCATCATCCTAGTAATTCTCATTGTAATACTGCCTATTCTGGGGGTCATCAAAATAATTTTTCTTAGAACCCTCATGTCGCATTTCCTCCCTTCTCATGCTATTTCGGTCGACATTTCCTCGACCTCTTCCTCGTCCTCTGCTAGGACCATTTCGTGCTAGCAACAGAGGGCAATCCGCCCTCCAATGTCCTTCCTGCTTACAATACGAACATTGGTTTATACCAATGTTCGGGGGGCCACCTCGACCTCGTCCGGCCACCACACGGAACGAGCCCCGTACTCCCCTTCCCGCATTTTGCCCTCTACTAACTTGCTGTAACAACACCCTAGTCTTCAAATCCTTGGTCTTTTTCTCTGATTTTTCCTTGCTCTCATTCTCTAGATGCTCATAATACTATGCCATGCTGAGAATTACAGAGGGGGCAACCATAGTCCATGTGCTTTCGGCCGCCTGAAGGCGAAACATTACTTCCGGGAGCAAATTAGTAACAAACCTGTTTACAAACAGCCGTATTCCCCCTTCTGTATCCTGCCCACTAAAATCTATAAAGACCTTTTCAAATCTAGTGAAGAAATCTGACACACTCTCATCTTTCTTTTGTTTGCAAGCCGTTAATTTGTCCCAATCGACTTTCCTAGGTGGGAGAAGAGTCTTCATAAACGTAATAATTTTATCTGGTACCGTTAAGACTTCATCTCTGGGCTTCTCTCCCGGTTTCCGTTCTTTGTACCAATTCTTTAACTGGTCCCATGTTCCCCCTAATTCGGGAACGTGGTCTGTATCATGTATCTGTCTCCAAATATCGACCGGAATCAAAAGACCAAAAAACAACTCGATATCAGCAATGGTCATGATAGCGGAATTAGCTGCTTCAGTTAATTCCTTATAGTGGACAGTAGGATTTTTACGAGGGTCAGGGAGTTGGGCTTTTAGGGTAAGGACCTTGCTTCGTTTCCAAGGGGTATTAACCCATTGTTCCTGAAGCCTCGCATCTATTCTAGCCCGAGTTACAACATTATTAGCGACTTTCAATTCAGGTACTTCAGGGAAAAAGAGAGGATGTACTTCTCTCATGGGGTGCTGTGCTCCCAAATCTGCACACTTTCGGAGCATCCGTTCCCGATAATGGAAAGGTGTTGTCACATTCTGATATACTTCATCTGATTGTAACTGAAATTTATGAGCTCGATCCCTTATATCGCGCAGTATCTAAGGAGGCAGTCCTTCCTCAAAGCACTGTTCCCACAGCGATATTAGACGGATTGCCATACTCTCTAAGGCCAATTGTTGTGCAACTGGTTCATAATCTTTCATAGTGCTCCAAATGTCTTCCATAGTATAAATACCGTTCCGCATCCACTGGGATGCTTGAGTTATGATAGCTCTCCTTTCTTCCGCACCCAATAGCGATTGTGTATAAGCTCGCTGATCACTCATGACAGATACCGGTCGCTTGGGTGTGGCATCTAAACAGACTGTATTCCTAAGGTCTAAAGCAACTGGAGTTGGAGGGGAGAGGAATACAGAGTGTAAGGGAGAAGGAACAGTCGCATCCGGCTGTAAAGATATCAAAGGTGAGGTAGTTGGTCGAAGAGTAGGTGGTGAAAGTAATGCATTTCGTACCGACCCATCAACGGGGGCTGTGGCGACCGCCCCTCCCTGTGTTCGAGATGGTGCAGTTCCTATTTGATCAGCCCATACATAAGGTACTGCTGGGTATAAGCCTTGGGGAGCATAAGGGGGAGGTGGACGGGCTTCTAAAAACTCTTCTAACTTATCTCCCGTTTCTGGCCGTGCTACATAACTTTTGTCTGTCTCCAAACGGAATCGTCTATCCATCTGTACAATATTCTCTTCCACCTTTCCTTTGTCGTAAGCCACAGCCTTCTGGGTGATGGTCTGTCCTGCCTTAAGTTTCCCCAACTTCTCTTCTCTAATTCGTCGTCGTTTTGCCTCCTTTAACCATAAGTTCAAGGAGTCAAACATCGACTGACGGCTTCTTTTCATAAACAGTTTGTTCTGTATATAATTTATTTTTTGTTCATCAAATGACCCGGTTAGAGGCCATTGCAAATCCGAATTATGCCTGGTATATTTGTGCCAGAGAGTATTAAAAAGAATCGGCTGCAAGAAATGTTTGACATACATATCAAAGCTAGGGCTGCCTTCGGGAGGGGCCGGCTGTTTTTCTTCCAGTCGTGTACCTCGCCGACAGCAACACCCAAAACATATTTTACTAAAACAAGGCATGGTAATACTTACACACTCTTATTCATACGCTTCAAATCACATTCACATGTGGACGCGTCCCTCTCGTCACTCAGTCTTCAACATCTCATCCGTACGTATAAAGTGCTGTAAAGTAGTGCAAGGCAATAACTCTTTCGTATTCTCTTTCTA
Source organism: Lissotriton helveticus (assembly GCF_964261635.1). Lineage (NCBI taxonomy): Eukaryota > Metazoa > Chordata > Amphibia > Caudata > Salamandridae > Lissotriton > Lissotriton helveticus. The sequence continues at coordinate 1,086,019,048 of NC_136067.1, read as the reverse complement.
TGCAAAATGACGTCTTCAAATCGAACAGAGCCCGTCGACTCTCATTCGGGGAATTGATTCAACAGAATTCCAGACCAATAAATCAATTACACAAAGAAGCAGTCCCTAGACTGCTCTGAGATCACTTGGCAGGCGAACCACAAACCCTCTTACAGGCCATCCCATGGTCCTGTTCTGGTTGGGCCGGGCGTCTGGGTTTTTAGCTCCAGAACCCTGGCTTACCCAGTTGCTCCCAGGGCTTTCCCGAAGAGGATTCGGCTGAGCGAGTAAAGCCGTACACCGCTAAGGCGCCGAGTATAATCTCAAGTTTTCACCAAACAAGTCTGTGAGGTATCTGTCCAAGCAGCCACCGTGCCGCAACGTCAGACCCTCAAATTGCCTTGTGATCCGGCTTCCCCCGGCCACCAACAGAAACAGTTAACCGTCATCAAAAGGAAACACTTCTTCCAAGTGTTCCGTATCCAATCCAACGAAGACAAATCACTCACCTGGTGCACTCAGGTTGATTGCGAATTCTCCACTGCCGACACCTAGACAGACCGGCACAGTCTGTTCTTCTCTCGGGTTAAGCCCGTAGGACTCCGGCGTGAGGTCTTCAGCAGCTGGGAGGGATACTGGGCTCGAGAGTGGAGTTGCTTGTTTTCGTACCACAAACGGGTGTTTCAAATCAGGATCCTCTTTCCGTCCACCCACTCGGCCAGAACTCCTCCTTGTCCCTTTACTCCTGTTTACGGGAGGGGACGACCCCAATGCGGAGTCCCGGCGGAGTCGCCAACTGAAGGATTCGAAATAATTACTAATGGACCATACTCACCAATAGCCCTTACACCAATAGTATTAACAAGAATTCAGTCGGCAATGGAGAAAGTTCAATCGTTTATTCCACAAGTACAAGCCCTGACAGGGGAGCCTCGGTCTACACGACCCACAGAGGTGCGCAGAGGAGACTGACTACATGCATAAGATACAAAGCATATATACGTTTCATACATCCCACAATGACACCGTACAAGGAAAGATGCAAGTTGTCAGCGAGCCAAGAGGAATACCCATATAAGGCACAATTGATTTGCTAGCAGGCTAGGCCTAAGCTATTCCGGGGGCAGGTCAGTGAGGTGCCCTACGGTCTATCTGTAGTCCGGGGAGTACAGGAACGGGCTCTGCTAGAATGTGCACATCCCACGAGAAGGGCAGGTGTGACCTTGGGTTTCCCTGAGCTACAAACTAGAAAATGGGGCAGACAGCTAAACCAGCCATCATGGTTTCATACAGATAACTTAATCACGTGGTTTCAGGGAAACCGTGCTTGAAACAGAGAAACGAAACAGCGTGGTTTCGGTCATGTCAATAGGTTTAAGTCATATCAAAGTGAATCATTCTCAACTATAGGAATACAATAAAGATAAAGTAATACTGATGTGCGGTTATAAGGTTATATTGTATATATTAGGCCAATATCAATATATATCGAATTTATATCCCATCAGATGCGCCACGTTTACGCTGCTGTTGCGTGACGCAACGGCGGCGTAAACGTGGCGCAAGTCCGACATAAATCTGTGTTTTAATGTTGATGAGTGCTGTCATTTAAGTAATTATGTGCCCCTCTATTGATGTAAAAGTGTAGTACTTATATTTTTTGTGAAATGTTAGGCTTTTTGGTTTTTAAAAGTTGGTCACTGAATACTTTGGCCCCAGTAAAGTCTGCACGTAAGGAGACCAAGGGCAGTTCTTTTCGATGCGAAGAGCCAATAACCTCTGAATTTTCACCAGGGGTCCAGTTTTTGCAGTTTAGAGGTAGGAGGCGCAATTTGAAGGAGGCGAACAGATTATTTTTTTTAAACCTTGTGTCAAGTACAGTATGCTTATCGTTTCTTTAGTTCTTGGCCGGGTGAGATGGAATCCTAGATTCTATCATTAGTAAATGTAGCCAATCTCTTAGTAGCTTTACAGAACAAAAATAAAGATTTAGGCCAGACAGTACAACGATCCCAGGAAGAAACACAACAGTAGTCGCAAATACTAGATGAGATACAGAGAAATCTGAGAGGTACAGTCATAGAGAGAAGCAAACCACTGATGGCAGTACTAGGCCTAAATCTATGCATAAACTGCCTACTTTTCTTCATCCAAATCCACATTCTGCTTCAGTACCGGAGGATTAAATTCACTCCTATGATGCAAGTAATTATCCCTCACACAGTAACGTTGGCTCCACTCGAACATTTTAATGAGGAACCTGCTAACTAAATTTTCCAACTTTTTGAGTCAGTCCCTGGTACATTTCATATTCAAACCAGTGTACTTATCTGACGATTAGGCCTGGGAGGAGAAGTGACTCAAAAATTTGGCTGCGCTACACGAAGTTCCGCAAGCAAGCGGAGTGAGTTAGACCATGCTGCTCAAACTGATTTTTAGCACTGAGTATTTGCCCGTGCTGGAAAATCAGTGCGAGTGGCACCATGTGCAGCACTAGAGGGGGCTGCTTCTTTCTGCCGCTCAATAGGTTTTCTACTTGATTGGCAGTTTCCTCAATGCGAAAACGGATGGTTTCTCAACACGAACTTACACAACCATCCGCTCCTGCCCGCTTTGAGAAATCTCACTGGGAGTTCATCTAGCGTTGGAAATCCTGTGTAAGCTGGAGGTCTAGGGACTGAAAAAAAAGGCAATACAGCGGCCCTGACGTGGAGGGAAAGGTCCAGGACCAAGGAAACAAGTGTCAGGAGTACTGGAACAGCAAATACAGACCGTGTGGCAGCAGCAGCCCACACTACTGGAAGTAAGTAAGTAAAGTAAGCTTTATTCGATTTTACCAATAAAATCATAAAAGCACTACAAAGAAAATTTATATATACAACAATTAAAATATCATATACATGATTGATACAAATAGGCGCTTACTTTAACATTTGAAAAACAATCATTTGGAAAACAGAAATAAAACACCATGATTTACAAAAAAATCAATATAACAGATAGTGGTATTACAAGAAATGAGGACGTTTTAACCCAAAGATTTTCTATACCTTATAACCAATTTTAAGAAACATGAGACGGCAAATATAACATGGTCGTCTTCTAGCTGTAACATTTTTAGGAAAGCTAATCTGCATTTTCGTAGCCCCCATCGTTTTAAAAACAGCTTCAAACATTGTTGTCTGGGGTTGGTATATAGTTTGCAAAAGAACATTATGTGTATGTTAGATTGCACCGAGATGTTGTCACATGGGCAGATCAATTTGTTAAATGACCAGTCATTGATGTTAGGTAAGGTAACCATGCGAAAGAAGATCCCCAGGCGCAGGCGGGACAAAAGCATTCGATGGTATGGGCTAGGTACCACAACCAGGTAGGTTTGCAAACCTTCGTTGGGGGTAATTTCCTGGTAATTTAAAACTGTTTGTTTTGATTTTTCAAGGGTCCATCTACCAGTTTCTTGATGGATGGTTGTCATTTTTTTAAGGCTGATCTTGAGACACCCTCCAAAGTTCTAGGATTATCAAAGTACTCCGGGTGACCCAGATCAGTAAATATTGATCTTACATACGACAACCATCTGACATTGGCAACCCCATCTAAGGCCAAGCAGTCTTCAATTAAATCTCTGTTAAACCTAGCTTCATGTGTAACCCACACTTTATGCCAGAGCAAGATTGGGGACATCTTAATGATGTCACTAAGATATTTAACTCCTATCTCCATATGTGACATGTACGTTGAGGTACTTTTGGCCACTCCCAGTAGATACCGAATAAATTGGTTTTCACAACCCTGCAGGGAGTGGTCCTTCTCGATGCCCCATAAGCCCGCACCATAGGTAGCTGTTGAAGCGCATTTAGCCCGATAAATCTGGACCAGCTCTTTAATAGGCTTACCGCCAATTCGATCAGAAAAAGCGCGCAAGGCGCCTATGGTGCGACTAAATGCCAGCTTTCTGGCTGCTATCGCAGCCTGCCAGCGACACCGTCTATCAAACAGAACTCCAAGATAACAAAATTTATCAGTAGATGCAATTTTTTGTTTATCTAGGTATATAGTGCATGGGGCTCTATTAAACTTTCAAGTACATGACATGGTAAATGTTTTCGAGATATTGATTCTAAGACCTCTGTCCTTCATATAACATGCAAAATTGGTTACCGCCCTTTGTAAACCGACTTGGGTCTGGGACATTATGGCCGCGTCGTCGGCATACAATAGAATTGGAACAGGTAAGCCTTTAACGGTTGGGTAGTCATTTGGTAAAGAAGAAAGGTGCTGTCCAATTGAATTTATATAATAGGTAAAAAGCTGCGGGGCCAGAATGCAGCCTTGTCTCACCCCTCTAGAAATCGAGAATTTCTCAGAACATTCCCCCTGTTTGTCAAACCTCACTCTTGCCCCTGCCTCTTTATAGAGTTCTTTAATAAAAATAATAATGTGATTGTCAATACCCAGTTCGCCCAGTGTGACCCACAGTAATGAATGATCAACGCAGTCAAAGGCGGAGCTTAAATCAATGAATGTTATAAAAAGAGCTCCGCTCTTGACCTGGGTATACTTAGACATAAGGAGGGACAAGTTTAGACATTGTTCAATTGTCCCAATTCCTCTTCTAAAACCATATTGTAAGTGGGACACAGCATTATGGTCTTCCTCCCAGAGTTGTATTCTCTTTAAGATAATTCTTCCTGCCACTTTCATTAAACCATCCAATAAGGATATCGGCATGTAACAGGTAGGGTCGTCCCTGCTACCCTTTTTAAATATAGGGACCACGATAGCATCCTTCCAGGTTTCAATGAACCCGTTTTGGTTTCCTTTATTCAAACCATTTGTAAGCAGGGGGGCCCAGAAATCCGGTTCTGCTTTGTAAACATCTACCGGAATACAGTCAGGTCCTGGGGCTTTGCCTGATGCACTTTCCCTGATGGCATCGTGAACTTCCTCTATAGTAAAGAATACGTCTATGGGAAATGGGTGGGTTAAGGGGTATTCAGGGCCACTGTTGTCTACTCTATTTTCTATAATAGGACACACATCTAATAATGATGTAGTGTCTCCAACCATTGTGTAATTATACAGTTGACTAAAATGAGTTAACCATCTTTCACCAGTTATGGCTAGGTCCATAGTGTTAACACTTTCCCTTGGTTGGTATAGAGTTTTTACCGCCCTCCAGAAGAGAGAACTATTCTTCTGTCTAGAAGCCTCAGTCAGTGATTCCCACGCTTCCTTTTTCAAAGCCAATCTTCTTTCTTTGATAGCTGACTTATATAATTTCCTGGTCTCGCGTATTAACGGAGGGTTTCTTGGTTTTAGGGACAAGGCTCTTTTTAGATCTTTCAACGCCTTCGTGCACTTCCCGTTGAACCACCCATCAGGCTTTTTTGGATTTCCTTTGGGCACTCGAACCAGCATAGTTTTGATGTGGCGTTGGATGTTTGCAAATGCGGATATAACGTTCCTAGGAGCGCCATGTTCCTCCAAACAGACAACAACATCAGCAGCACATTGGGTGAGCACATTCTGTAGGAACACTCGGGGCACAATTTTTTCCCATTTGACGACATATCCATTAGTTCTGGATAGATTGATCTTATATGGATAAGTGCGGGCAATCCCCTTTTTACCGTGGCACCCAGTCACATTTACTCCAATTATCAGAGGATAGTGGTCACTCGATAAATCCTTTCCAACTTCCCAGGAGGTTATAAACCCTGGGTTGGCAGGGGTGATTAAAGCAAAGTCAATTGTCGAGTTACAACCTCTGCCATAGAAGGTTGGCTCGAATGGGGCAGGTGGTGAGCAAATCTGGTTGGCAAATGAAAAATCAAAATTGAAAACAATGCCATTCAAAAGGGACCCCATCTTGGTGTGAGAGAAATGTATTGGACCCTCCTCCCCATAATCTGACAGACCGCACAAATCTGTTTCAGAGGGTGAACAGATGGTGCAATTAAAATCCCCCACCCAGACAATCTTTTTTGCCCCCACGCGGTCATCTGCAAATCGGGTAATATAGCTCAGCATATTTGTCATTGTGGGCTCCATTTCACTATTAGACATATTATTGTAAAAATTCACTAATAGAATATTCTCATTGAGGCCCCATTTAAATGATAATAGTTGGAAATATTGACTAGAGAAAAATGTATATACCTTTACTTCCGCGGTAGTTGAAACATAAATACAGAGACCACCCTTGTTATGTCCCTGTACTGATGGCATAGCCGGGGAATGAAAGGTCTGGTAGCCTAGCAGATGTGCTTCTTCGAAAAGCCATGTTTCTTGGAAGCAAAGTATACCATGATTTTGTATAACATCTAACCAAGCGTTATTGGCAACTTTGCTTCCTAGACCCGCCACATTCCACGAGAGCAGAGAATGAGATACCTTACTAGGATCCCCTTGTATGCTTCCAGCATTCTCTACGGGATTCCGCGGAAGTGGGAGAGGTATAGTTGATGTGGCCACTGTAGTCGTGGGAGTAACAGAGCTACAGTGATTGAGGGTTAGTTGGGAATGATAAGGGACAAAGTTAGGGTCCGGAGAATAACTAGGTAAATTATTCCCAACGATCTTGTTATCCCGTTGCTCCTTTAACGTGCTAGGCAAATCATTTTGGACAGTAGTACCTCCACACATCAAATACCCATCAGGCAACTTTTCCCTAATACCTGTCACATTAAGTAATTCATTCTCATCCATTCCGGACAAAGGATGGAATAAATTAGTCAACGGTATATTCCAAGTATCCTTGGGGTTATAGGCTTGGGGATGATCCCAGGGAATATAGGCAGAAGGATTATTATGATTAGGCAAAGGTTGGTTTGGGTACAAAGGTGGAAAACGAAAATCATTATTTCTGTTATAAAAATCGTGGGCCATTGGATTCATCAATGAAACTGGTCTATGTGATGCGTGAGGTCTATAGTTCTTAGGCTGGTGAGGAATAGGCATTGGCTGGAAAAAGGGAGAGTCGTTACCATTATAATATCTTTGGGCTGGGTTCAGGGTTTGAATGGGTCTGTGTAGGCCTTCAGGTCTCCAGTTATTTCTGAAGCGGAGATTACTCTTCCTCATTGATAGGTTATTAGGGGGGTGGAGGTTTCATGAGAGCCTCCGGGTAGAAATAGCTCAGGTTATGCGTGGCAATCCCCCCCTCACCATTCCCAGGAAACCAATCACTGATATGTGTGACCAGTCTGTGGTCTTTTAAGTTGACAATAATCACGTCCCCTTCGATATCCTTAGGTCTAGATCCCACCCACTTGCATCGCCTAACCGAAACTATGTCACCATTAAGGTGTGTTGGAAGTGGTCTATTTTTCCGCAGCCAGTAGATAACCTTGTTTTTTAGACTAGAGTAGTGTTCTAGGTTACCATCTGGCAAAGGCGGGACACCTGTGAGGACGATGACATAATTTAGGCATTCCGGCGGCAAATCGGCGACATTTCTTGTTCTTGTTTTAAGTGCAAGGGTTGATCTGCCTAAGGGATCTTTAATAGTGGGGCATCTTTTTTGTATCCCTGTGTTAGAATGGGGCATTTCTTTGTTGGTTTTGTCAATAGCTAAAGAGGATTTGTTAGAAGATTTAATATCCAGCACTGGTTTGGAGCACCCTGCTGCGGGCTTTATGGTTAATGCAGGAGTACCAATTAGTTGCTTAGATGGTTCAATGTGAGATTGTTTAACACACTGATTTACGTTTCTTTGCTCATCAGGTTTGTGACAAGATGTTACCTTTTGCCCTAAAAGGATCTGGTCAAATTTATCCCCTAACCTTTTGACCCTTTCGGTGAGTGGAAGTATCAATGCTTTAATAAGACAATTGATATCATTTAATAAACCTTCATAGCTAGGAACAGATATCGATTTCGTACTCAAATGCCCTGTTAAATCTGCTTTCCCTACTTCTTGGGGAATCGTGTGCGGAATGTGCATGGGATTGATGACAGGTCTATTCCCCTTTTTAAATACTCCCTTCCTGCTTCTCTTCCTCGGTGGTGAACCAGAGGCACTATTGCAACCCTTATTGGTTTCCTTAGATTTTATAGTCTTTCTGTCAGGTACACTATGGGAATGTTGGTCAGACCCCAAGGGTGTAAAGATAGGGGAAGGTACATTTATGTCATGGAGAGGGGCTAAATCGTTAAGGGGAGTACTTAAATCAATTATCTGATTATCAATAGACTCAGAGGGAATAGAGTCGGGGATAACTATGGTGTCAGTTTGGACTCGATAATTGGTCTGGAATATAAATGGGATATCCTCTGTGCTGAAAGACTCACTATCAGGTTCCTTGGATTTAGTTGAATCTGTCAGAGTGCCTGTGACTACATTCAGAGATGGTAGCGGTCTTTGTTTTAGCAGCTAGATGGAAAGGCGTCGCCCAGCTCGCTTCTCTGCGAGTGTAAGCTCCCTATCAACTTCACTCTTTATTTTTTAAAAGAATTTGTCCAGTGGGCCTAAGATGGAAAACCCCGCCGTGCCCGACAGAGAGTTCACTTCAGGTGATGACATTTTGGTCATAAAAACAGTTCAAGATAACGAAATGACTAAAACCTAAAAAATAAAATAAAATAAAAACAATGGCAAACACTACTAGAGCTGGAGTGATGCGAAGCACGAAAAAAGAAAAGATGAATAGTACTGGGCATATAGACCTATGGTCAGAGTCATAAACACAAAGATATTGTCAGTACCTACAGACCGCTTACACGATGAAAGGGACTAGGCCCAGCCCGGCCTCCTTCGGCCCGGACGGCCACAGACGGTCCCGCCCTTGTCCCGGGCTTCTCCCGGCGCACTCCTGCGCGCTCCCGCGCAGCGGGATCACGTCCACCTTTAAATGACTAATAGTGCGACTAGCGGGTGGGCGGGGCCGGCAGGGAGAGCAGCCCAGCTGGTCCAGGGGCACGCAGGGACTCCTGGTTCTCGGAGTCCCTGCTGTTGTTGCTCGCAGCCCTGCCGGTCGTGGAGTTACTGCCCCCTTTCAAGTGGTCCTGTCACCAGTTTCAAGACGCGCTGCGGGACCCGCGAAGCGGGTCCGGCGAGGCGTTGCTTCCCGCAGTTACCGGGTCCAAAAACAGAGGGTGAGCTGAGTTGACGTGCGGCGTTTCAATATGGAAATCCTGGAAGCCACCTCAGAGCCACCCCGCCCACTGGGTAAGAAATAACCGAATCCAGGAGGCAGCAAACTGGAACCTGGAGCGACACACGGATCCTGGATTCCTGACCCACCGGAAGAAGCAGTGAGAGACCCTCAGTGAGGGGGCAACCCTGAGTACCATGAAGAGAGAGGGTGCCTATCGCTTGGGCCCACAGGAGAGACGGCCGGCCACCTGCTCCTAAGTAAAGTAAGCTGCTGGGGGATGAGCCACGGAAACGCACAGTGGCCCTAGTATAGAGGGGAGGAGCCGGGGCCCAAGAGTGAGCAGCCGGGCAGACTGGTCCCAAGGAGGAGTTTCTGGCAGTCGGGACCCCTGCCCTTTAAAAATAAAATGGCAGCAGTCTCGAGGTAGCGACCCCAGGGAGAGGAACCAAATGGCACCTTAGCGATAATCCTGGGCCAGTGAGAGTGCACAGTGATCCAGGGTTTGTGATCAAACTAGGCTTTAGCCCGCAAGAAGCAGCGAAGGTAGAGCAATGACGGAGGGCAGCCCTGGGAGGAACGTAGAAGTACACTGCTGGGGACTGTCGGGGTCCCTGGGGAAATTAGCCATGGTAGCAGGCCGCATGCACGGCGGCCCATGGGTAGAGGGGGGAAGATATCTGGAACCTTCACCGATAAGAGGATGGAAACCCCTTGTATGACTCTGTCGGTTGGCCCAGGGCCACCTTTCTGGATTTCCAGGCAGATATGTAAAACAGATAAATAAGTTAGGGCAACAAAACCCCTCTGCCCATGCTTCCTACAACCATCCGGGAGGCAGGGAGGAGGAGGTAGGGTGAGATGGTGCGGGCAGTTAAGGCAACACCCACAGCAGTGGTGGAAGTGATTTGAAACGGGGTGTCTTGGTGGGAGTGGTTGCCTCAGGGGTATAGCCAAGACCTGGAATTCATAGTCAGTTGGAATACAGCTAATATCAGATGCCCTCCAGTCCAATGAGCCAACATACATGCAAAAAAAAGACTGGGGAGGAAAGGCTCCTCCCTCTTATTGGTTGTTTGTGCCACTCTTCTGGGGCTGGAGGTGGGGATTCTGGTGGGCAGCACTGAACTCTAACACTTCCTGAAGAGGAGCAAAAAATGCTGAGAGACAAAGTGCCCCATAAGCAGGAGAAACTTGACAGTTTTGCAAAAACAATTCCACACTCCACGTCTATAAAGGTGAATGGAGGGGGCTTCGGCACCACAACCTATCAGAAACAGATGTAAGCCTACAGGCTGTAGAGACCTTCCGAAAGACTCTGGAAACTAAAATAGGAGAAGTAGAGGTGCACGTGGACCTACTCCGACAAGACCTGAGAAAGACTTCAGGTCGGTTTAAGGAGGCTGAGATCTGCATCAGTTAGAGAATATAGTCAAAGACCTCTGCCAAATAGTTCCTCAAATGAGGGGTACGGTCTAGAGCTAACAAGCAGAGCAGAAGACACTGAGTACATTCTAGGAGGAATAATTTAATGTGTGTGGGATTCCCTGAGGGGAGTGGAGGGGGACCGACTGGAGCATATCCTGGTGGACTGGCTCCGCACCTTCCTACCAGAGGATCAGATTTTGCCATGTTTCCCTATAGAGAGAGCACATCTTGCGTTATTGAGGAAGCCCAGACCCTGGGAGCACTGCCTGACCGATTATAGCAGGCCTGGTAAAATACAGGGACAGAGACCTGGTACTACGTGTGACCCAGAAACTGGGGGCTCCTGTGCACGATTCCCAGAGGATCCTAATTTTTCCAGACTACGCCAGACTTGTACAAAAACAAAAGAGGTTGGGTAATCAGGTGAAACAGAAACTGAGGGCCATGTGGGTCCAATATATGTTGCTTTACCTGGCCAACCTCTCGGTTATATTCTAGGGGAAATGACTCCTCTTCGATCACCCAGACAGGGTGAAGGAGTGCGTTGGGGAAAGACCCCCTAAGACTGAACAAGGAATACCCCAACAGGGAACCCCAAAGATGGGGACTGGAAAATGAAGAAGCAGCAATGGTGCACTCACAGGGGCCCCTGAGATAGCCTGAGAAGGAGAAGAGGAATGTTGGCCTGTGAACCAAAGAACAACTCAAACGAGAAGAGGGAATCCGAAACAGACACTAGGCTGGAAGAATACGATTGGTAGAGGAAGGACCTTCCAAGAATGACAGCAGAGCCTATTGACTGACCAGCTACAGTGGAACAATGGTACGATGGGGGCCCCAAAATTGAGATCATTCTCAGGTAGGAGAGTTCAGGGAGAGACTTAAAGGTTCACTTTTAGGGATGGGGTACTTACATGAAGGAAGGTAGGCAGGAACAGCAGACCTTTCAACAGTTGGGTATGTGGGTAGTTTTGAGCTCATTCACAGGGAAAGTTAGATAGGGTAGGGGCACAAAAGGGGGATGTTACAGGGTGATGTTTCTAGGCACTGCATACAGACTTCAGACAGTTAGTGAGAGAGACTGATAAGAGCAGAACAACCCGAGCAAAACCCAACACCACACTCCTCAAACAATCAGACATAGCATACATATGGAGAACCAACTAAAGATCATGTCATGGAATGTGAATGGGTTGGGATGCAAAATTAAAATGGGAATTGTGGCACAGTACTTCTGTCAACACTTCCCTGATGTAGTACTCTTGCAAGACGTCTAAACAAGAAGAACCGGAAAATTTTGATTAGGTCCAGCACACATACTCCCTTCTGTAGTAGTTAAATACAAGGGTGTGCAGTTCCTGGGACAGGAGGAGGTAGTCAGGTCAGTGGAATAGCCTCCGATTGGAGTTAGTGCCCTCACACACTCCCAGAGGTGTCATGCATCATTATCTGGGAATGCTCCTCATCTGGCCCACGCTGCACTGCCCGACAGACACCCACGAAGGGGCTCTTGCCAGAGTTCTTTTTATAATAAAGCCGTTGGGTGAATGAGTGTTTCTGGGCCATGATAAGTAGTGTAGTAAAGTTAATGGAGTGGTTAAAATAGGTTTAGTGATGCTGGGTTTTACTAAACTTTATTGGTGGGGCTCACTAACCTAAATAAAATCAGTGTAGCTTGTGTGGGCAATGGTCCTATAGAGTATTTGTGGTGTGAAGTTGTGTGGTCAACATGTTTCTTGCCTCATACAGCCCTCTTAGGGGTCTATTGGCAATTCATCAGGTCCGAGAAAGATTTTTCTTTGTTTCTTACACTACTGCGTGGCTGGTTCTTTAAGAAGTACAGATAGTTCAAGTAACCAGTCCTGCTGTGCTTCACAAGGCTAAATTCTACCTTGTTTCTTCGACCGACCTGAAAGAAAGATGGACAGAACAAAACAAAGGACAAACACATGGCTTATTAAAAAAAAAAATTGGTAAAACCTTGATCGGTAGTAACGCATTTGCCCAAAACATTTTCTTGTGGAGATTAGGTGATGAGCACTTGAAACGCACGAGTAGCACCTCCACAATGTTCGTCTATTTATATTTGAATGTGTGTACTTAAGGTTGAAAAGTTAACAAAGCAGTGGCAGTGCGTGAATGCCCGAGGGGCTCCGTGCTACATTTACCATTTATACCTAAAGTGCCCTTCTTGTTGCACCCACTCTTGAGGTTGGCAATATATTACTTTTTTTTGTGAAAGTTGTTTGGTAAAAAAGTTTCACACAAACTGATCCTTTTAACAGTTATCAAGTTAATCACTCACCCGATTTTTGTTGGCCTAAGGCGTACGGAAATGTTTACAGAGCAAGTCGCTCACTCATGACCTGGAGGTTAAAAAATAGAGTGGGAGCAGTTAAGGAGATAAGATGTCTTCCCCCGGTCGATGCCCTATGTTGTCGGTGTGAGGGTCTTCCTTACCACTATTGAGGCGTTGGGACAGTTCCCGGCTTCAGTTCTTGTCATTCCTGGTTTGGCTGAGATAGGGGCAACCCCTTCCGGTAGCCACGGTGCTGCAGACAATGAAAGCCTAAGCAGCCAGTGCCCTCCAGAAGGAGTCCCAATAGGAAAACCCCGGAGGGAAAAAACCTCTGATGTTGATGATAAGACTCAAGGAATGAAGAAGACCAGGAGCCAGAACACCCTGGAAGACCAGGAGCCCAAAAGGATCCACGAGAAGACTGAAAGACAAGCTGGAGCAGAAGGCGCAAGGGGAAAAGAAGCACCAACGCAAGGAAGGAATCACAAAAAGAGGAGCCACAGAACCGACAGGAGCGAGGACACACCAGCAGGAACAAGGAGTGTTGCAACACAAGGAAGGAAAGGTTCTGATCCCTTATATGCAGACAAAATAGGAAGTGACGTACAGGGACAGGAATTGGCATACAGGAACAGGAAGTGACATACAGGAAGTGACAAAACAGGAAGGAGAGGTATCGCCATCTTGGATAGGGAAAAGAGTGAAGTGCATTACAGAAAGATCGCCATGTTAGCAAGGTAAGTAACCCTCCCCTATTGCCTTCTGGGAGCAAGGTGAAGAAGAGGGCAACAATATGGCCCCCAAGGAAGGGGGAATCACCAGACGCCAACACCAGGTGAGTGTAATGTCCCAAGGTGCCTCGGGAAGTGGATGGGCTGCCGCGCAAGTATGCGACGTGCCCAAAAACCAACAAGCGTCACAGGTGCTTTCTGCGACACCAGTGAAACGGCCACAGTGGGCTGCGATGTTGTATCGCAGCACTCCCGAAGAGGAGGGAGGGTCTCCGCGGGTTGCACCGCGGCTGGCGAAGAGGAAACAGGTAGCGCTGCGGGTCGCAAGACAGCCCGTGGCATAACAGATGTGGCCATAGAGTTCTATACTCGTTTTGGCATGGCAAATACCTCTCCACCTACCCCGGCTATGTCTCCTGTTCTGAGACGAGCCGAGGGGGCGGAATTATACTTGTTGCAGTACTTCCTGTTTGAGTTAAGGAAGACTAGAACTGTGACTATGGGGGCCATCTTGGGAGGGTCGGAAGACTAGAACTGTGACTTTGGGGGCCATCTTGGGAGGGTCAGGAACAGACCGGATCTTTACGGATAGTCATGGACGATCAAAGAATCTCAAGATAGTGAATTAAGGTGATTTTGGATTAAGCCAGAAGTTGGTGAGCTGTTTTTCATCTATGAAGTAAACCCATAGATAAACCTTTGCGGCATACAAGCGGGCACCTGGGTGTGACTTAGGAAATCTCCTCCCTTCTTATTGATGATTGTGTAACAAGGGGTGGTAATTCCAACATTGATCAGTGTCACCGGGAATAGTATCCAAAGAGACAGTATAAAGGGGGTACTGGGAGTAGTATCATGTATGTGAACATGTTTGTTGGGAAGTAATGTTTGAGACATCCTACGTGTGTTATACATGTAGACCCGTTCATTAGTGTGAGACATCCTAAACAGTTGTTGTGCTCTTTTTTAAAGGTTGTGGTGAGCAATCACCTATTCAGCTCACCCCACGGGATGTCATAATTCAACCCCGCACTGTGTGCGGACAACCTGAAAATCCACTTCTGCTCTTTCCTGAAAAGAGCTTTTTTCTGTATCTGCGGGTGAGACTCTAAAATTGGTCCATCTCAGGTCATCAGAAGTGTGTCCTACTGTGGTATAATGGGCACACATTTTGGTGTTGGTTTTCTTACACCTAATGTTGTTATGGTGCTCTGCCATTCTTGTTTTTACAGCTTGAGTGGTCATATCTATGTACTTTAGATGACAAGGGGATGTGATTAGATAAATGCAGTTGCATGTGTTTCAATTTGTATGTTTTTTTTGTGCCCATGTCCGAGTTTCTGTCAGTTGAACAATTTTTGTTGCACTTGTGAGCGGGCAAATGGTACAGTGGCCACAGGGATAATGAACAACTACCGGGGGTAGGTTCCAGAGCTCTTTGTAGGGGGGTCCCTTTGTTTTTGGTCTTGTACTGACCAGCATGTCTTTGAGATTGGCTGTTTTTTTTAAAGCGAACCTTGGGGGATTGAATGTTGAACTCCCCATCTGTACAATTTTCCAGTGCTATCTTATCACTTTTTTTGATCAGGTTGTATTCAGTGGTGTATATAGTGATGCATGTGAGTTCATCCGTCTCTGGTTTTACTTGTGGATCTAAGAGAGCTTCTGTTAGAAATGGGATTTCTGGTTGGCTAAGGCTTGCGCCAAAGCCAGGCAGAAACCACCATTCCTAAGTCAGGGTAAGGAAGTCACCCACCAAGACAACCCCTGCTCACCCTCTTGGTAGCTTGGCACGAGCAGTCAGGCTTATCTCAGAGGTGATGTGTAAAGCATTTGCACACGCACCCACCAGCAACAACATCCAAGGCCCCTCACAAAAGGAACTCCACACAAGGTATATGTAAAAATAGCCTTTGTATTGCAAAACACATTAGATAGAAACACACACTTTACAATGTGCCAACAGGCACGGGCAGAATTTATTCAGGGGATTTGTACAGGACAGGGCCACCTGGACCACTGTCAGGAATAAGTTATTTTAGAGGTAACACTTTTAGAACATAGAACATATAATAACTGGCGGTGGATACGGACCGTACCTTTTGTTCTGGTTGCGCGGGATAATGAGAGTGATCTCCTCAGTAGGCCTGAGAGGGCGGTGGGGACCCGCGCGCTACGAGTGTTTTGTTGGGGCGACCAAGGTGTGGGCTCAGAGGTGGAGGAGGCAGGGTGCTGGCGGCCCAGCGAAGCGGACGCGGCTCAGAGGAGAGCGGCATGGCTCGAGGCTTGAGGGCGGCCCAGGCACAAGCTGCCGAGGTGCAGGATGCGGGCGGCCCAGGCGGAGCAGAGCACGGCTTCACAAGGAGTGGTGCGGCTCTTGGCAGGGGTGGCTGGGCACGAGCTGCAGGGGAGTGAGCGAGGCACACTTCAGGCGAGGCCCCAGCGGCCCAAGGAGATCAGACAAGTTCCAGCAATTTGTCAGGCAAGGCACAATAGAGTCCACTAGTCCTGGGACTCTGGTCAGGGGGCAAGCTCAGTATCAAGCCCTTGGAGATAGTTAAACACCAAATAATCATGTAGCACACAACCAGTAATCACTGGTAAGAGGTAAGTACCACCTACGCAACCCTAACCACTTTAGGAGAATGTCATGCAGGGAATCAGGACCTCACTAGAAACCCCTGTACTAGGAGAAAACAACCACCTAAGTATCACCATACATTTAGGGGTTTAGGCATGGGACCAAAACACATGATGCATAAACATACATTCAGCGGTGTAAGAACAAGGCACATGACGCATCAAAAAACATTCAGAGATGTAGCACAGGAGAACACATGATGCATAAACAACACATTCAGAGGTGTAAGAACAAGGCACATGACGCATCAAAACACATTCAGAGGTGCAGCACAGAACAATTTGCAGAAATAACATTAGCACAGAACCTACATCAAAGTCCCGGTTGCGCCACTGCGCCAAAACCTAAACGTAGCAGCTGCCCACTACTTGCTGGGCAGCTGAGGACAGGGACAGAATAGGGCCTAAACGCTTCAGCTAGCACTAAGTACTGCGCAGCAGGGGAAGGCCAAAGTAGGGAGGAAGGAGTGCGACTCACTCCTAAGTCCAAAGAACAAGTCCCCTAAAAAGAAAACCTAAACGGTGCTGCTGCCCACTAATTGCTGGGCAGCTGGGAATCATTCAAATGGGGCATGGGCTCTCAGGAGCCCTGAAACAACATGTGCCACACTTGGGAGCCATCAGTCTCTGGAAATAATGGTGTGCATGGGAGCACTCTGGCTCCGTAGAAATAACTGCCCCCATCGTTGGAGCCACGGGGCTCAGCACGGGCTCCTCTGGCCCTTGAAATCAATAATGTGTCTTGGAAAAAGCCACACATAGGCTCTTGAAAGGGAAATATGCCTCCAGCACGGTGGGGCCCACGAGGGCTCCTAGGAAGCCGAACATGCCCCCTGACGTTGCAGCTGACCCCTTCCAAAGTGGGGCAGCTGAAGAAAAATGGCCACCATGGGCGGTATGGGCCCACGGGGCCTTGGGACCCCCACGGGGGCCCAACAACACATGAGGGACCGTTGGAGCGGCCCGCTGCCTGACGGGGCCGCTCTAAGTCTGCTCCTCTCCACCCGGACTCCCTTGCACAACTCACCGGCTTGGGGGGGTGGAGGCAGAAGTCCTGCACCAGCGGCGGCCCGCGGGGCTCTCCCGGCTTATGAGAGCCCCGCCCAACAGTTCCTGGTTCACCCGGTCCCCCATCTCGGGACCGGGACTAAGAGGCGAGCCCTTGAGGTACGGGCGGCTTCCTGTGGGCGGCCCCGGGGCTCTCCCCAACTCATGGGGGCCCTGGGCCGCGGGGAAGCCATTACTTGGGCGTATCTCTTTCCTTTTTCCCGGCGGCAGCAGGCAGCCAATCGTTGCGCGGCGGCGGCCGGGACTTCCCTCCAAAACCGGAAGTCCCGCCCCGCGTCAGGCACCGTAGTGCCTGACTTCCTGTTTTGCGGCGCAAGGGCCGCGGCGGTGAAAACTCGGGGCATAAATGAGGGGTGGGCACCCTCGAGGTCCAAAATAAAAGTAGAAACGGGGTGGGCACCCGTTAAGGACCCTAATAAGCGGGTTGAGCACCCGCAGTAAAAATAACGATAATGGGGCATAAGGCAGGTTAGCACCTGCCAGTAAAATATTAAAATAAACGGGGTGGCACCCGCGCTGCCATGATCACGGGGGGAATCCCTCACCAGGGAATTCCCTCCTAAAGGGTAAAAAAGAACAGGACAAGCACAGCACCCCCAGAACACTAAAAGAGGCAGCAAGGTCCTGGAGCAAGGAAAGGGAGCAACCAGCTGCTCATCAAAGGGGAGTCCTCCAGGCAAGGCAGGGGGGTCCCCCAAGAAGTCCTCCAGCATCCAGGGGCTGGGCAGGGCCCAGGGAGGCAAGCCTTCCCCTGGGCCCCAGCAGCAGCACGCCCCTGGCAGATTCCAGTCAGAAACAAGAACATTTTGTAAGGAGACACAGCCCCTTTTTATACAGTGAATTCCTTTGTCTCAGGGTGCAGGGTGGGGGAGAAACCAGTTGCAGCTGGTTTTGGAGTACTTTGTTTTCCCCAGCCACCCTTTCCTTTCACCAGGCAGGCTAGGGTCATCAGTCACACCACAGGGAGCGGAGCCAGAATTGTGTGGGGAAAGCCCAGCCCTATTCAGGTCCCAGGTTCACCACTCCCTCACATCACTCATGCTAATCTCAACACTCACCACTGGGCCGACCCATCATGACTCATGCAGCCTGGCACCCCAGCCAGCTCCAGCCAATCACACACCAGCACATTCACTGCACAGACAGGCACACATCTAGAAGTGGCACTTCCATATTAGACACAAACAGGCTGCACGCATCATTGCGCAGCATTCAATCACATGAGTCCGCACATACCAGACTCGAGCCTGCACACCCCACGCATCAGGAACTACCAGGGACACATACATTCCCCATGAATTCCTATGGGAGGCCAGGCCTATCTAACCACATGCACTCAGAGTGCGCATGCACTTTCCACTGGGACACAGTGAAAGCGAAATCACCATCACCAGGTCACCATTAAAAGCAAAAAGTTTAGGGGTGAACCTGCCAGAAGGGCCAAGTCCAACAGCTTCCCTATTGTTACATGCTCTTTTTTGTTCAGTTTTTATGTATTTTAGGGGGTACTCGCATCTAGCCAAGTGTTCTGCTAGATCATTGGATTGAATTGTGAAGTCACTCAAATTGCTACAGTTACGTCGTAGTCGCAAAAACTGCCCATAAGGAAAGTTCTCCTGCAGGGCTTTTGGATGATGGTTGCTGAACAG
Organism: Lissotriton helveticus; assembly: GCF_964261635.1. NCBI lineage: Eukaryota > Metazoa > Chordata > Amphibia > Caudata > Salamandridae > Lissotriton > Lissotriton helveticus. Next base: position 1,086,000,153 of record NC_136067.1, on the reverse strand, counting down.
TAAGGGACTGTGGCTGTCAGTCGACTTCCTAAAGGTCTTTATATGCAGTATGCCCCCTGACAGTCTGATCAATAGGTCTAGGAATAGGAGTTCTTTCTCTGAGTCATTAGCAGTACATTTTAGATAAAGGTTCAGATTGTTGAACTACCCTACAAGTTGAGTGACCATCTCCCTACTTCCCTTCCAGAAAATTAAAATGTCATTGATGTATCAAAGCCATGTGATAATATTCTCTGTTTGTTTAGGGATTAGTGGGGACAGAATGTGTTTTTCTTCAAGGTCCCCCATATATAGGCATGCCAGACTGGAGGCGAAGATGCTACTGATTGAAGTCCCCTGTATCTGGTGGAAGAGATGGTCTTTAAATTTAAATACGTTTTCTGTTAAAGCTATGGTTGTGCATTCCATTACAAAGCTTACAGATGTGGGGGACATCCAGTTCCTTGATCTCAGAATTTCTTGTATGACTTCCAGTGTGGCCTGCTGGGGAATGTTTGTGTATAAGGCTTCTACATCAAGGGTAACAATACAATCCATTTGGGATCTCTCAGTGTGCATTACTGCAATGAGATTCTGGAGGTCTCTTGTGTCCTGGACAAAAGATGGGGTATCTTTCACCAAAGGTTTCAAGAAATGATTGCAGAATTTTGACAGAGGTGCCAAAAGGGACCCTATCGCAGACACTATAGGTCTTCCCATTGGAGGTAGGGTACCTTTATGATTTTCAGTAAAGTGTCGAAGAAGGATAATCTAGGGCTTTCATTGATGAGGAAATCTGCCTCATGTTTTGTGACTTATCCTTGACTCAGAGCGTCTGTAACTATGCTGGTGATGTGTGTTAAGCGGGGAGTCGTGTCTTCCAATATTGGGCTATAATACCGATTGTCTTGCAATTAGTAGAGGCATTCATCCACATAATCAGTGGATGACATGATTACTAACCCACCCTCTTTGTCAGCCTCTGTGATCACAATTGAAGTATCATTTGCCAAGGTTCGAATGGCGTTGGTCTCCAAATTGGAGACATTATGGAAGGTCTTGTCAGTCTTATTGCTGTTTATTTCTTTGGTACTGCTTGTGCAAACATATGTATTTCATTGGGTACCATATTCGAATTGGGTGTAAAGATTGAGGGATTACATAGTCTTGAATCTGTTTTGGGCAATTCTGGCTTCTCCAAAAAGAAAGCTTGCAGTTTTATTTTCCGGACGAAATTGTGCAATTCACAGTTCATTCTGAAGTGATCTTGTTTTGGCGTAGGAACAAATCCTAATCTTTATTGTAGTACTTTGGTCTCAAATTCACTCATTGTTCTGGCAGAGAAATAGTCTATTAGTTTTTCTTCCCTGAGTGACGCCTGAGTTCCATGTGTTGGGGTTGTGGCGGTTCCCGCCATTGGACGTGTTTCTGTTGTTGGCCGCCCCTTCTTTTTCCTCTCCCTCTGCCCCAGCCTCTGCCTAAAAAAGGTTGGTTAAAGGGGAGAAGGGCTGGTGAGGGCCATGTGGAAAGCTTGGGTATTGCCACATCTGAGGGTGTCCTAGAGGGAGGCCACATCTGAGGGTGTCCTAGTCCTAGGACGCTCCCGCGCCGCACGGCCACCAGCTGCTGCGTGCGCTTCCCCCTCCGCTGTGCCTTGCTGCCCGACTGCCGCCTCGTGACCACGCCCCCTCCTCCGAGCGGCGTGGTCCGTGATCAGCGCTCCTCTCCTTGTGCCCCTGGTGTATTCACTGTACTGCCTAAGCAGAATTGTTACTGTCTTAATTGTTTTTCTCACGCTGTATTTGTCCTAATTGTTTTCCTCACGCTGTATTTGTCCTAATTGTTTTTCTCACGCTGTATTTGTCTTAATTGTTTTTCTCACGCTGTATTTGTCTTAATTGTCTTTCGCCCGCTGTATTTGTTTTACTGTGGTTTTTCCCGCTGTTTTCCTGTTTTGCCGCCCTCCGTCGTCCCTCCCCGCTCCCCGCTTCCCGCCACCACCGCTGACCCCGCCCATTTCTTCCTTCTGTTCCCTCCCCGCTCCCGCCTCCCAGCTGCTCCGCCCACCCGCGCACTTCGCCATATATGGCGACCGTGCGAACGCGCAGCGTTGACGCGCAGCGGGCGCGCCGATTGTGCGCCGAAGGCACGCCAAAGGTAAGCCCGTCTGCGCCCGTCCGCGCCTGGACCGCGCCCAGGGCCAGGACCCCTGGCCCCCACCGACGGAGGCTGACCCGACGAACCTACAGCGCCGCCGACCTCATCGCACTTAACACCGGCGCCATCCCGAGATGTCACCGCGCCTCCCCGAGGCACACCCACGGACCCTTCAGCTGCCACGCCTGCAAGTTCACCTGCATCCGGACCTACCCTGCACCAGCACTCGCCAAGCCGAACACCAGCAGCAACCACCTGAAGTGCATCCTGCTCAACACCCGCTCCGTCCACAGACACGCCGTCGAACTCTGGAACCTCCTCGACACCACAGCCCCGGACATCGCCTTCCTCACGGAGACCTGGATGAACGCCTCCTCAGCACCCGACATCGCCATCGCCATCCCAGAGGGCTACAAATCACACGGAGGGACCGCACCGCCAACCAGACGGGAGGAGGCATCGCCATCATCCACAAAGACACCATCCGCATCACGACCAACACCGACGACACCCTAACCACCGCCGAACACCTGCACTTCCAGATCCACACCGACCCGAAGACCACCCTCAGAGGCACCCTGATCTACCGACCCCCGGGTCCACGCACACGATTCAGCGAGGACATCGCCGACTTCATCAGCCCGCATGCCCTCCCCTCCGCTGACTACATCCTCCTGGGGGACCTCAACTTCCACCTGGAGAACAACAGCGACCGCAACACCAGCACCCTGCTCGACAACCTCGCCAACCTCGGACTCAAGCAACTGGTGACCACCCCCACCCACCTCGCCGGACACACACTCGACGCCGTCTTCTCATCCAGCAAAGACGTCACCTTCAGCCACGCAACAGGACTCCACTGGACAGACCACAGCTGCGTCCACTTCACCTTCAATAGAACGACGATCCACCACCACCAGCAACAGGTTGCCCGAAGAAGCTGGAACAAGATCACAGCCGACCAGCTCGCCGCTTCCCTGAGCCAGCACCCTCCCGCCAGCTCAGCTAACCCAAGCCAGGCCGCCGACAACCTCACGAAATGGATCAGCAACTGCGCGGACGAACTCGCCCCTCTGAGGACCCCGCCCAGCAGACCCGGCAGCAGAAAAACCCCATGGTTCACCGACGAACTCAAGAGCTCCAAGAAGAACTGCCGAGCCCTCGAGAAAGTATGGAGAAGGGAACCAACTACGGACAACATGACCACCCTCAAGCTCGCCACCCGGAAACACCACCAACTGATCCGCGCCAACAAGAAAAATACATACAAGGACCGGCTGGACAACAACGCACACAACTGCAAGGAACTCTTCAACATCGTGAAAGAGCTCTCCAACCCCAACGCCGGAAACAATGACATCACCCCGTCGCAAGACCTCTGCAACTCCCTCGCGTCCTACTTCCACAACAAGATCACGGACATACACAACAGCTTCAGCATCCAACCAACGCACGCCACAACCGCAACTACGCCACCCACCACCACCCTCCGCACCTGGACCCCGATCAGCACCGAAGACACCATCCGCACAATGAACTCCGTCCACTCCGGATCTCCGACTGACCCCTGCCCTCACCACATCTTCAACAAGGCCGACGCTGTCATCGCACCCCACCTGCGGGACATTATCAACGTCTCCTTCGACACCGCCACCTTCCCGGACAGCTGGAAGCACGCAGAACTCAGCGCTCTTCTCAAGAAACCTACAGCAGACCCCACCGAACTCAAGAATTACCGTCCCATCTCGCTCCTCCCGTTCCCGGCCAAAGTCATCGAGAAGACCGTCAACAAACAGCTGGCCGCCTTCCTCGAGACAAATGGATCCCTCGACCCCTCACAGTCTGGCTTCCGAGCCAACCACAGCACTGAGACCGCCCTCATCGCTGCCACCGATGACATCCGAACCCTGATGGACAACGGAGAAACAGCGGCCCTCATCCTCTTGGACCTCTCCGCGGCCTTCGACACTGTCTGCCACCGCACCCTAGTACAGCGCCTCGGCAACATCGGAATCCAGGAGAAGGCACTGGAATGGATCACCTCCTTCCTCAACGGAAGAACACAGAAAGTCCGCCTACCACTGTACAAGTCAGAGGCCACCGAAGTCATCTGCGGCGTCCCTCAAGGATCCTCGCTGAGCCCCACCCTCTTCAACGTCTACATGAGCCCCCTCGCGGCCATCGCACGCCAACACAACCTCAACATAATCTCCTACGCTGACGACACCCAGCTGATCCTCTCCCTGACCAACGACCCCGCCACCGCCAGAGCCAACCTACACGAAGGGATGAGAGACGTAGCCGAATGGATGACGACCAGCCGCCTGAAACTGAACTCAGACAAGACGGAGGTCCTCATCCTGGGCTCCTCGCCCTCCGCCTGGGACGACTCCTGGTGGCCCCCCGCCCTGGGCACCGCACCCAAACCGACGGACCACGCACGCAACCTGGGCTTCATCCTGGACTCCTCCCTCTCCATGACCAGACAAGTCAACGCCGTCTCCTCGTCATGCTTCAACATCCTACGCATGCTACGGAAGATCTTCTGGTGGATCCCCACCGAGACCAGGAAGACTGTCACCCAGGCCCTCGTCACTAGCCGACTGGACTACGGCAACGCCCTCTACGCCGGAACCACCGCCAAGCTCCAGAAGAGACTCCAGCGGATCCAGAACGCCTCAGCCAGACTCATCCTCGACATCCCACGAAACAGCCACATCTCCGGACATCTGAGAGACCTGCACTGGCTCCCCGTCAACAAAAGAATCACCTTCCGTCTTCTCACCCACGCGCACAAAGCCCTACACGACCAAGGCCCGAGCTACCTCAACAACCGAATCAACTTCTACACTCCCAAGCGCCACCTCAGATCAACCAGCCACGCCCTCGCCGCCGTCCCCCGCATCCGAAGAGCGACAACAGGAGGAAGGTCCTTCTCCTACCTGGCCGCCAAGACCTGGAACTCACTCCCGACCGACCTACGCCTGACCCAAGACCACCTCTCCTTCAGGAAGAAGCTCAAGACCTGGCTGTTCGAGCAGTAACGGCACCCCCCCCCCCACCTAGCGCCTTGAGACCCTACGGGTGAGTAGTGCGCTCTATAAATGACCTGATTGATTGATTGATTGATTGAGGCCCCTGAAAGGGAGGCATACCGAAACCGAACATTGTTGGTGGCAGTTCCCTTCTATTACAGGTGTTGCCCCAACTGTCTGAGCTAGAGTTGCTGCTGTTTGAGGAGTTGCTTTTATGTGAGGAGTGGCTGTCATCAGAATACATGTCCTCGTTTGAGGGGTGATAGTCTTCTTTCAAATAGGGATACACTTTCTCCATGCTGAATTTTCTGATGTCTTTCTGGAGTTTAGTTACTTTTTGTTTCATTAGGTATTCTTTATTTTCCGATATTCTTTATTTATTTCAGCCAACCAGGTTTTAAAGGTTGAGATCGTAATGCTAGCTCTCATTGCTCCTTCTGCCATAGAGATCTTTATTGTCAAATCGTCTGTCAGCCGTTTAGCTGTCTTAATTATAAGTACTAGCCAGTCCCTAATGCATTTACATGCCACTAGGGACTATTCCTCCTTGAATTGTGTGTCTTACCGAAAAATCTGGTCAATTTTAAGAACTAACTACATGTTTCTCCCAGTGGAACAAATCTCAAGGATGCGCTAGGCAGTTTACCTATGGTACAAAAAAGGGTTTTCCCAATGTAGTCACTGGGACCTGGGTAGATGATAGTACAAAAGTAGGGGGTCCCAGTATTAAACCGTTTAGGAAAAAAAGGACACAATAGGAACTTTGAAAGAGAATAAGAGCAATATAGATTGAATGTTGTATACCCACAATAATTCAAAACACAACATATGGTTCACAATTTAATGAACTCAAAAAGAAAGTTCGTTGGTTCACAAACGACAAAACAACAATGCCCCAGGAAGGAGGGGGGGGGTTTGGTGCAAGGAGGGTGTGCAGGTTACTGGGAAATTAGGAAGAGAGTGCTGGTCAACGTGACCTGATTCATGAAATAGTTACAGCTGTGTTGGCTTAGAAATTCAACCACACTTTTCACATGAATGTTCCAATAATTTCATCACATGCCATCATTAAAATAACCATTGTGGACAAATCAACATTGTGGTCAATTGCTGGCAAATAGGATTGTCGTCGACGTTTCGACCCCACAAGTTCTAGGTGACAATGTGACCTTAGGGCGGGGTCTTCATCAGGACACAGAAGGGAGGGGCAATGGACCGTGATTGCCAATCGTCACGGTCAAAGACTACATGGTAACGGTGGGCCTAGACGCTCCATGCGCGAGAAAAAGGACCAATCGAACTGAGTCTTTAATTCCACTGTGCTAATCAATAGCGAGAAAACAAAGAGTGCGCCGCCTGGGATTGGTCGGCCCCTGCCGTGACAAAGATTCTGTTTGTGATAAGCTTAATGAGTTAAGTTGATGCCGCCGGCAACCGGTCGGTACTCGTGTGCAGAGAACCAGGGAAAACGGGACCGCAGTAGCGTCAGTCACTCCAGTGGAGCAGTTTACCTAGCTTACGGCATCTCCAATCATTCAGCACTGCAGGTCACAATAGGTACACTGAGCCAAACAGGGGCAGGGCATGGAGACTAGGCACGTTGGCCCTGTAGGATAGGAAGATGGTCCAGGCCCTGAATGGGGGATCAAGTTATATTTTGAAGAAAAATAAAACCAGTTTACTCCCTAGTCACGCTAGTCACGCTATGGGAGGTATACAAAACGGTGGTCCATGGAAAGACCCAAAATGTGGTGGCCCTCAAGAAGAAAGAGAAAACTGCAAGTACAGGAGTTAGAGTAAAAGCTTCTTGAACTAGAGGCGCAGTAGAAAAAATTGTTGACTCCCAGAAATATCTACAACTAGGGACAACAGGGGAACAATACCTCAATCTTGCACAAAATGCAGCACACATTCACTATCTCTCAATACAGTGGAAACTGTACAATAGAGGAGACAATGCAGTCCACCTACTGCAATGGCTGGGTAGGAGAGAAGAATAGGGCGATATGGTTTGCGGAGGTGTGGACTAAAATGAGAGATTTGGCCCCACTGATAAAACACTAGCGGAGATATTCACTCAATAATATAAACAGTTATAAGCATCAAGGCGTAACAGAACCAACTCTGACACTGAAGCATTCCAAGGGGAAGTGCAATTACCAGTATTAGGGAAACACTAAAAGAGAGGACCTTTCAGTCAAGCCAATATAGGATGCCCTGGGGCAATGCCTTCAGGAAGGTACCAGGAGCCAACGACCTCCCGGTGGAACTGTTCACAATCAAGTATGGTCTTCGCTTCTTCAGGGATCAAACCACACCAAAGGCTTACCTCTCAATGGCTCTCCTTCTGAAGGATAAAAGTTAGATTTCCCCTATACGAAACGTATCAGACATATATATTGTGTTAGCATGATGTATCTATATATCCTCTATGCATAATATGCACATTGCATAACCTCTATTTGTTCTAGCTAGTAGGAAAAGGTTTATTCTGTTTGTTTGTGTTATAATAATAGAGCAGGCCAAGAACCATACAGACGCCATCTTTTCTCTGTCTATGTCAGACCCGAGCAGTGATCACGTGTTACTCTCCAGTAGTTGTCAGGTCCCAGTTCATTTGAGTTACTGAGAGCAGCTGAAAGTAAAACCATTCTCCCTATTTCCTGGGACTCAAGGTCGCATCTGGCTTTGGGTGCGATAAGCGCATTCCTGGAGGCACCGTGCCTACACTCCCGGGCACCAGGACGAAAGGGAGTCACCCCTCCTGACCTCCCCAGTAATAACTAAGCAAAGCTTTGAACCAATCATGTGTGCCATATATGGTCCTTCCTTGGGGCCCAAGAGCCAAGTGGTGTTTTTCCATTTACGGTGACTTCATGTGTTGCACTGAAAGTATATATGTGTAGTTTTGACTGTAAGCCAGCAGTCTTCTCCGCGCACCTGATGGGTGAGGGTTGAAGAGGCTCCTCTATAGAGTAATTTGCATAATAACAATTGAACTTTCAACTACTTCCCAGTAGAACTGGTTGCCTGCATCCAGCCAGACAGTCAGCGGAGGAGGAGCTGCAATCTGCACCCTGGGGATTAGGTGAACAGGTGCCAGCAAGGTAAGAGGCGGTGGCTGGAGGGAAAGAAGAAAAGCAAGAAAAGCAAGCGCGGCAGCCGTTAGAGGCGGCCGCAAAGTAAGAGCCGGGGGTGGACCCAGGGAGGCTGGTTGACTAGGTCCTCCCAGCCTGCAGTCTCCCCGTGTGCTCCGCTTGCTTTCTCGCTGCTTGCCACGCGCGGTTTGCTGCCACCATCTCCCATCCTCTGACACCCTTTATCACAAGCGACATAAAAAAACAAAACAGAAGCAAAACAGTTAATATATCAGATAAACCAACAACAACACTACTCACCATAACTCACTACGAAGCAGTATGAGGTCGGGGAAACTACGAGGCGAAGACGCCAGAGCAGCTATACCACAGGGGAAGACAAAGAAGGTCAAGGGGGTCCCCCCATGTATGAACGATGAGGTGGTGGAAGAGGCGGAGGAGGAAGTCGAAGGGACAGTCGTGGGTAGGGGCAAGAGTCCTACAAAGTTAACCCAGGAAGATCTAGGCTGTAGCATAACAGCCCCCGCTACTGACTCTGCAGGCCTCGCAAAAACCCCGAAGGGCATGTCATATCAATTTGTCAATCCTGGTTCACTAAGTTCGGACGAGGGAGCCAATAGGATCAACAAGGATAGTACAACCAGCAGCCCTGTAGAGAAGAATGAGGGAAATATTTTGAGAGACGTAACATCACTCCCTGAACATAGCGAACAGGCCCCGCATTTAAAAGCAAGCAAAAGGGCATTGATCACAGACTTCCTCAAAGTTTGTCAACGACTTTCCACGGGGAGCGGAAGCGGGAAGGTACCCCTACTACATGACTACGGCTCCAAATGTAAAAGCATACAATACAACGCTCACATGGAGGGCACAAATAAGGAAGCCCCAAGGTCTGCATCACCACCATACCGGCCATGGTGTTACAGTGAATCCTGCAAAGCCCATACCACAAAGTCAAGAAGGAATTCCGGGGTTAAGGGGTCCGGCCCTCTTTGGTCAAAAGTTTCAAAGATCCAACAAACAGCTAAAGACTCAAAGCAAGCTAAGGGGGACTCACCCTTTCAATCACCACAAATGACCCACATTCCACCGGCGCGTGCCCTAGTACACTGGGCCCCGGACGCAACTGATGACTCGGTTTTTCTAGAACAGAGTGTATATATAATTCAGAATACGTCCCCGACTACAATCGAGAAATCAACTCCGCAGTCTCAGGTGCAACCCCGCGTCGCAAAACCGTGCCCAACGCCACAGGCAAACTCTCAGAGTCCAACGTCCAGACAGCTCACGCCGGGTTTAGGAAAAAAGTACTGCTCCCTTTCCACCGGACCAGCTAACGAAGACACCGACGCCATCAAAGATAGTCTGCCATCGAAGCCACAGGAACTAAATTTAACAGCAATTGTGACTGCAAAACTCGAACGAAGTACACGTGAGCTATCAGCTCAATACAATCAATGTCCGGGGAAGCAAGAGAGTATCAACAAAAGGCCAGGGAACGACCAACTGCGTGAGCATTTTATCCAACCAGACCCCTTTGTCTACTCTGCTATATCACCCATCCCCATCCCCATCCCCACCCCCAGACACCCTCAGGGGGAATCGCCAGAGATCAGTCAAACGGTTTCCATTTGGCCGCAATTATTAAAGTCAATGGAAACCATAGGAGCCGCCATGTCCTCTCACACGGACAAACTGGATACCCAAGTCGACCTGCTCAACCTTCTGGCGTTCCACGTCCAGGGGATTGAAGCAAACCCACAAGACCTAAATACCATGATTACTAAGGTTCAACTAAATAAGGATCAGACTTTCTACACTTGCCACTGCTCCAACATAATAGACAAACTGGCCACAGTACCCAGCCTGATGACCCAGATACTGGGGGCTGTTAAGGATTCGTCAAAAGACTTCCCAATGGAAACAACCACAACAATAAGTGAATCAACCGGCAATCGGCATACTAAAGAGGTCCCCGGCAGGCTGACACGGCTGTCCATTGCTAGTAGAGGCGAAGAGAGTCTGGAATCTCAAGACCATCTACTCTCCCCCCCAGTAAAGGGAAACAGGTCGCCAGCAAGCCCAGATGAACACAACTTGGGTAACTGCATAGAGGCAGCTGAGTTAATTCAGGGGCCAATTCCCAACATCGCACCAACCGTTAATCACACCAAACAGGCTCCAACGCTCACAAAGAGAGAGCGGAAGCGACTAAGAAAAGCCAGAAATGCAAAAGCACATAACCGATGGGTTCCACAAACCTCTTCGGAAAAATCCATCAACAACCCTGAGATCAAGGAAGCCGAACAGCACCCCGAGAGCGTCTTACCACAAATTAGAACAACGCCAGAGTAAGGGTCCACGCCGATGGTTCACCTACCCATCAAGGCACCCCCAATTTTAATTTCAAAAGGAGCGATAAGTGATACAACTACAAACCAGAACCCATTAAAAGTGTTCAGCATTTTTAAACCCGTGGGACAAAAACCAGATTGTAAGGCACCACTTCAAGAGCCGGGAAAAAACACAAACATTAATCAAAGGAAAGAATCAAGCGATAATAACTCACCTAGCCAAGCAGGACCAGCCTCCCCACCTAATGAAGAGAGCAGACGACCAAAAATCCCAAATCGGTCCACGTCAAGCAACAAAATCGAGTTTACTCCACAATATTGTTCAAGAGGGTCCTACGACATCCTGAACAGAGGGGCCATTTTAAGACTTCTAGAAGAACTACCAGGTCTGCGACACCTAAAATCGAGCGACCTCGAATTAATAGAGTTCAAACCAAACCCTCTTCAATTAGGCTCCGACTCGACAATTACAACGTGGACCAACCATACCATCACAGACCTAATCCTGTCTCATAGGGAGGCCTTCGCCGCATGGGGCATTGAATTAAAAAAAGTGGAGCCCGCACGATATCCCAGCCCGCTGCGGAAACAAAACCCTAAAATAAGCCTTTTAAAAAACGTCAAAGGCCCAGATTTAAGAAGCAGTATCGAAGTGGAAACGCAGCGACTAAGGCAAATCACAATCACTTTCGCTCACCAAGAGGCAGATATGCCCGAAAGGCCCCAACGCGCTACTCGGGCACAATCCCACAGGAATGCAGCTTGAACTGACAGCAGACCAACGATGGGGGAAAAGCAGGGCTGCACGATCTGCTCATGGAACATCAATGGTTTAAATGCAAAGCAGGAGGAAGGCGACTTTATTGAGTTTATAACCCAATTCAAAATACTTCTGTTCCAAGAAACATGGCAGATCAAAAACTCGCCTCTAGTGGGATACAAAGAATTCTTTGTTCCAGCCCAGAAGGAAGGACGCTCCGGCAAGGCCAAAGGGGGCCTATCCATTTTCACATCAACAGAGTATACCTGGACACCAACTAGCATCGACTTAGAATCTACATGGATGCAATGTATCAAAGTGGAAATTTCCCCAAACCTGGGTCTATTGATCGTGAATCTCTACATGCACCCCGGCGGAAAACATAAAGGGAAAAGGATAAAACAACTAGTCACCACAATCAAGTCTCTGAAATCAATCTACCCAAGTGAAAACATGATTATAACGGGAGATTTTAATCTGAACCTAATTTGTGGTCAGGAGGCAATCCTCCCCATTCACATCGAGCCACGGCAGGGCAATCAATGCAGACAAAATGCATTGGGAAGGAAATGCGCCTCAGAACTGGAAGCTCTTCATCTGCACACCCTAAACGGGAGAGGACATCTGGACAGACCGGCCGCTCTAACGAGGGTCTCCAAGAACTCAGGCTCTACCTTAGATTATACCCATTGCTGACCCCGACCTATTCCATCACATTAGTGACTTCCAGATTCAGGAACGCGGAGAAAGCGATCATTTTCCTCAGACCCTTATACTGACCATCCAACCTACAAAGTCAGAGAAGGCCGTGCCTCTGTCCTTGAACACAAAAATCTTCAACCTAAAACGAATAAACTGGAACGAAGGAAATCTCTCTATCCTAATGGCGTCATGCCACGTATTGCTCCAACTATCTGAAACATCGAGAGACATGGTTAAAACTTGGGAAAACTTCGTAATGGAGATCAACAAGAAATACCATTCCAACAACAGAGGATGCAAACCCATAAGAAAAAGAGGTGGGGAATGGTACACACTGAAACTGCGCCAGCTAAAAAGGCAATTAAACGCATTCCTTAGGGCCGAACGCAAAAAAGACCCTCAGCTATTACAACCTGCGCTGAACATAATCGAATCTCTAAAAAAAGAACTAAAAAGAGAGACCAATCTGGCCAAGCGAATGTATAAGGAAAAAATTAGCGTGCTCCATACTCCACGCAAGCAAACTACATAATTCAAAAGATTTTTGGGCAAAAATAAACTTTATGCTAAATGGCAAACATCGCCAGTTTAACTCAGACATGACGGACCAGCTCTGGAGTAGTCATATTGACTTATTATACAATTCCTCGTACAATTCACTCATGGATAATAACGCCGAGCGTCCTGAGGAGCTTCCTCGCTCCAGCCTGAGCACAAAGCTAGTTCCAAAAATCATTGGGAATTCACCGCCATCAAAGAATACGGGAGACATGGAATCGTTTTCATTAAAGCAGGTCTCAAACACCATAAAATCATTGAGAGCAGATGGAGCGCCCGGACCAAACGGGCTTCCCAATGCCTTATTTAGGAAAGATCCAACGTTTTGGGCCAGCCAACTAACTCCTTTATTTGGTTATAGCCTAAAGACCGGGAACATTCCCGAATCATGGAGAGGCAGCATTCTTCATCCAATTTACAAATCCGGGTCCCGCGCAGACCCTAACAACTATAGGCCTTAATAGATGTGGAGGCCAAGATCTATGCTTCCAACTTGTTGGTGGAACTGGTATCCTGGGTGAGCAGCACTGGGATAATTCCTCGGACACAAACAGGCTTTCGGCCAAGACTGGGCACCTTGACCAACTTATCTGCGTTAACCCTCCTTGTTAACAAAGCAATCCACAACTCCACCCCGCTGTACACTTGTTTCGGCCTTTGATAAAATGCCCAGATCAAATCTTTGGGCTAAAATTAAAGCCTGGGGCGTGCCGCCAAAGTTGTTGGGAGCAATAATTGAGCTTTATTCAGACACTTGGGTCCAAGTGAAAAAAGGAGATGGTCGGCGCCTAACAAAGAAATTCCACACAACCAACGGTTTAAAGCAAGGCTGCGTACTGGCCCCCAGTCTCTTTAACATCTACACCGCGGACCTAGAAAGTGACCTATGTACCATTCAGGGGGATCCACCAAAATTGGACCACTCACCTATAATAAGTCTTCAGTACGCAGACGACATTGTGCTCCTCTCAAAAACCCCCATCGGTCTACAACGCTTGATCTCCAAACTGTCGCCGTACCTCTCGAATGCACAATTGATTATAAACCTAAAAAAAAAAAACATCCTATGCTTCGGCGGCTCAAGAAAAAAAAAATTCGTTTGGAAGATACATTCTACCTCTCTAACCCAGGTAGATCAATATAAATACCTGGGAATCTTATTGGACCACCGATTAAAGTTTAAACAGCACCTGGAACAGGGGAAATCCAAAGCCAAGCAGCTTCAATTTGCTTTTAAAATGGTCCAAAAGCAATTAAACGGACATTCCACTGGCCACATTCTTAAAATTGCAGCCGCTAAATTACTGCCATCACTAACATATGGCTCTGAATTACTGGCAACCCGGGACTTCACAGTGTTAAATCTCGCCCAATCCAGGCTGTTCAAAAACCTTTTTTCAATCCCGCGTCACATCTCTCAAGCCCAAATTCGTTTGGAGTTCGGTCTCACCAACCAGCTCCCGGCAAGACAAGGAGCACTCGTCAAATATTATTGGCGCATGAGGGATGCAGCAGACGAATCCCTGGCGCACCTTTGCTGGTCAGAAGTTGAAAAACAGGCCGGGCTTCCAGACTCAACATATAAGACCTTGAGGCAAGCTCTCGAAGCATTAAAACTGGAAGAATCCTGGCTTTCGCCCATGACTTATTCTGCCTTTAAGCTGATAACCAAGAAAGCAGTCAAACAAGCATCATTACTCATGGATAAAGCAGCAATGGCTGGCAAAAACCATGCCTGGATCGTTTTGCCGTCATATACCCACTTAAAACCTCAGGAATATTTGAAAGAATGCTTTAGGGACCACTACAAAAGGAAACTAAGCCTGTTAAGGCTGGGCTGCTTTTCGCCAAAGATCTCACTCCAAGATGGCTACGGCTGTGGGCAACTCCCGACTGCCGCCTCTGTGGCAACGGCGCAGAGTCTTTACTGCACCTAATATGCATATGCCCGGCACTTCAGAATCTTAGAAAAACGCTTCTTCAATCACTTCTAAGAGAAGCCCAGGTGAGAACTTGTAGGGCGGCGGTGATAAGATGCCTAAGTGGAACTTGGATAGAACTCTCATGTAAAACCATAAAATTCTTGAATCTCGCTGCCGTAGAGCTGGAGAACAGGGCAGCAACCAAAGAAGTCTCCGGACAATAGGCCAGGCTTGGCCGGCCACGGACTCTTCCACTCTTTTCCCCTCCTCTCCAAACGGTCACCTTTTTGTATTACGAGTTAAGAATTAACGTGCCCACTGTTTGAATTTCCATTACTCCCCCATACATTTCCACTTCTCCCCTTCTTATTATGAGTTAAAAATAACGTGTATCCCGAACGAACTCACAAGATTCCTTTCATTCTTTTTCCTTTTAGACCTTTCCCCGCTAATTTTGCATATTTTATGATATCAGTTTTTAAGTTGATTTAAAGTGGATTTTGAGTTGTTTTTATGATGAAAATGTTGCTTGCATGGTGGTAAGCCCACCCTTTTATGATTTTTTTATTAAATCAAATAAAGTATTATTATCGATTGGTTATTTGGTAATGATATTGGGGCTATTGGTAGGTATAGCTCTTTATGTTATTTTTTATGGTATGTCAGTTGGCGACCCAGGTGGGACTCCGCGATAGGGTCGTCCTCCCGTAACCGGGTAGAAAGGACAAAAGAAAAGGGGAACTCTGGTCGAGTGGGTAGACTGACCGAAACACCTGATTTACTCCGCTCTCGTGATCAGGGAACCCAGCTGCTAGTGACCCTTCGCCGGAGTTCTACGGGCGTAACCCGGGAGCTGACCGTGTTGGTCTTCTGAGGTTGGCAGTGGAGAATACGCAATTGTACCTGCGTACACCAGGTGAGTGAATTGATTTTAGTGTCTTTTGGAACGCGCTGTTGAGTGGTGCTTTGAAGCAGTTAACTGTATTGGATTTGGTGGTCGATGCACCATGGAGGACTTTGGGGGTCTGACGGGCAGCATTGTGGCTGCACGGGTAGACGCTCCATGGACTTGTTTGGTGAACAATAAGAGACTCTGATCGGATGCCCTGGTGTGGCACATGTGGTGCACATCCAGCCAGACTGGTCTCGGAAAGGCCCGTGGTTGTACCTGGGTAGCCGTTGGGACACATCTGAGCAACGCTAAGGCAGCAGGCTTAGTCAGAATAGTCCCGAGGGTGAACCAGGAAGACTTTGGGATGGTCTGTAGGACAGTCTGTGATTAATACCTGTCAGACGGTCTCTTGGTAGTCTTTGGACTGCTTGGTTTTGGTATTTGTTGGTCTAGAATCTGAATTGGTTAGTTCTCCAGGAACTGGAGTCGACCGGCTCCGTTCCTTTGTTTGAAAAAAATGACATGTCGTTTTTGAAAATTCTTTCTTGATGTATCTATGTATGTATTGGTCTGTCTAAATTTGGATTTTAAGAGTGAATGGAAATGTTGAGAATGTATGAACATGGCCATGTTGGAAAGACTGTTTTCTTGAATGAGATTTAACTGTCAATATTAATAATGCAGTGTTTTAGTAAATTGTGTTTTGGATGTTGCTGTCGGCGAAAAGTCACACGTTTGGATGAAAGCCAGCCTGCCCCACCAGAGGGCAGCCCAAGTTATGATATGTATGTTAAACATGGTATTTCACCCATTCGGTTTAATGCGCTATGGCATAAATATACTAAAGACAATGTGGAACTACAGTGGCCCCTAACTGGGTCTTTTGATCAGAAAAAAATTAATTTCTTGCAGGATCGATTGTTTTCCAAACGAAGTCGGCAGGCTATGTTTGATTCTTTAAATATGTGGCAGAAAGAAGCAAAGCGTAGACGTATCAGGGAGGAGAAGTTATGTAAAATGAAAGGAGGTCAGACGATTACACAGAAGGCTATAGCTTATGATAAAGCTCAAACTGAGAAGGGTATTGACTGCAAAGATAGACAATTTAGATTGCAAGTAGATAAAAGCTATGTAACTAGGACTGAACCAGAGGATGAGATAGAGGATTTATTGGATGCGCGTCCACCTCCCCCTTATGCTCCCCAACAAATATATCCTGCAGTCCCTTTAACTCCAGCTTCGGCCCCAATGGCTTCTGCCCCTGTTGTTTCCTCTTCCCCCGCTCCTCTGGGAACGTCCTCTATTTTGTCTCCCTCAGCATTTGGATCAGCCACTTAATGGCCCGATGCGTTGCCGTCCTCCACTATGTCCACAGTTGTTTTGTCTCCCCCAACTTCCGCCTGGGCTTCCCAGTCCAGACACGACCCCAACCCTAGCTGATCCACCCCCTCCCGTGTTCTGAGGGATCTTGGCGCACGAAGGTTGTTTACTCGTTCAGCGGTGGGACAGGAAGAGAAGCAGACTATTGCGAATCAGTCATCCCAGTGGATGCGCAATCCTATCTATACTTTAGCTGATATATGGAGTACACTTGGAGACTATGAGCCTGTTATGCAGCAGTATGCCTTGGAACACATGGCCACCTGTCTTATTTCTTTATGGGAGCGGTATTTCCCGTGAGGAAAGGCCCCTCAAGTGATGTATGATATTCGGGACAGGGCTCATAAGTCTGAATTAGGACTAGAGGACGTGTACAGGAATGTTGAGGTTTTATTAAATTATCGAGGGCGGCTGCACTCGAAATGTCCAAACTGGGACTATCAGCACCCTATGCGGGAAGTCCATCCTATTTACCATCCTGAAATACCAGAATTAAGAGATGATCAAAATCAAGTAACTAGACCTCGTGTAGAGGCGCGATTTCAGGAGCAATGGGTGTATACCCCTTGGAAAAGGAGTGAGGTTCTCTCACTAAAATCGCAACTCCCTGATCCTCGTAAAAACCCAACGGCTTATTATAAGGAGCTTACAGAGGCGGCCTCCTCAGTCGGTATGACCTTAGCTGACATAGAGCTATTTTTCAGTCTTCTAGTCCCTATTGATGTCTGGCGCCAGGTGCATGATCAGGATCATGCCGCAGAGTTGGGAGGGACTTGGGATCAGATCAAAGATTGGGACAAGGATCAAAAACCTGGTGATAAGCCGAAGCCCGAAATATTGGCCTTACTGGGTCAGATTATTACCTATATGAACTCCTTAATTCCACCTCGTAAGGTGGATTGGGACAAATTGACAGCGTGTAAGCAGAAGAAGGACGAAAATGTTTCGGATTTCTTCACTAGATTTGAGGGGGTATTCATTGACTTTAGTGGGCAGGATTTGTCGGTGGAAGGTGGTATACGATTATTTGTTAATCGTTTCATGGCCAATCTGTTGCCAGAAGTCTCCGCGCAGCTACAAGCCGCCGAGAGTACTAGGACTACTTCTACACTTTCGGTCATGCTGAGTATGGCTCAGTATTACGAACATCGGGAAAATGAGAGTAAGAATAAGGCGGAAAAGAAAGCAAAGGACCCTAAGACACGAGTGTTGTTACAGCAAGTCATCAGGGGACGAGGCAGAGAGAGAGGCGGTAGAGGGTTCATCCCGAGGGGGGTGGGAACTGGATGAGGCGGAGGGCCAGTTGTTGATTTGGGAATAAACCAATGCGCTTATTGTAAACAGGAAGGGCATTGGCGACCTCAGTGTCCATTATTGCTGGCTCAGAATGGGGCAGTAAGAGGGAGAAGAAGAGGTCGAGGTGGTGTGGATCGAAGTAATATGCAGATAGAGGAAGCAGCACACGGTGAATCTGAGAAGAATTATTTCGATCATCCAAGAGGTAGGCAGTACTATAATGAAGACTGTGTGATCGATGGGACCGAAGGGTATGCCTACACATAGGACAGCCAAGGACAGAGTGGGGGCCAGGTGTCAGTACCCGTTGATCAGCAAGGTCCCTATGTGCGAGGGCGGTTGATGGGGACATCTGAAAACGTTTTAGTTGATACGGGTGTGATGAATAGTTCTATTTCTCGTTCACTGGTCCCAGGGGCTGCTCTGTCCCAGCAGAATAATGTTTCAGTGGGTTTTTCTGGAATTCCGGTGGTGAGCCCGGTTTCTAAACCTATTCCGTTTACAATTGGTCCGGTCACAGTGGACTCTCCGTTTTTGCTGACCTCACATTGTGGGGAAAACCTATTAGAGTTGGATTTGTTAAAGAAGTTGCATGCAAAGATTCATTGTTCTCCTGGCGGTGTTTATCTTACTATACAATCTCCTGGTAAACATACGTTGCAGTGTTTTGCTAAAAATTAACGCCTCCCTCCTGAGCTCGCTGCCATCCCAGCGACACTGTGGGCCACCGAAGATACAGATGCAGGATTACTTAAGATTCCGCCTGTGTCCATTACTCTGAAACAAAATGCTTGTTTACCACGTATACCTCAATACAACATTTCACCGGCAGGTGAGAAAGCTCTGCTCTCTATTATCCAAGATTTGATCGATACGGGTGTAGTGGAAGAAACAGCTGCCAATGCATGCAATAGTCCTATATTGCCGATTTTGAAAAAGGCCCCTGTTGGCAGCGACCCTGACCATGTTGACATTTACCGTTTTGTAATTGACCTGCGAGAAATTAATAAGATAGTGGTGCCGCAATACCCTGTGGTTTCTGACATCACTACTATTCTCACCAGGATCCCTTCCACTGCTAAGTATTTTTCCGTTATTGATTTAAAGAATGCTTTCTTTAGCATTCCAATTCATCCTGATAGCCGTCATATTTTCGGCTTCTCCTTATCTGGTCGCAGCTTCCAGTTTTGCCGTGCTCCCCAGGGGCACACCGCGAGTCCTAGCATTTATAGTCAGGCCCTGAAAGCATTATTGGATGATTTGACCCTGCCCCCTGGTAATGTACTCCTCCAGTATGTTGACTATCTGTTGGTGGATTCTGATACTAAGGAAGGTTGTAAAGAGGCCACTGTTAAATTATTGTCTCATTTTGCGGCTAACGGTAATAAGGTGTCCCTTTCCAAATTTCAATATTGTCGACAGTAGGTGACCTACCTTGGTCATCTCCTGTCGAAAGAGGGGAGGAGACTAACCCCTGAACGTGTGACTACCATTTCTAACATGTCTGTACCTCGTACTCAGCGTGATGTTCGAGCATTTCTTGGCATAACTTCTTACTGTCCTCAATGGATTCCTAATGTCTCTCTTCTTACTAAACCTCTCCTGTACTTAACCACTAAAGATGTGCATGAACCTCTCCCTTGGACTGATGAGTGTCAGAAAGCTTTTGACTCTTTAAAATCTGCGCTTTGCTCTGCACCCGTCTTGGGTACTCATGACTACCGAAAGCCGTTTGTGCTTTATGTACACGAGGTGGACGGTTGCTCGCTTTCTGTGTTAATACAAGGATTTTGTGGTAAGCAAAGACCTTGTGCCTATTTCTCGGCGGTGTTGGATAACATCGCCAGGGCGCTTCCTAGCTGTTTAAGGGCAACTGTTGCAGTCGCAGTGGCCATTCGACAGTCGGAAGGGCTTGTTCTGAACACTGACCTCACAGTGATGGTACAGCATGCTGTGGATACATTATTGAACAAAACGAAGACCCAGCACCTTACGAGTGCGCGTCTCACTGGATACAAATTGACTTTGTTTGCTCCCCATATTACAATTAAACGGTGTGCCACTCTGAATCCTGCCACGTTACTACCCCTCCCTTCGGACGAGAAAAATAATGATGTACACAATTGTATATTTCGGACAAAGGAAGAGACGAAGGGACGGGTAGATCTCACAGACATTCCTCTATCTGACCCCAAGGGGAATTGTATGTGGATGGCTCTTGTTTCAAGTTACCAGATGGCACGACGACAGCTGCATATGCGATTACGACTCTTCACACTATGGTTGAGGCTTCGCGAGTACCCTATCAGTCAGCATGGGCACCTGAGTTAGTGGCACTGCTCCGGGCCTGTGAGTTAAGTGAAGGATTGAGAGTAAATATTTACACAGATAGCCAATACGCCTTTGGCGTGGCTCATAGTTTTGGTCGACTGTGGGTGGAAAGGGGTTTTCTTACTTCCCATGGTCAGAGAATACAACATGGCCCTTTGATCCTACGATTACTGACCGCATTGACATTACCAGAAAAGGTGGCTGTAGTTAAATGCAGTGCACATAAGGCAGTGCTGGATGCAGTAGGCAAGGGTAATGCTTTTGCCAATGAGATAGCTAAATAAACTGCCAAATCTAAAATGTGTCCAATGTTTGTGACTACTTCTGCTAGGTGGGTGGCGGAGACGGATATGTTTGATAACACTATGGAAAGCGTCCAAGAGATACAGAAGGAAGCTACTTCTGCTGAAATGTCTCACTGGAAAAAGAAAGTGGGGAGATTAGATGAAAATGATTGTTGGGTTGATCTAACTGAGAAACAGAGATAGTTGTTGTGCAATGCATTAGTGAATGCTGTAGTGTCCATGGCACATGGCTCAGCACACATTGGGGCAAAAGGCATTTGTGCACTTCTGGAACCTGTGTGGAATAATCCTAATATTCCAAGGACTGCTGCTCATTTGGTTCAATATTGCATGGTGTGTTTACGACATAATCCTGGAGGCAGGGAACCTGTTCTTAGTGGGAATTTTGCACCACCATCTTTGCATTTTGAGGTGCTCCAAATGGATTATATCCAACTGGAACATGTGAACAATCTAAAGCATGTTCTGGTTGTGGTGTGCACCTTCAGTAAGTGGGTGGATGCCTACCCGACTAAAGAAAATACTGCTTTGGCAACAGCGAAGGCTCTAATAAAGGTTTACCACGTATACCTCAATACAACATTTCACTTGCAGGTGAGAAAGCTCTGCTCTCTATTATCCAAGATTTGATCGATACGGGTGTAGTGGAAGAAACAGCTGCCAATGCATGCAATAGTCCTATATTGCCGATTTTGAAAAAGGCCCCTGTTGGCAGCGACCCTGACCATGTTGACATTTACCGTTTTGTAATTGACCTGCGAGAAATTAATAAGATATTGGTGCCGCAATACCCTGTGGTTTCTGACATCAGTACTATTCTCACCAGGATCCCTTCCACTGCTAAGTATTTTTCCGTTATTGATTTAAAGAATGCTTTCTTTAGCATTCCAATTCATCCTGATAGCCGTCATATTTTCGGCTTCTCCTTATCTGGTCGCAGCTTCCAGTTTTGCCGTGCTCCCCAGGGGCACACCAAGAGTCCTAGCATTTATAGTCAGGCCCTGAAAGCATTATTGGATGATTTGACCCTGCCCCCTGGTAATGTGCTCCTCCAGTATGTTGACTATCTGTTGGTGGATTCTGATACTGAGGAAGGTTGTAAAGAGGCCACTGTTAAATTATTGTCTCATTTTGCGGCTAACGGTAATAAGGTGTCCCTTTCCAAATTTCAATATTGTCGACAGTAGGTGACCTACCTTGGTCATCTCCTGTCGAAAGAGGGGAGGAGACTAACCCCTGAACGTGTGACTACCATTTCTAACATGTCTGTACCTCGTACTCAGCGTGATGTTCGAGCATTTCTTGGCATAACTTCTTACTGTCCTCAATGGATTCCTAATGTCTCTCTTCTTACTAAACCTCTCCTGTACTTAACCACTAAAGATGTGCATGAACCTCTCCCTTGGACTGATGAGTGTCAGAAAGCTTTTGACTCTTTAAAATCTGCGCTTTGCTCTGCACCCATCTTGGGTACTCAAGACTACCGAAAGCCGCTTGTGCTTTATGTACACGAGGTGGACGGTTGCTCGCTTTCTGTGTTAATAAAAGGATTTTGTGGTAAGCAAAGACCTTGTGCCTATTTATCGGCGGTGTTGGATAACATCGCCAGAGCGCTTCCTAGCTGTTTAAGGGCAACTGTTGCAGTCGCAGTGGCCATTCGACAGTCGGAAGGGTTTGCTCTGAACACTGACCTCACAGTGATGGTACCGCACGCTGTGGATACATTATTGAACAAAACGAAGACCCAGCACCTTACGAGTGCGCGTCTCACTGGATACAAATTGACTTTGTTTGCTCCCCATATTACAATTAAACGGTGTGCCACTCTGAATCCTGCCACGTTACTACCTTTCCCTTCGGACGAGAAAAATAATGATGTACACAATTGTATATTTCGGACAAAGGAAGAGACGAAGGGACGGGTAGATCTCACAGACATTCCTCTATCTGACCCCAAGGGGAATTGTATGTGGATGGCTCTTGTTTCAAGTTACCAGATGGCACAACGACAGCTGCATATGCGATTACGACTCTTCACACTATAGTTGAGGCTTCGCGAGTACCCTATCAGTCAGCATGGGCACCTGAGTTAGTGGCACTGCTCCGGGCCTGTGAGTTAAGTGAAGGATTGAGAGTAAATATTTACACAGATAGCCAATACGCCTTTGGCGTGGCTCATAGTTTTGGTCGACTGTGGGTGGAAAGGGGTTTTCTTACTTCCCATGGTCAGAGAATACAACATGGCCCTTTGATCCTACGATTACTGACCGCATTGACATTACCAGAAAAGGTGGCTGTAGTTAAATGCATGCACATAAGGCAGTGCTGGATGCAGTAGGCGAGGGTAATGCTTTTGCCAATGAGATAGCTAAATAAACTGCCAAATCTAAAATGTCTTCAATGTTTGTGACTACTTCTGCTAGGTGGGTGGCGGAGACGGATATGTTTGATAACACTATGGAAAGTGTCCAAGAGATACATAAGGAAGCTACTTCTGCTGAAATGTCTCACTGGAAAAAGAAAGTGGGGAGATTAGATGAAAATGATTGTTGGGTTGATCTAACCGAGAAACAGAGATAGTTGTTGTGCAATGCATTAGTGAATGCTCTAGTGTCCATGGCACATGGCTCAGCACACATTGGGGCAAAAGGCATTTGTGCACTTCTGGAACCTGTGTGGAATAATCCTAATATTCCAAGGACTGCTGCTCATTTGGTTCAATATTGCATGGTGTGTTTACGACATAATCCTGGAGGCAGGGAACCTGTTCTTAGTGGGAATTTTGCACCACCATCTTTGCCTTTTGAGGTGCTCCAAATGGATTATATCTAACTGGAACATGTGAACAATCTAAAGTATGTTCTGGTTGTGGTGTGCACCTTCAGTAAGTGGGTGGATGCCTACCCGACTAAAGAAAATACTGCTCTGGCAACAGCGAAGGCTCTAATAAAGGAGTACTTCCCACGCTATGGATTGCCTCGGGTGATCTGGAGTGATAACGTGGGGCACTTTAATGCAGATCTTATCAGTCATGTTTGTAATGGGTTACAAATTAAGCATAAATTCCATGAGGCCCGACACCCTCAGTCCGCTGGACTGGTAGAGAAGTATAATGGAATACTGAAATTAAAACTGGCAAAGATTCAAGAAAGCACTGGGTTAAGGTGGCCCAATGCCTTACCATTAGCATTAATGTCAATACGAGTTACCCCACATTCTCGATCTGGTCTGTCCCCCTATGAGGTAGTCTGTGGGGGAAACATCCTTTACAACGCAACTTTTACCACGCAGTGCCTTTACGACGCAACTTTTACAACGCAAACCATTACAACGCATTGCGCTGGGGGGCGCTCTAGGATAGGGAATACGTTTAATTTACTATCCAACACCTCCCTAGTTTCCAAGGGGACTGGAGTTGGAATAGTAAATTAAACTATTCACTATCCAGCACCCCAAAGCGCTATGCGTTGTAAAGGTTTGCGTTGTAAAAACCACATTGTAAAGGCATGCGTGGTAAAAGCATGCGTTGTAATGTCATACATCCAGTCTGTGGGCGCCCTGCCAATGTTTGGGGTGTCCAGAGGCCCACAACGTTTAGTGAAATTGAATATCCTATGATGACAGATTATCTGAATGTTTTAACTAAAGATCTTCGTTCCATTCATCAACAGGTTTCAGCAGTGTTGCAGCCCCTTCCGGAGGGTCCCGGACATCGTTTGGAGCCAGGACAGTGGGTCCTGGTCCGTAACTATCAGTGGAAATCCAGCTTGGACCCTCGTTGGTCCGAGCCTCATCAGATTCTACTGGCCACGCGGACAGCGGTGAAAGTGAACGGCAAGAGACATTGGATCCACGTGTCTCATGTCAAGAAGCTGCCCCTCCCGCTTTCTTATGATCAGCGAAACCAGGAAGGAATTTTGACCCAGGAGAGTGAACAAGCCCCTCGCTTTGTCCCTTTTTCTGATGCCCTGGAAGTTGGAGAAGGGCAATGAGAAGGAGCACCGGGCTTGAAAGGGGTTTTGTCATCTGCATCAGTGATTGCCCCAGATTCTGTTGCCCCTACAGTTGAACGAGAGGCTCGTGAAATTCCTGTTGCAACGGATTCATCATCCTCTGTTTTGTTCTCTTATCAGGAAATGCCTGGCCATGTTTGATACAATCTGCGGCCCAGAAAACGAAGAAGGTGGTAGGAGATAGAGAGAGACTTGAGTAAATAGGGTTTGTCAGAAACATTTCTGGGGTGCTGAGCGAGACACTGGACTGAACACGTTGAGAGCCGTAAACATTTGTTTGCTCTGTTCAGAAAGAAAAACTGAATCTCCTGTTTGAAAGGGGCCCAGATTGTTATTTCTTCAAGGGTTGTGTGAGACCATAACTCCTACGTGAAAGTCTGTTTTGGTTTTTCTTTGTGATGAACGATAGGAGCCTGCCTGTGAGGCTCTAGACGGACACAGGAAAGAAGCACCCTCTGGCAGGTTTGACTGCATTGTCCGAGTTTATTTTTGGACTCTTAGCTAGCATGTACTCTTTTGCCCATTTCGTTCCCGAGGAGGAACGTCCTCTTGCACCACGTTATCACCCTGTATATATGCCTGTCTTTTCGAGTTGGACACAGCGTGTAAAAAATTGCATTCGTGGTCACAATAGTGATTTTGTTAATAATATTAATGAGTGTGTTTATATATTTAGAATTTCATCACCCTATGCATATTGTCTTAGGAACCACTGCCCCACCTCCGGAACATATATTCTATACCTTAACCCTCAAAAGGAAAGGCAACGTCAGATTTATACGAAAAATGTTTTTGTTGAAATGCTTCATCAAACACACAGTGCTACGAATACTACGAAGTGTTGGGTTTGCGGCCTTTTACCCTCTGTTATGCACATGCATGATTTATTCATCTCTTTGCCCCTGTCCTATTTAGGAAGCTGTGAAGCTTGGTTTAAGTTATTCTCCATGATGTATATGCATTATTATTATTATTATTATTATTAAATGGAATTTATAGAGCGCACTGACACCATGAGTTTCCTGGCGCTATAGAACAGAGGTGATCACAGACTGAGGTTTTTGTGCGGGATTAGCAGGGTGGGGGAAAAAGGAAAGTTTTGAGCAGCTTCCTAAAATGAAGGAGGGAGCTGCTTGATTTGATTGTCAGGGGGAGGGAGTTCCAGAACTTCGGTGCCAAGAGGGCGAACCTTCGTCCGCCAAATTTGTTGGTTCTGGTTTTGGGTATGGAGAGTGATTTAAGATGAGCAGAGCGGAGGTTGCGGTTTGGGCAGTAGGGAGTGATGAGGGAAGTCAGGAAAGCAGGGCTGGGGCAGTGAAGAGCTTTGAACGTAATGCAGCCCAGCTTATAGGCCACCCTCTGTTCTATAGGTAGCCAGTGCAGTTTGTGCATGAGGGGTTTGGCAGATTGCCATTTTGGAGATTTAAAGATGATCCGGGCTGCCTGGTTTTGGACCACCTGAAGGCAGTGAAGGAGGGTTTTAGGAAGTCCATGGTAAATGCAATTAGAAAAGTCCAGGCGGGAGAGCACGAGAGACATGATAACTTGAATCAGAGCAGGTGGGGGGAGTAGGTGACTGACCTTCCGGATCTTTCTGAGTTGAAAGGAGCAAGATGAGATCACGGAACCGATATGGGGCCTGAGGGAGAGTTCGTCGGTTACAGAGGTTGAGGGGAGCGGTGGGGAGCCCAGTTTGGTTGGCCAGAACTGGGTTCCCCAAAAAGAGGGACTGGAGCCCGGGAGGAGAAGCTCAGTTTTCCCGGGGTTCAGTTTTAATTGGTTAGCGTTCATCCAATCTTGGATATGAAGCATAACCGAGTGAAAATTATCTGCTGCGTTAGGGGAGTTGAGTGGAAAAATGATCTGCAGATCATCGGCATAATTATAAACTGTAATGTCCCAGTTGCGGAGTGAGTGGAGTAGGGGCCGAAGGTACAGATTGAACAATAGAGGTGACAGGGAGGAGCCCTGGGGGACACCGCATGTTGTAAGGGTCTTGGGTGCTGTGTAGGGGCCCAGCCGAACGGCTTGGGTTCTATCAGACAAGAAGGAGCGGATCCAACTGAGGGCAGAGTCCTGGATGCCAGCCTGTTCGACACGGTTGAGCAAGATGTTGTGGTCAACCGGGTCGAACGCGGCCGAGAGGTCCAGGAGAACGAGGGCCTGGGGAGTCCCTGAGTCAGCATTCCTCCTCAGCGTGTCAAGGACAGCCAGGATGACGGCTTCAGTGGAGAATGAAGGCCTGAAGCCGGCCTGATTAGGCTCCAGGTAGCAAGAGGTCTCGATAAAGTGAGAGAGGCATCCAGTAACATGTGCTTCGAGGAGTTTAGAGAAGTAGGGCAGAAGCGATATGGGGCGATAATTGGAGAGTTCCGCTGAGTCCGCGCCCGGTTTTTTCAGTAGCGGGACTAGGATGGCCTCTTTGAAGGATCTAGGGACAATACCTGTGTTAAGCGAGCCGTTCAAGAGCGGTAGGATGCATTCAGATAGAGAGTGACATACGCTTCGCAAGACTGAGGGTGGGCAGCCGTCGTGGGGGGAACCTGACTTTATCCGGGACGCGAGCTGTGCCAGGGAGATAGGGCTAATGAGGGGGAATTCGGTGAAAACAGAAGAGTTGTTACGGGGAATTTCCGGGGTGGTGATCAGAGGAGTAGTGGAAATCGATGCCTTGATTTTGTTGATTTTTTCGACAAAGAAGAAATTAAGAGCGTCACAGGTTTCTTGAGTCGGGGTCTGATCTGGAAGGGTTCGATCGTCAGATGTCAGTTCATTCATGATTTTAAAAATTTCTTTGGATTTGTTGTCCGAAGAAGAAATTCTGTCAGAGAAATGAGTAGATTTAGCTGAAGCAATTCCAATTTTATAGTCTCTGCGAGCTAAGATGTATAGTGATCTAGCTGGTTTAGAGTAATTGCGTCTCCATGCCCTTTCTAGTTGACGTACCTTCAGTTTAAGTTTTTTAAGATCGTCCGAGAACCATCTATGGGAGTTATGATGTCTGGTCGGGGGGAATTTGATTAGGGGAGCGAATTGGTCACTGGCTGACTGTAGCCAGAGACGAGTGTCACTTTCTAATTTCTCAACGTTGGTATGCGAGACGGGGACGGGGCGGGTCTCGGAGAGAGTCGCAAGAAATCCTTCAGAGTTGTAGGCATTCCATTTGCGAGATAGACCACCGGCCATCAGTGGGGTGGGGAAGTTGCCACTGATCGTGAGGGTAGTGTCTATTAGGTGGTGGTCTGACCAGGTACAGGGTGAGACAGAGGGAGAAGAAAGAATAAGGTTTTGAGTCCATATTTGGTCCAAAATGTGGCCCTTGATATGTGTGGGTGAAGTGATTTGTTGAGACAGGTTGAGGCTAGTGAGAACCTCGAAGACCTCCGAGGGGTGATGTCGTTATACCAGTAATTAAGATCGCCGAAAAGGGCGAATCTAGGATGGGAGGTACTGTATACTGTAGATACTCAAAGATATTCGGAGAAAGACTACATGATGATTTTAGCATATATAGAGGTTCATCAAGGTTTTGACCTGAAGGGAAATGACGGGGAAGGGTCCATAGATCCAAATGCATGTATGAATTTGTATACGGAACCTGAAAACGTCACCTGGTTAAAAAACGAAATCCTGGATTTTGAAGAATTCAATTTCACCCAGTATTTCCAACAATTTAAGGAAAGAAATGTTACAGATGATAGAGCAATTCCAATGCCTATATTAAACAGTACCTCTGCATTTTGTGTTCAGGGAGCAGGGTATATATCGGTAGGAGAAAGTCGATGCAATTACACATATCGGTTACGTACTTTCAGTAGCCCTCCATTGTTGACTCCCCCAAATGTATATTTTGTCTGTGGAGAAAATGTTTATACCTGGCTTCCCCGCGGCTGGACTGGCCGTTGTTATTTGTCCTTCTTGTACCCTCTAGTTTATATAGCCCCTTCTAATTATCAAAAGGATCATCTACTAGATAAACGGAGTCTGCTACTCGCCCGGGATAAGAGACAGATAGATACCACTGACATAGACCAAACAGATACTCCTGAGCAGCATTTTATTGACATTGTAAAGGGAGTATTTCCCATCTGGGGACCCATCATTACTAGTAAGGAAGTGCGGCGCCTGTCTAGAGTAGTCGAAAGGGTGATTAACACTACTGCAGGTATATGGACCAATTTGACTGTTGCGCTACAAGCGACGAGACTCGTTTCGCTTCAGAATCGAATGGTTTTAGACGTCATTCTGGCTGACCGAGGAGGAGCATGCCACGTGATCGGCAGTTCCTGTTGTGTATATATACCTGACTCCGCCCCCTCTGTTCATTTGGCCATTCAAAAATGACATCGTTTGGCATCTGAAGTGCACGCAGAAACTGGTACCTGGTTCCTATCTGGTTGGTTTGGGGGTTTGTTGTCCACGTGGGGATGGAACATTCTGATGGTACTGGCGGGTATCGTCAGTATCATATTCACCTGTTGCCTTTGTATACAATGTGGGCCTGCATGCTGCTCTTATTGTGCTACTAAACTTACCTCCTCTGTGACTGGTCCTTCCCGAGCAGCGATAAAAGCCCAATTAGTTCAACAAGAAATAAAATATATAATGCAGATTGATGAAGGGATCTTCGAGGACTGAAACTATTTTTAGTGAGCTACATCATGCTAAAAGGGCCGTTCTGAGGGATAAAAGTTAGATTTCCCCTATTCGAGACGTATCAGACATATATATTGTGTTAGCATGATGTATCTATATATCCTCCAAGCATAATATGCGCATTGCATAACCTCTATCTGTTCTAGCTAGTAGGAAAAGGTTTATTCTGTTTGTTTGAGTTATACTAATAGAGCAGGCCAAGAACCATACAGACACCATCTTTTCTCTGTCTATGTCAGACCCAAGCAGTGATCACGTGTTACTCTCCAGTAGTTGTCAGGTCCCAGTTCATTTGAGTTACTGAGAGCAGCTGAAAGTAAACCATTCTCCCTCTGTCCTGCGACTCAAGGTCGCATCTGGCTTTGGGTGCGATAAGCGCATTCCTGGAGGCAGCGTGCCTACACTCCCGGGCACCAGGACGAAAGGGAGTCACCCCTCCTGACCTCCACAGTAATAACTAAGCAAAGCTTTGAACCAATCATGTGTGCCATATATGGTCCTTCCTTGGGGCCCAAGAGCCATGTGGTATTTTTCCATTTACGGTGACTTCATGTGTTGCATTGAAAGTATATATGTGTAGTTTTGACTGTAAGCCAGCAGTCTTCTCCGCGCACCTGATGGGTGAGGGTTGGAGAGGCTCCTCTATAGAGTAATTTGCATAATAAACGATTGAACTTTCTTCACTGCCAACTGACTGGTTATTTGGTAATGATATTGGGGCTATTGGTAGGTATAGCTCTTTATGTTATTTTTTATGGTACGTCACAACGCTGCCCTTTAGGAAGGAGTTGCCTGTTGATATAGGCAACTGGTTGAACCTGGCCCTCATAATTTGTTTGCGACACCACTACCCCAATCCTATGTACTGAAGCGTCTGTTGGAACAACAAACTCTTTCCCATAGTCTGGTGCTTGTAGGACAGGTGCTGAGTACATAGCCTCTTTCAGGGTATCAAAGGCATTTTGGCATCCTGTTTTCCAGATGACCTTTTTAGTCTTCTTCTTGCAGGTGAGGTCAGTGAGCTGGACCACAGTGGTACCATACACCTTCACAAACCTCTACAGTATCCAGTCAAGCCAAGGAAAGCCCTGACATGGGTGTGGGTCTTGGGAGTCTCTCAATCCAGGATGATCTAGATTTAAGGCTGTTGAGGTTGTAGTTGGCCTCCACCCACAAGGTGGCCCAAGTAAACATCTGAACTCTGCCCTCTCTGGCACTTACTGGGCTTGACAGTTAGGCCTGCCTGCTACAGCCCCTGTAGTACTCCCCTCAGGTGGACCAGGTGATCCTCCCAGGTAGAACTGCCCGGGTCTGGTGGCTTAGTTGACTGATGCATCCACTGTAGAGGCCTGTGTTTGACCTCATGGTCACAGGTTCAAATCCTGGTGGGTCCACTCAGCCTTTCATCCTTCGGAGGTCGATAAAATGAGTATCACTGAGTTGAGTAACAGTAAACATGTGTTATTCAGCACCAAGATATCCTTCTGGGTGAATGAGCGCTCTACAAATACACATTATAACTAAATACAGCAATATCATCCAGATATGCCGCACTAAAGTTGTCCATACCTGAAAGAACTCAATTCACCAACCTTTGGAAAGTTGCAGGTGCATTTTCCAGTCTAAAAGGCATCGCTGTGAATTGAAAGTGTCCTTCAGGGGTTGAAAAAGCCGATCTCTCCAAAGGTACTCAAAAATGTAGCTGCACCAAATGTATCAATAAGCTCACATCTGCTGAAGCATGCATCAGATTTTAGAGACTGCATTTAAACTCCTGTAATCCACTCAAAACCTCCTTTCTGGTTTTTCACCCTATGAGTGAGGTTTGGTGACCAGTACCACTGGGCTAGCTCCAGGACTGTGAGCTGGTTCTATCACCCCTAGCTCTAGCACCATGATGACCTCTGCCTTTATGCAGAGTTTGATTTGGTCAGACAGTCTATAAATCTTATTTATGACTGGGAGGCTATCACCAGGATCCAAATAGTGTATAAGAGCCAATCTTCCCAGTACACCCTGTGGGTACCAATGACATCTCCTTCTTCGTGCCTTGCAGCTTGCTGCCTAAGGACTTCAAGAGTAGATATTTGGGGCTGGTGGTGAGTAATATGTCTTTGGCGCTCTCAGGTCATTCACACATATCATCTGATTATGTCACAAAGTATGGTACAGTGCATAAGGTAGAGAAACCACCAATCCCCAAAATCATGGTCATAAGGCCACTTTACTGTAAAGTCTGTCCTGTGCTCTACGTGGTCAGTTTCTTAGGCTAAGAAACTGACCATGTGGAGCACAGGACGGACTTCACGTTTGGAAGAAACTGATTAAATATTTATGTAAAAAAAACACAAGACAGTCCGTATTATGACTTATAAATGCAACAATATGTACTAATATCTCAAATGTGTGCAGAGGATTGGTATTGACTTCAAGAGTAGGTCATGACTTTTGCCATTGGCATATGTCCTCTCTGGAGGCTACTCCTGCACCTAGGATCTCTACAAGGTCATGCCAGGCTTCTTCAGCTGCAGTTCCCTCCTCAGGCACCAGGGCATCTCCCTCAGTAGAACTCTCTATCTGCCCCTGAGGCTTCTTTGAAGCTGATTGTTCTGACTTTTTGACCTTTCTCTTGTTTGGGCCATTATTTCTGGCTCCAAACTCCAGTGACTTCCCTGTTGTGCTGCCTGTGCTCTTGTTGTCACACACACACACTTGGGGAGACCCAGAATTTCTGCATGAGCCTTCCTTTTCCCTTCTGCCCAAGCAGAAGTTTGCAGATCATTTCACAACAGACACTCCACTGGGATGGCAAGGGACACAACCACCTTCTTTGGTCCAGAAACCCCTCTCTATTCTAAGCTTATCAAGGGCATTGGATGCAGTTTAGTCCAACTGTCAGCATTGGTTATCTGCTGACTAACACCAGGTATCATTTGGTCTGGAGAAGCCAGTCTAGCTGCCACAATAGTGACACTGGCACTTGTATCCATCGGATCATCTACTTAAGTCCCATTGATACTTCCTTTGTCTGTACTTCTCCATACTTGGATGTAATACTGCCAGGGCTTCAAACATCAATATCCACCCCACTCAGGGAAAATAAAGTGCCCTCTGTGTAACCTTTACCCTTTCCAGAGAACACCTCCATCCTCACTTCTATGCTAGCCAATCCCTTGGATTGTCCACCGCTGTGGGACATTTGAAGCATGCTAAATCTCCTCTTTTATGCAGTGGCTGATGACAGTCATGGCATATCCCAGAAACCTTTGTAGGGTCCCAGTGCATTCCCTGATAACCCCTACCTTTGGACTGCGTTCCGTCTTGGGGTCCACTTTCCTGAGAAGAATTTTGGGGGCCTTTACAGAACTCCTTTTTATCCTTTGTTGTTGCTCACATCTTTCCCCTGCTTTGAAAGTCTGAGCACCCCTTTTTTGGTCTTTCCCACCATGGTCCTACCTGGACATCCTGGTTCTGACTCATTTGCAGCTATTTTCCCCAGCTGTCTGGGAGAAGACTACCTTGAATCCACCAAATGCTGATGCAATGCCTCTGTGATACAATTAGTTAAAATGTGCTCTTTCATAATGAAATTGTACAGCCCAAGTGTCCACCTCATTGCCTTTTATCCAGCCTTTCAGTGCTTTGAATGAGGAGTCTACAAAATCCACACATATCTGGTTTTGACCTTTATGGCTGTCCCTAAACCTCACTCTGTACTCTTCTGTGGTGAGTACAAATCCTTCTGTCAAGGTCTCCTTCCTATGCTGATAGGACTCATCCACATCCTCATTAAGGGTCAGAAGTCTATATCTGCCCTTGACTGAGAACAAATCCCACATTAGGGAGCCCTTCTGCTGGTGACCTATCCTCCTCATGTTGCAGGCCCTCTCAAAGGCTGCAAAACATTTCTCGATGTCATCATCATCACTAAACTTTTCAACAATCCCTTTGGGATCTAAGGGTCAAGGGTTTTCCCTTTTAACCTATTTACATTGCTGCCACCATCATCCTCAAGGGCTAGTCTCCTTTCCTCCTGTTCAATCTTTGTATCCTCTAGTGAGAGGAGATCAAGGTCTTCCTAAAGGCTTATTACCACCTTACCAGAAGGGGGCCTGCTAGGGTGACTTCTGTCACTTATGCTGGTGAAGGGTGTCTGGGAAAGGGTAGAAATGTGTGGTCTTTACCTTCTTCCCCATCATCTTTTATTTTGGCTAGGGCATCATCCTCATGCTCTTCAGGGTTCACTTCTGTGAAATGGCCATCCCTCTCTTGCCTTTCTTTCTCATAGGAGCGGAGTGCCCTTTCAAGGTCTTCCCTTTTGGCTGTAGCTCTATAGACATTGCCCCTAGCTTTGCAGAAAACTCTTAGATCACTTATTTTCAGAGCTGGGATGACAGACAGGTCGATGTTCTTGTCAGCCTCCATTGTGCACACATTTTTTATTTGAAAGTTGGGAACTTTTTAAAACTTTACAAACATTTTTCTAACTTTTTTTTTACTTCACTTTGGAATGGAGGTGTACATAGGGCCCTAATAATTCCGATTAAAACTTTTTAGAAAAATTTGAAAAAATGATTTGGGTCTAATGTCAATAGTGGATTTCTCGTGCACAATTGCTTATGACCGAGTGGTACTATGAAACAGAAGTTCAGGATCCTATCGCTGTAGCACCAATGTAGGAAAGTGGAGTATTATGTGGTGAGGCTGGTTAGGGTTCAATGTGCAATACTCTCATGATACCCCAAATAGGTTTGTTGGATTCACACTAATAAATCCCTAGCGGAAGCCTGATAGTGTGGCACAGAGCAGCTAGGCTTTACTAGAGGGACACGTTAAGCATTTCAGAGTACTAACATGGCTCTTAAGTAATTGACATGACTCGAAAGAATTCCAACACCAATTTATAAAAAGTAAGACAATTTTCTTTTTTTATAAACAACTTTATTAAAGGTTGTGCAGCATGACATATAGTATCACAGAGCAAAAAAGAAAACTGTATGCGTATAACAGTGTACCAAGCCCAGACATCAATATTGCAAAACAGTATAGATTCATATCGACAGTCCATAATAGCTACACCATCTCCCTCAAATCTAGTTGTGCTTCTGGGAACAGCCACGAACCTAAAAAACCAGCTTCTCCCGGTGTTTCCCCCTTATGCCAGCACCTGATGGTCGGTGGTGTTTGCTGCTTCTAGGTAAGAGCTAAATCTCTTTTTGTGATCAAACAGGCCACACCTAAGAAAACTCCCTCAGCCTAAAGGCCCCCAAATTCCTCCACCGACCCCAACATCACATCCCAGGGTGTGAGATCCAAGGTGTGGCCCAGCACAGAGGAAAGAACCTGAACCCCCTCCCCAGAAAGGCCTCAACTCTGGACAGTCCCATGCTACATGGAAAAGAATTTTCTGTTGGAAGCGCACATCTCATCTAGATGGCAGGGGCATCAGGAAGTAGGTGCTGTAAATGCTGTGGGGTGAGGTATTTTGCGTGTAGGTCGTTAAATTGAATCATACGCAACTGCGATGAAATCGTCAGCTCTCAGGCACCATACAGGCCTCCCTCCATTTATCTTCATCCAGTTCTCTCACAAAGGCCCCCCACCTCTGCCAAGCCTGGTCAAGTCCGTCAGGGGCATGGATTACCAGCGAGTGATAGATCACAGAGATGGCCCCCTTACCCAGACGTCCAAAGAAAACCTTCGCCTCGAGGTGGACTATACTTGAGTAGCGAAACGTCTGGGAGATCATGGGCCTGTAGGGCATGCATATTTGTAGGTAACAAAAGAACTGTGTATTAGACAGGGTATAAATAAAGAATATTTTTATAAAACTTAGCCTCCAGAATAAGCACAATCGGATGAGTGTAACCGGAGTTATGTATTTTAGAAGGAAAAATAAATCAGTGCCGTTCACTACCTGAGAACTTTACCGTTACTGTTAAGGGAGAAAAACACTAGCTACAATTGGTCCCTTGAAGGTCGAGTTAAGTGGAAACCACTGTGGATAAGGTGATGCGGGTCCCAGAACCAAGCCATGACAGTCAGTTGAATTCTACATGGTTTGTCAGGCCTGGGTGCCGTTGTCCTGGCTGTCCTGGTGCTGAAGCACAAGCCCCAGGGGTGCTGTTTTTATCCCTTAGATGGTGTAGGTGAGGAAACGGATGCAAAAGATCAACAACTGGGCCACTAGTGTGGCAGGTTGAAGATGCTGCGGGATTCTCTCAAGTCACAGCTTTGAGCAAAGGTAGTGGTAGCCAGACCGGCCACCAACCAGCCAATGACAGCGGCAAGCTCAGCTTAAAGTTACTTTGACATCCGGGGAAAACAATAGCTACCTGACACGTGTTGAAGGTGTAGACTATGTTTTCCACAATGCAATAGACCATTTACTTTTGGCTACTCCCTCAGTGGGCCCAATGGCCAGATGTTTTGGTTTGAGGAGTGCAATTTGTCTGGGCGCTGCAGGGGACTGGTACCTCTAGTCTAAAGGAGTTCTGGAGTTGTCTCTGGCTCTCAGAGGGGTTCCTCTTTTTTGGGGAGCAGGTCTTAGGTCTGGAACAAGTCACAGTCATGCAGTTGCAGGGTGGTTGCCAGGTGCACAGTATTGTGCATTTGCTTTGTGCACGTCTGGAAGTTGCAGACTTGGGGTCTCTTCTTTGTCTAAGTTGCAAGTAGAACCAGATCTGAGGTTCTGGTGCCAGGGATGCCCCTTAAATACTAGATTTAGGGTGTGCGGGTGCAAGTAGCCAATGGGCTAGAAGCTCCAGCAGCTAATCAGCCCCTGAGGTAACCAGATCCGGGGGTGTGTTCTACCTTTTCTCCCCAGGACCCTGTATTCTGTCACTTTTAAAAGTGTCAGAAAAGTGTCAGAACCCTTTCTTGCTGGACAAATCAGGTAGCCCACCCTAGGGGTGTGGCTAGCCTTCTGGGGGAGTACATCTCCTGACTATGTATTTTTTCCACCTGCCTGGGAGCAAATGTGCCTGGGGCAGGGGGGTGGTTACACCCTCCTCTGGAAGGCAGCCTGGTTGAATGTAAAAAGTGGTGGAAGCTTTGAAGGTCACCGCATTTATGTGCCCTCTTTACTAGCCATTCTGTCAGGAAGAGAGGTGTCAACTCCTTCCCAGGCAGGCTGTTTCTTACTCCTGGGCAGGGGGTCATATTCCAGAAGTTGTAGGCTGTCAGCCAGGGCACAGGAAAAGCTGGTGCAACTAGGTGGGCAGCCTCTAAGGTAGCCACCTGGGTGCATGTCACATAAAATCAGACTTTAGAAAAGGGTTGTATTTGATGAGACAAGTTGTTTGATACCAAATATGACATATTGCAGTGGGACCATAATGGAACTGACAACTTCGGGGCGCTCAGGTGCTAGCCCATATCAGCCTATGGCCCCTTAAAACCTATAGTAGCCCATAATGGAAGTAGACTACTATAGGGACAGATAGGCTTGTACTTATATGTCCACACCTTTAATATAATGCACCCCGCCTCCTGGGCTCAGGAGGGGGCTACCTTAGGGGTGACTGATATATATTAAAAATAGTGCTGTGACCTTGCCACTCATGGTGAGGACAAAGTCGAGTTGGAACACTTTGCGTTGCTCCTGCGGTCTGGAAGGGCAGGACTGCGATCATCTGTTTACTTGGGTCACTCAGGGTGGCACAATTCAGGCCCTGGGGACCCCTTTAACTCCAAAGCCCTGGGTACCACTGATACCTCCTACCAGGGACTTATAAGGGGGTAAAAGTCCTTGCCAATTGGGGTTACCAATTCACATACATCATTTTTAGGAAGAGAGCACTAGCACTGGGATCTGGTTAGCAGGCTCCAGTGCACTTTCATTGTCATAACCATCAGCTTTGGAGAGAAAAAGTGAAGGGGTGACCATACAAAAAGTCACTTTTCTACATGGCACTAGCCCTACCCAGAGAAGTGAGGTACCATTTTTATTGGGAGACTTGGGAGAGTGATGGGTGGTGGTACTGTGTGGCTCACAACAGATTCCATAAAGTTTTCTTCACAGAAATGTGAGGAAAATGTGTGTTTTTAATTAATGTTTGAGGTTTGCAAGGGTGTCTGGGAAATAAAAGCTGGTGAAAGTCACATTAGTCGCCTCACCCTAGATGTGCCTAAGTGTTTTGTTTTCAAAAGTGTGCAGGTTTGCTAGGTTTCCCTTTGTGCTGACTGAGCTAGGGCCCAAACTCTGCAACTACTGACTTTGCAAAAAAAGGGTCAGTTTTCAGTAGAAAAATATGAAGGGGCAGATTTATGAAGGCCTTGCGCCGCCGGTGCGTCACTTTATTTGACGCAACGGTGGCGCAAACAATGCGCCCTATTTACAACGTGACGCATCTAGGAGATGCGTCACGTTGTAAAGCCCTACGCCATAAGGAGGCGTTCCTGCGCAGGGGGGGGGCGTTCCTGCGCAGGAACGCCTCCTAAAAGTGGCTGAGTGAAATCTATGAGATTTCACTCAGTCACTTTCAGGACAATGCTGCGTCAAAACCCTGCGCCTGCTTGAAGCAGGCGTAGGTCTTGACGCAGCATTGTGGAGATGGGGCACCCCCGAGCCTTGCTGGAGCTGCGTCGCGCTTGCGACGCAGCTCCAGCAATGCGCCACCTTTACGGCACAGATGCGTCACGCATCTGTGCCGCTTTTGCCCCATGGTGCGCCGCATTGTAAATGCGGCGCACCATGGGTGGCGGAGCAGCGGCGCAGGATGACTGGCGCATCCCTGGGGATGCGCCAGTCATCATAAATCTGCCCCGAAGTGTTTATGTTGGGTGTTATGCTGTTTCTTTTTGTTGGCTCTAAGCCTACCCACATTTGTTTTTCAAGTCAAGTTGTCTTTATTCGATCTTCCAAGGACAGATCATAAAAGGTACACACTGTAAAAGAAAAAAGACAAAAATACATTATAGGCAGACATGTTAAAAAAAATGACAACCATAAATGAAAAATAGGACAAGTCCTGTGATAGTCCATGTCTTGTAAGTTAGGGACTACCATAACTTTAAATGTATAGATTCCTCATGTTAATATACAACAAATAAAGTAAGAGTGCAAAAAGGACTCAATTGACATCAAATAAAGTGACAGTTCAAGAGTTCTGGTTCCGGTTCCAGGGAGCTACAACAAGGTGGCAATTGATTCAAAATTATAAAACATTGACGTCTGCAATGGGTATTTAAAAAAAACATATCAGAGACAATGATTACTAAAATCACTAGAGTGATTTTTATATAAAAACAGCATACTCTTTCTCTTAGCTAAAGTACACTTCAGAAAGCTAGCAACTGCAAAGCAAACGTTACAATCGCTAAGTTGCTGTAGGTTGAAGAGAGCCACTTTGCCCATAGAAAATTTAAGTCTACGCAGTAACGGTAATAAAAACTTCCTAGTAAACGGAAGATAAAATTGACAGAAAAAACTAAATGTAAAATAGCTTGGCTTGATTGCTCATCACATGGACATGTGGCAACAGTGTTAGAAGAATACTGACCTAAGGGAAAACATATCATCCAATGAAAAGAACCCAGCCTAAATCTTGTCAACAAATTTATTTCATAAATGTTGGTCACGTATAATAGATACGGAGCAATTGATGGAGTTGCTTGAATAAGGCAATAATCTCTAACTGAGGGTTTTGGCCACTTTCAATAGTTCTCTAGAAATTTGTTTATGCTTCCAAAAACTGTCCCAAACCCACTTTCTATCCTTTTTTTCGATTGACTCTGGATGCTCAAACAATGAGGCGTAGTCAAGTGCCAAAAAACAGGTTTTAATATATGGAAGCCATGGAATGGTCAAACCACGGGTGCAGCTTGAACAATATCTAATAACAGCCCAGTTAAGGTTGGCTTTTTGGTTGGACCAAATTGAGCTCCAAAGGGCCAAGGGGGGGCAGCACTAATGGTATCTTGGACAGGCCTAGCTCCAGATGAAGGGAATAAAGTGGAGATGAAGTAGGGACGCTTAATACCCGGCAGCAGAATCCATTCTCCTCTATCTGCAGTGTATGTGCATCCCTACAACCCCAGATACCCATTCCATATGTTAAAATTGGCAAGCATTTGTGGTTGTATATCTCTAATATTGGAGCAATGGGCTTTTACCAATAGACATGGCAAGCGAGAAAGTAGTGCTTACAGCTTGGGTGTATCGGGTTATTCTATTTTTAATGCACATATGCCACTAACAACCTTCGTCAAAATCCAGGCCTAGATGGGGAAAGGAACTGACCCTCTCTATGGGTTTGCCCTCCATATTTAATGTATAAGTTTTAGTGTTTTTTTGGGCCACATATAATTGTGAAAGTTTTCTTGAAATTTGGCTCCAGGCCCAGGTCCTTCACATAGCTAACGAAACTGACGATCAGTTTTTTAAGGCCGTGGGCAGTCCTAGCCAGGAGAACAGCGTCGTCAGCATAAAACAGTGCGGGCACAGCCTTTTTTCCACAAGCGGAACGTCCACCCCGATAGAAACCAATGTTTTCTCCAGGTTGTTTGTATAGAGAAGGAATAGAACTGGGGCAAGGATGTAACCTTGGTGCACCCTACGCTTAATGCTGAACGACTCTGTGTATTCTCGAACGCTCCCAAACCTGACTGAGGCTGAAAGGTCATAATGGAGGTGCCTTAATAAGGGAACCAGCCCCACGTCAACACCCATGCTCTCTAAGATGACCCACAGCTTTGAACGGGAGACGTAATCAAATGCGTGGGACAGGTCCATAAACTCCAAATGGGTGGAAACGCCCTTGGCGTGTTTCTATTGTGCCACAATGAGGTGGAGGTTAAGACACTGCTCAATTGTCCAGAGCCCCTTTCTGAACCAGCACTGGCTTGGTGCAAGTATACTGTTAGCATTAATCCAAATCATTAAGCGATCCAAAATGATTCTCCCAATAGTTTTAGCTGAGAAATCCAGGAGGGATTTCGGGCTATAGCACATATTTCCTTTTTTAAATACAGGGACAATTATAGCTGACCGCCATGACCTGGGCACCCCCTCGCTGCAAGTAGAGTTAAAAGATGAAGTAAGGACCGTGGTCCAGAACACTGGGTCTTTTCTGTATAAGTGAAGTGGAATACCATCCGGCCCCGGAACCTTCTTACATCTACTATCTACAATTGCTTTAAAAATCTCCTCCTCATTAAAAACAAGTTTTGAGCACATTGGGGGCAATCGCACTGAGGCCTTGTCAGCCTTACAATCGGTATAATACAGCCCAGCTTAGTGAACCAACCAATCCTCAGCTGAGATATGGACTGTTACTCTATCTTTTGGTGATGCAAGGGATATGACCAACCGCACTGCTTTCCAGAAAGCTTATGGGTCTTTAGTTTGGCAGGCTCCCACAATAGATTCCCATTTATCCTCCTTCCTGGCCGACGTCCTTCTATTGATGACTTCTTTCTGCTTTCCCTGAATGCACACTGGTCTCTAGAGATTCGCTTTAAGGCCTTGCGTAAGGTATCATTGGCTGCTCTACATGCTTTGTCAAACCATGATTCGACATGGTGGCACTATTGAACATTGGGTCTGGAAAGCAGCACTTTTATCTTCACTAGAAGGTCTGAGAAGTCAGTTAGGATGAAAGCCGGGTCGCAAGTTATGCAATTGCAACTATTTACCAGGGCAGTACGATTGCGTACAACTTGGGACATAATGCTCTTCAGTTTCGGGGTGCGCCAAACCACCCTGCGCCCTGCATCCTTGATGGGTAAGTCTTGGGGAAGCAAAGACTTTATCTTATGTTGCACATGTGGTAACTGTATTATAACAGAAATGGGGAAATATTCCAGGAGGTAAAAATGTACTCAATAGTGCTCCCAGCACCCCTCCATATGAAGGTTGCAATATAATGGTTGGTAAAGTTAGGGACCTTGTTGACCTGGCCCCATTCAGCCAAGAAGGAGAAAAGGACCCGTCCCCCAGAGTTCATCACATTGCAATCAATGGATCAGGCAATTAGGCCGAAGGTAGTCGTAGATCTAGTTGGAGGGTGCCCCAATGTAGCATTGAAGTCCCCCGCCACCATCAGCCTAAGGAGGCATTCCGCCTGTGCCTTTTTCTTTACAAGCATATCGATCACTACAAAAAGACATTGAAAGTTGCAGTCACCCTTACTCAAGAAGTTGTTGTTATAGAAATTTACCAGATAGAGCTTATGGGTATTTTTCCAGCTAAGGCAGAAGGCCTGAGCTTCTCCCTGCTCCTGATTTATTGGTAAAACTAAGCAGCCAATATTAACTTTAAACCAAGCGGTCAAGCGCCCTTTTGCTCTACCAGATGAGGATGGGATCACAAGCAAACTAAAGCACATGAAGCCATCAAATGTTATTTCATTTACCTCCCTAGTATACAGCAAAAGACTATGTCAAAATTTGCAATAAATGATCACCATCCATCAATCCCGATTTTGGAGGCTAGACCCGCAATGTTCCAACTTAAAAAATGTAAACAGGCATTGTCTAATGGTCCTTTGTGCGAGCAGGTGCTCATACCAGACCCTCGGAAGAGGGAGTTCTGTTGGAGGGTGCGGACAATTTGGCAACAGGATTAAACTGGAGAGTGCCCTGCCCTTATCCAGTACCCCAGGCCAAATATGGGGATAGTTTAGAGTGGAGTTAATAGATAAATGGATGGTAGACATAGAACCATCGGGTGCACCCCCCCCTCTCCAGTAATCCGGAGGAATGTTAGTAAAATGGGCAACAAGGAATGGACAGTCAGGTGCCCTGCCCTTGTCCTGAGCACCAGGCTCTGGAGGCAGATGGATCAAAATAGAATTAGAAGATAATTGGGCAACAGGGATGGGACATTCAGGTACCCCGCCCTTCTCAAGTTGACTGTAGCAGCCAAGTACTGAGTGCAAACAGAAGGCCTGAGATCCAAGGGCTTCACCAGTTTGGCTTCAATTTGGGCTAGTCGATCAATAATGGGGCGCAATTTGGAGTCCAGGAGTTCACCAATATGCAGACTCAGTTTGCTCCAAGCAATTTCATTTGCCACAGACAGAGACCCTATCATTTCATCATTGTCGGCCCTGTTATGTGGAACAGTTTTGCCGTTTACAGGATTTCTGGATTCCGTTGGTTTAGAAGGTTTCCTCCTGCACTTGGCCTCTGGGCCACACTCAACATCAGATTCACAAAGATGGTCACCACCCTCAGGCCCAGTAATGCTAGGCTCAGATCCCCTTGCTTGCACTGAAGACCCAACCCCCAAACAAGCTATGCTGACACCAGGAATTTGACCAGGCTTCACAGCACAGTCGTATGCCAGTGAATCAGCAGGTGAACTTGTTGAGGTGAAAACACTCAGCAGGGGTGGTGGTTCAGTAAAACTTTGATTGACGGGCAAGGGGGCAATTACATTTTCATCAGCAGTGAGTGAAAGACCACGTTTAACCAGTCGTATTTCATTAGAAACCATATCAACTGCCCAAGTTAGGTAATTGTCGATGGTCAGACAGGTTCACGGTGGGGGTAGCGTACTAGGGATACCAGAACCCTCCTTCCTCTTGCCTATACTTAGTGACTAAAGTGGACTAAAAGGGAGCAAATTAAAAAAAGACTGAACAAACTTAAGCAAGCAAAAAAATACCAGGGGGCCAGCAAACCTCAACAACAGTTCTCAGAATAAGGAAGAAGAAAGTTAGGGGGGGATAACACACAGTACCTCCTTTCATGGTGGCAGCTTGAAAACTCAGCCAAACGCAAGTCACGATGGATCCTGAGCCATATCTCGGGGGGGGGGAGGAGCATCCCAGCCTCTCCTGGGCTGGCTGTGACAGGCATGGACTGGCCCACCTTTGGCCACATAGATAAGGTACCATTCTTATGGGGGAGGCTTGGGAGATTGCTTGGTGGTAGGAAATTTGTGGCTCCACACAAATTCCAGTGCTTTCCTCGCAGAAATATGAGGAAAATGTGTGGGTTTAGTCAAAGTTTGAGGTTTGCAAAGTCTTCTGGGTTAGAAAATCTTGGAGAGCCATGGAAGTCACTTACCCTGGATTGTCTAATTTTCAAAAAATGTACAGTCTTTTTAGGTTTCCCTAGATGCGTCAGAGCTATGGCCCAATATCCACAGCTACCCCCATTGCAAAACAAAGGGTACATTTTTAGTGACCCATTTTCTGTTATGAGCACTAGGCCTACCCACACAAGTGAGGTACCGTTTTTATCGGGAGACCTGGGGACTGCTGGATGGTAGCACTTTTGGGGCTCCTCACAGATTCCAGACGTTTTCCTCACATTAAATGAACAAAATGTGTGTGTTTTTAGGCACAGGTTAAGATTTGCAAGGGCTACTGAGTAAGAAATGTTGGTGAGACCCACAAAGTCATCCCACCCTGGAATCTCTTACATGTCTAGATTTAAAAAAACCTACAGGTTTGCTGGATTTCCCAATGAGCTGGCTGAGCTAGTGTCCAAAATCGACAGAGCTACTGACATTGCAAAAAAAAAGTCAGTTTTCAGTGGAAAAATGTAATGCATCCATGTTGCGTTTTGGACCATTTCCTGGTGTAGGCACTAGGCCTACTCCCACAAGTAAGGTCACATTTGTATTGAGAGACTTTGGGGAATACTAGGTGGTATCAAATTTGTGGCTCCCCCGAGATTCCAGAACCTTTTACTCACAGAAATGTGAGTAAAATGTGTTTTTAGTCAAAGTTTGAGGTTTACAAAGAGCCACGCAAGTCACCCCACCCTGAATTTCTCAAGGTGTATAGTTTAAAAAAAATTTACAGAGGTGCTAGGTTTCCCCCTGTGCCCTCTGAGCTAGGACCCAAAATCTACAGCTATCAACGTTGCAAAAAAGCTCCAGATTTCAGTTAAAAAATATGATGTGTCCATGTTGTGTTTTTGACCCTTTCCAGTTGTGGGCACTAGGCCTACCCACACAAGTGAGGTGCCTTTTTTTAT
Source organism: Lissotriton helveticus (assembly GCF_964261635.1). NCBI lineage: Eukaryota > Metazoa > Chordata > Amphibia > Caudata > Salamandridae > Lissotriton > Lissotriton helveticus. Next base: position 1,085,955,781 of record NC_136067.1, on the reverse strand, counting down.
CAGGAGGCTTGTGGGAATGCTGAGTGTTGAAAAAGCTTTGGCTCTCCACAAATTCAAGAAAGTATTCCTCACAGAAATGTGAGGCAAATGTGTGTTTTTAGTTGACCTGTCCAAGGGCGTCTTGGAATGTAAAGCTGATGAGAGCTATGTGAGTAATCCCACCCTGAATTCCTCAAAGTTTGTATTTTTTTAAATGTACAGTTGTGCTAGGTTTCCCTAGGTGCTGATTGAGTTAGGGCCCAAAATCGATAGCTACTGACATTTAAAAAAAAGAGCAGTATTCAGTAGAAAAATATGATGTGTCTATGTTGTGTTTTGGGACGTTTCTTCTTGCTTACCCACACAAGTGAGGTACCCTTTTTATCAAAAGAGTTGTGGGAATGCTTGGTGGTAGGACATTTGTAGCTCCCCATAGATTCCAGACGCTTTCCCCACAGAAATGTAAGGAATATATGTGTTTGTAGTCAAACTTTGAGGTTTACAAAGGCTTCTGGATAAGAAAAGCCACACAAGTCACCTTACCCTGGATTCCAGTAGGTGTCTAGTTTATAAAATGTATAGGTTTGCTAGGTTTCCCTAGATGATGCAGAGCTAAGGCCCAATATCCACAGCTACCTACATTGCAAAACAAAGGGTCAATTTCTAGTGGCCCATTTCCTGTTGTGAGCACTAGGCCTACCCACACAAGTGCTGTACCATTTTTATTGGGAGACCTGGGGATTGCTAGATGGTAGGACTTTTGTGGCTCCTCACAGATTCCAGAAGTTTTCTTCAAATTAATTGAAGAAAATGTTTGGTTTTAGGCACAGTTTAAGGTTTGCAAGGGATACTGAGTAAGAAATGTTGGTAAGACCCACAAAGTCATCCCACCCTAGAATCCCCTACGTGTCTAGATTTAAAAAACCTACAGGTTTGCAAGGTTTCCCAATGTGCTGGCTGAGCTGGTGCCCAAAATCAACAGAGCTACTGACATTACAAAACAAAAGTCCGTTTTCAGTGGAAAAATGTGATGTATCCATGTTGCATTTCTTGGTGTGGGCACTAAGCCTACTCCCACAAGTAAGGTAACATTTTTATTGAGAGAGTTCGGGGAATGATAGGCGGTATGAAATGTGTGACTCTCCACAGATTCAAGAAAGTTTTACTCCCAGAAATGCAAGTAAAATGTGTTTTTAGTCAAAGTTTGTGGTTTAGAAGGAACCACGCAAGTCACCCCACCCTGAATTCCTCAAGGTGTATAGTTTTTAAAAATGTACAGAGGTGCTAGATTCCTGACGTTTTCCCCACAGAAATGTGAGGAAAATATGTGTTTGTAGTCAAACTTTGACGTTTACAAAAGCTTCTGGGTAAGAAAAGCCTCTACAACAACTTCATCGACCATCCACCAGGCGCCACAGATGGCCCCCAGGCCCCCAGAAACAATGCCAGCCCATCATCTCCAACTGGACACTGATCACGGCTGAAGACACCACCTCGACCATGAAAAGCATTCACTCGGGGGTCCCCACCGACCCCCTGCCCCCTCACATCTACCACAGAGCCGCGGCCGCCATTATACCCAAACTACAACACACCATCAACACCACCTTCAAAACAGGCACCTTCCCAGATGACTGGAAGCGCGCAGATGTCAGACCCCTGCTTAAGAAGCCCACAGCTGACTCAACGACCTCAAGAACTATCGGCCCATCTTGCTCCTCCCCTTCGCAGCCAAAGTTGCAGAGAAAACTGTCAACAGGAAACTGACACGATTCATTGACGAGATCGCCATCCTCGACCCGTCCCAATCCGGATTCCGAAGCAAGCACAGCACAGAGACCGCCCTACTTGCTGCCACAGACGACATCCGCACCCTCCTGGACCAAGGCCTATCCGCAGCCCTCATTCTACTTGACCTATCAGCTGCCTTCGACACCCTCTCCCACCGCACACTAGTCACCAGACTACACAACACAGGCATACAAGGAACAGCCCTGGACTGGATCCCATCATTCCTCACCGGAAGAAGCCAAAGGATCAGACTCCCACCCTTCCTCTCCGACCCCACGAAAATCACCTGCAGAGTCCCAAAGGGTTCATCACTGAGCCCCACCCTCTTCAACATCTACATGGCCCCCGGCCCCCATCGCAGCCCTCGTCCGATAACACAGCCTCAAAATCGTATCATACGCCGCGACACCCAGCTCATCCTCTCCCTCACCAAAGACTCCACCACTGCCAAACTCAACTTCCAGAAAGAAATGCAAGACATCGCAGTCTGGATGACCAACAGCTGCCTGAAGCTCAAAGCCGAGAAGACAGAAGTCCTCATCCTAGGTACCACCCTTTCTGCATGGGACAGCATCTGGTGGCCAACTGCCCTCGGAAGCCCACCTACCCCCTCAGACCACGCCAAGAGCCTCGGCATCGTACTCGACTCATCACTCACCATGAACCGCCAAGTCAACGCCGTCCCCTCCAGCTGATTCAACACCCTCCACATCCTACGCAAGACCTTCAAGTGGATCCCCCCTGAGTCAAGGAAGACAGTCACCCACACACTCATCACCAGCAGACTGGACTATGGAAACGCACTCTAAGCCAACATCAACAAGTCCCGACTCCACAAACTCCAGACAATACAGAACACCGCCCCCGGACTCGTCCTCGGTATCGCCCGACACGAACACATCAGCCAACACCTACGAAGTCTCCACTGGCTCCCCGTGGAGAAAAGAGTCACTTTCAAAATCCTCACCCACGTCTACAAATGCCTACACAAGAACCGACCAAATATCACGACAACAGAATCAACTTCCACGTATCCAAAAGAAACCCCTGATCTTCCAACCTTGCACTGGCCGAAACCCTTTGCATCCACACAGCAGGTGGAAGATCTTTCTCTCACATTGCTGCCAAGACCTGGAACGAGCTACCGGCAGACATCAGACGCGCCCCCTCCCTGAACACCTTCAGAAGACCCTCAAAACCTGGTTCATCGGCTAAATAGATCAGCGGACCCCCCCCTCAGCGCCCTTAAGACCCTTACGTGTGAGTAGCGAGTTTACAATTTCCGGATTGATTGATTGATTGAAAAGCAACACATGTCACCTTACACTGGATTCCAGTAGGGGTCTAGTTTTGATAATTTACAGGTTTGCTAGGTTTTCCAAGGTGACGGCTCAGTTAGGGCCCAAAATCCACAACTACCCACATAGCAAAAAAAGGGTCAGTTTTCAGTGGAAATATGTAGTGTGTCAATGTTGAATTTTGGGCTATTTCCTGTCACAGGCACTAGGCCTGCCCTCACTAGTGAGGCATCATTTTCATTGGGCGACATGGGGGAATGCCGGGTGGTAGGAAATTTGTGACTTCCCACAGATTCCAAAAGTTTTCTTCAGAAATGTTAGGAACATATCTGTTTTTAGTCATGGGATTTACAGAGGCTTCTGGGAAAGAAAAGTTGGTGAGAGCCATGTAAGTCACCCCACCCTGGATTTGGCTAGGTCTATAGTTTAAAAAAATGCACGTTTGCTAGGTTTCTGGCTGAGTCAGGGCTACAAATTTAGACCTACCAACATTGGAAAAAATAATCAAATTCAGTTAGAAAATGGGATGTGTCCTTTTTGAATTTTGGGCTGCTTCTTGTCACGGGCACTAGGCCTACCCACACAAGTGAGGTACCGTTTTTTTTCAAGAGTCTTCCTGGAATGCTGGGTGGTAGGAAATCTCTTGCTCCCTGCAGATTCCAGCTGTTTTCCTCACAGAACTGTCAGTAAAATGTGTGTTTTTAGTCAAACTTTGAGATTTATAGAAGCTTCTTGGTAAGAAAAGCTGGTGAGAGCCACCCAAGTATCCCCAGTCTAGATTCTCCTAGGTGTCTAATTTAAAAAAATGTGCAAGTTTGTTAGGTTGCTCTAAAGGCTGACTGAGTTAGCGCCCAATATCGACAGCTACCAACACGTCAAAAAAAGGGTCAGTTTACAGTGGAAAAATGTGGTATCCATGTTGTGTTCTGGACCATTTCCTGTTTCAGGCACTAGGTCTCCCACACAAGTGAGGTACTATTTGTATCGGGAGATGTGGGATAATTCGGTGTGGTAGAAGTTTTGTGGCTCCTCACAAATTTGAGAACTTTTCCACACAGAAATATGAGGAAAATGTGTGGTTTTAGTTAAAGATTGAGGTTTGCAAGGCCTTCTGGGTAGGAAAAGCTGGGAGAGCGATGGAAGTCACCCCACACTAGGTTCCGCAAGTTGACTAGTTTTTAAAAATTTACAGGTTTGCTAGCTTTCTCTAGGTGCAAAAAAAGGGGTCCTTTTTCAGTGAAAAATATGATGTCTATGTTGCAGTTGGGTCATTTCCTGTTGACCACACTAGGCCTATCCCCACATGTGAGGTACCATTTTTATTGAGACACTGGGGGGAACATAGAATAGTAGATCATTTGTTATCACCTATTAGATTTCTTTCTCCGCATTTGTGACTTCCATATGTAAGCCAGTGTTCAAGAAAGAAGTTGTTTTTCAAAAATGCCCTCTGAATCACATGCTAGTATGGAGTTCAAGGATGTACACATAACTAAGGGTGGGCGGTAAACTCCACTCTGCTGGTAGAATTTACAGAGTTTTGGCACTCCACACTCCAAGCGGAGGGTGAAGCTATTTAGAAAAAACTCTGAAAGTCGCGGGCGGAGTAGGGTACACCGGCACGCTGTGCAACTATCCATTGCCACATGCATTGTTGGCTCTACTCCCCAAAATCACCTTAAAAATCTCCAATGCAGCAAACCTTAGCATGCTGTATTCCAATTCCCAGACTTGCGGCCATCAGTATAGAAGAAGCTCAAACCAGAAGAAATAAGAGAACCAGAAGTGACGTAAAAGAAACAGCGGTTCTGAAGCTTCACGGAAGCAAGATTCTTGGGCAGGTAATCGATGCGGCGGAGACAGGGAAGGTGCCCAAAGCTGGGAGCAAGAGAGGGGGAACAAGGAGTGACAGACAGTGCCTTTAAATGCTTTCTGTGTGTAGTTAGGTAGGCATTCTCTCTTACTTATTAGATTAAACTGTTTTTAAATTAAATTGCTAACAGTGTTCCTTCATGCACCCTGCCTAGAAAGGACATTCCCTTCATACAGATTTATTTGTATGCTGGCTGACCAGACCACAGCTAAAAGAACCTCACCATTCTATTTTTCACCAAAGACATGACTTACTGATTCAAATGTTTCTTACATTATTAGGGCCAAAAGTTCACCTTATTAAATTCCTTTCCCTTGGCGTCATTCGGGAAAGGCCGTAGCGAGGAAAAAGAAAAGAAATTCCAGCTGAAAAAAAGTTGGAATTGTACATTCTTTATTAGAACAGAGCGGAACACAGGTTGTCTGAGTAAGTCCACTATCAATCTTGCCGTCTCTAAATGCCACCTCGGATGCAACGGCGGATCATTCTTCATGACAATACTTAAATAAATCATGGGACCAAGTCTACAGTACTCAAACAATGCAATCAAATGACCACGACCTGAAATGGGGTACAAAAAGCTGGTGAGAGCCACACAAGTATCCCCAGTCTGGATTGCACAATATGTTGCACATGGGTGAGAGTGACACATTGCAGGCAGCACACTGTACAGTAGGGGGCTGGAGACTGTTAAAGCTATGTTTGCTGGTCACTGGCTGGATTTGGGTGTACAAGTGGAGCAACTCTGCCAGCTTGCGGACCTCCGAATAGCATGGAAAAGCTTTTTTGCCGCTTCACGGAGTTCTGCAAAGCGCTGCTACGTGAACTCCGCCCAGACTTACTAATAACTACTGCCCTAAACTCCATATCTGGTGCCCAATCAGAAATACTTAGGTTTCCTTGATACTCATTTTTCTATCTATACAGTTTACCATGTGAATAGTCTGTACGCACTAAAAGAGAAAATTATAAGGTGCTCAGTTGTTGGCTCTGGGTACCTTGGGTTCCTGGACAACCCACAAACCCTATATATCTCTGTATGGTTTAGTGGTTGTAATGGTATGTTGCTTTTGTAAATCAGCCATCAGGATTAAAAGTTACAGATGAAAACTTTGCCACAAACGACCTTTTTTCCCTACTCATTTTCAGTTTTTTTTTATTTCAAGTTAGTTTATTTGGGAAAACATTGAGTGAGCTACACAAATGATCCCTGCAAAATACAAAATGTGGTCTCCTCTTCAGAAATCTATAGCTTACCAGGATCACCCATGGGGTTCACACAGGTTTCCATCACATACATGTTTGGAATACAGGAAGTAGATTAAAAGCACAAACATTTGGAAACATCGTATACCTCTCTGAAAAGTGTGGAAATTGTGGAAAAAAAGAGGTTTTTTAATTCACCTCTACATATTCATGAAAGCTGGAAAAATGGCGACTTTAGCTGAGCAAACATTTTGATGATGCCATGTTTAGGAAAAAAGCACACTTTTTTGCAGAGCACCTTTTTTTCCCAAAAATCTAAATTATTTTATGTTTTGCCTATTTTTTCAGACCTCTCCAGGGGAATTCACAAACCCTGGGTACCTTTAGAATCCTCAGGATCTTGGGAAAAAGGACGCAAAATTGGTTTCCATATCCTATGTTGGAAACAGTTGTGTATTGTCATAGTCAAACAAGGGCTCAATATATCGGGGGGGGGGGGCTCAGCAGTTAAGATGTTAAAGTGATTTCTGCTTATGTTTACTGTTTATAGTAGGTATTTACTAAGAAGGGGAAAATACCTGTTTTCTGTGATTTTACTAAGTTATGTACCAGCCTGACTGGTCATGCTGGTAAAAAAAAAGCTGAAGTGCAACTCTAAGAGCCTGCCTCTATTTCATTTCAGAACTATATGATCATATAGGTATCATGGAGCCTGCTTGTCACAGACCACGACTATTTTGTATGGGGTCGACTGAAAGTCCCCAAGAAAGTCCCTGTCCATCCTCCCCCAACCCCAAGTTCTGTAAATTTTAGTGTCTCCTACTCCCCTGAGTGAAGTGGTAATGGGGCAGGTAGAACTCTCCCTTGCTCAGGAAACCACACTGCAACTTTGTTGGGGAGTGTCTGGATCAGGGTTTTAAGTGGGCCGGGTCCCTCCAGGTCTTAGACCCAGCAGTAATTGAAAATAGACCTTATAACAGGTCCCTAACCGGCTCTATCTTAACCTCACTGTAAAAATACAGATCGATTTCTGAACAAGGAATATAAAAAACAATACAGTTCATTCCTGTCATCAATTTAGTTGCTGTTATATTTCATTTGTCGCTTAAACTTGATTTCCCTAACCGTGTTTCTTACAGCCTGATTCATCATTCTCCCGTTTTGCGAGCCCCTAATAGCGATTCATAAGGAATCGCTATTAAGGACTTGCAAAACGGGATTCATGTAGGAATTGCTAAATAAATAGCGATTCCTACACATTCCTTATTTGCGAGTAGCAAATTGCTAATCGCAAATAAGGAATAACTCCCCATACATTCCTATGGGCCAAAAGGCCCATAGGAATGATTGGGGAGTATTCCTTATTTGCGATTAGCAATTAGCTAATCGCAAATAAGATAGCGATTTAAAGGGTGCCAGGGGTGTCCAAAGGACACCCTGTAGCACCCCTTAAATGCAAATTGAAACAGGTGTTGCGCACACACATGTCCAAAGGACATGTGTGTGTGCAACATGCAACTTAGAAAAATGCTTTTAAAAGCATTTTTCTTAGTTTTCGCTATTTACCACGAGGTTTGACCTCGCGGTAAATAGCGGGCCGAAATTGCGAATTCGCAATTTTTAAATGGATGATGAATTGCATTTAAGGAATCTCAAATAGAGATTCCTTAAATGTAAATCCTCGCAAAATAGCGAAATCGCTATTACCGATTTTTGCATTTGGGATGATGAATCCCAAATGCAAAAATAGCGCTCGCAAAGGGCCAGATTCTCAGAATCTGGCCCTTTGCGAGCCAATTTCGGCTTGATGAATTAGGCTGTTAGCTATTTCTAGGCTGTTGTGTTTCTGTACATTTAGGGGCAGATTTATGTTAACTGGCGCATCCCCAGGGATGCACCAGTTAATGTGCGCCACAGCTCCGCCACCCATGGTGCGCCGCATTTACAATGCGGCGCACCATGGGGCAAAAACGGCACAGATGCGTGACGCATCTGTGCCGCAAAGGTGGCTCATTGCTGGAGTTGCATCGCAAGCGCGACGCAGCTCCAGCAAGGCTCGGGGGTGCCCCATCTTCACAATGCTGCGTCAAGACCTACGCCTGCTTCAAGCAGGCGCAGGGTTTTGACGCAGCATTGGCCTGAAAGTGACTGAGTGAAATCTTATAGATTTCACTCAGCCACTTTTAGGAGGCGTTCCTGCGCAGGAACGCCCCCACCTGCGCAGGAACGCCTCCTTATGGCGCAGGGCTTTATAACATGACGCATCTCCTAGATGCGTCACGTTGTAAATAGGGCGCATTGTTTGCGCCGCCGTTGCGTCAAATAAGGTGACGCAATTGCGGCGCAAAGAGGCGCAAGGGCCTCATAAATCTGCCCCTTAGTATGTGGCTTATTTCTCTTGTATAGTGCATATTTTGAAAGGAGTTGTCCCCAGGTGTTTATAATGGGTCAAGATTGAGAGCTCTGGAGTTGGTGTTGATTGCGAGTGTCTTACAGTGCCTGTCAGTGGGTCAGAAAGGTGTTAAGAGTACATGGTCATCCATTTCTTGGCTTCTCTATAAAGTGCACACACCAGTATTCAGTTGCAATTGGAATTCTTTATAATGTGTGTGAATGAGGGACACAGCTATCAAAATATTGACTAGGTGAAAGTAGAAGAAAATGCAGTGCTTCTAGGTGAGTGGATGAGCTATGTGTTTGGGGGTGGTGAACTGAAAGATGCGAGAATGTGCATTCAGGAGAGATTGGAAGAGAGCGCAGATGAGGAAAGAGATGAGGTGCAGGATACGGAGATGGACGAGATGTGGAGAGAAAAAGGGCACACATTCTAACATAGAGTGAGCATAACAGAAGTGATGGAGACACTCTGAAGATCACTAAGGACCATTACTTCCGCCACAGTGCTTTGTAATGTATAATTCACAGTCTTACAATTTCAGAATTATAACATTCTCAGTATTATGTACAACAAACTTGTTGTTACTCATTTATCCTAAACTGCAAACAACCACTGATAAAGCCAATAGTCCTGGATAGATTTAGGTGTATGTCAGTAGTGTTTCATATCTGACTGGATGCAATAACAGAAAGCTCAAAGAGGAACCAGTTGGGTGGAACAGTATGGGAACCACAGAAATTAAGTTTACGTTTTTAAACCACACTCTTAATTACACATATCACCCCTCTTTTAGAACGCTTCACCTTTTTCATCCCCTTAAAGCACTGGTGAGGATACTGAGCTAGCGTGCTGCTCAATCCACATTGAATGATCCCTAATTCCGCACCCAGCCTCGAGGGCGAGGGATGCGCGGTTGGCCACACACCACTTAGGTAATGGGTGGTATACTACATTGCAAGACAGTGACTCTGACAGATATGCTTAACTGCCTGTTAGTCTGCCTAGCTTCAGCGCACAGGCACTGCTCGCTCTGCGAGACTGCTGTAGTAGAGTAAGGGAGATAAGCCGCACCCACTCTCCTTCCATATTTTTCATTGGCTTGCGTCATTGTCTTTCGTAAATGCTGCCTTCGAATTTGTTAATAGGCTTGTTAGTCCCTCCTTAGTACGGCCTTGTCTTCATTTGTACCCTCCTATGGTGACTTGCCCCTTTACTTCGGTTGTTACACAGGACCAGTTATTTAGTCTGTTAGCACTATTTACTTTATTGAGTTCCTCCTACTGCAGGCCGGACATGGGCTGCTTCAGCTTAAACCGCTTGTGTTTTTTTAAGCAGCACGGCCGCCCCCGTAACACGGGTGCTCGCTTTCAATCACTATAACACAGCATTATCTCGTGTCTGTTTCAACCCCCCAAGTAAAATGGATTAAGAAATGATTAACATATCCGACCAGCACCAGCACGGGAGGGGGACCGGCAGAGTCCCACAGCACTTTACTGCCTAGTGCATCACAGAGCCCACCGAGCGCCGTGAGGGAAACGGCAAGCAGAACCCAGACCACAAATCCCAGGTGCCCCGGTGGCAGAGGCGCACCTGGGACGTCACTGCCTGCGCCAGGCGGCGCATACAAACATCGGAGCACCGACAGCTCCTTGGGGGTCATATCCGACCAGCACCAGCACGGGAGGGGGACCGGCAGAGTCCCACAGCACTTTACTGCCTAGTGCATCACAGAGCCCACCGAGCGCCGTGAGGGAACCGGCAAGCAGAACCCAGACCACAAATCCCAGGTGCCCCGGTGGCAGAGGCGCACCTGGGACGTCACTGCCTGCGCCAGGCGGCGCATACAAACATCGGAGCACCGACAGCTCCTTGGGGGTCATATCCGACCAGCACCAGCACGGGAGGGGGACCGGCAGAGTCCCACAGCACTTTACTGCCTAGTGCATCACAGAGCCCACCGAGCGCCGTGAGGGAAACGGCAAGCAGGACCCAGACCACAAATCCCAGGTGCCCCGGTGGCAGAGGCGCACCTGGGACGTCACTGCCTGCGCCAGGCGGCGCATACAAACATCGGAGCACCGACAGCTCCTTGGGGGTCATATCCGACCAGCACCAGCACGGGAGGGGGACCGGCAGAGTCCCACAGCACTTTAGTGCCTAGTGCATCACAGAACCCACCGAGCGCCGTGAGGGAAACGGCAAGCAGGACCCAGACCACAAATCCCAGGTGCCCCGGTGGCAGAAGTGCACCTGGGACATCACTGCCTGCGCCAGGCGGCGCATACAAACATTGGAGCACCGACAGCTCGTTGGGGGTCATATCCGACCAGCACCAGCACGGGAGGGGGACCGGCAGAGCCACACAGCACTTTACTGCCTAGTGCATCACAGAGCCCACCGAGCGCCGTGAGGGAAACGGCAAGCAGGACCCAGACCACAAATCCCAGGTGCCCCGGTGGCAGAGGCGCACCTGGGACGTCACTGCCTGCGCCAGGCGGCGAATACAAACATCGGAACACCTCCTGTCCCCGCGGGATGCGCGCAGGGCCGCCGGGCTAAGCCCGGGCAAAGGGCGGGCCCTCTATGGCCCTCAGAGGCCAGAGGAGGACGGGACGGGCCACCCCACCTGACCTATTCCAAGGAGAAGGTATTGAGACGCTTCATACTATTTGACTCCCATTGTACCGCTCATTGTCGCTTTTATTACTTTTTTTTGGAATTCTGCCTACTAATCATGTCCATCTGGGAGGAGCTCAATGCCCTGTGTGGCACTAAGTATGTCCAGGATGTTGTATCCCCCCCTATTTTGGCCAGCGTCTTTGACAATTTAAACGGTACTCCGTGGGATGTACCTCTACCCTTAAATATAGACCAAACTCAAGCCAATGCATTGCTCCGGGGTCTTATTTTCAAAAGGAAGCATGATGGGGAAAATGTCAATGAGAACCTACCTAAAATTCAGAAATTGCGTACTAGCCCTACGTCCTCCCCCTCTAACCCTATTACACCAATGGTGGATAAGGCTGTGGATATAACAGATGACCCTGTATCGCCCCTTCAATCGACTTTAATGGCTCAGATTGAGCAATTGTTAATATCTGCCATTTCACCTTTGGTTACAAAAATCCATGACTTGGGGGACAGGCTCACCAGTATTGAAAAAATACTCAAAAGGAATTCTCCACCAACCAATAAAAAAGCAACACCAATTTGCCCTAATCCTCCCATCAACGCCGAAAAGTCCAAGCCCATTACATGTAAGAATGCTCAAACTCAATTACCACCTCGTAATACATCTACCTCAACTGGCTCTAAAGCAACATTAAAACCCACGTTAATAACTTACACAGTGGCTAGAGCCGCCCCAGAAAGAACGCCAGGTATTAATTTACCTCCTGAAGCCGCCCCATATGTGACAGTCCTCTCTGGGGTCCCTGCACCCAGCCAGGGGAAACACGAATCTCATCAGGACCTGCAAAATAAGGTTATTTTTTGGTTACAGAATAACAGACCTTTGCCACCTGATCTTGATGGTGGAATCATGAGCGTCAGGAGGGTGGGGTGGCTAGGCACGCTGCCCAAAGACACTTCGGGGGACTTGGTGTTAATTAAATTTAAGAATAGGAACATCGTCCCCTACTTACGATTTAGCCAGCCCAAAGAAGGGGATGGCCCCATTAGTATTTGGGACTTGCATGATTTCTACCCGAGCTCCCTACACTTTCCGTTACTTAGAACAGCGGCAAAGAAATACAGCTCCTGGAGAAGGGGATCCTGTGCACCTTGCGCCACTAACCCCATAGCGTAAAATAGATTTGATCCTTTGTTTAAAAATCGAATTGTGGGGGAGAACCAATTACAAAGAGGCAACCCACGAGTTTTAGCTCAACTGACACGTTAGTATGTACCTAGTAAGCAAACTGCTGACATAGGTTTGCCGATGTTCTTCCCCTGAACCTTAAGCTGTTTTGTGGCACTGTATGCATGACCCTTTTTGTTTTATTTTTAGAGATGTCCTACTTGATAAAGAAATGAAATGTTTTATTTTGATTAGTTGACCCGTCTTATCAATTTAATCCTGTTTTAATAGTTGTTATTAACCTTGTAATGAAATGTTAAGGCATTTACTTATGTATTGTTGTTGCTTTTATGATTTTTAAACTAAAATCGAATAAAGCTAATCTGACATCTGATTAACAAATTAAATCCTGTGAATTCGACGAAGCACATAAATTGTGTGCTAATGAAATTAAATGAAATGAAATGAAATTGGATTTGTAAAGCGCATGGCTGCCCGAAAGCGTCCCAGCGCTGCCTAACAAATAACAGAAAACTCAAAAGGAACAAGAAGTTTTAAAGGAGTTTTAGGAAAAAGAAAAGATTTAAGGAGCTTTCTAAACTTAAGAAGGGAAGGTTCAGTACGTATGTGCCTCGGTAGGGCATTCCAATTTTTCGCCGCATTTACAGAAAAGCGGCGGCCTCCTGTGCGGGCCTTCCTTACTCTAGGAACTATGGCAAGGTTTTCAAGGTCCGAACGGAGGGCCCGAGGGGGTCTATAGGGGCAAATCAGGCTCCTCAGGGCCGGGGGCCCTTTGCCTTGGAGTGTTTTATGGACCATACAGGATGATTTAAAGGCAATTCGCTCGCGTACTGGAAGCCAGTGGAGGGCTCTCAGCAATGGTTTGGCGGACGCTCTTCTTGGGGCGCCCATGAGCATCCTGGCAGCAGCATTTTGCACCCGTTGTAAGGTGTTAATGGTGGCTTCTGGTGCTGCCAGGAATAGCGCGCTGCTGTAGTCCAATCTGGACAGAATTAATCCCTGGATCAATAATTTCCTGGATTGAAAGGGTAACAGGGAAAGAACTTTCCCCACTGTCCGGAGCAGGCCGAAACATACGCCCGCGACTTTCTGGGCATGAGACCTAAAGGTTAGTTCGGGCTCAAACCAAACCCCTAGGCTCTTGATTTTTTCTTTCGGTGGGGGCAACTCGCCCATGCAGGGCGGCCAAAAGGCTTTGGGCAAGGATGTAAATTGGTGGCCCAATATAAGGAACTCGGTTTTTGCCCCGTTCAGTTTGAGCTTTGAACTGGTCATCCAGGAAGAGATTTCAGTGAGGCAGGCCGAAAGGTTACCTGAACATCCCACTTGTTGCGTCAGCGAGACGACTAATTGGGTGTCATCTGCGTAGGTGACGGATTTGATCCCGAAAGGGACTACTACCTCCTCCAGTGGGGCCATATACACATTGAACAGGGTAGGGCTCGATGATGAGGCCTGGGGAACTCCACACTGGAGGGGAGTAGATTTGGACATGATGCCATTATCCCAGATCCTGAACGCTCGTTTATCCAAAAAGGATTCCAGCCATCCCAGGGCTGATCCTGCAATCCCCAATCTAGCAAGACGGTGGACTAGTATTTTGTGGTCCACCGTGTCGAATGCAGCGCTTAGATCCAGGAGGATCAGAACTGCCGAACCCCTGAATCTAAGATGCATCTTGCCTCCTCGGCCACCACTATAAGGGCTGTGTCAGTACCCTGTCCTGGGCGAAAGCCCATTTGCGAATCACTCAACAGGCCATTACTTTCTAAGAACCCCGAGAGCTGCTGATTAACAATCTTTTCGGCAATTTTTCCCAGACCAGGTAACAAAGAGATCGGGCGAAAATTGGCTAAGTCAGCTGTATCTAGGCTTTTTTAGAAGTGTCTTGATTCTGGCTTGTTTCCAGCTGGGTGGAACCACCCCGTTGGAAAAAGAGGAGTTTAACAACTCTGTTGCGAGGGGGGCAATGGGCTGAAGCTGACAACAGCACATCTGTGTTGCATGTCATCTGTACTAAAGTCACCTGTCGGGTTGTTTTCAAAAGCCTGTTTTATTAACACCACCACCACAACCAATACCACCACCACTAATACCACCACCAACACCATTACCACCAACAATACCACCACTACCACCACCACCACCACTACCACCACCACAACCACCAATACCACCAGCAACACCAGCAACACCACCAATACCACTACCACCACCACCAATACCACCACCACCACCAATAATACCACCACCAATACCACCATCAATACCACCATGAATGCCACTGCCTCCGCCACTAATACCACCGCCACCACCACCAATACCACCATCACCACTAATACAACCACCAATACCATTACCACCACTACCACCACCCCACCAATAAAACCACCACCACCAATACCACAACCACCAATCCAATACCACCACCACTAATACCAATACCACCACCAAAACCAATACCACCATCAATACCACCATCACCACCACTAATAAAACCACCAATACAACCACCAATGCCACCACCATCAATACCACCATCACCAATACCACCAACATCACCAATACCACCACCACAACCAATTACACCATCACCACCACCAATATCACCACCACCATTGCCACTACCACCACAACCACCAATACCACTACCACCATCAATACCACTACCACCTCCCCCAAAACGACTACCACCACCACCAATACCACCCCCATACCACCACAAATACCACCACCAATACCACCACCAATACCACCACCATCAATATCACCACCAATAACACCAATACCACCACCACCAATACCACCACAAATACGAACACCACCAATACCACCACCAATACTCCCACCAACAATACCACTAATAACACCACCACCACTAAACCACTCCCACCAATCACACCGCCACCAATACTACCACAACCACCTATGCCACCACCAATACCTTCCACAAATACCACCACCAGTACCACCAGCACCACCCCTGAATACCACCAATAATACCACCACCAATACCAATACCACTACTAATACCACCACCACCAATACCATCACCAGCGAATTAAGTCATGTGAATTCGAGGTAGCACATAAGTTGTGTGCTAATGGGCTAAAACTGACAACAGCACATCTGTGTTACATGGCATCTGTACTAAAGCCACCTGACGGGTTGTTTTCAAAAACCTGTTTGATTAACAACACCACCACAACCAATACCACCACCACCAATACTACCATCACTAATACCACCACCATTACCACCACCACCACCACCAATACCACAACCACCAATACCACCAACACCACCAACGCCATCACTACCACCACCAATACCACTACCACCACCAATACCACTACCACCACCACCACCAATACCACCAATACCAATACCACCATCAATATTACTACCTCCACCACCAATACCACTGCCACCACACCACCAATACCATCCATCACCACCACCACCAATACCACCAGTACCACCACCAATACCACCACCACCAATGCCACCACCAATACCATCACCACCAATACCACCAATACCACAACCACCAATACCACCACCACCACCAATACCACCACCACCAATCCAATACCACAGCCAAAACCAATTTCCACCATCAATACCACCACCACCAATACCAAAACCACCACCAATACCACCATCGCCACTAGTACGACCACCACCAATACACCCCCCACCATTATCACTACCGCCAACAATACCACCACCACCAATGCCGCCACAAATACCACCACCAATACCACCACCACCACTAATACCAATACCACCGCCAAAACCAATACCACCATCAATACCACCACTACTAGCAATACCACCACCACTAATACAGCCACCAATACCACCACTACCACCTTCACCACTACCACCAACATCACCAATACCACCACCACTACCAATACCACCACCACCCCAATACCACCACCACCAATACCACCACCACCACCAATATCACCACCACCAATGCCACCACCACCACAACCACCAATACTACCACCAATACCATTACCACCTCCACCAAAACGACTACCACCGCCACCCCCAATACCACCACAAATACCACCACCACCAATACCACCACAAATACCACCACCACCAATACCACCACCAATACCACCACCACCACCAATATCACCACCACCAATGCCACCACAACCACCAATACTACCACCAATACCATTACCACCTCCACCAAAACGACTACCACCACCACCCCCAATACCACCACAAATACCACCACCACCAATATCACCACCACCAATCCCACCACCAATCCCACCATCACCACGACCACCACCACCAATCCCACCACCAATCCCACCACAATTATCACACCCACCAATCCCACCACCACCAATACTACCACACCCACCTATACCACAACCACTACCACCACAAATACCACCACCAATACCACCAGCACCACCCCCAATACCACCAACAATACCACCACCAATACCACCACCACCACTTAGACCAATACCACCAACACCAATATTCCACCACCAATACTACCATCAAGACCACCATAAATACTACTACCTCCACAACCAATACCACCAACACCACCACCAATACCATCACCACCACCACCAATACCACTACGACCACCAGTACCATTACCAATGCCACCACCAACACCACCTGCCACCACCAACACAACCAATACCACCATCACCAATACTACAACTACCAATACCACCACAAACACCACCAATATAACCACCACCAATGCCACCATCACCAATAAAACAACAACCAATACTACAACCAATACCACTACCATCAATGCCACCATCACCACTAATACCACCACCACAACAATACCGCCACCACCAATGCCACTAACAATACCATCACCACCAATCCAATACCACTAATACCAATACCACCGGCAAAACCAATACCACCATCAATACCACCCCCACCAATACCACTACCACCACTAATATAAACACAAATACCACCACCACCAATACCACCAACATCACCAATAACACCACCACCACCAATATCACCACCACCAGTGCCACCACCACCAATAAAACAACAACCAATACTACAACCAATACCACTACCAATACCACTACCACCTCAACCAAAATGACTACCACCACCACCAATACCACCCTAATACCACTACAAATACCACCATCAACAATTCCACCACCACCAATAGCACCACCAACACCACCATCACTATCAATACCATCACTTCCATCACCACCAATACCACCACACCAATACCACCACCAATACCACCAACACCATCAGCAATACCACCACCAAAAACACCAATACCACCACCAATACCGCCACCACCAATACCACCACAAATACCAACACCACCAATACCACCAGTAACACCATCACCTCTAAACCGTTCCCACCAATCCCACCACAAATACTACCACAACCACCTATACCACCACCAATACCACCACAAATACCACCACCAGCACCACCCCAATACCACCAATAATACCACCACCAATACCACCACCACCACCAATACCACTACTAATACCACCACAACCAATACCACCAATACCACCACCAATACCACAACACCAATACCACCACTACCACAATACCACCAACACCGCCAATACCACCACCACCAATACTACAACCACAAATACCACCACTACCAATACTATCATCACCACTAATACCTCCACCACCATCAATACTACCACACCCATACCACCACCCCATACCACCACCAATACCATCAGCAATACCACCACCAACAATACCACCACCACCAATACCACCATCTATACCACCACCACCTCTAACCCACCAAAACCATCACCAATACCACCACCACTATCAATACCACCACCACCAATACCACCAACACCAATACCACAGCCACCAATACCCCCCACAACTACCCCACCACCAATCCAATACCACCACCACCACCTATACCACCAGCACCAATCCCACCACCACCAATCCTACCACCAATACCACCACCACCCATACTAGTACCACTGTAATACCACTACCTTCACCACCACCAATCCTACCACCAATACAACCACCACCAATACCACCACCACCAATACTACTACCACTGTAATACCACTACCTTCACCACCACCAATCCCACAACCACCAATACCACCACCAATACAATACCATCACCACCAATACCACCTCCACCAATACTACCACCACCAATACCACCACCAATACTACTACCACCACCACAAATACCACCACCATCAATACCACCAATACCACCACCACCAGCAATACCACCACCTCCACCACCACCAATACCACCGCCTGTACCACCACCATCAATACTACCATCACCAATACCTCCACCACCACCAATACCACAACCACCACCACCACCACCAACAATCCAATACCACCAATACCACACCAATACTAATACCACCACCACCAATACCACTACCACCACCAATCCCACAATCACCAATACCACCACCAATCCAATACCACCCCCAATACCAACACCACCAGTACCACTACCAATACCACCACCATTCCAGCACCAATACCACCACCAACACCACAAATACCACCACACCACTGATACTACTATCACCACCACAAAACAAATACCACCACCAGCAATACCACCACCTCCACCACCACCAATGCCACCGTCTATACCACCACCACCAATACTACCACCACCACCTCCAAAACCACCATCAATAGCACCACCTCCACCACCACCAATACCACCACCACCAATACCACCACCAATCCAATACCACCAATACCAAGCCAATACCAATGCCACCCTCACTACCAATACCACCATTAATACCAACACCAATACACCACCAATACCACCACCACCACCATCAATACCAACACTACTACCACCACCACCATCAATACCACCACCACCAATACCACTGCCACCAATACCACTGCCACCAATACTACCTCCACCACTAAACCACCACCACCAATACCACCACCACTACCAATACCATCACCACCAATACTACCACCACCAATACCAATAACACAACCAATACCAATACCCATACCAATACCTCCACCAATACCACCATCACCTCCAATACCACCTCCAATACTACTACCACCACCACAAATACCACCACCAATACCACCACCACCAGCAATACCACCACCTCCACCACCAACAATCCAATACCACCAATACCACACCAATACTAATACCACCACCACCAATACCACTACCACCACCAATCCCACAATCCCCAATACCACCACCAATCCAATACCACCACCAATACCAACACCACCAATACCACTACCACCAATACTACTACCAACGCCAACACCACTACCAACACCAACACCACTACCACCACCAATACCACCAATACCATCACCACCAATCCCACAACCACCAATACCACCACCACCAATACAATCACCAATACCACCACCATTCCAGCACCAATCCACCACCAATACCACCACCAGCACCACCAATACCACAACACCACTGATACTACTGTCACCACCACAAATACCACCACCAGCAATACCACCACCTCTACCACCACCAATGCCACCGCCTATACCACCAATACTACCACCACCACAACCACCACCAATACCCACCAATACCACCACCACCAATACCACCAATACCACCAACAATCCAACACCACCAATACCAAGCCAATACCAACACCAATTCCACCACCAATACCACCACTAATACCAACACCAATACACCACCAATACCACAACCAACAATACCACCACCACCATCAATACCAACACTACCACCACCAATACCACCACCATCAATACCACCACCACCAATACCACCGCCACCAATACCACCGGCACCAATACTACCTCCACCACTAAACCACCGCCACCAATACCACCACCACTACCAATACCAATACCATCACCACCAATACTACTGCCACCAATACCAATAACACCACCAATACCAATACCCATACCAATACCACCACCAATACCACCATTACCTCCAATACCACCACCAACACCGCCACCACCACCAATGCCACCATCAATACCACTGCCACCAATACCAATACCACCAATGCCAGTACCACCACCACCAATACCAATACAGCCCCCACCAATACCACCACCACCAATACCAGTACCACCAAATCCCATACCACCACCACCAATACCAATTTCACCACCACCAATACCAGCACCAATAACACCACCACCAATACCAGCACCACCAATACCTCCAACACCAGTACCAAAACCACCACCAATACCACCACCAATACCACCACCACCAATACCAATACCACCACCTCTGCACCTCTCGCTCACTAGTGATAGCAGGGGCACTGTACGAGGCCGGAGCTGCAGCCGAGACATCCCTCTATGCCTGACATAAAGCACAGCCTGCCCTACACCAAGAGATGAAGCCAGGACCCTACTACAGCTGGAGTGATTTTTATCAGGCCAAAGATAGCAATCATATTACGCAATGCCACACTGCACACCCAAATCACGGAGAGGGCCGGAAATAGCCCTCACTCCGGCTCTTCCTCCTATGCCGCGACAGTGTAATCACAGAGCGAAAGATGTTGGAGCGCTTTCTTAGTGTTTATAGCTCGGATCATATGTAACTCCCACTTCACACTTTGTGTCTGCGTAATTTAAACACTTACACATTTTCTTCACTGCACTTTTTATCACTACTTTGAAGACGTCGCAGGCTGGTCTCTTCCTCTGATATTTATAATCTAACAAGTGGTCGAGAAGGCCCTTAATTGCAATCCAATATGTCTTGCATTTGCAAGAGTTTAAGCAATTAGTTTTGTAAATGACAATGCCTTTTATTTATATTTTAAAATGCAAAACATAAATAAAAGGCATTAGGCCAGAAGTACAACCGTATTTGCATTTGCAAATGGGTTTGCGAACCCGTTTGGGCATGCAAAATCAGCATGGGCCATGTACAAAGCCTATTTAGCAAGTCTCAATTTATTTGCGACTTGCTAAATGTGTTTTACGACTCGCTATTAGGAAAGGGCATTCCCTTCCTAATACCGAGGCAAGGCCATCTGTGAATGTTTTGCGACCGCGATTGCGGTCACAAAACACTGGCAAATTACCACCCTCTTCAAGTACTAATGCACTCGCAAAAGTGAAGGGGTTCCCAGGGGACCCCATCCCCTTTCCAAATGCAGGGGAAAATATTTTTAAGGGCAGGCAGTGGTTCCAGGGATCACTGCCTGCTCTTAAAAAATTAAATGAAAATGTTACATTTTTTTCTTTTTTAAATGCATCCTGTTTTCCTTTAAGGAAAACGGGCTGCATAAAAAAAATGGTTTATTTAAAAGTAGTCCCAGACATGGTGGTCTGCGAGTAGTTATTTTGCGTCGTACATTTCGCCCATTGTCATTTACAATGCCAATAGCTCAAACTTGCGTGAATGCCAGCTCTATTGCATTGCAAGTGCTTGTTTTTTTTAAATATCAGTTTGCTTTGAAGCTTCGTCGAGAATTGTTCATGACAAAATTAACATTTGTAAAATTACAACAGAGCTGTGCTCCAGAACGGGTTATAAGTGCTGTGCTCTAAAGAGACAGCAGGTGGCAATAATGTCTCATAGCATGATCGAGCCTCTTCAATCAAGTGCTGTCTCTGGAAGCTATACATAGGAAGTTTTGTGTTTTTATATGGCGCTTTTAGCTTCTCTGCACTTTACCTCGGGAGATTAAAAATGTAAATTTAAACTCGTACTATATAGATTATTTGAGACAGTTCGCGGAGCTTTCTTGTACATGCTACACAAGCTGGGAAAGAGGCGTGGGAGTGGTAACAAGTATCACTCAATGCAAGTGTGCCCAAACACACATCAGTAACAGAAATGTGCAACAACAGCATACGATTTCCTCACACACACAAAGGAAATTCAGAATGACCAACAGCAGTGCCAGCCCCATGCTGAAATAGCCTTGACTGAGGCTGGCATATTGTGCCGGACTGAAGTCTGCCTTTTACAGAAGAAAATACTACACAACCCACATTTGAGCTGACAACCCGTAGACCTAGAAACAATAGCAGCAAGTATCTCAACAATCTCAAAGTAGATCTTTTGGAACAACCAACTCATTATCCACCTATGATGTCAAAATCCTATTAAGGAAAAATCCATCCATCATTCTTTGGGGTCCGCAGTCAGGGAGGACACAGCTTTCTTACACCACATCACAGATCAACATTGCCTATAAAAAAAATCTCAGTACAGGCTCCTGTCTCTTTCGCTGGGCACCGAAGATTTCTGGTACCTAAGATCATTTTATAGTGGACACATGTGGGCTGGACTAATCAATCATTCGCTGTCCAAAATTAGTCAATGAGTTGTATTCTGGCATTTTTCCAAGTTTTAACTCCTTATTTCTTAATTTAAAGTTTTAATGTGCTTTGAATGTCCTTTGGTCTGTATTGTGCACTTAACCAATGATTCGGTGCCACTCACTGACCATGCCAACCACAATTTTTAATCCAGGAGGTGCAGTAAGTGACATTCCTGGACAAATGAACTTTGAAAGGGCTTTTGTGCGTCACTTAGACAAAAAGGTTAAATATCCCTGAAAAAGTGAGAAGGCTAGAGATCTTGTTGCTTACAGCATCAAAAAATAATTAGGTAAGATTACTCGTTTGCTTAATGTAATTGCCTCAGTGCGCTACAACTACAACTACATTCAATGGTGCTTCAATCGAAGTATAAAACACTCAGCAAATAGGCCATGGTGGATATGCATTCATTGTAGCCAGCTTAGTGAATAGCCATTTTGCTCAAAAATTGTTTTTGTTAGATATTACGCTACATATCAATACAATTTAAATTTTCAAGAGAACAGCGCATGGTGATCTTTGGACCTTTGTCTGTCTCACTTCTAACTCAGAACAGTGGATGTCCATTTCTTTCTACACATAACTTTAAAAAATAAAGGGCCAGATTTGGTGGCCAAATAGAGAGCGCTAAAGCTGAAATTAGCAGAATTTCAGCGTTTGCAATCGCTATTTGGCTGCGAGCAATATAGGTAACCTACTACCAAAATAAGGAATCGCAAAATTGCGATACCTTATTTTGCTCTTGCATTTAAGGAATCGGTAATTGCGATTCCTTAAATGCAATGTAAGTAGCACAAAAGAAAGTGTCCTTTAGCCTTAAGGAATCGCTAATTACCACCAACTTCGATTTTCTTAAAAAGAAAAACTTTTTTGCTTTTTTTAAAGTGCCATGTGGCACACATTTCTGTCGTTAGGGCATGTACGTGCGCCACATGTGCACACATACACATTTCAGGGGTGTAACAGGGTGTCCTTTTGACACCATGGCACCCTTGAAATAGCTACCGCTATTTGCGATTCTTTAACAGCGAATCGCAAATAGTGAATATCTTCCCATTCATTCCTATGGTCCTCCTAGCCCTTAGGAATGAATGGGTAGGTATTCCTTATTAACGAATCTCAATTTGAGATTCGTTATTAAGGAATATTAAGGAATCGCAAATATTTTAGCGATTCCTAATTACATTCAATTTTGCGAGTCCTTAATAGTGAATCGGTAAAATTTGCTATTAAGGATTCGCAAATTTGATTTTACTTACATCTGGCCCAAAGTCTTTATCTCTGACGGCATACATTATGCGACAGGCATAGGGTTATGTGGTTTACTTAAAAAAAATATATATGAGGCAATTTATTGAACGTAACATAACATGTGAAATATTTTGAAAGCATTCAATTGTTCCAAGTGATAGTTTTAGTGTCTCCTGTGGGCACCTTAACATTACTTTGGTTGTGAACAAATCACAGTTTCGCTTAGAAACAAAATGAATACTAATAAATAATAACATAGTATATGGTCATTGGTACACTCTTTGTATTACCTGTTCATTATTAATTCATCCCAATGTTTTTAATTATATCAGCTTTGGAAAAAATAATAGGCCCCCAGGGAATGGCCCGTACTTCCTTAATGACTGCATGTTGTACTGAGATCTCAGAAACAGCAGGAAAACCTACTGAGATGTCTGAAATCCAATCCAAATTGTTGATGGTTTATTCACGTTGCAAACCCTTGCAATGACTGTACTGTATTGTGTTTTAGCCATTTTGTACATCAGTGCAGCGGCTGTGCACAATGGCTGACAAGTAAGAAAAAGAAACGCTATGATGCACCCAGTATTTGCCGGGTCATAGTCCTTTTTTTCTGGCGGGTGGGTGTGTGGATGAGAAGGGGCAAGAGACAACAGGAAGGTGGGGTTGGGAGGAAGATGCAAGGTGTGACTTGGAGCGGGGGAAGGGCAAGCAGAAACAGGGGTATGGGGCCAGGGCAAGCAACAATGGGAAGGTGGATGGGGTAAGGGGCAGCCAATGATGGGAGGGAGGGAAGACCAGGAAGCATCAATTGGGGTAACAGTTGAAGGGAACAGGGGAAGCAATGACGGTGAGGACTGAGGAAGCAACAATGGGAGAGGGCGGGATGGGCGAGCCACAACACTAGAGGGTATGGGGAAGCAACAGTGCAGGGCAAGGGGAGTAGGAGGCATCCTCCAAACACATGTACTCTTATGGAGTGCTGCAAGTAAAAAAGAAAAAAAAAGTTCCTCCCATGAAGTGCAAGCAGTGGAAGGACACTGTACAGGGCAAGAAAGCAGCCCTTTGACTATGCTTCAGGGCAGGCAAAACACACAAAGAGGATGTAAAGCTGGCATGCACTGACCAAACAGGAGCCAGCAAATAAGAGTGACAATGAAGGCAATGGGTGGGCTCTAAGCCCTGTTTAAGCGAACAAAATGTCTCACAAGCAACAGCGCATGCGCCATCTCAGGCGAGACAGAAAAAGGAAGGTAAAAGATTGAGACTTCTCATACGACACCCTGGTTCTTGGAACCTGCACATTTCCACTTTGGAGATTACTGTTATCATGAACATCAGAGGTTGCAGCAATGTTTCACTAGATCCAAACGAACCCCTACAACCTGATTGAAGTCTCAATTGACACAGCGTCCTTCATTAAAAAGGAGCACTTCTCTCTGATGCCTGCACTACACAATTGTAGATAAGCAGTCAACCATCACATAGAAAGTGCAGACGGAATTCCGAGCCTCAGACAATGTAGAGGTATGAAAACCTAGACAACTGGCTCCTCGCAACCAGTACTCAGTCTCTTCTTAATTTCAGGCTACTCTATAGTATACTTA
Organism: Lissotriton helveticus; assembly: GCF_964261635.1. NCBI lineage: Eukaryota > Metazoa > Chordata > Amphibia > Caudata > Salamandridae > Lissotriton > Lissotriton helveticus. The sequence goes on along the minus strand of NC_136067.1, from coordinate 1,085,930,172 downwards.
GATGGGGAGGGAAAAGCTGAAGAGTTGTTGCAATGATACACAGAGGGTCGCATCTACTATGCCATTAACTCTCAGAAATAAAGCTGGCAAACTTCTTTTCAAGCCCTTTCCTTTTTCTTTATCGGTCTATACTCTACCAACACTCTTTTTGTTTCCATATAGAGGCCCTGGTTCCCTCCTGAGATATTCACCTTTGCGATATACCATTCTTCTTCACCTGAAGGTAACCTCACCAGAAGACATTATCAACCTGGTGAAAACACTGACAGTCCTCCAGTCATAGATATCACTGATGTCACTGCATCACCTCTGAAATGCTCTGTCCCAATTGAAACTTACTAGATTTTACACCTTCTATTGCAGCACGGATGTACAATGGAACCACGCAGACCACTACAACACATGCCATTACAAGTCCATTACCACGCAAATGCCTTTACCATGCATGCCTCATATATATATATAGAGAGAGATTTCTAAAACGGGGTTACCCACAGTGGGTTCTTACCAAGGCACTTAAACGAGTGGCAGACGTTGACAGAAGTGACACTCTTGGTGATAAACCAGATGTTGTGTCGTCCAATGAAACAGATGTCACACGTATGATCCTTACCTTTAACTCTGATTCTCAGAAAGTAAAGAGGATCATCACTAAGAACTGTGATATTCTTAAAACTGATGGCATACTGGGGAATTCGATACCTGAGAGACCCAACATCACGTATAGACGTAGTAGAAATATACGTGATCTAGTGGTTAGAAATGATGTGACTATTCTTTCTCCCAGCACACAACATGGATTAGTTGGTTTTTACCCCTGTGGCCATTGCAAGGCTTGTAAAAACAGTACATATAAAGATAAGGTGACCTACAATGGTGTGACCAAAAAATTGACACAATTTCTCACCTGTGGTATGACTTTTGTCATTTATGTTATTATGTGTACATGTGGACTTTGGTACATCGGCAGTACAACCTGTGCTGCCAAAAAACGGGTCTTGGAGCATCTACGAGCCATAACCAACCATGATCCTAAATATCCTGTTGCCAGACACTTTGAACAGAACCATTTTTTTAATGTCTCAGATTGCAGATATTTGATTCTGGAACATATTCCAACAAAATCGAGAGGGGGTGATAGGATTCTCGCTCTCAGAAAGAAAGAATCACGATACATAATTGACTTTCAAAGTAAGACCCCTGGAGGTCTTAACATGGACAAGGAACTGGCAATATACCTGAAAGAGTGATAGTACTTTCAATAGGTTTTGCTGGTTATTGATGTTGGACTTGGGTTATCTAATATACTATTGTATTGACTGTAACGATTGATCATGTATGTCGATCACTTACATTAGAATGCTTTTTCTTTATCTATTATTTTTGTCTAATTCGTATCTTTTCTTCTTTCTCTACAGGAGGAAAGGAAGGGGCCCACACACGAACATTCACTTTCACGGGCGTACCTAACCTTTGCACTCCTTAGCAGAGACCACGTATGTTACTCACTTTTTTCACGTTTGTGAACATCCCAGACTTGGTCCAGAAGGTTTTTTCAATATCCTGTCGTTGGTTATTGGGCACTTGCCAGCACACTTTCGACTATTGACTGAATTCATTGGTATGATGACTGTACAGTATGGATGACCATGTTTTCTAAACGGAGTAATGCAAATCACAAACTGTATGTGATCTCTGTTTATTATATAACACAAGGGCACTCGCCATTGAAACCATGCATGTAACAATATGATATTCATTTTTTAGTGACTCATTCATATTACCTTTGGTCATGTAGTAAGCTTTATCAAAATGCCTTATTATTGAACATCTACTTTGGTTCGATATATATGAAACAGTATACTCGTGATTAAGAACTATACGCGATTGACCACTCCAAGATGGCTACCATGTATTATACTTTCTTTTGGTCCTTTCTCTATGTTCACACTTAACTTTATTACTGTGGTTTGGTCTTTGTAACTTCTACACGTGAACAAGCTGCAAGGTGAAACGCGTTGTGTGGAATAAACCTGTGTTCCATGATATCGTGTTGTTGGACTCATTTCCTGAGAGCGTACTTTTGATATTTGGGAAAGGATTTTGATTTGCGATCACCGGCACGCTCCGCCGGAGTGTACGCCACCCCTCTTGGGTCCCAGTATCTCGGCAGGAGCTTTCTTTGACTTTATATATATATATATATTACCTACTGGCGGTCGCCAGTAGGTATATATAGTTAGGATTTTTTCTCTATGGGATTTTTGAAAATTCTATGTCTAATAACTTTGGCGTTTGTGGACGGAATTGGCTGAAATTTTCAGGAAAATTGAACATTTTGTTTCTGAGCAGCCACTGAAAATTTGGGGGGGGGGTTCGTCAAGGGGGGGCCGAGAAAAAAGGGGGGTCCCAAAACGCGTTTTTCCCATGTTAATTTCCATAGGACGTTTGGCCTCACTTTTAGCCCGAACGTCTGAATGGATTTGCAAGAAACTTGGCAAAATTGTAGGGACTGGTAGCCCGATGTGCCTTTGCTAGGTCTCAATATATGTGCTCCAGTGGATTTTGATAAATTAACCTTCAAAAAAATATATATATCTGTAAGCGCGCTCCGGGCAGCGCCCCGGTTCGCGTACCTGACGCGTAACGGAACTTCGCGAAGCGAAGCTGATTGGCTCTCTGGTGTCTGTCAACATTCTAAACAGTCCGGAGTGGCCGCCATCTTGTCTCTCGGTAGGATCGAGAGACAAGAGGAGGCCAAAACAAAGGGGTAAATGACCATAAGGGGGCATATTAGATCCTCCCTGACCCCCTAGGTTTGATGTGGAGGCTTTAAAAGGGCCCCGCGGGGCAAAAAAAAAAAAAAGTTTTTGTTTTTTTTGCGTGGGGAGCGCCCGGTACGTGCACCGGGAAGCGGTCTGGGGAGCGTACTATAAGGAAAAAAGAATGATAGACTATGATATTTTGAAATATTGTAGGTTTATTGATTGTTCTTTTTGTTGTTTTTTTTATTTTTTTTATTTAAGTAGTAGTATTTATGATTATTAAATATAAATTTATTTTTGGGATTGTGCACAGTATACTATAAGTCTGACTTTACATTATAATCAATTTGGTACTAGTTTATGAATTACATATAAAAATGATTAAAGACTCAAATAATTTTTTAATATTGAATATAATTTTATTTTTCTGATTCTTTTTCAAAATTTAATAGAACGTCTAACATTTGACTGTCCGATATGTCCTCTTGTTGAGTGAACATAACTTCCCACATTTGACCGTCATCATAATGAAGTAACAAATCCACAGATTCTACACATTGTAGAAGTTCATGGTCTCGTGATTCATCCATGAATTCCAAGTCAATGGGTTCAATGATTTCCTGATTGTTCATGTCTAGGACAATTTCAAAGGAAACGTTCTGTTCTCCTTGCATTTTTGTGCTGAAATTTGAATAAAAAATAAATATATCAGTAGAGATAGGGCACTGTTGGGTTTAAGTTCAGACAGGTACTTTTGAGGCATGAAGTAGTACTATTAAAAAGTGCCTGTGAAAAAGCCTATGTAAATTCATAATTATACCACAGAAACCTAAATCAATCCATAATTATAATAAACAAGCCTTTCTCAATGTCTAACTCTTACAGAGGGATAGTATATAACTATCTGAAAATGTTTTCAAATTTATAAAATAATATCTTACCTTTTAAAAACAAGTTTAAGTTGTGAGTGAAAATGATCTTGCAATGTAGTTCAGGAAGTAGTAGTCAAAATGGCTGTGTTTCTCTCTCTTTTTTTTAAATATATATTCAGGTACATAACCAATCAAATGTCAGGTAAAAAAGTAGAAAATGAAAGTAACATTTTAATTGGTTGTCAATTCCAACACTTCAGATGTGTTTTGTGAAGTAATTTACCTCAGGGTATTTAGAGAGGTCTACAGGCTAAATGGCTAAATGGAATTCCAACCAAATTTGTGAAAATGGTAGGGATTGGTATGTGGTATGAGTTAATATATATTTGGTGAAAGTGTCTCCAGTCGTTTTTCTGTGAATTACTTTCCCACCTTTTTTTAAATGAGCGCTTCCCGGTGAGCGCCCCGGTACGCGAACCGGCAGCGTTACGGGAGTCCTCCATTTTGTATTACGGTAGAATTGAGATACAAGATGGAGGGCAAAAAATGTTCAGAATGAGTAGAAGGGGGCACGGTAGATGTATCCTGACCCCCTAGGTTTTCTGAGGGTGGCTGCGGAGATCCATATGTGCAAATTTTATTTATTTATTTTTTAAATTTCGCGCGGTTAGCGTCCGGTGCGCGTACCGGGTAGCGGTCCAGGAAGCGTAAATTGTGAAAATTAGTAAAAAAAATTTACATTTAAAATTTGTTTATGGTGATCATAGTTAGGGTAGCTCTGAGAAGAGCTTTTGGGTTTATGGTAGATTTAGGTACTTATAAGTAGGTACCAATGCACAGTCTTAAATTCAGAATGAAAATTCTGTTCCCCTCATCTGAGAAGTGAACTCCATCTCCTCTGTAGATATCTTGCATGTAGTAACGCAAGTTATTGTTGTACATGGAGCCCATTCCATGGTCTCTCATGTAAGCTGAAACAGACTTATTTACATGCTTCCTCCATTTCTCAATTTGTGGACAAAATTGGTTCGACCACCTCCATTTCTGTCTTTGGCATATATTTGAATATACCAAGGCAGTTTGAGGAAAAAGTGCCATCAATTGGTCAAAGGTGTCTTTTAAAAACATTTCCAGACCTACACCAGTCAAAGTGCCCAAGTCATTTCCTCCACAGTGCACAATTAACAGGTCAGGTTTTGGCAAATGCATAAAGGTTTTCACCAATGGTATCAATTGGTGACATTTTAATCCTCTGTGGCTAATCCACTTAATTTCCACATTTTGTAAATTGAGGTTAGATAAATTTCTGTTATCAGCAAACCTTTGAGCCCAGTGGATATAACTATGTCCAACAATCCAGACAGAAAACATGGTGAGAGAAGGTTCTGCTGCAGTCAGATGAAGTGTGGCAATGAAATGGCAGTAGAAAAAATAAGAGTGTATAATGAAAAAAACTGTGGAGTTTCTGTGGTAATTAATCAGTAGCAGTGATTGGTGGATTTTGATTGCTGAAAACAGAAAGTTAGGGTGCATGGATGAGTTCTTTGAAAGATGTAATTTGAATGGTGAAGAAAAAATCATTTTATGAAAGATTGCACTGGATACGCAGGTGTACTGAGAGTTCAGAGTTCAATTGAAACATTGTTGTGTGAACTTGCAAACATGAGAGGTCTTTCAGGAGGTGGTTGCTATGCAAAAAAGGCAGAAAGGGCAGAGGGGGGAAGGGTGTTGATTTGAAAAAAGTGAGGGAAGAGTTTTGATTGGGTGACATGAGAGATATGTGTGATGAATTACAGCATTTCTGTGGCATTGTTGCTTGCAGACTCTGGAGTGCATACCTTTTGCTCTGCTAAAGACAAATTGGTGTGTGTCTGAGACTGTTTTGAAACTCATAAAGTATTTGCTAAGGTGAAAAAAGATTCATTTAATTTAAATAGAGAATAGTATGCTTTAAGGAGAAAATTATGAAGAAAGTTATTTATTTAAAATGTTGCTTTGTGTCAAGTGTTTTAGAAATAGATTTTGTTTCTTTGAGTTACATAGCCATGTTAAAAGTGGCGCAAAAATAGTGCAAGGGTCTTACAAAAATGCTTTCATGTGTTTTAGGGCATTTTAACTCACTTCTCCATGAATGTAGGAATATAATTGCTTTACAATATGTGTTTAAAAACGTTTTTTGAAATCAATTAGGTTTCTTGATATGTACTGGTAGAGTTTCATAGGTTAATTGGGGCATATTTACAAGGCTTTTGAGTTCATTTGATGTAATTTTTCCCATTTTATTTTAAGACATTTCCTTGTGGTGCAAGGTCCTTGTAAATACGCCCCCATGTGTGCTTGGCAAATTTAGATTTTGATTCTTTGAGTCACATAGCCATGTTAAAAGTGACCCAAAAATGGTGCAAGGGCCTTAAAAAAACACTTTCATGTGTCTTAGGGCATTTTAAGTCATTTCCCCTTGAATGTAGGTATATAATTGATTTAGATGATGTGTTTAAAAACGATTTTTGAAATCAATTAGGTTTCTTGATATGTAGTGCTAGAGTTTTATAGGTTGCTTGGGGCATATTTATAAGGCCTTTGAGTCTCTCTGATGTTATTTTTTACAAGGCTTTTGAGTTCATTTGATGTAATTTTTCCCATTTTATTTTAAGACATTTCCTTGTGGTGCAAGGTCCTTGTAAATACGCCCCCATGTGTGCTTGGCAAATTTAGATTTTGATTCTTTGAGTCACATAGCCATGTTAAAAGTGACCCAAAAATGGTGCAAGGGCCTTAAAAAAACGCTTTCATGTGTCTTAGGGCATTTTAAGTCATTTCCCCTTGAATGTAGGTATATAATTGATTTAGATGATGTGTTTAAAAACGATTTTTGAAATCAATTAGGTTTCTTGATATGTAGTGCTAGAGTTTTATAGGTTGCTTGGGGCATATTTATAAGGCCTTTGAGTCTCTCTGATGTTATTTTTTACAAGGCTTTTGAGTTCATTTGATGTAATTTTTCCCATTTTATTTTAAGACATTTCCTTGTGGTGCAAGGTCCTTGTAAATACGCCCCCATGTGTGCTTGGCAAATTTAGATTTTGATTCTTTGAGTCACATAGCCATGTTAAAAGTGACCCAAAAATGGTGCAAGGGCCTTAAAAAAACGCTTTCATGTGTCTTAGGGCATTTTAAGTCATTTCCCCTTGAATGTAGGTATATAATTGATTTAGATGATGTGTTTAAAAACGATTTTTGACATCAATTAGGTTTCTTGATATGTAGTGCTAGAGTTTCATAGGTTGCTTGGGGCATATTTATAAGGCCTTTGAGTCTCTCTGATGTTATTTTTCCCATTTTAATTTTAGACCTTTCCCTGTGGTGCAAGGTCCTTGTAAATTCCCCCCCATATCTGTGCTTGGCAAATTTAGATTTTGATTCTTTGAGTCACATAGCCATGTTAAAAATGACCCAAGGTTCTTGTAAATACGCCCCCATGTGTGCTTGGCTAATTTAAGTACTGATAGGATGTGCTTCTACATAGGACCTGTGTTGTGTTTTCAAATTATGACCAGAAAATCTTTTTTTTTTTTTTTAAACGCTTTTCACATTTATGAGAAGGTCATATTTTGTGTGCTTCTGTAAATAAATATTGAACTGAGAAATATTAAACTGAGGCTTCTGTAAGTGTCAAAGGAGGTGAGTAATGTACATTGCTCTGTTGGATACAGTCCTCATCCTCTGCGTACTCTTAGATATGCTAGACTAAATCTGCTCAATGAGATAGCTAAGCTGAGGAAACACAGGTTATGTGATTCTGAAATGAGGAAAAGAAATTCCACATTTTTCAATTACATCACCTGTGTTTCCTAACTTTACGAATGACATTGTGCAGATGAGGTTTAGGCCTGTCCACGGACACAGAAGAGGTCTGGCCTTTGTTCAAGAGTGAAGTGGACATGACTCACTTCATTGGTAGGCCTGAACATGTATTATCTCCTCTGTACTCTTCAACAAGCGTAAATTTCATCTGCAACCCTGAGTAGGCCTCACCTCAAACAAACCTCTGGATAGGGCACACCTTATCGTCATCCTGAATCAATCATTTAAAATGTTAGGGACAGATTTATGATAGGTGTGTGCCTCTTTTGCGCCACTGTGCGTCACTTTTGTGACGCAGCGGCGGTGCAAAAGATTTGCTATGTGGCAACATATTTACAACTTGATGCATCTAGGCAGATGTGTCATGCTGTAAAGTCCCGTGCCACATGAAACTGATGCAAAAGATGCACCATGTTGCAAGACAGGCCTCACTTCATCTCCAACAAGATAAGAAGCTGAATCTTCTGTAAATGTCAAAATTGTTGTATACAGTGCTCAACTTGTGTGTACTCTTTGATATGCTAGACTCCATCTGCACTATGAGATACCTAAGCAAAGGAAAGACAGGTGATGTGATTGTGAAATGAGGAAAAGAAATTCCACATTTTTCAATTACATCACCTGTGTTTCCTAACTTTACGAATGACATTGTGCAGATGTGGTTTAGGCCTGTCCACGGACACAGAAGAGGTCTGGCCTTTGTTCAAGAGTGAAGTGGACATGACTCACTTCATTGGTAGGCCTGAACATGTATTATCTCCTCTGTACTCTTCAACAAGCGTAAATTTCATCTGCAACCCTGAGTAGGCCTCACCTCAAACAAACCTCTGGATAGGGCACACCTTATCGTCATCCTGAATCAATCATTTAAAATGTTAGGGACAGATTTATGATAGGTGTGTGCCTCTTTTGCGCCGCTGTGCGTCACTTTTGTGACGTAGCGGCGGCGCAAAAGATGCGCTATATTGCGACATATTTACAACTTGATGTATCTAGGCAGATGTGTCATGCTGTAAAGTCCTGTGCCACATGAAACCTGCGTCAGGTTTCATATAGGCGTTTTGTTGCAGGGTGGGCATTCATTTGCATGAAAGCCCTGTAAAACTAACACAGTGAAATTTAGAAGATTTCACTGAGTCAGCTTTATAGCATTGCTGAATCAAATCCTTACGCCTGTTTGAAACAGGCATAAGGAGTGATGCACCATGCAATGTGTGGCTTGCTCCTGTGCATTGCAGTAGACATGTCGCGCTTACGACGTGATTCCTGCATGGTGCTGCTTTTGCGGCACAGATGCGTGACGCATCTGTGCTGTTTTTACTCAATGGTGCTCCACATTGTAAATGCGGCACACCATGGGTGGCAGAGCAGCGGTGCACATTAACTGGTGCATCCGTGGGGATGCGCCAGTTAACATAAATCTGCCCCTTTACATTTAAGTATGAGCAGGGGACACAGAGTCGGTGAGGCTTATCCAAGGTTAAGAAGAGTTGAGTCCTGTTCACTGAAAACTTGGACATAGGCCTCACCTCCTCAGCATCGCTGGACATGGCTAAATAATAGCTGCAAAATGTTACTCTTGTTAAACAATTTTACTATTATAGTCTCTGAGATTTGTCTCTTACTCTGCAACATCTCATTGTTGTTCTCTTTCTTTAAAGATAACGACAACATCAACCATGAGTGATAATGAGCAATCCGTTGATCTCGATATTATCATTGAAATTGTGATTGAAACATCAGTGGAAGTAGATCCCTTGGATGTTTTAAATCCTGAGGATGATGAAGAACATGATGAGGATGCCGATTTGTCAGAATTGTATGACATAGGCTGGGAAGCTGACCTGCTTGAGCCTATGGAACTATTAAAATTTATTTTTAAAAGTTACTGGAAATGAAAAGTAAACATGTAAACCGTTTCATTTAAAATTAAACACAACTTCAAAAACAGCTTGTGTGTAGTGTCTTTAATAAAATACTCAAATATGCTCATAAAATTAGTTCAGATTCACATATAAAACAGCACAGGTAAAATGTAGAAGCATTCCATTTCTTTGCTACTATTTGTAACTACTAAATTTGCCAATGCACTAAAAATTATTCTATGTAAAAATGAAAAGTAGTGTGTTAAATTTTTGACGAATGTTATTGATTTACTGTTTGGTAATAGTGGTTAATAACATTTTTTATTATATTTTACCACAGATTCAACTGGAGATCATTTCGAAATTAGAGAATGCCGTCTAAGGGTAGAATCCGAAAGGCTACAAAACGTCAAAGACAGCAGCTTAAAAACTTGTTGCAGCAGTCCTCTACAATAAAAACTCGTCAAGTCACCAAGAAAGCTCCGGGTAAGACAACGAAATCATTCATAAGAAACATTTGTAGAAAAAAAAGTAGTACTACAGAAAATGTTTTAGTCCAGAAAAAGAGAAGCAATTTAAACGGAAAGGAAAGGCCAATCAAAAATGTTACTGCTAGAGCAGGAGATAACTCTGTGCATGATAGTAGAAGGAAACAACAGTTTAGGGACATTCGTAGACGAATGTTCCGCAACAGGATAATTGGCGATTTGTTAAAAAATATTAAGAAAGGTCAACAGAAAGTGGTTTTTTATAAGAGAAAAAAAAAAGTTGAGAAAGTTATTGATCAGGCATTTGAAATTAAGCGAAAGTTATTTATTTTGATAATCAATAGAATTATGAAGCTAAACAAGGCAATTTATGATTTGAAAAGAAATAGTAGATGGAAGAGAACAGTTAATCGTAGTAATTTTTGTGAAGTTTTTTCAGGAGAATGGATGCATAGTTCAAGTTGTGAGGCATTTTTTAATGAGGAGAGTTATTTCCAGGATAATGATTTGGTGCATGCAGTTGACACCAGTGGTCGAGCTTATGAGGTGAAAGATGGTTGTCCAGTTGAAAAAGAAAAACTTGTGACAACAGAGGCAGAAGAGGTGTTAGGTAATGAGGTTTTAGGAAGACGTCCTAAGGGACCTGTGTACACCTGGAAGTGTAGTAGTATTTGCAGTGTGCGACAGGATTCCATCAATTTGCTTTGTGATTTTGTACGGACATTTAATAAGAAAAGTTTGAAGCAGAAAATGATGATGTTGCAAGAATTAGATCCTTGCAGAGTGAGAGAAGTGACAGGTTTGCATGGTCATTCACTGGCTTGTCTTTCCAGGAGAGTATGCCAGAGTGTTTTTCATCATTTCAGGATGCTAGCAGTGCATCATAATAAAGTGAGGAAATTAGTTAGAATGTTGTATTATGCTAAGAGTCCAGCAATTATGCTTAAACAATTATGCACTGCTCTTTTGCATGGTTCTGAAATAGATGTGAAGAATATTTGTGAAGAAATTGAGTTTTGTTACTTTGGAAGTAAAGAGGAGAATGTTGAAATTAACCCAGAAGAAGAGGGTAATGTGGAAGATAGTGTACAGGTTTCCAGTACAGATAATTTTCAGAAGGAAATTGCCACGTTTCAGGTGAAATCAAGTGAGAGGCCTAATTTCACTTGTGTGTGTTGTCGACGCACTTATTATAAGATTCAGACTAAGTTAGTGGATTTATATGCGAAAAGTGAAAGGCAAAATAATAGTGAATGGAAGGATTTCGCAACATACTTGATGGTAGAAAATTGTTTTGATTTGGGATTGGATCAACGTGTGTGTACTTATTGTTGTAACAAATTAAATCAAAACCGGATGCCTGCTAGAGCGGTTCATAATAATCTGGAATTGGTTGAGATTCCTTCTGAATTGAAGGATTTAAATACTTATGAATCTATTTTGATTCAAAGTATCCATCCCTTTCAGGCTATTGTAAGAATGGAGCCAAAGACAGGGCAATTGCCTCCATCAGATTTACAGAGAGGATTAAAGGGAAGAGTTGTTTATTTGCCTCTAGATTTGAAGAAAAACATTAATACAATTGGAGTGGAAAAAGTGGAAGAGGAATCTCTGGTTATCTTAGTTAATGGGGTTCCGACAAAGAGTAAGAAAATATGGCAAGATTTAGTGGATGTTAGGAAAGTCAAAAAGGCAACATTGTATTTGAAAAAAAGCAATAAGTACTATAAGAATGTATATGTTGCAGAAGAGGAAGTAAGTGAAGAAGAGGATAGCGATTTGTGTGCTGGTCAAATTGAGAAAGTAGAACCCTCTAAAAGTGAAGAAATATATGAACATTATAGTGTTCATCCTTTGCATTCCAAGGAAGTCATGGGGAATGCTGTTGAGTTGTTTCAAATGAAACAAGCCAAAGGGAGTCCCATTAGTGTTTGGGAGGAAAGTTTGGAAGCTCGGTGTTTCCCACAGCTATTTCCAACAGGTCAAGGAGGAAGATATGATGAGCGACCTCATCAAATTCCTGCTTCTGAATACCGGACTTCACGATTGTATGCAGAAGATCCTAGGTTTCGACAATGCATTCCCTATTTGTTTCATCTCCTGTTTGAAAGCGATCTGTCTGGACTGTCATATGCAGTGAACCACATCTTGAAAAGTGGTATACAGATGCAAAACATCTCGGCAAGTGACTTTATGGATAAAGTCAATGTGCAAGAGAGTATTTTGGATTCTCACCTGATTAATCTCATGGCGTGTCAGCGTGGTACTAATGAGTACTGGTACCGTCGTCATGGTGATTTAAAATATATGCTGAGGAACTTAGGAACTCCCACATGGTTCCTCACTCTCAGCTGTGCCGAGTATGGCTGGGAAGACTTGCTTGAATTTCTACGAGAGGCAAATGGAAACATTGAAAATATCGAATTCAAGACACCCGGAGAACTGTGCTCTTTGGATCCAGTGAATGTATGCAGGTACTTCAATCATAGATTTGAAGCTATGATGTCTTTCATCATGAACAAGAAAAATCCACCTCTTGGAGAGGTGTTGGATTTCTTCTGGAGAAAGGAGTACCAAGCAAGAGGTGCTCCTCATATACATATGCTGCTGTGGATCAAGGATGCACCTAAATTTGGAACAGATCCAGAAGACTTAGTGATGAGTTTCATAGAACAGTATTCTACATGTGCTGTTCCAAACGCAAAGGAGGACAAAAGCCTAAGAGAACAAGTTCTACGCTTCCAAAGCCATCGTTGTGGAAAGTACTGTCGTCGTAAATTCAGAAACAAGGACAAGTTCTACACCAAATGTCGTTTCGCCTTTCCACGACCGGTGATTTCTAAAGGAAGAGTGAACAGTTTGATGTCTTTGCTGCGACATAATGTGATGAAGAAATCACCTAAAAACACATACAATTTGAAAAGGAATGAAGAGTCCAAGTACATCAACGACTACAACCCAGTGATTTTGTCCATGTGGAATGCTAACATGGATATACAGTTCGTGGCTGATAACTGTATGGCTGTGGCTCGGTATGTGACATCTTACATCACCAAAAAAGAAAAGACAGAATTGAAGGATATGTGGGAGGACATTTCCCATGAAAAGAGCCTCAGTAAGAAGTTGTACAGTTTCAGTCTGAAGATGTTGTCACATCGAGAAATCGGAGCTTACGAATGTTCTGACCGGTTGTCTTCAGCAAGTCTCTATGCCAAATCCAGGAGTATCGTTTGGGCGAGTCTTGGTCTTGCTGCAACGCGTAATCGAGTTCTGAAACCTGTGCGGGAAATTGAGTATTTGGCGGAAAAGGAGCCAAACAGTACCGATATTTTGAAGACCAACATGTTGGATACATATTATCCAAATAGAAGCAGTCACCTCCAGAATGTTTGTCTGTATGAGGTTCTACAAAATTACATATTCAAGAGGAACATCAAAGAAGATATTGATAAAGGAGTGTATGCTGTAATTGGAAGTGAGGGATGTCTGGTCAAGCAAAGAAAATGCCACTTGGTAAACCATCGAAAATTGAGTGGCGAATCTCCTGAAAAAAAAGAGTTTTTCTATTTAGCACTTTTGCAACTTTTCAAGCCTTGGCGTGCAGAAGAGGAACTGCTTGGAGATTTCCTCTGTTACGAAGACTCTTTCAATGCCGCCAAGGAGACCATAGAATGTCCTGTTTTTCTCAAATATCTAGAAATGTTGAATGCGGAAATCGAGCAGGAAGCAACGATTGCAGCCGAGATTGCTAGAGACAGTTCTCAGGACAGTCAGAGTTCTGTTTCATTGAGTCAGGATCCACTAGGAGGACCAGTTATCGAAAATGAAGCTGCCACTGCCATGATTGAAGTGGAAAGAGCCATGGCACATGCTCAGGAGGATGCGGTTAACTTAGAAGACTTGGAAAGACAACTCAACGTTGAGCAGAGGAAAATATATGATGAAGTTACCAAGCAAATTGATCATGGATTAAGTCATGAGAAGAAAGAGTGCTCATGTACGTCGTTGAAGCCTGTCCGACTGTACGTGAGTGGAGAAGCGGGAGCTGGAAAAAGTTTCCTCATTAAAGCAATTTCATGTTATTTGCAGAAAAAAGGACTGAGTCATCGCTGTCTTGTGTTGTCACTACTCCAACTGGACTGGCAGCACATAACATTAAGGTATTACTTTGCATCGTCTACTGATGCTGCCAGTGGAGCATGATAACAAATTACAATACCACAAGTTATCTGGAGATGCTTGTTGTGAAGTTTCAAGAGTCTTGAAGAAAATGAAACTTCTTATCATTGACGAAGTAAGCATGGTTTCCAATCTCATGCTTGCCTTTGTGCATTTGAGAATGCAAGAAGTTCTCAAAACAGAGTATGATGTGTTATCTGGTGGCAAACACATCATTGTTTTCGGTGATCTTCTGCAGCTGACACCAGTAAAAGGACAACCTGTGTTCAAAATGCTCACGCATGAAGATACCAGGAAGTGCCTAGGGAGCATTGGCAACGTTAATATATGGTTAAACTTCAATTATGCTGAACTGCGTGAAAATATGCGTCAGGCGAAGGATGAAGATTACAAGAATATTCTACAAGATGTTAGAATCGGAAAAGTGACCGAGCATGGGAAAGAAGCTTTACATGCACGATTACTGTCAAATTTGTATCCAGAACAAGACATTGTGCCTGAGAATATTTTTCAGAAAATTACTGAGAAGAAATCTGGAATATGTTTGATGCCAACTCTTGCAGAATGTGCCATCTTCAACAACAAAATGTTGCATTTAGAAAACCAAGAGATTGTGAAACTGGAAGCTATTGACAGAGTAGAGCATATGGGATCAACAATTATTTTGTCTGAGAATTTGAAATCAAAATTGGATTCATTAGAGAAGACTATATCTAAAACTGCAGGTTTTGAAAAGACTCTGAATGTGTGCTTAAATTGCCGTATAATTTTAAGAAGGAATTTACATGTTGAAAGAGGTCTGGTAAATGGATCAATGGGTAATGTTGTTGATTTTGTGAAATACAGAAATAGGAATGGAATTGAATTTTTAAAAATTAAATTTGATGGCATTGAGGAAGTACAGCTAATTGGTCGTTGCTCTGCTAGGTTTTTGCTTGTAAAAGACTTATAAGCAGTTTCCTGTTTGCTTGGCATATGCGGTGACAATCCATAAATCGCAAGGTTTAAGTGTAGACAGTGCATTGGTGAGTATTGGCAGTTCTATGTTCAAGGAGGGTATGGCATATGTGGAATTGTCACGAGTTAGAACTTTATCGGGATTGTACTTGATTGAGTGTGATGTCGCAAACATTTGTGCGGATCTAGATTGTGTTAAGGAATACAATAGGTTAAGAAGAGAGTATGTGCCACATTTGCCTCAATATCCTTTGTTTGAGAAACGTGTGGTAGGCCCGGAAACGAAGAAATGTGACCAATAGTAGGGAGGTTGTAGCAAAAAGACGAAAAGTCGATGAACCCGAAATTATAAGCAGAAAGAAAATGGATTCTGTTGAAGATGTTGTTGGTTTTCAATTTGAAAATAGTTCTGGTGTCAACTGCTATGCTAATGTAGTGGTTAATGTTTTGTTTTCTCTAGAAAATGTAAAAGAAGAGATTGTGGTCAATTCGGATCAAAGATTTTGCAGTTTGTTGAATTCTGTGTTAGAGAAATGTAGCACTGATAGAACAAAAATAGAAAGTGTGTCTGAAATTCAAAATCTGTTAGACAGATGTTCAGGTCAAACACAATTCTCTCAAAATATTCAGCAAGATTGTCAGGAGTTTTTAATGTATATGCTTGATGTATTGCATGATGAAGGTGTAGATGTAGATCACCTGTTTGGGCTTTCTTATCAATGGCAGCATGACTGCGAGAACTGTAGGGTATCAAGTACTACTAGTGTAGACTCAGAAAAATTTATATATTTAACTTTGCCAGACAGTAAATCAGTGTCCTTTAATAAGCTAGTAAAAGCAGCTGATCACAACATGGAGTGTAGCCAATGTAAATCTGAAATGTTGTCAACATTATTTATACGAACATATGGCCAGTATGTCATTTTAATGTTCCAACGATGTAGGCCTGATGGAACAAAATTGACAACTTTAATTAAAAATGTTGTGGCTTCGCAGTTGTCAATATCAGGAAGGACTTTTGTAACTGCAGCAATTATATATCATGACGGTCCTTCAATAACATCAGGACATTACACAGCTTATTTAAAGTCTAGAAATGGCTGGTCATTCTGCAATGATTCTGTTTTAACTTTCAAAAAAAAATTGCCTTTTGACCTTAAAAATTCTTACATGTTGTTTTTAAAACCAAAATTTTAGGGAAGGAATCTCGGGATTTGCTCTAAGGAATTTCAAGAGGTTCTAATGGCTCCTACACAATTTGGCCTTGAGGATAAGTGTAGTACAGAGTCAAAAGTTATTTTTGAGTTTTAAATAGTTCCTGGAAAAAAAGAAGGTTTTCTTACAGAAAGTGGTGGGCACGGATTAGTTAAAGGACAACAGAGTATTTCCCCAAAGCAAACAGTGTTCTTACCATAACACTTGACGTCATGGAAAAATAACTGCACTTTGAATGAGTTCAGAAAAACTGTTTCTTTTTATAAGCTAATTCAAGCAGCCAATCAAAACATGGAGTAGAGGTAATGTAAGTCTGCAATGCTGTCTAGATTATTTGTTCAAACTTTTGGTTATAATGTCATTTTAAAATTCCAACTATATAAACCTGATGAAAGTAAGTCTTCAACTTTAATTACAAATGTTGTGGCTACACAGTCGTTGATTTTAGGAAGAACATTTGTAACTGCAGCTATTATATGACATGATGGTCCTTTGACAAGATCCGCTTATTACACAGCTTATTGAAAATGTAAAAAAAGCTGCTGTTTCGGAAATTATTCCCATTTGACTACGATACAATGTTGCCTTTTTACTTAAAAATATTCTTACTTTCTGTTTTCAGAAAAGAGAATTTAGGGTAGGTAACTGGCCTATAATGATTCTAGGGGTTGATATAATTTTATCTACTCTTTTAAATTGCTTTGTGATTAAAAGTGATGTAGAGAATTAAATAATTGTAGTAGTCATAGAGGTAGTGTAAGTCTGCTTCATAGTAAGCAGTATCAGTGTCATAGGAAATGCAGAACATGAGTGAGCAAGAAGGGTAAGATATTACTAGTCCAGGATTGTGAAAGTGATCTTGAACGTTTTCTTTCTGAAAGTTGCGGAAATACAAAATGACGGGATTTGCTTAGAAGAATTCCAAGAGTTATAAATGGCTCTTACACGATTTGGCCTTGTGGAAACGTGTGGTAGAGAGCGAGAAGTCATTTATTGTATGTAACATATTTTTCAAAACGATGGAGCTTTTCTTTCAGAAAGTGGCGGGCTGAAAATAATAACAGCACAACAGAGTGTAAGCTGTTCATAGGACATCCTTCGACGTTATGGAAAGTAAGTTACTTTTGAGGAGTTCTGATTTCTGATTGATTATGTTATGTGGGTTTTTTAAACACAATCATTTTGATTGTGTTTTTTTCCCCGCTGTTATATGATGAATATCTTCAAGTCACTGTTTTTAGTGAAATTTGATAAATTCTGAGAACAGCAAAAATAAACCATTTAACATGTATAATTAATTCTGTACTTTTTGTATTTATGATATACATTTAGAACTGTGTAGTAGGCATGGAGAAGCTGAGGCTTCTGTAAGTGTCAAAGTTGTTGCATACAGTGCTCACATTCTACGTAGTCTTTCATATGATAGACTACATCTGCACAATGAGATACCTAAGCAAAGGAAACACAGGTGATGTGATTGTGGAATGAGCAAAAAAAATTGCACGTTTTTCAATTAAATTACCTGTGTTTCTTAACATTACACATCACATTGTGTAGATGAGGTTTAGGCCTGTTCCAGGAGACAGAGGAGGTCTGACATTTGTTCAAGAGTGCAGTGGACATGACTCACTTCGTTGGTAGGCCTGCACATGTATTATCTCCTCTGTACTCTTCAACAAGCCTAAATTTCATCTGCAACCCTGAGTAGGACTTACCTGAAACAAATCTCTGGATAGGCCACACCTTATCAGCATCTAGAAACAATCATTTAAAATGTTAAGTGCAGATTTATGATGGCCGTGCGCCTCTTTTGCGCCGCTGTTCCGTCACTTTTGTGACGTAGCACCAGTGTAAAAGATGCACCATGTTGCAAGATAGGCCTCAGTTCATCTCCAGCAAGATACCGTCAGTTTAAAATGTATATAATTAAGACTGTGTAGGGGACATGCAGAAGCTGAGGCTTCAGTAAGTGTCAAAGTTGTTGCATGCAGTGCTGCACTTCTGCGTACTCTTTCATATGCTGGACTACATCTGCACAATGAGATACCTAAGCAAAGGAAACACAAGTGATGTGATTGTGAAATGAGCAAAAGAAATTGCACGTTTTTCAATTACATCACCTGTGTTTCCTAACATTACGAATCACATTGTGCAGATCAAGTTTAGGTCTGTCCAGGGAAACAGAGGAGGTTTGGCCTTTGTTCAAGAGTGCAGTGGACATGACTCACTTCATTGGTAGGCCTGCAAATGTATTATCCCCTCTGTACTCTTCAACAACTCTAAATTTCATCTGCAACCCTGAGTAGGCCTCACCTCAAACAAACCTCTGGATAGGCCACACCTTATCGTCATCCTGAACCAATCATTTAAAATGTTAGGGACAGTTTTATGATGGCTGTGCGCCTCTTTTGCGCTGCCGTTGCATCACTTTTGTGAGACAGTAGCAGTGCAAAAGATGCACCATGTTGCAAGATAGGCCTCACTTCATCTGCATCAAGATACTGTTAGTTTAAAATGTATATTTTTAGGACTGTGTAAGTGGCCTGGAGAAGCAGAGGCTTCTGTAAGTTTCAAAGTTGTTGAAAAACTGTTTTTCCTTCAATCTTTTCCCTTGTCTTTTCTAATTTTTAAATACATGTTTTAATATTTTTCAAATGTTTGTTCTGTCTTTCACAGATTGAAAGTATAAAAATAACAAGTGACTAAGTTAACGACAATTATAAGGTAAATGTTTTGTACTCTTTTCGTTACATTTCTATCACATTTAACTTCTATTAGTTCCACTGCTTCATTTCTTTAACCCTCACTTTCCTGCCTTTGCTACTTCCCTCATTCCTTTCTCTATTACTTAATTACTCTACTCCTTCCACTCTTTTTCTCAGTCCCTCTCTTCTCATAGTTCCTCACTCCTGTTCACTCACTCCGTCTCTATTACTCTCACTATCTCTGACTCATCACTCTTTCACTACTTGTTCATTATGCTTTCTCCCTGTAGTTCAAACACACTAAGGGGCATATTATCAACACAGGTGATAAAATTATCGCTGCTTTTATCGGCAGAAAACTGCCGCAAAAGTGGCTTTAGCGGCAGTTTTCTGCCGCAAAAGCGGCTTTAGCGGCAGATTTCTGCCGATAAAAGCAGCGAAACTTTTATCGCCTATGTTGATAATATGCCCCTATGTTATTTACATTTCTTTGCTGTTTCAATCATTCCTTTTCTGTTACTTCTTCTTTTCTGCATTCTGTTTTTTCTCTCTGTTATTCCAATGTTTTAATCTTAATTTGATCATTCAGTCACATTCTCTAAGAAACTCTTGTTTGTTATTCTTCTACTCTCCTTTTTTTCTTTCACTTCCTTATCTATTTTGTTTTTCACAATTATACCATCTTCCATCTTTTCTTCGGTAAATAGATCTATTAAACAGTATCTTTGGTTTAGTCTCTATAGCTGTCTTTCTTTTAACATTACTCTCTGTTTCCTTCCCTTATACTTACTCTTCTTTTTTGTTTAAAAAAAATGTTTGGGTTCGCTCCCGGTTCGCGTACCGGCGAGCGAACCGGGACGCGAACTTAAAAAATAGAGGTTGGCAGAGTGCTAAACATTCTACCAATTTTTTTATAAAGGGGAGGTAGTTCTGAAAAGAACTTTTTTTTAAATATTTTTGTTGTTTTATATTTTTTTATTATTTTTCTGAACATTTTTTTACTTTTTTTGTATTTTTTGAACGGTTTTATATTTTTTGGGTTTTTTTTGGGGGGGGAAACGAAAACGATTCATTGTAAAGGGCTCAACAGGAGCAACAAAAAAAAAGAATTTATTGTCTGGGGCGTTTCGGACAATCATGATTGTCGATAGCTCTGTTGATTAGATTGATGCTACTTTCTCTGTAGCAAATCAACTGACCGCAACGCACGCACACTTGTTTCACTTCCCCGAACCTCATCTGTATATTTGGGACCATCTCCCTCGCCTCGGGTCCCGTCACTTCCTGTACAACTGATCTTATGGCCACAGAAGGGGGATTATCTTGCTGGTCACGTAACTGGGCAGCACTGTAGTTGATAGGGTGCCACCTCTCCAAATGGCGATGCATTGTATAATTGCCGTAACTGTACTTCTTATCTGTCCCTCTGGACAAATCCTTCTTACATATCAGGCACGTTACGTACCGGGCATTGACTTTTTTTTGGCCCCGGGGATATTTAAAAAATTGCCAAATAAAGTTTTCTTTCAAATGAGACCTCCTGGGCTCCTCACGCAAAAACTGCCTCTCTTCCTGCTCTTCCTCTTCTTCCTCTTCTTCCTCTTCTTGCTGAATGATAACTTCAGCAGGTGGTCCTCTCTTCCTTGGAGGTGGTGGAGGTGGTGGGGAAGCACCAGCTGAAGCTACTAATGAAGCCATTGCTCAGTGATCACAAAAGGTCTTCCTCTCACAAAGATGAAAGTCAGAGTGAGGAAAGAAGGAGGGGTTTTCATCATTTGGGAAAAACAATAGTTCTAAACCAATGAAAAGTGTTACTTTTAGGTCACATGACCTAGTCTTACATCATTAGGAAACCAAAAGTGAAATGAACCAATGAAAAGTGTTATTAACAAGTCACATGACCTGTTGTGTTTACGTTACGCGCTTTGCGCCGCGTCCCGGATCGCTTCCGGGAAGCTGTGCTTTGCGCCTCGTTCGCGTACCGGTTCACTTCCGGGTACGCTAACGCGGCGCGTCATATGACATTTCACGCGACAACGCGATACGTCACGCTGACGCGACGCGTCACGATGTTGTTTTCTAACGCGGCAGTTGCGGAAACGGAACGTTTACCGGTTCGCGGACCGGGTCGCGGCACCAAATTGAGCTAACGGGAAGCTAACCGGTTCGCGGACCGGGAGCGAAACAAAAAAAAAAAATAAAAAGAAAATAAATTGTATTAAAAACATATAAAATATATTTTTCGATTTAAAGAAGAATACATTTTATAGCTTTTGATATTTGCTATTAAAAAACCATTGAAATTCACTGAAAAAACCATAGGTTATAGACCATATATAGTTAGGAATTAGCATTTACAAAACCTTATTTTACTCACACAAAACCATTGAAATTCCATATATAGTTAATTGTACTAACTATATATCGCGCACCCGCAATCCACTGCTGATCATGTCACATATTACATCATTCATGACATGGTCAGTGACATCACTGATGACATCACTGATGACATCTCAAATGACATCACTGATGACATCACTGATGACATCTCAAATGACATCATTGATGATATCACTGATGACATCACGGATGACATCATTGATGACATCTCAAATGACATCACCGATGACATCACTGATGACATCACTGATCACATCTCAAAAGACATCACTGATGAGATCACTGATGACATTATTCATGTGATAATAAGATGAATCTCTTCAGACTCTAATAAAAACTTAGATACACTCAGTGTAAACAGACACTCACAGACTGTCACTCATCCATGGAGTTACTCACACACCTAGTCAGTCATGCAAAGAATCAATCACACCTCAATTTCCTCAACTATACAGTTATACACACCTTACTTATTGAAACATATACTAACACATATTTACTCTCTTATACAATCCCTGATACAAGTTCACAATGATCCATACAGCCACTCACACATTCACTGGCTCTTATGCATAGTTATTTATATATGTCAACTCTCACATGTACTGTGTTGTACATATGTACTTACTTTGACATGTAGCACTGAGATATCCATTCACTCACCAATACACTCATGCACACAGTCAACTGCCCATACAGATGTTTCCACATGCACTTTTGAACCCATACACCTAGTGAATCAACTGCTCACACATCTATGCAGAGAGTCATACCCCTCCCAGCCACCCATACACACTCTCAGTCTCCCATACAAATACTTGGGCAACCAATCAATAACCCATATAGTTAATCATATAGCTAATGATTAACACATGCAGCAGTTTACAGAACAACAGACATAATGATGCACAAATTAAGACAGTTTAGTCACTAACCCATGCACTCAGTGAGACACATTTAATCACTCACTCATACAGTCAGTCATGCACCTACTAAATCCTTCATCCAGACACTTATAAATCCACTCATTCTTCAATATGTAAGACATATTTTAACTTTACAGAAACATACAGTCACTGGATGTAGTCATCAGTGATGTCATCAGTGATGTCATTTGAGATGTCATCAGTGATGTCATCAGTGATGTCATTTGAGATGTCATCAGTGATGTCATCAGTGATGTCACTGACCATGTCATGAATGATGTAATATGTGACATGATCAGCAGTGGATTGCGGGTGCGCGATATATAGTTAGTACAACTAACTATATATGGAATTTCAATGGTTTTGTGTGAGTAAAATAAGGTTTTGTAAATGCTAATTCCTAACTATATATGGTCTATAACCTATGGTTTTTTCAGTGAATATATATATAGTTAGGACCTAGTTTCCATAGGAAATCTCCAACATTCTATTTGGAATAACTTTGGCGCCGGTTGACGAATCTTCGCAAAATTCTCCAAGAAGATGGGGTGCTCGCTCCGCTCCTATCCTAAAAGTTTCGGGGTGATTCGTCAAGCGGGGGCCGAGAAAAAAAGGAGGAACCAAAACGTGTTTTCCCCATGCAATTTTTCATAGGGACCTTTAAGTGAGGCTACAGCCCGAACTGCTGAACGGAATTACACCAAATTTGGCAAAAAGGTAGAGTTTGGTTCGCAGATCACGCTTTTTGTTAAATGGTGTAAATCATAGATATATCTATGGATGAAGTAGGGTACGCGTATCCTCCCGAGCACGAGTTTTATGCTAATTGACTGTCAACATTCCAAACCAGGACGTGTTGGCAGCCATCTCGAGGCACAAGAAAACAGAAAAAGAAACGCGAAAAACAAGAAAAGGGGGCAGGGTAGAAACACCCTGACCCCCTAGGCCTGCTTAGGGTGTCCCCAAGGCCCAAATTATTATTTTTTTTTAAATCGCGGAATGCGCGTAGGATACGTGTATCCTGCCGAACCCAAAAAAAACGAAGCGCAACCTAACTAGAACACCCCTAAAACCTATGTTTTTTTCAGTGAATTTCTAAGGTTTTTTAAATGCTAATTCCTAACTATAACAGGTTTGAAAACCTATGTTTTTTTAAGTGAATTTCAAAGGTTTTTTAAATGCTAATTCCTAACTATAACATGTCTGAAATGCACAATATGACCTACTGTTTGAATATACAATGAAATGTTTCATTTGACATGTATAGCTCACATCACTGGCTTCACCACACGGCACTTTTGTTCAATCTGAGTATGCATAGTAATCTTTTCTCAGCTCTTAATCGTTTTCTGACAGGTAATTGGTTCCTAAAGAATATGTGTTATCAATTTTTCTGCTAGCCATCAGTTTTTTCCTCTGCGTTCAGATCTGTTTATTCAGTTTTACCGAATTTTATCTTGAATTTTACACACACCTAAGGTTAGGTCACCGTATAAATTCTCTCACTTTAGGTGTTTCTTCTAGATGTGCCAGTCACCCAAATTTGTTCTGTTGCACAACTCTTCTTTCTTGGTTTCCACAGTCACAGGTCTTTCTGTATCTTCATAATTTCACGATATTAGTACGTTTTTTGTAAATATTCCCACACTTTCCTTTGTATCACTTACAGCCCTGAAGAGTCATTGGGTTAACACCCTTACTGACGAAACACGTGTCGGCTGGTTTCTGTTTTTGTTGGATCTCCTCTGAATAGGAGTAACAGCTATACACCAATTAAAAAACAAGAATGAAAATTGGACACTATTGCGTGATCTTATCCATTCAGTTCATTTAATTTGATTACTTATATCATTGAATTTGTTGTGTGCGCTTGATTTGACAATTTCTGCACATAAGGGTAGTTTTCTAACCCTTGGGTTTCAGAGTTATAGGGTTTTCTCTGAACAAGCTGCACCAAACTACTGTACCCCTTTCACAATTACTCCACCACTACATGTTGTGCGCCATCCATTCTGAACATTGATAACCCTTCGCAGAATTATTACTATGTCTGAAATCTATGTTTTTTTCAGTGAATTTCAAAGGTTTTTTCAATGACAATTTTTAAATATATTATTTGTTATATTTATTTTTTTATACTGATTTACTACATTTTTTTAAACTATTTATTTTTACATATTTTTAATATAAATTTAATTTTTTGTTGTTGAAAATATTGAAATTCTATATATTTATTTGTATTTTATATTTTTTAAAATATATCTATAATATTTTAATTGTTTTTTTCCCAAATTTCTTTTTTTGGGTCGCACACCC
The DNA here is from genome assembly GCF_964261635.1 of Lissotriton helveticus. Classification (NCBI taxonomy): domain Eukaryota; kingdom Metazoa; phylum Chordata; class Amphibia; order Caudata; family Salamandridae; genus Lissotriton; species Lissotriton helveticus. The sequence goes on along the minus strand of NC_136067.1, from coordinate 1,085,905,617 downwards.
AAAGTGCACCTTCCTCGATCACTGCATGGAACCTAGCCTCCATTTTAGGATTGTTGTGTAAGATCCGCATAGGGTGTGCGATGGGTGCGTATTTTCTTGTGTGATTTCTATGCGACTCGTAAGCAAATCTAAGCGCATACGCGACATATACGTATTACGCTCGTGCGCTTCCGTGTGACATCATATACATGTTCGATGTGGTGGGTGCGCGACTCCCGTGAAACTTTTTTATTTCTAAAAAGATATATATATATGTTTTAATATAAATATTAAGGCAAGACATTATCTGAGCTAATTACAAAAATAATATTTTAGTTTTAATAAACTTATATTACTTTTAAATGCAATTTGCGAAGTTGCGCTGGGTGCATGCTGTCTGTGCCCACCCTACGCGGACCCAATGTGACCAGAAAAAAAGAGATTTGATTGGTTTATAACACTTCCTATTCTAACTATTGAAGGACCCCACCGATTTCAATCATTCTTCTTAGACCTACTTTGGAGCAACACCTCTACTATGAAGAACCTGGTTTTCTGGTGATTGGAGATCTGATTTTGATTTTGATTAAAAAACAATGGCTCTGGACTGCAAGAATCATCTGATTCTGAACATTCCAATAATGAAGGATTTCTACTGGAGCCTGCACGCCCCGAGAGGTACACTTCCATCGTCTGGAAATTTTTCACATTTCCTGAAGGACAGAAAAAAGTGAACGCTACCAAGGTCACTTGTAAAATCTGCAAATCTGTACTCTCACATGGTCATGGAGATCCTAATAAAAAGTATTCTTGCGGGACCGCAAGCATGCTAAAACATTTAAAATGTCTACATCCTGTGAACCTAGCACACGAGGAGTGCCGAAGACTGCGGGAGAACCCACCACCACCACCAACAGTTCCAAGCACTTTGGGAACATCTCCACCAAACCAACATCTGGACATAGGTCTCCAATTCGCTAATGCAAAAATACACTGCATTAAGTGTAATATATTGCTCTGTTATAGAGAGCAGTCTGTGGATTTGGTTTGCCGAGCTTTAGATAACTATCAGTGCTAGAGTTTTTTTTTTGTTTTTTTCCCCCAGAAGTTCATTGATTTGTTGCTCCAGTTCTCTTTTTTTTTTTTTGGCAAAAATACAAAAAAATAAAGAAATTGTTCAGAAAAGCACAAAAAAATAATAAAACAAAATGAAAAAAGATATTTTCAGAACTAACTTCTCTGGTTAAAAAAAGAGCTATATTTTTATGAGAGTGTGTGAAAGTTTAGATAAATGTACGCATAGTGTATAATTGACTGAAAGAATGCATTAGTAGTGTATGGTGAATGTATAAGTGCAGAACTATAAGGAAGTGCGGCAGCATGACACTGTAAGCTCTTTAGCTGCAATGTGCCGTGGTACTTCCGAAGCACAGGGATGCAACATATGTACCTAAATATGTTGCAAGTCTATGCTTCCCTCTGCACTGCTGCTTAAACTCCAGCCATGTGGTGACACAGATATCCTTTCACCATGGTGCAAGGATATCTGTGTCGTGTTGAGTTTGTTTTTGTGCAGGAAGACACACCTTCCTTCACGAAAACAATCAGTGAAGGCATTTTTCCCCTTCAATCTATGGTGTGCATTTTAGCATACATTGAAAGAGAAAAAATGTTCAGAAATAAAAATAATTCTCCTTGTTGTGCCTTGCTACACCAATCGAAGGATGGTGCAGCATTCACACACTTGTCCAGATTTATAATTTCTGATACATCTGGAGATGTCTTTTTCCATGAGTGTTCTGTGCAAACATGCACAGCAACACCTATAGAATGCCCTTTCAACGCAAAGTCCAATGTATGATGATATTGTATTTACATGGAGAAGAAAAGGTACACAAACTGCCTTTTCCTCTCTTTGTAAATATGAAAGAGTGTCTTGTGCTATACCAATGTGACACAAAGTGACTTATTGTTGGTAAAGGATGTTTCTTAATTTGCCCCATAAGTGCTTAGGAATTAGCAGACTGTTACAATAAGAACATATTGCTACTTAATTGTATAAAGAATTGCATGAAAGTAACATGAGGTAAGCACAGAGTTATGTCTCCCAAAATGCTCAAAGAAGAATGATTGAAATGATTGCGGTCCTTTAATAGGTACAATGTGAAATATTATGAACCTATCAAATCTTTTTTTTTCAGGTCACACGATATCTTATGACAGAGAGATTCCAAAATTACATAGATATAAGCTGGGTGTTTTCAAGACTGTATTAATACTTTGTAGCTTCTTGCAGATCTGCTTGCATAGTATATAAAGAAATTAACTTGTACTAGGGTTAATGGCCAGGCCAATCCTTAACTATATGAGTAATAAGTAAAGTAATTTCAGTACTGCAAAGAGAGAACAAGATAAATGTATAAGTACTTAGGTGTTGGCAAAGTGATAGGACATGCTTATAGATTAGTGAAGGGAAGGGATGGGGCCTGATGTGACATGGCGCACACACTCTGTGACGTGTTTTAAGTTAAGGAATTTTGTCTCTTTTAATCCTGAAAGTCCCTGGGCCCTACTAGCCCACCATGTCTCTCTATTAAATACCATACAGGTGCGTTGCAGAGAGGTGCTCTGAAACCATGTCCCATTTTATACCTCTCTGCAATGCAACTCTCTGGCACTTTCTGCACATATCTGGTGGGTTAGTTGGCCCCCAGTGACACTCAGTTTTCATGTTAACTTTATCCTGTAACTTAAAACGCCCACAGAGCATCTTTCCACACAGATCTACTCCATCCATCTCCCCTTTCTTCACCTGTGTGCAAACACAGGCCATTGTGCATTTTAATAATTAGTTAAACTTACATTCACAGTAATAGAAATAAAAAAAGCTACACATTTTTTCAGTTGTTTTTTATAATCTAAATTTCTGAAAATTTCATATTTTGAATTAGGATCTGTGAAAGAGAAGAAAAAATACAGTTATAATATATAATATTATATTTTTTACATCACAGCATAATTTTAACATTTTACTAATTATTTTCTTTGCCTTTTTGCTGTTCTCAGAATATATTGAGTTTCACTAGAAACAGTGATTTTAATTGTACTCATCACATAACAGCGGGCAAAAAAACAAAAACAATCAATAAGATTATTTTTTTTTAAAATGACATCCTCAATAACATACCATATAATACAAATCACACATATATAAAATGCTTACTCCTAAAAATAAATTCTTACTTGAATTTGTATACACTGTAAATGTAGTTGTTTAAAAATATACGCTGAGAGAATGTGCAAGAAAAAGTCCATAATTCAAAGATACACCTTTCCTCTAGGCCAAATGGTATTACTGAAATCCTTTATATTGAAATTGTCAAATAGTAATCGTATTAATACATAATAATGAATTCCTTAGAAGCCGAATTATGTTTCTAAAACTTTGGCTTTAAAAATATTAGGTAGGAATTTGGTAATTTGCTAGGCAAACGTTGTTTAAAAACCAACTGAGCATAATTACAATATGTCCATCCTTTGTCACATTTTAAATAGGCAGTGCAATGTCCAGATGTTGTGGAAGGACCATCAAGGAAAATTATTGCTACTGCTACAAAAGTCCTTCCTGATATTGATAGTTGACTTGCTACGAAATGTTTAATTAAAGTGTCCAATTTTCTTCCATCAGCTTTACAACGCTGCATCATTAAAATTATATATTGTCCATATCTTTCTATAAATAATGTTGATAACATTTCTGATTTGCATTGGCTACACTCCATGTTTTGATTTGCTGCTTTAACTAGTTTGCTGAAATACACTAATTTACAGTCTGGTAATGTCAAATATATAAATCTTTCAGTGTCTATATTAGTGCTACATGTAAACATACAATTTTCACATTGATGTTCCCATTTATAACAAAGGCCAAAAAAAATTTCAATTTCTATACCTTCATTTTCCAATATGGTAAGCATATACACTAGAAATTCCTGAGCATCTTGTTGGATATTCTGCGTAAATTGTGCGGAACCAGAATATACATCTAAAAGATTACGAATATCACAAACGCTTTGTATTTTACTTCTATCAGTTCTCAATTTTTCACAAATACAATGTAACAAGGAACAACATCTTTTTTCCTGATTCTCCATAATTTGCTGTTGCAAACTTTCAAGAAAAAACAACATTGACCACTTCATTAGCATAGTAGTTGACACCTGAACTATTTTCAAACTGATAACTAACAATCTCTTCAACGGTGTCCTTTTTCTTTTTGTTTGCAATCACAACATTATCTTGTATTTTTTCCTTCTCTATACCTTCACTACAGATATTCTCATACCTTCTTTTTCAACCTACCACACGCTTTTCAAATACAGGATATTGACCTAAATTGGGAGCATACGCTCTTCTTAACCTATTATACTCTTTTACACTGTTTGCATCTGCAGTAACCTTTGTGTCATCAAAATCAATTAAAAACAAACCAGATAAAGTTCTGACTCGGGACAAGGCAACATATGCCATACCCTTTTTAAACACGGTACTTTCGATGTTCACCAAAGCACTGTCTACACTTTATGAATAGTCACTGCATATGCCAGAGAAAGTGGAAACTGTTTTCTACAGACATATAAATCTTTAACAAGCAAAAAATGAACTGAACAATGACCAATTTGTATTACTTCTTCAATCTGATCAAATTTAATTTTTAAAAACTCAATTCCATCTTTATTCTGATAATTAACAAAATCCACAACTTTGGCCATTGCTCCATTAACTAAACCTTGTTCTACATCCAAATTTTGCTTAAAATTACCTGACAGTTTATACATGCATATAGATTCTTTTCTAATCCAGCAGTTTTAGATATCGATTTTTCTAAAGAATCCAATTTTGTTTTCAATTTTTCTGTCAAAATAATAGTGATTCCTTCATGCTCTATTTTATCAATGGCTTCCATCTTTATTATTTCTTCATTTTCCAGCTTCAATAGTTGTTCATTGAATATAGAACACTCGCGCAGTGTTGGCATTAAGCAGATTATAGATTTCTTTTCTGCAATTTTTATATATATTCTTTCAGGACCTATATTTACATTTGGAAGCAAATTGGAAAGTAATCGACTCTGCAAAGCTTGTTTACCATGTTCTGTTAGTACTCCAAATCTTATATCTTGAAGAATAGTTCCATAATCAACATCATTTGCCTGTTGCATATTTGTAATGAGTTCTTTGTATTCAAAATATGACCAAATATTAACGTTTCCAACGCTACCCAAAGACTTTCTGGTGTCTTCATGCACAAGTGTTTTAAATACTGGTTGTCCTTTTATGGGAGTAAGTTGCATTAGATTTCCAAAAACTGTGACATGTTTTCCTCAAAATAGGACATCGTACTCTGTATTCTTAAATGCACAAAAGCAAGCATTAAGTTTGAGACCATGCTCACCTCATATATAATTAGAAGTTTCATTTTCTTTAGCACTCTTGAAACTTCACAACAAGCTTCTCAAGATAGCTTGTGATATTCCAATTTGTTTTCATGCTCCGCAGGTAGCATAAGTAAACAGTGTAATGTAATTCCTTTAATGTTGTGTGCTGCCAACCCAGTTGGAGCAATTACGACGCAAGACAGATGAGACTCAGTTGTTTTCTGTAGATAACTGATGATTACTTTAATTAAGAAAGTTTTTCCGGTTCCAGCTTGTCCACTCACATACATTTGTATAGGTTGAAATGATGTACATGTGCATTCTTTCTTTTCATGAAGAAATCCATGTTCAATCTGTTGTCTCACTTGCTGATGTATTTCATTCTGTTCAAAATTTAGTTGTTCTTCCAACTTTGCTAAGTCCATTATATCTTCTTAAGCTTGATGCATTGCTGTTTCCACCTCATTCATGGTGATTGCTGCTTCATTTGCAACAATTGGTGGTCCTAGTGCATCTTGACTCAGTGGAGCAGAACTTTGAGTGTCTTGAGAACTGTCTCTAGCAATCTCAGCTGCAATAGTAGCTTCTTGATCAATTTCATCGTTCAACATTTTTACATAATCTGCAAAAATAGTACATTGTATGGTATCTTTACAAGCATTGAAGGAATCTTGATAACTCTGAAAATCTCCAAGTAATTCCAATTATGAACACCATGGTTTGAACAGTTGTAAAAGTGCTAAATAGTAACATTCCCTGTTATCAGCAGTGTCGCAACTCAGTTTCTTGTGATTAATTACATTTAATTTCCTTTGTTTCACCAAACATCCTTCGGAACCAATCACTGCATATTTTCCATCATTGATGTTTTTTGTAGTATTCCGTTTAAAGTGTAGTTTTGCAGCACTTCGTAGAGACATATGTTCTCAAGATGATGACTTCTATTTGGATAATATGTGTCCAACATATTTGTTTTCACAATATCTGTAGTTTCTGGATCTTTTTCTGGTAAATACTCGATTACTTGCACAGGTTTAAGCACTAGATTTCACGTTGCAACAAGACCTAGACTCACCCAAATGATTCTTCTAGATTTGGAGTATAGACTTGCAGATGATAACCGATCTGAGCATTCACATGCTCCGATTTCTCGATGGGATAACATCTTCAAACTGAAACTGTATAATTTGTTACTTTGACTCTTCTCGTGAGAAATCTCTTCCCACATTTCTTTCAATTCCGTCTTTTCTGATTTTGTAATCTAGGATGTTACATATCGAGCAACAGCAATGGAATTGTCAGCAACCTACTGAATATCCATGTTAGCATTCCACATGGACAGAAAAACCGGATTGTAGGGCCCGATTCACAGAACTAACTTAAGACAAAATCCTAAACTTACTACTTTTGGTATTCACAGAAGTTAGGATTTTGTCTTAAGACAAACTTAAGATAGACTTAAGACAGACTTAAGACAAAATCCTAACTTAAGTCTGTCTTAAGTTTGTCTTAAGACAAACTTAAGACAAAATCCTAACTTCTGTGAATACCAAAAGTAGTAAGTTTAGGATTTTGTCTTAAGTTAGTTCTGTAAATCGGGCCCGTAATCATTGATGTATTTTGATTCTTCGCTTCTTCTCAAATTGTAGGTATTTTTTGGAGACTTTCTTGTGATGGTATGTCGCATAGCTGACATAAAACTGTTCACTCTTCCTTTGGATATTACAGGACGTGGAAATGCAAAACGACATTTGATATAGAACTTATCCTTAGACTTGTACTTTCGTCAACAGTATTTTCCACATCGATGGCTTTGGAACCGTAAGACTTGTTGTCTTAAGTTGTTTTCCTTTGTGCTTTTGGGTACAGCACATGTGGCATATTCCTCAATAAAAGACAAAACAGCATCATCCGAATCTGTTCCGAATTTTGGGGCTTCCTTGATCCATAATTGCATTAGTAGATCGGCAGCGTGACCTGTAAGTGGACCTGCTTCGCTACTCTGTGAACTATTGTTTCTTTTTAAAACTTGCACTGAAATCTGTTTTTAAAATTGCACAAACCTCACTGGCAGCGTTGTTTCAGAGCAATCACCCCGGTCCACCGCACGCTCTTGGCTTGATTGATGTGGAGGGTGGAGGGCGGAATCAGTCTTCCCTGTGAATCGCGCTATTGGTCAAGTAAGTAGAGGCGGAGCCCCGACAATCACCTGACCTAGAGCCCGTCCTCAACTTGAATCAGATGTCAGGCAACCCGTGCAGTGGACGCGCTTATTAATAGATCGGCAGCGCGACCTGTAAGTGGACCTGCTTCGCTACTCTGTGAACTACTGTTTCTTTTGAAAACTTGCACTGAAATCTGTTTTTAAAATTGCACAAACTACACTGGCAGCGTTGTTTCAGAGCAATCACCCCGGTCCACCGCAAGCTCTTGACCTGATTGATGTGGAGGGTGTAGGGCGGAATCAGTCCTCCCTGTGAATCGCGCTATTGGTCAAGCAAGAAGAGGCGGAGCCCCGACGGTCACCTGACCTAGAACCCGTCCTCTACTTGAATCAGATGGCAGGCAACCCATGCAGCGGATGCGCGCAGCGGTCGCACCGAAGACGCGCCAAAGACTAGCCCGTCTGCGCCCGTCCGAGCCCGAACAGGACCAGGGTCCATGACCCCTGTCCTATCAGCCCCAGATAAACTGTGCTCTCATCAGAACAGTTACTGGCGCTCCTTCCCCCAACTTCAAAAGGATGTCAAATTCTCTCAGAAAGCACATATGTAACGCAATATGCTATAATTGCAACTTTTTAGTTTTTAAATATTCAGCCTTACCCCCTACTACCAAAAACTATACCACACATATCTCTCATACAGCTCCTCTCACTCACAACATTTTGTTTTTTAGTTTAAACTAAAGGTCACTCCCCAAACACAAACTAGACATCTTTAACCTCATCTGTGAGGAACAGCCAGACGCTCTTTTTCTCCCTGAAACTTGGCTTCACGATAGCGCTGGACCTGACATAGCCGCAGCTCTCCCTTCCAACTATGCCATCACTCGGAAAGATAGAGCACAGAAAACAGGAGGTGGCATAGCTATTATTTTTAAAAACTGCCAGCAATGCCGATTTGATCCTCTGGACATCCCCAACTGGGAAGCCGCCCTTTTTAAACTAACACTGAACCCTAACTTAACTCTGTCGGGTTTGCTTGTCTACCGCCCTCACAGGAACCCGACACCATGGGCCACTACCTTCACCAACCATATCACCCCTTTTCACTTATGCTCTAAGAACTTCTCTCTCATTGGAGACCTAAATCTACACTTAGAGGATCTTTCCAATAAAACTTGTAACAGCCTTATTGATGACCTTGCAGCCCTTAACATCAAATTACTTAATTCTGGCCCTACACACAAAGCAGGGCATCTGTTGAACCCAATTTTTTCCAGTCTTCCTGAAATTGTATGCTATTCTGCTATTCCCGTTTGTTGGTCAGACCACTTTCTATCCAAATTCAGTCTTGCTCTACCTACCCCTATCACTCTTCCTTTTCTCCTCAGTTAACCCCTAGAAGGAACTGGAAAAAATTGGATCGAATTGCCTTAAACAACGCTTTATGTTGTGATGCCCCCTCAGCTGACCAACAAGCAGACATTGCTGCAGCGAATACACAGACCTGGCTCTCCAAAGCCATAGACCTATGTCTTCCTCCATCTCATAAAAAACTTAACAACCATCGTCCCCCAGCACCATGGTTCAATGACTCCCTTGAAGCTGAAAAATCCAAATGCAAAGCATTAGAGCGGAAATGGCAGAAAAACGACTTACCTGAATTGAAACTCATTTACACCAAGGCTAGAAACAACTACCACATAGCATGCATCAAGGTAAAAGCTACCTTTATTTCTAAAACCATCACTGAAGCCACCAATCACTCAAAAACTCTTTTTGGCTTGGTAAAAGAACTGGCGGAAGCAAAAACAGTCGCAACCCCTCGGCCTATAAACGACCTACAGTTTGACAATCTTGCTCAATTCTTCATAGGGAAAATTGAAAAAAATCATCTGGAAATGACTAATTCTAGCCTAGGCAGACTTCCACAGGACCAAACTACAATTGTGTCCGTGATCTCACCCTCACCAGATATCACTACTCCCACATACTATGAGGGCACTGTAAAGTCCTCTGCTCCTACAGCCCATTTAGACTGTTGGCCACTTTTAAATATGGACAAACTTAAAACTATTCTAGACAAAGTCAAATCTGGCTCGCCTAAAGACCCCCTCCCTATTACCATTATGACACAACTAGACACCCCCCATTTACAGGTGATTCTTAATACTCTGAATGCCTCATTGCTACAATCCATTGTACCTGCACACTGGAAACATGCAATGGTGACCCCCCTCCTGAAAAAACCTATGGCAGACCCTGAGGTTCTTGCAAACTATGGACCCATTTCTCTCTTGCCAGCCTTTCCCAAAATACTTGAAAGACATGTCCACTCTCTTCTTTCACAATTCACCAAAGCTAACAACTCTCTCCACCCTTCTCAATCCGGCATTTGGGCTCGTTTCTCCACTGAGACAGCACTATTAGGAGTCACCGAGAGGCTACGTCAACTTCTAGATGCAGTGCAGACAGTCACACTTATTCTGCTGGACCTCAGTGCGGCTTTTGATACCATCCCGCACAAACTGCTAATCCACACGCTTAAATCCTCCGGCATATGCGGCTCTGCGCTGGATTGGATTATTTCCTTCTTGGACAATCGCACATTTCAAATCATGTCGGCCACAGCTTGCTCCAAAATGTACACCTCGCTGCATGGAGTGCCCCAGGGCTCGATTCTTAGTCCACTGCTATTCAACCTTTACGTCAGACCCTTGGCGGATATAGCAGACCAGGCTGGACTAACTCTTTTCATCTACGCTGACGACTCTCAAATTATTTTCTCCCTCTCTAATCCTAACCCCTTGGCACCCTCTTGTCTCAAACAAGGCCTTAGTAAGATTTCCAACAGGATGACGCAAAATCACCTGAAACTGAACGGTGAAAAGACAGAGGTCCTCATCCTGGGTAAGCAGAAAGACCTTTAAAGTCTTTCTCACTGGCCTACTCAGATGGGTAACCTTCCAAAACCAACCAGCCACATTCGGAATCTGGGCGTCATTATTGATGACACACTGTCCATGCACCAGCAAACCGTCAAAGTGACAGCGCTTTGCTTTACCATTCTAAAATGGCTCAGGAAAATCCTATGGATGCTGCCTGTCTCCACTCAAAAAACCGTTGTCCGCGCCCTTATCACATCGCGACTCGATTATGGTAATATTCTTTACCTGGGGTCAAACAAGGCCGTGGTCTGTAGACTTCAGTTAATCCAGAATTCAGCTGCCAGACTGCTTTGCAGAATCCCCAAGGCCTCCCATATTTCTGGATACTTACGAGACCTACATTGGCTCAGGGTGGAAAACTGTATTAAGTTCAAAGCCCTGAGCTATATGTTCAAAATCAAGGCAGGCACTGCTCCCCAATACTTCCAAGCACTCGTCCGTCCTTATGTTCCCTCCCGCCATCTACGCTCTGAAATCATGGGCAATTTTGTCGTGCCCAGGTTCAAACTCTCCAGAATACGGGGGAGATCACTTTCCTACCTAGGCCCTTCTTTCTGGAACACTCTACCTAGTAACATTCGCAAAGAAACTTATTACATCCACTTTTGCAGAAATCTAAGACCTGGCTTTTTGATCAATAACTTCATCTGAATGGCCCGCAGGTTCTGCTTTGTGTCTGCCCTGGCGCCAGGAAACCCTTGGTGGGTAGCTGAGCGCCTTACAAACCCAACAAATAAATAAATAAATAAATAAATATGTATATGAGGAGCACCTCTTGCTTGATACTCCTTTCTCCAAAAGAAATCCACAACTTCTCCAAGAGGAGGATTTTTTTTATTGCAGATAAAAGACATCATAGCTTCAAATCTATGATTAAAATACCTGCATACATTAACAGGATCCAAAGAGCACAATTCTCCAGGTGTCTTGTATTCAATACTTTTTATATTGGAATTTGCCTCTCAAAGAAGTTCAAGTATATCATCCCAAGCGTATTCAGCACAGCTTAGGGTAAGGAACCATATAGGAGTTCCTAAGTTCCTTAGCATACATTTAAGTTCTCCAAGACGACGGTACCAATATTCATTAGTGCCAAGCTGACATGCCAAGAGATTAATCAGCTGAGATTCATAATGATCATCTGTCTGGTGCACTTTATCCATAAATTCCTTTGCAGAAACATATTGCAGATGTACTCCTGTTTTTAATATGTGATTGACTGCATATGAAAGTCCAGACAAGTCACTCTCAAGCAAGAGATAAAACATATATGTGATACATTGTCGAAATCTTGGATCTTATGCATACAATCTTATTGTCCAATATTCAGATGCAGGAATCTGCACAGGTCCTTCATCATGTCGTCCTCCTTTTCCTGTTGGGAACAACTGCAGAAAACAACGAGCTTCCAAGCTTTCTTCCCATACACTCATGGGACTTCCCTTCGCTTTTTCATTTGGAATAACTCCATAGTATTCCCCATCACTTCTTTTGAATGAAGTGGATGTATACTGTAATGTTCATAGATTTCTTCACTTCTGGACATGTCCACTATTTCAATTTGTCCACTTGACGTTTCAGTATCTTGCTAAAAGTATTTTCTTCTTCTGCCATATACCCATTAATATTTACTGAGAGGATTAAAAGGAAGAGTTGTATATTTACCTCTAGATTTAAAGAAACATGTTGAAACTATAGGTGTACGTGTGTAGAAAAAAACGTTTTCCACGCCCTTATCACATCGCGACTCGATTATGGCAATATTCTTTACCTGGGGTCAAACAAGGCCGTGGTCCATAGACTTCAGTTAATCCAGAATTCGGCTGCCAGACTGCTTTGCAGAATCCCCAAGGCCTCCCATATTTCTGGATACTTACGAGACCTGCATTGGCTCAGGGTGGAAAACTGTATCAAGTTCAAAGCCCTGAGCTATATGTTCAAAATCAAGGCAGGCACTGCTCCCCAATACCTCCGATCACTCGTCCCTCCCTATGTTCCCTCCCGCCATCTACGCTCTGAAACCATGGGCAATTTTGTCGTGCCCAGGGTCAAACTCTCCAGAATAAGGGGGAGATCACTTTCCTACCTAGGCCCTTCCATCTGGAACACTCTACCTACTAACCTTCGCAAAGAAACTGATTACATCCACTTTTGCAGAAATCTAAGACCTGGCTTTTTGATCAATAACTTCAAGTGAATGGCCCGCAGGTTCTGCTTTGTGTCTGCCCTGGCACCGGGAAACCCTTGGTGGGTAGCTGAGCGCCTTACAAACCCAACAATTAAATAAATAAATAAATAAATATGTATATGAGGAGCACCTCTTGCTTGATACTCCTTTCTCCAAAAGAAATCCACAACTTCTCCAAGAGGAGGATTTTTTTTATTGCAGATAAAAGACATCGTAGCTTCAAATCTATGATTAAAATACCTGCATACATTAACAGGATCCAAAGAGCACAATTCTCCAGGTGTCTTGTATTCAATACTTTTTATATTGGAATTTACCTCTCAAAGATGTTCAAGTATATCATCCCAAGCGTATTCAGCACAGCTTAGGGTAAGGAACCATGTAGGAGTTTCTAAGTTCCTTAGCATACATTTAAGTTCTCCATGACGACGGTACCAATATTCATTAGTGCCACGCTGACATGCAAGAGATTAATCATCTGAGATTCATAATGATCATCTCTCTGGTGCACTTTATCCATAGATTCCTTTGCAGAAACATATTGCAGATGTACTCCTGTTTTCAATATGTGATTGACTGCATATGAAAGTCCAGACAAGTCACTCTCAAGCAAAAGATGAAATATATATGGGATACATTGTCGAAATCTTGGATCTTCTGCATACAATCTTGTTGTCCAATATTCAGATGCAGGAATCTGCACAGGTCATTCATCATGTCGTCCTCCTTTTCCTGTTGGGAACAACTGCAGAAAACAACAAGCTTCCAAGCTTTCTTCGCATACACTCATGGGACTTCCCTTCGCTTTTTTCATTTGGAATAACTCAATAGTATTCCCCATCACTTCTTTTGAATGAAGTGGATGTTTACTGTAATGTTCATAGATTTCTTAACTTCTGGACATGTCCACTATTTCAATTTGTCCACTTGACGTTTCAGTATCTTGCTAAAAGTATTTCTTCTTCTGCCATATACCCATTAATATAGTACTCATTGTTTTTTATCAGATACAATGTTGCCTTTTGCACTTTCCTAACATCCACTAATTCCTGCCAGATTGTCTTACTCTTAGTAGGCACACCATTAACTAGAATAACTAGTGGTTAATTTTCTACACACATACACCTATAGTTTCAACATGTGTCTTTAAATCTAGACGTAAATATACAACTCTTCCTTTTAATCCTCTCAGTAAATCTGAAGGAGGCAATTTACCTGTTTTAGGCTCCATACGAAAAATAGCCTGAAATGGGTGCACACATTGAATGAGAATAGACTCATAGGTATTTAAATCTATCAGTTCTGGAGGAATAGTTACCAACTCTAGATTATTATGGACAGCTCTAGCGGGCATCTTATTCTCGTCTCATTTATTATAACAATATTTACAAATATGCTGATCACAACCCAAATCAAAACAATTCTCTACCAACAAATTAGTTGCAAATTCCTTCCAGTTATCATTATTTTCTCTTTCACTTTTTAAATATAGATCAACAGTCCTAGTCTGATTTTTATAGTGAGTTCGCCGACAACAAATACAAGAATAATTTGGCCTTTCACCTGAAATCAACTCAAACTTTGTAATTTGTTTCTCAAATTTTTTTATAGTAGTATGTTGCACATTTTCTTCAATATTTTCTTCTATTAATGTCTCTGTTTCTGCACTCTCTTGTTCAGGACCAAAGTAACAAAACTCAATTTCATCACAAAGCTTCTTCACATTTGATACGGACCCATGCAAAATGCAAAAGAGCACTGTTCAACTCATTTAATTTTAGTGCTGGCCTTTTTGCATAATACAATCTTTTGACTAACGTCCGCATTTGAAAATGATGTACTGCTAACATCCTGAAATGATGAAAAATACTTTGACATACTTTCCTAGAAAGACAAGCCAGAGAATGACCTTGCAAACCAGTATTTTTTCTCACTCTGCAAGGGTCTAGTCCTTGCAACATCTTAATCTTTTAACACTTTTTTTGTTGTATTGTAAGAAATTGTGAGAAATATTAATAGATTCTTGTCGTACACTACAAATACTACTGCAATCCCAAGTGTACACTTGAGGTTTAGGATGTCTGCCTAGAACTTCATCAGCTAACACTTCTTCTGCATTTCTGGTAACCATTTTCTCTTTCTCAATTGGACAACTATTTCTAACCTCCTAAGCTCGACCACTGGTATCAACTGCATGCAATAAATCATTGGTCTGAAAATAACTCTTCATTAAAGAAAGGCTCTGAACTTGAACTGTGTTTCCATTCACCCCCAAAAAAATCACAAAAATTAGTTCTGTTAATTACTCTTTTCCTCTTACTTTTGGCCTTCATTAAATTGGATTGGTTTATCTAATGATCGAATTCTGTTTAGAACTAAAATGAATAGTTTCCTTTTTACTTCAAAAGTCTTTTGAACAATGGATGCAATATGCTTCTTCTTTTTATAAAATACTGTTCTTTCTCTATATTGTTTCACCTCTTTCAGCAAGTTAAGTACCACTCTATTATACATTTTGTTTTACGGATTTATTTATACTGATTTTGCCTTCTTTTACCATATATCAAATGTTCTGACTGTAAATTTACTTTTTTTCCTTTCCTGTTACTCATTTTATTTTTTCTGGTTGAATAATTTACAGTAGTTTGTACATTCTGCACTCTGTTTGTAGGCTTTGAAAGTTTTTTTTTAACGAATTCCTTAGTTGTCTTACCAGAAGATTTTTTCTTTTTACCCACATGATGTTGGTCATCCAAAACTTGTTGTGGAGTGTTTTTCAAATATTTGTCCTTTAGCTGTCTTTTTCTCTTTCTTAATTTTTCAGGCATAATAACTTTATTTTAATGATGATGAACAATATCTGTAAAAAAAACCCATAAATAATTGTATTTTTTTCTATCACTACACAAACACATTCTACATAAAAATCATTTAACCACTTTCTTTTCTCATAACTAACTGAAATTGTAATTCAACGTGTATACATAACTGTATAGGAATGCAAGAGGAATAACAGGGTGTTTGCAGTATGTATGGCTACTGACTGGGAAATTGTAGGCCTGAAACACAAGTGTAAAGGTGGTTAGAGTACTAGGGGCCCGATGTAGGTAAATCTTTTTTACCACTTCTTAAATACCGATTCATACCGAATCGGTATTTAAGAAGTGGTAAAAAAGAGGAGGGCAGATGTAGGTAATTGTATTTTTACAATTACCGAATCGGAAGGATTCGGTATTTACCGATTCGGTAAATACCGAATCGGTAATGCCCATTGATTCCTATGGGCATTGAAGCCCATAGGAATCAATGGGCATTACCGATTCGGTATTTACCGAATCGGTAAATAGCGAATTTTGCAAGGGTGCAGGGGGTGTCACTTTGACACCCTCTAGCAACCCAAAGACGGGCATGTGTGCCATGTGGCACACAGACATGCCCTAAGGGCATGTCTCTGTGTCACATGGCACAGGTGTGCATGCACAGATGTGCATGCACACCTGCATTCGGTATTTCACCACCCAATTGGATTGGGTGGTAAAATACCGAATCTAAAAGGCCTGTAGCACTGGAAACAGTGCTACCTACATCAGGAATTTTCCGATTCGGTAAAATTACCGATTCGGTATTTTACAGAATCGGTAAATTTACCAAATCGGTAAATTTACCGATTCTGTAAAATATAGCCCCTTACATCTCAATGACCCATTTACCGGTCGGTAACGGCCGAATTCGGCCGTTACCGACCGGTAATGGCCACCTACATCGGGCCCTATATGCATAGTGCATAGGAGTTTGAAGCAGTCCATATCCTAAGGTCTGGCTTGCTGCATGAGTACATGGATACTGACTGAATGATTAGGGTAGTACAAGGAGAGACACTGGGTGAATTTATAATTGGTTGACTTTTACTTCAGTGAATGAATTAGTACATGGTGCTGAAACTGTCACTATGGGATTGCAAGAGCAGTGACAGGGTGTTTTCTGGAGTGCATGGATACTCACTATGCATGGGCCAAAAATCCGTTACGCTCGCGAAATTTGCGGATTTTCGGCTATTTCGCGATCCGCGAATCTTGCGAAATTGCCGAACATTAGCGAATTCGCGAGCGGGCAGATTTTTTATTATGGCCAGCTCACTCAAGGGACCCCTGCGCCCTTCGGCGTGATGGCATAGTAATACACACATGGTCACTGGAGACAACTCTTATGGCACTTTACGCAGCTGTAGTGTAGGAAAACCACTATACATTTACCCAACGAGGTAGCACTTACTGATTAGCCACTGTAAAAAGTGGGAAACAATCTTTTTGGGCAAATCCGCGAGTTTGCGAATTTTTTCGTGAACTCGCGTTTTTTTTTGCCGATTTCGCGCTAATTTGCGGATCACAGATCCGCAAAATTTGCCCATACTTAATACTGACTGGGGAATTGTAAGCCTGAAACACAAGTGTGAAGGTGGTTAGAGCACTACATGCATAGTGCATAGGAGTTTGAAGCAGTCCATGTCCTAAAGCCTGGCTCACTACATGAGTACATGGATACTGACTGAATAATTACAGTACTATAAGGAGAGACACTGGGTGAATTCATAATTGGTTGAGTTTCACTTCAGTGAACAGATTAGTACATGGAACTGAAAGGGTCACTATAGAACTGCAAGAGCAGTGTCAGGCTGTTTGCTGGAGTGTATGTATTTTGACTGGGGAATTGTAGGCCTGAAACACAAGTGTAAAGGTGGTTAGAGCATTACATGCATAGTGCTTAGGAGTTTGAAGCAGTCCATGTCCTAAAGCCTGGCTCACTACATGAGTACATGGATACTGACTGAATAATTACCGTACTATAAGGAGAGACACTGGATCAATTCATAATTGGTTGAGTTTCATTTCAGTGAATAGATCAGTACATGGAACTGAAAGGGTCACTATAGAACTGCAAGAGCAGTGACAGGGTGTTTGCTGGAGTATATGGATACTGATTATGGAATTGTAGGCCTGAAACACAAGTGAAAAGGTGGTTAGAGCACTACATGCATAGTGCTTAGGAGTTTGAAGCAGCCCATATCCTAAGGCCTCGCTTGCTGCATGAGTTCATGGATACTGACTGAATCATTAGAGTAGTATAATGAGAGACACTGGGTGAATTCATAATTGATGAGTTTTACTTCAGTGAATAGATTAGTACATGGAACTAAAAGGGTCACTATAGAACTTCAAGAGCTGTGACAGGATGTTTGCTCGAGTGTATGGATTTAGACTGGGGAATTGTAGAACTGAAACAGAAGTGAAAAGTTGCTAAGAGCACTACATTAATAGTGCATAGGAGTTTGAAGCAGTCCATGTCCTAAAGCCTGACTTGCTGCACGAGTACATAGTTACTGACTAAATGAATAGATGAGTATAAGGAGAGACACTGGGTGAATTTATAATTGGTGGTTCAGATTTATTTCAGTGAATTGATTAGTACATGGTGCTGAAACGGTCACTATGGGATTGCAAGAGCAGTGACAGGGTGTTTGCTGGAGTGATTGGATACTGACTGGGGAATTGTAGGCCTGAAACACAAGTATGAAGGTGGTTAGAACACTACATGCATAGTTCATAGGAGTTTAAAGCAGTCCATGTCCTAAAGCCTGACTTGCTGCATGAGTACATAGATACTGACTGAATGAATAGAGGAGTATAAGGAGAGACACTGGATGAATTTAAAATTGGTTCAGTTTTACTTCAGTGAATGGATTAGTACATGGTGCTGAAAGGGTCACTATAGGATTGCAAGAGCACTGACAGGGTTTTGGTGGAGTGTATGGATACTGATTAGGGAATTGTAGGCCTGAAACACAAGTGTAAAGGTGCTTAGAGTACTACATGCACAGTGTATATGAGTTTGAAGCAGTCCATGTCCTAAAGCCTGGCTCACTACATGAGTACATGGATACTGACTGAATAATGACAGTACTATAAGGAGAGACACTGGGTGAATTCATAATTGGTTGAGTTTCACTCCAGTGAATAGATTAGTACATGGAGCTGAAAGGGTCAATATAGAACTGCAAGAGCAGTGACAGGGTGTTTGCTGGAGTGTATGGATGCTGATTAGGGAATTGTAGGCCTGAAACACAAGTGTAAAGGGGGTTAGAGCACTACATGCACAGTGCATAGGAGTTTGAAGCAGTCCATGTCCTAAAGCCTGGCTTGCTGCATGAGTACATGGATACTGACTGAATGATTACAGCACTATAAGGAGAGGCACTGGGTGAATTCATAATTGGTTGAGTTTCACTTCAGTGAACAGATTAGTACATGGAGATGAAAGGGTCACTATAGAACTGCAAGAGCTGTAACAGGGTGTTTGCTGGAGTGTATGTATTTTGACTGGGGAATTGTAGGCCTGAAACACAAGTGAAACAGTGGTTAGAGCACTACATGCATAGTGCATAGGAGTTTGAAGCAGTCCATGCCCTAAGGCCTGGCTTGCTGCATGAGTACATGGATACTGACTGAATGATTACAGTAGTACAAAGAGAGACACTGGGTAAATATATAATTCGTTTAGTTTTACTTCAGTGAATGGATTAGTACCTGGTGCTGAAAGGGTCACTATAGGATTGCAAGAGCAGTGAGAGGGTGTTTGCTGCAGTGTATGGAGTTTGACTGGGGAATTGTAGGCCTCAAACACAAGTGTGTAGGTGGTTAGAGAACTACATGCATATTGCATAAGAGTTTGAAAAAGTCCATGTGCTAAGGCCCTGAATCGCTGCATGAGCACTTGTATACTGAGTGAATGATTAGAGTAGTACAAAGACACATGAAGTTACCAGGGGGCATATTATCAAAGGGGTTTATCTCCGCTTTTTTGGCTTTAAAAGCCAAGAAAGCGGAGATAAAATTATCTCCCTATTACCTAGCTGTCGCTAACACCAGTTAGCAACAGCTAGTAGGAGATAGCGACCATCTTGGGCCCCACTTTGCATGTCAGTGATATTTATCACTAATGAGATGCAAAGTGGGCGTGCCAAGATGTTAGCGACTGGAAACAGTCGCTAACATCGCTATCTCCTATTACCAACTTTTGGAGATATTCGCGCTAAGCGCGAATATCTCCAAAAGCTAACACCTGCCCTGAGCAGTTCTTAGCCATGTTATCCAATGGGAGGTGGATAACATGGCTAAGAGCATTAGCTCGGTAATGCATGAATATCGCTGACTTTTCAGCGATATTCATGCATTGCGGCCGTTTTTTATCGTATTTGCGATAAACCTTGGTAACACCAAGGTTTATCTGCGGTAAAAATCGCCGCAGCTCAGCGTTAAAATTTTCTCTCTAACTAATTGCTTGGTAATATGCCCCCAAATGCTTCTCTCACAATGGTTTCCAAATGCACACAGACTCACAGTGTAATTCCAGACAAGCAAGAGTACTCCCTGGACTTTACCAGGAAAGACACATTAATCTTATTAAAAACAAAGACACCACATACAACCCCTCACAAATTAATAACTCACCTTTCAAATTGATTTGTAGATTAATATGTATGTCAGTCACACACCAGATTTTCATATTCAGAATCTCTCTACTGCACTGCTCTTATCAAAACCAAAAAATGGCAAAGTTTCCCTTTCATTCTGCACACATATATATGTAAATATCAAATCACATTGCTTCCCACATTATTTCAAAAGCTATCACATTTCTATTGGTTACACATTTCAACCCTTTTCAATTGACATAAGTTTGAACTCTACCCCCAATCTACTTACTGCCTGTTACCATAGTAACAGTTCATGGAACACTCAACTGAGCACAAAGGTCAAAAGTTCAGCACACAATGTTGCTAATCCAAACAGCAAGTGTGCTTGACTTTTCAAAATTTCACCTTATCCTATTAAATGTTCCATTCAAACAGTTTTTGTTAACCAATATGAAACATGCTTTTAAAAAACAGAAACATACACCCTACTTTTCAGTCTAGGATGTTCTCAAACAGCCAATCATTTCTTTTCTTTTTTCAAAACTGCATTTTATCCACCATTTTAGAAAAATCTTAGTTTTCAAACTGCCATTTCATTTACAGAGACCATTTGAGTGCATCCAGACCTCCTTTCAAGAAAGATGCTTAGAGTGTGGATTGTGAGACACAGCTATAGTTTCTGGAGCCAAAGGTATGCAGAAAACAGAGGCATTGACAAAGACCTAGCTTTGCCACATGTAGACATTAAATGGATTGGACAGAGAGGATTAAAGTGGCACCAATTGATGCCATTGGTTAAACCCTTTTTACATCTCTAACACCCTGACCTCATAATTGTGCACTGTGGTGGCAATGACCTAGGCACTATGACTGGGGTAGGTCTGAAAATGTTTATGAAGGACACCTTTAGAGAATTTGTCACTTTTCCCCCAAACTGACTTTGTCTATTCTAACTTATGCAAAAGGCAGAAATGGAACTGGTCCAATCAATTTTGTCCAGAGATTGAGGAAGTTAGGAAACATGGTAATAAAGCTGTGTCTGCTTTTCTTCAAGGTTATAGGATGGGGTCCATTTACCACAACAATCTGCGTTTCAATATAGATGGCATCTATAGGAGAGATGGTGTACATTTTACAGATGAGGGTAACAGAGTCCTCCTCATGAACTTTAGACTCTGCATAGGTACTTACTTGTAGGTACCAAAATCTCTCAATAAACACAACTGCTCTTTTTAGAGCCACCCAAGATCTAAACATATAAACTTGATGTATATCTGGAAAATATTACTTTTTTTGGCACCACACCCATTAGGAGTGGCGCACCCAATGCGACATGAGCGTGCACCCAACGCGCTGGAGTCGCGCATCCTAAATATTAGGAATCGTGCACCCAATGTGTGCACACCAGGGGGCCACGCTAAACGCCGCGCTGGGTGTGTGACTCCTAATTTTACCATAAAAAAATAGCACCTAGCACTAATTTCTATTCTCCCCGGGGACCCCATCCCCCGGGGCCTATATGCAACTTTGGGGACCGTGGGGGGAGCCCCAATGCCCCCACGGTCCCAGCCTTCTCCCCGTGTCCTTCGGGGGCCGGCATTGCTTTTCCACATGGGGAGCTGCTAACATGCAGCTCCCCGTGTGGAAAAGCAATATGGTTTGCATTTTGAAAGAGCAGGTTTCCCTGCTCTCTCTTTCAAAATCCAAACCAAGTTTGCTATGACAGGGCGGGAGCCACGGCTCCCACCCTGCCATAGCAAACAGCAGTGTCCCGAGGGTGGGCACCCCAAGACACTGCAGGAGCCGGCCCTGGGGTTGGCGGTCCCCAGGGACCTCGACAGCTCCAGGAGTGGGGCCATGTGGCCCCCCCCACAATATACAATGCCACGGGGGTGTGGTCCCCGGGGCTTGGGGCGGCATATGAGCCCCCCGATCATTTTTTACAAAACCCTGGGGGTAGCGGTCCCTGGGGCTGGGGGGGCTTTGAACCCTCCCACCCATGTATTTTGCTGGGGGGGGGTGGCAGTTGAGCCCCCACCACCATTTATTTTGTAGCCCCGGTGGTGGCGGTCCCCGGGGCTGGGTCCTCTCTAGGCCCCCCTAACATTAAATATTTTTACCCCCTAAGCAGGTCTAGAGGGTCAGGGTATTTCTACCCTGTCCCCTTTATACGTTTTGCACACTTGTTCCACTTATTTCTACAGCCTAGCTTCTTCCGAGGCATAAAATGGCTGTCAACACTTCCTAGTTTGGAGTGTTGACAGACAGTTGACAGCCAATTAGCATGCAGCTCGTGATCGTAAGGGTGCTCTCAGGGTGCGCTCAGGATGCACGGATCCACCGCTGCCATAGATATATGGGTGATTTTACTTTTGATTTTCTCAGCAACTACTGAACGGTTTTACACCATTTAACCAAAAGGCACTACTCTTAACCAAGGTCTACATGTATATATATATATATATATATATATATATAGATATATATATATATATATATATATATATATATTTATTTATTTATTTATTTATCCTACTCACCGTAGCCAGCAGGTAGGATAGTTAGGACCCAAGTTTCCATAGTAAAGCATTTTTTTTTGCCAATAACATTGGAGCTGCTTGACAAATCTTCAGGAAAGTCCCCTTTTTTAGTTCAACTGCTGTGCTGAAAGTTTTGAGGTGAATTGTCAAGTGGGGGCCAAAAAAACCAAGGGGTTCCAAAAATGCGTTCCCCCACGTTATGTCTATGGCGATTTTTCATTTTTTTAACACAACTACAGCTGAACTGCTGAACAGAATTACACCAAATGTAGCCGAAATCTAGATGTTGGTTCAGAAAGCGTGCTTTTTGTGATTTGGTTTAAATCGATTCAGTAGTTTTAGAGATATTTAGGCTAAAAAACAATAGATATCTGGGAGCCCAAACTCCTTCTGAAATCCCACTGAAATTTGATTGGCTGCCAACACTTCAACCAGGAAGTGTTGGCAGCCATCTTAGGACCAATATACATAATAGGACCCTATTGAAATGCATTGTAGTGAATGGCAGGTTTTGAGAGTCACAAAAAGGAGAACGTATAAAGGGTGATAACAGATTTTAGTTACTATATGAATCATTTGTTGATGGTACAATAATAATTTTAGGTATTGTGACGTGTTATCAGGTTATTTTACCCTGTGGAAATGCCTTCTGCTGGGATTTCAAGAATCATGTTTCAGAGAACTCTGTTTTCTCATGATTCCCCCTTAGAAGTTATGGAAGGTGCTCCAGAATCTAAATGAGAACATATTTTCTGTAAATTCACACTATCTTTCTCAGCCGTATGGAAATGAAGTCTGACAGTTGATTCCCTTGTGTTTTTCTGCAGCCTCTTACAGTGTTCTAATGAACAACTAGAGCACTAACAGTGTTACTCATGAGAAACGTATGGCACACCTGAAGCCATGTTGATTGAATCAAACTGGTAAAACCTAACGCATTTATTTTATAAGAGAAACCAAATGAGGGGGATTCAGTTTGTCATAGAAATGATAGTGCTGTTGAAAGAAAAATTAGAACACATTTTAAGTGAGTTATCAAATATCTTTCTCTTCTAGTTCATTAAGACATTCATAAAACATGCACTTCATTCAACACCAGCAGCAGACTGCCAGTTAACTCCTTGGTGGTCATCAGTTTTACTACAGTGTTCTAATGAGCAACTAGAGTGCTAACTTTCTTTTTTCTTTTTTTCTTTATTATTATTTTTTTTTTGTCCTCATATATGCCACCAGATGTTATATGCTCTAGATGGGTCTCTCTGATGCCTTCCATACTGACATTCGTGATGCGGCCCGGGGTCAGTATATAGCTACCAGAGATCTCCCAGAGGTGGGTTGTTTCCTTATCCAACTCCCCTGCCTCTTGATGGAATACCTCAGACTAAGGAAGGACAGGACCGACACAAACCTCTGGCATAATCATCGGACCGTTTACTTTTTTAACCAGGCCTCTAGTTTCGACCAGCTTTCAGCTCGACCAGCCATGTCCATCTTACAAACTTCCATTATGTTTTTTAAACAGTCTACGAATCTGGGAGGATCCACTGACTTCCACTCTTTACTTATCTCCCTCCTAGCTATAACTACCACGTAGAATATGAATTGTGAGGAAAAATTGTTAATATTATACCCACATGGTAGACCAAAGAATACTAGCCTAGGAGAACAGGAAATAGTTGTTGATAAAACCTCGCCCAGAAAGTCGACAATTGCCCTCCAATACTCCTGGATCTCAGGGCACTCTAGGAATATATGCATGTCATTTGCTGCTAGGAATTTACAGCGGGGGCAACAATAGTTCTCCTGTGTTATCTTGTACAATTTAGCCGGAGTCCAATACACCCGATAGGCCGTAAACAGATGAAAACGTAATTCGGGGCCAGCACCAGGATAAGGACCTGGACCAAGGCCAGAGTCTTACTGTGGTTTGAATATCAAGACTAGGATCAGAAGAATTGGGCGAGCTGGACGGAGACAGGTTGGGATATCTTTTTCAGTCTTTAAGGGGGGACTTGATGACCAAATTCGAGATCTCAGAAGGCAATCAAAAGGCGATACATGATAGGTTTGACCTACTGGAGTCCAAGTTAGATGATGTCATTTGCCGCACTGGGAAGCTGGAAACGGAAGTTGTAGCCTTAAATAAATCCATACGAGGAAACTCAAAGGACATTGATATTCAGAGAGCACAAAATAGATCCCTGGCTACTGACGTGGAGAGACTGGAAACCCAGGCTCGAAGAAATAACCTGAGAATTTTAAAGATACCAGAGGGCGAGGAACTGGAGGACATTAAGGGATTTGTCTGCAGTCTTCTAAGGGAGGGGGTCCTAAAAGCCCGTCCAGACATAGACCTGGAGGCGGAGATACAAAGAGTACACAGAGACCCTTTCAAGTTGCATGCAGACAGGAAAGCGCCAAGAAAGATATTGGTAAACTTTCAGACCTTCAGTGTCAAAGAGCTGATCCTGGGAAGATGTCTATCTAAGTCAGACCTCCATTATCGGGCAAACCCTTATCTTATTAGATCGGACTTAGGAGCTAGAACAGCACAGCGACAATGGGAGCTAGGCACTAGAATGCCAGAATTGAGATCGCTAGGAGCTCAAGTACAGATGAGATTCCCTCCCTTGTTAAAGATTATGTGGAGAAATAAAATGTACAGCTTTACACAGTCCGAAGATGTGGATAATCTTCTAGCTTTGATGAGAGAGAATTAAGAGAATTAAGAGAAGATAGAACTGTCGAGGTATGGGTTGGGCTAACATTTAAAAAAAAAAAAAAGGGGGAAATAAGGAGAGCACTTAATATAGAAGTTGTTTGAAGCACAGAGCGATATACAGCGCTATTTAGAGAAACAAAGGGCACAAGTAGAAATAGAAAGAAGAAGCCAGAGTGAAAATATTTATATATAAAAAAAAAAAGAAATCAGAATTTGAGTCTTGTGTAGTAAGAACTTACCCTTAAGCGAGTTATGATAAATTACCCGCTGTTAAGGTCAGTTGAAATTTGCATTCAGCCAGAGGTATTTCTCCTGGGGTTCCAAAGGCGGTTTCATCGTCTGGTATGTTGGGGGGGTTCCTCTGGGGGGAGGGGGGGTTGGGGCACTGGGTGTAGGGTGTAGGGGGGAAAAAGATAAAAAAAATCCTCATATATGGAAAAAGTTGTTTCATATAAGGTTCTGGATGGGCGGGAAATAAGAGCCAGGTCATGAGTAGGTTAAACAACATTAAAACCCTCTCATGTAATGTGAATGGAATGGGGGAAAGAAGGAAGCACTCCCGGGTCTGTGAGTTCTTAAGAAATTCAGAAGCGCACCTTATGTTGCTCCAGGAAACTCATCTCGAGGCAAATGTCTGTAGTGCACTTTTTGGGAAACTGAGGTGGGTGCAGGAAATTGTATGCTCTAGACAGATGGGAACAACTAGGGGGGGTCACAATAATTATTCGGGCGAATAGAGGAATAAGTTTGAAAAAATGCGAAACCGATCAGACAGGAAGATGGTTGGTGGCAGTTATATCCATTTATAACATCTCTTATACGTATGCAGTGTACTATGGTCCTAATGATGATAACCCTGGTCCGTTACTTAAGTTAGCGGCAGCTTTACTTGGGACCACGGGCCCAGTGATCTTGGGGGATGATTTTAACCTGGTTTTCGATCATATTTTAGATAGAACCTCCAAAGCCAAGTATCATGCTCCTACCAAGTCACTCTCTGCTTTAGGTTGTATGATGAAAGACTTTAACTTGTTAGATGTATGGAGGACTAAATATGGTTCTACCAGGGGATTTACATTTTACAGTAAAAATTACAAACATTATTTGAGGATAGACCACTTTTTAGTCGATTAACACCTTCTTTCAGACATTAGCTCCGTCTCATTTATACCTGTTGGGATATCAGACCACGCTGTTGTGGAATTGGTCCTCCTATTAAGTTCGAGTCCCTTAAACACCAGATGGACATTGGAGAGGACATTGTTACTTGGTGACCAGGTCAAAAGAGAAGTGAGAGAAAACAATGAATTTCTCACAATCAATATCGGCTTCTCTACCCCTCAGGGTGTCTGGGAAACCTACAAGGCTTTTTTGAGAGGAGTCCTGAGTTCTTTAATGGCTCATAAAAGGAAGACTGTAAAAAACAAAAGGCGGGAAGAATTAGAGGCTATAATTAGAAAAGACTCTGAGTTACAAAGAGCTATTTCTTCAAATACAGAGAGGATCCCGGTGCTAGAGAAGGAGCTTTCGGATCTACAACTTCAACTTAAAATTAGCGATGAGAAAATCATAAAAGAAAAATGGGAGACCAGCAAATTCAAGAACTTTGAATACGGAGAAAAATGCGGGGCTCTTCTAGCGTGGAAATCCAGAGAGGAAAGAAATAGGAACAACATTAAAGTTCTAATTCAGAGAGAGACAGGGGTCTTAATTGTGGAGGATGGAGGGATCAGAGAGGAAGCCAGGAGGTTTATGCAAAGTCTTTGTACAGAGGATAAGAATCCAGAGTTAGAGGAGGTCCAGACCTGGCTGACCCAGAGAAATTTACCCCAAATTTCTGACATAGATAGGAGGTATTTAGAAAGTGAGATTATGGAGGGGGAAGTAATAAATCAATTGAAGAAAATGAAGCGGGGTATAGCCGCGGGTTTGGACGGGCTACCGATCGAGGTTTACTTAGATTACACAGAACAACTGGTGCCCGTCCTCACTACACTTTTTAACTGTTTATTGATCCATGGTTATAGTATCCCCCCCACATGGGCTGAAGCCACAATAACTCTTATTGCAAAACCCAACAAAGACCGTAAGAAAATGTTATCTTACAGGCCAATTTCCCTCCTGAACTCAGACATGAAGTTATATTCTGGGATTTTAGCCACTAGACTTGCCAAAATAATAAAATCCATAATTCATTCAGATCAAAGGGGTTTTATCCCGGGAAGGCAATTGAACGAATTAACCTTTCAGGTGATTGGAGCCATAGACTACGCTGAGGATAAAGGCCTTCCGTTAGCCTTGGTCGCGATAGACGCGGCCAAGGCTTTCGATCAGGTAAATTGGAAATATTTATGGGCCACTATGGTTGGGTTTGGGTACCCTACAGCTTTTATAGAGGGTATTAAATCATTATATCAAAACCCACGAGCAAAAGTCTTGGTCAACGGGGCTCTATCTGATTGGTTTAACATATCCCGAGGAACACGGCAGGGTTGCCCCCTGTCCCCCCTTTTGTTTGACATTTATATGGCACCTTTTGTTTGTGGTATTAGAGAAGACAATGTAATTCAACCCTTTAGAATAGCAAATATGGAGCTAACAACTGCCCTATACGCAGATGACCTTCTTTTATACACTTCCAATCATTTAGAAGCTATACCTAGGCTATTCTTTTTAGCTGAGGAATTCGGAAGGTTGTCTGGCTACCAGATCAATAGGGAGAAGACAGAGATAATGGGGTGGAACAACAATATTCCTATTCGGGGTGTAAAACAAAAAATGAGGTCTTTGGGAATATATTTAACTCAAGAACTAAAGAATATCCCGAAAATTAATTGGCAGACTGTAGTGAAAGATATCATTAAAACACTAACAAGATGGGGCAGTCTGCCATTAAACATATATGGACGAGTTAACCTTATTAAAATGTCCATACTTCCTAAGTTGACTTTTCTATATAACTCCATCCCTTTATCTTTTCCGTTGAAAGAAATTGCGAACCTTCAGGGCAAGATTGGTTCTTTTATTTGGGCCTGTAAATCTCCCAGGATAGCCTGGAAAAAACTAAGGAGGGGTTTAAAGATTGGGGGTCTGGCCTTACCAGACCTATTATTGTACTGCCACGCCTTCCATTTTAAAAACTTCAGGCTACTTGCTAACGTATTAGACTCATCTTCACAGGGCCGTTTATTTCAGGCTTTATTACATGATTTACTATATGGCCAAGAGTTTTTCTTATTTAAGTTTGGCGACCAGAATTTTTTTAAGAAAGTCCGTCTTAAGATTCTGCAGACCGCACTTAGGAATTGGGGGTTTATCCGGAAGGCCTTGGGAATTCCATACTACCATACCTATACTCCAATCTGGGATTCTCCGGGCACACCAGTGTGTCTTCAGGACCAGTTATCCCTGCCTCTGAGAACAGCTGGAGTCCAGAAATGGGGTGATCTATGGGTGGATTCAGGTCTTATGGATTGGAACTCTCTGATGTCACTTACAAATGGGTCATTGACAAGATTTAAATTTTATCAACTATCCGCATGGTGGTCAAGCCAGGCATTACAGCGGAAAAAAGACACTGGAATCCTTCACTCAATTTGCAGGGAGGGAGGCTGGAATCGAGAAGTATCATTGTGGTACAAACTGCTCACAGAGGCAAAAGGAATGCTAGATCATGAGTTGGTAAGCCTCTGGGGTAACGCCATAGCTGACTATCCCGAAGAAACCAGTAAGATATGGACAGACTCTTTCTCCTTGTCCCGGAGATTAATAGAGTGCTAACTTTCTGAATTCATGCCAAAGGTGTGGCACATAGGAATGCAATCTTGATGGAATCAAAGTAGAAAACCAAAAGCATTTTCTATTGCGGATACTGCAGTAAATGATGAAATTAGGGAGCTTCATGACTAATAAGTCTCCCAAAATAGCCACCAGAGGAAAAAAGAGCCCAGGTTTAGCACAAATATCACCCAAATTTAGACCAAGTGTAGTCCAATGACAGAAGTGTGCACAACACTTAATTATTTTGTTTTTTTGCAGTTTTATATAGCGCTGGCTTGGCCCAAAGTTATAGGAGTGCTTTACATGAGCATCGGTTATATTACACAAGGACACATTCATTTTGGTTTTAGGCATGGGGAGATTAAGTGATTTGCCCAGAATCACAGGATGTTGAGCTGATGCTGAAACTCAAACCTGGTTCCCCAGTTGCAAAGTCTGCAGCTGTGACTTTAACACCACATCCTCTCCCTTAAGTGTAACATATAATCAAGTGATCAAGTGGATAAAAAAACATGAAGATAGCAAATTATTTAAAAGTGCTTAATTGCTAATTGAGAACTCAGAAAATATGTCCTCATTTTAGCTGTTTAGGAGCACTAACCATAATTTCTATGGGAATACGATCCTCTCATGGAGGAGGGTGTAGAGGCAATAAGTTGACCAAGCTGGTCAGGCAGGAGGGGCAGTGGAAGAACAACGGACCATGAAGAGCAGGGAAAAGGGGGCAGGGGCAATAAATCAACAATGCAGTACAGGAAAGAGAGTCTGTGGCAGTTAAAAGACAATTGAGGTCAGAAGAAACAGGCAGTGGTAGTACTACCATACATGCCAAGAGACCCTATTCAGGCAGCAGACTCCCAATGTTTTTAAACCCAAAAGGCCTATATTTTATTTGTCTCCTGCCTAAAATCTCCACTTTTTCAATTTCAGTCAATGGAGAAAATCAGTTCCCCAGGTTTTTTTCTCAAAATCTACCTCTTACCAAGTTCAAAATGTTGGCAAGTCTGGTATATTGGATCACAGAGGGCAGGAGGGATGTGGTAGGGACATGGACTCGAATAAGAGAGTGCACAAAGGTGATTGTCAGGGGCACCAAACTGAACTTACAGGGCAGGAGTCAGGGGTTGCAGCAGCACAATACATCACACAGGGCAAGCGGGACGGCAGTGCAGCAACTGGACCATGGTACGCAATAGGGAGGGAACAGGGCCATGCACATGGACAGCAGAGAGCAAAGGGAAAAGAGGCAAGGGCAGCAAGCTGACCATGGCGGACAGACAGGAGGGACAATTGCAGCATGTAACCAAGTGATGTACAAAGTTCCCCAAGGAATAATATTAGTATGTCTCTCTCTCTCTGATTGGATGTGTGAAAAATCGTCAGGGAATCAAAGGGATCCCTTGTCGGAACTTAGGATGCCTCACACAACTAATAAGCTTGATGACTGATGTCATTCTGCCAGATGGTTGTCTTGTCTCATCATCGGCTTCCTGCTCCAACGTCAAGCCGGCTCTGCAATGCCTGACGGGTAGCATAAAGTGCTACGCTTTTGTGGAGTTCTTTTGTTCCTGGCCGTTGATTGAGTGTGTGTGAGGGGCCTAAAGGGGGAGGTAGTGAGCGTGAAAGAGTGTTTTAAAAAAGGTTAGTATAGTCCACTAAGACAACTTTATTCATGTAGCTAACTACCTTGTTAAAATGGTGAAGGGAGGGGTACCGGGACTCAAAGACGATGTAGTTTGGCCTCGTTCAACCCTCGCCTATAGTCTGGTCAACATGTTTCATGCCCTATCGGCAATTCTTCAGGACCTAATTGTGCTCATAAACTCATAGTGTGCCCGATGCGGGCTAAGAAGTGTGTAATATACAACCTGGGGGTCAGTAACCAAGGCAGGCAGGTATCCTGCGTGGAAATCAGCCCTAAAAAGGAAAATAGACATGTAAATATTCTCCACAGACGCATACATACTGTGCTATGCAGGTCAATGCTGTATATAAAGAAGAGACCCTTAACCCAAGCGTAGATTGTCGCCCAGTGGGGTCATGTGAATGAACCGTGAGAGAGAGACAAAAGATGCCAGACATCTTTTCATGCTTATATAAAAAAACAAGTGTATCCACATTATGTGACTAACCAATATTCTGCTACTGGTTCGTATGTCAGATTCAATTAATTAGTTGTGCAAGGAATGAGGGGCCACGTGGGCCCAAAGAACTGGAAGTAAGGAAAGAGGGGGATCCCGAGTGTGTAATATGAGAGGTTGGGAACATACCCTCAATCCCTGGTCATGGTCCCCACAGACTGTTCTTGTGGGACCTGTGCTGCTAGGTAAATACCTGTAAAATGGGGAGAGGAGAGCAGGGTTAACTCGCCCCGACCCGGGGGGAGAAGGGGCGGAAAGGACCCGGCCAACAACCCGTCTGTGGTCTCGCCCCACCACCCGTCGGTGCCCGTTAGACATACCACTCAGGTCAGGCAGCGGCGCAAGCGGAGACGCCGCGGGCACCAGTCGGGCCCCAAACCTAACCACAGTGTACCCCTTGGGATGTATTACGGTTCATCCCACTGGTGGCGGTACCTCCAATTGTCGTAGGCAAAGTGGCAAAATGGTCAGAGTGATCCCAGTGTGGCCCCGCGGCGGCCAGTGACCCGAAGGTACCACGTGGGTCGCACCCGCGCCACATACCCGGGTGAGGGCATTCTCCGGGAACCCCTGAGTGGCGGCAGAGCAAGACCCAGCCGACCTCGCTGGAAGGTCCAAGGGCCGGTACAGGTCTTAGTATATCACACCACACCGCCTTACCTGGTTAGCACGAGGCCGTTCCTCTAGGCACCTACCCCCACACTTCGGCGTGACTCGGCACGCAGAACAGCTGGCAGCGCACTGCGGTGCTTGCCGCTGTTAAATACGGACCCTCGAGGCCGTTGTTTGTGGGCGTTTCCCAGGGTTCATTGCTAGGCGACGAGGCCAACCAGGCTCGGCGATGCGTATGGGCAGGACAAGAGTAATAACGTCTGCATGCCGTCGCGCCGCAATAGCGCGCCATGTTGGAAAGGGATAAGTGCTCTAGATAAGCAATGTGTAAGGAGATGGTACCGTCTACTCGGAACGTGAAAACATTATGCTATGGTTGTACAAGCGATCCATCCTTATATCCATTGATGATGGATGTCAAGGATATATAGGCCGCATCGACCATCATGAGGGTAAACAAGGGCTTGTTAACAAAAGGAGTATATTGGGGAAAAGTGTGCCCCCGGTCGCGTTGCTAAGCGACAAAACCCAATAGACGCCCAGTGTATCTAGAAACGGCAAAACAGAGGGTAGGACTACGTATATTGGTGTATCACCAGGGCGCAATCTTGGAACGAGGTGGTGTTAATGGGGACTGCCAACGAAGGAAGACCTTGTCATGTAAAGTAGGTCCATAAGGTAGTGTTAAGGTCTGCATTAAACTTAGCAGTTAGGCCACAATAGCTTGAGTTATCTGGCTAGCATATTCCAGGGAACAGAGTCATTCAGTCCCTGGGTGTCTGATTGTAAACGATGCACCCATCTCTGTTCGATTCTGTATAGGGCTTGTTGACTGATTGAAGGGTGCCATTCCAAAACAATCCATTGTATGCTTTCAGCAGTGTGACCTTGTTGTTTGCAATGTTCATACAAGCGTGTATGTGTCTTGGTACAGCGGATGTTGCTGTTGTGTTCCATAATGCGCACTTTGACAGTGCGCATCGTCATTCCAATGTACTTTAACCCGCAAGGGCAGGTGGGCATATAAATGCACTTGCTGCTATTACAATTCGTGTGTTTTTTCAGATGCCATGTGAAGGTATCAGATAGTATGACGAATTTTCTTTGTGTGGACTGGGGACAGACGACACAGTTGCCGCACTGGAAATGCCCCACAACTGGGGGCAGCTCCCACAGAGTGTTCTGAGGACGGGTACTCGTCTTCTTTGGTCGGGTGTGAATCAGTGTGTCCTTAAGATTAGTTGTTCTTTTAAAGGCAAAACGGGGGCGGGGGATATCCAAACCCGCCGAGTTCAAGATCCCCCAGTGAGTGTTCACTGTTTTTTTGATGAACGTGGAGTTTTTCGTGTAAGAAGTTACACAGATGATGATATCCTCTGTATCCTTTGTGTGTGTTTCAAGGAGAGATTCTCTGTTATTATTGAGTGCTCTCTTCACCGATTGTTTGAGTAATCTTGTCGGGTAGCCCCTATCCTGGAGTTTATGTTGTAGGGTGGTCGCCTCCCGTTTGTAGTCCGTTACCGAGGTGCAGTTCCTGCGGAGCCTCAGAAATTGACCAAACGGTAGATTGTCCCTCAGAGCCCTGGTGTGGTGGCTGTTATAGAGCAGAAGGCTGTTTCTGTCGGTCTCTTTTTTGTAGAGGGTTGTGGTGATTTCTGTAGGACCCAACAAGATTGTCAGATCCAGGAAGGGTAATGAGTGTTCAGAAATGGTACCCGTGAATTTTAGGAATGGATCCTGGAGATTAATCCATGAACAGAAGGCATCACAACTAGTCCGGTCACCTTTCCAAAAGATCAAAATATCGTCAATAAACCGTCGCCATAAGGTGAGGTTTTCGAGGAATGGGTTTCGATCAGATGAATAGATGAAGTATTTCTCGAAAGCGGCCATGTATATGCATGCCAAGCTTGGTGCGAAGGTTGATCCCATTGATGTTCCACGGATCTGGTGGTATAACTGTGACTCATATTTGAAAAAATTCTCCGTTAGGGCTATGTTGGCCAAAGCCATAACGAAAGAGATCGGGGTAGGAGATGACCATTCTTCCGATCTCAAAGTGGACTCAACTGCCTCTAAGGTTGCCTGTTGAGGGATGTTCGTATACAAGGCTTCTACATCCAATGTTAGTAGGATATCGACGTCTTCTCTGCCGTCCACATCGTTGATCAAGCGCAGGACATATCTGGTGTCCTGGAGGTAGGATGGAATTTTTTTCACTACTGGTTGTAAGAAAACGTCACAACATTGGGACAGTGGTTCCAGTAGAGAACCTATTCCGGAGACAATGGGTCTTCCGGGAACAGGGGTGACACCCTTATGGATTTTAGGAAGTGTATAAAAATAGGGTGTAACTGGTTCCGTTGTCATGAGAAAATCAGCTTCCTTCTTGGTTATCCATTCGTTCGTCTCGCCCTCGATCACTAGACTCATGATGGTGGTAGTCAAACGTTTCGTTGGGTCCACGGTGAGGGGTCTGTAGTGGGTGTTGTTAGACAGCTGCCGTCTACACTCTAGGTCATAGTCATCATAGTCTTGAATGACCGTGGCTCCCCCCTTATCTGCTTGTTTTATGACGATGGTGTCATCATTGCCCAAAGTAATAGAGGCTTGTCTCTACGCATTCGTCAAGTTGTGGAATTGGTTGACATGAGGTTTGTCCTTAAGGCTGGCAAGAACTGCTCGCTCAAATGTTAGGACCTCTGGGGGGACCATCCCATCCGTTGGAGTGAAAGTAGAAGGTTTCCTTAATCCAGTGTCTTGGTTCATTGGCTCAGGTTTATCGTCAAAGAAAGCACGCAAGCATATCTTTCTGAAGAGTTGTCTGATTTCGATCATTTCTTGAAAGCTGTCTGGGGTTGGTGTAGGGACAAACCCTAGTCTTTTTTCCAAGACGCTCTTTTCAGTTGGGGTCAGAACTTTTGTTGAGAGGTTGACAATTAGACTCTTCTCCCCCTGGTGGTGGTGCTCCTGGTTTCCCTCATGGTCTGCGGTGTAGGTTGGTCTTGCCACTGCATCCCTTTCTGTCCGCCTCGCTTTAGCCCTCTTCCTCTGCCCCAACCTCTGCCTTGAAAAGGTGGCGGGTTCAAAGGGTAAAATTGCGGTGGGCCCTGTGGGAAAAGGGGTACTGCCATGGAGGTGTCATATGCGGAGGGCCATGGAACATTGGTCCTTGTTGGTAGCATTGTTGCCAATTGGGGCAGTGTGGGAGCCGGTTGTTTCTTGGGGTATATCCTCCACTGGAGTCACTACTCGCGGAGCCTCGTCTATTGTTGTCATCCATGCTGTCATCTGAGGAGTAATTAGTCTTTTTACCTTTGAAACCGTCCTTTAGATAAGGATATACCTTCTCTTTCTCAAACTTTGAAATATCCTTTTGCAGTTTTGCTGTTTTTTGTTGCAAAAGGTATTCATGATGGTCCGCCATTTCCTGATTAATATCAGCTAGTTTGGTGGTAAAGGCGGCTTTGTTGTTTTTGTTGACAGCACTCTTCATCGTGGCTTCTATAGCTGCAATTTTTTCTAATAAGGCATCAGATAGTCGTTTTGCTGTTTGTGTTATTAGGAAAAGTAAGTCTTTGGTACATTTCCACGACACCTGGCACCAGTCAACCTTGAATTGTTTGTCCTCTAGAAAGAGCCTTGGTATAATATTCACGACTAGTCCCTGCGGGGCTATATTGCTTCTAAGGTATTCTGTCATCATTATACCATGCATGGTGATCCTTATCAGTTCTTTCTTCATCTCAGTCAAAATCACCCAGTCGTCACTGGAAGTGCCTGAAGTAGAGGCTGTCGGGTTGTTAAGTAGGGGTGGTGCTGTTCTTAGGGCTTCGGCGATGGCGTCCTCATCAAAGCTAAGACCCGGTACATCTTCCATGTTTGGTGGAGAGTGGCCGGGGTTAAGGATATATGCTAATCAGAGAAGTTCAAGCTGTAACTGTGGTCTTCTCAATTATAGCGGTTAAGTGGTGGGCCAATGCAGTGAAATAGTGTCACTGTTGGTAGCCTTAGGGTCCCGTGGGGGCCGCCCACGCTAATCAAGTAAACAACAAAGAGGGACCTAAAAAGGACAATATTTATGGGGGTCCAGTGTACGTGTCCTATAAACCTGTAACCAAGTGATGTACAAAGTTCCCCAAGGAATAATATTAGTATGTCAGCATCACAGACCATGAAGAGCAGGAGGGAGGGCGCAGGGGAACGACAGTGGACCAAACAAGACAAGAGGGAAGATACAGTGAGACTATAATGACATACACAGAGACAACAGAGGGAAGATGGGAGGGGGTCTGGGGCAAGCAAGCTACCCACAGGCATGTGGGAGGGGCCATGGCAGCACAGAAGACCGTGCATGGCAAGTGGGAGGGTTAGTGGCAGCATGGTGGGCAAGAGGGAGGGGACAGAGGCATGCTCAAAAGACCATGGAGGACAGAAGGGAGGGATTGGGGCTTGCCACATACGAAAGGACAGGGGCATGCACAAAAGACCATGGAGGACAGAAGGGAGGGGTTGGGGCTAGTCACAAATGAAAGAGAGTGGGTGAAGGGACTTCACAACAGACCATGCAGGGCAGACAGGAGGAGCAGTTGCAACACAACAGAACATGGAGGGTAGAAGGGAGTGGCAGTAAATGGACCATGGGGGACAGGTGGGAGGGGATAGGAGCATGAAACTTGGAACAGGCAGGGTGGAGGTGGCAGGGACAGGCAGCAGCCAGCAGCCATCTGACCATGCTAGTTCGGTGGGAGGGATAGTCGCAGGTCAACAGAAACTCAGAGTAGATAGGCAGGTGGCAGGTCCATGGAATATGTTGGGCAGAAAGGAGGGAGAATGGGCATGCACAAAGACTTGAGAGGGCAGGGGGAAGGAGAGCAGGGAAGAATTTGAGATGTCATCATTGATTTCACTGGCCATGTCAAGAGTGATGTAATATGTGAGGTCAGTGCATTGCGGGGAGTGAGGTATAGTTAGCTCAGCTATAACTGCTGGATTTCACTGGCCTTATTCAAGTTGAATCTGAGCCTAACTCTAATGTACCTGTAACCTTTGTTTTTTTGTCAGTGAATTTCTTAGGTTTTTGAATTCTTTTTCCTAACTATAACAGCGCTGTAACCTTTGGTTTTATTGACTACATTTCTAAGGTTTTTATAAATGCTAATTCCTGACTATAACATCCTTGTAACCTTTGTTTTTTTCAGTGAAGTTCTAAGGTTTTTTAAATTCTATTTCTTAATTGTAACGTCCATTTTTTTTAGTGAGCATCTAAGATTTTTGCATTTTTATTCTAAATTGGATATTGTACATTATAAATATATTATATACCACTCATTTTTTTATTTGGTATGTTAACATGTACATTAATAACAGTTTTTATTTTAAATAATTTTTTGTGTTGGCATAACATTGCTGCATTTACTGTGGATAATGTGTGATCAGCAAATATATTTCACATACTGAAAAATACACCTAAAGATTTTTTTAATTAAAGTTTAAGTCTAGATATATAGTAAAATATTGTATTAACTTTTCTTTCTGTGATCAATTTAGGAGAGAAACACCCTAACCAAAAATTGTAATATTCGTGACTACCGACGTCATCGCGAGGAGGCCAGTAGTCGCAAAGATAATGTGGTTTGTATGAAGTGTAAAATAAAGATATAGACATATTGTACAGTATGTTTAACAGTAGAGCGTTATTAGTGTACTTTTCAAACTCATATTTTGTAGTTAGTTTCTAGAAAAATCGTCTTCAATAACTATTTTGGGTTTTCGCTGGGCATTGCCAAGAGGTTGGTAGTTGCGAAGAGCGTGTGTGTTGTACAAAGTGTAGAACATATGTAGACACATTCTACAGTATTTTTAACAGTAGAGCTTTATTAGTATACTTTTGAAACTCATATATTTGTAGTGAGTTTCCAGAAAATTGTCTTCGAAGACTATTTTCCATTTTCGCTGTGACTCCGGGCATTGCGATGATGTTGGTAGTTGCAAAGAGCGCATGTTTTGTACAAAGTGTAAAATATATATAGACACATTCTACAGTATGTGTAACAGTAGAGGTGTATTTCTATAGTGTTTAAATGTATGTTGTTGTAGTTTTTTGCTTAAACTAATGTTGAAATCTATTTTTCTAATTTTGCGGTGACACTGGTCTACGAAAACATATTTATAATAGTGACGATAGCGTGTTTTAGAAAAATTAAAACATTTATATACACATATTTTAGAGTAAGGGTGACAGTAGGTGCTTATATACCACAGCTTTAAAGTTATGCGTTTATATTTACATTATTCAAACCTACTTTTGTATTCCATTTCCGGTGTTCCCGATTATGTACGTAGACGCAAAGATTATGTGACCTGAAGATGAAGAGCGCCAGCTGAAGAAGAGCAGTATAGCTTGGGAATCTTTCACTGTCCCATCTGAGGAGTCTAAGATGGTTGCGAAGTTTGTAAAGTTCTCTCATTGCAAGTAAACATTATCAAGAGGTTCAAACAAGAAGTACTCCTGTGGTGCCACTTCTATGTTGTACCATCTTAAAATGTACCATAATAATGCTTTAAAAACGGGCAAAGAAAGACTGAGAAGCTGCAGGGCCAGCAGCATTCCCAGCTGCACCACCTGCACTAGGGCAAAAAGTCCCATCTGAAATTGAGAGCAGTCATGTAGACTGGGTTTCAGAATTCCATTGTATGGCAATGTACTGCATGGACTGTACCACCATAGTCACTGCATGAGAGCAGTCAATTGCAGCCATGAGCGATGCAGCAAACAGCACAAATGTAGATTTTTTTTCAAACCTTAGTTTTGTGCAGCTTGTCTCTGCTGCTTGTTTTAATTTTTTTTTTAATATCATGTTTACCATTTCTTTGGAAAGAAAACACTCCCAAAAATATAAAATATAAAAAAAATATATATGGTTCTACTTTCATGGCTAAAAAAGATGAGCTCAATGAATTTATACCTGCAAGGGTAGTGCATGAGTGAATGAATGAGTGCAAAGGTAGTGCCTGGGTGATTTGGGTAAGTGAGTGCATGTATAGTGCCTGGGTGATTGTTGAGTGCATGGATAGTGCCTGAATGATTGGATGAGAGCATGGATAGTGTGTGGGTGACTGGATGAGTGCAAGAGTAGTGCCTGGGTGATTGGATTAGTGCATGGGTAGCACCTCATTGAATGGATGAGTGCAAAGGTAGAGCCTGGGTGATTGGATGTGTGCATGGGTAGTGCCTGGGTGAATGGATTAGTGCATGGGCACTGCCTGGGTGAACACATTAATGCAAGGGCAACCCCTGAGTGATTGGATGAGTGCAAGGTTGTACCTGGGTAATTGGATGAGTGCATGGGTACTGCCTCATTGAATGGATTAGTGCATGGGTAGTGCCTGGGTGATTGCATAGGTGCATGGGTAGTACCTGGGTAATTGGATGAATACATGGGTAGTGCATGAGTAAATGGATGAGTGCATGTGTAGTGGCTGAGTGAATGGATGAGTGCAAGGGCAGAGCCTGGGTGAATTGATGATTGCATGGGTAATGCGTAAGTAAATGGATGAGTGCATGCATAGTGCCTGAGTGAATGGATGTGTGCAATGTTAGTGCCTGGGTGAATGGATAAGTGCACGACTAGTCCCTGAGTGAATGAATGAATGAATGCAAGGGTAACTCCTGAGTGATTGGATCAGTGCAAGGTAATGCCTGGGTAATTGGATGAATGCAAGAGTAGTGCCTGGCTGATGGGTGAGTGCATGGATAGTGCCTGGGTGATTGGGTGAGTGCATGGAAAGTGCCTGGGTGATTGGATGTGTGCATGGGTTGTACCTGGGTGAATGGATGAGTGCATGGGTAGTGCCTGAGCAAATGGATGAGTGCAAGGGTAGTGCCTGAGAGAAAGGGTGAGTGCATGGATAGTGCCTGGTTGATTGGTAAAAACATGGATAGTGCATGGGTGATTGGATGAGTTCATGGGGTAGTGCATGGGTATTGTATTGTATTGTATTGTAATTGCATTTGTATAGTGCTTACTACCCCTGACGAGGCATCAAAGTGCTTTTTCAGTGAGTAGCAGGCTACTCCGGGACCCATAGAGGATTAGTGTGGAATTAGTATAGTGACACATGCAAGTACATTTTAAGTGGTGGATAGGATAGTCAGTTATTTTGGATTTGGAAGGATAGCAGAAGGATAGAAGAGGAAAAAAGGTTTGTATTTATGTAGCGCTTGTTACCCCTGATGGAGTAATGAAGCACGCTACTCTGGAAACCCATAACGGATTGGTGGTGAATTAGTATGGTGAAATATGAAAGTAATTTGAGTGGTGGATATTAATCAGTTATTTGGAGCGAGAAGGATAGCAGAGGGATAGATGGGGAAGAAAGGTTTGCATTCATATAGCACCTATTGCCCCAGATGGGTGTGGATGCACTTTTCTGGCGAGTAGCACGCTGCTCCGGAACCCATAAAGGATTAGTGTTGAAAATTAGTATAGTGAAACATTAAGTAATTTGAGTGGTGGATATGTTACTCAGTTATTTGGATAGAGAAGGGTAGGTGGCGGGATAGAATAGGGAAAGAGGTTTGTATTTATATAGTGCTTGCCTCTCCTAATGGGGTTTGAAGCGCTTTCTTGGCAAGTAGCATGTTACTCTGGAACCCATAGGATTAGTGTTGAATTAGTATGATGAAACATGAAATTAATTTAAGTGGTGGATATGTTAGTCAGTTATTTGGATTGAGAAGGGTTGGGGAGGAGTAGAAAAGGGAAAAAGGTTCCCATTTATATAGCGCTTGTAACCCTGATGGGGTTTTGAAACGCTTTATTGGTGAGTAGCATGCTGCTCTGGAACTCATAAAGGATTAGTGGTGAATTAGTATAGTGCAATAGAAGTGAACATGTTAGTCTGTTATTTTGATTGTAAAGAATAGTGGAGGGTTAGAAGAGTGAAGGATTATTTTTATCTCTTTTTTTAGGTCATAGCAGTAGGAGGAGGCTTTGGGATGAGTAAAAATGTTTTTTGGAGGGGAAGAGTCAGAGAGAAGAGCTTAGAAAAGGTTTGTTTTGGGGGATCTGTATAGTAAAATAAGTGTCAGATGATGCAAGGAGGGGTAGAGTAAGAGACAGTCTCGAAAGGGTTCTTTTGGGGATCATAGTAGTGGTATGGGGTTTGGGATAAATGAGCGAGTGGATGTAGAGGATATATTGATAGATGTATAGGGTAAGAGAAAGGGTAGTGCATTGAAAAGAGTAGCAGAAAGAAGTTTGAGATGAGTCAGAAAGTTGGGCTAGAAGATATATTGAGAGAAGTATAGGCTGAGAAATAGGGTAGTGCATTGGAAATACCAAATTAGAAGAAAGTGATACATATATAGATCCATAAGTACATTGAAAGTATATAGATGCATAAAGGAGGTAAGTGTATGTAGATTAAAGATATTAATAGAGGTACAAGGTGAGAAATAGGGTAGTGTATTGGATATGCTTTTTCAGGAGAAAAGTAACAGACACACAGATTCAAGTACATGGAGGTACATAGATGCACAATGGAAGCAAGTACATATAGACCAAAGATTATTTTTTTCCCAACATAATTATTCTACATGTTTATACAAAGCAATACACGAAGATAGGTACATATCTATAGTGAAAAATAAATGCTTATATCCAGAGGGATATGCTGTAAATTTCTATTTGCGTGTGGTGCTTATGTGGGGAAGAGCCAATTCTTGAGTAGTTTTCTGAAGAGAAGGTTGTTGTCGGTGGATCTTATGTTAGGGGTAAAGAGTTCCATAGTTTGGCTGCTTGAACAGAGAAGGATGTGCCACCCATGTTTTTTTTCCTTGTATTTTGTATTTTGTGGCAAGATGCCCCCTTAGAGCCGAGAGTATGGGTGAAATTTGTGAATTTGCGGTACGCGGTACGCAAAATCCGTGAATTTGTGGATTTTTTTATTTTTGCGTGTTAGCGGGGCGCTTTACGTGTTCGCAGGTTTTTCTTGAGTGCGCCGACCGCGAAGTTACCCATGCGGTCATACATGGGCGCGGCCATCTTCTACGCGTTGCATATTTCCGTTTCTGGGCGCTAGTTGCATGCTTGTGTTGTGCGCGGGGCGCGATTACATGGTTGCGTGCGTTTTTGCGTGCTCGTGGGGGAAATATCACGTGAACTTACCCACGCTGTCGCAATGGGCGCGGCCATCTTGTTTTCCATTCACTGCTATGGTTCTGGGCATGCTTCTTCCATCCTCTTTTAATCTCTGCAATCCTTTGTTTCTTTGAACTTTGTTTTAATTTTTTTTACTCATTATCTCTTTATTTTTCTACATCTACATTTTGTGTTTTTTTCTACTTTTGGTTACTTAAAACAACTTTTTTTTTAACTCTTTTCTTTTATTTACCTTTTCCCTATTCTTTCTTTCCTATTTTATTTTCCTTTTCTGTCCAGGACCATGGCAAAGGGAGCCGGGAAGAACATCAAGGGGAAGGGTCCCGCACCCCGTACCCGGCTCCCTTGCGGGTGCTTAAGGGAGGAGGCAGTAGTAGCCCGGGAGATCTTCAGCGCGGTGGAGGTGGCCGCACTGGTTTTCTACGTCCAGCGCCACCTCCCCAAGACCGTTGCGGCAGGCCCGGTGCCGAGTACGGGCTCCAGGAGCGTCGCCAGCTATGGGGGAAGGTGTCCCGGGCCATGTATCGGGAGTCTGGGGTCCAGCGCACCTACAACCAGGCGACGCACCGGTGGTCCGACATCCTGGATCGGGAGAAAGACCTGCTCGACCTGCTTGGAGTCGAGATCCCGGGCCTTGGTGAGTAGTAGTAGCTAGTATTTAATCACTACTTTGTTTTCTCCTGCTCTATATTATGATATTGCAAATTTCTTTTTCGGAAGAGCAAGAATCCTGCCGATTACATTGCAGGTAAATTATGTTTCAAAAGCTTCTGTGATTGCAGGTGCTCGCCTGCTCACTGGCGGTGCTACTATGCTTACTTGTTTACAATTTTGTGCTCATTTGGCCTGAGTGATTATGTACGAGTGAGTACTTTACAGAACTGCGTAATGCTAGAGAGACTAGAGACTCAAGTCTAGTCCTTCCTTTGTACTCCTGCTGCCACTAAGAAGAGATAGTGGTGGATGGATAGGTTGAGTATATTATGACTTGTTATTAGTAGTAGGACATTTTTTAGTGGTCTGCAATCATGATGACGGACTGTGTCTGTCGCGTCGCGTGCTGCTGAGTGCTGGCAGTCGTAGTAGAACCTTTTTGTTGTTGGTTTAGTTAGTGATTTACAACATAACTTTCCAAGTAGACGGTCTGCGAATCCAGCAATACTGTACTATCCTCCTAGTTGACCAGATCAGATAGGTCAATACATGTAGTGCAATTTGTTGGTAATTTGTTTCCCCGAGATAATTTTAGATTGTATTGAAAGAAATCAAATATTTCAAAAAAACAATCTTCCATGTTTGTGTTTATTTCATGATCATCAGCAGCACCTCCCAGGGACAAGACGACAACAGAGACGCCGGCGGAACAAGGTGGGCAGGATCGGTCCTCAGAGGTCTCTTCTGCTGGCCCTAGTAAGTTGTTCTGTTGTTAACATTAATAATTATACTTCCCTAACTTTTACAGCACCTATTCTTTCCAAACTGTTTCCTAATTCTATTTTTTACAAAATAGTCTTTGATCTTCTTGTAGACTGTTTCTACATTATCCTGCCTCTACTATCACTCTCTGTGCTACTACTATTTACTATTATTATGAGTCGGTCTATGTAGGTAGCTAAGCTTGCCCATTCGGCAAACGGTGTTAAACAAAACTCTGATCCAGAAATAGCTCTAGGCACTGAGTGCCTTCCTCTGGGTTGCCCTTGCTGTCTATTCCAGTCTTCTTAAGGTTAGTGCTTTGACAATTCCCAACAACAAAATGTTAATGTCCACCAAGAATAAGCTAGTAGTTGGCTCTTTGATTTGATAGGAGCACATACCATACCGCTACCGCTAGTGTTTCAGGGACTATTCTGCACATACAGAAGTATGGACAAGAGCAATAGAACATTGTTGATAGGTGCAGTTCGACTTTCCACATACCTTACTCAGAACAGAAGTAGAACCCCTAATCACCTGACCGACTATCCAGTGTGTCTGACCAATGATTAATACGACCCAGAAGAACAGAAGAAGACTACCGAGTCCTGACCTATCAGAGTCACGGAAGCATGTTTGCAAAGTGCAGTAGTGCAACTGCAAACCCT
This sequence comes from Lissotriton helveticus, assembly GCF_964261635.1. NCBI lineage: Eukaryota > Metazoa > Chordata > Amphibia > Caudata > Salamandridae > Lissotriton > Lissotriton helveticus. The sequence continues at coordinate 1,085,861,385 of NC_136067.1, read as the reverse complement.
TCCGCTCACTCACTCGTGAACAAAAACCACACAGTGTTTTTTAGTTTTAAAGTTTTATTTTCAAATAACAAATAAAAAATGTTTTATTTATTTTTAATAGCGCAGTATTCCCAGCGAGCAGTGGTGATAGATGACGTTAAAGTTTAAACACCATTCCCTAGAATATACTTCAACTTAACACATCAAATTATTATAATAACTTTGCGGGAGCCCTCACCTTGTTTGAACTTCAAGTACTGGTGGTGATGAGGAGTAGATGGTGAAAATTGAAAAGCTCTTGTTGGCAGAAGGGCAATGGAATCTTCTGTCTGTAATTAGAAAAATGGTGCACGTTAAAAAGCAAGCATTCATCAGTTGTGCCAAAAAGTGTTGCATGTTATGGCTAAGCATATAAAAAGTTAACACCCTCCCCAAAACCGTCACTTTTTTTCAGTCCCAATAATTAAAAATAGTTTATATATTAACATTTTCTTCCATTACGAGACGAAATAGGGGGTGGATTATGGCATCTAAAAATATTACATGTTTTTTCTAGGCATCACAACATCGGATGCGGCACCTACCACCCTTGCCGGGGCCAGCAGCGCGGAGGCGTCCACTCCAGGGGCTGATGCGGCGGCGCCACAAGTGCCACCAGGAGGAGCTGCTGTGGGGGATGGCTCAGCAGCGGCGGACGGTGGTAAGTCATTATACTCCTTACTTATTGAAATTTTAGAGTAGGCTCGCAAAGGGGTGTATGATGTACTGTACAGTAGACAGTACACTAGTACAAGTACACTGTACTGTTAAGAACAGTTACTAATTTAGAACTACATTTTTGCCATTCACGGAGAAGACAGTCACCCTTAACTTTTATCGTGAAGCCAAGTCAGATCAGATGAACTTGAGGGATGTGATAAACTAAAAGAGAAAGAAGGGTGTAAGGAAGGACGAGCAAGTCATAACATTTATGACTGTAAAGAATGATACGTGTTTTTGAATGCATGCAGAGGTAGCTGATAGGAAGGAATCAGATGCATGGCTGCTTGAAGCAAGGATGGTTGTAGGAGAAAGACAAGATGACAGCCTGTGTGGGTGAATGAGAAAATGCATGTGTGGTGTGCATTGCAATATATCATTTGGGTGAAACTCAAATGCAAGTCAAGACGGTGGTTTACCAAATAAAATAAAAAGGGTGTTAGTTGGTTGTTGAGAAAAAGTAAAGTTGGTCCAGTTGAGACATTAAGCAGAATGATAGACGTTTACTTTGGAAGCCTGGATGGTATATTCTTCCTCATAGATAGCAGAGGTGTATGGAGCAGACGCTCAGTGGATGAAGAGTGTTACTTTGAACAGCATGTCTGTGTCAGAGTAACAAAGCAGAGGAAATCCAAATACTAGACGTTGTGATTGTTCAGAAATACTCCCTTTACTAACAGTACAGTAGTTTACTTTGCAAGTACAGCATATATTGTGTATGTATTGTATAGTTCACATTATATCAAGTCAAGTCCCTTCCTCCGGCAATTATGGGTACCACAATCACTCCCTATGTTAATAATATTCTTTCAGCTGTGTCAATCATGGGTGGCCTATCGCTGTCGTTTACTCAATCTATCAAAACAAAGCACCTAAAGTCATCCATCATATAAGCAAAGATCATGTGATCGGCTGGTGGATATATGATCAGAAATGAATAATCTTCATTTTCCTTTTGTAGTAGTCAAGGGCGGCCGAGGGGGGACAGTGCGAAATATAAATTACATTGAGCAGTAACCCTTGATGTAACCAAGTATGGCCAGTGCCACCCCTATAGAAAAGTAAGAGCTTTCTGATCCCCACCTGCATGTACTGCTTAAAGTAATGCGAGTCTGTATCATCATGGCTTGTGTCTGTTTTTCTTGGGTGCAAGCTGACTGAGCTGGCATTATGCCGGCTACCACAAGTTCACATACAAGTAATTGTTTTTCGCAAAACAAGAGAAAAAAGAAGACTGGTATACTCTCTGACTCTCTGACTAAGTAGTGAGTCCATAGTGCTGCTAGTAGAATTCCTGAAACTCCCACTAATGTTACAGGCCTACAAAGACGGCGGAAAGATACATTCCAAAATGTTATACTGTCCTTGCAAGTTGCTAGTGTTACTGTGAGACAACTTTCTGTTGAATTATTGTGTGTTAATGTTAAAGAGTATTGGTTACAGTATTTTTCTTTCTTTCTTCATATAGATGCTCCACAAAAACTCACCTGCAAGGAGATGGCTGTCCGGGCCAGGGCCCAGAAGCTGGAGGCCATTTGTGCCGAATATTGGCGGCTGGTGGCTCATGAGCAGGAGGAGGAAGCGGCAACAGCTGCATCCTCCTCCAGTGCCCTTGGGTCCACCAGCCAGCAGCCTCCAGTGGTACGGCGCCGTGGTACAACAGCCTTTTGCCGCCGCCGCGGAGCAGAAAAAAACACAGCAGCTGCCCCCCCCCAGAGCCCGGAGAGTGGACTTCCTGGAGCACGCGGTTGAGAAGCTGAAGCGCCAGCTCCAGGACCTCCGCAAAGAGATACAGGACCACCTGTCCACAGGACACCGCCGGAAGTGACAGTCCCTTGCCCCTTTATTAAAGACTGTTGGGGGGGGTGGGAATTGGGCATTGTGGATTCAGAGGGACTTTTTGAGGGACATTCTTATGGACAGTGGTTGGGGTTAGGGACGGGGGTGGGTTGGGTCTTTTGAATAGTTTATTTTTGTTAGGGGAAATATAATAATTTATTTACATACTTCAACATAGTGTACGCATTCATATTATTTTGTGGGGTGGTGGGCGGGGGTTACTGTACGTTTGGTTTCCTCAAACGTACCAGCATGAATTATCTAAAACATCCAAAAATGCACAAAAGTGCCACTAGCAGAGTTAGTGAATTCAATTGCCCTACTAGTACTTTACTAGTACTACTGTCAGTCTCTCCTCTCCTCCGAGTCCTAGCCCATTATTCTACCTCCCCAAAATGCGTATCTTACCTGTGATTCATGTTTGAGAATAGAGCTAGGCACAGCGCTGGCTGCATGACAAATGGCGATTACGGTTGCCCATGAAATCCATCCAGGACAGAAATTCCATTGTTGTGGTGGTAGTATGAGTGGTACCACAGTAGCAGCATATGAAAAAAAGGAAATGAGACATTGAGTGGCCTGAGAGGAGTATTAGAAGGAACAGTATATATTTGTAACCTAAGCAATGCTGAAAATAAGTATGGGAAAAAAATATTTGCATGGATGATTATGGCTACAACAAGAACAGTGACACAGCAGTGTATCCTTTCTTCACTTGTAGGAGGATGCTGTTGACGATGGATCCAATCGATGGTGGGCATGAAATTCAGAATTGATTTGAAAATACTCATTGGTGTTTTGTAAGAAGAATTACAATATCCTAGGATTCATCTAGCTGCCTTAAAATTGATTTGAGGAGGTTGCTTGCACCTTATCCTTCCCAGCAAGTGTGTGGAATTATTATTGTCATTTGGTCACACCTCAATGAAAACCACACAGCCCGGGGGAAGAGGGTTAGGGTTTGAAAATTGGATGGGAATGGGGTTTTTTGGGAAAGTTTTGTGGAGAAAGGAAAAAAAACACAGCACGGACAAACAACAAATGAAGAAAAACAAATCTTTGGATACGAAGATATCCATAAATCTTTAAGGGACATAAAGGAAGTGCATGCACTACTGCATGCACAAAGTTGTTTGCTAAACGGATGGTTAGGTTACTGAAAAGTAGTACTTACTACAACTTACTAACTATGAAGAAACAATGTGACAGTACAGGGCTTCAGTAAATACGCAATTTCACTTGCCTATCTGCCCCTCAGAGAGAATAAACACTTATTAGTAAATTAAATTAGTTTTAAAAATAGCAAAGAAACTAATGAAATAGCTGGAGGGATGAATTTGAAGCAGAGAGCAAACAAACGCACAGAGTCACACTCATAGAAGTTCACAACAATAACATTATTTAAAAGATAAGGAAAAGTGAAGAGGATACTGTAACTGTATGTTGTAGTTGTCCTGTTCAATTTGGGAAGTTACATGCATCCAGCCATTCCTCTTCTTCGCGGTACTGCTCCATTCCATCTGACGCTCCATCGTTCAATCTTGGTGACGAGACACACTGTCCACTGCCTGCCTGGTGGATGCGGAATTGCGGATCGCTAATGGTAAGCCTGAGTTAATCATTTTTCCCATCGCACAGGGTAAAAGCCGGCCTATAATTGTTGATGGAAAAACAGGAAGTGATATTAAAACACCACAGAGAAAAACATATAAGGTACGGTGTGTAGTGCAAAAATAACACTTTCAGTTTCAGAGGCAACAGTATTACATACAAGCATCATTTCTAAAGTGCGTACTCTGAGTCTCCTTTTCAAGGATAGTAATTAGCACACAGCAGGCCAGGGCCATGCAGACGGTCAAGGCAGGCACCACTGAGTGAAGCAACCTGATGTTCCATATTTCTTTGACACAAACAGACAAAGCATATCTAATTGTATGCAGCAAGCCACATAGCCGCAAATTTACATGAACTGCTGTCTGGACTCTGGCATAACAACACTACACTGGCTCGACCACTCCATACCACGACTAGACATACATCTAGTTTTGCTGTAGTTGTTGTTAAATGGTTTACCTGTTTGCCACTCACAAAATGGCCATAGTTCTTCTGTAAACCGACGATGATGATCCATCCATCCCAGTGAGTGACTGTAAAGAAAAAAGATATTATGTAACTTTGATCATCAAGACTCATCATCATCATGGTATATTGGCAAACTCAATGTTGTTCATGCAGTCGCAGTCTACACACACAGTGAGTCCAAGGACATTTTGCATATTAAAAAATGCAACGTAGTGGCCCCTGCAGTAGGAGTAGAATTTGAATTAAACAAGGTAAAACAAAACAGAGTAGACTTGAGTTACATTTAGTGTATAAAAGATTAAATAATAACAGAAGACATATGATGATTCATTTCAGCAATTGATTTTATCAGAGCCAAACAGCCAGTGCTATCCACTGCATGCCATCTCATTATTTTTTACCTGTTCCACTTTTTGACCGCATCTTGTTCTTAAAGTGGAGGCCCACAGGGAAGCCTCTCGTGTCAATTTCAGAAGTAACTGTCAGCAATCAGCATTTAGTCAGTAATTCCAGTCCAACTTCTTTTGAGGGGACTCATCTATGAAGTGACAGTTTCTTCATTCTGCGTAATCCAGCCATCTGCATTGAGGGAAATGGATAGGGGGAGTCTGGAGGAGGAGGATAGAGGAGCATGACTGAGGTGTGAACTTGTGAACTTCAGGATTGCAAACAGCGGCACCTTCAATAAGGAAATAAGACGAAGACAGTGCTGCTGATGGATTTGTTGTGATTAGAGTTTTGTTGTGGTAAAAGTTGCAAAACAAAGAAAGACACACAGGAGTAACCGTGAATAAGGAGTCAGGATAAAAAAAAAGGAAGTCAGTTGCAGGCCTAGGTGTCAGGGAAGTAGAGCTCCTCCTCAAACTCTGTGATTTGAGGCGGGAGTAGGTCAGCTAACAGAGAAGAACTTCCGTCACCTAAGTCGGTGTCCTCTTCTTCCTGCGTGGATTCACGTATTTTGTAATCTGGTGGTATGAAGTGCTGATTCATCTTGATCATTGTTAACCTCTCCACATTTTTGGGCGAGAGGTGGGTCCTTTTTGAAGTTACAATGGCACCAGCAGCACTGAAAACACGTTTAGAAGACACGCTTGCGAGTGGGCAAGACAAATAATTTAGAGCCAGGTTGGTGATCAGTGGCCATTGCCCCCTTTTCCCATACCAATACAGCAATGGGTTCTGATTAAAGAGGACCTCTGTTGGGTCATCCAGATAGGCCTGCACCATCCACTCAAGGTTCTCCAGGGGTGCTCCACTTTGCGTACCATCTGTGGCCTTTGCATCACTGGAACAAGCAAACCCTTGATGAGTTAGCCAATCCGCTTCCGACAATATTATGGCTGAGCCTGGTGCAGGTGAGGATGATGATACGGTTGCTGGTGTCGGTAACGGCTGTGAGGGAAAGTGACTGCCTTCGGCCACAGAAGTGGACCTTGATGCCGGATGGCCTGCTGATTCAGTAGTACTTCTGCCGGTTCCTTCAATTTCCTGCAGGTCTTTTTCGAACCGAGTGGCTGACAGAGCTAGCCATTGTTTGTACTTTGAAACATCTGCTTCATTAAAAAGAATGAATGCTTTGCTGGCCACTGCCTTTTTGTACTGTGTATCCAGAATAGTGGCACAAATGTAATGTTGTTCTGTATGTATTTTTTTAAGCCTTTCATTGTCAACTAGGCGGGTTAATAAGCTCACAGCCAACTGATATGCGTCTTGCTTGTCAGTATCACCTTTGAACGTTGAAGACACCGCCTTCAGTTGGTGCCCTAGCATGCGCAACAATGGGATAGCTTTGCCCAAAGTATAGTCCTCCTTGCTGACCTCAAAAGGACGAAGCATGTCTGTCAGGCTTTTAACTAGGTCCCATTCCTCCAACTCTAGCCTCATGTCTTTCATAGTAGAACCCAGTGCAAAGACATACTCATTGATTACCAAGCACTGCTCAGACAGACGCTCAAGCATGTAGAAGGTTGAGTTCCAACGTGTTACCACCTCCTGGATGAGTCCTCTGACTGGCAGTCTACGGTCACGTTGCATCTTCCTCAGCTGCTTCCGGGCCTTAAAAGAATGGCTAAAATATGTGCAGATTCCTCGGCAGGTGGTCAGTAACTTGCTGACTTTGTTTTCTTTTTTCAACAAATCTTGAACAACAATGTTAATACTGTGCGCCAAACACGGCACTCTGAAATAGCCACCATCATTCATGGCCCTAACAATATTACTGCCATTATCCGTGGAAACATAACCAATCATGCGGTTTCTTGGATGCAGCCAAGACCTTACTGTTAAACTCCTCCAAAATGTTTACTGCAGTATGAGATTTCTCCATGGCAAACATGGCTACTGTTGCTTGTTTCCGACTAGCTTGAAAAACGGTGTCACTGTCAACACCTGCATATAACTTGTCTCTAACCCCTGCAAAAGAGACCCAGTGTGCAGTGATGCACATGTAATCAAGGGCTTGGCAACTGGTCCAAATGTCTGTTGTCAGGTGGATAGTGTGAAAAGCACTCTTCTGCAAAGCTGCCCCAATCACCTCCAGCACATCTTGATGTAGTGCTGGAACCGCAACTCTGGCAAAATAAGACCGGCTAGGAACCTTCCATTTAGGGTAGACTGTTGCCACAAACTCTAGAAAACCCACCCATTCCACGAAAGAAAAAGGGAGAAGGTCCAGTGCTAACATTTTAGCCATCATTGCATTATAAAGACGTACCGTTGTGTGGTTGCGTTCAAATGGCGCCTCCGACCAAAACATGCTTTTAATGGTGGTCTGGACCGTTTTCATACGAGATGATGATGATCCAGACTTCTTCAACCCAGTTAGGCTCATTGATGTACTTTTTCGCATTGGTGTCTCTCCCAGACTCTTAGTATGCCTCATAGATGTTGCTGGGGTAGAGGGTGTGGGCGCTACCACTGCAGTGCTGCTGCCAGGGGTACTGTGTGTACCAGAAAAAAAGTCTGTCGCTTCTTCACCTCCTCCCTGCACGATCAGCCCCTCGTCATCTACAGATGCAATATCAATGGATACATTTGGATTTGTTGTACTTTTGGCTTCCCAGATTTTATCCACTGGATAGTGTGGTGTTTTCGGAGATTACCTCTCTGGCCTCCGGTACCATAGTTGGTACCAAGCTTACCCCGACTAACTACAGTTTTACAAATCGAACAAACAACTAGGTTTTCTGCCTTTTTGCTAATACTAAAGAAGTCCCAAACTGGGGAGTTGAGATTACTGGTGGTGGTGGTGGAGGTGCTATTTTCAATGCCAGATTAAGTGGAGGATGGGCGTGGCCGAATTTTACCCTGTTGTGCACTTACAGTTACAGCACCACTACTTGAGGTAACAGAGGTTGAGCCCTTCTAAAGAGAAAATATGGCAGCTGTAGGTCGTGTTGGTGTAGTGGTTACCTGTGTTGGTGGTGGTACCAGTGCCACGCCGCCCACATCCCGCTCAGCAGCAATTCGGTATAGGGTAAAAATGTCTGTCTGCTGCATGCCCGCTGGGGCTGGAGTGACGACTGTGATGACTGGGTCGTCATCGTCAGACTGTTCATCAGCAGCAGAATACACCACTTCTACATATTGGTCGTCATCATCAACCATAAGTGGAAGCCTTGCGGGAACCTTCCTTTTATGCTTAGCTACCTTTGTGGGCTCATGGCGTGCCTCCCTCTCAGATGGTGGGTTCCAATCTTGATCTAGATCATCAGAAGGAAGGGGGCTTGAAGAACTTGTACTAGCCCTCCTTGACCTTTTTCTTGCTGGGGATCTGGAAGACAATGGTTCATCAGGAGGAGTGGCTTGCTTGGATGATACCTCCGCTTCAATCTTGATTTCCTGATGTGCCCCTACTTCTGGAGGAACAAGCATTGTGGGCAGTTGTGCCTCTCCATGCGCCTCTACTTGCGCCTCTCCATGCGCCTCTCCTTGGGCCACTCCTTGCGCCTCTCCTTGCGCCTCTCCTTGTGCCTCTCCTTGCGCCTCTCCTTGCGCCTCTCCTTGCACCTCTCCTTGCACCTCTCCTTGCACCTCTCCTTGTTGCACCTCTCCTTGTTGCAACTGTGGTTGTCGTTGCGGCTGCGGTTGTACACTCGTAAGATGAGTTACACCCTGCGTTGATTGGATGCTACTTTCTTGCGATGAGTCAACGCCAACATCACTGGTCGATGGTGATTGAGAAATTAAAGTGCCTGCCTCTGCGGCACTCATGGCCTTGGGCCTAACTTGCCGTGGTGGCACTGAGACCAATGAAGCTGAGGTGCTGCTCCCAGCTTGGTCCCCGGCGGACACCGCTGCTGCAGGCGTAGTTTTTTTTTGCCCGAAAAAAGTGTCTGTGGGCGCACCAGTCTCCTTGGTAAGTGGCACCACTTGCTTCTTCTGCTCCTTCTTCTGGCAGTGGCACTGGCAACTTTCTTGGTAGAGGAGCTACGGCCACCTTTGCAGGTCGCAGTTGCACGAGTTACAGAGTTGTCTGTGGCCACACGTGACGTCACGTGACGTTGTGCTGCACACACCGCAGCAGGACTTCTTCCTGGCACTGATGATGAACGATGACTGATTTGTGGTTCTCTTGTGCACCTAAAAGCAAAGGAAGTCAGAGGAACATCAGTTAAATAAATGTTGCATATGTCGTGCTTCAATTAATATTTGCAACTAGGCATTTATTTTTACAACACACCTAAAACGGAAAGACACAAAATAAAAATTGCAATTCTAATCAAAAATGGATGTTTACATTAATAGAAGAGAGACCACAGACAGAGAGTTGTTTCATGAACCACTGAGTACCCCTGGGCATAATGAATGAAAGCAAGGCAAACTGGGTTCAGGTCTGAGCACACTGCCTGGCTCCAAAATGGCCCCTTGACCCCCACCCACATGGTCAGGCCCTGCCTGGACCAGGCCTCAAAATGGCCCCCACCCACATGGCCAAGCCCTGCCTGTACCAGGCCTCAAAATGGCCCCCACCCACATGGCCAGGCCCCAACACTACCCCAAAAAGTTGAAAAACACACAAAAGTCACCACAATTCAATGCCATCCATGCCCTCAATGATGTTTAAATTGAAGACACCCCACAGAAAGACTTGGTCCATGCACCACCGAGTACCCCTGGGCATAATGGATGAAAGCAAGGCAAACTGGGTGCAGGCCTGAGCAGCACACTGCCTGGCTTCAAAATGGCTCCTTGATCCCCCACCCACATGGCCAGACCTTGCCTGTACCAGGTCTCAAAATGGCCCCCACCCACATGGCCAGGCCCCAACAACACCCCAAAAAGTCGAAAAACACACAAACATCACCACAATCCAATGCCATCCATGCCCTCAATGATGTTTAAATTCAAGACACCCCACAGAAAGACTTGGTCCATGCACCACTGAGTACCCCTGGGCATAATGGATGAAAGCAAGGAAAACTGGGTGCAGGCCTGAGCAGCACACTGTCTGGCTCCAAAATGGCCCTTTGACCCCTACCCACTTGGCCAGGCACAGCCTGGACCAGGCCTCAAAATGGCCCCCACCCACATGGCCAGGCCCTGGTTGCAGGCCTGAGCAGCACACTGCCTGGCTTCAAAATGGCCCCTTGACCCCCCACCCACATGGCCAGACCTTGCCTGTACCAGGTCTCAAAATGGCCCCCACCCACATGGCCAGGCCCCAACAACACCCCAAAAAGTCGAAAAACACACAAACATCACCACAATCCAATGCCATCCATGCCCTCAATGATGTTTAAATTCAAGACACCCCACAGAAAGACTTGGTCCATGCACCACTGAGTACCCCTGGGCATAATGGATGAAAGCAAGGAAAACTGGGTGCAGGCCTGAGCAGCACACTGTCTGGCTCCAAAATGGCCCTTTGACCCCTACCCACATGGCCAGGCACAGCCTGGACCAGGCCTCAAAATGGCCCCAACCCACATGGATAGGCCCCAACAACACCCCAAAAAGTAAAAAAACACACGAAAATCACCACAATCCAATGCCATCCATGCCCTCAATGATGTTTAAATTCAAGACACCCCGCAGAAAGACTTGGTCCATGCACCACTGAGTACCCCTGGGCATAATGGATGAAAGCAAGGCAAACTGGGTGCAGGCCTGAGCAGCACACTGCCTGGCTTCAAAATGGCCCCTTTACCCCCACCCACATGGCCAGGCCCTGCCTGTACCAGGCCTCAAAATAGCCTCCATCCACATGGCCAGGCCGCAACACCACCCCAAAAAGTCGAAAAACACACAAAAATCACCACAATCCAATGCCATCCATGCCCTAAATGATGCTTAAATTCAAGACACCCCACAGAAAGACTGGGTCCTCTCCATGCACCACTGAGTGACTACCCCTGGGCCTACTGGCTAGTGTGGCTTTACACGCACCCCAAAATAAAAATAAAAAATCCACATATAACAGTGAGCTATTCAATTCCATGACATAAATGATATTTAAGTTCAACAAAACTCACAGAAACAGTTGTATCATGCACCCATGGCTAACCCTGGGCCTACTGGATGCTGTGCCTATCCACAATATTTTTTTTTTAAGTTGTGAAAAAGTTTAAAAATTGTAGTTGCAGCAACTGCAATGCCCTAAACAAACAACACCAACTTACTTGTAAAATCTCAAATCCAAAAGTAATCCAAAAGTGGTCCAAACAAAAAGTCCACAAATATCCAGCAGCAGCCACAAAGAGTAATCCTTCCAGCTCCAGATCCAAATGAAAAGTGACCAGGACATGGACAAAGCACTGGGAGGAGCCTGCTGGACAGGAACAGGAAGTTGGAGACTCTGGGGCACTTTCTTCCTCCCACACCCCCAAAAATGGACTCCTTGCACAAAAAGTGCAGCCAAATGTCAATCTGAGGAGTTATTCTGATCCAAATCACCATTTTCAGAAGGTTTATGCTGCCTGCGGTAGATTTCTTGTGCAGAATTGCAATTTTTGCAAGTTCGGGAAAGCGAGCTGTTCAAATCTCCCGCCGGAAGTCAGCTGCGCGTCGCATCTACGTGTTCGCAATTGTTTATTCCCGCGATGCATGATCGATGGCCCTTATGACATAGTCGTGTTCTCAAACTCTCGCAGTGCAAGATGGCGGGCCGCTATGACGTACTCGCGGTCGAAAAGTCTCGCGCGATCACGCAGCTAGATCCAAAATGGTGCAGCGCACGCAAACCGGGAGGAAAAATAACTCCGCGAACTCAGAATCACGGTAAGTCAACGCCGCGCGCGCGGTATTGTATTTTTGAAGCGCGACCAAGCAAAAAAATCCGCCAGCTTGCAAATTGCAAATTTTTTGACAAATTCGCGCGATTCGCGGAAAGCGAAATTACCAAAAATTCACAAATTCGGCGAGTGGAACGGATTTTCTGCCCTTCCTTTGTGGAATGTGTTTGGTGATTTGATTCCTGATGAAGAGCGGTCCCATTCCATGTATTGCTTTGTGGGTGATACAAAGTAGCTTGAACATGGAACTACTGGCAAGTGTTAACCAATGCAGGGCTTTCAGGGCAGGAGAGGTGTGGTCTCGCGGTTTGATATGCAAGAGTAGTCTGGCAGCCGAGTTCTGAATCCAATGTAGTCTTTTCATGGTCGTTAAAGGTGATCCGTGGTAGAGGCTATTGGTGTAATCGAGCTTGGATAGAACAAGGGAGATGGTAGCTTGGACTTTGTGTGGAAATCCCAAATGAGGGAAAATTAGTTGCAGCATTTTTCAAGTTACAAAGCTTGATCTTGCTAGTTTGTCCACTTGGGCATTCATCGACAGGTTGGAGTCCATGGTCATTCCGAGATTACTTACTTGCTTCGATACTTTAGGAGGTGATCCCAGTTCATCAGGCCAGGCGGCAAGCGGGCCATAATGTTTCCAATCGCCACACATGAGTATTTCCGTTTTGGAAGCATTCAATTTCAGATGGCTCCAAGTCATCCACTGATCCACAGCTCTGAGACAACTGAAAATTGGGGATTTTCCAATGTCTTTGAAGCCTTCCAGTTGAAGGAGTATTTGCATGTTATCTGCATAGTTATAGCACCTGAGGTGAAATGGATTGATAAAGTCCGGTAATGACTTCATGTAGATGTTGATAAGCATGGACGAGATGATAGAGCCTTGAGTGACCTCTGCTTTTGTGGAGTATGGTTTGGACGAGAAAGGTGGGGTATGGATAACATTAGTTCTGTTTCAAAGGTAGGACTCAATCTAATCTAGAGCAGTTCCCTCTATGCCGGATTCATAGAGTCTTTGTTTCAGAGTGTCATAGTCAACTGTGTCAAAGGCAGCCGAGAGGTCCAATAGGAGTAGCGCAGTGGTCTACTGTATTCTTCAGGTCATCCCAGATGGCAAGAAGGGCAGATTCAGTGCCTCTTCCTGGACAGAATCCTGTTTGGAAGTCTGAAAGTATGTCATTCTCTTCAATGAATTGTGACATCTGGGCGAACGCTGCTCTTTCTATCAGTTTGCCCAGGGAAGGTCCATTTGTAATGGGTTGTTGTTGTTGTTGTTGTTGTTGTCAGGGTTCAGCGGGGCCAAGTTTGTTTTCTTCAGTAAAGGGAGTATGTGTGACTTTTTTTTAGTTCTTCTGGAAATATTACGGTAGTTAAAGAATCTTTGATGATTCTTCTTACTAGAGTGGCAGCAGAGGTTGTTAAAAGAATTGTCTTGAAAGTTTGTGGTAGACAAGGGTCAGAAGGGCTGCCGGTAGGCCTGCCTGCTTTGACCAGGTCCATAAATTCATTGTGTGAGATATGTTGGAAGGAACGGAGAGGCTTGGTTACAGTATTCTTGGAGCGTTATTTTGTACAAGGATTAGTGCAGGTGCTTTGTTTCTGTTTTAAGTACGAGTCCACTGTGTCTGCTTTGTCCGTGTAATGATTTGCCAGTTTGTCTGTGAAATCTTGAGTAACAGGATGAGTTCCTTCTAGGCAATATGGTTTACGAAATTGATTAAGTATTTTATAGAATTCTTTATTTGCACATTTAGCATTTTGAATTGTCTGAATAGTACCTTTTCTTAGCTTTTTTAATAGCTTACTTGTATAATCTATTAATTTTCTGTAGGTGAAGGTTGTCTTGTTTGGTGTTTGTTTTGAGCCAGGTACGTTGCAGCTTTCTAATTTCTTGTTTTATGTCTTTTATTCCTATGTTTCTTCAAGGTGCTTTTTTTCTTTTGTTCTGTTGTGTGGTTTTGAGTGGTATCAGGATATCAAAAGCTTCCTATAGCTCCTCATATAGATTTTGAACAGAATTTATTGTTTCCAGATTTGTACTGGATATTAGTTGTGTTTCTAAGTGTTCCAAATTGAGTTTGTCCCATGGACGATAAGTGGATGGATGTAAGGTAGTTTTAGGTGAGTCACTTGTTGTTTTTATGTTGGATAGCAAGCAAGTGGTGGTTTGACCATGTGACTGAAGTTATAGTTTGACAGGTAACTAGTTCAGTATTAGCAAAAATAACATCTAGGATATGCCCAGCAATGTTTGTGGGTTTGTGGACAATCTGATGTAGGTTCAGTGGGTCTAGGTCAGTGATTATTGTTTTAAGATGGGTCATATTTGGTTTGTCAAACCAAATGTTGAAGCCACCCAGAACTCTTAGGTTGGAGTGGATTGTTACCAGGTTTGAAACTGTGTCTAGAAGTGTGTCTGGGAATGTGCCTCAGTGAATAGATGCGTAGAAGGGTAGTGCCAGAGTGATTGGATGAGTGCATACGTAGTACCAGGGTGAGTGGATGAGTAGCACCTGAGTGCTTGGGTGAGTTCATGGATAGTGCCTGGGTGATTGGATGAGGGCATGTATAGTGCCTGGGTGGTTGTGTGAGTGCATGGATAATGCCTGAGTGTTTGAATGAGTGCATGGGTAGAGCCTGGGTGACTAGATGAGTACAAGAGTAGCACCTGGGTGATTGGATGAGTGCATGGGTAGCACTTCATTAAATGGATGAGTGGAAAGGGAGTGCCTGGGTGATTGTATAAGTACATAGGTACTGCCCGAGTGAATAGATGGATGCATGGGTAGTGCCTGTGTGATTGAATGGATGTACCCGTAGTGCTTGAGTGATTGGATGAGTGAAAGGTAGTGCCTGGGTAATTGGATGAGTGTATGAGTACCACCTCACTGACCGGATGAGTGCAAGGTAGTGCCTGGGTGATTGGATGAGTGCATGGGTGGTGCATGTGTAGTACCTGGGTCATCTGAGTGCATGGGTAGTATGTATGAAAATGGATGAGCGTATGCGTAGTGCCTGATTGGAAACATGACTGCAAGGGTAGTGACTGGGTAATTGGATGTGTGCATGGCTAGTGCCCGGGTGAATTGATGAGTACAAGGGTAATGCCTGAGTGATTGGATGAGTGCATGGTAGTGCCTAAGTAATTGGATGAGTGGAAGGGTTGTGCCTGGGTGATGGGTGAGTGCATGGATAGTGCCTGGTTGATTGGATGTGTGCATGGGTAGGGCCTGAGTAAATGGATCAGTGCAAGGGTAGTGCATGAGTGAAAGGGTGAGTGCATGGATAGTACCTGGGTGATTGGGTGAATTCATAGATAGTCCATGGGTGATTGGATGAGTGCATGGGTAGTGCCTGGGTGATTGGATGAGTATATGGGTAGTGCATGGGTGATTGGATGAATAGAAGGGTAGTGCCTAAGTGACTGGATGAGTGCATACATAGTGTCTGGTGCAAGGCAGAGAGGAGAAGGGTGCAAGGCAGAGGGGAGAAGGGTGCAAGGTAGAGAAGAGAAGGGTGCAAGGCAGAGATGAGAAGGGTGCAAAGCAGAGAGGAGAAGGGTGCAAGGTAGAGAAGGGTGCAAGGCAGAGGGGAGAAGGGTGTAAGGCAGAGGGGAGAAGGGTGCAAGGCGGAGGGGAGAGGGTGCAAGGTAGAGAAGGGTGCAAGGCGGAGGGGGAGAAGGGTGCAAGGCAGAGGGGAGAAGGATGCAAGGCAGAGGGGTGAATGGTGCAAGGCAGAGAAGAGAAGGATGCAAGGCAGAGAGGAGAAGGATGCAAGGAAGAGAGGAGAAGGGTGCAAGGTAGAGAAGGGTACAAGGCGGACGGGGAGAAGGGTGCAAGGCAGAGAGGAGAAGGTTGCAAGGTAGAGAAGGGTGTAAGATGGAGGAGGAGAAGGGTGCAAGGCAGAGGGGGAGAAGGGTGCAAGCAGAGGGGAGAAGGGTGCAAGGCAGAGAGGAGAAGGGTGCAAGGCAGAGGGGAGAAGGGTGCAAGACAGAGAAGAGAAGGGTGCAAGGCAGAGAGGAGAAGGGTGCAAGGCAGAGAGGAGAAGGGTGAAAGGCAGAGAGGAGAAGGGTGCAAGGCAGAAGGGTAAAAGGCAGAGAAGAGAAGGGTGCAAGGCAGAGGGGAGAAGGGTGCAAGGCAGAAGGGTGCAAAGGCAGAGGGGAGAAGGGTGCAAGGCGGAGGGGTAGAAGGGTGCAAGGCAGTGGGGGGAAGGGTGCAAGGCAGAGGGGAGAAGGGTGCAAGGCAGAGGGGAGAAGGGCGCAAGGCAGATAGGAGAAGGGCGCAAGGCAGAGAGGAGAAGGGTGCAAGGCGGAGGGAAGAAGGGTGCAAGGCAGAGGGGAGAAGGGTGAAAGGCAGAGGGGGGAATGGTGCAAGGCAGAGGGGGGGAAGGGTGCAACGGGGAGGGGGAGAAGGGTGCAACGGGGAGGGGGAGAAGGGTGCAACGGGGTGGGGGAGACGGGTGTAAGCAAAGGGGAGAAGGGTGCAAGGCAGAGAGGAGAAGGGTGCAAGGCAGAGGGGAGAATGGTGCAAGGCAGAGGGGAGAAGGGTGTAAGGCAGAGAGGAGAAGGGTGCAAGGCAGAGGGGAGAAGGGTGCAAGGCAGAGGGGAGAAGGGTGCAAGGCAGAGAGGAGAAGGGTGCAAGGCAGAGGGGAGAAGAGTGCAAGGTAGAGAAGAGTGCAATGCGGAGGGGAGAAGGGTGTAAGGCAGATGGGAGAATGGTGCAAGGTAGAAAAGGGTACAAGGCGGAGGTGGAGTACAGTGCAAGGCAGAGAGGAGAAGGGTGCAAGGGAGAAGGGTGCAAGGCAGAACGGTGCAAGACAGAGTGGAGAAGGGTGCAAGGCGGAGGGGAGAAGAGTGCAAGGTAGAGAAGGGTGCAAGGCGGAGGGGAGAAGGGTGTAAGGCAGAGGGGAGAATGGTGCAAGGTAGAAAAGGGTGCAAGGCGGAGGTGGAGTAGGGTACAAGGGGGAGGGGAGAAGGGTGCAAGGGGGAGGGGAGAATGGTTCAAGGCAGAGGGGAGAATGGTGCAAGGTAGAAAAGGGTGCAAGGCGGAGGTGGAGTAGGGTGCAAGGCAGAGGGGAGAAGGGTGCAAGGCAGAGGGGAGAAGGGTGCTAGGCAGAGGGGAGAAGGGTGCAAGGCTGAGGGGAGAAGGGTGCAAGGCAGAGGGGAGAAGGGTTCAAGGTAGAAAAGGGTGCAAGGCCGAGGTGGAGTAGGGTACAAGGGGGAGAAGGGTACAAGGGGGAGGGGAAAATGGTGCAAGGCAGAGGGGAGAATGGTGCTAGGTAGGAAAGGGTGCAAGGCAGAGGTGGTGTAGGGTGGAAGGCAGAGGGGAGAAGGGTGCAAGTCAGAGGGGAGAAGGGTGGAAGGCAGAGGGGAGAAGGGTGCAATGCAGAGGGGAGAATGGTGCAAGGCAGAAAAGGGTGCAAGGCGAAGGTGGAGTAGGGTACAAGGGGGAGGGGGAGAAGGGTGCAAGTGTGAGGGGGAAGGGTGCAAGAGGGAGGGCGAGAAGGGTGCAAGGCAGAGGGGAGAAGGGTGCAAGGGGGATGGTGATGAAGTTAAAAATGTGCCCCACTCCCCCCCCACCCCCCCGGAAACATGTCTCCGGGCGCCCATGCATGGAACGCACACTACTTTGTGAGGGAGAATGGAGCGAGAGAGAGAGTGGAGAGAGAGAGAGAGAGAGAGAGAGAGAGAGAGAGAGAGAATATACAGTGGAGAGAGAGAGAGAGTGGAGAGAGAGAGTAGAGAGAGACAGTGGAGAGAGAGTAGAGAGAGTGGAGAGAGTGAAGATAGACAGTAGAGAGAGAGAGAGCGTGGAGAGACAGTGGAGAGAGTGAGCTAGAGAGAGTGGAGAGAGAGAGAGTGGAGAGAGAGAGTGTAGAGAGACAGAGTGGAGAGAGAGGAGAGATTGGAGAGAGAGAGTGGAGAGAGAGTAGAGAGAGAGAGAGTAGAGAGAGAGTGGAGAGAGAGTGGAGGGAGACAGTGGGGAGAGAGAGTGGGGTGAGAGTGGAGAGAGAGTGGAGACAGAGTAGAGAGAGACAGTGAAGAGAGAGTAGAGAGAGATAGAAGGAAGAGAGGGTGGCGCGAGAGAGTGGAGAGAGGGTGGAGCGAGAGAGTGGAGAGGAGAGAGACAGTGGAGGGAGACAGTGGAGGGTGACAGTGGAGAGAGAGTTGAGAGAGAGAGAGATAGTGAGAGAGTGGAGAGAGAGAGTATAGAGAGAGAAAGTGGAGAGAGAGACAGTGGAGAGAGAGTGGAGTGAGAGACAGAGATAGAGTGGACAGAGTTGAGAGAGAGAATGGAGAGAGTGGAGAGAGAGAAGAGACTGACTGACTCCATGCAGTTTGCAGGGGGGCCCCCTCAAGTTTCGTTACGCCACTGGTCCAAGATTAGGGGTCCTGACACTGGTAATTTGAGATGTGAATTATGGCAACTCGTACAATTCATTACCTGTGTATACAACCAATAATGTATGTGTCATGATAGTGGACATTGCTAAGTGTAACCAGCACTGTTTGTTTTATTTTTTTAACAAATGACAATAAAAAACGTTTAAAAAAAAGATTGTGCATGTGAAAGAAGTGATCATCATAATTCTAAATAACAATGCTCTATCTCTGGTTGAGAATTTTTTTTAAAAACATGGATAGCCTCCAAGCAACATGTTCATTATCCAGAAGCTGGAGCTTCGTAGAAGTGGGATGACATTGTCTCAGCCCCCATTTCCGTAAAATCGGTAAGATCCAAACTTTCTTGCCTCCCAGTATAGTTCACAAAATAAAACAATATGTATAGAAGATTAGGACAACCAGTTGTCACATGGGCAAGGTTGTAACTCACTTGTCCAATTATTCAGAGTAGGAAAAGAGACAAGCCTATGTATTGTGCCCAGTCTGAATCTTATTATTAAAAACCTGTCATAGACACCCGGGACAAAGACTAAATATGGCTGCAGGCTAAAAGTTGTAAGAACCATCTGATGCTGCATCCCACTGGGCTCAGTAATTTCCCTTGCTAGTCTTTGGGACTCCCAGGTACGAGAGTACCTCTTTTCTTAGCGTTTTCCTGGAAATCAGGGTAATAATGTCAGGATTGGTGAAGTATTCCGGTTTGCCCATACCTTTAGTAAAAACTTGGATAAACTAAACTCAAGGTATCCTTTGTACCCCCATCTAATCTAAGACTCTCCTGCAATAACTCTCTGTTGAGGATGGTCTCATCACGCAACCAAATCCTATGCCACAAATCGATAGGCTCTAATTTGATAAGGTCGGATATGTGTGAGAGACCCAGTTCAGTGTGAGAAACCTAAGTGGAGGTACTAGAAGGGACCAATAAAATATATTTATAAAAATGATTTTCAACTGTTTGAATTGAATCGATGTTCGCAAAGCCCCAAATTCCTGCCCCATAGGTAACTGTTGTTACACATTTAGCTTTATATATTTTTTAAAGTTCTAGAGGTGGTTTGCGTACCAGCTTTTTTGCAAAGCTGGCTAATGTAGACGTGGTTCTAATTAGTGCCAGCTTTTTTGCTGCAACTGCCTGGGTCCAGGTATCATTATGACTAAATAAGATACCTAAATAAGAAAAGCTCTTAGTGGCAGTGATCTGGTTTCCCTCCACAAAAATATCCCTCCACTTTGGGATTTCGTGGCCACATCTCATTATAAACGTTTTTGAAATATTGATTCTGAGATCCAAATCCTTCATGAAGTTGTAAAAATTATTTAGGGTCTTTTGCAAGCCAATCTGGTTAGGAGACAGGATCACGGGATCATCCGCATATTACAATGCTGGAATGGGGCTATTACCTATCTGCGGTAAATCATCAACATGTTTAAGGAGTGCCTGCCCCAGTCAATTAATATAAAGGTTAAAAAGAAAGGGGGCTAGGACACAGCCTTGCCTAGCCCCCTTTCTTTCTTTTTTTTTTGAAAGCCTTTATTATATCGTTCAACACAAAATACAGAAGTAGCCCTGCATCAACAGGGGCCGTCACCACATGTATGCAGAATGTATCAGGAAATCCAATAACACAGCTCTTCAGCCGACAACCCATGGGTCCGGCAGCGGTAGAGGATAGACGATGTATTGAAAACATTTCGAGATTAAGGATATGCCTAAGGTTTCATTTTACATTGAACCCCCCCCCCCCAAAAAACAAGATAAAGAAGAAGATACAGGATATCCGGAGCTACACACTGGAGGTATAAAAATGCGGGTAGGCGTTAAAAGGCAGTCATGGATCAAGATAGACCAACAATAAAAATGCAAGCGCCAGTATGTTCACCAAGGGAGAAGAACAAAGCTACCTATCTATCATCATAACCACCCACCCCAAACCCCGCCCACACATATGCAGCAGGATGAGATCGAAAATATCGCTACCGGACCCTGCGAGAAAAAGAAAAGGGGCCATAGAACACAACAAAGGCAAAATAACAAACCCCCCCGCACCCCCCACCCTGCAACCCTGCAATGGCTACGGCCTACCCCACTAGCAGCGTGCCTGTCGCCCAGAGGAATACCCTAAAGAAAAGGAAAGAGAAGAAAGAAGGGGCCATAGAACAAAACAAAGGCAAAATAACAAACCCCCCCCACCACCCTGCACCCCTGCAATGGCTACGGCCTAACCCACTAGCAGCGTGCCTGTCGCCCAGAAACGTCCCTAAAAGAGAGAAGGAAAGAAGCGGAGGAGGAGAGACAAAAAAAACACACTCCCGGACTCCCTTACCCTCCACCAGACGCAACCACCCGGAAACAAGTGCAAAATAAATGTAACGAGATGCACAATCAATCCGGGAAGTACGAAACATACCACCCGACTCCCGCATTTCACAGGTCACAATCCCAGCAGCAGATTAAATTATTTTCACGTCTCCTAAAAAGTCCTACAAGTTAACCCTGGCCAGTACGAATGTCCACTGACAACCCAGGCCACTGCAACAATGAGAGAGGTAAGGTTTCCATGAAAGTTCAAGTCAGTATGAGCAAGCCAAATAAAGGATAAAAGTTCACGATCTCCACAGAGCAAGCGAGGAAGAGCGTGGAAGGATGATAAAACTTTCCAATAGTCACAGGCGATCTTGTCAAGGCAATCAAAGTTGTCCATAGTGATAGTCGGCGAGATAGGGTTCAAGCAAGGGACGCTGACAATGTCCACGGGCGCGCAATCTGTCTCATAGGAATCAGCAGCGCGAAAGGGATCCGGCGTCTGCACAGGGACCTCGAAGTTGGATACACGATGTTTCACTGGTGGCACCGCTGGCTGCGATGATGGCAAAAAGCCGCTGTCCGGTCTCCGGCAAAGAACATCCATTGTTACCGACAGTGCCTGGTAGTTGACGATGGTCTGTGAGTGGAGCGCTTTAATGGCCGCCATTACGGCGCGCAACGGTGGTGTGCCCTCCGTCCCCTCCATCTCCTCTCGTAAGCAACAGATCAGGTTGCGGACCCCGGAGGCCGGCTACTCCGGGGAAGCAGGCAAATCTGGAGCGGACAGCAACCATGGGCGCTCTCACCTCACAATTTTGCACCTTCGCCGCTGGTCGGGGCTCCCGTCCGCACCCCCGACAAGCTTACTATGTCTCCGGGCGTCGGATACAGGGCCGCAGCAAACGATGTGTCACGCCGTAGCGTGTGCGTTGCAGGCAGGACACAAAATCGCCGTTTAAAACTGGTAGATTATGTCCCCGTTCGGGAGACCGGACAGAGCCCAAGGTTCACAGCCGATGTTGTTCAATTCCAGCCTGGATGGGTTAGAAATCGAGGCCCCGGCTTCCACTCCCAGGTAGGCCGAAAACGAAACACGGCGCATCTCCGTCATCCGGTGTGATAAAAAGTTCGGGATTGCGCCTTCAGAGTCAGTCACTCCTCATATATACGGGAGTCTGGTCGGAAAACAGGATAACTTGCAGGATATACGAGCTGCTGGCGGAGGTCTACGGAGCCGGGAGCTTATGCGGCCATCTTGCTTGCTAGCGTAGCTCCTCCTCCCCTAACCCCCTTTCTAATCGGGAAGGCGGCAGTAGGCTCTCCTCCCAATCCAAATCGCACACATGATTTTGCTCCATTGTGGAGGAGAAAGATAACATTAATAATGTTTCTATCGACCCCCATCAATAGCATGGTCTCCCAGAGCTTTGAATGCTTTATGCAGTCAAAAGCTGCTGAGAGATCTACAAAGGCCAAATACAGGTTACCCTTTTTAGCCCTGGTGTACTTTCCCATAAAAATCTCTAGGTTTAGACTCTGTTCCACAGTCCCTAAACCTTCTCGGCAACCATATTGAAGATCTGATAACATTTGGTTTTCCTCAGCCCAGAGCTGCAGGCATTCTAAAATGGTATGTCCTACAACCTTAGCCATCGAGTCCAATAAGGAAATGGGCCTGTAGCAAGATGGGTCCTGTCGGTCCTCCTTTTCAAATATGGGGGCGATAGTGGATTCCACCCAAGTTGATGGAAAACCAGCCTTGCAGCTGGCATTAATTATTTGTGTAATTATTGTAACCCACAAGGTAACATTGGACTTGTACAGGTCCACAGGAATCCCATCTGGCCAAGAGACTTTCACACCTGCGCTTGCGGAGAGAGCCCTACTCACTTCATCAATTCCAAAGTCTAGGTTAGATATCTGGTTGATTGGTCCTAAATTTTTGCTAGCTTGACCAGTACTAGAGCTTGTCCCATTATATATTTTAGAGAAATGTTCGATCCATTGACCCTCTGAAATAGCTATTTCAATTGTTGGGCCTCCTACCGAGGTCAAAAATGGTGTTTAAACTGCTTTCCAGAAGGCAGCACTATCTTTTGAGTGTGCAGCTTCTGAAAGCTTCTCCCATGCCTATTTTCTAAGTGCATTCATCCTTACTTGAAGAGTCAATCTGTAGTTTTTTCTAGCTTGTCTAATATTAGTAATGTTCCTTGGAACGTTATGCACTTCCTGTTTCAGATTAGAGTGTGCGCAAGAGCAGTTTAAGTCAAACCATCGCTGGATAGCAGGCTTTTTGCCCCCTCGTTTGAACATTACATCCCGAACCGTAGCTGCCAAGTTTTAAAATGAGGACAGTATGCTCTCCGGGGATACTAATTCATTCAGGCAGATGTCCATGTCCAAACTATACCATGTAATTATTGTTTTGTTTACTGCCTCAGGATCCATCATATTCCAGCGGAGTGCATAGGCGTTGACTTTATCAAGTTTTAGGTTTGCCAGGGCCTCAACTGTCTCCTGGTTCTTTCTCCCCTGACCGCTCTCAGAAGGGTCAGCGTGATACATAAGGGAAAGTGATCGCTCAGTGACATTGTGTCAACTTTAAAAGTGAGTAGTCTAGAGGCACAGCTATTTGACAACAAAATATAATCTATTATGGAGCAGTGGCCCCCACTATTATAAGTCTGCGTCATAATAACATATCTTTTACATAGATCATTAGCAAAGCCTAGATCTAGGTTAAACACCAGTTCGTTAAAAAACTCCCCTGTACCCTGGTGACAGAAGAGAGTATTATGTATACCTTCTAACTCATTGAAGCCACATATCCTATCGTCCTCAAAGGGACACAAGGCACAATTAAAGTCCCCTCATACAATAAGCATATTTACAGGTCCCTTTACATTACACATTGTTTTTTATCTCTTTACAAAGTGTGTTAACCACCTTAGAGGCACTATCGGGTGGAATATTGTTATAAAAATTGACCAGAGTTATTAAATTAGAAGCAGTTGAGTGCAGGGTTAAAAGTTGATAGTACGGGGACACAAGCTGAGATGCAGTCTTGACAAAGTTTAGCTTATTACTCACATATATGCAAAGCCTACCTTTGGCTCTGCCGTGGGAGCCCCCTATCGCATAGGTGTTAAATGTTCTATAGCCATTCAAGTGAATAGGATCCTTTAACCAAGTTTCTTGTAGACAGATAATTTCCTGTTTTAATACATATTCATACCATAAAGGATTGCTAATCTTGGAATACAGACCAGCTATATTCCAGGATACAAGGCTACACCCAGGGTTCATATTAGCAATGGAAGAGCTAGCTACCCCCCGATCAGGCACATTATCAGCATCATTAGGTCCCACATGCCCTACTTTGGGCCATGAAATGAGTGAGGATTGTGGTGATGTTTGATCTGAAGGTGGTAAGCCATTTGGAGAACCCTCATCCCCAATAGTATGCATGGGTAGGAGACCCAGGGGGAGGGTCGGTGTCCCGAGAGGGAACACATTGTCATATGGTTCAACCACTGTACATTGTTCAAGGGGTATAGAATTTTGCACTTATGCTGAAGTACAAGTCCTATATTTATGGATTCTCACCCTGTCTCCCAGCTGCCTAACTTGCCCACTGGTAGAACTATGGTACTTTCTCGCATGTGGTTGTCAATCGATGTCATCCAACGTGCAGAAGATATCAAAACGGTTACTGGTTGGAACAGTATATCTAATGTGATTACCATAAGAGGGGACCTTCTCGCTGGAAACATGCCATAAGTTGGTCGATAGGGCATGAGAAAGGGGAGGGTAAAAGTGCCCTAAGGGTAGTATAGCCGGCTCATCCAATCTAACTGGCCCATTGCCAGCCCTTTCCAAGATTAAATGAACAAAGTCCGGGGACCTAAATGATATAACAATACAATCCACTTTAAGCTGCTTCCTAGATTGACCCACCCAACCAATTCTGCTTGCAATCTTATATTCTGAGTATAAAAGATTTATATTGATCCCAGTCCTGCACTAAGGAAATGGAGAGATTTATTCCACAGGGTAGACCAGTGCTCACTGTTACTAGCTGGCAGTGTAGGGATATGTGTCACTACCACAGTGTAAGGTATTGCATCTGGGGGTAAATGTAGATTTGTGACTGTAATCGGGGTGGCGTCACAGGCGGGGGGCTTTCTTCTTGTCGAAGTTGGGGGCGGACTCCCAGGTTGTATAGGATTTTCCCTACTTATGTTGTTACTTAGGTTGTTACTGGGTGGTCCCTGTGAGGGTAGGGCATGACCTTGAGAGGCGCCTCCACTAGAAATAGATGTTGAGGGCACTACACCTGTGCTCTCCTTATTACTGGGCCATAAATTCTGCCTAACAGGGGCACCTGGGATGGAATTTAATGGTTCTTTTTCAAGAAGACCCTTATCGTGGCTGCTACACTCAGGCTGATACCTAGCTGCGTTAACCACTTCAGTCCTCCCCGCATTTACCAGTAATAATTGTGAGGGAGTTGAAAGAATTGTTACCAAATTGGCTAAGCTGGTCTCAATATGATTAAGTTTTGGATTATAGGATTAAGAAGAAGAGATAACATTAATTCCATTTTACAGGAAGAATCCTCATTTGATGAATTAGTTGAGGATTCCACGGTAGCCCCCTCAATCATGGCCGATGTTTTGCCTTGAATGTGCTCAATGTGAGACTGGGAGGGTTTCCGACCTATATGTTTCTGCATGGTTTAATTTATTTTTTTGTTGCCCTGCCCTTTCCTTTTTTTGGATGGAGGCGCTAGGGTATGACCTTTGCACTCTTAGCCTTTTGACCCCTGATTGTAACTGTAGGGCCAGGGATACTCCCACTAATTGCCAATGATTTCAAGGCTGCTAACCCTTGACCTGTAACAACCAGACCGTTTGAGGGAGAAGAGACCTCCACAATCTCCTCAATCTCCCCCATGCTCGACGGGAGCGAAATGAGTGGTAGGGATTTTTGCATCGGTAGACATTGGGGGTCTAAGGATAGTCTCCTTTCGGTGAGTTCAATTTCATGTACTAATACAGATTCTGCCCTTTTCAGGAAGGTGTCCAAAGTCCCCACAACTCCTTGCCCAGGTGTTAATTTTTTACTCATGCTGAGGTCCCGCAAGTCAATACAAATTGCCCCTATGAGACGGGGCAATTTTACAACAGTACCTTATCGTTCTGTAGTCCCGGCCGTGCGTTCTCCAGTTTGTCTGGTCAATAATGTAGCTGTGCCCAGCCTCCTTCAGGTTCTGACGGGTGCAGACGGGCCCGCCCTTGGCCCGGGCTTCACCGGGGCGCGGCCTGGGCACTCCTGCACGTGTCCCATGCTGCAGGAGCCCTGGACAGTTTTTATGCACCTCTGGGCCCGTCCCCTTCCAGCTTCCTGCTGGTGCCTCCTGGCGCAGAGCCTTGTGGGAGATGGAGTCCCCCAAAACCAAGTGCGGCGTGCCTGGTTGTGGGTCTGGACCCCAGAGACAAAGTGCAAGGTGCGGCGTCCCCCAGAACAAAGTGCAGCGTGCCTACTTGCAGGTCAGGAGTCCATGAACAAAGTGTAGAGTGCGGCGTTGATACAGGCAGGGCTCATAGGCAGCTTCTATTGTGAAGTAGGAGGCGGGGAGCCGGTGGGACCGTGGGGGCAATGGGGCTCCTTCCACGGTCCCAAACAGTGAGGCCAGGCCCCGTGGGATGGGGTCCCCGGGGCCACAAATGGCCTGGGAGGGGGCCCCTCCCCTCTAATTATTAAAAAAAGACAGGCCGGCCCCAGGGAATGGGGTTTCCAGGGGATGAGGTTCCTGGGGTCAGAGGTGGCTCGAGAGGGGGGCCACGCGGCCCCACTCCCCTTAAAAAATTTTTTTTTTAAAAAGGACAGGCCGGCCCTGGTGGATGGGGCCCCCGGGGCCAAAAATGGCCCGGGAGAGGGGCCGAGCAATCTCCTTCCCTTTAAAAAAAAATAAACTAGATTTGGGCATGCCCCGGAGGATGGGGTCCCATACAGTAAAATCACAATAGAAGCTGCTTATGAGTAAGATGTTGGAGCCTAGAAATGTGTCAGGCGTAATGAGTTGATATACCGGAATGCTCAAGCTGGTTTTCCTTGTTACAATAAACCGGATGTTTTCATATGTTGTCGAGTGCATCCTTGAAGCTTTCAGGCGTTTGGGGATTATATATATATACTTTACTTACCCCCATTGCAATATAAGATCAGCCCACAGCATTCTGGACTCTGTAGTTCTGACGCACTGGGCGTCCTACAGCGAGACCCGACCAACAATCAAGAACACATGCTGCAGGGGGGGCGGAGCTACCTTTTCATCGAGCAGGAGGAGGAAAGGTATTTAAACCGTTCACACTGTCTGCCTCCTGTGAAACCATTTGGCGCTGACGAAGGCAAACCCATGCCGAAATGCATCCGCCCTGACATTTGGTTTAAATTGGCAAATAAAGATCATCCTCCGCAGACTCCCCTGTGTGGTCTCTCTCCTTCTTTGCTTCAGAGAGGATTCTGCTCATGTTACAAGCGCGGGTTCCAGTAACGCGCTCTGAGAGATCCCTGTGCCTCGAGTGGACCGGACCAAGCTGGCTTTCCCGCGTTAGTGGTGAAATTTCGTTTTCCAGGGTACTGGGATGGTCTGGTTCCCATACAAAGAACCGGCAAGAAAAATTGGCAGTGCTGCGAGCCACTGTGCCCCACGTTGGGTGAGCTGAAATTTCAGTCCTACCCCTGCCTAATGTGTTGCTGGGACTTTGCATATGTGCACAGTACGGGGAGCTGAGGAGGTTACAGCCATGAACATTATATTTGAAAAGGGCCCGCCTGACTTTACTTACCCCCATTGCAATATAAGATCAGCCCACAGCATTCTGGACTCTGTAGTTCTGACGCACTGGGCGTCCTACAGCGAGACCCGACCAACAATCAAGAACACATGCTGCAGGGGGGGGCGGAGCTACCTTTTCATCGAGCAGGAGGAGGAAAGGTATTTAAACCGTTCACACTGTCTGCCTCCTGTGAAACCATTTGGCGCTGACGAAGGCAAACCCATGCCGAAATGCATCCGCCCTGACATTTGGTTTAAATTGGCAAATAAAGATCATCCTCCGCAGACTCCCCTGTGTGGTCTCTCTCCTTCTTTGCTTCAGAGATGATTCTGCTCATATATATATATATATATATATATATCACGAAACAAACGGCGTCCCAAAGAGCACTCAGCAATACATCACAGGAGTCGTAGGTCGTATGCCAAAGCAAAGGGTTTATTAATTCATAAACCTTGTGATGCGTTTCGCGCTTACAAAGCGCTTGTTCACACAAAGTTTGTAACTTTCAATCATGCTTTATGGACACAAACACTTCCGTGTAGATGGACATGAAAAGAGTACTGCAAACAACCGCCATATTGGGTAATACAAAGAGCTATTGACAAAGTCAAGCTTATTACTCGAGAATCCCTCGAGAATCCCTGTTAAAAAGCCCTGATCCTCTAGAAACTATGTTTGGTGTTAAAGGTCGTTATAAATCTAGGAGAAACCTGAACGCTTCGCGTTTTGTCTAAATTCTTCTGCTTCTGAGTTCTAGATGGTTCAAAGAGTATATTTTGTCTGATCAACTTTCTGGCCTTATTAGATGCACCTTTAAGGATCGTCTCCTTATACCCTCTTTGAATGAATCTCTGGATCATTTCAGTTTCAATCTTGTCATACTGCTCATCACTGCTGCAAGTGCGCCTCGCTCTATAAAATTCCCCAAATGGAATACTCCTTATAAGAGCTGTTGGATGGGCGCTTCCTGCATGCAGGATTGAGTTTCCTGCATTTGTCTTGCGGAACACTGAGGTTTCTAATTTACAGTCGGTTGGGGTGAATCTAATATCAAGGAAATCTATTGTCTTTTTGCTAGAGTTCCCCACGAATTCTAGATTTAATGAATTCTGGTTTAGCTCATCTATGAATAGATCGATTGATGTCTCTGTGCCCTGCCACAACACGAAGACATCGTCGATATATCTGACCCATAATAGAATATGTTCCGTCCAGTGATCAAGGGGACCCCCTCTGAGCACCCGCTCCTCCCACCAGCCGAGATGTAAATTGGCATAGGTGGGGGCAAAGCAGGTGCCCATCACGGTCCCCCTCTCCTGGAGATAAAGATCACTGCCAAAAAGAAAAATATTTTTCGTTAGACACCATTCCATGATTTCGAGAATCATTCTATTCTGTGAAACAAGTCGTGCCGGTCTCAAATTAAGATAGTGCTCACACGCCCTCAACCCATCTACATGTCTTATGCTTATGTATAGTGTAGAAATATCTAATGTTAAAAGAACCATCGTTTCAGGATCCCAACATACATCATATATACACTTCAAAAAATCAGTTGAGTCTTTCAAATAAGAAGGGAGTGATCTGACAATAGAATTCAAGAAATAGTCAATATACCGCGATGCATTCTCAAAAAGGCTTCCACATGAAGAGATGATGGGCCTCCCTGGTGGGCTAGTGGCATTTTTATGAATCTTTGGTAACATATAGAAGACCGGAACCACTGAATTGTCCTGTTTTATGAACTTATGCTCATCCCAGCTGAGTAGTCCATTTTCTTTCCAGTGGTCCAGTCTTCCCTGAAATTCAATTATCACATTGTCATATTCCTTGGGGCTTATTTTCTTATAGCAACTACAATCTTGCAATTGACTGAGTGCCTCCTTCTTATATTGTTCTTTCCCCCAAAGAACCACATTGCCTCCTTTGTCAGAAGGTTTCACTAGAAGTCCATCCTCCATCTATAATTTTTTCACTGTTTTGTGGAAAAGCGCCTTTTCTGGGTTTATTTTATATTTTCTCTGATTATCCTGAAAATATAAATTTTTCAAATCTCTTGTTATATTCTCCCCGAACAGGTCCACATTATCTCTCATAGTTTGTGGGAGAAACTTTGAGGGAGCTCTGAACGTTGTATGATCACTTGCTTGTAAAATGTTCTCTTGTTCGATATTGTCATCCCTTACTGGTTGGGAGGTATCATCCATAAGTACCATCATATCAGTTAATGCCGGAAGGTCATTAACATTGAGGAAGGTTGAAGGGGTGTCTGATATAGTTTCAAAGTCTGGCTGCTGACTATTAGTTCTTCCAGCATGTAACTTTATCAATTTTAATTTTCTAGTAAACCGATAGAGGTCCATCCTACTATTTGGATAATTAAACTCGTTTGTATCACAGTAAGACAGACCTAATTTTAGGATTTTCTCATCTTCCTGAGTCAACACCACAGAGCTCAAATTAATGATAGTAGTGTCATTATCCATGATTTCAGTTACTTCTTGGTATTCGAGCGCAAGGCTCTTTTTGTTTGCCAGCCTTGTGCTCCGCCTGTACCCCTCGCCTCCTCTTCTTTGCTGTATTTTCCTCTGCCCCTTCCCCATCCTCTTCCCTTTCCCATGCGATGATCGGACTGTTGTTCCATGGTTCATAAAACGGAACTCATCTGTGACGGGCAATCGTACATCACTTGGTCCCTGTTGGCTTCCATCATCAGATTCCTGTTCGGAGCCAGTTTCCGAACTTGCATCACCTTGCAGCGGTGTCTGTTGAACAGCTTGCCCACTAAAGATTTTCCGACGTCTGGCCATATCAAAATTTTTAGCAAAAGTATATATGCGTCCTGATTCATAATCGATCCGATCTCTTATGAATTTTGTGGATTTCCTGTCCTTGATTCGTTTCTCATATTTATCCAGCCTTATTTTCAAGTCCGTTTTGAATTTTCCAATTCTGGTTTTATCATCATGTGTTTCTAGGGTCTCAGAAAGTTCTTTCAATTTCTCGACCACTTCCAATCGTTCCTTTTCGGCATGTTTAAGGAGCATTTCCATCATGTTTCTTGAGCTGGCCGCACTGTTCTCAGCCCACGCTTCAAGTAACTCAATATCAGGATTTTCTGAGGATGGTGAAATCATTATTCTTAATCCTCGTGGGATTCGGCCAACTTCTAAATAACGGCGTAATGACGCTACCTCCCACCAACGTGAGATTTCTCTCTTTTTTAATTTCTCAAAGCTTTGTAGATTTTTGTTTAAGTCCGAATTTGCAGTGGGGGGAGCAGCTGCTCCTCCTCCCCTCTGTATTGGTTGCACAGTGTCTTCAAATAACTTCGCAGCCTCGAGCTCTCTAGCTGCATTCTCTTCTTCACTCATAGTTTAGCCTTTTTGATATCCACTCGGTATTTTCCTCCCAGGTATTACCCGCTGTGTTATTCGCGGGTGAATCGTCACTCTGCCTCGAGGCTCGATCAGACTGAAAATTGCCGTTTCCAGCTCCCGTTTACCCAGATGCGATAACCCACAATTAAGTGCTGCGAAAGTCGAGTCGGGTACACTCACCGAAACTCTTGGATCCTCCGATCCCTGAGCAGCAGCAGTTCACCACGGCTCCGTTCGCGTCACACCAGTTGGCTCTGCAATTCCACTGGGCTGTTCATGGGGGGCGCGCCTTTCTCCTGTTACTTTTCACAGATTTGGCGATTTACTCTGGCGTGCTGCCAAAGCGCTGGCGGTGCCGGTCACGCGACGATCAGCCACGTCGCTGTCTATTTGAAATAGGATTTTCTTTCGTATTTTCAAAGAAATCATCCGGCACTCGTGGATATCTTTCAATCAGGCTTTTATTTTGTGTTTGCTACATCCATCAACGCGTTTCGGGAGTCATGCTCCCTTGATCACGATGTTTGTGCTGCCATTGAAAGCTTCTACAAATACACAGGTAAGGTAGTGAACAGCGTAAAAAGACCATAAAGGACTAAGCAAGTTGCCTGTTAATGAAGAGGCCATTTTAACACTTTCAAACTAAAAGAACTTTTGTGCAGTGACAATAAAAAGATACTAACTGTTTTGGCGCAAAACTTAAAAAACAGGGTATCAATTGTAAATATTCCTTCTTAAAATATGCAAGTGTATTACGAACATCATTTTCGATAGTTCAAGCAGTAACGGTTCAACAATTTTCTTGGTCAGTGCCCCTAAGCTGTGCTTGCCTTGGTAAATTTATAAAAGAGGATTATTTACAATTTCATATCTTACACTGTACAATCTCTGTTCTCATTTCATTACTTGAATTTAGACCTCAGACAACAGATTCCATCATCTATCTCAGTTTGCTTTGTGGCTAAATTACATGTATTCAATTGGAATGAGAAAAAAATTACTAGTAATGCTCTTCTATTTCTAACCACCTCATTATATGTATATATATATATATATATATATATATATATATATATATATATATATATATATATATATATATATATATATCTTCTGTGAAGATGAACAGGTTATAACGGAAACCGTCCAGGAATCAGGAAACGCAGCGAGCACAACAGGCAGAGGCCTTAAACAAATACTTTTTACGTATGAAAAGCTTCTGAAAAAAGAGATCGACCGATGGTCGGATGTTTCCTCCCTGAACAACTATATCGAAGTCGGCAGAGTGCCCAGAGGACTTCGTATCTTGATTATACCCACGTATTAGAACCCACACCCAAAGTTGTTGGAGGACTGGTCAGGGTTAATGGCTAACACCTGCAAAAACATGCCATGTCTCTTATCAAAGTATGCGGTAATTGAACTCAAACAGGTACTCAAAGAGATCGAACAAATTAAAGATGAACTTGACAAGCATAGCGTTCAAGGAGAAATCAAACTAGCACTTGACCAGATGGAGGGGACACTCGAGAAATATGAGGAAGAGATCAAACAAAAAAAGAAAAGGAAATTTCTAAGAGATAAGATTGATTATGTCAGCGGCACAATACTGACTTTTGGCAGGAAATATGACAGCGCAATCAGACAATTCAAACAGTTGAACACAGTGCACCAACAGGAAGCTGCATCGTTTGAATCAGGCTCTGAGATATACTCTGACTTCGAAGACCAACCAGATATGGCAAGAAGAGATGTCCCGACTTTCAGACCCCTGGAAGAATAGCGTTTTTTACAAACGAGCATGACTCGGAGAGTAAGGCTACCTGAGACAACCCGTGGAACCGGAAGGGGAAGAGGAAGAGGACAAGGAGGGGAGGAAGAAAGCACAAAAGGAAGAGGACAAGGAGGGGAGGAAGAAAGCACAACAAATACAATGCCGCATGGGAGGCAAACACGGCAATCCAGACGGAAGTAATGGGTGAGCAAAGCCTTACAGTGTTGAACTTATCCTCTCACAAACTAACAGTGGCAGAGAAATCGCTGCTGGAGCTGGGACTCTCATTCTGTCCCATGGCGAACTACTTTGACTATGGTAAAACTAGAATTGATGTATTTTTGTTTGTCAGGAAATTGAAATTGATGAAAATGTTCATGATGAAAAAGAAACGTGCCGTTGACTGCAGTTTGACAGAGGGAGGTTGGGAACTACATGCTTCCAAAAACATTTCTCTAGAAAATATTGAGGATATGGCACATGCAGTAGAACTATGTGGTGGCACTACAGAGGGCCTAAGTGAACGTGAAATGTTAGAACAGATGGGCCTTCTACTAGGAGGAACAACACCTACTAGATTTAGACCTAAATCTACCTATAATCCTAATCCACCACATGATGAATTAGATACCTTCCAGGAGGTGGTTATCGCAGACCTCATGAAGATCTGGGAGAGGAGCAAAAATCAACATGCCCACAATCTAACACATGAACAACGCGTAGCGTTGAACACTTTGAACGCTGACCCAGGGTTTGTAATCAAACCATCAGATAAGGGGGGCAACGTGGTCCTCTGGGACATTAACCTGTACAGCCAGGAGGCCAACAGACAACTGATTCTCTCAGGAAATTATGTTAGATCTAACAAAGAGGAGTATGCCTCAGCAGTAAGAACTTACCATGAGCAATTGGGACATTGGAGGGGTCAGGAATTGATTGAGGAAGCATAATTCAAATGCCTTCTCTCCAAACATCCTGTTGCACCATGCTTCTACATGCTGCCCAAAGTCCACAAGGATGCCCACAACCCCCCTGGACGGTCAATAATATCGGCCAATGGCAGCCTCCTAGAAAACACCTCTATTTTCCTAGATGCTTTTTTATTCCCATATGTTTTGAATAATAAGCTCGAGGGAATTGTGTGGCAAGAGAATTTCTGGCTGGTAACTATAGATGTAGTAACACTATACACCTGCATCAAACACACCGATGGGGTACAGGCATGTAAGCATTTCTTCAGGGAGATGTTCTAGTATCTGAGTGTAGGACTAGCCAAAGAACTTACAAGGATGGCTCTCGACAATCAAGAGCTTTCCACTTAGTGACAGTAGACATGCTCGCCGATGCTCTCTGTCAACATCCGTGTAAAATGACAGGGAATTTAGAAGTCGACCTGACGTCGGTCCAGAACTGGCTTCAGGCAAGATTTGAGGAGCTTGCCCCTCTGAAGCCAGCTAGAATAGCTCCCTGCCATGACTCCGCTCCTTGGTTTACCTCCACTCTTCGAAAAACGCGCCAAGACTGTAAAAAGGCGGAAAGACTCTGGCGGCGCAAGTACGATCTTGTGGAGAAAATCAAGTACAGGGACGTCATAAAACTATACCACAAACAGATTGCTGAAGCTAAAAAGAATTATCTTGAGCATAGAATAGATCAAGCTGATAACATGAGTCGGGAATTGTTTAGAATTGTGAAGGAATTCGTGGATCCTGCTGCAGGCGCCCGTATACACTCCCACACTAAAGAGTGGATCAGGCAGCTTGCCGACTTTTTTGTCACAAAGATTACAAAGATTCAGGACTCGTTTCCCGCTGTGGAGCCCTTGATGGATGTTGTTGCCTCAGGGTGTAATAAGAAGCTGGTACCATCCTTAGAGGCAGAGTCCGGGCCCACTTTATCGGCTTTTCCCCAGCTGTCCTGTGAAACATCGCTTGAGCTACTATCCCGGTTGCAATCGGGCTCACCTCTGGATGCTTGTCCAGCAAAATGTCTGGGCAAGGTGGCTTCAGCTGTAAACAGCTTGCTGAACCCCTTGCTTAATTTGTCACTGAGCTCCGGGGTGGTTCCTCAAGAATGGAAGCACGCTCTTATCCTGCCGCTAATCAAAAAACCTCTGCTAGATCCCTTGCAGCTGGCCAACTATAGACCGATCTCCCTCCTCCCTGCTCTGGCGAAGGTGGTGGAGAAACATGTTCAGCATACTCTTACCACCTTCATTGAGAATAACAAACTGCTACATGACTCCCAATCCGGTTTCCGTGCGAATTACAGCACGGAGACAGCCCTCGTGGAGGTGACCGACGCCATCAGGGAGACGCTCGATCAGGGGGGAAAGGCTATGTTGGTCTTGCTGGACCTGTCGGCGGCATTCGACACCGTCCCTCACGCAGGTCTCCTTCTAAGACTCAGGGAGATAGGATTGCGGGGGACGGTGTTGGATTGGTTTCAATCCTTCTTAGCCGACCGTCGACAGGTGATCTGGGCTCCACCGTTCTCCGCGGAAATGCCTTCGCTAGAGGTGGGGGTGCCTCAAGGATCCATCCTGAACCCCACCATCTTTAACATCTATATGGCCCCTCTGGCGGAGGTTGCGGAGGCATTTGGAGCCCGGGTCATTTCATACGCTGATGACACCCAGCTCCTGTTTACTTACAAGAAGGGAGAGGTCTTCGACGGCGGCAGAATTAGAGACTGTCTGAGTGCAGTCTTTGCGTGGTTTCAGCGGCACAGCCTGAAATGCAACTCGGATAAGTCCGAGCTGCTTTTTTTCGGCTGTGCCCCCGATCCTGGCTGGAAGTCGTGGTGGCCCCCGGACATGTTTCCACCTGAGAAGCCATCTTCCCAAGTAAAAAACCTTGGAGTTGTGTTGGATGATGATCTCTCTTTTCGTCCACACATTATGGGACTATCAGGGAAATGTTTCAGCATCCTCAAGATGCTCAGGAAATTCTTCCCACTGCTCTCTCTGCAATACCGCAAGAATGTAGTTCAAGCGCTTGTGGGATCTCGTTTGGACTATGCAAACGCGCTTTTTGCAGGATTGCCTAAATATCTTTTGTCCAGATTGCAAATCGTTCAAAATTCGGCGGCCAGAGCCATCTTTGGCCTGCCGAGGAGAGCCAGTGCCTCTTTGCTGCGGGTTAGGTTGCATTGGTTACCGATGTCCAGCAGAATTAGGTTTAAAATCCTCACGCTGGCGTTTAAAGCCCTCCACTCTACTGGTCCCAATTACCTCAGGAAGCGTATTGCTTTCTATGTTCCACGGAGGACGTTAAGGTCAGCTGACTTGGCTAAAGTGGAGTTGCCTGCGGCCAAACGAGTTCGGATGGGAGGCCGGTCTTTTCAGTACATGGTAGCTCGCTTTTGGAATGAGCTCCCTCTCTCCCTCCGCAAAGCTAATAACCTTCTGGCTTTTAGGAGGGAGCTGAAGACCGTGCTCTTTTCCGTGTAATCACTGCGACTGTAGTGTGTCTGCCTTTGGATTTCTGGGTTTTTCAGGCCTCTTTTGCTAAAGCGCCGGGACACCCTTTGGGGTAGCCGTGCGCTCAAAAAGTACGGCTATAACATAACATAACATAACATAACAGATCAATATTTCTGTATGATCAAACTCAAATGTTACTTGATATGTTGACCTTTTGACTGACTCACAACTTTTTCCTGTTTGAAGATGAGTGGCACAAACAGCAGGTGGGCACAGCGATGGGAAGTTGCTTTGCGCCGAGCTACACGTGTATGATGATGGGATGGTGGGAGGAGCAAATGTTGTGGACGGATGCGAATGCATGTATGATGAAACACATTGTATTTTACACCAGATGACATCTTTGTGATCTGGGATGGGACAAAGATGGATTTAGTTAAGTTCCTCAGGACCCTTGACAACAATGGAGTTAATCTCCGTTTTCAAAATCACTGAAAACTCGCTAACTACCAACCTCTATAGGAAGCCTACCACAGGGAATAGCATTTTACATGCTAGAAGCCACCATCCTCCAAACCTAAAATGGAGTATCCCGTATGGGGAATTATTAAGGGCAAAAATAAACTGCAACTCCCCAGAATCTTTTGAGAGGGAAAAGACTACTATGATGTCTAGATTTAAAGCAAGGGGTTACCCTGAGAAAGTCCTGTTTAATGCTAGACAGAAAGCAGCCGCCAAGGAGAGACCTACCCTATTGGTCAAGAGACCAGTAAACAAGAATTCCAGCAACAATATCGGGATGATAACCACATACAATGTGGAGGCAGGGGCAGTGCGTGAAACTCTCAAGAAACACTGGCACTTAGTTTAGAATGACCAGATCATAGGACCCTCAGTACAGCCACAAGTAACCTTTAGGAAAGCACGCTCCCTGGAGGACATGTTGGTCCAGAGCTACATGGGGGCGCAAAAAAATTAACTTGGATACGGCAACAGAAGGGCTTTTTTAAGTGTGGAAAATGCAAAGCCTGTGGCACAAGCAGAAATATCAAGACCTATCCACAAGCAAAACAGGGAACATAACGAAATTCATGAACTGTAACACAGATTTTTGTGTGTATGCGATTGTATGCCTGTGTTCCATGATGTATGTTGGTAGCACAATTTTTCCCATGGAAAAGCGCAATCTGGAACACATGAGAGCGATAAAGAATGTTGGTCTGAACTACTCGACCGCACGACATTGGCTGAGATACCATGACAAAAATGTTAACTGCTTCTCTTTCTTTGGCATTGACAGGGTCCCGCAAACCACAGAGGGGTAGACCGCGAAAAGCTACTCAGAATTTTTGAGTCCCAGTACATCGTCATGCTAGAGACTAAGAACCCTTTTGGGTTGAACGAGGATGAGGAACTTCATGTCCATATTGGATGGGTACCCAACCTTTTACTATCCCTGCTGCTCTCGCTGTGATACTGGTTTTCTCTGCATTTGCTGTGTCTCCAGGGCGGGGGGGACCCCCATCCAGACGCAGCACCACCAGGTTCGAAAATTTCACATGGAGCATAGTCCACCAGAGCATAGTGTGATGCAACACCATGCACTCCACTTGGAACATTAATATAATTCTGAACAATGTTTCGGACAAATTTGACGACTTAATTCAGGACTGGTATGCCCCATTGCAAACTCCTTGCTCTCCTTTGTCGTTTAGTTTCATTTTAGTGTTGTATGCACCATATACACACAAATACCACCGGTCACTCCTTTTTTTAAGTGAGGCTCCGGTGTGAATAACCCCCCTCACTTTCCTAAGTTTAGACTTTCTTGTATTCTCATGTTTTTAACTACACCTGTAGGGTAGTTGGCTGGTAGGAGTCTGGACGGCAATCCCTCGGTCGTGCCCGGGATCACTTTCTCTCAAGGACCATGCGCAGTGCTTTCCTGGGATATACACCCATGGCCACTTGGTCTGGAATCAGTACACTGACTATGAGTATTTAGCCAGGAATATGAATAATAACATTTCTGTCAGGGGGTGCCAATAATGCTGAAATACCACTAGGTTTGTAAAAATATACACAGTGATCATGCAGCAAGGATATTGTAGCCAAAACCTTGAAATGCTGGGTTTTTTACTGTCTGACAGTTTTTATCCCTCAAACATCAGAGTAAAATACGTAATTAACTGTATTTGCATATTTACTTTGCTATAAATGCGTTGTTTCTTTTCTCTGGTAAAATGAAAGACAATGTTACCGTATATTGCTGCTAGGATGTGTAAAAACACACATTACCTAAGTCTGCCTTCTAGCTCTATCAGGAAGCTGCTGGTCCATTTTCTATGTTTATGACATTCCCTTCTTAATGGTGGTTTGCACTGTAACTTTTGGCTTGAGAAGAAGAGCGTCTGCTCGAAACGCGTCGCCACTAATACACCTTTAAGCAAAACGAAGCCTGGTGTGCGAGTTTTCTTTCCTGCTATCGACTGTTTAGCGGAATTTCCATATATATATATATATATATATATATATATATATATATATATATATATATATATATATATCACCTACTGGAGGTCGCCAGAAGTAGTTATAGGTAGGACCTTGTTTGTATTTAAAAAGCATTTTTTCTTTTCCCAATAAATTTAACGTGGGTTGATGAATTTTGCAAAATTTTCCTAACTAGTGGGGCGCTCTGATCAGCTCCTGTCATGAAAGTTTCAAGGTGAATCAGGGCTGAGAAAAAAGGGGGCTCCCAAAACACGTTTTCCCCATGTTATTTTCCATAGGAAACTTTAGACAAAGCTACAGCCCGAACTGCTGAACGGAATTACACCAATTTTGGCAAAAAGTTAGGTCTTAGTTCAGAAAGATCCAGTTTTTTTAAATTGCGTAAATCTGTTCAGTAGTTGCTGAGAAATTAGAAATTAGAAGAAGAAAAAGTTTCGATATCTGGGGCAGCGGTGGGTTCGTGAACCATCCACAGCATGAGCTTCATTCTCATTGGCTGCCAACACTCCAAACCAGGAACTGTTGACAGCCATTTTGTGACTCGGTAGAACCGAGTCAGAAGATATCTGTTGAAAAAAGGATGAAAAAGAAGAAAAGGGGGCATGGTAGGAACACCCTGACCCCCTTGGCCTGCTGAGGGGGTCCCACAAGGACACCCCAGGTCCAAAAAAGGCATTTTTAAAATAATTTCGGCCGAATTCGTGCTGGGGTCAAGAATTCCGCTGAAATTGTAAAAAAAACTTCATTTTAATGAGGGCCCTGGGTGGACCAGGTCCCAGGGGCATTGCCCCAAAAATTAATAATGGGGCCTGAGGGGACCCCTGCAGTCCCAGAAAATGCTCTATTTAAAAAAATTTAAAAATCTGTGTGGGGTGACTCGAGCCCCCCACACGCCCGGGGACCACCACCTCCCTGTGGCTCTAATTTAGAAAAAATAACCTGTGTGGGGGCCTCGAGCCCCCCACATGCTCTGGGGACCACCACTTCCCCAGGGTACTAAGTATGCAAATGTGGGGGTCCGTTATGGACCCCCGGGAACTACCACCTCCCTAGGGATTTGCACACACACATTGGGAGGCGGGACCGCGTGGCCCCCCTACTGGAGCCCTTGATGGCCCGGGGTACCCACCCCCGGGACACTGCTGTTTGCTATGTCAGGGTGGGAGCCAACTGCCATAGCAAAGTCCTGCTTTGCTTCATTGAAGCGAGAGCAGGAAAACCTGCTCTCGCTTCAATGAAGCAAAGCAGGATTGCTTTTCCTCAAGGGGAGCTGCATGTCAGCAGCTCTCCTTGTGGATAAGCAATGTCGTCTCCCGCAGGAGGCGGGGAGCTGGCGGGACCGTGGGGCCATAGGGACTCCCCCAAGGGTCCCCAACAGTGAGGCCAGGCCCTGGGTGATGGGGTCCCCGTGGCCACAAATTGCCTGGGAGGGCCTCTAATTATAATAAAAACAGACAGACCGGCCCTGGTGATGGGGTCCCCGGGGCCATAATTGGCCTTAGGAGGGGGGCCACACGGCCCCCTCCTAAAAGAAAAAAAGGCTGGCGAGGCCCCGGGGGATTTGCTCCCTGGGACCAGAGGTAGCCCTGGAGGGGGGCCACGATGCCCCACTCACCTTTTAAAAAAAAATGTTTTAAACGGACAGGCCGGCCCTGAGGGATGATGTACCCGGGGCCAAAAATGGCCCGGGAGGGGGGCCGCGCGCTCTCCTTTCCTTTAAAAAAAATAGATTTGACCATGCCCCGGGGATGGGGTCCCTGGGGTGATTATAAATTAATGTTTTTGTTTTCCGCCAAAGTTTAGAGTCGAGACCCTAGCGCAGCACTCAGAGCAGCCCCCTGGTATTAACGTGATGGGTGCGCTGCTTCCAGTTCAGCCCCTGGTGTGAACGTGATAGGTGCGCTGCTCTCAGCACAGCCACCTGGTGTGAACACGATCGGTGTGAAGCTCCTTCTGTTGCGCTCGGTGCGCGACTCCATGCAAAGATAATTAAGATTTTTTATATAAACCTAGGTTATATGTTGGGTTTTGGGTGGCTCTAAAAAGAGCCCTTGTGTTTATTATGAGTTTCTTGTAGCTACATGTAAGTGGCGATGCAGAGCTTTAGGTTGTTGAGAAAGACTCTGTTTCCATCACTCATGTAGATGCCCTCCATATGGAAACGTAGATTGTTATTATGAATGGAGCCCATTCTATGGTCTCTGAGATAAGCAGAAACAGCTTCAATGACATTGTTTCTAGCTTTCTCAATCTGAGGACAAAATTGATTGGACCACTTCCATTTCTGTCTTTGGCATATATTAGAGTATACAAAGGCAGTTTGGGGGAAAAGCAACATCAATTTTGCAAAGGTGTCCTTCATTAGCATTTCCAGACCTACCCCAGTCAATGTGCCAAGGTCATTGCCACCACAGTGCACAATCATGAGGTCAGGGGGTTGGAGATGCAAAAAGGTTTTAATCAAAGGCATCAATTGATGCCACGTTAATCCTCTCGGTCCAATCCATTTAATGTCTATATTTTGCAAAGCTAGGTCTTTGTCAGTACCCCTGCTTTTTCAGCATACCTTTTGCAACAGAAAACATAGCTGTGTCCCACAATCCATATTCTAAGCATCTTGAAGGGAAGTCTGGATGTAATGAAAAGATGTCTGTAGCTGAGGTATACTCAGTTGATAGAACGAGAGGTATGTAAAATGGTGGACAAGATGCAGTTTAAAAAAAGAAGAGAATTGATTGGCTGTTTAAGAACATTCTAGATTTAAAAATAGGGTGCAGTCTTCTTTTGAAAAAAAAGCAAATTTCTTATTAGTTAGTAAAAAATGTTTGAAAGATACAACAGAAAGGATTAGATCATATTTTGCCAAGTCAACCACACCTGCTGTTTGTATTTGCAACAGTGTGTTGTGAACTTGTGAGCTGTGAGTTCAGTTGAATGTTCCAGGAACTGTTGCTATGGAAACTGGCATTAAGCAGAATGGGGGTAAGGTTAAAAGTTAACTGTGCTTTTAAAATATAACATTTTAATATATATAAGTAAAAATAAAATTGATGATTTTTCCTAAGCCAATTCTATCTTTAGCAGTGGTGTCTAATTAAAAAATAGTGTTACATTTATTTGCTATATTTTTTTTTCCGTCCTGTCCGAATTCGCGACTCCAACGTGGTGGTGCACGATGGAGTCGCGACTTCAAAATAAATGTAGAAACAGTTTGGACACCTTCAGAAGTCAGTTGGTAAGGGTTATTATGTGCTACCAATA
This sequence comes from Lissotriton helveticus, assembly GCF_964261635.1. Taxonomy (NCBI): domain Eukaryota; kingdom Metazoa; phylum Chordata; class Amphibia; order Caudata; family Salamandridae; genus Lissotriton; species Lissotriton helveticus. The sequence continues at coordinate 1,085,819,579 of NC_136067.1, read as the reverse complement.
GAAATGTGTTTACAAATTTGAAAAAATCTGGAAGCAATGTGATTTGTTACTTATGTGTATTTGTGTGGATAAAGAGAGGGCAACCTTGCCATTACTGGTTTTATGTTGCTGAGTCTGGTGCATTATTTTGATTGTGTGTAAAAGAAAATCCTCTCAGAGTATGTGAGATTTTTCTTTCAGCACATTTATTTGCAAGGTGAGTTATAAATTTGTGAGGTTTATTTAAAAAAATCATTATTCTAAAACTGTGTTGTTTGAAATATATTATTAAATGTAGAGATGTATATTGGAGTTTGTTTCATTGTACTTAAATGTTGTTTAAAAAAGAGTTTGTACAGTAAAATGTGTATTTTGTAAGATTATTACTGATGTTATTAATTAGGCTTGTTTTTTAAGTCTGTACAAAGCTATAGTTGAATGATACCAGATATTTTTAGATAGTTGGTTGAAGATGCAGTACAAATGTGTAGTTTGAAAGATGTTCATATAAGGTGCAGTTTATTAGCATTAATTTTTTGTTGTCTCTACAAAGGTATACTTGAATGATACTGCATAATTATAGATGGATTGGTAAAGATGCAGCACAACTGTGCTGTTTGACAGATGATTATATAAGGTGCTAATAATTAGGTTTCTTTTATTAGTTTGTTCCAAGGTAAAGTTAAATGATGCCACATATTTTAAGATAGAAGGGTAAAATAAGGTGCAGTTAATTAGGCTTCTTTTTGTAGTCTTTCTTTGTAACTATACCTTTGTAGAACAAAGGTATAGTTGAACGATGCCACTTAATTTTAGATGTATAGGTGAAGATGTAGAATAAAAGTGTGGTTTTAAAAATGCTCATAAAAGGTGTTGTTAATTAGCCTTCTTTCTTAAGTCTGTTGAGAGGTAAAGTATAATGATGTCGCATATTTGTAGATAGAATGGTCAAGATGTAGCTCAAAAAGAAACCATCACATATTACCCTTGCAGGAATGTTGTACTTATCTACTCAACTTGATAATATGTCATCAGTCATCTATGTGTTCAGATTGTATTGATACAGTTGTATGTATGCTTAGTGAACTATTGAGAGGTGCCTAACCAATTACCGGAGTGCAAAGGTAGTGACTAGGTGATTTTGAAACTACATGAGTAATAATTGACTGATTTCATATTCTACAATCACCCAGTTAGTATTCAAGCACTCATGAAATGACTCCGCTACTACCCAAACACTTATAAAATCTCCCAGGCACTACCCATGCACTCTCCCAATCATCCAGTCAGTACCCATGTACTCATACAATGACTCAGGCACTAAGTCTCAATCTGCTACAATCTCCTATCCACTACCCATGCAGTCCTCTAACCACCAACAAACTACTAATTTGCACCTTCTTTTACTCAGGTAGTACCCATGCAGTCCGGCAATCACCCTGTCACTCACCATGCACTCCTCCAATCACCCAGCCAGTACTAGGTACTTATCCAATCACTCCGGCAAAACCCAAGCACTTATAGGGGCACATGCATCATTGAAAATTGCATTCGCAAATGGTGCGAATTGCAAAAATCGGCCGTTTGCGAATGCAATTTGAACTTTTGGGATGCATCATAATTTTTGTACTTTTCGCAAATTTAGTAATCGCAAAATTGCGATTACTTAAATTGCGATTGCATTTAAGGAATCTCAAATTGAGATTCCTTAAATGCAATGCATCAAACTAAAAAAATTAGCGATTTCGCTAATAGGGGGAGCAAATTACCATGAAGTTGACCTTCATGGTAATTTGCAAAAACATTGAAAAATGCACTAAAGTGCATTTTTCAAAGTTCCATTTTACACACACACATGCCCCTTGGGGCATGTGCGTGTGCAAGATGTACTTATAGGCAGATTTCAGGGGTGCAACAGGGTGTCCTTTTGACACCCTGGCACCCTTGAAATTGCATTCTCAATTTACGATTCTTTAATTGAGAATCACAAATTGAGAATGCCTTCCCATTCATTCCTATGGGCCTCGAGGCCCATAGGAATGAATGGGGAGGTATTCCTTAATTGCGATTCGCAATTTGCGAGTCGCAATTAAGGAATTTTAAGAAATCGCAATTTTTTTAGCGATTTCTTCATGCATAGCCATTTGCGATTCCTTATTAGTGAATCCTTATTTTTTGCTAATAAGGAATCGCAAATGGCAATGTTGATGCATGTGGGTGATAAATTCACCATGCACTCTCCTTGCAGTACTCACATCATCCAGTCACTATCCATGTACGCATGCAATGACCCCGGCCCTAACTTACACACTGCTAAACTCCCGAGCTCTACCCATGCTGTCCAGCCATTGCCCTGTCACTACCAATGCACTCTTCAAATCACCCAGCCAGCACCATGTACTTATCCAATCACACCGCCAATACACAAGCACTTATAAATTCACCATGCACTCTCCTTGCAGTACTCTAATCATCCACTCACTACCCATGCACTCATGCAATGACCTATGCACTAAGTCATGCACTGCTACAACCCCTTGAACACTACCCATGCACTCCTCCAATCATCCAGCGAGCAACATGTAGTTATTCAATCAGTCCGCCAAAAACCAAGCACCTATGAATTCACCATGCACTCTCAGGGGCGTGTGTCTGGATTCGGAGCAAGATGGCGGCCGCGTAGATGCGACCAGAGCGGTGGAGCGGTGAGGAAGTGTAGCAGAAGGTCCAGAATGGAGACGTAGTCCCACAGCCAGGAGCTACCCGACCCCCGTTTTAGGGAAAGACCATTATCGAGGCAGAGTCAGGCGATATGCTGACAGCCCTTTCTTGCAGCGCTAAACAACTGCTGCGGGCACTGGTGATTGCGGTAGCGGCTCCTTCTCCGGATCGAAAACGCTTTGGGTGCTCAGGAGGGCGGAGCCAGGTCCGAAGGCGGCAGCGGTGCGGAGCGGAGCTCACCAGCGGGAGCACCTTTCGAAAAACCCTGAGCGTGTCCAGTCAGTGGGGCGGTGCGAGAAAGGAAGCAATGGCTCCCAAATTAAATCCGGCGTTAAAAGCAGCTCTGGTGAAAAAGAAGGCTTTGCGTGAAGGAGCCGAAGTGGAGGCAGTCGAGGACACTCAGAAAGCCCGAACGCCCCCGGTGGAACAACAGAAGAAGAGGCAGCAGACTGCAGCACGGACTCGTTTGGCCACAGCGTCAATTGCGGATCTGTTCTCTAAGGCCGGTAAGGAGAAGGAGAAGGAGCCCAAGGAGCCGATCAAGGAATCAGGGGGTGGCATTCCTATAGAGGTGGAGGTGGAGGTCCTCCAAAAGACAATAACTGATGCTAGTGGGCCCCCCTCCCCATTTCGACCCCTCCTGCAACACAAGTGAAGTTGGGAGAGGAATCCCAGGGCTTAGTGGAGGGTTCCCCAGAGGTAGCAACCCCCGGAGAAGCAGCCTCATTATTGGGGGGAAACAATGGGCCACTAGTGCCTCCCGATATGGGTCTAAATGGGGCCGGTCCTCAATCGCTGGTACAGGCCACCACTGATACCAACATGGTGGAGCCATCAGAACTGGGAGCATCCGCTGAGACGGATATCCACTGTATTGAGACTGGTCTGGCGGCCGGTGGAGTAGGGAATGGAAAAGAGAATGCTCCAAGTGAAGCTTTTTTTTCTGCTTCGGATGGGGTCAGGTGGTCGAGGAGGATGAGGAAGGAAGCTCCTATCTGGACTCTGAGAGTGACCCCGAGATTGATCAGCCTGCAACAGCACTAAGGCCCGTAGCGGCAGCAAAGGGTCAGGCTCACCCCCAATGTGAACTGAGTTGGGATCATTCATCTTCTATGCCTTTGCAGGGTAGTCCCTGTCTGGAACTTACACAAATGTCGCTCTTGGAAACAATCCACAAAGAGATAATGGCGCATAAGGAGGAGACCCGCCAGGACAATCGTAAGTCTCAGGCTGCAATGAGGAAGATGCAGGGCGTGGTCAGGAAGCTTTCCAAGGTCTGTGCCAACACCGGGGACAGAGTCTCAAATTTGGATGACAGGGTGGTATCAATGGAGGCCGAGGTTACCGAGGCGGTCACTAAGGTCAATGCACACTGCTCCCAGGTTGTGGATATACAGTGGAAGCTCGAGGAAATGGAGAACAGGCTTCGCCGGAACAACCTGAGGGTCCTGGGAATCCCGGAGGGGGTTGAGGGGTCCGATATTAGGGCGTATATCATCAAGCTCCTCGAACAAGCATTTCCTGAACTGTCAAGCTGGGACTGGCCTACTGAGGTCCAGAGAGTACACCGTACCCCCTTTAAAATTAGAAGGAATGCCAAGGAGAGCGACAAACCCAGGGCAGTCCTAATCTTTCTGGCAACTTCATCCTGAGACAGGCCATTTCGGAACTGGCTAGGCCAGATGCTAGAAGAAGCAGGGAGGGGGTCTCATTCTTCGTCAGGCCGGACTTCTGTCACACGACCGTAGAGAGACACTGGCAATTAAGAGGAATGATTAAGCCGTTTCAGAATAAAAAGATGCAAGCCCTCCTGATAAATCCGGCACAGCTAAAAGTTATCAACGAAGGAAGGACATTTTATTTCTCTTCAGAAATTAAGGCAAAGGAGTACCTTGACTCTCTCTTTACGAGTTAAGGTTTCAGGTGCCGCTCAAAGATGGGGTGGGTTATCCTCTCTGGTTGTGGACTTTTGGACTTTGTTCAAGACTACAAGGGCTCATGTGGGAATTTTGTTTTTTCTTAAGTCCTAACTACTATCACCGCGTGACCATCACATGCACAGACCAGGTTTGAGCGCTTCACAGAGTAGGGTGGGGGGGTCAGGGGGGTTTGGGTTGAGAGTGGGAGGGGTGGGGGGGACAGAGGGGTGGGTGAGGGAGGGTGAGGAAGGGTTTGAGGGAAAACTTGGAAAATGGGCAAAATGGTGCATTATTGGTCAAAGCATAAGCTCAGCAAAGAAGAGGCTGATTAAGGCTCAGTTTTTTATAGTAGGTTGTTTGGTTCATCAGGATGGCGAACATTAGAATCTGTACAATTAATGTGGGTGGGATGAATGATTGGAGGAAGAGGCAAAGGTTGGTGTATTTTGTGAAACACAATCGAATAGACGTTCTCTGTTTTCAAGAGACCCATCTCCCTTGGGCTAAGAGGAAATTGTTGCTTCTTAATGGGTTTGAGCTGGTGGCATGCTCAACCCAATCTTCAACAATTAGGGGGGTTGCGATCTTAGCAAGATCATCTTTGGGAGGGACTAGACGTGTCAAAGGGGACAGTTATGGAAGATGGGTAATAGCGGAGATGGAAATGGGTTTTACATTAAGAGTAGTTTATGGGTCCAACATGGATGACCCTGAGATCTTTGATCTTCGTGAATTAGAATTAGTAAGTTGACCAACCCCTACAGTATTATGTGGAGATATAAATATCTCAGCGGATTGGCTGAATGGAGCACTGTATGCTGGGCGAAAACCTAGAGTTTTTAGGGCAATACAGGCTCTTATCAGCTCACATGGGCTGAAGGATGTGTGGGGCGCTAAAGAGCCCCAAAACCCTGGCTTTACATATTTTTCAAACCCCCATCAGAAGTATACCAAGCTGGATTACTTTTTTATCTCTTCCTCCTCCCAAATTAATAGGGTAGGTATTATAAAACTCCCGAGATGGGGGGCGTGGCTTCGGCGGCGATGTAAACGGACGCATCTCAGGCGAGCTCCGTTGCCCCGCTGCCCTAATAAGCATTTAAAAGCATTCTTCGGGGGCTCCTTTGATGTCCCCGATCTCCCGCGAGGCTCCTGAGTGAGAGGAGACGAGTTTAGTGGCCGCTTCCAGGCAGAGGTCGCTACAGGGGGTGCCTGCAGGCTTGAAGACCCGGCTGACGGAGCACCGCGGCCATCTTCCCGCCGCGTCCCGGCCTTGCTTCATTGGCGGGCGGCGCTTTGAGCAGGGGGAACCTTGGCGACAGGACCGGACACACCGAGGCAGAATCCGGCTGGGGTTGCTGATCGCGGGCCCTGTGCGCGGCGGAGGTGGAGCCGCCATCGCCGGAGCGACCACCGGACAGGGAAGTGATTCCACCCCGGCTGCTGCCCCTACGAGAGGACCCGGCTCTAGAGCGCCGGCGGGGCCGCATCGGAGGTACAGCGGATCCCGACCACGCGCCTGTGGAGCTCCTGACACCGGGGAGGCTGCCCTGGAGACCCACACCCGACAGATCCTTGCAACTGACGGACCCTTGCTGCCAGGCGCCGGGGTGGTGCCTTGAACTGCGGCGCTGCAAATTGGCGCGCTAGAGGAATCGCCCGCCATCTTGTCTTCCGGGCCGGGGGCTCACCCGCCGTCCTGTCTCTCCTCGCCGGCGTCTGTGTCCGGGGCGTCCGACCCAGCGGACGGTGGGAAACGCCGGTGTGAGCCCGGCGGAGGCGACCCTGCGGGATCATCGGAGCAGGCCCGGGGCCCCGACCCCCCCAGCACTTGAGCTGTCCCTCACGCACTGGTCGTAAAGACGCTCGCTGGACTAATGCAGAGAGAGCGTGTGGCCTGCACTGCTGGTGGAGACTCCCCTGAGGCCTGAGGCGGGGACGAGGGCCCCCTTTGAACAGTGAGTACCCCTCCATCTTCTAGAGGGCCCTGGAGCCCAACTGCCTCTCCGGGGGAGCGTCTGTGGGGCCGCTGTCTGCTGGGGGGATATCCTGGTGAACTGCATCCGGAGGACCCTTGCTGCCCCGTCGCTTGGAGTCGTGGAGGCGCCCTGAGCTGCTGCACTGGGGGTTGGAGCGCTAGAGGAGCGGCCCGCCATCTTGTCTTCCAGGGCGGGGACCCACCCGCCATATTGCCTCTCCTCACTGGCGTCAGGGTCTGGGGCGCTCATCCCGGCGGGCTGTGGGGACTATCGGAGAACACCCGGCGGCGGCGGCCCTACGGGAGCATCGGGGTGGACCTTGGCCCCCGCCCCCCTGGCATCTGATCTACCCCTCGAGCACTTGCCGCTGCCTGGCTGGCCATAGGGGCGGTTTGGGCGCCCCTCTGCTCGCTCGCTGACCGGTGCTGAGTGAGCGTGTGGCCTGCGCCCCCCCCCCTGCTGGTGGGGGATCCACGAGTGGCTGCCTGACCGGCCTGCACTATCTACTGGCGATCATACCCCCTGCGGCCTGTAGGCCCGACCTGAGGCAGGATCGAGAGACCCCCTGAAACCGTGAGTAACCCCCCTTCTCTCAGAGGGACCGGAGATCCAGCTAAGGGGGGCGACGGAGGTGGGAAGCGACCCGCACGTCGACCGCCTCTGGGAGGCGCAGTTGCTAGCGAGGAGGGCGAGCGGCACAGCGTTCCGAGTCCGGAGGGAGATCTGCCCCCATTCCATTGACCGCTGCCGCTGAGACTACCCTGCGACTCCCTGGAAAGGGGGGCCTACGTGTCCCATCATCTGGGAGACAGGGGACGGCGTGGGAGACGGCGCTTGTCACGGGAGAGGTTGATTGGTGGGGCCCTGCCCTTCTGCCACGCTTCTACAGCACCAGGGGGGGTGCCGAGCTAAAGACAACGAGCGACGTGTTGAGTGGCTGGGTGCCACGCTCACGACGAACCATGACTCGCGGGAGAGGAGGCAGGACAGATCAGACAACGGCTTCAAAAGGCACCTCGGTGGTTGCCATGTGGGGCAAGGCAGGAGCACCGGCATCGGCTGAAGAAGTGCCACCAACGGCCGCTGACTCCCCGCCGGTGACACAGGCCTTCATGTCCTCTTTCATGGCGGACCTGAAGTCTGAAATAGGGTCCTTAAGATCGGAGGTGCAGTCATGCGTCAAAGAACTGCGTACGGATGTGACAGAGCTGGGGGACAGAGTCGACGGTCTCGAGAAATTGATGGACACACGCACTGAAGACTTAGAACAACTGTGGCAGAGGGTGGCAACCTTGGAGGAGCAGAATATCGAACTCCAGATTAAGCAGGAGGACCTCGAAAATAGGGGACGCCGCAACAATCTCCGCATCCGGGGTGTGCCACTCGGGGAAGAAGGGACGGACACCATGGCCTACGTGGCACGGCTCCTGCACGAGGTGAGGGGCGACGAGGAGGCCCCCCTGCCGCTTCTGGACCGGGCTCACCGAATCTTCGGAGCGGGAGGCAAGACGGGCCGCCTCCTTCCGGACATCATCACCCGAGTGCACTATTTCACAGAAAAGGAGGCCATCTTGAAAGCGGCAAGGGACAAGCAGGACCTGGGATATGGCACCCACAAGATCCAACTATTCCAGGACTTGGCCCCTAACACGTTACACAGACGGAAGGTCTTTCGCCCGGTGACAGAGAAGCTGAGGGCCCTCGAGATCCCCTACCAGTGGGGACATCCCTTTGCACTCATCTTTCGCTGGGAAGGTAAACGCAAAGCTATTCGCTCTTATAACGAGGCGGCGCAGCTGCTTAAGCTCTCGGAATCCCCGGAACGCAGTCCCGCTCGCAACAACCGCCCGGAGAGGCCCCCGGCCCGGCCAGAGTGGACCACGGTGAATCGACGCCGCCGATCCCCCCCGATGGACGCAGGCTCCATGTCTCAGGCAAAACAGGACATCATAGCACACATCCGCTCTCTTGAACACGACTGTGAGGACCAAAGCTTGGAGCCCCGCACTCCGTGATTGCTCTCGCTCTCATCATCGCTATGCACCTCTGAGGTGACCCGTCAAAGCGCGGTGGATGGCCGCACAGGGACTTCGATGGGACAGTGATTATCCTAGACGGCAGTGGCACACAGCTATTCTCCCGTAGACGCCACTGAAGCTTGCTCTTGGCGACCGAGTGACCCGGCTAAGGTGTCTTACGGGTTGGGGCCTAACATTGCTGAACCGCTTCCTATGGTAAGACTCTCCCTACACTGCCTCCACGCTACTTACCCCCGAATCAACCCCGAGCAGCGGGGTCGACGGACCTCGAGGTGCCTGAGACTCATCTCTCTGACAAGGACACCCCCCACTTTGTCCCCTAGGAAGTGACATTCCTGAGTACATCCAAACCCTCGGGTAGAGGATGCCCGGAACCTGGGACATTGTAATACGGCCACGTTGGCCTGTTGTGGTTCTATACTTCTTCTGTGTTTTCCTCTTTCTTGCCTGCTCTATTCTTCCTCCTTCTTGCTCGACTTTTCCCTTCACCTGGCTTTCTTTCCAGTTGCGTGCTGTGGCGACCTGGGGGCTGCTGGGGGTGCTTGCGCGTTTGCGGCGGGTGGGGGAAGCGCACCCCCCTTGCCTGATGGGGTGGGGGATGCTGAGTGTTGAGGCGGCCTTATCCCCCTTAGTAACATGGCGGTGACTATCCCCGCACCTCTCAAACTCTTGACCCTTAATGTCAAAGGACTTAACTCCCCCAACAAGCGGAACCAGGTGTGGCGCTACCTCCTACAGCACTCCCCTGACATTGTCTTTCTTCAGGAGACGCACCTCCTGAGGGGAGACACTGGACGCATGACACACCCCAGGTACCCCACACAGTTCTGGGCATCAGCTGACACTAAAACGGCGGGGTGGCTATTTTATGCAGAGCTGGCATTAGACGGGGACCCACAAAGCCCTACAAGAGTGGTGACGGACGCTTCCTCCGGGCCACGGTACAGATGGGACGAACGCAGTACACCCTCGGCAATGTATATGCACCTAACCAGTCGCAAGATAAGTTTCTTCAGACACTTCTACGGGAACAGTTTCAGTCTGACGCGCCGCGCACAATCTTAGGCGGGGACTTCAATTTAGTGTGGGACCCTGAAGTGGATCGTGGGGACACAGCCTTTAGCGGTGCGGGTGCAATGTCGGCCACACTGAAAGACCAGATTACGGACTTAGGGCTAGTAGATGCGTGGAGATACCACAACCCAGGAATCCGTGACTATACCTTCTACTCGCATTCCCACCGAACGTACTCGCGCATTGACTACCTGTTCACATCTCTCGACCTGGCGCGGGACACACTGAAGGTCACCATCTCCGATATCTCGATATCGGATCACGCACATGTGGAACTGCAGCTGCAGGACCCGATGGCATGCGCCCCTCGGGAACGACGCTGGACTCTTCCGCCGAGCATCCTTCGAGACCCGGAAGACGTTGACAACATTCGGGAAGCCATAGACTCGTACTTCGCCCTCAATGACATTCCGGAGACGCCATTTCAGGTGGTGTGGGATGCCTTTAAGGCCACCATACGGGGGCACATCACCTCCCTGGCGATTGCGAGGAGAAGAGCGGCGTACAAGCTGGAGGCTGAGTTGGCAAGTGAGATCAAGCAGGCGGAGGCGCAGGACAGAGAGCGGCCCTCACTGGCATCCAGAAGGAAGCTGGCCAATCTCAGGGGACAGCTTCGCCTCATACGCACTAACAAGGCCGAGCATTCCCTTCTTGCGTTAAAACAAAAATACTACGAAGGGGGGGATAAAGTGGGGAGACAGCTGGCGGGACGGCTGAGGGCACGGGCAGCCAGGGCTCATATCGCTACTATACGGCATCATGATGGCACATGTGCTGTCACTGAGCGAGCCAAACAGGACGCCTTTGTGGCCTACTATACTTCCCTATACGCGGAGGAACCTACATCAGCGGAGGCGCTGGCGTCAGTCCTCGCTGACTTTGAGGGGACCCCCCTGTTGCCACCCCAAGCAGCGGAGTTGGAAGAGCCCATTCTAGAAGACGAGATTTCTTTGGCTCTCAAAGACTTTCCCGTGGGGAAAACCCCGGGACCTGACGGCTTGCCGCTATCCTTCTACCAAGTCTTCCAAACCCAGCTTCGCCCTCAGTTGCTGAGACTATACAGCTCCTTCTCGGACATGGTGGGGCCGTCCTCCGACATGGGAATGGCGGAGATCGCGCTAATACCAAAGCCAGGGAAAGACCCTGCGCTATGTGCCTCCTATCGGCCTATCGCCCTCTTAAACACCGACCTGAAGATTTACACCAAGATCCTGGCCAAAAGACTTGACCCGTACATGCCGGGGTTGGTGAATCCGGATCAAGTGGGGTTCATCCGAGACCGACAGGGGGCCGACAACGTGCGCAGACTGGCCCACCTGGTGGGCAAGGCGCGACACTGGGATATCCCCGCGTGCCTTCTCTCGCTCGATGCAGAGAAGGCTTTCGACCGGGTGGACTGGTCCTTCTTAAAGGAGGTCCTTCGGAAGATGGGCCTTGGCCCCACAATGATAGCGCGCGTCATGGCCCCGTACCTGGGACCACAGGCCAGGATCAGGGTAAATGGCCAGCTAACACCACCACTGGCGATCCACCGAGGCACGAGACAGGGATGTCCGCTCTCGCCACTCCTGTTTGCCCTGGCAGTAGAACCCCTGGCGGCGCTGATCAGACGGGACCCCAGAATACATGGCACAGCCCTCGGGGGGAGGGTCAATAAGGTGGCGCTCTTCGCGGACGACCTGATCCTCACTCTCACACACCCTCGGACATCTCTGCCGGCAGTCCACGACGTCCTCTGCCTCTACGAAGGGGCGTCGGGCCTCAAATTAAACCATACTAAGTCTTGGGCGCTCAACCTCACTGTGTCTACTGAGGATGTCCTCTACCTAAAAGAGGCTGTGCCCTATCAATGGGCGGAGAGTCACATTAGATATTTGGGCCTCGCCCTTACTCCGCATTTGGACTCCTGGTCTTCGGTGAACTGGACGGAATGCCGCAAAGCAGTGCTGGAGGATCTTAGGAAGTGGAAACCTCTGATGATATCCTGGCTGGGGCGCCTCAACGCAGTCAAGATGTCGATCCTCCCTCGCATCCTATATGTGTTCCAATGCCTGCCCACCCCTATTCCCCTGCACTGTATTCGGAGCCTCCAACGCGAGATCACATCCTTTATCTGGGGAGGGAAGCGCCCCCGGTTCTCGCAAAAGGTCCTCATGGAGCCAAGAGACAGAGGGGGCCTGGCGTGCCCCAACTTGGTGCATTACTACTGGGCGGCACATCTCCGCTTCGTGGTGGAATGGGGTGCACGCGGAAGTGATAAACACTAGTTTCATATGGACCGAGCGGTCACGGGCCGTACCATATGGGACCTGCCCTGGCTCCCGCGGGCGGCACGATCCAGAAGTGCGTACCTTGCAGTCCCCACGAGAACGGTGCTAGACATCTGGGACAGCGTAGCAGTGACAAGAGGTTTGACCTCGTTTCCGTCCCCGCACACCCCGATAGCTGGGAACCCGCAGTTCCCCCCGGCCCACCGGACTCGGGCGTTTGATAAATGGACTCAAGGGGACTGTAGAGTAGCTGGGGATCTTTTCCCTGAGGGCATGCCTAAAACTTGGAAAGACTGCAGGGAGGAATTCCGAGTGCCGCCACAGGCTAGCCTTCAACATATACAGCTACACCACTGGACTACCAGCGATGAAATGTACCAAGCAGCTACTCGGGCATACACGCCCTTTGAGAAGCTGGCGCGCTCTCTCGGGGGCCTGAAGAGGCTGATCTCCCAAATCTATAGCATACTGCAGCACCCTACATTGGCGCCGGCGCATCCCTATCAGAGGAAATTGCATTCAACGTCGGGCACAGACATTGGCCCCTCTCAGTGGAGCAGATTATGGCGGGATATACCCAAGGTATATCGCAGCATCCCACAGAGGGAAAATGCCTACAAGCTACTCACACAATGGTACTACACCCCTCTTCGCCTTAGTCAGATGTTCCCTAATGCTTCCCCGATGTGCTGGAGGTGTAAATCTGCGACTGGTGACTTTGTGCATATCTGGTGGACGTGTCCGACCCTTGCTGTTTTCTGGAAGGAGGTGCTTAGCCATATCAAGGGGGTGCTGGGGTTCCCTCTGCCCGAAGAAGTGAACACGATCCTGCTTGGCATACGCCCTGTCGCGCTCAAGGCGCTTACCCGCGGCGACTGGATCCTCACGCTCCAAATGCTGGGTGCCGCCAAGCAGCTCATTGCATTGTACTGGAAGCGAATGGAGGCGCCACCTATAGCTTCTTGGTTTGTGCGCCTTTGGCAGGTCCTTGCGATGGAGCTCCTAACAGCGCGGCTGCAGGCGCAGGCTACGCGCTTCAAAGCGGTATGGGAACCTTTAGTGCGACACCTCTGCTCTATAGAATAGGCGCGTTACATGCCCACTAGGCTCCGCACTCTGCACCTCTTCGAAGACGCGCTTGTCCCTAGAGACCCGGCCAGGCTGCATCCTTGACCTCCATGAGCAACGCAACTGCGACTACAGACACACACGCCCCCGCACCAGCTGCCCTCCGCCATACCGCCTGCACCTGACATTCTGTTCCCCCCCTCTCCCTGTCCCCGCTTAGGATTCTCTGTCTTTCCAACTCTCTTTCTTCCTACTTGCCACTATGGCACTTATCTCTCTCAGAGACGGTTACGCCCCGTTGGGCAGTTAGAGACAGACGGGCCATCTGCCCTTTACATATCCTACTTACTAACGCGGATAACCTCCTGCCTGCCGCAAACGCTTCGACACTGCATCTGCAAGCCGTGCGGCCGGCCCTCCTGAGAGGGTTGTAGGCAAGGCGCTGTGTTAAAGTTTGTTCTCCCGGCCGCTCTGGCGCCACACTCAAAGAACTGCATGTTACGCGGCCGGCCTCGATACGAGGTTGTAGGCTCATCGCTGTGTTTAAAATAAAATAGACTTGAATATAAAACTCCCGAGATTAATCTCGGATCACAATCCTCTGGTATTACCGTATGAGTTGAGTTAGGTGGAAAGGAAAAGGGCAAGTTGGACTTTTGAAAGGAGACTACTGGCGGATAATAGGTTTGTAGAGCACCTCAATAACTGGTCGGGTGAATTTTTTGCAGCTAACAGATACAGCACCTCCTGCAATGGGGTTTAGGAGGCATTTAAAGCGGCCTTAAGGGGGGAATCTATTAGCTGCTCTGCCAGGCTTAGAAGAGAGGATAGGTGGGAGGTGGAGAGACTAATTGGGAAATTAGCTATCGTAGAAGAACAACACATCAAGGATATTGCCTCAGGGGGGGATAGTAGCGAAAGTCAAAATGCACTGCTGACGGTCAAAGCTGCGCTGCAGAAGGCGATAACTCAGAAGGCGATTGGTGAATTTCAAACCTCAAGGGCCAAACGCTATGAAACAGGGGAGCAAGCTGGTAGAGCCCTAGCGCTACGACTAAGACAGGAGAAAGCCAAGAATGTAATTTCCTGTATAGAATGGGATGGGGTTGAATACACCAAGGATATACTAAAGGTTTTCGGGAACTTTTATCAAAGGCTCTATGATGAGGAAGATCGGGATAGAAACCAGGGGGAGGAGTGTGTGGATAAGGGTCCCCGCCTGGTTGATGCAGCAAGAGAAGAACTGGAAAGGGATATTACTGGGAGTGAGGTTACTGCCGCACTACGGGAATTAGCATCAGGTAAGGCAGCAGGCCCAGACGGGATCCCCCTGGAGGTATATAAGTCTATTGAATCCGAGATCATCCCGTTGTTTGTGAATTTATTTAATGGGGTGCTGTGCTCAGGGGTGGTCCCGGAGTCATGGAGGGAAACCAATATAATAATCTTTCATAAGAAGGGGAAACCGAGCGAGAAACCAGGGTCCTACCGCACGATTTCGCTGATTAACGCAGATACTAAGCTCTATTCGAAAATATGGGCCAAGAGGCTGGGCAGGATCATTGGCGGTCTCGTCTCCCCTTGGCAGCATGGGTTTGTCCCTGGTCGTGGTACGACAGATCATATAAGTAGAGCAATAGCCTTGTTTGACGCCCAGACTGCCACGGGGGGGAGATGGCCATGATCCTGCTCGACGCGGAGAAAGCTTTTGACCGTGTTGTTTGGAGCTTTCTATGGGGTATTCTTGCAGGGAGAGGTTTTAGTGAAAAAATCATTAGAGCTCTCAAGGCTATGTATTCGGATCCGGTAGCGCGAGAAGTGGTCATGGGCGAGAGATCGGACAAAATTTATATTAGGAGAGGGACGTGGCAAGGTTGCCCTCTCCACAATTCTCTTCTCTCTTTATATCGACCCCCTCATTCAGGAAATATTGGGGTGCCCAAGGATAAGTCCTGTTGTATGTAATAGCCATGTGAATAAAATGTTGGTATATGCAGATGATCTGGCAGTTATCACTTCCAATCCCCAGCAGGCGCTGCCAGTCTTGGCCCAGATGGCAAGGGTCTTCGGTCATCAATCAGGCTACCTATTAAACGAATCAAAAACACAGATAATCTGTTCTAAAAATATTGTTAAGTCTGACCCAAGATTCGTGGAATTCAGGAAATATTGGGGTGCCCAAGGATAAGTCCTGTTGTATGTAATAGCCATGTGAATAAAATTTTGGTATATGCAGATGATCTGGCAGTTATCACTTCCAATCCCCAGCAGGCGCTGCCAGTCTTGGCCCAGATGGCAAGGGTCTTCGGTCATCAATCAGGCTACCTATTAAACGAATCAAAAACACAGATAATCTGTTCTAAAAATATTGTTAAGTCTGACCCAAGATTCGTGGAATCTGCCATTTATTTAGGGGTGAAAATTAATGCTTCAGTTGACAGAATTGTAGAGGAAAATTATCCCCCTCTTATTAAGGCTATAGAAGCTGAGCTAAAAAGAATAGATGTGTTGCATCTTTCAGTGATAGGGAGGGTAAACATATTAAAAATGTCAATGTTTCCCAAAGTGGTGTATATGTTCCGGGCCATACCCCTATTTATTGATGAGAAAATAATGAAAGACTTGGAATCCGTTTTTATAAGATACATTTGGCAGTATGGCAAAGTTAGGCGCTCTACCAGCCTTATGTCACTTCCCAGGGAAAGGGGTGGGTTGGCACTCCCAAACCTAAGACTCTATCACTGGTCCAACCTTTTGATACAAATGTCTGTCCTTTTTCACTCTGAGGAGGACTCTGAGGCAGAAAATATCGATTTGCAGAGCCCACCCTCCATGTTCGAGATGTTGTTAGGGAAAAAGGCAATAGGCCCACTGCTGTGCGAAGTCGATCGGAGATTTTATAAGAAGGCTCGACTCAAGACTCTTTATGGGGCATGGTTGGTCTGGAAATCTATCCTGAAGTTTCTTAACGCTCCAAAAATAAATTCATACTTACACCTCTGTAACTCTAGTCTTTTTTCTAAGTTGGGAGCGGATAGGAATCTTCAGGTTTGGAAGGGTCTGGGAGTTAAGACCCTAGGGGATATCATGGAGGGAGAGAGGTTGGTGGGGTTTGATGTTTTGCAACGCAGGTTTGGTATCCCTTCAAACCATTGGCTGTTGTATGGCCAAATTGCCCGAACCCTCAAGGCTTTAAGACCAAAGCTGCAGCCTCTGGTGGATCTCCCCTTGGTTGAGCTATTAGTTAAAGGGTGCAAGATGATAAAAGTAGTATATCATTTTCCTGTAATGAGGATCCAAGATGATATCGAGAAGACTGAATGCACTTGGGCTACAAAACTGGGTAACCCCGATGTAGATCTGGAGCTTGCTATATGTTTGAATAAAAAGATATTCCGGGCTTCTAACCTGCGGGCCCAGCACTATAAAACGGTGTTTAATCTATACCATACGTCGGCAAAACTATTTGCTTGGGGGGTCAGGGAGGATGATAAGTGCCCCAGATGCAATGCCGGTCAAGCAGATCTACTGCATATGTTTTTCCATTGTAGCCTGCTGGGTCCGATCAGGGATGAGGTAGAGAAATTTTGGGAGGGGCTGCTAGGTCATAAGATCGATCTATCCCCTACCCTGATGCTACTGGGTACTGATTCTAAGCTTAATCTGGGAAAGGATGAGGAAGCTTTGGTTTTTATGTCAGCTGCTGTTCTCCGGATTTTATTATCTGCGGGCTGGAAAGACGCCACTGCTCCCTCCTTCCAAATGTGGCTCTCCAGACTACTGGGTATACACAACATAGAGTCTAGCCTATATGAATTGAAGGGTGCAAAAAGCCAGGAGATGGGAAGACGTTTATGGGCACCTATTACAAATTGGAGGGAAGCAAGGTTGTGATTTAGGATGTAGCACGCCATCTCTTCTCTGTATGTCTAGCCTGGTTGGTCCCTGTTAACCGGATTTTATCATCAATGCCTTTTATCGTTATATGTGTATTTATTCTTGGATTGAAACTGCTAATTTTAGCCAATATTTTTTACAGTTCTAATGCCGGGCGGAAGCCATGCCTATTGTATGTTTATGCTAAATTATATGTATTTATAATGCACCAAAAAATCCCAATAAAGATATTAAAAAAAAATGAATTCACCATGCACTCTCCATGCAGTACTCTAATCATCCAGTCACTACCCATGTACTCATGCAATGACCCAGGCACTAACACATGCAGTGGTACAATCACATGTGCACTACCCATGCAAACCTCTAACCACCTACACAGTACTGATTCACTCCTCCAATTACCCAGGTAATATCTATGTAGTCCAGCAATCTCCCTGTTGCTACCCATGCACTCCTCCAATCACCCATCCAGTACCATGTACTTATGCAATCACTCCGCAAAAACTCAAGCACTTATAAATGCACCATGCACTCTCCTTGCAGCCCTCCAATGATCCATTTAATACCATGCACTCATGCAATGACCAATGCACTAACTCATGCACTGCTACAATACCCTGAGCACTACCCATGCAGTCCAGCCATCACTCTGTCACTACCCATGCACCCCTCCAATGACCCAGTCAGCACTATATACTTATCCAATATCTCTGCCGAAACCCAAGCACTTATAAATTCATATTGCACTCTCCTTGCAGTACTCCAATCATCCAGTCACTACCCATGTACTCATGCAATGACCCAGGCACTAACTCATTCACTGCTACAATCTTGTGTGAGCACAACCCATTCAGTACTCCATTCACCTATGCACTACCCATACAGTCCTCTAACCACCTAGACACTACTCATTCACACATTCAATTACCTAGGTAGTACCCATGCAGTCCAGCAATCCCCCTGTCACTCCCTGTGCACTCTTCCAATCAACCAGACAGTAACATGTACTAATCCAATCACTTTGCCAAAACCCAAGCACTTATACATTTTCCATGCAGTCTCCTTGCAGTACTCTAATCACCCGTTACTACCCTTGTACTCATGCAATGACCCAGGCAGTAACTGTTGCACTGCTGCACTCCCCTGAGCACTACCCATGCAGTCCAGCCATTGCCCTGTCACTACCAATGTACTCTTCAAATTACCCAACCAGCATCATGTACTTATCCAAACAGTCTGTCAAAACAGAAGCACTTATAAATTCACCATGCACTCTCCTTGCAGCACTCTAATGATCCAGTCACTACCCATGCACTCATGCAATGACCTATGCACTAACTCATGCACTGCTACAATCCCCTGAGCACTACTCATACAGTCCAGCCATTACCCTGTCACTACCCATGCGCACCTCCAATAACCCAGTGAGCACTGTGTACTTATCCAATCACTCCGCCAAAACCAAGAACTTATAATTTCACCATACACTCTCCTTGCAGTACTCTAATCATCCACTCACTAACCATGTACTCATGTAACGACCAAGGCACTAACTCATGCACTGCTACAATCCTCTGAGCACTACCCATGCAATCCAGCCATCTACCTGTCACTGCCTTTGCACTCCTCCAATCACCCATTGAGCACCATGTACTTCTCCAATCACTCCGCCAAAACCCAAGCACTTATAAATTCACCATGCACTCTCCTTGCAGGAATCTAATCATCCAGTCCCTACTCATGCACTCATGCAATGATCCAGGCACTAACATATGCAGTGGTACAATCAACTGTGCACTGCCTACGCAGTCCTCTGATCACCCAGCCAGCACCATGTACTTATCCAATCACTCAGCCAAAATCCAAGCACATGCATTCACCATGCACTCTCCTTGCAGCACTCTAATCATCCAGTCACTACCCATGCACTCATGCAATGACCCATGCACTAACTCATACACTGCTACAATACACTGAACACTACCCATGCAGTCTAGCCATCGCTCTGTCACTACCCAAGCACTCCTCCAATGATCCAGTTAGCACCATATACTTATCTAATATCTCTGCCAAAACCGAGGCACTTATAAATTCACCATGCACTCTTCTTGCAGTACTCTAATCATCCAGTCACCACCCATGTACTCATGCAATGACCCAGGCACTTACACATGGACTGCTAAAATCACCTGTGCACTTCCTATACAATGCTCTAATCACCTACACACTACTCATTCACACCTTCAATTACCCAGGTAGTACCCATGCAGTTCAGCAATCACCCAGTCACTACCCATGCACTCCTCCAAACACCCAGCCAGTACCATGTACTTATCCAATCACACCGCCAATACCCAAGCACTTATAAATTCACCATGCACTCTCCTTGCAGTACTCTAATCATCTAGTCACTACCCATGCACTCATACAATGACCTAGGCACTAACTTATGCACTGCTACAATCCCCTGAGCACTACTCATGCAGTCCAGCCATAGCCCTGTCACTACCCAGCACTCCTCCAATCACCCAGCCAGTACCATGTAGTTATTCAATCAGTCCACCAAAACCCAACCACTTATTAATTCACCAAGCACTCTCCTTGCAGTAATCCAATCATCCAGTCAATACCCATGTACTCATGCAATGACCCAGGCACTAACACATGCAGTGGTACAATCACCTGTGCACTGCCCATGCAGTCCTCTGATCACCCAGCAAGCACCATGTACTTATACAATCACTCCACCAAAACCCAAGCACTTATAAATATACCATGCACTCTCCTTGCAGTACTGTAATCATCTAGCCACTACCTATGTACTCATGCAATGACTCAGGCACTAACTCATGTACAGCTACAATCCCCTGAGCACTACCCATGCAACCTCTAACCACCTACACACTACTGATTGACTCCTAATTACCCAGGTAGTACCCATGCAGACCAGCAATTCCCCTGTCACTAACCATGCACTCCTCCAATCACCCATCCAGCATCATGTACTTTTCCGATCACTCCACCAAAACCCAAGAACGTATAAATTCACCATGCAGTCTACTTGCAGCACTCTAATCATCCAGTCACTAGACATGCACTCATGCAATGACCTATGCACTAACTCATGCAGTGCTACAATCCCCTGAGCACTACCCATGCAGTCTAGCCATCGCTCTGTCACTACCCATGCACTCCTCCAATGACCCAGTCAGCACCATATACTTATCCAATATCTCTGCCAAAACCCAAGCACTTATAAATTTACCATGCACTCTCCTTGCAGTACTCTAATCATCCAGTCACCACCCATGTACTCATGCAATGACCCAGGCACTAACACAAGCAGTGTTACAATCACCTGTGCACTGCCCATGCAGTCCTCTAATGACATTGGCACTACTCATTCACTCCTTCAATTACCCAGGTAGTACCCATGTACTCCTCCAATAATCCAGCCAGTACCCTGTATTAATCCAATCACTTTGCCAAAGCCAAGCACTTATAAATATACCATGCACTCTCCTTGCAGTACTGTATTCATCTAGCCACTACCTATGTACTCATGCAATGACTCAGGCACTAACTCATGTACAGCTACAATCCCCTGAGCACTACCCATGCAACCTCTAACCACCTACACACTACTGATTGACTCCTCTAATTACCCAGGTAGTACCCATGCAGACCAGCAATTCCCCTGTCACTAACCATGCACTCCTCCAATCACCCATCCAGCATCATGTACTTATCCGATCACTCCACCAAAACCCAAGCACGTATAAATTCACCATGCATTCTCCTTGCAGCACTCTAATCATCAAAGTCACTACCCATGCACTCATGCAGTGACCCATGCACTAACTCATGCATTGCTACAATACCCGGAGCACTACCCTTGCAGTCCAGTCATCGCCCTGTCACTACCCATGCACTCCTCCAATCACCCAGCCAGTACCATGTACTTATCCAATCACACCGCCAATACCCAAGCACTTATAAATTCACCATGCACTCTCCTTGCAGTACTCTAATCATCTAGTCACTACCCATGCACTCATGCAATGACCTAGGCACTAACTTATGCACTGCTACAATCCCCTGAGCACTACTCATGCAGTCCAGCCATAGCCCTGTCACTACCCAGCACTCCTCCAATCACCCAGCCAGTACCATGTAGTTATTCAATCAGTCCACCAAAACCCAACCACTTATTAATTCACCAAGCACTCTCCTTGCAGTAATCAAATCATCCAGTCAATACCCATGTACTCATGCAATGACCCAGGCACTAACACATGCAGTGGTACAATCACCTGTGCACTGCCCATGCAGTCCTCTGATCACCCAGCAAGCACCATGTACTTATACAATCACTCCACCAAAACCCAAGCACTTATAAATATACCATGCACTCTCCTTGCAGTACTGTAATCATCTAGCCACTACCTATGTACTCATGCAATGACTCAGGCACTAACTCATGTACAGCTACAATCCCCTGAGCACTACCCATGCAACCTCTAACCACCTACACACTACTGATTGACTCCTCTAATTACCCAGGTAGTACCCATGCAGACCAGCAATTCCCCTGTCACTAACCATGCACTCCTCCAATCACCCATCCAGCATCATGTACTTATCCGATCACTCCACCAAAACCCAAGAACGTATAAATTCACCATGCAGTCTACTTGCAGCACTCTAATCATCCAGCCACTAGCCATGCACTCATGCAATGACCTATGCACTAACTCATGCAGTGCTACAATCCCCTGAGCACTACCCATGCAGTCTAGCCATCGCTCTGTCACTACCCGTGCACTCCTCCAATGACCCAGTCAGCACCATATACTTATCCAATATCTCTGCCAAAACCCAAGCACTTATAAATTTACCATGCACTCTCCTTGCAGTACTCTAATCATCCAGTCACCACCCATGTACTCATGCAATGACCCAGGCACTAACACAAGCAGTGTTACAATCACCTGTGCACTGCCCATGCAGTCCTCTAATGACATTGGCACTACTCATTCACTCCTTCAATTACCCAGGTAGTACCCATGTACTCCTCCAATAATCCAGCCAGTACCCTGTATTAATCCAATCACTTTGCCAAAGCCAAGCACTTATAAATATACCATGCACTCTCCTTGCAGTACTGTATTCATCTAGCCACTACCTATGTACTCATGCAATGACTCAGGCACTAACTCATGTACAGCTACAATCCCCTGAGCACTACCCATGCAACCTCTAACCACCTACACACTACTGATTGACTCCTCTAATTACCCAGGTAGTACCCATGCAGACCAGCAATTCCCCTGTCACTAACCATGCACTCCTCCAATCACCCATCCAGCATCATGTACTTATCCGATCACTCCACCAAAACCCAAGCATGTATAAATTCACCATGCATTCTCCTTGCAGCACTATAATCATCAAAGTCACTACCCATGCACTCATGCAGTGACCCATGCACTAACTCATGCATTGCTACAATACCCGGAGCACTACCCTTGCAGTCCAGTCATCGCCCTGTCACTACCCATGCACTCCTCCAATCACCCAGCCAGCACCATGTAGTTATCCAATCACTCCGCCAAAAGCCAAGCACTTATAAATTCACCATGCACTCTCCTTGCAGCACTCTAATCATCCAGTCACTACTCATGCACTCATGCAATGACCCGGGCACTAACACATGCAGTCGTACAATCACCTGTGCACTACCTATGTATTCCTCTAATCACCTAGCCAGCATGTTGTATTTATCCAATCACTCTGCTAAAAACTAATCACATATAAATTCACCATGCACTCTCATCATCCAGTCACTACTCATGCACTCATGCAATGGCCCAGGCACTAACACATGCAGTCGTACAATCACCTGCGCACTGCCTATGTATTCCTCTAATCACCCAGCCAGCATGTTGTACTTATCCAATCACTCTGCCAAACCCAATCACTTATAAATTCAGCATGCACTGTACTTGCAGCAGTCTACTCATCCAATCACTACCTATGCACTCATGCAATGATCCAGGCACTAACACGTGCAGTGGTACAATCCACTGTGCACTGCCCATGCAGTCCTCTGATCACGCAGCCAGCACCATGTACTTATCCAATCACTCTGCCAAAATCCAAACACTTATAAATTCACCATGCACTCTCCTTGGAGAACTCTAATCATCCAGTCACTACCCATGCACTCATGCAATGACCCATGCACTAACTCATGCATTGCTACAATACCCTGAGCACTACCCTTGCAGTCCAGTCATCCCCCTGTCACTTTCCATGCACTCCTTCAATCACCCAGAGAGCACCATGTACTTATCCAATCACTCCGTCAAAACCCAAGCACTTATAAATTCATCATGCACTCTCCTTGCAGTACTCTAATCATCCAGTCAGTACCCATGTACTTATGCAATGACCCACCACTAACACTTGCACTGCTGCAATCGCCTGAACACTACCCATGCAGTCCAGCCATCGCCCTGTCACTACCCATGCACTCCTCCAATCACCCAGCCAGCACCATGTAGTTATCCAATCACTCCGCCAAAAGCCAAGCACTTATAAATTTACCATGCACTCTCCTTGCAGCACTCTATTCATCCAGTCACTACTCATGCACTCATGCAATGACCCAGGCACTAACATATGCAGCCGTGCAATCACCTGTGCACTGCCTATGTATTCCTCTAATCACCCAGCCAGCATGTTGTACTTATCCAATCACTCTGCCAAAACCCAATCACTTTTAAATTCAGCATGCACTGTCCTTGCAGCAGTCTAATCATCCAATCAGTACCTATGCACTCATGCAATGATCCAGGCAGTAAGTCCTGCACTGCTGCAATCCCCTGTGCACTACCCATGCAGTCCAGCCATCTCTCTGTCACAACCCACGCACTCCTCCAATCACTCATCCCACTCCATGTAGTTATCCAATCACTCCCCCAAAACCCAGGCACTTATAAATTCACCATGCACTCTCCTTGCAGCACTCTAATGATCCAGTCACTACCCATGCACTCATGCAATGACCCATGCACTAACTCATGCACTGCTACAATACCCTGAGCACCACCCATGCAGTCCAGCCATCACCCTGTCACTACCCAAGCACTCCTCTAATGACCCAGTCAGCCCCATATACTTATACAATCTCTGTGCCAAAACCTAAGCACTTATAAATTCACAGTGCACTCTCCTTGCAGTACTCTAATCATCCACTCACTAACCATATACTCATGTAATGACCAAGGCACTAACTCATGCACTGTTATGATCCTCAGAGCACTACCCATGCAGTCCAGCCATCTCCCTGTCACTGTATATGCACTCTTCCAATCACCCAGTGAGCACCATGTATTTATCCAATCACTCCACCAAAACCGAAGGTCTTATAAATTCAACATGCACTCTCCTTGCAGTACTCTAATCATCCAGTCAGTACCCAGGTATTCATGCAATGACCCAGCCACTAACACCTGCACTGCTGTAAATCGCCTGAGCACTACCCATGCAGTCCAGCCATCGCCCTGTCACTACCCATGCACTCCTCCAATCACCCAGCCAGCACCATGTAGTTATCCAATCACTCTGCCAAAAGCCAAGCACTTATAAATTCCTCATGCACTCTCCTTCCAGCACTCTAATCATCCAGTCACTACTCATGCACTCATGCAATGACCCAGGCACTAACACATGGAGTCGTACAATCACCTGGGCACTGCCTATGTATTCCTCTAATCACCCAGCCAGCATGTTGTACTTATCCAATCACTCTGCCAAAACCCAATCACTTATAAACTCAGCATGCACTGTCCTTGCAGCAGTCTAATCCTCCAATCACTACCTATGCACTCATGCAATGATCCAGGCAATAACACGTGCAGTAGTACAATCCACTGTGCACTGCCCTGCAGTCCTCTGATCACCCAGCCAGCACCATGTACTTATCCAATCACTCTGCCAAAACCCAAACACTGATAAATTCACCATGCACTCTCCTTGGAGAACTCTAATCATCCAGTCACTACCCATGCACTCATATCATGCAGTGACCCATGCACTAACTCATGCATTGCTACAATACCCTGAGCACTACCCTTGCAGTCCAGTCATCGCCCTGTCACTATCCATGCACTCCTCCAATCACCCAGAGAGCACCATGTACTTATCCAATCACTCCGTCAAAACCCAAGCACTTATAAATTCATCATGCACTCTCCTTGCAGTACTCTAATCATCCAGTCAGTACCCATGTACTTATGCAATGACCCAGCCACTAACACTTGCACTGCTACAATCGCCTGAGCACTAGCCATGCAGTCCAGCCATCGCCCTGCCACTACCCATGAACTCCTCCTATCACCCAGCCAGCACCATGTACTTATCCAATCACTCCACCAAAAGCCAAGCACTTATAAATTCACCATGCACTCTAATTGCAGCACTCTAATCATCCAGTCACTACTCATGCACTCATGCAATGACCCAGGCACTAACACATGCAGTGGTACAATCACCTGTGCACTGCCTATGTATTCCTCTAATCACCCAGCCAGCAAGTTGTACTTATCCAATCACTCTGCCAAAACCCAAGCACTTATAAATTCAGCATTCACTGTCCTTGCAGCAGTCTAATCATCCAGTCACTACCAATGCAGGCATCACCCTTGCGCTCATACAAGCACCTATGTAGTACTGATGCAATTATGTAGTCACCCAGGCATTACCCATCTACTCGTCCAATCAGACAAAAAGTATACATACTATACATACACTCATACAAGCATATACGTACAACTGGTGCACTCGTGCAATCACCCTGGCACTACCCATGCAGTCTTTCAATCACTCAAGCTCTACATATGTACTCATGCAGTCATCCAGTTTTTGCCATACACTTATTGCTCTACAGAGTAGGTGGTTCTAAACAAAACAGTTTTTTTTCCTATTTTTTCAATTTTATAATTTGTTTTGTTTTTTTAACTATTTTGTAATTTTTTTGATGTTTTTAAAAAAAAGGGAAAACAACAAAACAAACTGTCCAACTTTGCAATTAAACTATCATTGCAAGAAAAAATGCAATAACAAAAACATTTAACAAGAGTGGTTTCTTGCTGCAGAAACCACTGCATCAACAGACTGCTCGCCATAGCAAACTACAGTCTGGCACTTGATACAGTGCTGTTCTAAGTTTGCGAACTCGGGACGGATGTTGAGTCCATGTTTCCTGCAGGGGTGCTCGGTCCAGCAGTTTGCTCATCATGCTGCTGTGCTTCCCGGACGCGACAATGTGTTTCGTGGGCCAGATGACGTGGATGCAGGGTCTGCAGGAGCTTCAACATACCGGAAGTGGCACAGGAATACTTCTTTTCACTTCCACGTGAAAGGACCATGGGACATACTGTGCAACTAACTTTCCTCGCATTCACCTTCTTTTCCCCCTCAGGAATCATAAAGAAGGCCCATACCACAGACTCCTTCCTCTTCTTCACTGGTTCCTCCAACTCTTCTTTTATTTCCAAATACACAGGTTCAGATGAAGAAGCCATTTTTCAGTGCAAAAAAACACCCAAAATGTATATAGCCTAGTAAAAAGAACACAACAGATGTGTCTCCTAGGATGCAGTCAAAGGAATGAAAAAAAGGGAGGGGGTCCTTCACATTCTAGAAACAAAACCTTGTAAACCAATTACATGCTTTCTTTTGAAATCACATGGGGGTCGTGCACCTGGCGCGCACCTGGCATGACTTACGAAAAATGTATTTAACAATAATAGAACTTTGGGGGGGGCGCTAGAAGGCACACGGCAAAATGGCCACACGCTAGTGTAGCTCTGTCCAGCTGAGCTAATATCCAACAATTATCCGCCACAAAAACGCAGCATCCACATTGATACTACGCAGAAACTGAAGGGTGATACTCCTTGGCAGCTCGTGTTAGTGATTTGGAAAGCCCAAAGTCGCATAGGTATTGGAAATCCTGCTCGACACATCCTGGGCGAGCACACTCAAAATGGCGCCTGTGGAGCGGCCCCACGACTGAGCTCTTCTGCTGCGGCTCAAGCTGAGGAAATCGCCGGGATCTCGGAGGCGGCAGCTGGCACTGCGAGGGGACTGCTGCGCCGGGGGGCGAAGTGCTGACGCTGAGACATCGTAGATCTGCCTCACGGTACGGAGTCCCGGAGGGTGCGGATGAGGAGCGGTGACCCGACTAACAATCTTTGAACCAGGCTGCGTTTGAGGGTACCCACCAGCCTCTTCGACTTCCCGGTGCTGACTGCAGAGAGTGGGGCGCGGCCTGACCGGGTCCATAGCTGCGGAGGTAGGTGCGGGCCCCCCGGAGGAGGGTTGCACTCTGCAAATTGTGGGGAGCATTGGGGGAGAGAGCGGGGCACGGGTACAGAGGGTGCAGCCAGCATCAGGAGTTTACATGCCAGGAACTTTGGGGTGCCGCGGAGGACAGGCTGAGTTATCCGCTTCCTGCGGCCTGTGGTTCCAGAGGGCCATTGTCATTACCTTTACAGCCTTATACTGCGCTGCAGTCCTGAATTGATGTGAGCAGCGACTGCTGTGTGGAACGTGCTATTCGGCGTGGGGAGACTGCAGGAACATGAGAACCAAGCGCTGAGCTCCACGGGAAATAAAGCTTTTTGGCTGCGGTGCAGGTGGCCCTGGGAGTGCGATCTGGGCATCTGCTGATGGGTGATGGACATGCCCTGGCTGTCTGGTATTTGGGTACATGACTTGCTGGATCCCTGTGGCGATGCGCTGATTACTTGTGGTCTGTGGAGTCTTCTGCATTGAAGTGCTGGGTCCCCGCCTGCATTCTCGGAATTGGTGACCTGCCCCCTTGCCTGTAGAGGATTGCTATTGAGGCCTCTCCCTGAGTGGATGGACGGTTGGTGTGAGATTAAGGGGCCTATGCTGCACGCCGCATTGTGACCTACTTGACTGGCATCTGCCGCTCTGCCCGCGTGGTGGATAGCCCAGAGTGGGGATTGTGAGCTTGGACATAACCTAACTGTAGGCCCCTTCTACTGGAGTTTCTATGACATTACTGTGCAGGGCCGCCATCCGGGCCGAGGTCTTCAGGGTTGTGATATAGGCGGCGGTCCGCCCGGTGCCTGTCCCATACAGCTGGTTGTCGGCAAGATTTGCAGGGACCTGATTTACTTGGTCTGGAGGTCAGGGGAACCTGGTGCTTAGTTCTTGTCTACATCACCCTCATGATTAAGTGCAGAACTGCGGGGGGCTTGATTGGTGTAATCTTCTTTCCAAATGGCACTGCTCACGTGGGTGGGTTGATTACCCTTTGTCTGCCTTGGGGCTGGTCTGTGGAGTTTGATGGTCCTTGGTGCTTATAGCGCTTCCTCTCCAGATAGCAAATACCCTTGTGGTCGAAAACGGATAAATCGCAGCCTCGCCTCACTTTTGAGGCAAGACAATCGATGAAAACAACACAAAAAGCGGCCTCGGACACGGAGGCGGATGCCCTAAGTGATGCCCCCCCCTTCCCTTGAGACCATGTTGCTGGCGATGCAGTGCAGCCTCCAGTCCATAGAGGGTACAATGGCGGCTGTGAACCACCGCTTCAACCATATGTCTGCGCAGTTGGAGAAACAGAATACTCACATGGGTGAGGTGGAACAATGAGTGTCTGTGAACGGAACACGGTCTCAGTGAGGTCGCGGGTAAGACACTAAATATGGAGAAGGTTTTGGCACTCATTCAGGCCAAGAATGAGGATTTGGAGGCGCGGTCCCGCCGCAACAATATTAGACTCACAGGGCTGACGGAATCTACCAATGTGGGAAAAATGGAGACATTCGTGGAAAATCTCATCAAAGATATCTTCGGTACCGAACAGTTGTCCAATATGTTTATTGTGGAATGTGCACACCGATCCCTTGCGGCGCGGCCGGTCCCGGGGGCCCCTCCCAGCCCTATCATAGCTAGGGTGTTATACTACAGGGATCGCGATGCCATACTGCGGATGGCCAGAGCTAAGGGTGCTATTGTTCATCAAGGGAAAGCTTTGGCCTTCTTCTCTGACTTTACAGTTGCTGTACAGGCTGCCTGAAGGGAATTTGGTGCGGTGAAAAATTTCTTGCAATCTGAAGGGGTCCCTTAAGCGATGTTGTATCCAGCTAGATTGGGGATCGGGCCTGATGGGGACTCTAAAATCTTAATGTACCCTAAGGCAGCTTGCAAAACATGCAAATCAGCTGAAGCGGAATCTGAGGGAGTCCAGCACGCCATGAGATGATGAGGAGCAGTAGTGGTGGACTTGGTTATTTCAGGAACTGGAACATTGTCTTATGGCTTTCTACTGTGTAGTGCAACATGGGTGAGAGCATTATTTATCGATATCAGTATGTGCTCGCCTAGGCCAGAGGGCTCCTAACAGTTTACACTCTGGGGTGCCCTTGATTGGGTATTGTGGTACAGTTAGTAGACCTGCTCAGCCGCCTCCTACTAATTGGGAGGGTAGGAGTGCTCCTACGCCCCCCTGAATGGGTGTATCTCATAAATCAGTTATTCTTTGTTGTTTTTGTTTGGGGCAGGTTGTTTGTTGGCTTTGGCGAGTTGGGGCAGCTGAAGTGGGTGGGGGGATTGTGGTTCAGGATATAGTACTGGCATTGTCTATACGCTGGAAACAGGACTTTGAGTTGCATCACCTAACAGCAGTCATGAGAGCTGGGAAGCACTATATTAAAGATGGTGTGCCATGGTATGAGAGATATATGTGGTAGAGTAAAGTGCCCGACCTGGAACGTGCAGGTCTAAATACCCCCCAAAAAAGTCCGAGCAGTATTGGCATACTTGGACAGAATGGATGTGCAAGTTGCGTTTCTCCAAGAAACGCATCTTACTAGGGCCTCGGAGCGGAATGTGGGTGCTCGATGGTTGGGGGTGTGAATAGCATCCTCTTACTCTACCTATGCATGGGACGTGATGATCCTTGTCAAAAAGGGAGTCCCATTTACTGTCCTGAGTTCTGACATTGATGAGCATGGTCGTGTGGCGATGGTTCATGGTCAGTTGGGTGGGTATGCCTGTTCTACTGGTCAATATATACGGACCGAATACAGATGACCCTTCCTTTTTTACGGATGTATGGCATTGTATCGCTGGGTTCCCATCAGCTGAGATTATTTGGGGGGTAATTTTAACATGAGCTTGGATGGAGTCCTTGATAGTGTGTGCAGTGGTGCAGCCAGACTTAAGCAGGCATTGGGGGCACTGCTGGGGGTTATAGAGGCGGGAAATCTACATGATGTGTGCCGCATTCAACATCCGGGGGTAAAAGAAAGCAACTTTGTATCCTCTG
The DNA here is from genome assembly GCF_964261635.1 of Lissotriton helveticus. NCBI lineage: Eukaryota > Metazoa > Chordata > Amphibia > Caudata > Salamandridae > Lissotriton > Lissotriton helveticus. The sequence continues at coordinate 1,085,789,258 of NC_136067.1, read as the reverse complement.
TACATGGGACGTGACTTTTGGCTTGTTACAGAGGCCGTTTGTACATGGGCTGTGAAGGTCAGTCACATGGCACGAACACTCTCTGATCACTCTCTGGTGCTCCTGAAATTGCAGGTACCAACAAGTGAGCGGCTACCTTTCACATGGCGGCTGAAACCATGTTCGCTGATGCACCCTGTTTTCAGACAGACCATAGGGGAGGCGATTCGTAACTTTTTCAGGGACAATCAGGGTTCAGTAGAGAGCGCTGGAGAGATGTGGGAAGTATTTAAGGTGATGATTAGGGGCACTTGCATAGGTGCACAGGCGGGGGTTTTGTGGGACATTAGACGTAGGATTCATAAGCTAGCAGCGGATATCGCTACACTAGAATGGGAGTATGATACGTCCCTTTCTCTTGCCAGGTTAGCTGCAATACGGGACCTTGTTATGGAACATAATGATACTGTGGACCAGGAGATATTACACAGATCCAGGTGCACTATAGCTTGTTACTATGGAGAGGGGGGTCGCCCGGGCAGGTCCCGGGCCCAGGAACTGGCTGAGCCATGCAGTCAGGCCTGTGTTACTGAATTGCTGGATGAGGACGGAGTTGTCCATTACACAACTCCAGAGATCAGTGATATTATTATTGGTTATTACACTAAACTCTATGCAAAGGGGGCGACTGTGCCGATAACAGAAATACATTCCTATCTTGATGATGTCCCTCTCGGGTGGCTATCTCGGGAACACAGGGAATACATTACACAGCCTTTTAATATTGAAGACGTTAAGTTAGCCATAATGTCTCTTCCCACCTATAAAGCTGCGGGGCTGGACGGGCTCCCCAGAGAGTTCTATAAAGCTTATATGGATGATTTACCCCCTTGGCTGCTGGAGGTGTATGCGGAAGCATACAATAGGAAATACTCCCACCCTCCCTAAAAGAGGCACTACTGGTGACACTCTTGAAACCTGATAAGGCCGCTAATCGTTGCGACTCCTATAGGTCTCTTTCAATTATCAATATAGATGCAAAGATATTGGCAAAAATTATAGCTAACAGGCTTCAACCACTGTCCCACTTCTGGTTTTGCCGCACCAGTTGGGTTTCGTGACAGCTATATCTACTGCGCATAACTTGCGCATGGTGTTTTCCACATTGCATTATTCTGATCATGATTTTCAGGCTGTGTTACAGTTTACAGTTGCTGTGTTATTAGACGCAGCAGAGGCCTGTGATTCCCTTCAGGGGGATTTTATGTTGACTGTCTTCACTAGAATGGGCCTTCCTCTGTTTTTTCTGCAGTGGATTAGGATGCTGTATACGGATGCAGTTGGAATGTCATGGTTCAACCCTGTGACCGTGGTGGGTTTGAGGCGCCTGGTTTACGACTTTATTATCTCTCCGCTCAAGCGCAATTTGCGCATTATTTATTTATTTTTTGAATCTTTTTATTGAATTCAAAGAACGAAAAACATAGAAAAGAAAACAAAAAACAAGGCAGTACATTACAAATGTGTCATTTCGGTGCCGGGGGTGGGGGGGTACATTTTCAAATCAAATATCAGAAACATGTGTTGAGATTGGGGAGGGGGGAGGAGAACAGGAATAAGCAAGACATCTAGATTCCCGTGGAGGAAACATCAGGCCGGGGGGATGACAGGTCAGTGTCCAATTCTGAACGGGGGGGAGTACATATATCACCACGGTATGCGTTCCAATGATTCCAGATTTTCCCCCATTTGCGGGGCGTGCCACAGGAAACATACACTGTCTTTTCCCTAAACATGCACCAGTCCATGTTTTGTTGCCACACCAGAACTGTCGGCGGCCTCTGGGCACCCCATAACTGAGCAATGTCTCTCTTGGCAATCATATTACCCAAGGTCACCCATCGAAGCTGCGCCAGGTCATAATCATTCGGCTCCCAGACATTCAACAGACACCGTCTCGCCTCTGGCATCGATTGCACACCCGTGACCTCACTCATAACTTCGTGCACGCGAGTCCAATAGCTCATCACTACAGGACATTCCCAAATGATATGGAGAAACGTGCCTACCAAACCACAACCACGCTTGCACAGACCATCCACAGAGAATCCCATGCGCACCAGTCGCGGACCAGTCACGTAAACCCTATGAAGAATTTTGAGCTGGACAAACCGGAGGCGCGCCGGGATAGCCACTTCCCTCGGGGAAGAGATCGCAGCCTGCCAATCCTCGTCATCGAGTTCCAGACCGTCCCCAGTCCATACCTCTCGAAGGTTACGCAGTAGGTCGGTTCTGGAATTGATCAACTTTTTGTAAATGAGCGAGATCGTGCTATCAGGGACATGTCCATCCAGTATCCGATCTTCAAGCGGGGACGCCTCCGGAATATCCGAGCCCAGGGGAAAGACGGACAGAACCCCATGTCGGATTTGCGCATACCGAAAGGATTCTCTATCCGTCTAATCATACTCCACTTTCAGCTCCTCAAACGTCTTGATTCTACCCTTGATCCACACATCATTCACCCTGCTGATACCGATCATATCCCACTTATCGAAACCCTTCGACTTCCAGAGGGATCCAAGTTTTTCCATACAGCGGGATAGCACGAGTCGGCTTATCAGCCCAGCCCAGGGCCGCAGTAGCGCGATACCACACCTGCACTGCCGTCCTAGTGGGGCCCGTGAGAGATTTGCCAACAGATCTCGCGTACAGAGCCCTGTTATAGTCTCCACCGGGTAGCAGCCATCTATCCATCTCAAACGCCGGGTTCGGCAAAGGACCGTAAGTGCCGTGGTTGATGGCCCCCAGCTGAGAGGCCCAATAGTAGCGGCGGATGTCTGGGAGCGCAATACCCCCGTCGTACCACGGGAGCGTCAGCTTCGCAAGAGCGATGCGAGACCGGCCCCCCCATATCAACTGTCTCTGTAGGCTTTCAATCTCACGAAAGTAGCGGGCAGGCACAATATCAAGTGTATTTTGCAGCGCATAAAGGAACCGGGGGAGCGACATCATCTTAAACAACGCTGCCCGTCCCAGAGGAGAGAGAGGGAGCCTACCCCACGCAGTCACATCAGCACGGAGGCGCTGGAGAGGGGGCAACAAATTGCGTTCATAACGAAGCACAGGGTCCAAGGTGATAAAAATCCCCAAGTACTGAAAGCCCGCCCGCACCACCGAGATAGGACAGCCACGAGGCAGGAGAGGAGCCTCACCGTAGAGAACATAGACGCAAGACTTCGACCAGTTAATGACAAGGCCGGAATTTGCACGGAAAGAAGTCAAGACGTCAAAAAGGACAATCAACGATTTCCGAGGCGATGTTAGATACAGGAGTATATCATCTGCGTATAAGGATACGCGATCTTCAAACTCCGTATTCCATCTAATGCCCCTCAAGGACGGTTCCCATCTCAGCCATGCCGCCAGTGGCTCCAAAGCAAGGGCAAACAAGAGAGGAGACAAGGGGCAGCCCTGGCGCGTTCCCCTACCGAGAGCAAAGGAGGCTGAGACACGACCGTTCACCACCACTTGGGCTAAGGGGTCAGTGTAGAGCAGTTTCACCCAGTCAATGAAGGTAGGGCCGAAGCCGAATTTAGAGAGAACCGCCCAAAGATATGGCCATTCCAACGTATCAAACGCCATGGTGGCGTCTAGAGACGCCAAGACGGCCGGTTCTCGCAGAGTCGCCGCCCGCGCGAGGACTCCATGCAAGCGCCGGAGATTCAGTGCCGTGTTGCAATGGGGTATGAATCCGGATTGGTCCGGATGAACCAGATCGCTTATGACAGTGACCAAGCGGTTAGCAAGCACTTTGGCCAGGATCTTCGGTTCGGCGTTAATCAATGATATGGGCCTAAAGGAGGCGCAGCGGTCACGTGGCTTGCCGTCCTTGTGAATCACCACTATGGAAGCCAATCTTTGATCAGGAGGGAGGGAGCCTACCTCCAGTGATTCTAAAAACATCGACCGCAGATACGGTGCTATCACATCTGGACGGAGCTTGTAAAGCTCTATAGGGAGTCCATTGGGGCCCGAGGCCCTCCCCGAGCGAACCGAGCGGATGGCAGTCGCGACCTCATCAACTGTAGGCAGAGCCTCCAGGAGATCCCTTTCAGGGTCGGACAAACGTGGCAGCGAGATATCGCGCAGGAGCAAGTGGGAGTCCTGCTCAGGTCTGTCAGATACAGGGGAGTACACTTCCCTGAAATAGTCAGCGAAACATTCAACAATATCAGCAGGGTCAGTGATACTCACGTCATTCACATCCACAATCACAGGGACCACTCGACTCGCACATTCTCTCTTATCCAGCCAAGCAAGCAATTTCCCCGCCTTATCCCCCACATCATACAAACGTCCCTGTTGTTCTCTGCTCATCTCCTTCGCCGCATCTGTCACCATCGCCCTGTACTCGAGTTGTTTGAGACCCAAAAGGTGCAGCCTCTCCGGGGTGACCACGGACTCCAACTCCCCCTCAAGAACAGTAATATCATGCTCAAGTCGGACAACCTCCTCCCGCCTACATCTCTTAACATCGCCAATCAAGGAGAGGGCCTGGCCCCGAATAACAGTTTTATACGCTTCCCACAACGTGACAGAGGAGGACACAGAACCCACGTTTTCAGCAAAGTATTGGTCAATCGTTTTAATGAGTTCCGCCCTGACCTTGGGATCGCGGAGATACCAGGGGTTTATCGGGGCCACTCTACCCTCCGACCCCAAGTGAGCGTCCACTACCAACCAAAGTGGGGAATGGTCCGAGATACCCCTAGCTAAATGCTTCACCTCCCTTATGAAGGAGGCCTGGGAGGAGGGCATCAGCACATAATCTAGTCTCGAAAGACTGCCGTGGGCCCCAGAGTGGAAGGTATACTGTAAGCGTCCAGGATGAAGCAGGCGCCAGCAGTCGGTGAGCTCCAGAGCCTCCAGGAAGTCCCCCAACCAGGATTGTGACCTCGCAATTTCACGGGGGGGTAACGATCACACATCCCCGACACTACAGAGTTGAAATCCCCGCCCACTACAAGCAGACCCTCGGGGACTCCCAAGATCACTCTTCCCAGATCAGCATAAGTAGTAGTCTGGAGACCCACCGGTACATAAACGGAGAGCAGGGTAATAACCCTCCCCTCCCAGCGCCCCACAATGGCGGCGTACCGTCCCCTATCATCAAGGATGATGTCGTCAACAGCAAGAGGGAGGGAGTTCCGAACCAAAATGCCCACCCCCATGGAGCCAGAAGTGAAACCTGAGTGCGCCATGAGACGATAGCCTCGCCTAGTCATGGCATGGCACGTATTGCCAAGCAAGTGCGTCTCCTGAAGCAAAACCACATCAGGGGACAAACGTCACAACAACTGCAACACCACGCCCCGCTTGATCCTATCACCCAACCCATTAACGTTCCAACACAGTAACTTAAGTCCCCTACCCCCCATCCCAAAGATCAACCCCATCCCCACCCCACACCCGATGCGACACTATACGGCAGGAGATCATCGATACTATGCCTTGAAAAAAACAGTAAAACGTAAACCACAACCCCCAACCCTCCAAAAGCCCCCGTGCAACACACCCCCCACCCCGCACCCCTGCGTAAGACTCAAAAGCCACCCCAACTTGCAGTGTGCCTGTCGCCCTAACATACAACTATTCTACGAGAAGAACCCCAGAGGAGGAAGACTCACCCACCCCCCCCGCTCACACCCCAGTAAGATAGCACATTAGCAAGCAATAGTGGTATAACACCAGACCACAGCCGAAAGTCAATACGACGGACCGGGAGCCGATTCCGCCCCCTATTCCTGCTCCACCGGGCCGCCCTCCGCTCCACCGGAGTGTCCAGAGTGTGCAGAATGATCTGGTCCCGGAGGCAGAGTGTCCAGCCAGTCACTTGCCGTCCCTGGATGATCAAAGAAAAATGTTCGGTCATTGTACACCACACGTAGCCGGGCCGGGAAAAGCATAGCATATTTCATGTCTCTAGTCCTCAGCCTCTTTTTCACCCCCTGGAACCCTAGTCGCTGTTTCTGAACCTGCTGGGTAAAGTCCGGGTAGAAGCTGACTGTAGCGTTCTCATAAGCCGTAGGACCAGATAGGCTTGACGCTTGCAGGATCGCATCCCTGTCCCGAAAGTTAAAGATACGAGCAATGATGGGACGCGGAGTGGCTCCCTGCGTAGGCGGGCCACCCGGGATCCTGTGTGCACGTTCTACAGCAAAAAACTTGCTGAGGCCCTAGGGTGCCAGGTGATTCAGGACCAGATCTTCCACCAGCAGGTCCACCGAGGATGCTTCCGATGTCTCCGGAACACCAACCAAACGGACGTTGTTCCGTCTTGCTCGGCCCTCAAAATCGTCCAAGCGTCGAGTGAGATAGTCACGGGCGGCGCGCAAGTTACCGACCTCTGCCTGTAAATCGGCGACGTCAGTAACAAGGCTAGACGTCTTTAGATCGAGGGATTTGACCCTTTCATTGGTTTTCGCAAGGTCAGCCCATATCAGGGTAACGTCGATAGCGACCGTATCCAACTTGTGGGCCAGGGTATCGTACTGTTGACCCAGTGTGGCCTTCATCCCGGCAATGGCGCCCATGACGTCCCTCAACGACAGATCTTCATCCATCGGGGATTCTTCTATAAAGTTGGCCGGGGATTTAGTCGATCCGCCCGGAGAGCCCTTAGCGAGGGTGTACCTGTCCATGACATTTGATTGCACGGAGCCCCCTCGCATTGCCGGTCTGGTCTTGCGTTTCTCACCCTCAGGCTTGGCGGCCATCTTAGTTCGTGCGCCCCGAAGGGTAGTTTGAGACCTAGTAAAAATGGCTAGACTCGATGCGCCCGCTGCAATGTGGAAAATAAGATGGGGACCTATCACCAGGTGAAGAGTAACAGGAGACCGAGTCACCAGTTGTTGAGGCGTGGGTAGGTCGAAAGCAGCAAGCCAGGGCGAGCGAGACAAAGTCAGATAGGTCCAAGCCCAAGAAATGAAACTGAAAGTAGACGACCGGGCAAGGGAGGCTCGCATGATCCGTTGTTATTCAATTACTGTCCGGCTGGCAGAGAAACCGAGCCCGGGGCAGCGCCATGGAGCAGGCCGGAAAAGTTCGAGAGTCCATATCTGCGGCTCCCGAAGTCCGAATCGAAGTCCGAAAACGGATAAACGATCAGCAGGGCCGTGCCAACAATAACCGGTCCTCTAAGTCAGGATAGGGTACAGGATAGTCGGTGGAGGTGGCGAAGTTCCGGGAGCCCTGAGCTCACGCGACCATCTTGGGTGCGCGCTAAGCTCCTCCTCAATTTGCGCATTATTGGCATTTCCCGCAGCGATTTCAACCTCACACAGCGATCGAGTCGGATGCAGTTCTCAAAATGCCACTGCAGGCGGCAACCCTATCGGCGGGACGGGCGGCCCTAGGACCGAAAAAAATCCTGTACTGTGCACCGCATGGGCATGGAGGGCCTTGGCTAAAAGGTCCCAGCTTACCTATCTGTATGCCCCTTTGTTGCCCCTGGCTGCACACCTGTATATCTCGGCAGCACGGGAGAAAACTGCATTGCGGGAGCTGTCTGCTGACAGAATTACTACACTGGGGGACTTGTATAAACAGGGGCAGTTTTGATTGCTGCAGGACATACAGGGGGGTCGGAGTAGTAGATTTATGTTAGGATTCATATATGTCCGGGTGCGGCAAGCGATTAAGGATATCTATCCAGCTTTTCCAGCTGAACCTAGAATGTTGTGAGCACTGCAGGTGGTGCTGGCAGGAACAGAGAGAAAGGGCCTAATTACTAGGCTCTATAACGTCTTGCAAAGGGAAAATGAGCAAGGGGAACATCCTTCCTTTTTTAAATAGAGTGTGGCGCTGGGATCAATATTAACGCGTGAACAGTGGCAGACCTGCTGTGCACTCACACCTAATTGCAATCTCCGCATGAGCCACTTTAAGTTTCTGCACCAATTATACTATACCCCACTGCAGCTTTGTGAGTTTGGGTTGCGGGAAAATGCTAATTGTGTGCAGTGTGGCCAGGTGGAAGCAGATTTTCTGCATTTGGCATGGATGTGTGGGTGTTTTTTTTTTTTTGAAAATTCTTTTTATTAGACAGGAAAAGAAATCAAACATAGCAATCAATTACAGTCAGCTCATGTCCGTTACCCCAGCAGAAATACAATTTGAAACAAATCAAGACAGTTCCGTATTCACAGCAATAGACCAACAGTTTAGTCCAGGTCTTCTGAGCCAGGCCGCGATACAAGGGGTGGTTCACAGAGGTTGCCTCTAAAAACGTTCCAGCCGGACCAGACCTCACCCCATTTGCGGGGGCAACCTCTCGCTATATACACAGTCTTTTCCTGCAGCATGCACCAGTCCATGTCGCTTTGCCAGTCCACAAATTTCGGTGGAGTAGGGGCCCCCCAAAGCCTGGCGATGTTCCTCTTGGCCACCATCTGCCCAAGGGTCACCCATATCCTCCCTTTAGAAGGCAGGTCAGTGGGTTCCCAAATGTTCAGGAGACATCTCTTGGCCTCCAAACGGATCTCCGTCTCCCATACCTCCCCCATACATTGCACCACCCTTCTCCAGTATCTTTGTACCTTCGGACAATCCCACAGTATGTGGAAGAAGGTGCCTTGCCCGCCACATCCTCTTCTGCAAAGGCCCTCTCCTCCCCTCCCCATAGCTTGCAGCCTAGTGCAGGAGATGTATACTCTATGCACAATTTTTAATTGTATCAAACGCAATCTGGCAGATATCGCCACTTCCCTAGGGGAGGCAAGAGCCCAGGTCCACTCCTCCTCGTCCATCTCAAGCCCGTCTGCAACCCATTTCTCTTTGAGGGAGAGGAGCATGTCGGGGGGGTTGTTGATCAGTTTTTTGTAGGTAAGAGAGATGGCGTGATCAGGGATATACCCATCAAGTAATCTGTCCTCAAGTGGTGAGGCCTGAGGCGGTGTGGTGTCCGGCTGGATGTTGGTTTGCAGGGAATGTCTCACTTGTAAGTATCTAAAGTGTTCTGTGGGGGCCAAGGCATACGTATCTTGCAAGTGTGTGAATGTGTGGATTCCTTTGGGGCCCCACATGTCCCCAACCCGCGAGATCCCTATCAGGTCCCAGTTACGGAACCCCTTAGTGCGTCCCAAGTTACCCAGTTTCTCCGACGCCCAGAGTGGGGTGAACATAGTCAGGACACCGGACCACCCCATTTTTCGCTGCGCAGCATGCCATACTTGTACCGAGTGTTTGGTCGGACCCGTGAGGTGATGTTTACCTGGCCTAGAATAGAGAGCGATTTCGTAGTTTCCCCCAGGAAGTAGCCATCTGTCCATCCCGTACCCGGGGTCATTCCCATCACCGTATGTACCATGGTTTATGGCTGAGAGGTGGGCAGCCCAGTAGTATTTGCGGACGTCAGGGAGGGCTATTCCACCGTCGTACCATCCCAACGTGAGTTTGTGCAGTGCTATCCTAGGCACCCCCGCCCAGAGGAGGTCACGTTGCGCCGCTTCGATCGCAGCAAAGTACGAGTTCGGTATTAGATCCGGGTAGTTTTGTACTGCATAGAGAAATCTGGGCAGAGCCATCATTTTAAAGAGGGCTGCTCTGCCCAGCAATGAGAGCGGGAGTTGTCGCCAGGACCCGACATCTCGCTGAAATCTCTGCAGAGGCGGGAGAAGGTTCTTTTCGTATAGCAGAGACTTGTCCGCGGAGACGAAGACTCCCAGGTATCTAAATCCGTCCGCCGTCACTGTAATAGGACAGGTGGCGGGGAGTCTCGGAGGGTCCCCTCGGAGCACGTAGAGGTGGGATTTGCTCCAATTTATCCGGAACCCAGAGTTCCGCCCGAAGCTCTCAAAGATGTCAAATGCCGCTACTATAGATCTACTTGGTCGAGTGAGGTAGAGGAGGATATCGTCGGCGTATAGGGAGATCTTGTCCTCCCAACCCTCCGTCCACGCCATCCCTTTAAGGTAGACGTCGTGCCGTATCCAGGCCGCTAGCGGCTCCAGGGAAAGCGCGAATAGGAGGGGCGAGAGAGGGCAGCCCTGTCGTGTTCCCCTCCCCAGAGTAAAGACCTCAGATGCCTTACCGTTGACTACCACTTGGGCCAGCGGTTCGGCATAGAGGAGACGAATCCAGGAGATAAAATTAGGCCCAAAGCCCAATTTGCGAAGTACCGCGATCATATATGGCCACTCAAGGGTGTCAAACGCCATAGTGGCATCAAGGGAGAGCACCACTGCATCCTCCCGTAGCCTATGTCGCTGCCCGAGTACGCCGTTGAGGCGCCTGATGTTCAGTGCGGTGTTGCGGCGGGGCATGAAACCAGACTGGTCTGGGTGGACCAGTGCAGAGAGGACCGGCTGGAGTCGATTTGCCAGTGTTTTAGCCAGAATCTTCGGCTCAGCGTTGAGCAACGAAATTGGCCTGTATGAGGTACAGACGTCTTGAGGTCTACCCTCCTTCGGTATCGCCACTATAGTTGCTATGCGTTGGTCTCTGGGCAGCTCCCCTGCCTCCCTACTAACATCGAACATGCGTTTAAGGTGCGCGCCAAGGGCATCAGGTTTAAGCTTGTAGAGCTCTATTGGGAGGCCGTTAGGTCCCATGGCCTTCCCCGGGCGGAGGTCAGCTATAGCGCGTTGAAGCTCAGAGGCTTCGAGCGGGCCCTCAAGGGCAGCCCGGTCTTCCTCCGACAGACAAGGCAGTCTGATATCCGCCAGGAGGGCCACCGAGTCCTCCTCCGGCCGGTCAGACTCACGGCTGTATACTTGTTTATAGTGCCTGGCGAATTCTGCCACTATCTCCTGGGGCTCAGTCACTACTATCCCCGCAGCCGTTCGTATTTCCGGCACCACTCTACTGGCCTGTTGTTTCTTGTCGAGCCAAGCTATAAGTTTCCCAGCTTTGTCTCCCTGGTCATATACCCTCCCCATCTTGTGCATGGCCGCCGTCCTGGCCTCCTGCGCGACTAAATCCCTGTATTCCTGAGTCTTCACCTGCAAGCGGTGCTGTACATTAATCGCCCCCTCCTCTCGCGCCTCCCTCTCCAACTCCGCCAGATCCGCCTCCACTGTCGCAACCTGCCGTTCTCTATCCCTTCTTCCACCGGCTATGGCTGACAACGCCTCCCCCCTGATCACGGTTTTGAAGGCCTCCCACAGGGTTACGGGGGAGTCGACCGATCCCACGTTATCCTCAAAGTAGTTGGTTATTGACTTTGACAACTTCGCACTGAGCTCCTCATTTTTCAGATGCCAGGCGCTGATTGGTGCAATGCATCCCTCACGTCTAGTCCCGAATGTTATGTGGGTACTAACCGGCGAGTGGTCCGATATGCCGCGAGGAAGGTGTGCAGCTTCTCGTATCACCATATCATGGTGCAGCACTGTGAGGATATAATCAAGGCGGGAGAATGATTTGTGCGGGCCAGAAAAGAAGGTGAAGTGAGCGTCAGCGGGGTGCATTAGTCGCCATACATCCGTGAGCCCAAAGGCGTCCAGGAAGTCAGTCAACCACTTTCGCCCCTGTGATGTGACCCGTGGGGGTTGTCTGTCTAGGGTCCCTGACACCACCGCGTTGTAGTCCCCTCCCAGTACCAGTTGACCCTCAGGAAGGGAGAGAAGTAGTGTGCCCAAATCAGCGTACGCTTGAGTCTGCAAACCAGGGGGGATGTATATCGAGAGTAGGTTGAGGCGGTAGCCTTCCCACCTACCGGACACCACTGCAAAACGACCCTGCGGGTCCGATTCTGTGTGATCTATGCGGAAGGGTAGTGCGCGGCGCAGCAGGACCCCAACGCCCCTGGACCCGGAAGTGAAGCCGGAGTGGACTGCAAGGGTGTATCCCCACCTATTGAGGGCCTGGCAAGTGTTCCCCATGAGGTGTGTTTCCTGCAGCAGGACTGCGTCCGGCTGGTGTCGCTTTATAAATCGTAGGACTATGGTGCGCTTCAATTTGTCCCCCAACCCGTTCACGTTCCAGCTCAAAACCCTGAGGCTCTTCTCCCATTTGCTAGCCATAACCATTGCTGTGTGACAAGATGCTATTCTGCATACTGGCGCTGAGAACAAACCTGACATTGCTGACTACACATGACTGTAAAACATCCCCAACATCCCCATCCCCCCCGCCGCCCTCCCAACATTCAGTGTCAATACGGTTTCTGATCAGTACGGCATGAGTACATCCCACTGGCACCCAACTGTCCCAAGCCCACCCCTGCCCCTCACCACTCATCCCCCCAACTCCCCCCGGACACCCCCCCACCCTGCCGCCCTGCTCCGCGGGTTCAAAACTACCCACATCCCCAATTAGCAGAGTGCCTTTCGCCCCAAAAACGCCTCCGAAGAGGAACTACAACAGTGAACAACCCACCCCCTTTCGAGGAGGACCTGTCACGGGAAGCGTGTGCAGGCCCCGTCACCCCCCCCCCGCCCCCTCCCCCCGCCTCCTGCCAACAGTACCGAAGTCCTGTGTCCCAGAAGTGTGGCGTCCACAGTCATGAGTGAAGTCCCATTAGGAACGAACCCCTCTAAGTGAACAAAGTCTAATAGGTAGGGCAACATAATCATATAATACAGTGACACTTATCAGTTCCTCGAGTTCTCGGAAGCCGTCCTCACATGTCCTTTCTCTCGACCCTCAGCTTGGACTCGCGGAGCGGGACCTCCAGGCGCGCTGACTTTGGTCCTCTCGATCAGATCTCCCGGTCGTAGAGCCCGGAGATGCATTTTGCGTGTCTCTCCAGTTCTGGGCCTCCGCTCCCTCTCCCGTCGAGGCCACCTCCCTGTCAAGCCAGTCCTGCACCTCCGCCGGCGACGTGAAAAAGAAGGATTTTCCCCCTCGGAGGACCTTGAGCTTCGCAGGGAAGAACATCATGTACCTGAGACCCCTCTCTCGGAGTGCCGCTTTCACTCCCGAAAATGACCTCCTTTCACGCTGAACCTGGAGGGTGAAATCTGGAAAGAAACGTATCACAGCGTTCTCATATAGCAGATCCCCGGATTGTCTGGCGGCCTGAAGGACGGCGTCCCTGTCTCTGTAATTCAATATTTTAGCTATAATTGTCCGTGGTGGCGCCCCCGGTTTAGGTTTCGGGATGGGCGCCCGGTGCGCGCGTTCGACTGTAAAGATGGTGGACAGACGCTTTGGTTTGAGGTGGTGAAGAATGAGTTCCTCCACGAACAGCTCCACGCTAAGCCCCTCAAGATCCTCCGGAACGCCAACGAGGCGTATGTTACTCCGTCTGGCTCTCCCTTCCTGGTCGTCCAGCCGTAGCGCCATCTGGCGATGTTGATGGACCAGGTCGTCCACTCTTTGCTCAAGACGTTTGGTGGATGCCCGCAGGTCCACTATGTCGGTTTCGTTGGCCCTGGCCTTTTCCGACGTTTTGTTGAGATCCGCCCGGAGGAGATTAACCTCTATGGCCATCTTGTCGATTTTGGTTTCAAGGGTGGTGCCCAGTCCCTGAATCGCCGTCATGATGCTAGCCAGAGAAGGTTCTTGCGGAGCCTGCTGGCCGCTCGCGGGCGGCTCCGTGCGCGGCGCACCCCTCTGCACCGTATACTTGTCAAGACTGTTCGCTTGCGAGGCCTGGCCCTGCTTAGGCCTCATGGTGAAGTTCGATTCGAGGGGGCAAGCTGTGGGGCAAGTCAGTGTGCACCCAGGCTGGCGCAGGCAGAAGAGGCGTCAGGATGCAGGGCGTGGCGCAGCGCCCGAGAGAGTGCCCCCAGGGTCGGGCAGTGTGAGGCGACCGGCCCAGCCCAGATCCCAGGGCCACACCCCCCCGCCGAGCGAGGTCGCAGGCTCAGGCGAGCAAGCAGCAGAAGTAGCCGGGCAATCACCTAGGCACCACGAGGCCTGAGCACCGCCCCAGGTCCGGATGTTACGCCACACCTTTCCAGGCACTCCAGTGGGTCACCGCCCCCAACCAGGCTCCTGCGCCACTGTGTCCAAACGCCCGCCGGTGCCCCAATGCGAGCCCACTTCCAATGTCACCCTCCACAGGCCAGATCCCGTGTCTTCAGCGATGGGCGCACCTCAACCTGTCAGGAAGCAGCCTCCGTCCACAGCGCGCTCACACCAGCTCCAGGCCAGGGTCTCCGTCCCGCACGGCCCTATCCCAGCACACTCCGTGGGGCGGAGGCCGGGTTACAACTGCTGCGATCGGCGCAAGTCCAGGCCCCAAGCCGGGGACTAAAGTTTTGCGGCACGCCGGCCGCGAGACTCGCACCTGCAGGGCCCTCTCCCGGCCCGCTCCGGGAGGCAGCGTATCTCGGCAACCGGAGGTCGCAGAGGGGCCGGAGCCGGACCGCTGTGCGCCGCGCAGGCAGGGGAGCCCGCAAACACCAGGAGATCCGTGGGACTAACGGATAATGGACGGCTGTAGGCAGGCAAGGGGATAGGGTCGGCGGAGCCGCGGGATCAAGCGGCCATCACTGTAGGCGCCAAGCCACGCCCCCCATGTGTGGGTGTTTTTGAGTTCTGTTCTTGGGTCGTGAAGGTGCTAACTGATATTGTGCTGGAACCGGTGCGGTGTGCCCCGGAAGTGTGCCTTCTATGTAGCCTTTAGAGTCTCCAGCCTTGTAATCAGCGCATTGTGGCAGTCTCTACCCTGATGGCTAAGAGGGTGGTGGCACAGAATTGGGGGGCAAAGTCCATTCCCACTGTTACAAAATAGATTTGTGATTTACTTTACTCTAGGGATCAATTGAGGGCCTATGCTGAGGAAATACCTGAGCTTCTCGTCCTAAAGATTTTTGGGCCCCGCTTACTGTCACCCTGACTTGTAATACTGTGACTGATTATATGCTGTTCAGCGCATAGATGGGAAATGCCTGATACCGAGACTCTATCCATTACCATGGCTCATTATGTAATACACTATTTTGTTTGTGATGCTCGGATTCTTTCATATGTGTGATGGTAAATCCTTGACGTGCCGACGGGAGGGTGGGGGGGGTTTGATTACGTTGGGGATTGTTGCACAGACTAGTGCATCTCTTTGTACTATCACATGTTTCTTTTAAAATCTAATAAACAGATTAAAAAAAAAACAATATATTTGTAATTTGTAATTTTATTTATTTAATTAGCGCAGTTAATTAAAACCATTGCTATAAAATATCAGCATTAGCACAGTTATCATGTTAAAAAGCGGAATTGGAAAAACAAACTGTCAGGATTTAAGATCCTATACATATAATAAAAACAGTCTTGTAATTATCAGTGTGATCACATTACTGGGCTAAGCCTGAAATAAAATTGGTTAGGACAGAAGATACTAAACCAGGGGACAACAAAAGTCTGTAATGAGTTTTTGGCGGCAAGGAACTGGAAGCGAGGGGGCCAAAGGGGGTGAAAAAAGATTGTCCAAGATTCTCACAAACTTTCCGATCCTTGCGAGCGCTTGAATGTCTGAGGAAGTAAAACACAGAGCCGATGCCTCCCTGCATGGCCTAATGCCCCATTTTAAATATAAGGGTTTTAAGAGAAATCTTCTAGGGGCATCCAGGGCAGGGCAACAGCACAGGAGATGCAGCCATGATTCAGTATGGTAATTGCACACTCTGCAGGCCCCCCCTCATTTGATGGAGCCCATCTGTTAAAGGCCGTAGAGCGCAGACCTAGAAGGCGCATGAACATTATGTTCTTCAGAGCCACTGCATTTAGATTTTCCAGGAGATAAGTTTGCGGTACCCCAGGATGGTAAGAGCTATTCAGGGGGAGCAAGACAGTGGATGTTTTTAAAGCTTTGAGGTCCATCCGATGGGAGATTAATTTCACCTGCTTATTGATGACTTTCTTTCAGACTGGATATGGAATAGTATCTAAAGTTAACCAATAATATAACTTTATTCCAAATAGAAATATATACATTTTATAATTACTTTAGATAATCTCTTCCTTTAAAACACAAACTAAAGTTATATACATATACTTTTAAAGCATAAACTTTTTACGGGAGTCGCGCACCCGGCGCGACCACATACGTACGTGACTTTACGCGGGGCCGGACACCGCGCACCCGTCTCATACCTGCGTGCATCGATTGCAAAGTTCAAAAAGTATACTTAACACTAATACACCTTTAATAAATTACTAATATATGCTTCTTCAGATAAGTTTATATAATCTCGTTATTTAAAACACATATTAAAGTTATATATATATATATATATATATATATATATATATATATATATATGCTTTAAAAATAATAATATTTTATGGAAGTCGCGCACCTGGTGCGATCTTATACGTACGTGACGTTATGCTGGGCTGGACACAGAGCACCCGTAGCATATCAAACATGCATCGTCTATGACTTTACCAACATGGCGGCTTGAATCTGCGCACACACCAAGGTAGGTACACGATCGGTACGCAACTCCACTTTTTTTGCAAAAGAAATATAAAATATATATATATATTTTAGAAAACAAAAACATTACATTATTTTTACAACAAATAAAAAGTAATGAAAAAATATTTTTCTCAAAAATCTTTTAATTCAGCATTATAAGAAATACCACATACAAAGTACAGTAGTGCACAGAACCCAGAGGCAAACTCATTGGGTACTGGAAGTCTAGTTGACATAGCGCTAGGTCTGATACAGTCTCCCTATTTTCTACAAAGCTGAAAGCCATTTTGTGTTGGGCAAACCACCTTATAGCTAACAAAAACAAAAAACTAATAAGGAAGAACTAAGCAACCCCCTGTAAAAATATTTTAAAACATATAACAGTTACAAAACATCATTTTAAAAAACTTTGAAATTCACTGAAAAAAACAAAGGTTTCATGTACGTTATAGTTAGAAATTATCATTTAAAAAACCTTTGAAATTCACTGAAAAACCATAGGTTTCGGGGACGTTGTAGTTAGAAATTAGCATTTAAAAAACCTTACAAATTCACTGAAAAAACCATAGGTTTCAGATACGTTATAGTTAGAAATTAATATTTAAAAAAACCTTACAAAATCACTGTAAAAACCATAGATTTCAGGGACGTTATAGTTAGTTGGACATTTCACTCATACAAGACCATAGAAATCCGTCGTTATAGTTAGTTCAGCTAACTATAACTCGCGCCCCGCAATGCACTGCTCGTGACGTCTCATATTACATCATTCATGACATGGTCAGTAACATCACTGATATCTCAAATGACATCACTGGTGATATCATCCATGTGATAATCTGATGCTCCTCCTCACACCCTAATATAACCTTTGATACACCCACTCCAAAATGCAGAATACCATTTTCGAAACCATAGACACACTAATACCAGTTACTACATAACCACTCACTGGTTCTTAGGTCTACACACACATCCACTCATTCACCCATACAATTATTCATACATGCAGTCACTCATCAATACAACACTATCATATGCACTCATACACCTACACAGACACTCACACGCCGCCACACAGCTAGTCAGTAATGCAAAGAAAAAAGAATGACTTCCATTTACTCACATAAACACACTACACACACCACCTCACTTATTCATACAGATACTAACACATACTTACTCTCTTATACAATCACTTATAGAAGTACACACTTATCCATAGAGCCAGTCTCACAATCACTGACTCTCACGTATAGTCATTTATATGCTCCAACTAACTACATATCTAAAAGTGTATGTGACCTTTTAGATATGTAGTTACTTGAACATGTAACACTGAGATATCCATTCACTCACCAGCAACCCATGCACACACTCACCCTCCCATGCAGCTGTTTCCACATGCACTCTTCAACCCATACACCCAATGAATCAACCACTCACACATCTATGCACAGAGTCACACACCACCCACCCGCACACATATTCAGTCCCCCATACAAATACTAAGGCAACCAATCAATAACCCATACAGACACTCATGTAGCTACTGACCAAACCATGCAGTAGCTTACACAACAACCGAAAGACTTGTACGGACATTATACAGACTTATACAGACATTCACACAGTTTAGTCAGTAACCCATGCATTCAGTAAGATACGTTTAATCACTCACTTATACAGTCGGACACGCACCTACTAACTCATCCATTCAGACTCTTATACACCTACTCATTCTTCAATACACCTTGGCCTAGATATATATAAAACATATTTAAACTTTACAGAAACACACAGTCACTGGATGATGTCATCAATATTGCCATCAGTGATATCATTTGAGATGTCATCAGTGTTGTCACTGACCATGTCATGAATGATGTAATATGTGACGTCATCAGCAGTGCATTGCAGATGCGCGAGTTATAGTTACCTGAACTAACTATAACGGCGGAATTTCTATGGTTTTGTACGAGTGAAGTGTCCAACTAATTATAATGTCCATGAAACCTATGTTTTTTTCAGTGAATTTGTAAGGTTTTTTAAATGCTAATTTCTAACTATATTGTACCTGAAACCTATGTTTTTTTCAGTGAATTTGTAAGGTTTTTTTAATGCAAATTTCTAACTATTATGCCCCTGAAACCTATGGTTTTTCAGTGAATATATATATATATATATATATTTATATTGCAGTCTTTTCATCCGTGAATCCACTCACACAGGAAAGATTAAGTGCGGACCCAAAGCTCTTCGTGCCAGGTATTTTTTTATTTTTCAAGCACCCTGCATCGCCGCCACGCCGCGTTGCAGCCCCGCCTGGGCCTTGATCACATGACGCGTTGCGTGTGTGAGAGAACATTTAAAGTGCTAGTGCAGTTTACAATTGTAATCAGCTGATCAGTGCAAAAGAAACAGGGAAGAAAGACTTTCTTTCTCAAATGCTGGCATGGTGCACAGGCAAAAGACTCTAGAGGAGAGCACACTCATAAATACCTGCATAAATGCATGAATATAAAGCAAGGACATAATTATATACAATAATATATATATAACTAGCGTTGCTGCGATCTCCGAAGAAAGGAAATTCAAGGAAACTCGTTATGATAACATTCAATTTACATTGTGTCATTTTTATTGAAACGTATTCATTTTAACATGGAAAACATTTCAAAGTGTTGTTTTAATTCTATTTATTTATTCGAGTGCTTGTGGATACACGATTTTTTGTTTTTCCGTTTGGTGCGTACATCAGTATTCGAAAGATCATGAGGGCCCTGGGGGGCCGATATTTAAAACATTTTTATGCCAGAAACCTTCGCGGGAGTGTACTCAACAACTTCCCAAAGTTTCCTGCCAATCGGATGAATGGTTTTTAAATTCTATTCATTTATTCGAGTGCTTGTGGATACACGTTTTTTTGTTTTTCCGTCTGGTCCGTACATCAGTATTCGAAAGATTATGAGGGCCCTGGGGGGCCGATATTTAAAAAAATGTTATGCCAGAAACCTTCGCGGGAGTGTACTCAACAACTTCCAAAAGTTTCATGGCGATTTTTTGTTTTTCCGTCTTGTGCGTACATCAGTATTCGAAAGATTATGAGGGCCCTGGGGGAGGCCGATATTTTAAAAACAATTATGCCAGAAACCTTCGGGGGAGTGTACTCAACAACTTCCCAAAGTTTCATGGTGATCGGATGAATGGTGTAGTAATGCATAAAGGACAAACAGAGATACATTCGTTTTTATATGTATAGATAACAGGGTAAAACATTATGCATTTAAAATCTATAAAAACATTAAAAAATGTAAAAAAGCTAAAAATGCCGATTTAAATACCACAATAGTATAAATGAATCTGTTGTACCCTGAATGTCCAAATAAAAACAGTATTGAGTACAAATAACGCTAGAGTAAACATGTACGTTTGAAAAAAGGAAAAAAAGGGACATATTGATTTTCCTCCCATGAAATACAGCCTAAGTGGGCAAATGTATGTATTTCTGATCATGTTATACAGCTGATATATTCAAACAAGACGAAAAAAACATGTACAATCCTTGAGCCAGCCGGTCCAAGGAGTATACTGGTATGTGTGAAGTGTCATAAAGTTCAGTACACCAATAACCATAATAAAATGTGATGAATAAATATGTACATAAAAAAGAGAGATTCAGGAGAACTCAGCGCCATATATATTAAAAATGTCATTCAGATTATGGAGGATCAAATTTAAAAGAAAGGACATCCCACATTTTAAAGGCAAGTGTATAAATCCTCGCTAGCGTTGAGCCCCATCGGTGACTTTGTATTTAGCTCCAGTATTTAGCGTGTTTCTAAAAGGCGGAGGGTGCCTTCACGGTTGCTACCCCTCCGAAGTGGCGGAACACAGTCAATTGCAAAGTAACTAAGATGTATTGGGTTACTTGCATGGGCCACCTCGAAATGCCTTGCCACAGGATATGCCTGATCTTTGTTAGTAATGGCTCGTATGTGCTGGAGTATTCTTTTATGTACTGGTAGTTTAGTGCTGCCGATGTACCTTAAAGCATAGGAACACTCCAGCACATACACGGCATGATCTGTTTTGCAATTGAGTCTTTTATTAATACATACTGGATTTGGCTTGAAAGGTGTTGTGTAATCCTTTCTGTTCTTGGCAAATTTGCAAGCCTTACACAATACACACTTAGTAAAGCCCTTCTGTGTTGATAACCAATTGGTGGGTGCTCTTATTTCTGGACTATTTTTTACCAGGCAGTTGCCCATAGATCTGGCCTTTCTGAAAGTCAATTGAGGTGTATGACATTGTCTAGACAGATCCACACCAATTACAGGGTCATTTAGTACCAGATTCCAGTTTTTATTTAGGATTTTCCTGATTGCTCTGTGTTGTTTCTTATATGTGAGTATGACCCTGCTAGAAGGTTCCAATTTACTGAGTGGTATCTGTATGTCATCCTTTTTGGCAAGCGTCTGGTCCCTGGTGAGCAACTGTGTTTTGTTGATCGCTCTGTCCACAACCAACGGGGCATAACCTCTCGCTAGAAACCTTTGTTTGCTATTTTCCTGAGCTACTTGGCAATCGATGTCACTGCTACATAAGCGCCGTACCCGGAGCATCTCCCCGTAGGGGATGCTTTGAATTAGGTGTTGCGGGTGATGGCTCGTGGCATGTATTAAAGAGTTACCCGCAGTAGGTTTTCAATACATTTTAGTGGAGATAACTTTATCCTTTATAAATACCTCTACATCTAGAAAGACTACTGAGAATGTACTCATGTTTGCAGTAAACTCAAGGTTAAGCTGGTTTCTATTTATCTGATCAACAAAGTCTATGGCAAGTGACTCGAGACCCCTCCAAATTAAGAAAAGGTCATCAATATATCGTAGCCAAAGGGGTACATGTTGGTCTATGACGTGTTTAAAGTGCCCCATGAGGACCTGCTCCTCCCACAGCCCCATATGCAAACAGGCATAGCTGGGTGAGAAGCAGGCCCCCATCGCAACTCCCCTGATTTGTTGATAGATATGGTTGTCGAACGAGAGAAAGTTTTGCTCCAAACAGGTAGTGACCATATGACTAGCATTTTGTTATGCAGTAAGAGATATATATATATTTATATATATGTATATATTTTCATTCCCTAACATATATATATATTTCCACAATAGTGAAGCTTTATAGCTGGCCAGTTATTATAAAAATGTACTTATTTATGCAGTGCCTTATATAAATGGTAAACGTAGAAAAATATAAGCATAAGTAATATGTACATTTGTTAAGCAAGAACTAATGAAAAATGATAAATTCATAAAAAGATTATTAGACACATTTATACAAAGGAATGCACATATCTAGCTACACATATTTAATCCCAATAACTGCTTATATACACAGGGATATGCTGTATATTTATGTTTGAGAATAGTGGTTATGTGGGGAAGAGCCAACTCTTGAGTAGTCTACCGAAGATCAGGTGGTCCGTGGATCTTATGTTTGGAGTAAAGAGTTCCATAGTTTGGCTGTTTGAACAGAGAAGGATGTGCCACCTTTAGTTTTTTCTTGTATTGTGAGATTTTTAGGTGAGGTGCCTATCTAGAGTGGAGACTCATTTGTTTTTAAAAAAAAAATTATTTATTGTTTTTTCTCAACGAACGTGAAAATTACATACGCACAACTTGCAAATAAGACATCAACATATTGTTACATCTCTTAAGAATGACAATCAGATTACAGAAACGGTTCATGCTAGTCTGTAGTAATACATATCACACCAGGTATCATATAGACAGTCCATTATCCTGAGGCTGGGGAATCAGAGTCCTTAATGCAGAGCTAATTATGACATCCTGCAACATTGCGTGTACAGTATCATTTAATCATTATAGCGGATCACAGACACCCATTTACAGCGTGTTTAAACTAGCGCTTAAGAATGTACCGCCCACTGCACTATCGTGTCGTCCCTCCAGCATAGATACTAAAAAAGAATCACATACAACTATATCTGTGCCATCTCGTCATGGCTGACTCGGTCTTCATCTTCTTGTTGTATTGTGCGGTACATCAAATACACCCTCAATGGGTCCCAGATATCCCTGGGCCTGTTCTGAACAGGCTGTAATTCAGCATAAACATTATTCTGGTCTTGGGAATAAATAACATCATTCAGCCAGTCCTTAAATTTCGGCGCTCTTCCCCTCCCCCATCTACATGCAACCCTTCGCAAGCAGTAGAGCAATATTCAGAAACTTTCTGGTGGGTTTAGCTGTCCGCAACGTGTAGCCCAAAATCATAATGAGTGGGTCCTTGTCAATCTCTCCCTCCAACATGACCTGCAATGCGGTATGCACCTGAGTCCAATATTCATAAACCCCTGAACACTCCCACGCCAAGTGGATAAATCCCGCTCCCTCTGCATTACACCTTTCACATCTATCGTTGTCTGACAGTTTAAATCGCAGTTTTAGAGCTGGTGTATAATAGAACCTCTGAAGGAATTTAAAGTGAATAATTTTGAGCCTACAGCTAGACGATATGCAGGCAGTGATGCCACAACAGTAGTTCCACTGCTCTTCAGAAATCTCCTTTCCTATGTCCGCACTCCATAACCTGCAAGCAGCACTCTCTATGCCTGTGCGCTGCAGTCGAATACTATTATATAGTCTAGAAACCAGATGATGTCTATCTGCCGTCGTCAGCATAGTGTGCAACGGCAATACTGTTTCCGGTTCATCCGGGAATTGCAGCAATACTTCCTTCAATCCCTGTCTCAGTCTGATATAATAAAATACCTCCAACGGTGTGGGGAGCATTCCCTGGAACATCTGTTCCTGAGTACGAAGGTGCCCATTGAGGAACAAGTCCCCCCAGGTAGTGATCTTAAGGCGCCTGCACATCAATTGAAATCCTGTTTCCTGGAAGAGTGACACCTGGGGATGATATGTAAGTGGCATACGCGGGGAGTGCAGTAGTTTAGTGTGCAGGACCTTCGCTATCCTTCTCCAGGCATCTATCGTGCACGTCACCGTGGTGAGCGGCGTGTCCAGAATGTCTACAGTACCATGAATTAGTCCGCTAAGAGGAAGAGGTCGTGCGACCCAATCCTCTGCTGCCAGCTGCGGCATATACGGTGTTGGGAGAATCCAATGTTATGCGTATTGTGCCTGTGCACTGACGTAATATATTTCTAAGTCTGGCACATCGAAGCCACCGTTATCATAAGGCTGAGTTATAATGGACCATTTCAACCGTGGTTGGTTGCCACCCCAAAAAAGCCGAAGGAGTTCCGATCTCAGCCTTTTAAAGAAGTATGCGCCCGGATAATAAGGAATATTTTGAAAGAGATATAAAAAACGCGGTAGTATCACCATTTTTATGAGGGATGCTCTGCCTGCCATGGACAGTGGTAGCGACATCCAACGTGTGACATTGTCAAACAGTTTGGTGATAGCTGTGCCATAATTGAGTCTAATTGTTTCTTCCCTATCCGTAGACACTATGATTCCCAAATAGCGAAGGTCTGAGCTACACCACTCCAGCGGGTAATCCAGCTGGAAGCGAGTTACTGCCGGGGTAAGTGGGAAGAACTGCGATTTTTTCCAGTTTATTTGAATACCTGAGAGGCGCCCGAACAGAAGAAATTCGCGCAATATGGGATTAAGATTGTCTTGAGGATTCCGTACATATAAGGTTATATTGTCTGCATATAGGGACACTCCAATTTGCCGTTGAAAGCATCTAAAGGCACTCGCTCTATGGAGTTGTCGGATGTGACACGCCAGCAGCTCGATTGCGATAGCGAAGAGCAACGGGGAAAGAGGGCATCCCTGTCTGGTGCCTCTTGTGATGGGCATCTGGGAAGATAGCTCACCATTAATGATCACCCTTGCCATAGGTCTAGAATAAAGCAACTCTATCCATGCTACAAACAATTTGGGGAAACCCATTCTATGCAATATGGTAAAAAGATACTTCCATTCGACTGAATCAAACGCTTTCGTAGCGTCTAAAAATATAGCTGCGACTGGGGCATCCGGAGCTATGGTTGGTATTAGGGAGAAGAGTGTGCGTAAGTTATGATTAGTGGCTCGACCCGGGACAAAACCAGCTTGGTCCGGCAACACAATCTTCGTCATTATCAGAGACAGCCGGGTCGCCAGTACTTTGGCAAGTATTTTGGCATTGCAATTAATGAGCGATAGCGGACGGTAGGAATCGCACTCCGCCGGGTCCTTTCCAGGTTTCAAGAGGGACGTGATCACAACCTCACGCATTGAGCAAGGCAACGCTCCAATTTCTAACGATTCCTCAAATACTTCTTTCAACACCGGTGCCATGATGTCAATATAACATTTATAGAATTCGTCAGGTAGACCATCAAGGCCGGTTGCCTTCCCATTGTTTAGCGACATTATTGCGTCTTTAATCTCATCTATTTCTAGCGGAGCACTGAGGAATGTCCTATGCCAGTCGCTTAACCAGCACAATGCAATATCATCGAGGAAGCCCTCAAATCCGATTTCGTCAACTTGCTGTGAAGTATATAATTTCCCATAGTGTGCCATAAACAATTCATGGATGCCTTTAGTATCCTGACATATCCCATCATTGGAAGTATTTACCTCCAATATGTGTGTACCAAACCGTGGGTATCTAGTGATTGCTGCTAATGCTTTGCCCGGCCTACCCCCTTCCCAGTACTGCTGTGCAAGCCAGTGTTTACCCCTGAATTTTGCTTCCCTGGCCTCCTCTTCTTCATATTGAGAAAGCTTGTTTCTAAATTCTGTGTGTATCCGTGCATCAGCACCCTGCGCCATCTTCGTTTCCAGTCCTTTCAATTCCTGCTCCAACTTCCTTATAGTCCCTGTAATATCTCTCAGTACCCCAAAGCTCTTGGATATGGGGGCGCTAGGTGGCACTAGACCTGTATGGCCGCCATTGCGTAGAGCTCTCGTCAGGCCGGGAGTTTAAATCAACATAACCCTCATCCTGCCTTCAAAACTTGGCTTATAACCTGCACCGATACTCGGCTGTGGACCCCCTGCTGCCGTGGGGCAAATTTCGGCCCGGAAGCTGCAACGGCCATCCAGGAATCGGCCTGCAAATCCTCTGCGGCCGACCGGGAGGGACGTGCTGGGACCCGGCGACGGACCGCGAACGCACGCAAGGCCGGGGATGACTGGGCTGACTGTGTGCAGCGCATCACGCACGGTGGAGCCTTTAGAATCTGAGCGGGCTGCCCCCGTGCCCAGGCAGTGCTGCAGGGATTCTGGTGGAGTTGCGGAGAGCGCCGCGGACTGGCGCGTGAGGTGAGGAGGGGGCACCGCAGGAGAGGAGCTGCTGGATACTTGGACGGGGAACGGAGTGGCCGCCATTTTGCGGTGTCGGCTGTGAGGCCTTGGCGCCCGACGGCACGCTGCCTGACTAACCCTGGGGGAGGCCTCTACACACACGCAGCGCGATTGGCCCTAACAACCAGGAGAGGATTGGGCTGAAGTGGTGTGGCCCAGCTCTGCCTGCGCACCTGAGAGGTGGACGGTGTCGCACTTGGGGGGCAGCGCGATCGGCGCACCTGGGGGCCGTGTGGCATCATCCCTCACAACGGCATACTTGGAACTGTATCCACACCCCCCTAAATCAAAGCATAAGGCACATTGAACAGCCTGCGGGGAGAGACGTTTCCGGAGCCTTCCGGCGGGAGGGGAGAGTACCCTCTGGGCTGGGCGCACGGAGGAGCTGTGGATGCGCTGTGGTCGGCTCGCTCCGCACGTGGCTGGATAGATACCCCCCTGGGCCTACCACAACTGCTGAAGGGCCAGCACAACACTAATACCTGAGGCCTCCTCATCACCACGCCTGGAGACAAACCAGAATGGGCAAGGCGGAGCCGAAACAATCTAAACTGCCCTTTGATACACGCAGAACGCCGGGCGCAACTTCCAATAGCCAGGGCACTGTTGACTCTCCTGAACCACGAGACGAAAGCTGGAAGGCCCTCCTGGTCAGTATGCAACAAAGCCTCACGTCCATAGACTCGAAAATTGACTCCATGACTCTCCGCTTGGACAACGTCGTTGCGAAACTGGATGGGTACGACGTGCGTATTAAGGATGGGGAGCAGAGGGTGTCGGATTTGGAAGACGGGGCAACGACCAGCAGACAACATATGGCGCAAATGGACAAACTCCTGAAAGTTATCGCTGACCGGAACGAGGAGTTGGAATCCCGTTCCCGACGGAATAATGTCCGCATGCTAGGCCTGGTCGAAACTACCAACACAGGGCGCCTAGAAGACTACATGGAACGCTTGTTGATTGAACTTTTTGGTTGCGACGCCTTTTCAGCGCACCTTGTTATCGAACGTGTGCATCGCTCCCTGGTGCCAAAGCCCCCTCCGGGTGCAGCGCTGCACCCGATTATTATGAAATTTCCTAACTACAGAGACAGGGACACACTTCTGCGCCTGGCAAGAGAGAAGGGGGATGTGAGACATGAAAATACCACCCTGTCATTCTACACTGACTTCACCCAAATGGTACAGGACGTTCGACGAAAGTTCCTAGCGGTGAAAAAACAGCTACAGTCCCGCAGTATCCAGTACGCGATGCTATACCCGGCGCGTCTACGGATCCATCATAGAGGCCGACAACACATCTTTTTGACGCCCCAGCAAGCTGAAGACTACCTGAAGCACGACAGGCGCTCAACCTCCAGAGAGGCAGCTGCGAGACGAAGATCATGCTCTAACTCACCATTGTCGGAACCTGCTTGAGACTTGGCACCACAGTTGCAGAGACCTCGGGCCGGAGTGCCCTATGGCGCCACCAAGTTGCACATCGGGAGGGTGATGTATGACACTCTTTTTGACTTGAAGGCATTACATGACTCTTGGCCGTCCGCCCCCGTCCCGTTGTATCGACCCCTGAGTCCCAGGGGGAAGTTGATGGGTGAAATAGGGCGGTGTGACGGTACTGGCGGGAGCTCCTAGCGCCCCTCACTGAGGGCATTACCCTTTGCTTGGTTAACACTAACTTGTTTTTTTTTCAGGTTTATTGGGTCCTTTAGGGTGTATGTTGACACCTGAGAGCATGTTTGTCGCTAGGGTGGGGAGGGATGTTATTCTCTGGCAGGTTGGGTCAGCCGGTGTGGGAGGCAGTGGGAGGGTGGGTAAACGGGGAAGGGGTTTAACGCAGGATGTTGAGTTTTTGGAGGGGGGTGGCTGGGACGGGCCTCAAGGGGGACGGTTGGTACAGACTGTTGAGTCGCAGAAGAAGGATAAGAAACTTCAGTAGGAGTTCAAATGTTGTATTCTTAAATGCAGGATAAACAGGTAGACGCTGCTCCAGGCGTTAACGTTATGTCATGGAATGTGCGAGGGCTCAATGATCCCCGGAAACGGAGGCAAGTACTAAGTTATTAAGACAGACACCAGGTTAACATTGCTTTCCTACAGGAAACACATTTGGTTAAGGGGTCCACCCCTAAATTTGCATCCAGGTGGGCTTCGCATGGCTGTTATGCCTCTTTTTCCTCGTACGCAAGAGGGGTGGCTATTTTGATCAAACGCGGGGTACACTTTGTGGAGAGGGGAAGAGAAGAAGATCCGGATGGAAGGAATTGTTTGTTGTGGGGAACCCTGCAGACACATGATATTGCGTTTGTGAACTATTATGGGCCTAATGTGGATGATCCTCACTACCTGCAACTGATAAATGGCAAGGTGAGAACGCTGGGTTGCATATACTTCATTTGGGGTGGGGACTTCAATACTGTGGTTGACCCGACAATGGACAGAGCACACGCTGCACCGGCACATTATACCACCTCTCAGTGTGCCCTGCAGGACATAGTGGAAGAAGGGGGATTAATAGACGCATGGTGTTTTTTACACCAGACACATCGGGAAGGCACACATCACTCTTCTGTCCATAACACCTGGGCTAGGCTGGATTATGTGTTTGTGGCAAAGGGTATGACACACTGGGTCCAAAGGGCGGCACACATGGCTAGGACATTTTCAGACCATTCCCCAGTGAAAATCTCCCTACACATACCTGTAGACACCGCTCCTTACCTTGGCTGGAGGTTGAACCCCTCGCACTTGCAAGATACTGCTTTTAGATCTGAATTGGAGCAAGAGATATCTGACTTCTTCCCTAGAAACACTGGCTCAGCTGCGAGTCTCAGGACTGTATGGGAGGCCTTCAAAGTGACTGTCAGAGGGTGGTGCATTGCTAAAGGAGGTGGCCTACTGAGAGCCCTGCGTAGAACCCTGCATACTCTAGAGTCTGAATTGAGGGCGCTGGAACGTGAAGCTAAGAGGGCTGTAGATCCAACCCCCATACAAGCGCGCATACGGGAGAAATTATCAGAGTACACCGAAGAGGCAGACTGTGAATGTAAGTTTCGGGGGAAACATGGAGAAGGAAGAAGATATGGGGAAGGCAATAGACCGGGACGTTCACTAGCTGGGGCAGTACGACCCCCTCGCTTTCAAAACTTTGTCACAGAACTGCGGGACGGCCAGGGAGGGACGAGTAGGTCACTACCGGAACAAATGGATATCCTGACTGACTATTATAAAATACTTTACACCTCACAGAGACAAACTACACTACAGTTGGAGGACTACTTCGAAGATGTAGTCCTCGCGTGGCTGGGCCCAGGGCAGCAAAAATTCTTAGCATGTGACCTTGAAGTGGATGAAATTAAGGAGGCAATAATGGGCATGGCCTCCGGAAAATGCCCGGGATCCGATGGGATTCCCATTGACTTTTACAAAACCTACGTACACATCCTGGCCCCTATCCTTAAGGCAGTACATTATGATGCGCTGGAAGAGGGCCTACTCCCAGATACTATGTGAGAAGCGCACATACTGTCCTACCTTAAGCCTGGAAAAGCCCCCGATCAATGCGACTCTTATCATTCCTTGTCTCTGCTAAACAGTGATACCAAAATATTGGCCAAAGTCCTAGCCACTAGACTGAACCTCCTCCTTGAAAAGATAGTCCTACCGGACCAGGCGGGATTTGTACCCAATCGGGCCACCTCGCATAATTTGCGCACACTGCTTGCGATCCTTTAGGACATAAACCCCAAATGCGCGGCGGTGGCAGTCTTTCTCGACGCCACCAAAGCGTTTGACTCCCTGGAGTGGGATTATATGCATGGGACCCTGGCCTACATGGGGATGCCGGAGCTGTTTCTCAGGTGGATTAGACTCCTGTATGAAGCGCCATTGGCCAGAGTACTGCTTAATGGGGCGCGATCAGACCCCTTTCGGATTAATAGGGGGACAAGGCAAGGGTGCCCCCTGTCACCAGTTTTATTCGCTATTGCCATTGAACCCCTTGCAGCTAAGCTGCGTCAGCATCACAATCACAGAGGTCTCAACTACCCGTCCCGCCATGTGCTCGTCTCCCTCTATGCAGACGATATTATTCTTTATATTTGCAATCCAGGGGAAAACCTTAACCCTGTTTTGAGTGAAATTACGAAATTTGGAGCGTTTGCAGGAGTGCAAATGAATTGGGGTAAATCTGCTGTGTTCCCGTTGACTGATCGCACCATCCCTCAACCCCTTGATTACCCACTACAGTGGGAAGAATCTGACTTTCGCTACCTGGGGATCTATATTTCCAGAGACAAAGACACACTAATGAGGACAAACTACGGTAGGGTCATGTCCAAAGTGATGGACAACATCACTTCCTGGCTTAAGCTCCCGTTATCTATGGCAGGACGCATATCACTCATCAAGATGGTGATAGTGCCTAAATTCCTGTACCTGTTTGGGAATATCCCTTACCACCCCGGGGCACATTTCTTCGCCACACTGAGGACACAGCTCATAAGGCTGATTTGAGGAGGGAAGCAGGCACGCCTGAAGCTGGACTCTCTAGCATTGCCATATAGATTTGGAGGGTTTGACGTTCCGGATTTCGAGCAGTACTACCACAGTGCCCAGGCGCATTTTGCAGCGTACTGGTTTCAACCCCCCCTTACATGCCCCATCTGGCGGTCGAGGACGGTCACATGACGCCTGTCCCCCCGGCGGGGTACGTATTTGTCCCATATAAAGCGGGTAACCGAGACCCTACTATGGTGGACTGCACTGTGAAAGCAATGCACTGGCTGGCGAAAGTTGAGGGCATAACACAACTCTATTCCCCTAACATATCGTTGCATGCGTGCCCGTTGTTAAAGGTTACCACCGAGAAAATATGTCGAAATATGCTTGCCCGACTGGGGTACTCCACTTGTGGCGACCTTTTCCTAGACGGAAAGTTCCGGACACGGGGACAATTTTTGGGAGAAGACCCCCCCGCGTTTATGGACCTCTTCCTTTATACAAGAATAAGACAATGTATGAAGGACATATGCCCTGACTTCCCAATGGAACCGGAAGTTTTCCAATCTTTGCATATGATGTTACAGGGCGAGACACTGAAACATGCCCCGTCTGTGTTATACGCTAGAAGCAGATCGGTTCTCCCCCGGGAGCCGGCTAGGGCTAGAGCGGCCTGGGACAAAGACCTGCCTACCCCACTCACGGATGAGCAGTGGGAGGCGGCATGCACACAGACGGAACGCCTTTCCGGTAGTAGCAGACTTCGGAAACTCCACTTTAAATTTTTGCATAGACTATATCATACACCGGCGCGTTTGCATAGGCTGGGGTTACGGCAGGATGATCGCTGCCATCGCTGCCATTAGGGTCCGGCGGACTTCTTGCACTTAGCCTGGAGCTGCCCTAGAGTGGCGGAGTATTGGGAGGAAGTACTAGCAGGGCTGGCTGACATGTTGGGGACCACCATTGAGCCACTCCCTACGACGACTCTACTAGGCCTAACCACACACATTAACACCCCGCACAGGAAATTACTTTCGATGGGAATGCTATTGGCGAAGCGGCAAGTGGCATGTTGCTGGGGGAGGGGCAGGGCACCCAAGTTCAAGGGGTGGATACGAGATATGGTAATGTGGCAGGAGAACCTGCATGCGTATGCGGAACAGATGCCCTGAAAATCTAGGCCTAAAGACATTTGGTGCCCGTTTTTAGCTTATCTCAGAAGGCACCAAGGGGAGGGAGATGAAGAGGTCGATGAGAGGGGTGCAGAAATATAGACTCACATGTATCACCTGTGTGTTGACGCCTGGATAACCTGCATGTTACTTATTCTTAACTCATTATGCCTACTATGACTCACCTGTATTGAATGAAATGTTTAGGCTCCTTTGCTGGAAATGGAAAGTGACTGCCTTAATCCTTTTTTCTTCATCGCACTTTTGACTCATATAACCAATGTACCTAGAACTTTGAACTGGAAGGCAACGTCATGGGAGGGTAGGGGGAGTTGATAACGGGTATTCATGGTTTCTTTTTCTATTTAGGGGGAGGGGTTGGGGGAAGTTAATCGTCATATGACTGTCTCAAGATGCCAGCTGACTGCTATATGTTATATGTGTATCTTGTACTATTGGAATATGCTATAAATAAAGTTTAAAAAAAAAAAAAGCTCTTGAGTATGCAATATCCTCTGACCGTGACCTTAAACGCCTCCCATATCATTTCAACACTGTTTACAGAATCCTTGTTCCTGGGGAAGAATGCTGCTATCTCCTCGCCCAACTCAGTTTTAAAGACCGTGTCCAACAGCACCGTGGGTATAAGACGCCAAGGTGCTCGTGGTCTACCATATCCAGGTATGCCCAATTGTACCAACACTGGACAGTGATCCGAATATGTTCTAGCTAGGTGTGACACCCCTCCCAGATCCACACTCAACCCCCGGGACAATAAACAGTAATCCAGACGAGCCCAGGTGTTAGCATATGCTGTAAAGTGTGTCCCTTCTCTACGCAGAGGGTGAGCAAAACGCCAACTATCTATCAATCCGCCCTCATCTATAATCCCACGAAGAACATCCCTTGCTTGTCTATTATACTGGGCACAGCCATCGGACCTGTCACTGCCTGGCACCAATGCAATATTAAAATCCTCCCCCAAATAATATGCATAGAGCCAATGCCCATCACCTTCCCCCAGAGTGTTATAAAAAACTCAGGCGTATCCACATTCGGGGCATAACAATTGACTATCGTAACAGTGTCAGTACCAAGTCTTCCCCATAGTACCACATATCTGCCGTCAGGATCTAGCATATCCCCAAGTGCATGAAAATGAACTGCTTTGTTGATCAGCACCGCTGTTCCTCTGGCATATGCAGAGTAGGAGGAAAATTTCCTAATCAACGCCCATCTATTTGCAAACGTGTGACTGGATCGTGGATGTATGTGTGTCTCCTGCAATAGGGCTATGTGTACTTTGTGTCTGTCTAGGTACGCCAATACATTTCTACCTTTTCTGGCATCATTTAATCCCCGTGCATTCCAGGACATCACTGATATCTTCCCCTCATCATCACCCGTCATCATTGCTAGTGGACATGTTACAATTGAGCAAGATCCTAAGACAAAGCACGTATCCGTTCCCATCAAACTGCATCTTTATATAGACTTGTAATCGTACCTGCAACCAACCCGCTATCCCGTCCCCCCTCCCACTGACATATCCCAATCATGAAGAAGATGTGTGCACAAAATTATGAGCTCATCCCTACATTTGGGCACACCTTTGTTGTTCTTCATAGAAGACTCATTGCAGATTGAATGTGTTGAAGTTTTATTTTTCACATAGTTTAAAGTTCAACGTTTCATTGTACTATTGTTATCATATCACCAGTTGAAATTATTTTTAAATGATTCTGAATCGTAATAGACTCGTGTCATTAAACGTTGCTCCAACGCATTTCGGGCCAACGCCCTTTTTCGAGGAGCTCTGTGAACAGAAATACATAATTTGTAGCCCTTCATTTCAACTTATTACATCGTTGCAATACAAAAACAAATAGTTTAATTCATGCTATTGAGTGCTAGCAAGTAAATGCAGACGCATACTGTGTGGGTTGTGCACGGGTGAACGGGTGATTTAAGTGACAGTTGTCTACGGAGCCGCATCGCATTGTGAGAAAAAAAGGTTACACTCACGTGAACGAGTATATACGCAGATATATATCACTGCGGGAAGAATGAAAACAACATTATTGGTGATGGCATAATGGGTTGGGGTTCATATCTTGAGCGAGAGTCGCTATTAACATGCCGATCCGTAAAGCTTAGACTTACTTGGAGTTTTAAGCTTCCTTGAATAACTGTAGAGTTACTGCAAGCTCGGCGATCCGAGCACGCGTGTGTTCGATTCTCACGGGTAGTAGCGGATGTTCAAACGCGGACGTGTTATCGACGCCATGAGATTGGTTCGTTTAGCGTTCAGGGTGGTGCTAAAAATAAACGACGGACTATGCGATAAGGGTCCGATGGTGGTGTGAGGGCCATCTTGGAAGTGTGTAGTGGTGTATGTGGTTCAATAGCATAGATGCATTGGTCATAATCACATAATTATTATTGGCAGCACAAAATTATAATGCATAAGGATAACACCAAATAGGTTTACAGAAAGCAACTGAATTCAATATGGTCATTAAGCCCAAATGGCTTAAGGCTTTGAAGACGATATATCCAGGCTATTTCTCGCTTCAGGAGAGTCTTGTTATTGTCCTTGCCTTCTTTTTTGTCGATGATCTTCAATACCAAGAATTTGAGTTGAGCAATACTGTGTTTTTGTTCAATAAAGTGCATTGCAATGCTAGATTTTTCATTTTTGGTCCGAATGTTTGATTTGTGTTCATTTAAGCGTACTTTGATTTTTCTTTCTGTTTTTCCGATATAGATTTTACCACATGGGCATTTTAACAAGTAGATTAAATTGGATGAGTCACAAGTGGCACTGACGATTAGTTTAATGTTGTTGCCTTTCATAGGGTGACTTATAGAATTTCCTTTGATCACATTATTGCAACTGTTGCAGTTGAGACATGGACGGGTTCCTTTGGCATGTGTTCGAACTATGGGTTCTTTAGACAGGATTTCTCTTAGGTTGTTGTTTCTGGTGTAGGCGAATATTGGTGGTGATTTAAACATATCCATAAATTCAGGTTCTGTAGCCAAAATGCGCCAGTGATTCAATATAATTTGTTTGAATGCCTTGCTTTGTGTAGAGTCTTCAGGTTTGATGACTCTGGTTAACGCCTTGTCTCTTGATATCTTAGATACCCTCTCTTCGGCTTCTTTAATGATTTCTGTCGGATATCCTCTTTCAAGAAATCTGGATCCCATTTCCTTCATTCGTTTCTCACATACTGTTGTTTGTGATATTATGCGTTTTACGCGTAACATTTTTGAGTAGGGTAAGTGGCGTTTTAATGAACCTTGGTGGAAGCTTGAGTAATGCAACGTAATTTTGCGATCCGTTTCTTTACGAAATAGGTCAGTGTCAAATCCTGTCTTGGTCTTATTGATGCATACATCCAGAAAAGTGATGGTATTCTCGTTGATATGCCATGTTAGTTGTATTCTGTTATCTTTAGTGTTAAGTTCTGTTAGCGCTTGTTCCAGGCTTTCACTCGTGTACTTCCAGATAAAAAACAGGTCGTCAATATATCTGACGAATAGCTTTAGATTCTTGCTCCAGGTGTGGTTGTCAAAGATGTTAGTAGTTTCAAATTCTTGCATGTAAATGTTTGCGTATGTGGGCGCTGCGCAATTGCCCATCGACATTCCCGATAGCTGCAAATACCATTTGTTTTCATGTACGAAGTAACTATGGTATAATGTGTATATCATGAGCTCCATAAGAAAAGGTTGTATGGTATCTTCAATGTTGCTGTTCAAGATAGCTTTCTCAATTGCATTGATGCCTCCTTTATGAGGAATCGATGTGTATAAGCTTTTAACATCAGCTGTGCATAAAATTAGATTTTCACCTTCCGAGATAGTGAATTCCGATAGTTTGATCAAAAACTCCGTTGTGTCCTTTATGTAGCTTTTCATTTGTTTGACCAGTGGTTGGAGGTATCGGTCCAAGAATTTCCCCACCGGTTCGTGCAGGGAGCCTCTAGTGGACACGATTGGTCTGAACGGAGGGTCCTTCAAGCATTTGTGTATTTTCGGTGTCATGTTAATAACAGGGCTTTTTGGATGTTCAAGTGTTAGAAATTTCATGGTCTTTTCGTTGATTACTCCCAATTCGTGGGCTCTCGTAAGTATCGCCTGTAAAGCTGTTTTGAATTGGCTAGTTGGGTTTCCTTCAAGTTGCATGTTTGTGTCTTGATCAGAAATATGTTCTTGGATTTTGCTTGCATACATGTTCGTATTTATAATTACCAACGCTCCGCCCTTGTCAGCTTTGATGCATTTTATGTCCTTGTTGCCGGCTATTTTTCTCAGTGTGTCTTTGTCTTTCTGAGTAATGTTTTGGCTCACTTTTTTTTGGTAATTGATTTTAGCTAGATCCTGTTTGACTAGGTTTTCAAACATGTCGATGCTTTTGTGGCTGCAGGGTGGTGTATATGTGCTTGGAGGACGTAAGCCCATAAGTTGATCAGTCTTTTTGTCAGTTGAGGAAGGTAGCACATTGTCAAAGAAGTGACGTAAGCGAAGTTTGCGGGTCAGCTTAAATGTACTCACTTCCAACTCTAATAAGTTAGTGGATGTTGTCGGAATGAAGGATGTACCTTTTTGCAATAATTTCATTTCATGTGATGTAAGCTTAGTATCAGATATGTTAATCACTAGGTGATCCTCTTCTTTGTACTCCTCGTGTTGGGGTGGCCTTTTTCCTTTCCTGTTTCCCCTCCGGGGTCTCTTGTTTCGGTTAGGCCTTACTCTAAAAAAGGCGCTGATGTGGATGGATTTGCGTCTGTGGAAGTTAGTCTTTCACTGGTATCTTTGTTGATGTCTCGTATGTTTGTTCCCATACCTGTTTTTTTCTATGGCTGGCTTGAGGAGTCGCTCCCTGATGATGAAGTGTCTGTTTGATGGCTGTAGGGTTTGTTTCGCCGTCTTTGGGCATATATGTCCGCCCAGGTGTATACTTCACCTAGCTTATAGTCCAAGGTGTCACGCCTGAACTTACGAATTTTCCTTTCATTAATTTCTCTGGTGTGTTTCTCAAGTTGTCTGTTGATGTCCTCCAAAGTTTTAGACAATCCATCAGCTGGGATGGAATCCTCTAGTTCCTTTTCTATGTCTTTTATTTCCTTGGTGAGTTCCATCAGTATGCTAGACAGTTCTTCCACGATTAGTAGGATCAGGTCAAGGCTGCATTTATTAAGAAACGCGTTCCATTTTTTTTTTAAAGTGTTGGAGTTTTTACATAAAGAAGGTTTGAGTGCTATCCGGAGTCCACGAGGTATGCGCACGGTTCTATGATATTTGATTAACGTACTAGCGTGTAGTTTCTGGTTGATTCTGCGTTTCGATAGATATAATAATTGCCTTATGCATTGTTCTTTTGTGCGGCCGGTAGTTTCATGTACTAGGTCTTCGTTGATGAGGGCATAAATTCTTTCTGTCTCTTCATCTCCATATGCTAAAGTGCTGGCTCTAGCTTCGGTGGTTCTAGATATCTCATCATATTGCATGTTTTATGGCTGTGAGGCGTGCTACCTGCCACAAGGGGCGGTATACTCGAATGTAGAAAAAAATAGTTTGGCAAGGTGCACAGCGCTATGTTCGACAATTTGTGTACAGATTTAATATGATAAGGTTGACTGTCGGTTTGGGTGCTCCAGTAGGTAACGTATCCGTCCGTGAACGTTTTCAAAAATGAAGAAGATGTGTGCACAAAATTATGAGCTCATCCCTACATTTGGGCACACCTTTGTTGTTCTTCATAGAAGACTCATTGCAGATTGAATGTGTTGAAGTTTTATTTTTCACATAGTTTAAAGTTCAACGTTTCATTGTACTATTGTTATCATATCACCAGTTGAAATTATTTTTAAATGATTCTGAATCGTAATAGACTCGTGTCATTAAACGTTGCTCCAATGCATTTCGGGCCAACGCCCTTTTTCGAGGAGCTCTGTGAACAGAAATACATAATTTGTAGCCCTTCATTTCAACTTATTACATCGTTGCAATACAAAAACAAATAGTTTAATTCATGCTATTGAGTGCTAGCAAGTAAATGCAGACGCATAGTGTGTGGGTTGTGCACGGGTGAACGGGTGATTTAAGTGACAGTTGTCTACGGAGCCGCATCGCATTGTGAGAAAAAAAGGTTACACTCACGTGAACGAGTATATACGCAGATATATATCACTGCGGGAAGAATGAAAACAACATTATTAGTGATGGCATAATGGGTTGGGGTTCATATCTCGAGCGAGAGTCGCTATTGACATGCCGATCGGTAAAGCTTAGACTTACTTGGAGTTGTAAGCTTCCTAGAATAACTGTAAAGTTACTGCAAGCTCGGCGATCCGAGCTCGCGTGTGTTCGATTCTCACGGGTAGTAGAGGATGTTCAAACGCGGACGTGTTATCAACGCCATGAGATTGGTTCGTTTAGCGTTCAGGATGGTGCTAAAAATAAACTACGGACTATGCGATAAGGGTCCGATGTTGGTGTGAGGGCCATCTTGGAAGTGTGTAGTGGTGTATAATCCTCTGCCTGTTGTGGGTTAGTAAAGAATCGTTGCTTCCCTTGATGGGTCACTCTGAGCCGGGCCGGGTATAGCAATGCATAGTCTATCTGCGCAGCTCTAAGTTTCTTCTTTACCGCGATAAATTTGCGCCTCTCTTCTTGGACCATCGGGGTGAAGTCCGGATAAATGGCAAACGTCACTCCAAAATAATTCAGGGTTTGTTTAGTACGGGCCGCTTGTAGTGCCACATCCCGATCCCTATAATTTAGTATACGTGCAATGATGGGTCTGGGAGGAGTCCCAGGTTTAGGTATAGGTCCAAGGGATCGGTGGGCTCTTTCAACAATAAATTGAGTGGAGAACGCGTCCGTACCAATAGCGGATTTAAGCATTTTTTCAACATATTCCTCCATCCGCCCAGTATTAGTGGACTCTGGCAAATCCGTAATGCGTATATTATTGCGTCTACTGCGGGCCTCCAAATCCTCATTCTTTGCCGCTATGACCCGCAGTAGATTCTCCATTCTAGCAGTGGTTCGGTATGTCCTGCCGTGATATCATCATTATCGGATATGCGACGTTCCGTTTCCACAATGCGCTCCTCATGTTGGTCCATTTTATGTACAATGGCGTCCATTCTGGACGACATTCTGTCCACCTTGTCTACCACTGTGGCAAATCCTTGCCTAATTTCTTGCAAAAGCTGTTGATTATTCATCTCAGTGGTGGATGATTCGCCCGTTGACTGCTCAGCTCCACGTAGCGGGGGTTTGTCCTGGTTGGAGTTCGGGCATTTTTTTGCAGCATCAAATGTGATTTTCGGTTGGCGAGAATCCGGTCGCCCCATCTCTGCGTACCCTCGAGCACAACCAAATCCCGTCGCCTCCTGTGCTACTTCCAATATCCGCCTCTTCAAAGTTCCTCCGGTTAATCTGGTTGTGCAAAATCAAGCCGTCACATCACCCTTCTGTAGGGATCCTAGCGCAAAAACCAAGGTCGGACTTGTGCGGGCGCTCCAAGCTATTCACCAATTGGCGTGGTTCTGTGCTTAAGTAGTCATCACGACCATCCAGTATGCAGGCCCTCCTGGTGCAGTCCTAGTTATATGTCTTTACTGCTGCACCGTGTCCAGTCACATATGTGGGACCCCAGTCCCGAAATCAGCAAGTGTCTCAATTCGCGGTGGGATCATGCAGCGTCCCGTCACCTCCCTGGCAAACTGTACGGGCGCAGTGGTACTCCTCGAGTGTGACGCTGTCTAAGCAGTTCAATGGGGCTATGTTAGCACAAACAGCTGCTATCATTTAATGTGCCCGGGCCCAATGATCTGACACACTCTGCCAGCCAACACGTTAGGGCTAATATAGTGCGAACATCCACATGCTACCCAGGAATACTCCAATATGTGGCCCTCCTCTCCCCAGATACCACCAGTCACTATTCTCGTTAGGGGTGAGCCGGTCCAGAGCAGCTCCTCAGGTGTCCACCCGTCAAGCGTCCTGCACCCTTCATGCGTGGCCCACTCAGTCGGCCCAGATGTACGCCACTACGATTACTCAATGTCACTTGCGCCTTACCGCTGTTCTCCTCCTATGATCGTGACACCCCTCAGCAATATATGTCAGCAGACCTTCCTCCTGAGCGCGGGCAGTCGTCCGATGCCACACCTGAGCTCAAGGGTGTCTCAGTGCTGGGGGTTAATCGTGGTCACGAGCGCCAGTCTGTACACGGTATTTCTCGGGCTCGTCGAGACCCCCGTCGCTCAGCGCCCACTGTGTCTTCCTTTGTGGCAAGTATCACTGCGATCATGTCCGATCCCCAATGCCTCCTTACTGCTTGCGAAATCCGGTCTCCGCAGTTCCCTTCCTTCTGTCTTCAGGGCGTGCGGCCTGCACTCCACGTGTGCAGCCGCGATATTTCCTGGACTGGGTCCCCGACAGCGCTCTGCCTCAGACCTCCAGTTCCGGACCCGGGCAAAGTCCAGGGCTCCGCCGCAGTAGAACACGCTGGCCAATTCACACAGAAATTACACCGAGGGCGAGGATAGCCGTCATCTACTATCCCCCAAAGTTTCAGCCGATTCAGTTGCCGGTGTCAAAGGATAAATGCCAGATTATCGTCCAGGCTACAGGAGCCTCACCCTCAGGCGGCCATTCTGTAGTGCGCCCTCTAGCGCCCTCCTGGAGACTCATTTGTTGAATGTATTTGGTGATTTTATTTCTGATGAAGAGCTGCCCTGTCCCAAGTATCACTTTGTGGATGATGCAAAGCTGTTTGAATGTACATCTTCTGACAACTGGTAACCAATGTAGGGCCTTTTAGGCAGGGGAAATGTGGGCTAGTGGCTTTATATATGAGTAGTCTTGCAGAAGAGTTCTGTATCTTTTTTAGTCTTTTTATAGTTGTTACAGGTTACCCCTAGTAGAGGCTATTGGCGTAATCGAGGTTTGACAGAACAAGAGAGATAGTAGCCTGGACCTTATGTGGAAATTCCAAGTGGGGGAAAATGCAGAGTTTTTTTACAGTAATGAAGCTGGATCTTGCTAGTTTGTCCACCTGGGGATTCGTTGATAGTTTTGAGTCCATGGTCATTCTGAGGTTTCTTACTTCCTTAGATACTTTAGGCTGTGTTCCCAGATCATCAGTTCAGGAGGTGAGTGGTTCATAATTTGTTCAATTGCCACATGTGAGTATTTCTGTTTTGGAAGCATTCAATTTGAGATGGTTCCATGTCATCCACTAATCAAAGGCTCTGAGGCAACTGAACATTTGTGAGTTTCCAATGTCTTTGAGGCTTTCCAGTTTCCGGAGTATTTGTGTGTCATCTGCATAATTATAGCATGTGAGGTGAAATTGATTGATCTGTGCCGGTAACTACTTCATGTAGATATTGAAAAGCATGGGTGAGATGAAAGAGCCTTGATAGACCTCTGCTTTTTTTAAGTGTGGTTTGAAAGGGAAAGGGGGGTATGGATGACATTAGTTCTATTTTGAAGGTAGGATATGATCCAATCGAGAGCAGTCCCCTCTATGCTAGCTTCGCAGAGTCTTTGTATTAGAGTGTCATAGTCAACTGTGTCAAAGGCGGCTAAGCGGTCCAGGAGAAGTAGTGCAGCAACCCTGTTCTGGTCAACTGTGTTCTTAAGGTCATCCTAGATGGCAATGGGGGCAGATTCTGTGCCTCTTCCTGAATGGAATCCTGTTTGGAAGTTTGAAAGTATGGAATTATCTGCAATGAATTGTGACATATGGGCAAATGCTGCTCTTTCTATCAGTTTGCCCAGGGAAGGTCCATTTGTAATCGGTCTGTAGTTGTCAGGGTTAAGCGGTCCAGGTTTGTATCCTTTAGTAATGGGCATATGTATGACTTTTTTTTATATCTTCTGGAAATATTCCCGTAGAGAAAGAATTGTTGATTATTCTTCTTACGGGTGTTGCAGAAAAGGTAGTTAGAAGAACTTTCTTGAAGGTTTGTGGCGGACATGGGTCAGAAGGGCCACAGTCAGGCCTGCTTGTTTGACCAGGTCTATAAATTCATTGTGTGATATTTGTTAGAAGGAATGCAGAGGCTGGGTTAGCCTACTTGTTAGTCCTGGCATCTTTTGGCCTGTTTCCCCTGTCTTTTTGCTTTCTTATCTCCTGGTTTTGACTCTGTTTTTACTGGTTAGTGTCTCTGTGCACTTTCTCACTGCTGTTCAGTCTTAAAGTGCAAGTGCTCTTATTGTAAATTGTATTATGAATTGGTGTTGTCATGGTTGGCATATTTGATTTGTTGGTAAGTCCCTAGTAAAGTGCACTGAGAGTGCCAGGGCATGTAAATCAAATGCTGCTAGTGGGCCTGCAGCACTGATTGTGCTACCAACCCAAGCAGCCTTTCAAAGGGTTCTCATACCTGCCACTGCAGTGTCTGCGTGCAGCTTGTACTACCATGTCGACTTGGCAAGTGCACCCACTTGCCAAGCCCTAACCATCCCTTTTTATCACATGTGAGCCCAAGATGGCCCAAGGTGCCCCTTTGGGCAGGGTGCAGTATATGTGAAAGGTAGGACATGACCTGGTCTGTGTGACATGTCCTGATAGTGAACTACAGTGTAATTTGTTTTTCACTGATGAGAGGCTAACTGTCCCATAGGATAGAATGGGGAATGCTTGGTACCATTTTACGAGTATATCTTCTCATTGGAACATGATACAGAAATGGAGTTTAGAATGCCTGAAGTCAGAATGTGGAAATGCATATT
Organism: Lissotriton helveticus; assembly: GCF_964261635.1. Classification (NCBI taxonomy): domain Eukaryota; kingdom Metazoa; phylum Chordata; class Amphibia; order Caudata; family Salamandridae; genus Lissotriton; species Lissotriton helveticus. Next base: position 1,085,747,101 of record NC_136067.1, on the reverse strand, counting down.
TCAGTAAAGATGATTTTTAGGTTCTGTGTTTGAAAACAATACTTTTAGAAAGTATGTCTTTTCTTGCTTAGCCATCCTGTGTGCCTCTGCTGGGTTGTGGATTGACTGTCTGGCTTTGAAGTGACAGGGAGTGGGGATGTGCATTCTCTTCAGACAGCCACTGGGGGGGTCGAGGTGTGTCCCGCCTTTCCTGGATGAGTCAGGGCTGGGCTGAATAGACCTAGTCTGCATTTAGAGTAGTGGGAGGAGATTTCATTGCACCTGAATGGGCCTGGTCTGCCTTAGACAATGCTGTCTTCACCTCCTGCCGGGAAGCTAGGCCAGAGAGGACTAAACTTGTTTGTCCTAAACACAGATACTCCCTGCCTGCCCAAGAGAACAAAGCAAAATGCAGTATAAAACCAGTTTGCCTATGAAATCTTGAGTAATGGGATGAGTTCCTTCAAGGCAATTTGGTTTATGAAATTTGGTGCAAATTATATAGGATTCTTTATTAGCACATTTCGCATTTTGAATTCTGTGTGAATTGTATCTTTTCTTAGCTTTTTTTTATTGCTGACTTGTACAATATGTTAAGTTTCCGTAGGTGAAGTTTGTTTTGATTGGTGTTTGTTTTGAGCCAAGTGAGTTTGATCTCTTTTAGCTCTGTATTTCTCCTAGATGCTTGTTTTCTTTAGTTGTTTTGTGTTGTTCTGAGTAGTGTTAGGATATCAAAAGCTTCATGTTGCCACTCAAAGTATTTTAAGTGAATATATTGTGTCTAGGCTAATGGATAAGAAAGGAGACTGTAAACTGGGTGTGTTGATGATGGAGTGGTTGCCGTAGTGCTGGCGGGGCATTTCTTTGAATCTCATCGGATGCACGTATGGGAGAAAATTAACCCTGATATTGTATTGCTTAATTAGAGTGAACATAACCTACGGGAAACATTTTAATGTGTTTTTCTAGTTTGCTTCTTAGAACAAAGCACAGCATACCCACAGTATTTATGGTATTAGGAATAAAATTGTATGAAAACACATTCAGTTCCTTTGTCAAACACTGTCCAACCCAAAACTAATGTAAACAATATATGAACACTACACAAAAATGAAGATCCTATGTCCCATCCTTAATATATAAATGCCATGAATCAATTTATACAACTCTGTGGAAAAAATACTGCAAGTAAGCTACAGCATTACTGGTAGGTTGTCATACCAATACAGTAAATTCAACTAGTCACTGCTTAGTATACTTAGGGCCCGATGTAGGTAGCCCTTTACCGATCGGAATCGGCCGAAAATACCGATTTTCGGCCGTTTCCGATCGGTAAAGGGCTATCGAGATGTAGGGGCACATTTTCGGTAATTTTACCGATTCGTTATCATTACCGAATCGGTAAATTTACCGATTCGGTAATATTTACCGATTCGGTAATGATAACGATTCGGTAAAATTACCGAAAATGCAATGTAGGTAGCCTATGTTCCATCAGCACATGGCTTACAGAATCGGTATTTTACCATGGAATACAAATCCATGGTAAAAAACCGATTCCTGTGTACATGCACATCTGTGCATGTACACATGTGCCAAGTGACAGACAGACGTGCCCTTAGGGCATGTCTGTGTGCCACATTGCACACATGCCCGTTTTGGGGGTGCTAGAGGGTGTCAAAGTGACACCCCCTGCACCCTTGTGAATTCTTTAATTACCGATTAGGTAAATACCGATTCGGTAATGCCTAATCATTCCTATGGGCTTCAAAGCCCATAGGAATGAATGGGCATTACCGATTCGGTATTTACCGAATCGGTCATTAAAGAATTGTTAAGGATTCGGTAACGAATCCAGATGTTGGGACCTACATCCCATTTACCGATTTTGAAATACCGAATCGGTAAAATTCGGTATTTCAAAATCGGTAAATGGGATTTACCTACATCGGGCCCTAGAATACTTTGTATAGTCAGTTTCTGAGGCTTATTTTTAAATAAAGAGGTTGACTGCTAAGGTGCAGTTGGCTGGGAGTTCAGGACTGTAACAAGATGTCATGCAGGGTTACTCTTCCTAGGCTGCATTATAGGCCCTCACTGAGTGAATCCGCATTCAAAAGAGGGTTTTAGTGCTGTATATTAGCAGATAAACGGAAGTCTGTGGCAGGAAGACCATCATGCCTGCTAAGTAAGATACTGACCCTCTCAAGAAAAATGAACAGCAAGTGTGCAGCATGGTAAAAATGTAAAAAATCTAAGATAGGAGCGGTGCATAAAAAGATCAGAACGCCTCTATCACTAACCACTAGGGGGACTAACCACTAAAGGGTTTAGCGATGATCCTAATACTGGAGTGGAAAATTCCGAAATATGCCAATTCACTGTTCAAGAAGTGCATCATTTGTTTTAAAAACTATACTATGTACACCAGGAATGTCAAAGTAGCTAGAGACACAGCTTCTGGGATAGTAGAACTTGGGTACATACTACTGATAGAGCCTCTAAGAAGACCATCTGGTAGGCTTGTCTGAATTGTGCAATTAGTGGCTTACCAAAAGTCACTGACCCAGAAGGTGCGAGGGTCTATCAACAGACCCTCAAATGGAACAGGCCCAAAGTCATATAGTACCAATGGTGAAGACATGTAGAGAACAGATGATCCAGCTGGTAGATCAGTAGGTGTTGAAGCCCCACTAGGTATGGTTCCATGACCAGAAGAGCATGACAATAGCAATAAAAAAGTACTTAGTGACAAAGTACCTAATAGAACCAGAAAATGCCAAACATGCTAGTAGAATCTGAAAGGGCCCTACATGCTAGGAGAACCCCTAAACTAGAAGAGGACCTGCACACTTGGAGGATAGACACATTAAAGATGGGGGCCAATTCAACCACAAGAATGAGGTGAGAAACAAATTGTAACAGCAGGCCACTCGGGGTTAAGCATCAGAGAAGCTGGCTCTATGATGGAAGTCAGACGGTGACACCAGATGAGGATTTCAAAGTGATGTGAGTGCTGACAACGTAGGAAGAAAACAGAACCTTTGACAAGGGCTTAGAACAAAGCAAAAGAACAGACATTGGATGTAGATTAGAAGAATTTAAAAGAACCTTTAACATCTAGCTGAAGGCTGAAAGACCCACCGTAGTGCCATCATTTCCTTGTACATAGAGCCAAGAATGGGCCCAACACCATAATGGAGGCTACAAAAGGTTCATGTGGTAACTAATAAACTCATAACTCTGAACGCTATACTTGGTCCATAAAGTGATATTCTCGCTTGGGGGGTTGCTTCCCATCAGCTAGATTTATTTGGTACCATCCTCCTCGGTTATAGAGATCACATTAGCTCATGTCTTTACAACAACTTACACTAGAGTATAACAGGACAGCCACAATCTTCTATAGTATCAACTTAAAACACCTAACTAAAAGCACATTGCAAAATTAGCTGGGCTTGCCAGAAAGTAGCTACCTACTCCAGATTCTCATAGAAATAGACAGAGAAGAGAAAATACAACAGTTCGATATGAATGGCAACCTGTAACCAGTGGTGTCTGGTATTTGAAGGCGGGGTGGGCAGGTCATGGAGGGGAGAAAAAGAAATAATAAAAAGAAATACTTGCCTGTCTGTCGCTGCCGCCCATTGTTGCCGCTGCCTCCTCTCGGTCCTCTTCACCGCTTCTAGGGCAGAAAGCGGGAAGCAGAATGCACCCAGCTCGCAGCCGCCTGATAGCCAATCACAATACTGCAATGCAGCATTGAGATTGGTCTGAGGACCATGGTTCGGTGATCAGCCAGAGAATGGGAGGCTGGGCATGTTCTCCATGCAGGCTCTAATAAAGCCTGCATGGAGAACATGAAAAGTGCGCATGACGATTTGGCTGGCCCAAAATGGTCAGCCAAAGCCTCATGCGCACTTGGAGTGGGCAAACCACTCTACCCCTGCTCTGCTCTTTGAGAAGAGCAGCCCGCCTCTACCCAGCTAAGCAAGGAGAAAAATAAAATGATAATAACAATGAGTTATTATCATTTTATCTTTACCTTTTTTACCTGCTCATTGGGGCGACGCTCCTCCGCCTTAGCGGATGAGCCGCCAATGCCTGCAATGGAAGGCTACACGTCAGGTTAAAAATAAATGACAGTTATTTATTTATACAAATATTAAATTAGTCTCAACCAACTCTTAAGTTTACATGTACATTCATAAGCGAATTTAACGCTGGTCCACAATTAACTTTTTTTTAAAAAGAACTGCAAAACAATTCAAAGTAAATTAACCAAAATAACAAAGCTGTACTTTTACATTACAAGTAAAACTGCATATGCTACCTACAAACCGTAAACTGAACTTTCTTAGAAACAGTGAAACAGTAGGTCAAAAAGCTTGGCTACATTCAAACACTACCTGATTATCAGGAAAATATAAAAATTTTAAGATGCAGGTATATTTACTATCAATCAGTCAGGAGTTTGTAAAGTGCAGCTACTCACCCATGAGGGTCTCAAGGTGCTGGGAGGGCAGCTGATCTGTCTGGGTGTGGAGGTTCAGTCAAAGAGCCAGGTCTTGATATCCTTCCTGAATTGGGTCAGCAACGGGTATTGCCTGAGGTGGAGGAGAAGGGGGCTCCAGGTCTTGGCTGCGAGGAAGGAGAGCAAGCTTCATCTGGTTCTGGTCTTGTAAATCTGAGGAACGTTGGCCAGGGCAAGTTGGGTGGAGCAGAGTTGTCTGGCAGGTACGTGGAATGAGAGGTGGTGGTTCAGATATGCTGGTCCTGCATTGTGGAGAACTTTGTAGGTGTGGTTGAGGATCTTGAAGTTTTTCTCTTATTGACTGGGAGCCAGTGAAGTTTTCGGAGGTGTTGAGTTATGTGGCTGCAGCGGGGGATGTTCAGGACCAGTCTGGCTGTGGCTTTTTGAATGTTCTGTAGTTTCCTGAGCTGTTTCTGGTGACGCTGCCTTAGAGTGCATTGCTGTAGTTGAGTCTGCTGGTGATGAGTGCATGGGTGATGGTCTTTTTGGAGTCTATGTGGATCCATCTGAAATTCTTTCGAAGCAGGCGGAACGTGTGGAAGCAGGATGAGGATACAGAGTTGATCTGGTGCTTCATTGTGAGCAAGGAGTCCAGTATGATGCTGAAGTTGCATGTGTGGTCCGTGGGAGTAGAGGGGTTTCCAGTGTAGCAGGCCACCTGGAGTCATCCCAGGCTGACATGGTGGGTACCAGGATGAGTACTTTGGTCTTGTCCGAGTTACGCTTGGGGGAGGTATCTTTCATCCAGGCGGCAACAGCCTTCATCCCGCTGTGAACGTTGATTCTGGTGGCTCCGGGCTTGTTGGTGAGGGAGAGGATCAGCTGGGTGTCGTTGGGGTAGGATATGATGTTGAGTCTGTGGTTCCTGATGACGGCTGTGAGGGGGGGCCATGTCCATGTTAAAGAGGGTGGGGCTCAGGGAGGAGCCCTGGGGCTCTCCGCAGTTGATTTCTGTAGGTTCTGAGACGAACTGAGGTAGTCTGACTCCCTGTGTTCAGTCAGTGAGGAAGGAGTGGATCCAGTCCAGGGCCATGTCGGGATGCTGGCATCATGGAGTCTCCTGATTAGGATGCTGTGGGAAACGGTATTGAAGCTGGCGGAAAGGTCCAGTAGGAAGAGGGCTACGGTTCTGCCCTCATTGAGGAGGGAGCGAATGACGTTGCTGGCTGTGAGGAGTGCGGTCTCTGTGCTGTGGTTACTTTGGAAGCCAGATTGAGAGATGTCCAGGATGTGGTTCTCTTCGATGAACTCAGAGAGTTGGGTGTTGATGCCTTCTCAATGGCCTTGGCTGGGAAGGGGAGGAGGGGGATGGGTCTGAAATTCTTGAGGTCTATCGGGTCTGCTGATGGCTTCTTCAGCAGGAGATTGATCTCTGCGTGTTTCCAGTCGTTTGGGAAGGTGGCTGTCTTGGTGGAGCAGTTGATGGTGAGGCAAAGCTCTAGGGCGATGGAGGTGGCTGCCCTGTGGAAGATGTGATCCTGGGATGGGTCTGATGGGGATCCGTAGTGGATGCTCTTCATGGTCTTGAGTGTGTCATCTGTGGTAAGCGGAGTCCAGTTGAGAAGGGGCTGTTAGGGTGTGGTGAGGTTGCGTGTTGGGGTGACGGGTGCAGTGGCAGGGTCTTGGGTGTCACAGCTGTTGTAGATTTGCCTGATCTTGTGGTGGAAGAAGATGCTGAGTTTGTTGCAGAGGTCTTGGGAGGGTGGGATGTCTGTGGTCTCGCTATTTTGCCTGGTGAACTCCTTGATAATGGCGAAGAGCTCTTTGCTGTTGTGTGCGTTGGTGTTAATTCTGTCTTGGAGGACCGTTTTCTTTGTGGTTTTGAAGAGGAGGTGGTGTACGTTGGTGACGATTTTGAGGGTTTTTGTTGCTCCTCCAGCTCTCCTCGAGTCGCCTGCAGATACATCTGGACTCATGGAGTGCAAGAGTGAACCAGCAGGATTTCCTGTAGTGTTCCTTGCCTGGTGTGTTCTTGAGGGGTGGCAGAGTGTAGGCGTAGTTGGAGATCTATCAGTGAAGGTTGCGTGCTGAGGTGTTGAAGTCTGTTGATGTCGGCGGTGTGGTGGTGCTTAGGAAGGCAACAAGATGTTCTTCTGTGGCCTTGTTCCAGCTAAGACAGGGGCAGTGAAGGCGGTTGTGTATGGTGGAGGTGGCAAAGGTGAAGTGCACGTAGTGGTGGTCGGTCCAGAGGAGTCTGGTGGTGTGGCTGGAGATGATGTTCCTTCTGGCGAAGAAGACTGTATTGAGCATCTGTCCGGCTGTATGGGTGGGGGCGGTGACTAGCTTCTTGAGTGCGATGTTGGCAAGGTTTTCCAGGAGGGATACATTGTTCTGGTCACTGGGGTGGTCCTGGTGGAAGTTGATGTCGCCGAGTAGGATGCAATTAGTGGATGAGAGAGCCTGGGGTGTGATGAGGTCTAAGATGGTGTGGGTGAAGGGCGGGCAGAGGCTGGGAGGCATGTAGACAAGGGTGCCGCAGAGGGAAGTGTTGGGATTGGCATGGCTCTGGAGTTGGAGGTGTTCCATGGTTGTCAATAGGTCGTTCGAATGAGTCGTCAGGCACAGTGTGTTCTTGTGGACGGTGGAGATGCCTCCTCCTGGTCGGTCAGTGCAGTCCTTGCGGTTGATTTTGTAGCCATCAGTGATGGAGGTGGCGATGTCCCGACCAGAGCAGGGATTCTTCCAGGTTTCCATGAAGAAGGAGATGTTGGGAGAGGCGGTGTTGAGGATGCCCAGATGTTTTTGGTGTGTTTGTGGAGGGAGCACGTGTTGAGGAGGATGCAGTTGAGTTGGTCGTGTGAGCTGTTGGTCGGCAAGGAGAGCTGGCGTGGTAGCGTGGGCAAAGGTGTGGCTGCAGTTACGGCAGGAGAAGGGTCCTTGGGTTTACTTCAGTGAAAAAAGGTGGCGGGCGGTGTGGCGTCCTGTGTTAAGGGCACGGAAGGTGCTGGCATCGTATTAGAGGAAGGTCAAAGAACCAGGGTCCATCATGGCGCTAGGCGCGGTCCAGGTACAGACGGGCTTGCCTGTGGGTCACCTGCGATGTACTAGCGGTTCGCCCGCTGCGCTCAATTGCCATTAAATAGTGTGAAGGGGTGGACAACTGGGATGCGGGAAATATGGGGAGCGGGAAGGGTTACTGGAGGGGGCGGGCCACGAAAGATCGCAGTGGCAAGAGCAGTGAAGATTGCTAAAAGGGAACAAGTGCGAAAAGCAAGAAAAAAAGCAGAAAAAGGCAGAAGCAGTAGAAAGGCAAAAGAGGCAGAGAAAGTAGAAATTAAACAGAAATGAGGGAAGTCCAGTAGCAGAGCAGTGACGCTCTACCACTAGATCACCAGGATGAGGCGCAGGTGGGAGCAGCAATGGAGGCAGCAACAGCTGCCAGGTGGAGCTGTGCAGTGAAAGGAGCAGTCTACCAGAAAGGTCAGTGGACTGCACTTTCATCGCACAGCAGCCGCCAGTAAGTAGTGTGCTGGGGGCTGGATAGCTGTGAGGCGGGAAATGCTGGGAGCGAGAAAGGTCACTGGAGAGTGGCTTGGCCATGAGGGATCGCAGTAGCAAGAGCGGCAAAGAGTGCAGAAAGTGAATAAGTAATAAAAAAGCATAAGAAGGCAGACGCAGTAGAAAGGCAAAAGAGGCAGAGAAAAGCAGAAAAAATATAGACAGAAGGGCAGTCCAGCAGTAAAGCAGTGACTGTAGGAAACTGGCTCTGTACATACTACACCAAACAAGCATTGGCATAGGCAATAGGTCTCGCCTTAGGGACCTTATAAGTGTTTAGCCATGCAACAGTTGATGTTGTCGCACCAAGGATATTGTGCTGCATAACTAAATACTTATAAGGTCCCAAAAGCGAGACCTATTGGCTATGCCAATGCTTGTTATTTTGAGCAGGCAACATATGAGAAGAAGACAGTTGAGCGCTCATGCCTCTGAGCGACTGATGTTGGTTTAATTTCTTCGACTCCTGTTGTATCAGCTGTGATCCATGGACAGAATAGGAGTTTCCAGTAGTGGGGGGCAGTTATCGAGACAATGTACACTCAGCCAACTGCTGCAGTCTGAGCTTGTAATCCTTACTTAATGTGTAAAAAATATAAGTCCCAGGGCCCTCCTCAGGAGGCCACTAGAGCTTGCACCATCCATTGCCCCTGACAGTGCCGACAATGAGAGTACCAACACAACTACTAACCCTCACACTCCTACAAGTGTCACAATTCAGGCTATTCCAGGCCATCCGAAGCTATATGAATGTCTTGGGTGGCATGTATTAGTTATTTTTAATTAATATTTAATTGATAAACAACTGTTATTGTGCTTATCTCTAAATTAGACAAACGCGCCACCATGTGGTAGATTGCTCTACTGCCAGTGTCGACAAGTGCCAGCACAGGAAACCACTGGCTCAATATTGCTGTATTCCACTGGTTAGTAAAACATCCGACCTACGGTGACTGCGCTAGCAGCTTTCTCTCTTACTGCAGTAAGGTCCAAAGAACAGCACATGCTGTAAGCAATGAAAGTAGGGCAGTGGTAGGGCTGAGGCAGTGGTTGTAGAGGTAGGGCCATGGCCGTGGTCGCACTGGGTGCCTGGGCGCCAGAATGGCAGCAAAATACCTGGGCGCACCTCAGTCTATATCTGGAATTTGAGTACATGCACAGGGGCGTAACAAACACCCCCGCAGCCACCACGGTGTGGGGGGGCCCCAGTCTTCAGTCTTCAGTGGGTGAAGGGGGCCCCCTCAGCTTATCGGTAGAGAGCTGTGAGAGGTTTGCTCACAGGCAGCTGCAGCCTGCTCTGACCTCCTCGTGGTGTCCCAGGACTCCGACTGAAGAGAAACAAAGTAACAATTTACATTGTTTCTCTTCAGTCAGAGCCCGGGCCGGAACAAGGATGGGGGTGGGGGCAGGTTCGGATTTTTAATACAGAAAGGGCAATTAAATGATTTGTCCTGAATCACTGAATATTGAGCTCATGCCAGAACTCAAACGTACCTCCCCAATTATGTCAGCAGATGTGACACCACGAAGCTACATCACATGTTTTTTTTTCCTCCAGGAAAGTTGACTTCCCAGCGAGCCATAGGCAAACACCCCCCACCCCTCCACCATGCCCTAAAAGACGCTGGGACCGAGGTGACAACACCTTGCCCCTTTCGAGGTCCTTTTCTTACTAACCCCCCCCTCATCCCATTATAGCGTAACATAGGGTATGACCCGGCAGGGGAGGGGGATCAAGAAAAGCACACTACTCCAGGGGGGCTCAGGTGAGAATGGCTCCCCCTCGAAGGCTCCCACTCTCCCCACACCCGCCATGGCCTGAAAGTGAGGGCCAGGGGTGGGTGGTGGGGTAACTCTGCTTCTGGGCCAGGCCGGCCACAGGAGGCAGGGGGCCAAGGTGAGAATGCCCTAAGGGCCAGAATAACACTTGGCCCCAGCCTTAGTTTGACAGGGGAGGGCCAATGATAATATACTTCATGGTGGTCTGCCAGGACCGGGGAAGACAGCTAGTCTTTGTGGGCCAGTTTACATGGGCTCTGAAAAACTGGCCCGCAGATGAACACGAGGCACCGGCCCATCGCTCAATGCCTGACTGCCCGCCTTACCAATCCGACCCTGGGTGATGGGCCCTCAGAGGGTTACAGAGTCTTCATCAGAGCCAATTTGCCTCACATGGTAAAGAAATTCAGCTGTGCATTAAAGACCTCTCTCTCTCTCTCTCTCTCTCTCTCTCTCTATCTCTCTCTCACTGGGGATCTTGTAATTCGAAATTTCCATTTTTTAGGGGAAATACAGAATTCCTTGAATTATGGATTTCAACATATTGGAGGGCTTGAAATGTGTTTTCTTCTTTAACTTGAAAGATATGGAAGGGGCTGTTCTTGCTTCAGGCGGCCCCCCTTTCTGGGTCTGCAGTGACTTGTTTACAGAGACAGTGACGATGATGGCGTCATGATATGTTCCACCTCCTTTGTAAATAAATGTTCGAATTCTATTCTATTTGGATGGGATGGTGCTGCAGGGTCAAGCAGGGCAGTGATTAGACTACGGACAGGAGGCGAACTGGGGGAGTCATATGACTTGGGATCATACAACAGACATGGGGAGGTGCACAAGGCCTGTGTTTCATATCTGGTATTGTCTGGGGTGTGCACAAGGCCTGTGTTTCATTTCTGGTGATGTCTGTGGTGTGCACAAGGCCTGTGTTTCATTTCTGGTGATGTCTGGGGTGTGCACAAGGCCTGTGTTTCATATCTGGTAATGTTTGGGTTGTGCACAAGGCCTGTGTTTCATATCTGGTGATGTCTGATGTGTGCACAAGGCCTGTGTTTCAATTCTGGTGATGTCTAGGGTGTGCTCAAGGCCTGTGTTTCATATCTGGTGATGTCAGGGGTGTGAACAAGGCCTGTGTTTCATATCTGGTGATGTCTGGGGTGTGCACAAGGCCTGTGTTTCATATCTGGTGATGTCTGGGGTGTGCACAAGGTGTGTGTTTCATTTCTGATGATATCTGGGGTGTGCTCAAGGTCTGAGTTCCATATCTGGTGATGTCTGGGGTGTGCACAAGATGTGTGTTTCATATCTGGTGATGTCAGGGGTGTGCACAAGCTCTGTGTTTCATATCTGGTGATGTCTGGGGTGTGCACAAGGCCTGTGTTTCATTTCTGATTATGCCTGGGGTGCGCACAAGGTTTGTGTTTCATTTCTGGTGATGTCTGGGGTGTGCACAAGGCCTGTGTTTCATTACTGGTGATGTGTGCACAAGGCCTGTGTTTCATGTCTGGTGATGTTTGGGGTGTGCACAAGGCTTGTGTTTCATGACTGGTGATGTCTGGGTTGTGCACAAGGCCTGTGTTTCATATCTGGTGATGTCTGGGGTGTGCACAAGGCCTGTGTTTAATTTCTGGTGATCTCTGGGGTGTGCACAAGGCCTGTGTTTCATATCCGGTGATGTCTGGGGTGCGCTCATGGTCGTTGTTTCATATCTGGTGATGTCTGGGGTGTGCACATGGCCTGTGTTTCATTACTGGTGATGTGTGCACAAGGCCTATGTTTCATTTCTGGTGATATCTGGGGTGTGCACAAGGCCTGTGTTTCATATCTGGTGAAGTCTGGGGTATGCACAAGGCCTGTGTTTTATTTCTGGTGATGTCTGGGGTGTGCACAAGGCCTGTGTTTCATTTCTGGTGATGTCTGGGGTGTGCACAAGGCCTGTGTTTCATTTCTGGTGATGTCTGGGGTGTGCACAAGGCCTGTGTTTCATTTCTGGTGATGTCTGGGGTGTGCACAAGGTCTGTGTTTCATTTCTGTCGATGACTGGGGTGTGCACAAGGTCTGTGTTTTATTCCTGGTGATGTCTGGGGTGTGCACACGGCCTGTGTTTCATTTCTGGTGATGTCTAGGGTGTGCACAAGGCATGTGTTTTATTTCTGGTTATTGCTGGGGTGTGCCAAGCCTGTGTTTCATTTCTGGTGATGTCTGGGGTGTGCACAAGGTGTGTGTTTCAGTTTTGGTGATGTCTGGGGTGTGCACAAGGTCTGTGTTTCATTATTGGTGATGTGTGCACAAGGCCTGTGTTTCATTTCTGGTGATGTCTAGGGTGTGCACAAGATGTGTATTTCATTACTGGTGATGTCTAGAATGTGCACAAGGCCTGTGTTTCATTTCTGGTGATGTCTGGGGTGTGCACAAGGCCTGTGTTTCATTTCTGGTGATGTCTGGGGTGTGCACAAGGTCTGTGTTTCATTTCTGTTGATGACTGGGGTGTGCACAAGGTCTGTGTTTTATTCCTGGTGATGTCTGGGGTGTGCACACGGCCTGTGTTTCATTTCTGGTGATGTCTAGGGTGTGCACAAGGCATGTGTTTTATTTCTGGTTATTGCTGGGGTGTGCCAAGCCTGTGTTTCATTTCTGGTGATGTCTGGGGTGTGCACAAGGTGTGTGTTTCAGTTTTGGTGATGTCTGGGGTGTGCACAAGGTCTGTGTTTCATTATTGGTGATGTGTGCACAAGGCCTGTGTTTCATTTCTGGTGATGTCTAGGGTGTGCACAAGATGTGTATTTCATTACTGGTGATGTCTAGAATGTGCACAAGGCCTGTGTTTCATTTCTGGTGATGTCTGGGGTGTGCTCAATGTCTGTGTTTCAATTCTGGTGATGTCTTGGGTGTGCCAAGGCCAGTGTTTCATTTCTGGTGACGTATGGGGTGTGCCAAGCCTGTGTTTCATTTCTGGTGATGTCTGGGGTGTGCTCAAGGTCTGTGTTTCATTTTTGGTAATGCCTGGGGTGTCCACAAGGCCTGTGTTTCATTTCTGGTGATGTTTGGGGTGTGCACAAGGTGTGTGTGTCATATCTGGTGATGTCTGGGGTGTGCACAAGGTGTGTGTTTCATATCTGGTGATGTCTGCGGTGTGCACAAGGTCTCTGCTTCATATCTGGCGATGTCTGGTGTGTGCACCAGATTTGTGTTTCATACCTGGTGATGTCTGGGGTGTGCACAAGGTGTGTGTTATATTTATGGTGATGTCTGGGGTATATCTGTCATGTCATCTTCAGGTGTGCTCAGAGTTACAGCAGGGCTGAGACTGGCATCTGACCGCTCTCAACCAGCCCTGGCCGACTTCAATTCAGCTCTGTCGCTTCCAGCCAACTTTGGCCACTAGGCACTCTCGACCAGCTCTGGCCTCTAGCCACTATCAGCCAACCTGGCCTCTAGCCCTCTCAGACAGCTCTGGCCTCTAGCTGCTCTCAGAAAGATCGGACCTCTAGGCGCTCTCAGACAGCTCGGGCCTCTAGCCACTCTCAGACAGCTCTGGCCCGAGCTGCTATCAACCATCCCTTGCCTCTAGCCACTTTCAGCCAACCCTGGCCTCTAGCCCTCTCAAACAGCTTGGGCCTCTAGCCCTCTCAGACAGCTCGGGCCTCTAGCCCTCTCAGACAGCTCAGGCCTCTAACCCTCTCAGACGGCTCAGGCTTCTAGCTGCTATTAGCCAGCCCCGGCCTCTGGCCTCTGTCAGTCAGCTCTGGCCTCTAGGTGCTGTCAGAGAGCTCGGGCCTCTAGGCGCTAACAGCCAGCTCTGGCCTCTAGGCGCTATCAGCCACCCCTGACCTCTCTCTCTCTCTCTCTCTCTCTCTCTCTCTCTCTCTCTCTCTATCTCTCTCTCACTGGGGATCTTGTAATTCGAAATTTCCATTTTTCAGGGGAAATACAGAATTCCTTGAATTATGGATTTCAACATATTGGAGGGCTTGAAATGTGTTTTCTTCTTTAACTTGAAAGATATGGAAGGGGCTGTTCTTGCTTCAGGCAGCCCCCCTTTCTGGGTCTGCAGTGACTTGTTTACAGAGACAGTGACGATGATGGCGTCATGATATGTTCCACCTCCTTTGTAAATAAATGTTCGAATTCTATTCTATTTGGATGGGATGGGGCCGCAGGGTCAAGCAGGGCAGTGATTAGACTAGGGACACGAGGCGAACTGGGGGAGTCATATGACTTGGGACCATACAACAGACATGGGGGGTGCACAAGGCATGTGTTTCATATCTGGTATTGTCTGGGATGTGCACAAGGCCTGTGTTTCATATCTGGTGATGTCTGTGGTGTGCACAAGGCCTGTGTTTCATTTCTGGTGATGTCTGGGGTGTGCACAAGGCCTGTGTTTCATATCTGGTAATGATTGGGTTATGCACAAGGCCTGTGTTTCAATTCTGGTGATGTCTGGGGTGTGCTCAAGGCCTGTGTTTCATATCTGGTGATGTCAGGGGTGTGAACAAGGCCTGTGTTTCATATCTGGTGATGTCTGGGGTGTGCACAAGGCCTGTGTTTCGTATCTGGTGATGTCTGGGGTGTGCACAAGGTGTGTGTTTCATTTCTGATGATATCTGGGGTGTGCTCAAGGTCTGAGTTTCATATCTGGTGATGTCTGGGGTGTGCACAAGATGTGTGTTTCATATCTGGTGATGTCAGGGGTGTGCACAAGCTCTGTGTTTCATATCTGTTGATGTCTGGGGTGTGCACAAGGCCTGTGTTTCATTTCTGATGATGCCTGGGGTGCGCACAAGGTTTGTGTTTCATTTCTGGTGATGTCTGGGGTGTGCACAAGGTCTGTGTTTCATTACTGGTGATGTGTGCACAAGGCCTGTGTTTCATGTCTGGTGATGTCTGGGTTGTGCACAAGGCTTGTGTTTCATGGCTGGTGAGGTCTGGGGTGTGCACAAGGCCTGTGTTTCATTTCTGGTGATGTCTGGGGTGTGCACAAGGCCTGTGTTTCATTTCTGGTGATGTCTGGGGTGTGCACAAGGCCTGTGTTTCATTTCTGGTGATGTCTGGGGTGTGCACAAGGTCTGTGTTTCATTTCTGTCGATGACTGGGGTGTGCACAAGGTCTGTGTTTTATTCCTGGTGATGTCTGGGGTGTGCACACGGCCTGTGTTTCATTTCTGGTGATGTCTAGGGTGTGCACAAGGCATGTGTTTTATTTCTGGTTATTGCTGGGGTGTGCCAAGCCTGTGTTTCATTTCTGGTGATGTCTGGGGTGTGCACAAGGTGTGTGTTTCAGTTTTGGTGATGTCTGGGGTGTGCACAAGGTCTGTGTTTCATTATTGGTGATGTGTGCACAAGGCCTGTGTTTCATTTCTGGTGATGTCTAGGGTGTGCACCAGATGTGTATTTCATTACTGGTGATGTCTAGAATGTGCACAAGGCCTGTGTTTCATTTCTGGTGATGTCTGGGGTGTGCACAAGGCCTGTGTTTCATTTCTGGTGATGTCTGGGGTGTGCACAAGGTCTGTGTTTCATTTCTGTCGATGACTGGGGTGTGCACAAGGTCTGTGTTTTATTCCTGGTGATGTCTGGGGTGTGCACACGGCCTGTGTTTTATTTCTGGTGATGTCTAGGGTGTGCACAAGGCATGTGTTTTATTTCTGGTTATTGCTGGGGTGTGCCAAGCCTGTGTTTCATTTCTGGTGATGTCTGGGGTGTGCACAAGGTGTGTGTTTCAGTTTTGGTTATGTCTGGGGTGTGCACAAGGTCTGTGTTTCATTATTTATTTTTTTTATTATTTTTTTTTTTTGTCCTCATTTGCCTTACCCCCTGCTTAGGAAATGCCAACCACCTTGCGTGTCCCCGACCAAGAGAGGGAACCAAGAAAATGATACTCATCTCTGGAACTGGACTCCGAGGTATTTTACTGGTGGCAGAGAAGTCCCAAGGAGAAGGGGAATTTAAATTCTTACGCTGACTCCATCTAGGTATGTCTCAACCTAAAGGACCAAAAAAACCGTATCGAGGCCAGACCCGGTCCAAGGAGTATTGATGGCATAATCATAGGACCCGGGGAAAAAAAAAAAAAAAAAAACAACCCGGAACACTATCTCCACTGTATCAACAGATCCCAAAAGGCCAGATTACGGTTGTTGCAAGCTCTAGCCATGTCCACCTTTGATGTTTCATATAAGGACGTGAGCCAGTCCGAATATATTGGAGCAGATTTTTCCACCCACCGTATGCAAATCTGCCTCCTAGCCAACAGAATAGCATAAAACAGAAAAGATCTTGCTTCGCCAGAAATACTGTCCTCCATTCCAAAGATGATTAGTGGCAGTGAAATTACTAATGATGTGTTCATAATGGAATTTAGGGTAGACAGCACTTCCTCCCAGAACTGACCGATGTTGGGGCATTCCAAAAACATGTGAATATCTGAAGCTTCTGGTAAATTACATTTATTACACTTCTTGTCTGGGAGAAATTTAAGAAAGTCTCAGCGGTGTTATATAAGCCCGGTGTGCTGTGAACAGATGGTTGCGCCTCAGCCATGATGGCTTCACCACTTTATAAAGGAGCGAAAAAGATCTTAACCATAACTCCTCACATTGTAAGCCCATTGTCTCTCCCCACAGTTCATCTGGAAGGGTGAAATCCCCATTGGTTTCCTCCAGAAGCTGCCAATACCAGAAGGCCACCTCCTTACCACCCCTAGGTCTTTCTAGTAGCAGCTGCTCCAGGGAGCTTGATTTCCCAAATAATACATCTTTGCACCGCTGGGCTCTCCCCCAGCTTTCCAGCTGGATGAATTTAAATCTAGAGAATGCTGTACCTATACGCTCATGTAATACGTCCCAAGGAAGTATCGATCCGTCCACCATTAACTCTCCCCATCTAGCAATTCCAGCTTCCTCTAATGGGGAAGATAAGCTATCCCTAAGACACTCCGGTAAACCCGGGGAGTCCCATATGGGAGCGAAATTAGAGTAGTAAGACAGTCCCAATCTTCTTCTAATGGCTAGCCAGCCCCTAGCCCAAGACTGTATAATTTTCAGTCTTATTTTCTTAAAATATTTCTGGCTCCCAAATTTAAATAGAAATCCGTCAGCTGGTAGATTTGCTCCGGTTAACATGGCTTTATACATTGTCACCCCCAGAAGACTCGATGGTGTTTTTAGTAACATCCTAGAGTAGGACAACTGAAAGGCCCAGGCGTAATACACTAGGACCGGTAAGGCGAGGCCCCCCTTCTCCCTTCTCCTCCTCAACTTCTTCCACGCAATTCTAGTCGACTTATAATTCCAAATAAAGGAGTTAAGCTCTCGCTGACATCTGTCCAACATCTTCACATCAAACCCCAAAGGAATGGCACCAAATATAAATATATACTTGGGAAGGATAGACATTTTTATTAAGTTGACCCTACCCATTGTAGAAAGTGGCAAGTGAGTCCAAGATTTCAATAGGCCCTTACATTCCCTGGAGACTCGATCTAAGTTAGTTTGGGCAATGGTTCCAATGTCTTGGGTGATTCGGATCCCGAGATAGCGCATAGAGGTGGTGATATCTATGCCTAACCGTGGGTCAAGAATATTCCAGACCATAACCTCGGTCTTACTTGAATTGATATTATAGCCCGAGATCTTGCCGAACTCTACAGCCTTCTGAATCACAGCAGGGAAGGACAACACCGGATCCGAGGTAAAGATTAAGATATCATCGGCATATAATGCCGTCCGCCTCTCCCACTCCTTAAACCTGAATGGTGGTATATTTTCGTCTGCTCGCAAAGCCTGGGCAAACGGCTCAATGTATAAATTAAAAAGGAGGGGAGAAAGCGGACAACCTTGCCTCGTACCTCTAGTGATCTTAAAGGGTTCTGTCAATATCTCATTAATCAGCAGCCTAGCCGAAGGGGCTCGATAGAGTAAGGCTATAGTTCTGCGAAAGCCCTCCCCAAAGTTAAACCTTTTTAACACATCATTTAAATAGGGCCAATTGACCCTATCAAAGGCCTTAGCTGCGTCGAGGGTTAAGGTGGCCAATGGAAGGGAAAAAGCAGAGGCAATATCTATAGCCCCTACCAAATCATGTGTGAGATCTGAAAGATGGCGCCCCTTAATAAAGCCTTTCTGGTCGTGATGAATAATGGTACCTATTACCTTACCCATTCTTGCTGAAAGTATTGCGGCGAAAATCTTATAGTCGCTATTCAGCAAAGATATTGGTCTATAGGACCCACACTCTGATACGTCCTTCCCTGGTTTGGGTATAAGAACAATTGTGGCCTCACCCCAAGATTTTGGCGGTGGCTTTCCTTCCCTAAGGATACCATTGAATAGGGTTGTCATTACTTGGACGATATTCTCCCCCAAAACTTTATAGATCTCCCCAGGGAGACCGTCTGGACCAGATGCTTTCCCTTTTTTTACCTGTCTTATTGCTTCCTTTACCTCTACTTCTGTTATTGCAATCTCTAAACTGTTGCTCTGTGTTGTTGATAAGGTTGGGAGCAATATTCCATTCAGCCACGTGTTTCGTGCCATCTGATCATCAGGTAATTCTTCCCTATAGATAGTCTCAAAGAATTCATAAAAGGCTTTACCTATCTCATGACTAGCTGTCCTTGGTACCGCCTCCCCTTCCACCTTGATTTCTCTGATATATTTCCGAGCTTGGTCCGATTTAATTTTCCACGCCAGTACTCTGCCCGCGGCCTCTCCAAACTCAAAATGGGAGATCTTACTTGCATTCCATCTTTTATTAACCCTCTCTTGTAGTATATTTTCTAGTTGGTGCTTTAGCTCAGCCAATTTTAACCGCTCCTCAAGAGAACCTAGAGACTGACCTAGGTTTAACTCAATGCCCTTCATTTCCTGTTCCAAACTATTTATCATGTTTTTGTATTTTTTACTCCGATATGAGGACCTACTTGTGATGCAGCCCCTCAAAAAGGCCTTAAAGGCCTCCCAAACCACCTCTGGAGAGGAGGACTCGATATTAATTTCAAAAAAAGCAGTTGTCTCTGCGGCCAGGAAATTCACTTCACCTTCTTCAAGTAGGAGTGACCGGTCAAAGGACCAAGAAGGATGTTGCCTCCTACTGTCGGATCTAATAGAAAAAGCAAGAGCTGAGTGGTCTGACAGGTGAGATGGGAGATAATCAATCGCTATTAAAGCGTCTTTCAAATTATAAGTAAACAGAGCATAGTCAATTCTGGATGAATGCTTGAAACGACTATTACGATAGGAAACCCCCAATTTACTGCCTGCTCTTTCCCGCCAAGGGTCCACCAGGCCTAGCTGAACCATAATAGCTGATAGAGTTCGCCTAGACCTTAGTGAACTTCTGGCCCGCGAATTTGCTGATTTATCTAATTTAGGATTCAGCACAATATTAAAATCGCCCATCCAAATCACCGGTTCCTGAAAAAGTAGCAGATGATTTCTGACGGCGTCCAAATGCGATGGATCATCCGAATTTGGGCCATAATAGCCCACCAAGGTGTACCGTTGACCCACCAACTGAACTCTCAATATCAACCATCTCCCTGTATGGTCATCTATACACTCCAAGATTTGGGCTTTCGCAGCTCTTTTAAAAATAAATATAACCCCCCTAATATTAGCATTGTGGTCAGTAGAGCTGAATTTATCAACCCATTTCTGTTTTTTGAGTATCTCTACTGCCTCTGATTTAAGAAGGTGTGACTCTTGAATTGCAATGATTTGCGCCGGGGAGTCCCTCAGATATTGCATTATACGCTCCCGCCTACTTCTCCCTCGCAAGCCATTGACATTCCAGGACAAATATTGGAGAGCTGTCATGGTACCACCGCTACCCCCCTCGTATCAACCTTTCCCAATAGCTCTTGCGGGAACCTTAATATTTGCCATTTTTGATGTTGGACAGATGTCAGAAGTAACCATTCCGCAAAATAGTAGGCAGACTTATGAGGATTTTTTGCTTTATTCCCCCTCCCCCCCCTGCACCCACCCTCCCCAGGAAAACCCTCCCCTACTTACTCTGACCTGGTGGATGGCCAGATTTACACCCACAACGACTCTCCAACCTCACCTCCACCCTATTAGTATAGTCTATAGACAGACTCAAAACCAATATGGCTGTTGAGAGGAAACTTAATTTGTGGTGTCCAGGGACTCTTACAAGGTGAAGGGAATGCAGCGAGTGGGTCATTCTCATTATTATTATTGTTTCCACTCCTATTTACCTACACCTTTGATTATACAAAGATTCATACATAAATATATATATATATATATATATACATGTATGCACACTCGCATACACACAAACCTTATTAGATTTTAATTTAACTTGTGTTTCCCCAACACTCACTCTTGTCATAAGATAGGTTAGGAGAAAAAATAGAGAAGGAATTTATTTTTATATCTTTACTAATAGCAGGTGTAGTTATTTATTTATTTATTTTTGTATGCATTTATTTGTTTGTTATAACTCATTCCTACTTACCCCCCTTTGCTGTTTCCCTTCCCCATTTTTATTTTTTTATTTTTATTTTTTGAATTCTTTTTATTTCTATATTTTTTTTTTTTTTTCTGTTCATTTCCCTTCCTACCATGATTTTTACCCATTGTGATTCAGGGCTATATAGACTTTAACAGAACTAGTACAGACCAGACATAATTTGTAATGTCGGTTAACCTATATCAGACCCAAATAACCCACTATCCTTTATTCTGAGCCTGAGCCTGAGCCTGAGCATGATCTCTAATAGATTCTAGTAGCTCATC
Source organism: Lissotriton helveticus (assembly GCF_964261635.1). NCBI lineage: Eukaryota > Metazoa > Chordata > Amphibia > Caudata > Salamandridae > Lissotriton > Lissotriton helveticus. Next base: position 1,085,726,549 of record NC_136067.1, on the reverse strand, counting down.
TGCTTCCGATGGTGAACGGATATTATGCATTTTATTGTTGTACATAATACCAAAAATGCTGGGAACCTCATCTGGACAGTGGCACCTACAGCTCTAAATTTCTCCATGCGCTGCCCCAACTCCCATTGCCTGTCAAGCGTAGTCTTAGATAGGTCTGATCGCACCTCAAAAGAGAAGTCCGGGCCCTGTAATGATCTAGCTTTCAGTGCGAGGTTCAAGATCTTATCTTTAAGTGAGAACGTAAGGAAGTTAATCAAAATCTTTCTAGGTTTATCTCTCCCTGGTTTTAGGCGGAATGGATCGCGGTGAACTCGCTGTATGTCGTTGTCAAGCATCTCAGTTGACTCCTCCAAGTTAAGAGAATCTTTTAGGATCTTGATCACAAAGCTTTTAAGGTTTGTGCCCTCTTTTCCTTCCGGAATCTTTAAGAGTCGCAGGTTATTTCTCCGGGAGTAGTTCTCCAAACTCTCAACTCGCTCCCGCATACTTTCACCATCCTTCTGCAGTGCTTGAATTTTGGATCTAGCTATCTCGAGATTAGATGACAATAGTCCCACCGAACCTTCCAAAACCTCTGTCCTTGCGCATAAGCCGTCCACTTTTTGGTCCAGCATGTCACAGGATGCTCCGATTTCATTCTGATTCACCTTAGAAACTGCGAAATCAGCACGGATTTCCTCCCTCATTGCGGCTATTGACTTTACTAGGGCCTCCAGTGTATTGCCGACCCCTGGGCCTTCCAAATCGCCCTCACCTCCACCTCCGTCTGGTGCTGCTACATTGTTAGAGGCGATCCCCCTTTGGGGCCCTTGGTATCCTTCATGGGATTGCTGGCTACTTACAGCTGTGACCTCCGTTTCATTTAGAGGTGCAAGGAGCTCCGCTAACCCATTTGCTGTACTGGGAACAGGAATGGCTATTGGGAGTGGCAGTACTACAGGCGCTACAGGCGCTGTTGTCTCCTTCGACCCACCATCAAACTTGGGTATAGGTGTAGGTGATGATGCAATTACTAATGTCGAAGCTGTCTGTGCCTCTGAACTCCCTGTCCCGGCCGTCGCCATCTCTGATGTAATGTCCAACACTTGGGGTAGTACTTTAAAAAACGTGCGTAGCGAAGGGGTGATGCCACTGAGTCTCTTTAGGGGTTGACTTTTTCCCCTTTTCTGCTTTATGTCTTTAACCAACTCGCTAGTGGCACTTGTGGAACCCTCCTGAGGTTGTCTTTTTTTTTTAATCCCCTGCGCCCTTTCTCTGAACTCTTGTTCCCACTCCTAATATTCCTTAGCACTACAGGCTTATTCCCCCCTTCAGAGTCAGATTCCCTGCTGGAGTCTCTGACTGCCTTACAATCCGTTACCCCAAAGTCTGCCGTGCCTACCTTGTCCTTGTCCTTCAAACAGGCTGATGTACCCCCGCTCACCTTCGAGCCTGTTTCCGGATTTACAGCAGCGGCGTAGCTCTCAGCTTGGCCCCCTCTCCTCCTCCGTTCCGCCACCACGACTCCTCGGAGCACCCGGGCAGCCGCCGTGCGGCCACGTCGAAGCTCCACGGCTGCTTGTCTGTGTTTCATTATTGGTGATGTGTGCACAAGGCCTGTGTTTCATTTCTGGTGATGTCTAGGGTGTGCACAAGATGTGTATTTCATTACTGGTGATGTCTAGAATGTGCACAAGGCCTGTGTTTCATTTCTGGTGATGTCTGGGGTGTGCTCAATGTCTGTGTTTCAATTCTGGTGATGTCTTGGGTGTGCCAAGGCCAGTGTTTCATTTCTGGTGACGTATGGGGTGTGCCAAGCCTGTGTTTCATTTCTGGTGATGTCTGGGGTGTGCTCAAGGTCTGTGTTTCATTTTTGGTAATGCCTGGGGTGTCCACAAGGCCTGTGTTTCATTTCTGGTGATGTTTGGGGTGTGCACAAGGTGTGTGTGTCATATCAGGTGATGTCTGGGGTGTGCACAAGGTGTGTGTTTCATATCTGGTGATGTCTGGGGTGTGCACAAGGTCTCTGCTTCATATCTGGCGATGTCTGGTGTGTGCACAAGATTTGTGTTTCATACCTGGTGATGTCTGGGGTGTGCACAAGGTGTGTGTTATATTTATGGTGATGTCTGGGGTATATCTGTCATGTCATCTTCAGGTGTGCTCAGAGTTACAGCAGGGCTGAGACTGGCATCTGACCGCTCTCAACCAGCCCTGGCCGACTTCAATTCAGCTCTGTCGCTTCCAGCCAACTTTGGCCACTAGGCACTCTCGACCAGCTCTGGCCTCTAGCCACTATCAGCCAACCTGGCCTCTAGCCCTCTCAGACAGCTCTGGCCTCTAGCTGCTCTCAGAAAGATCGGACCTCTAGGCGCTCTCAGACAGCTCGGGCCTCTAGCCACTCTCAGACAGCTCTGGCCCCGAGCTGCTATCAACCATCCCTTGCCTCTAGCCACTTTCAGCCAACCCTGGCCTCTAGCCCTCTCAAACAGCTTGGGCCTCTAGCCCTCTCAGACAGCTCGGGCCTCTAGCCCTCTCAGACAGCTCAGGCCTCTAACCCTCTCAGACGGCTCAGGCTTCTAGCTGCTATTAGCCAGCCCCGGCCTCTGGCCTCTGTCAGTCAGCTCTGGCCTCTAGGTGCTGTCAGAGAGCTCGGGCCTCTAGGCGCTAACAGCCAGCTCTGGCCTCTAGGCGCTATCAGCCACCCCTGACCTCTCTCTCTCTCTCTCTCTCTCTCTCTCTCTCTCTCTCACTGGGGATCTTGTAATTCGAAATTTCAATTTTTCAGGGGAAATAAAGAATTCCTTGAATTATGGATTTCAACATATTGGAGGGCTTGAAATGTGTTTTCTTCTTTAACTTGAAAGATATGGAAGGGGCTGTTCTTGCTTCAGGCAGCCCCCCTTTCTGGGTCTGCAGTGACTTGTTTACAGAGACAGTGACGATGATGGCGTCATGATATGTTCCACCTCCTTTGTAAATAAATGTTCGAATTCTATTCTATTTGGATGGGATGGGGCCGCAGGGTCAAGCAGGGCAGTGATTAGACTAGGGACACGAGGCGAACTGGGGGAGTCATATGACTTGGGACCATACAACAGACATGGGGGGTGCACAAGGCATGTGTTTCATATCTGGTATTGTCTGGGATGTGCACAAGGCCTGTGTTTCATTTCTGGTGATGTCTGTGGTGTCCACAAGGCCTGTGTTTCATTTCTGGTGATGTCTGGGGTGTGCACAAGGCCTGTGTTTCATATCTGGTAATGATTGGGTTATGCACAAGGCCTGTGTTTCAATTCTGGTGATGTCTGGGGTGTGCTCAAGGCCTGTGTTTCATATCTGGTGATGTCAGGGGTGTGAACAAGGCCTGTGTTTCATATCTGGTGATGTCTGGGGTGTGCACAAGGCCTGTGTTTCGTATCTGGTGATGTCTGGGGTGTGCACAAGGTGTGTGTTTCATTTCTGATGATATCTGGGGTGTGCTCAAGGTCTGAGTTTCATATCTGGTGATGTCTGGGGTGTGCACAAGATGTGTGTTTCATATCTGGTGATGTCAGGGGTGTGCACAAGCTCTGTGTTTCATATCTGTTGATGTCTGGGGTGTGCACAAGGCCTGTGTTTCATTTCTGATGATGCCTGGGGTGCGCACAAGGTTTGTGTTTCATTTCTGGTGATGTCTGGGGTGTGCACAAGGTCTGTGTTTCATTACTGGTGATGTGTGCACAAGGCCTGTGTTTCATGTCTGGTGATGTCTGGGTTGTGCACAAGGCTTGTGTTTCATGGCTGGTGAGGTCTGGGGTGTGCACAAGGCCTGTGTTTCATATCTGGTGATGTCTGGGGTGTGCACAAGGCCTGTGTTTAATTTCTGGTGATCTCTGGGGTGTGCACAAGGCCTGTGTTTCATATCCGGTGATGTCTGGGGTGCGCTCATGGTCGTTGTTTCATATCTGGTGATGTCTGGGGTGTGCACATGGCCTGTGTTTCATATCTGGTGATGTCTGGAGTGGGCACAAGGCCTGTGTTTCATTACTGGTGATGTGTGCACAAGGCCTATGTTTCATTTCTGGTGATATCTGGGGTGTGCACAAGGCCTGTGTTTTATATCTGGTGAAGTCTGGGGTATGCACACGGCCTGTGTTTTATTTCTGGTGATGTCTGGGGTGTGCACAAGGCCTGTGTTTCATTTCTGGTGATGTCTGTGGTGTGCACAAGGCCTGTGTTTCATTTCTGGTGATGTCTGGGGTGTGCACAAGGCCTGTGTTTCATATCTGGTAATGTTTTGGTTATGCACAAGGCCTGTGTTTCAATTCTGGTGATGTCTGGGGTGTGCTCAAGGCCTGTGTTTCATATCTGGTGATGTCAGGGGTGTGAACAAGGCCTGTGTTTCATATCTGGTGATGTCTGGGTGTGCACAAGGCCTGTGTTTCATATCTGGTGATGTCTGGGGTGTGCACAAGGTGTGTGTTTCATATCTGGTGATGTCAGGGGTGTGCACAAGCTCTGTGTTTCATATCTGTTGATGTCTCGGGTGTGCACAAGGCCTGTTTCATTTCTGATGATGCCTGGGGTGCGCACAAGGTGTGTGTTTCAGTTTTGGTGATGTCTGGGGTGTGCACAAGGCCTGTGTTTCATTACTGGTGATGTGTGCACAAGGCCTGTGTTTCATGTCTGGTGATGTCTGGGTTGTGCACAAGGCTTGTGTTTCATGGCTGGTGATGTCTGGGGTGTGCACAAGGCCTGTGTTTCATATCTGGTGATGTCTGGGGTGTGCACAAGGCCTGTGTTTAATTTCCGGTGATGTCTGGGGTGCGCTCATGGTCATTGTTTCATATCTGGTGATGTCTGAGGTGTGCATATGGCCTGTGTTTCATATCCGGTGATGTCTGGAGTGGGCACAAGGCCTGTGTTTCATTACTGGTGATGTGTGCACAAGGCCTATGTTTCATTTCTGGTGATATCTGGGGTGTGCACAAGGCCTGTGTTTTATATCTGGTGAAGTCTGGGGTATGCACACGGCCTGTGTTTTATTTCTGGTGATGTCTGGGGTGTGCACAAGGCCTGTGTTTCATTTCTGGTGATGTCTGGGGTGTGCACAAGGCCTGTGTTTAATTTCTGGTGATGTCTGGGGTGTGCACAAGGCCTGTGTTTCATTTCTGGTAATGTCTGGGGTGTGCACGAGGTCTGTGTTTCATTTCTGTCGATGACTGGGGTGTGCGCAAGGTCTGTGTTTTATTCCTGGTGATGTCTAGGGTGTGCACAAGGCATGTGTTTTATTTCTGGTTATTGCTGGGGTGTGCCAAGCCTGTGTTTCATTTCTGGTGATGTCTGGGGTGTGCACAAGGTGTGTGTTTCAGTTTTGGTGATGTCTGGGGTGTGCACAAGGTCTGTGTTTCATTATTGGTGATGGGTGCACAAGGCCTGTGTTTCATTTCTGGTGATGTCTAGGGTGCGCACAAGATGTGTATTTCATTACTGGTGATGTCTAGTATGTGCACAAGGCCTGTGTTTCATTTCTGGTGATGTCGGGGGTGTGCTCAATGTCTGTGTTTCAATTCTGGTGATGTCTTGGGTGTGCCAAGGCCAGTGTTTCATTTCTGGTGACGTATGGGGTGTGCCAACCTGTGTTTCATTTCTGGTGATGTCTGGGGTGTGCTCAAGGTCTGTGTTTCATTTTTGGTAATGCCTGGGGTGTGCACAAGGCCTGTGTTTCATTTCTGGTGATGTTTGGGGTGTGCACAAGGTGTGTGTGTCATATCTGGTGATGTCTGGGGTGTGCACAAGGTGTGTGTTTCATATCTGGTGATGTATGGGGTGTGCACAAGGTCTCTGCTTCATATCTGGCGATGTCTGGTGTGTGCACAAGATTTGTGTTTCATACCTGGTGATGTCTGGGGTGTGCACAAGGTGTGTGTTATATTTCTGGTGATGTCTGGGGTATATCTGTCATGTCATCTTCAGGTGTGCTCAGAGTTACAGCAGGGCTGAGACTGGCATCTGACCGCTCTCAACCAGCCCTGGCCGCCTTCCATTCAGCTCTGTCGCTTTCAGCCAACTTTGGCCACTAGGCACTCTCGACCAGCTCTGGCCTCTAGCCACTATCAGCCAACCTGGCCTCTAGCCCTCTCAGACAGCTCTGGCCTCTAGCTGCTCTCAGAAAGATCGGACCTCTAGGCGCTCTCAGACAGCTCGTGCCTCTAGCCACTCTCAGACAGCTCTGGCCTCTAGCTGCTATCAACCATCCCTTGCCTCTAGCCACTTTCAGCCAACCCTGGCCTCTAGCCCTCTCAAACAGCTCGGGCCTCTAGCCCTCTCAGACAGCTCGGGCCTCTAGCCCTCTCAGACAGCTCAGGGCTCTAACCCTCTCAGACGGCTCGGGCTTCTAGCTACTATCAGCCAGCCCCGGCCTCTGGCCTATGTCAGTCAGCTCTGGCCTCTAGGTGCTGTCAGAGAGCATGGGCCTCTAGGCGCTAACAGCCAGCTCTGGCCTCTAGGCGCTATCAGCCAGCCTGACCTCTAACGCTCTGAGACAGCTCGGGCCTCTAAGTGCTATCAGCCAGCTCGGGCCTCTAGGCGCTATCAGCCAGCTCCGGTCTCTAAGCCCTATCAGCCACCTCTGACGTCTACCCGCTCTCAGCCAGCTTTGACCTCTAGGTGCTCCCAGCTTGTAAACAGGGGCATAACAAATACCCCAGCAACCCCTGCGGTGCGGGGGGGGGGGCCCAGTTTCAGTATGTGAAGGGAGACCCCCTCAGTTCATCTGTAGAGAGCTGTGTGTCTTGCTCTAAGGCAACTGCAGTCTGCAGCATGCTCTGAGCTCCTACCCTGACCCAGGCCAGAAGAGAAACAAAGCAACAATTTACATTGTTTCTCTTCAGTCAGAGCCTGGCTGGAAAAAGGATGCGGGTGGGGGCCACTAGAGAGAGCAGGACAAGGAAGCACAGCTGCCTGGATGTTTGACAGCACAAGATGGTGCAAAAGCTTTCAGAAACTTGGGTCCTCGGTTTTTTTTGTACATCCATCCTCCATTCTTTTTCTCCTCCTCTCACAGGATCTCACACTTGCTGCTGTTCTACTTTGATTTGTTTATCAATCTGGACAGTGGTTGTAAGGAATACAGAATGCTGTTGAATTCTTCCAAAGAGGACAATACAAAAGTTACTGGAAAAACATAGTACACCACAGATTGGAACCCAGTCTGACAACCATATATCAAAGATTGTCAGGGTAGGCCTTCCCAACACAGAATCGATGAATAACCACAGATAAATAAGAGAGGATGTGGCCTAAGGGCCAGGGCGGTCGTCCTCAAATCTGGGGAACCGAGTTCGAGTCCCGGCAACGACGCTCAACATTCTGTGGTTCTGGGCAAATCACTTAGTCTTCAGAAAAAAAGTGCAGACTGGGTCAGGAGAAGGTTTGCAGCTCCAGTTGCAAGACTCTGCTGGGACGCATTGGAAGGTACAAAATCAGGGGCAGAGCTATCAGTGGTGCAGCCAGTGCAGTGGCACCGGGGTTCAGGAGCGAGTGGGGGGCATCTTGCCTGTGTAGACTGCATTTATTTTACTGGTTTGCTCCTCAGATATGTGTGTTCCTCGTATCTTCCCTACACCAACTTCTTGTTTCCACTTGCTCGTAGAAAGAAACTGGAAGGGGAGGTAGAAAAAAAATAAACAGACCGGCCACAGATAGGCCTCAGAGATGATCAGTGGTTTAATTTGCAGATTATTTCTGAGAGCTGTAGCGCGATGGTGCCCTGGCTGCTTGTCAGGAGTTGTGATGCTTTATAAGTGAGTGGCTATTCAATGACACAGCAGTTCATAATCAAGACACTTTAGAGGAGGTGCTGAGAAGGCAGGGTAAGCACTTTTGGCACATGCAATGCTTTTGGTTTGCAACTCACCACCAGGGCTGGCTGTAGCTCTGGTGGTGCCCGGTGCTACAGTCTTTTTTGGCGCCCCTCTTCCAATTATTTCCTCATCGGATGCCCTCATTACCATCTAGCAAAAGTGCCCCTCATCTCCCCATAGCCCCTCTCTCACACATGTTTCATTTCTTTTAAAACACTGTTAAAGGCTGGTTTTACTAATCCACTCACCTAGCCTAATAAAATACAGATCTGTTCTTTGCAGCAGGCATATTAACCCTTGACTACTTTATGATGAGTCAAAATTGCTACAGACAAGACAAAACTCGATCTCTTTCTCTCTAGCAGGAACATTATTCACAAGAGTTATCTGACATTTTTATTGCTGCCCGAAAGCTGGATGCACAAGGAACTCTGCAGCAGGCGTTTTCAAACCGTAAGAAGCTGCTCAGCACAACGCCCCTCCTGAGTACAGCGCCCCTCTCCAGGTCAGCGCGAAGTGCGGCCGCACCACTTGCACTGCCCTAAAGCCGGCCACCACTCCCAAGCTCAATTGTTATATGCATATTTTCCCCAAAAAGATAGAAGAATTTATAAAAATGAACCAGCAGTGGAAAGTTGAAATAAACAGATCTAAGGAAGAGAGTGGTTTTCCAGGGTGAGCAAAGGTGAGTGCTTCTGTTCTTGTTCTCGAAACTTAGACACTTACTTGACATTGAAATAAAGTTTGTTGTCTTTACATACAGTCTCTCCTGGGGTGCAGAGTCTTTTCCTTGTTTTGGGGATGCCAGAGCTCATAAACACACTGTTATAAATGTACTTTGATTCGCAGCAGTCCATTTAGGGACAGCACTTGTGCTGGAGAAAGGTTCCTTTCTCCATGGTGAACACTGCAAAGGACCCAAGAACACAAAGCACCGGCCAGTGCATATTTGAGCGTAGAGGCAAAAATGCTGCAATTTGAATTTCAGAAGGCATTATGTTGTTAAAACGTATATGTAGTGTTATATTAGAATGCTGCCTATCCATGAGGAGATGCACCCATTGGAGTTATTTAACATCTTACTCCGGAATGGGATTCTAACCTTATTTTATAAATTCATTCTCAAGTGCAAAGTGAGACGTCTACACTCAGAGAGCAACATGAGGGACAGAGAGGAAGATGAAATTAGAGCTGAGAGCACATCCATCAGAACAAGAAATAAGAGAAGGTAAACCTGTGATTGAGAAGTGTAACAATATGAGGGGAAACAAATGTGATAAACAAGAGAACAAATTAGGTGACAGAAGAAGCAGAGCATAAGGGGTGAAGAACGAGAGAGTGAGGTAAAACAGAGGAGGAACTAGATAAAGAGAAGGCGATAAATGGAAAGAATGAGAGTAAGTGAGGCAGAGAGAAAAAGAGAGAGTATGGGTGCAAGAACCAAGAAGAGAAGATGAAGAATTTGAGAGAGGGAGAAAGTGAGAGAATAGATACAGTGAGATCAAAAGAAAAGGCATGTTTTGTGATCTGTTGTTCGTGAATTTTAATCTCAACTAGGCAAAGTCATAGTTTAATCTTTCTGAGGTTGGTAAATTTGTACAGTAATGCCTTTGGGACTGTAGAAGTATGGAACAAAGAAACACTTTATTATAAGAGGTGCCTTGATGTGAAGAGGGTTATCAGAGAGTTCCACAGACCAAAGGAGAGTGAGATAAGTTTACAGTGTTTGAGAGCAACAGCAAAGTATAAGACCACAAATCTGAGAAACCTTAAAGCACCAAGATGTGTGAATATATAAACAGAGAGGAAAAAAGAAATATTTAAAGAGCACAAATGTGTGCATGTGAGAAAGAAAACAGGAGCTATGGAAAATGTATTAATTTGCACTTAGGAAAAAAACACTCTGGCGTTTGAAAGAATATAAGATCAAAAGGTGAACAAAAGCCCCAAAGAAAAGTATAAAAGGAGCCTGAGAAACCCAGAGAGTCACATAAAGAGTGAAAGAGCAAACGAGACACCCTTTAGAATGCGGGAGAAAGGCAGCTAAGCCACAAGCGAGAGAGCATATGAATTTTTTGTTTTGGAAGGATCACTGATAAACAATACATTCTATTTCTGTTGAACATCATCAAAATATGTTGTGCAGAGAAAATTAAAGAAGCCATAGATGGTAGATTATGTTGCGTGGACTGGTGTCAGGGGATAGATAAAGAGAAGATGAGCACAGAGAGAAAGGTAATGTTAGACAACCTTGGAGAGAGTGAAAGAAATCCCTTCAAATAGATTGAGTAATGGGGCGAAGATGGATGAAGTAGGGACTCAGGGAGCAATAGTATGGGCCACAGGGAGACAGAAAGGGTGAAAGAAACAAGCCCAGAGGGAGGTGATAACATTTTTTGAAAGAAAGAGCTCCGTAAATGTCGGGTAAAAAGATCCCAAATAGGAAAATGGGTGGAAGAGACCCAGAACCTACAAAGAGAGTGAAAAGGTAAAAGAGAGAGCCAGTGAAAAGGTGAAAGAGAGAGCCAGTGAAAGACAAAGGGAGAAGGCTTCTGAAAAGTATGAAGACTTTGCAAAAGAGAGAGAAATAGTGCGGAAGGAGAAATCCACTGAAACAATGGGTAAAGTTAACCCACAGGAAGAAAATTAGATAAAGGAAACACCGAAGGGAGAGGACAACAGTATTCCCTTTACATGAGTTGGTTGTCAGTGTTCAGTGCATGTGTGATGTGCTGGATTGCGAGCACAGAGTTTGAAGCTCTCTAGATAAGTGTAAATAGCTCACACTCGTCTGATCAGCCACTGCCGTATCCCCCAACAGTGCTTCCTTCTCAGACTGCTCAGCGGGATCAAGATTCATTCATTAAGGCTCATGGACCACTTCTGCATATTCCATAATTAAAATCCAACTCTGTGTCAGGGATTAAACTTCCCAAGGTAATAACTCTTAATACATTGATTATTTGACATTTAAGGCTCACATTTACCATCACACTAACCTGAATTTACTTTTCTTCAATCTTTGTGCAGTTAAAATATCGTTGTTTATAAACTATCTAAGTAGTTGGTGGCATATCCTATTCTGCTTGATATAATTAGGTCTTGGCTTTTTCCCTAAAACTTTTTAATTCGCTTTACTCTCCTTGTAAATAGTGCTTCTTATTGACATTCACCACTTTGAATTTGACTTGTGTTGATGGAATATTATATTAACAATGTTAAAATTGAAATATTTGGAAAACCCATTGATCTTTTATGGTTCAGAACTTTTTATTAATGTATCAGGAACAAATACTCTTACCTAAATCCAAGGCTGATGAGGTAGAACAGTGGGACATTACAGTGAGAGAACAGAAGGAGACAATAGGTAGTTGGACAATTTAATGTGTGTGGCAAGGTGCAGTGTTTTTTCTGTGTTGTCACCCAATGCATTAATCAGCTGTGGTGGAGGGCACTACGGGAACCAGGACAAATAGCACTGGGGGACTGGCACCATCTGGCCTCTCTAGAGACACCAGTGAAGACTCTGGAGTAAATAAATAAAACCTTTGAGGTTAGGGGTTCTGGGAGAGTATGAGAAAGAAGAAGGGCAATAAGAGCTCAAGACGAGCGTCCCAGGCTCCAGGTCTGTACAGGATTGATGAAGAGCATAGTGATGGATAAGAATGCACTGGAAGCCCTAATCAAGAGACACAATGAGAAAGTATGAAGGAAAGAAATCACGATGGGCTTTAAGGACAAGGTTAGCTGGAAAGCTGATAAGGAAGAGAGGGTGCGGTATAAAAGAAGAAATGAGAAATGAGATATAGGGAATGGAGAGGGTGAGAAAATGGACAAAGGAAATGTAAAGCAGATAGCAGAAAAAGAGCAGAAAAAGGGAGAGAAATACAGCACAGGAGATAGGAGAAGCATAGTGGAATGATTTCGGCGGGATGGGAGAGAAAAAGTTGGAGATAAACAGAGTAACAGAATAGAAAGAAAAAGGCTAGGATTAGAATGAAGAAAAGATAGAATGCTTAGAAATAATGGAAAGGAAGAGACAGGAAGCAAAAGGGAGAAAGGAGGTGTGGAAGAGAAGGAGCAGTGGATGCACTTTTGGCAAAACTGAACAATGAGTTAGGCAGATGTATGCAGACTCCTGTCTGCATCAGGAAACCCATCTAAAATAGGGCAAACTTTCCTGGCATACTGATGGCAGGGACCCTGTAGTGGATAGACCAGCACCTATGATAGACTGCCAGCAAACTAAGCTCAACTATTAACCCCACCATCCAGGGGTACTTATAATGGCTGTATTGGTAACAGTGGCGTAACAAAAGCCCCACAGCCCCGGCAGTATGGCGGGTTGCTAGCCTGAGAGCTCTTGACCGGCGTGGGTAATAGGGAGGCCCCCTCCATGTACTTTGCAGGGGGGCCCCCTCAAGTTTCGTTTCGCCACTGTACATGCATGACTGCAAATGTACATGCAGCGCAGACATATGAAATAAAACTGGCTGGTCCAGTGTGGTTCTTAATGAATGTGGGCCCCTCCCACCATGGGTCACCTATTTCAATTCCATGCACCGCCTGAACCAATGCTAGCTGCATACATTGCAACCCATCCTGATTCAGGCGGGAGACTGTCGATTTCAAGCCTAGTCTTCCGCCTCCCGATTCCTGCATTCCGAAACCCAATTCAGAGTGTTTGTAAAAGTGCCAAAAATAAAATGTTGATACCTGTCAAGCACTCTCCACTCTCCCTCTACAGGAATTACCTCTGACCTTAAAAGTTGACGCTTTGTACTTAATTCTTGGAGGGGGGAGATTAGAGCATGTGACAGGACTCAACATTTTATTTTTGGCAGTTTTACATAGCGCAAACAAAAACAGAGTTTAGAACTCTGTTTTTGTTTTCTAGAGTTTAGAACTCTGTTTTTGTTTTCCAGAGTTTAGAACTTTGTTTTTGTTTGCGTTGTTATTATACTGCCAAAAATGAAATTCTGATTTTCTGTCACCATAGACCCGATTGAGGAAGATTGCCTCTGCTTCACTAGGTATAAAACAGTGGGGAAAATACATTCTTCCGACTATTTTTTTTTTAATCTTCCACTTGCCTGCTCTAAAATGTTCATTAAGAATAATGGGGTGACTCTCTAACCCTCAGAACCTGGGCGGGCAATTGTACAAACAATAATGGTTCTGTTGGGAGGAAAAATACACTTAAAGAAGGTATTTCAACCTGTGATCTAGCTCGTGTGTCCCTGGTGGGGTACAGACGTAAACGTACAAATCATTAAACACTGACCAAAATGGCTGAGAAAGTAAATCTTTAGAATGAGACTTTCTCAATACTTTTGACTACATCAAGCATTGATTGTGCTGTCCACAATACAGAAAGACATATACAGTGCAATACAACGTAAATTGTGATGTACTAATACAGGTGTACAAAGCACAAATACATAAAGGATGCTATTATTTAAGGTTATCAACTGTCAACACAATAGTCATTAGGCAAAACGATTTCTTTTGTTCCTATCCGACTTTGTACAAACATATTTGGTGTTATACATTCTCTTTCGAAGATGTGGACACCTTAGTTTGAGAATGAGAACTGTGAATAGAAAATAATAAAGCTGATATGTTGTTTGTGCAACCCTTTCATAATGCTTTGTTCGCTGTTTTCCTCTGGGTATTCATTTAGCGCCAAGTGTGGCTGCACTTGGCGCTGCCTTAAAAGGGGACAGGTGCCCGTGCCGGGCAGTTGATAGCATGTTCATGTGCATACGTGTGCCCCATCGTCATTATAAGGTACGGCTCATGCCACAAGGGCTCCGCCTTTGTTGGAATTCAACGCAGATATGTTTTACATTTAGTGTTCCGTGCAATTTGATGGCCCCTTTGTCATTTCCCCTCCCCCACATCTTGGTAGCAATTTAATCAGCCCGGCAGCGTAGTTGTGCTGGCTGTGGGAGGCATGCACTTAGTGTGCGCTTCTGGCTGTTTGTAGACCTACTGATCAGCATATCCGGTAGTAGAAACATGCACTCAAGCATCATATGTGGCAGTGGTGGGAATGGAGGCACGCTCATCAGCAAGAAATAGAATAGCATGCAGTTTGTGTGATTTAATTATTTATATATAAATGTTTTTTTCCATGTTTTAATAGTCGTGGCCATGCCAACGATGCTCCCTAAAAGTGATATATCTCGTTGTCAGACGTCCTTGTTAGATGAAGATATACACTGGGAGAGAGAGTCGCGCGCGCGAAAGTGAAAGAGATCGCGCGTCCTTGTGCGCATGAGAGTAAGCTGGTCGCCGCTTTCAAAGCACTTCCAAAAGCCAGTTACTAAATGTCTCACTGACAGCGCATGCGTGCTGGATCAGCGAGACCTAAAAAGGTATGGTGTGCACAGAGTCCAAGGTGTCCCCAGAGCTATAGCAGAGGCTTAATTAGGTAAGCATTAACAGCTGTCTTTGTGACAGTGTGGGTAGAACAGTTAGGCTATCCAGAGGGTGTCATAAGCATTTATTGTATTCACTCAATCAAGCCTGATGACACACACTCAGAGACTGAATCCAGGCCAATTAGGTAAGCATAAAAAAGGGTATACTTATGATTTAATTTTAGAACCAAGCAGGACTTGGCACAGATAAGAAAAATGTATTCTCAAATGCAAGATGTCACATGATAATGCAGTTGTGGTTGAATTTGCAAACTACAGGTTGTTATTGCTTCAAAAAGCAGGTTACATTACATAATAATTACTTGTTGATTACTTTTAGATTAGTTTGACTACTGGGTGGGGTCTGCCTAAATACCACACAGAGGGATCTCACAATACAAGGTAAGTAAGACTTTCCTTGATTTAATTTGCAATTACTTTTTTCTCCATACAAAACACAATTCAACACTTAGAACATTTTAGGCCCAAAAACCCATAACATGGGATCCTGTGGGAGAAAAATGCTAGCCAAGGGGGCCTTCAGTTAGGGACTGCTTACGAGCAGGTCACATGGTTGTGGGAGCAAAGCTCCTGGGGTTAAGATCAGAACTGCAGGGGCCAACAATCAGCACAGGAGTTGCTCCACCAGCAGTACAGGGGTGGCAGGATGCACGGTGCCAAGAAGATTGCGAGGACCCTGTGGTTACCAATGGAGACCTTTGGTTCAGCAATGTTGCTGCAGGCTTGGGCAGAGAGACTTCCTGAAGGTGACCACCAGCTGGAGAGGTAAGTTGGGTTCTTGGGTGATGCCTGGACACCATTGGTTGGGCCACCCAAGGTGGTGGGGTGTCGGGTGCAGGGATGTTTTTTGGCATCAGGTTTCTTTACCTGCTGAGGTCGGGGGGGGACCCTTGAGGTAGGATCTGCAGGTGTCGTCTTGAAGCTTGATGGAGGTTGGTGAACAACAGATCTCAGGCCAGGATTGCTTGAGAGACCTTATTGTGGTGTTGAGCCACTTCAACTTGGACCGTGGGCGTCGGGTGTAGAGTGGTGCAGAACCGCCGAGTCGCCAGAATGTGGATTCTGGTCTTGGGGTCTTTGTCGAGCAAATCTGGTGCTCTTGGGAGACAGAATCAGTAAGAAGAGTGCAGGGCAAGGGGGCCTTCAGTTAGGGACTGCTTACGAGCAGGCCACATGGTTGTGGGAGCAAAGCCCCTGGGGTTAAGATCAGAACTACAGGGGCCAACAATCAGCACAGGAGTTGCTCCACCAGCGGCACAGGGGTGGCAGGATGCACAGTGCCAAGAAGATTGCGAGGACCCTGTGGTTTCCAATGGAGACCTTCGGTTCAGCAATGTTGCTGCAGGCTTGGGCAGGGAGACTTCCTGAAGGTTACCACCAGCTGGAGAGGTAAGTTGGGTTCTTGGGTGATGCCTGGACACCATTGGTTGGGCCACCCAAGGCGGTGGGGTATCCGGGGGCAGGGATGTTTTTTGGCGTCAGGTTTCTTTACCTGCTCAGGTCGGGGGGGAACCCTTGAGGTAGGATCTGCAGGTGTCGTCTTGAAGCTTGATGGAGGTTTGTGAACAACAAATCTCAGGCCAGGATTGCTTGAGAGACCTTATTGTGGTGTTGAGCCACATGAACTTGGACCGCGGGCGTCGGGTGCAGAGTGGTGCAGAACCGCCGAGTCGCCAGAAGGTGGATTCCGATCTTGGGGTCTTTGCCAAGCAAATCTGGTGCTCATGGGAGACAGAATCAGTAAGAAAAGTGCAGGGCAGCTCCTCTGGGCTGGGAGGGGCTGCTGGACAAGCTGTTTCTTTGCTGTAGGCAGGTTGAAGTCGTACAGGCCGGTAGGGCTGGAGCCAAAGCAATTGGTGTCCTCTTATTCCTGGGTCAGCACGTCTCTTCAGTTCTTCTTATTTCTTCCTAGAATCTGTGGAGGCAAGGTTCAGAGTTGCCCCTAAATGCTAAATGTAAGGGTTTTCAAAGGGGTATGCAGGTCGCGACAATTGGGTCCCTCCCTTGGGGTGGGTCCACCCCCTATTATGTCATGCTCCAATGGGAGGGGGCATGAGCCAAGCCCTAATTGTCAGAGTCCCCTCGTAATTAAGATGGAGGGGACTGAGATGTGTGCTTCACTTCGCCTGAGGGGTGGAGTTGGCAAAGGTCAGCAAACCTCTCTTCCTAGCTTGGTTTTCCCTCTGATTCTCCTGCCCAAAGTGGGGGGCAGAACCAGTGAGAGCCAGTTGCTGGGGCAGCAAAGGCAGGAACAGCTTCCAAAGGCGGCAGGCCTTTGAAGCTTTCCCTTGCCCATCCCTGGGGGAGGATGCATGACACATTTACCCAGGATGATCTTTGTTTCTTTACCCCGAGATTGGAGGCTCTCTACTGAGGGGTGTCTGGTAGTGACAAATGGCGGGCAGCCATTCAGGAACCACACCAGGG
This sequence comes from Lissotriton helveticus, assembly GCF_964261635.1. Taxonomy (NCBI): domain Eukaryota; kingdom Metazoa; phylum Chordata; class Amphibia; order Caudata; family Salamandridae; genus Lissotriton; species Lissotriton helveticus. The sequence continues at coordinate 1,085,709,850 of NC_136067.1, read as the reverse complement.
ATAGTTTTTTTTCAGGGGACATCTCCAAGATGCCCTTGGGTTGCATTTTACATTAAATCACACACTGACATCAGTGTGTGTTTAATGTGCTGAGAAGTTTGATACCAAACCTCCAGGTTTTTAGCAAAGCCATTATGGAGCTGTGGAGTTTGTAATGACCAACTCCCAGACCATATACTCCCTATGGCTTAACTAAACTTACAATGTCTAAGAATGGACTTAGACACTGTAGGAGTACATGGCTCATCCCGCTGTACGCTGCCTGATGGCTAGTGCACCCTGCTCAATAGGTGACATACCTAGGCCTCAGGCAGTGGGTTGCAGAATTGGCACACAGGGATGTGTGCCATGTCGACTCTTTGCTTTTCTCTACACCAAAACATGCAGCCTGCAATGGCAGTATGTGGGTGTTAAGGTACAGGGCCTCTAAGGGTGGCACAATAGGTGCTGCAACCCTTAGAAGCCTTCCCTGGTCCCAATGCTCTTGGTACCCACGGTACCTTTTATAAGGGGCTTGCCTGTGGCCAGAGATGTGCCAATTGTGGGTACAAAGGTACATTCTTGCCATAAATACTCAAGGTGACTACAGACATCACTGGAATGGGGTGTGAATAATGGCACCATTCCGATGACTTACCTACTTAACAAATACCCATTGAGAAGAACCGACTAGTTTCTTTTAGGACAAGGCTATCTTTGCCATTAAATATCTGAAGGTTTGCCTCGACAAAAAGCTTTGGAACAAATAATCTGTGATATATTTCCAATATTTTTCGCCCTGAGGAAGTCCTTTGAACGAAACGCGTTGGCTACGCTTGGCTACACTTTGTATGAAGATTTTGAATAAAAGCAAGAAAGAAAACCCTAAGGCCTACTGAATTGATTCTTTCATACCATTAATCTGATTACTATTGTTACTGTATACTGTATGGTGTGCAGAACCACTGTGTTGTATTGTAAAAGCGCCTTTGGGCATTGCCCTTGGAAGCCTAGGGGTATGTGGCTTCAGGTTTCTGGCACCCACAAAAATAACTAGACCACGAAATATTGGACGTAGTGCAGTCAATTCTCTTGCCCTATACCCCTGTTCTAGCATTGTTAACTGGATACTATTCAAGATTGCAAATATTAGCCAATATACTGGTGTTACTTAATTTCAAAAAAATAATTTCTTTCTGGGTTTTGGAAAGCATCTCATTCAGTTTTTGATTTATAGGATGAGATTTATATATATTTGCCCCCACCTACCTGAACCTGATCATGGAGCAGTAGGAAATGGAGCTGGCCTGGGACGAAGAGAATGATGAAACTATGAAACATTTTGTACTATGGAGAAGAATAATCGACTAGCTGTCTTGCTCTGAGAAGGAGTAACATCACATTTGGAGAGGTTCATTGCAAAGTTAAATTCCAACAAAGTGAATATCTGACTGACACCCACAATTAGCCGAGTCCATTGTGATTGTTTGGATATAAAACTGGAAGTCAAAAACGGAACTAATGACGAAAATACATAGAAAAGCAAGAGCCACAAATTCAATCCTCCATGCCAATAGCGGCCATCCTGCAGTATTAAAACATGGATGCTGGTCCATTGGAGTGCAATAACCCGAACACTGGCACAAGTTGAATCCCGTCCTGTGAGCAGAAGTCATCCGCCTGTGTTTCAGAAAACTGTTCAAAACCCATCTGTTTGGACTGCTATTTAAGGAAGAGCATTCATGAAAAGGCAATGTCAGATAGGTCACCTCTTAGCATCAGGCTCAGCTCTAACTCTCCCTCCCAGTTTCAACTAATTGTACTGTTCACGTTTTCCAGTCACACTGCTTCTCCAACTGAAGGAAGGGAGTAGGAGACACTGCAGTGATGACAATAAACGTAAATAAAATAAAGTAAAATGTATTACATGAACATCAATTGAAACTTGCACCAGGGTGACGCTGCCCGCAGTGAAGGGGCTTTATCGTGCAAGTTTGAGAAAAACCTTTTCCCTACTTTAATGCACGGCTTTGCCAGAGATTGTTTTAGATTACATTTTTTGTCAGTGTGCCTATTTGCAGCCGTCGGGGCTAGGAGACGTCAACAGCTGCACAACATGCTCTCTGGGCGGAAAGAAATGTGTCAACATACCTTCCTTGGCCGCGCGGCCGCTGGCCAAAAGCAGCAGCAACGTGAGCTTTGTGTGGGAAGAATACAACGCTCGAGGTATATGTCTTACCCTAAACAAGGCACCCAAAGCAGCAACATACCTGGCTTAAATACGATGCAACGAGACGACCTGAACGTTATACTTCTGTTCCCTCAGCGTTCGCACGCAGTTTCCCGCTGACCTTCAGCCCGCCAGTCACTCGCAAGCGAAATAGCATCACTGTAATAATAGTCGATGGTTACTTGATCGCAGCCATCCAAGAAATGGGCGCACGTTTATTTTTGTTGACTGATAATCGCTTCGCTTCACTCTAGCCTTTCATCAACACACTAATGCTTTTATTACTGGGGGAAGAGCAAGAGGTTTCCACCGAGCAGAGAAAGGAAAGCACGCAGAGCTATGTGATCCCTTAAGAGTTTCATCAATGCAAACTATTGGAAGATTGGAAGACGGATTTGTGTTCCTGTGCACCCGATATAAACTCTAAGGTCCCAAATCAGTTGCACAAAAATAAAAGCTTGTGCAGGCCATGCGAATAGCATTGCATAAGGGACTGGGAATGTTGTGCTGAAATGACCACGAGTGGTTATAAAACGTGTAATCAAATACAGAGCCCTTGAAATTATGCGCAAATGGATCAAATGACGCTCCATGCTTGTATTAGTGTGCGCAAGGGAAAGGCAAATTATGCGGTATAATATGCGATCAAAGGCAATTCAACAGACACATTTTTATTTTGAAGCTTTTTTGGAAGTTTTGCACACGTGGCTGTTAACAAAAAAATGAATCCCAATGTTATACAAACCCACAGGGTTATGGAGCTTATTTTTTGTTTCGTTTTGTTTTTACACTTGAGGGCTTATGGAAGCCCCACATTCCAGAAGGAAATAAGTCTGCAAACCAGTATTCTACGTGGCACAGGTATTAGCTAATAGTATCACAAGGATGCATTTTCAGATGTAAGAAAATTGACTTTAAAGAGAGATGCATAGTATTTTGGAATATTCAGAACTTCGAAGGCCTGATTCACAAATTGAACTTTTGATTAAGTTTACAATTTCAAATAAGTCTACTACTTTTTGGTTTTCACAAACTGCACTTTTGTAATAACTTACGCTTTACAGTAAGTTCAGCACTAAACATGGCCAATCAGGGGTACTGTAAAACCCTCCCTTAGAATATAATGGAGGTAAGGATGTAAATTAAAGCCCCATAGGAAATAATGTAAATTAAATTATTTTAAATAGTTTAAATATAAGTAAGTATAAATGAATGTTAAACCATGTATAAAATAGTACATAATTATCATTGAATTATACATATTTAATAACCTATTTTGAAGCTAATAAATAATGTAACAATGAATTTTATAAAAATTGATTACATTTATATTTAAATTTTTTTTAAAGTTCAAAATAAAGATTTTATAATTCAATAATAGCTGCCAGTGTTACACTTACTGAAAGCATTCCCCCATCACTGTTTGCGCGTCAGTCAGTCCGTCAAAATCTTTATTCGGCTGAGTACCAGCCAAAAAAAAAACATCATAAAAACGACATTTCAAAGGAATTGACACAATAAAATGTAACCAACATGATCAGTGCACAAAGAATCATTTTCCAACAATATTCCGGAGCCGTACAGTGGAGGAAATATACTTATATATCATCAGACAAATGAATTCATAATTTAAAAGAAGTAAATAGTGTAATGAGGACCGACACTTTCTTATCCTTAAAATGATTAATAATGGTTTTAAAAAAAAGCACTTCTTGGGATAATATAAAGACTCTGAATCGCATGTGCACAATTCTAATTTAGCATCGTAGTGTGCATCTCGTGGGTATGAGACCAAGAATGAGAGATACCCATCCTAAACCTGATCAAATAAAACATTTTGGCATGATTGAAGTAAAAAGAAAGGTAGGGTTCAGTACCTAGAGAGATAACTAAGAGCGAGTGCTCAACAACCCATTTTTTACCAACTCTTGACTATCTCTAACTTGATACAAATTGGAAAGAAAGTCTCTTTTCAGCTTGGCTCTTGGGAATTTAGCTATGTTTCCGGGGGTATCAAAACAATCCAAAAGTCCCAACTTCCCCAATTGATCTTGTATGTGGGTAACAGTAGCGGTCGGCAGTAGGTGTTTCTGTAGGGCGGTGACGTGGGCAGGGGGAGGGGCAGGGTGGGGGGTAGTAATGTATGGATTACGGAGTTTTACAGGTAAGTAAACATTTAAATAAATAAAACGAATTTTGTTGCTCGCACTGCATCACCAAATGTGATGCAGTGCGCGCAACGAAATTTGTTTTATTTTTTTAAATGTTTACTTACCTGTAAAACTCCATAATCCATACATTACTACTCCCCACTCTGCCCTTCCCCCTGCCCACGTCACCACCCTACAGAAACAACTACTGCCGACTGCTACTGGTGGGTGATCCAAGTAATTTTGCTCACACAGTCCAACTTCAAACAATCTGAGATTACAGCATGGTTCAGAACTGTTTACTCTTTTACCCAGATATTGTACCATAGCATCAAAGGTGCTAATTGTATACGAAAAGACAGTGGAGTTACACCCAGTTCATTATGACAAATAGTAGCGGCCATGCTTTTGGGGACTATCAGCACTCGTTTCAAGAACATGTTCTCAGCTCTCTGTAGGCCCAAGGTATTAGAACAACCCCAAAATCCGGCACCATACAAAGTAACAATGCACATACGTGCTTTATAGATATCTATGATAGCTTTTATGGGCCGGGAGCCTAGTTTATTTGTGAATCTGAAAATAGCCTCAACATTTTGATTAAAACCTCCAATCTTTGCCTCAACTAAATTAGACCAAGAGTTTTTTTGGTTGAAAAGGATGCCTAAATAAGAAAAAGTTGGCACATGAAGCAATTTTTCATTCTTTATGTAAAAAGTTTTTCTTTTTGAAGGAGATTTGCCCACCACCATAACATGTGATTTTGCAACATTTGTTTTTAGTCCAAGGTCACTCATAACATTGTTAAAACTAGTTAAAGGCCTTTGCAGCCCACCCCAGTTCTGGACATTAAAACACAATCCTCTGCGTATAATAATGCTGGTAGGGACCTGCGGCCTATCAAGGGTGTGTCTACATTTCCAATTCTGATGTGGCTTTCTAAATCATTTATATATAAACAAAATTGAAAAGGAGCAAGAACGAATCCCTGGTGGACTCCGCGATCCATCTTCATTGGAGCGGTGAGTTCACCACCTACTCCATATCGCTCTCTCCCCGTTACTCCCTGAAAAAAATAGACGGTAGGAGGTTCAATGACCATGGACAGCATTTTATCCCGGAGCCTCCCCCTCTGCACCCAGTCAAAGGCAGAAGTCAGGTCCATGGACCCAAGGTATAAAGATCCAGGCTTGACCAGAGTGTATTTTCCAATGACCAGGAGCAGATTAAGGCACTGATCTACCGTGCCCAGGCCTTTCCTAATGCCGTATTAAACATCGGAAACTTCCCATTTTCTGTTATCCAGGTCTCCAATCTCTATAATATCACTCGACCCATGATCTTACAGGAGCTATCAAGTAGAGATATTGGTCGGTAACATTTAGGGTCTGACCTGTCTCCCTTTATAAAAATGGGGACTATTATAACCGATCTCCAGGAATCTGCGTGTATCATGTAACTTCCTAAACGGCAAGGATATGCCCAGATGGTGGTCCCATATGCACTGAACCACTTCAACCAAACTACACTCAAGTGTAGAGCCCCAATTAGGATAAAACCAATCTTGGGTTGCTTGTGTTCCGCTTTAGGGAGAACCTGGCCTGGATGTTTGGGCTGGACTGTTTCTCTTTGAGCAGGACTGCAACTGATTTTCATATGGCCTGGTCCAATCTGAGGGGACATTGTGGACAAAAGAACACTGTGATTGTCAGTGGTTAGACTTATTGCTAGTATTCCTCCCATCCCCTTTAGTATGTTTCATGTAATGACCTAAGCGGCAAGAGTGTGCCCATATGTTGGCCCATTCTCACTGTGCCACTAGAACCTAGCTACACACAACTGAAAATAACCTGTCAGGGCAAAACCTATATTTGGTTGCTTGTTCTTTGGTACAGGTAGGACTTGGCCTGGCATTACAGGCTAGACTGTTACTGTTGGAGCAGGACCATTACTGATTTGCATGTTGCCTGGTCCAGTCTGAGGTGGCATGGTGAGCCAAAGACACTGAGTTGGAATGGTACTCTAAGCATTTTCCAGTGGTTTGAGTTATTGCAGGTATACCTCCCATCACTTTCTGTGTGTTTGATGTAACAATCTAAGTGGCAAGGGTATGCCCATACATGGGTACTGTGCTTACTGTGCCACTGGATCCAAGCTACACCTGACTGGAAGGCCCCAATCTGGGTAAAACCTGCCTTGGGTTGCTTGTGTCCCGGTTCAGGAAGGACCAGGACCGGCAGTTGGGGATGGACTGTTTCTATTGGAGGTGGGTTCAAGGCTGATTTGCATATGGCTGGGTCTTAAATGAGGTGGTAGGGTGGGTAATGGAACAATGGATTGAAATACTATCCAGAGCAATTGCCTGGGGTTAAAGTTACTGAAAGAACTCCTCCCATCAAGATTTGTATGTTTCCGTAAACCGTTCTTGGTTTGCTTGTGTTCTTGTTCAGGTAGGACCTAACCTGGCAGTTCGGACTGGACTAGACCTAATGGAGCAGGAACAATACTGATTTACATATGGTTTGATCTATTCTTAGGTGGCATGGTGGGTAAAAAGAATGGGTTGGAATGCTACGCAAAGTCTAGCCATGTGTCCCATGATCACTGTGCCATTGAAACCAAGCTACCCCTGACTGAAGAACCATTATCAGGGTGAAACTGGCCTTATTTTGCCTGTGTTTTGGTTTAGCAAGGACATGGTCTGGCAGTACAAGCTGGGCTATTCCTATTAGTGAACGGCCAGGACTGATTTGCAAGGTACACAACAATACACCACACACACAACAAAGGCATTTATTTAACACAAACCCAAAAACAGAAATACTCCCAAAAAACGCATTTTGCAATCCAATGCCATCCATGCCCTAAATGATGTTTAAATTCAACAGAACATACAAAAACAGTTGTTTCATGCACCTGTGGCTACCTCTGAGCCTACTGGATGAAAGGCCTGTTGGCAGACTAGGCCACACAAGCTTGCAGGCCTATGGCAAAATCCCACTACCGGGCTTCAAAATGGCTACAAGCCACATGGCCAGGCCCACACAACTACAAACAACTGAATACAGACGATGCAGGCATATTGCAAAAAGCACACTGCCTGCCTTCAAAATGGCCACCAGCCTCATGGCCAGGCCAACAACAAGAAGCCTAGGCCACAAAAGAATACCATGCAGGCCTATATGGCAAAAGCAGCACACTAATAACTCCCATCAGAAATGGCTACCAGCCACATGGACACTCACAAATAACAAGCAACAAGCAGGAGGCCTGGAAAACAATGTACTGTCAAAAAACCTATAATAGCCAGGCAAAGGATGCATGCTAAACCACACTGCTTTGCCTTTTTAATGCAATAAAATGCAAAAATGAAAATGCACAGGGCTAAACCAGGTCTGCAAGGTACACAACAACATACCACAATGCATTTATTTAACACACACCCAAAAACAGAAATACCCCCCTAAAACACGCTTAATCATGCACCCACCCATGTCTAGCTCTGGGCCTACTGGCTACCCACAACAATAAAAAAATAAAAATAATGATAAGTACCAAAATTGTAGTTGCAGCAACTGCAATGCCCCAATCAAACAAACAACCACACCAACTTACTTGTAAAATATTAAATTCAAAAGTCCTCAAATCCAATGATAATGATGCAGCAGACACAAAGAGTGATCCTTCCAGCTCAAAACCCAAAGACAGAATGAACAGGAGATAGACATAGCACTGGGTAGGAACAGGAAGTTGGAGACTCTGTGGCACTTCGTCCCTCTCCCCCCAAAAAGTTATTTTTTTTTAAAAGAACTCCTTGCACAAAAAAGGACAGCCAAATGTCAATCTGAGGAGTTTTTTTCATCCAAATCATCATTTACAGAAGGTTGTATGTTGCAAGAGATATTCTTCTTCTCCAGATTAAAAATTTTGCATGTTCGGGATCGTGAGCCTCACCACACTTCCGCCGGATGGCGTGTCCAAATGACGTGTTCGCGATCTCACGCTCTCTCTCGCGGTGGTGAATGACGTGTTCGCAATCTCAGACACTCGCGTTGTCTGATGCGCGGTGAATGACGTGACCGCGATCGCAAACTCTCACGGGATAGCGCGACCGGCTACCAACTTTTCGTGGAGCACCCGAATGGATAGAAAAACTCACCGGCGAACGCAGGGATCCCGGTAAGTCAACCGCGCATGCGAGAAAGCATTTTCAAAGCCCAAACATGAAAAAATCTCTGCTACGCCGCGGGTCACAGAAATGTTGACATTTACGCTTTCTCCGCGGAATGCAAAAATGCCAAAATATCACAAATTCCACGAGCGGAACGGAATTTTACGACCACCCTTGGAAATGAGCTACAACTATGAACTAAGTGGTGGGCACATTTAACATTGTTTTTCTCATTGCGGTGCTGGCTGCAGGCACAGAGAGAGTGTGGGATTGGTGTCATAGAGTCCACTTGGGGCCTCAGTGTCAATGTACTGTGTGCGTGCCTACTGCACTTCACAGTGTTTTCAGCATCGGTGACTGAGACTATGCAGGATGTTTTTAGTTTTACTAGCCTTACCCTAGAAGGCATTATTGCTGCTTAGGCGGGCAGCTGGGCCCCTATAAAACATCATGCAAGGGGCCCGTAAGAAGCAAAACTGTTGTAAGCCAGAGCGAGAAACTCCTGAGGAGAACTGCCTGTGGCTCTCTGTGTGCTCTGACACATCTTTAAATTGCAGCTATATACTTTTTCCTTCCTCCCTGGCTGAAGCACCAAAACATGTTGCAGCTCAAGACTGAAAACAAAGCTGCTCCCAGGCACTGGTGGAAAACAGCAGTCAGGTAACTCACCGTAGGGTTGATACCTTTTCCAGAGAAAAATTGTCTATTAGTTGTTAATCAAAGAATCTGGATCTGATACTAAACAGGACTGAAAACAACATTGAATTTATTCATTTGTAATGTGCCATTTCTGTATATGTTTCTTTAAGTGTTAAAAGATCCGAGGTGTCGGATAAAGAACCTAGTTGGTAGAGTAGATTGCCATCAGTGATAGATGTAATCTTGAAAGGAAAGATGTCCTTTCTTGAGTCCCCTCACTCACCGGAGTTTCCTCATGGTGACATGCTTCATCATAGGGGCCATCGCAACCCGCTGCGGGTTGAGGTGTGCTGCGACTTGCGAAAATACGTAGGAGCACTTGTAGTGAGGAACTATGCGTGGTGCGGTAGTGTGTGTGGAGTGGTGTGATTTAAAAATACTTAACTAGTGTGCGGAATTACTTTATTCTTGCTCCTAGTTGATATATTAAAAGTGGGGTGGGTCTCTAGGTTTGCTTGGTTTGCAATGAGTCAGGAGTCCTAGGAGAGTGCCAACATGTTTCGTGCTTACCCCATAACTCTTCCTCAGGACACCACAGGCACCAGCTCTGTGTGTACCACTCCAAAGTCGTACACACATATGGAACCGGATATGTATTCTATGTTTTTTGGTACAGTGTATGATCTCTCTCTTGTCTAGACAAAACACTTGGGAATGTAATGATCCTGCAGAGGGCAGGCCTTTGCATCCTAACATAGTTCTTTTCTCTATTTACAGATAACAACTGAACATTATTTTATGTCGTATGTATATGGTTTCTATTTAATGCTCATTGTTTGGCATTTTGTTTATTTTTTCACTGCACTTTGGTGCAACCCCTCGCCGCTTTTCAATGCTTTATGGACGATGTTTTGCGATGTAGATGTTTTTTGCATTGTCTATATTGACTATGTTATCCGTTATTCAAACACTGTACAAGAACACGTAGAACATGTACAAGGCTCATCTTCAGCAACACAATCTGTTTGTCAAACTTGAGAAGTGCTTATTTTGTCTTTCAAAAATGTTGTTATTGGGGTAAGTAATATCAAAATGGATGACAGCAAGGGTAAGATGATTCTCCAGTGGTCAGTGCTCACTAGGCTTCCTAGGCTTTGCAAACATCTACATAAAAAAATTCACTATAGTTCATCCTTTACCTAGACTGCTCCATAATGGAGTCCCTTCTCAGTAGTTCCCAGGACCCAACCGCCTTTGAAGAATTAAACATACAATATGCGAAGCTAACAATACTACGGCACTCAGATATTCCATTACCATTTATTCTGGAAACGGACGCTTCCAGTTCAGCATTAGGAGCTGTGTCATCACAAAGACATCCAGAAACAGGTCAGATACATCCTGTGTCACACTTTTCACAAAAGATGACTCCTTGCGATATAAACTACAGCATATCCGACAAGGAATTATTAGCAATAAAACAAGCATTTGAAGAATTTCACAATTACCTCATGGGGCCTAGACATACCATAGAAATTTATACAGATCATAGGAAAAAGCAGTTCTTGAAATCAGCCACCGCTCTCAATCCCCGCCAATTGAGCTGGTCTTTATTCTGCTCAGATTTTGATTTAATCATAGCCTACAGGGCGGGAGTTCAAAATGTCAAGGTATACGCCTTATCACAGTCCTACGACACATAAGAAGAAAAACTAGACAGAGACCCTTCACTAATCCTACAAGAAAGAGTCACATTGTTCAAAGTAGAAGAGCCCCAGGTAGCTATTGGAAACAGAGAGTTTCTGAAGAACAAGTTACTTACCTTTGGTAATGCCTTTTCTGGTAGAGACTCTATGTAATTTTAGATCCCTTACCTCTGCGTCCGTCATCAGTGTTATCTCCACCGGAAGTGACATTGCAGTACCTATATAGGCGTCACCCAGGCACGCTGATGTCAGTTTCTTTTCACGACTTTCCAAGACAGAAGGGCAGAGCCATGAAGAACTCTGGTCACTGGTGGGTCAAACTAGGTTCATGAAAGTGGTCAGCCCTGTCTCTAGAAATCCGTTCACAAAGCACGCAGGATGGGAAGGTTGATAAGGAATCTGCAGCTAGATATAGGACCTGATTTAGATCTTGGCGGTAATGGGTCCGTTGTCGCTTTTCCGTCAGATTCCCTGTCTTCAAGGTGGTCTGCCTGCTCTATTTAAATGAGTGCCACCAACTCCATCAGGTATGATTACCCACTTTGACTGCGTCATAGGGAAAAACGGATGTTGGATAGCGAACAGCCAGTTTGTCCGTTGGACAAACGCAATGTACCTTCCTCGCCGACGTGACTGTGGTGGCAAAACCTCCACACCTGAGTTGGCAGATTGGAAGGGATATAAGGAAGAAACTTACCTTTCCTCACTTTCACACTTCTTTTTCCGCCGTGGACCCGATCTTTCAAGTCCTGCCTCTGCTGCTGCTTGATGATGAAGAAAATCAACCCTGTTGTGGCCAAAATCAAAGGTAAGTTCCACTTTTACCTGTTACCTTTTGACTTGTCTGTTTACAATTGCTACAGACTTGTGCATTTTTAAATCTGTCTCATATTCAATAGCAAACCAATGTGCAATGTATATGTGTGTGTAATGTTGACTTTAAGAAATTTAATGAAATACATCTGCATGATTACATTTTTTTCTAAATTTGCTTCAAGCTGCCTTAAAAAAATTAACACTTACACAAAAAAGTACACCAATCCAAAAATCAAAAAGCGACCTTAAAGGTGTGTTGAAATAAATTGCGTACATTCTCAAATTAATAATATATGCATTACACATCATTGTGAAAAATGAAATGTAACGTAATGTAGAAATTGCATTAGACAAGGTGTAACATTTTCTTTTTAAATATCTGCTAAATCAATGTCAGTCCCAAACGTCAAAGAGTTAACAAATGTATCCATGTAACATTTCCCCTTGCCTAGTGCAATTCCTATATTTTATCCATATTCAATTGCCACATAATTTTCTATGGTGTAATGCATATGCATTTATTATTATCACTTATCAAGTTGAAACAAACACACCTGTATTAACACTTAAAAATGTTTTTTAAAACACCTTTTTGTTGGTCATAATGAATGCTTGCGCCTAAAAGCAAAATACCATCACATACTATTTTAACCTTTGTATGCACTTAACAAAGTAGACATTTAAAAATCTGTTGTATTTCCTGCCATAATGGTAATTAAAAATGTGTACTTCACATTGTAGTTATAAACATTTTCAGGAACCAAACAATTGCAAACGAAAATGAATGTTAGGACAAACTTGGAAAAATTGAAAATCTTGATTTATTAAAATCATGAGATACTTCTCTCATTTTTAAAATTAAAGGAAAAATCTATACAAATGCCAGTATTTCACTCAGTAGTGCTCTTGTTTCTTTCCTCCTATAGAACTGCCAAGGGGAACATCCTCGGGAAGGGGCATCTAGTGGATATATAGCAGGAACCTCAATGATCTTTCTCTGGAGGGGTTGGTTTCAGAGGGGTGGTTTTAGGTTTGGGAGGGGTGTGTTTAGGTTTAGGAGGGATGTGTTTTGGTTTGGAAGGGGTGAAGTTCAGACCATCAATAAAAGCCGAACTAGGGTAACCAGTAGGAGGGTTGGGAGAGGACCCAGTTTTGGATGTAGAGGGAGCTGGAGTGTGTGATGTGCATGTGTCTGTCTTTTGTGCTGTTGCATGTGTCTCTGGTGTATATTTTGTACATTTTTGTGTGTGTTTCTTGGTAGGTATTTGATGTTTAGGTGAGTGCTTGGGTTTGTTTAGTGTTATTGTGGGTGTAGGTGTGGTTTTGTGTGAGTCTGTATGTTTTGGTAAGTGTGCTGGTAAGGTGGTTGGTCTGGTTGTGGTACTTGTGGGTGTGCTGGTGTTTATGGGTGTGGTGGTGGTCATTGCGATTGTGGGTGTTGTGATGGTTGTGGGTGTTGTGGTGGGAGTGGTCATTGTTGTGGATGTGGTGTTGTTTGTGGTGTGGTTGTGGGTGTGGTGGTTGCAAGTGTGGTTGTGGTGGTGCATGTGGTGGCGGTTGTGGGTATGATGGCTGTGGGTGTTGCCGTGGGTGTTCTGGTAATTGTGTGTGTGATGTGGGTGTGGTGGTGGGTGTTGTGGTAGTTGTGGGAGTAGTGGTGGGTGTGGTGGTGGGTTTGGTGGTTGTGGGTGTGGCCATGCGTGTTGTGGTGGTGAAAGGTGTGGTGGTTGTGGGTGTGGTTGTGTTAGTGGTTGTGGGTGTGGTTGTGTGTGTGGAGGTAGTGGTGGGTGTGGTGGTGGGTGTGGTGTTTGTAGGTGTGGTTGAGGGTGAGGTGGTGGTTGTGGTGGGTGTGGGTGCTGTGTCTGCATGTTGTTTGGGTTTGTGCTTGTGTTTCTTGGTATGTCTATGTGTGTGTGAGTGCTGTTTGTGTTTGTTGTAGAGGGTGCATGCAAAAGAATGAGGGTACTTGGAACAGGGATAGGAACTGGAAATTGGGGTGGGGAAGGGGCCTGAGTTGGGGCACAATGTTGGATTGCTTGGGAGGCTGCGGTCAGCCAGGAGGCTAGTCCTGTAAGTGACCTCTGCAGGCCAGACATAGCACTATGTATGCTTTCCAGGTATGCTACTATTTGATGCATACGACAATTAAGGACCTGGATGGCATTCAGGATTGCAGTCTGGCCTACCAAGAGGCTGCTTAGGAGATCTATAGCCTCCTCATTGAGTATATCCCGGAGGAGAGGAGCAGCAGGTGAGCTGCCGGCAGCGAATGAGATCAAAGTCCTTTTAGGGGGTTGGCCAACTGGGGGAGAGCAAAAGAGAGGATGGAGAGGGCTCTTTGGGTGGTAGACATGGATGTAGGTGGAACAGTTGCTGTAGGGTCCATCACCACTAGGGACTGGTTGCTTGTGTAGGCCTCCTAAGATGATGTAGAGTTGGTGATGTCCGTGCCAGTCCTCTCACCCTCCTTGCCAAAGTGTCCATCGGTGTTGGTGGTCTCACCAGTCGAAACACAGTGGCCAAATTCTCCTTCACCTGCTCCTGATGATGCTAAAAAGATATATACACTAGTTTCATGTATCTGTGTAAATAGAACTGATCATGCCCTATGATTTCAATTTCTTTTCAAGTTTTCAGATTTCAACTGCTTTAAGGCTCTCAAACTTTGCTTTTTTATTATCAATATCTAATGCATGTAAGGATCATCTTCAGAAAATGTTTGTAATTTCTCATGATAGCTTCTATATCATTTATGATCTTATCTCTTATCCATTTTCAATTCTCTCTAGGAACTGTTTAACACCACTGAATGGTTGGGCTTTGTTGTTTAGAATGGTGAATTTATGTCACCAAAAAGGATGTAAACTAAAAATACCTTTGTAGAGTGTGTGTTCAAGGCCAAAAAAGCTGCATTATTTTCATTCACAAAAAATAATATATGAATTGATGTGTGTCAGCTCATACTGCAATGTTGTACCGATATTTGTAAAAACTCAAAGCCAGTTTCCTTTGTTTGGGCATTTCACAATGGTAACACTTACTTCACGTAACAAAGGTATATATCAAATGTAAAATATATTACACGGATTGAGTACTGAAATAGCTTATCAATGTATCACATACTATGCATATACTTATGCTGCAGAAGAAATTAAGAAGTATGTTTGAAGTGGATTGACAAATAACTTCCACAGCATACAGCACATAGGGCTTGATACAATTCAAATCCACTTTAGTACAGAGCAAAAACATTTTCACATTTGACTCCTAAATATCGCAAGTAATTTCAAGTTTGTTTTACTATTGTGAAAATGCTGTACAAAATGTGCTGCCTTTCACTTTAGGCAAACTTGGTACAACATCACTGTATATATTACATGCACTGATTCATATATAACTTTTTACATCAAAGATTCACATGCAAATCACAATATGCAACAGATTACACCTTGCTGCATTTCTACATTTTCCTAATGAGGCATAATTTGGGCTTGATTTTTAATTTTTCTATATGGAATACCCCAAAATATATGTGATGGAACATTCCATCTGCAAAAGTCCCTTTAAGTATCACATTTTTCTCCGACATGATTATTCATCTGAACATAACAAAGGACATTGAAAAATAGTTTTGTGTATGCGTAACTTTGACACCAATGTGCACACATTCCTGTCCGTGTTTTTCCAAAAATCGAATGCCTATCACAATCATTTTCCAAATATCACACTGGCTTACATGCACATTTGTGAAGGAGAAAGACATCATGCAGATCTGTCACTTTTAACATGAATGAAATAGTGTTTTGTAATCAAAACACATTCTGGATATTTTTTTAATAAAAGATGTAGCCAGTTACCCTGATGTTACTAGTCATTTTGGCTTACTTGCTCACTCTTGAATGTGTATAAAACCAACTTACCAATGTGACGTTTGGAACATCCACTGTTTCATAACTGCATTTTATCCTATGTCACCTGTAATAGGGCTAACCTTACATCATTCACAATAGTGAAGAAGCATCACACTTAACATTATAAAAACCAGGTCCCTGTTTGGTACAACTGTCCCTCATAACATCAAACAACCTGATGTATATATGTTGGTTAAGCAGGCATGTGTCGGCTGAAACCAGTCCTTTGATAGTGCACGAAAATCAGGTGGTATCATTTTCCACAAATCCAAATATAAAACACATCATCATACAACTTTTGCAAAATGTACACCTTTGAGAGCCCACTGCCCTGGCATAGATCAGTCACCCCTCTAGCTGGGTGCCCTATACCATTGGTGAGGGTACAGGTGCATGAGTCCTGCACCCCTACAGTGTCTAAGTCCATTCTTAGACATTGTAAGTGCAGTGCTGCCATTAACAGTATATGGTGCTGGGAGCTTGTCATTACAAACTCCACAGCACCACAATGGCTACACTGAAAACTGAGAAGCTTGGTATCAAACTTCTCAGCCCATTAAACTCACACTGATGCCAGTGTAGGATTTAATGAAAAATACACACAGAGGGTATCTAAGCAATGCCCCCTGAAAAACGACCAGCCTCTGATGGGTTCCCTGACTGGTACACACCAGCCTGCCACCACAAGACATGGTCTGGACCCCTAGGGTGGGAACCTTTGCTCCCTGAGCCCAGAAACATAGCTTTTCCTGGGCGGAGGTGTTCACACCTCCCCCAGGCCAGGAAGAGCCATCTGTGGCAGGGGAGCTTTCAAAGGCCTGGCAGCCTTTGTAATGTGACCCCAGACTCTCCTGCTAGCAGCAGCATGCCCCCTTCATGTCTCCACTCCTTTTCGGCAGGAAGACCAGCGGGATAAACTAGCCAGCCCAGAAGGTGTGTCCACCTCTGCCAACTCCAACCCTCAGGTGGGGAGGCGTGGTAAAGCCCTCTCTTCAGTGGCACTCCCCAATCGGGATTAGGGATTGTGCTCACTCCCCACATGGGGTGAGCCCACCAAGGGTGTGGTCACCCTAAGGTCAGTAGCCCATTGGCTACTGACCTCAAGACCCCTAAAACGTAGTATTTAGGGGGAAGCCCTGAACCAAGAACACAGATTCTCACAACCTATGAAGAAAAAGGATGAAAGAAGACGCCCAGCAGGGGAGACTGCAGAGAACAACTGACTTGGCCCTAGCCCTACCGGCCCGTCTGCAGTTTCTGGAGATCCTACGCCAAAAATTGTCTTGTCCTGCAGCCAGCGGCCTCCAGAACCCCGGGGAGGACTGACTGCCTTCAACAAAGACCGGATCTCCTGTGAACAGCAGCTCTGTTCAAAAGAAACACCAAACAAAGACTCCAAGCCTGCTGAGGAAAAAGAAACCCGCCGGCTGGAACCATCACTGCACCTGTCGCCTATAGCCTGAGTTCAAGTTGCCCACCGGTCCCAGCGAGGTCCCCCAGTGCTCCAGAGTCTGAGTCCACCGTGAGTTGACCCCTCCAGGACTCCCCGATGTCGCCTGCAGCCTCTGCACGGAGACCCTTCCCCCACCAACCGGGAGTGGCCCGGTAAGGTGAAATCCGACCTCAAAAGAGACCCCTGCATCCAGCTGCCCTGCGCCCTGGAGAACAGACCTGAGGTGCACCTACGTCCCCGAGCCCTCCAACTTACCTACCCAGCTGTTGGTTCCTCCCGGTAGTCTTTCTGGGATGAGCCTGCAGCTGAAAACCAAAACCGAAAATCCCCCATGAAAACAACAGGGCACCCAACACCAAAACAGCACCCTGCACCCAGCTGCCCCTGCACCGCTGGGAGTGCACTTTTTGTGCTTAATCGGATCCCTCTTTGCCCTGAGCCTAGCACCAGGAGCTTGGGTCCCACAACCTTGTGGCCTGCTCGCCAGCAGCCACCAACCTGAGGCCCCCTATCCCTCATTGGATAACATTGGGCCTCAACACTCTTCACCCGGTCGCTCTAGGGCGGCTGAGGGTGTAACAAGAGAGCATCCTTGACCATGGGGGAACCCTTGTTCCAACCCCAGAAGCTCAACTCCAAAGACTGATTAATTGCCTGGTAACCGTTAACTTCATTTCTCTCCATAGGAATCCATTGACTTTTTTTCTAAGTGTGGAGTTGATTTATATGGAAACCTGAAACATGCAATTGTGCAAAAGTGATTTCACTTACCTTTTCTCTAGGAAATGTCCTTGTGTGATATATAGGCGTATCACACTGAGTAGAAAAAAGTAATCTCAAAAGTAACGTAAAAGTAACTTGCCTGTAATTTACATTATAAAGTTGATACAAAGTATATGTACAGCATTTCACTGTATTGCATTACCAGTAATTCAAACTGTAACCATTTCAAAGTACATTTCCAATTGCATTTCAAACTGTATATTTACTGCAAAGTATTTATCAACTAACCTGTGCCAGGCTTGCTTGGTTCTAGAAAATAAAATAACTAAAAGAATATTTTTATACAAAACCAATTGGTCTGAAGTTCAGTCTTTGAGTGTGTGAAATCATTTGCTGATTGAGTGGGTACAACAAATGCTTACCACTGTCCTCTGATACAGCCTTACGGCCTGCCCCCACTACCACAAATAGAGAGTGAGGTGCTATCTAACTTTACCTCGGCCTACCTTTCAGGGTCCACTGGACTGTGCACACTAAACCTCACTTTAGTAAAGTAAATACAGAGCCAGCTTCCTACATGGCCTTAAGCAGTTCTTTAGTTTGCAAGGATATTTCTCTCCATGGAGCATGCAATGCGTCAATGGCGAACGTTTCTTGTTATTTGAAGGGTTCCCCAGCTGCTGTGATTCATCCTGTGTTCCTGTGTTCATGCCCTCGAATGAGAGCTATTTGATGCTGAATGATCAAGGTTGCTGAGGATTGGAACCGACCATCGCTTATCTAGTGATGGTTAATTCCATAGTTGTGCACCAGTATTGTTTCCACCTGCCCGCACAATTAGGGAGGTATTGCTATGGCCTTCGATAAATGTTTCCAACATAAAATGTAACTCCCTGAGCAAACTGAAAGCCATGCTTTTACAGAAGGATGTGGCCTTAACTTCAGCCAGAGAGACCTTTGATCTCCAGGTTGCAAGGTACCCCCGTCTGAGATACAGACACTACTCCACACTATCTTCCTGCTGCATTTTGGAGAGCTGGTCCATCGTCTCTTTAACATGTCTGATACCAAAGGAATATAGCATTTTTTAAATGTACTAGTTCTGGTTTGGTTAGCACCTGTCAGACGATATTCAGAGTTATACCATCTTTCATATACTTTGTGTTGGGAAGCGTTTTTGTAGGGCTCCCACTTGTTCTGCTACTTGTGGCAGGAATACTGATTTTATTCTATCTGCTCCACAATGGATGTACCATTTCAACTCGGAATGGAGACTGCACTGTTATTGCTGCGTTGCGATGAGCGCATTATACACTGCTTCTGCACAACTCGGCTTCAAGAACTAAATGAGCACTGGTTCTTGTCATTCAGGCCGGTCTGGTTTTACTGCATACATTCTGTCTTCCGCTGCCTGTTATGCACTCTTCTTGTACAGCGAGCAATGGACTTTGGTGGTGTTTAACTCCCAGACAAATTTCATGCAGGCATTCTAAACATGCCCGAAAATCACGATTAAGACTGTGGACCTGTCTTCTCTAAGTACAAAGATTCAGGAGGACAGAATCATTGTGACATTTCACTTATTCATGGTGCAACGTTGGTCCTGAGGATGGTCTCGTTTAGTTATGAAGTTTGAGACCGAAACGTCGACGAATTGACACTGTTTTGCTAACATCATCTGACTATGGGGCAGATTTATGAGGCACTTGCGCCACGTTTACGCCGCTGTTGCGTCACGCAAGGCAGCGTAAACGTGGCGCATCCCTACGAACGATTTACAACGTGACGCATCTAGGCAGATGCGTCACGTTGTAAAGCCCTGCACCGCTTGTGGGCGTTCCGGCGCAGGGTGGGCGTTCCGGGGCAGGTGCGCCTCGCAAAAGTGGCTGAGTGAAATCTATAAGATTTCACTCAGTCACTTTCAGGCCAATGCTGCGTCAAAAGCCTGCGCCTGCTTGAAGCAGGCGTAGGTCTTGACGCAGCATTGTGGAGATGGGGCACCCCCGAGCCTTGCTGGAGCTGCGTCGCACTTGCGACGCAACTCCAGCAATGCGTCACCTTTACGGCACAGATGCGTCACGCATCTGTGCCGTTTTTGCCCCATGGTGCGCCGCATCATAAATGCGGCGCACCATGGGTGGCGGAGCTGTGGCGCACTGTGGCGCATGTTAACTGGCGCATCCCTGGGGATGCGCCAGTTAACATAAATCTGCCCCTATGTATTGTATAAATGTATATAGTTGGTAATTAATGCATATATGGCATAAATTGTATATATTGTCTATATAATGTGCAAAAGTGTCTATGACTGCTCATATGAAGAATTTAAGTAGCAGTTTTTTGTTTGAGTTGCCATTCATGAATTGTCATATGGATATTTACCTATGCTGATTG
This sequence comes from Lissotriton helveticus, assembly GCF_964261635.1. Taxonomy (NCBI): domain Eukaryota; kingdom Metazoa; phylum Chordata; class Amphibia; order Caudata; family Salamandridae; genus Lissotriton; species Lissotriton helveticus. The sequence goes on along the minus strand of NC_136067.1, from coordinate 1,085,689,678 downwards.
AATAGGATATATTTATATATATATATCTTATGTCATTATATAAATTCAAAGATCATACAAGTATAATCTCCGGTTGTTTATTGAATGATGTTCATTTTTATGACATTCACACGAGTTGCTAAATAATATGAAATAATTCCTTTAGGAACCTTTCTGTTTATGTTATTGTTATGCAGCCAAGCCACAAATGCATCCTGGCAATTTGCCTCTGATCATAATTAGTTGCGCCACCAGACATTGAAGTACTGATGGACCCCTTAAAGGCCCATGAGTATTGCTAGCCCTAGCGTATTACATTGAGGATGAACACATTCTTGGAGCCACCCTGAGAGGCTTCAGATCCTAGTGATGTGAACAACAGCTGTGTGGACAACTTGTGGGACATGACGCCTCCTGCAGCTGCTGCTGTGGGAAATGGTTGGAATCCACTTTGCTCCATAAACATGCTACAAGGTGTGCCTCAGGAAATGTCTGGGGATGCGGGCAGCAACAATGTTGCATCTACCACTCGGAACACATAAACAACTGACATCTTTCCATGTGGGAATGATTTGGCCTCTTTTTAAACAAAATGTATCAAAACTGCTTTTTTTTCTAGGCATCATGGCTTTCGAGTGCTTGGGATCTCAAATATGACTTATAAAACTTTTTACTTGTTTTTTTGGGAAGCCAGCTTTTAGATGCCTATAAGAGTAGTTATTTAATATTTTTAAGACAGCTTTTTAGATATTGACCCTTAGTATGAGGAGTGGGTTTTATATTCCTGTGTTAGGCCCATGTAGCGAAGCAGCTTATTTCGTACATTGTCATCAGAAATAACATTTCCAATCTGTGACCATTTGCATACTTTTACACACACAACAATGTTGGATTAGTTTCCCTGAAACTAAACTTGTTTTATATCTAGCTTTGCACATCATCACAACGCCCTGAACATCATGTACAAGGCCTCGCTCCTTACAATGTACAAAATGTCATCACTATCTACATACCCACAACATCAATAATCTATGCGTACATCGCAAGGATGCTTTCTATTATAAAATATGAGCATCCTGATACATTAGTAGAGGAAGTATTTTTGATGACACAGAGGGTCTTTGCATGCTGAGGAATCGCCAAGCAGTGGTCTGACATCTCGTGAGGGGTGCCCAGTTCATGACCAAGGCGGGGTGAAATGAAATGAATGAAATGAAATAGGACTTATAAAGCGCATGGCTGCGCGTGAGCGTCCCAGCGCTGGTGAGTGAACTAACTGAAGGAAAAAGGAATTTTTAAGGGAATAACCAAGTTGCTTCATTCGATCCCATCAGGTAATGGGGTTTGATAGTCCCTTGGGGGGATTCTTGGCTCTACACCTACACACACTATAGGTATACTTAGAGTAGGGTTTACATCGTAGGACTACACTAGATTAATGCCTTGTTTATATGCCTTCATATATACAATTGTTTTGCACCATGGTAGAACTATATCTACTCTTTACGCTTTTTGTTGCTTGTAATCATATGTATCTGCTTCTGTCTACTAATAATTGCAGCACACATATTGTATGCAAGAATAATGTTGTTTAAATAAAGATTATTGAAAACGTCCCACTGTGTATTCTCTGTATATTTCTCTGAGAATAGGTAGCGCGGCTGACTGAGCAAAAGGTGCTTTACTGTTTCCACAATCCCTGAGAAATCACGGTTATCATGTTCAGTGGGTGCCAGAAACCATTCCCTCCCTGGTAGGTTAAGGGGCATCACGGTAGCACTATGCACTTGCTGGTGAATAGGCCAACATATCCTGTGGGGGTGTCTAGAAACAGTCTTGACACCAAATCCTTAGTGTATGTTGTCCAAACAATGCGTAGGTTCTACTGATTGGTAGGAACTACAGGAAAAACTAGATAGTTAGATTGATGGTGATGAGGGGTTGTAAACTTATAAGAAGCACCAAGTTCATCCCACATAACTTATAAATATGCAGACATGAAATTAGCGCCCTTAGGAAAACCTATTATGGTGAAAATGCTAAGTTGGGCTCTTGCCACTGTAGGTGCAGTAACTGTCCTAATGTTAATACCTTCTGGGTACTTGTTAGCATGGACTACTACTGCCAGAATAAATCTATTTCCAGATGCAGTCTGAGAATGAAGGGGACCAACAATGTATATTGCCACTCTCGCAAAGATAGTCCCAACAGGAGGAAGTGGAGTTAAGGATTCCTTTAGCTTGCCCCCCTGTCTTGCCATTGGCTTGATGGGTGACACAAGAACAACAGAACTTCTTTCTTTTTTCTGACATCTGAGGCCACTAAAATGGTTATTTAACCGTTCTCAAGTTATGTCCTGTCCCACATGTCTAGCCAAGGAGATGCCATGGGCTAAGCTGAGAAGAAATACTCTGTACTGCTGGGGGGCCAACACTCTCCTGGTGGCCCCTGGCTTGTGATCAGTCACCTCACTGTACAGCACGCCCTCATCCCACTAGACCCTGTGGGTATTAATGTTAACCCCCCCTTTCTCTTGTCTTTCAGCTAATTGGCAAAAGCCTTCAAGAGTGGGGCAATTTCTCTGACACTGGGACTTTTGGAAGCTGACTGTCCAGACTTCTTGTCATTTTTCTTGGTCTAAGTAACCTGGGCCATTCCCCTTGCAGCTACACACACCCACTCAGGTAGGCCCAGCATTGCCAAATGAGCAATCCATACCTGCCCAAGCAGAACTTTCAATGTCATTTCCTAGCAAACACTCCATTGGGGTGGCAGGGGACACAGCTACCTTCTTTAGGCCAGTAACCCCTCCCCACTCAAAGTTCACTATTGCCATGGGATGGAACTTGGTCTAATTGTCTGCATTGACTACATGGTTAACCTCATCAGGAATTATTTGGTCTGGGGTAACCAGCTTAGCCATAACTTTGGATGTGCTGACATATATATCCCTCTGAACCTTGAATTCTGTATACCATTATATCCTTGATCTTAGAGCATTTCCTATATGTCTTCATACTTAGAGTCCCTGCAACCAGGGTGTGAACATTGAACCCCACCCATGGATACTAGGGTAACCTCAATATACCTATTGGAATCCCCAGGTACAACTTCCACCCCATTCCCACACTAGCAATGCCCTTGGGTTGTCCACTAGTGGAGAGCTACTTGGTGCACAAAGTGGCAAAACACACCCCAGACTTCAAGGTGTCCTTTTTCCCCTGGTACTCCTTCCCCTTGGATTGGGATGGGTCTTATCTCTCCCCTCTTGCGTAGTCTTTTGGGTCCTTTTTGGGAACTTTGTCTTTATCTTTGTTGCACAAATCTTTCCCCTGAAGAGGGGCATTGCCCCCTTTCCTAAGATCACTCCCATGAGACTTCTAGGGTACCCTAGCGCATACCTATTCATCCACTATCTTGCTCAGCCTACAGCTAGGTAGCTCAGAGTCTACCAGATGCTAGTGTAACTTCTCTGTAGGATAATCAGTTAAGATGTGGTGTTTTACCACCAAATTATAGAGCCCTTCATAAGTGCCTACTTTGTTGCCCTTTATGTAGCCATCCCATGTGTTTACTGTAACAACCACAAAGCCCACCCATGTCTGTTATGCCCTGTTGTGTGTGTTCCTAAACCTTTGTCTGGACTCCTCTGGGGTGAGACCAAACAACTCGACAAGTGCTACCTTCATGTTTGGGTATGACTCTCATCCTTTAGTGTCAAAAGCCTATCTCTCCCCATCACTGGTACACGCTCCCACAGCTGGGACACTAAGTGATGGACACACAGCTTCCTCATCCTCATCCTCTTCCTTAGATCTCTCTAATAGGATGCTAGCCACTTATCAATGTCAGTCCCCCTCTAGAAACTTAGGCATAATACCTTTGGGAAACCTTGGGGCATCGGCACCCCTTGCAGAGACCTCAGTTACATTTTTACTACCACCACTTCTGCTGAACTGCAAGTCTTCTCCTTTAGGTACAGACTCTTTTCCTCCAAACGAAGGAGGCTCATCTGGGCTCAAGGTCTCCATGCTCTCTGAAGTTGATTTCCTTTCATTACTAAATACTGAAGGTATCCTGGTATGGGTGTAAGGGGTCAGAGTGTCGGTGTACCCTCCATCTTCCTCATTGAGGAACCTCCTGCCATCATCTTCTTCCCACTGTCTGAGGTAATTTTTTTCTTCCAGAGGTAGATGGGCTCTGCGAGCTTCCTCCCCCATGCCATGAGGCCCTTCTCCAGATCATCTTTCTTAGCGGAAGAGGCCAGATTAATCATTCTGTCCATACACAAAGCCCTGCACTCATTGATTTTAAGCGTGGGCAGTTTGGTAAAATAATTTTCCATGTTTCCTGAGCTTTACAACAACTTTTAGGAACTTTTCAAAACTTTTTAAATGTTCTGTAACTTCTAAAAGCCAGTACTGTTTAGACTGCAAGACGTGGTCTAATTTAGCAAATAGTATTGGCAATCACATATACTTCTTGTTAGGTGTTGATTTGGTGACTTTTTAACTTGTTTCACTTATCAACTGTGTGTTACTGCGAACACAAAATTTGGATCCCACCGCTAGTCACCAATTTGAGGAAAGTGCATTATTATATGGTGTGGTTGTGCGAACTCACTGGTTAATAATGGCACGATTCCATATCAGGTCCACACTGGTTCATTTGTAAAACCTTTAGCTCAGCCTTGGATAGCTGTCACCCAGAGCAGTCAGGCTTTATGAAAGGAACAAATGCAAGGCATTTAGAAGTGCTGAAATGTTGAACATGAAAAGTCTGACAACAATTTATAAAAACAGGTTATATTTTTATCTTTAAATAGACACCTCAATGACAAAAATCCACCAGAGGGTTCTGGAAGTATGATTTTTCCAAGAAACAATAAATCACTGCTTTTCACTAGCTACAGTCAATCTTTGAAATCTAGTACTTTAAATCACAATAGAGAGTGAGGAACTAGAGTAGCTAGTTCACTTCTCCAGGAATATGTATAGTAATCAAAAAGAGCTAGCTACTTCGATAATCAACTTGCTTGTTATAGTTTGTTGTGGCTAACCTTAAACTGCAATTGTGGTAGATTTCAAAGATTGTATAGTATTCAAAAAGAGCTAGCTACTTATGCTCATGTTGTATGTGTCTTTATTGGAAACACCTATTCATGTTTTAGAAGGCCCTCACCCACCAACCTAGTTGGTGGCATGCTTCATCATCGGGCCCCACCCAAGGCACCGTGTGCGCCTCAGGTGTGCTACGATGCCTGATTACAGCAGAGCAGGTTGTGTTAAGTGAGTGTGCAGTGAAGGTGTTTAGAGTGGGGTAAAAATGCTGTCCTAGAGGTCCCAAATGGTTAATTTATTAGTGGACCCTTAGGCAGGATTAAAAAATAAGGCTTTTAGGCTTGGTTGGAGAGACTTATGGTCTCCCACGTCCAGTGTGGTCAACTAGTTTCAGCCAGGCCTTTGGTTAAAACTGGCTTTCTTCAGGACATATGTGTGAGGGGGTGAGACAAGGAGCTCACGTGTTGTAAGCATGCAATGTGAAGCACTCGCTAAGGTGCTGTAATTGTAAGAGGAGGACTTCCTCTCAGTTTGTACTTCCTAGCTTCAGGGGACAAACTCCACGAGTCTCTGGCGGGGATTCGAGACACTCATGCACATTGGCGTGATCTCAGGATCTGCTGTAGCACCTCAATGTGTCTGGCCAGGTTGGACACATTGAGGTGCTACAGCAGATCCTGAGATCATGCCAATGTGCATGAGTGTCTCGGATCCCTGCCAGAGACTCGTGGAGTTTGTCCCTTGAAGCTAGGAAGTACAAACTGAGAGGAAAACCTCCTCTTACAATTACAGCACCTTTGCGAGTGCTTTTTTTTTTTTTGGTCCTCATATTCCACTATGGTTTTCCCGTTAAAGTCGACAGAGAGTGAACCACTGACACAGTTACCTGGATGGAGCGGCTTAATGTTGATACAGCTTCCCCAAACAGAGGAATCACATACTCCAGGACCTTCAAGCGGAGACCATTGGCGAGCAAATTTGCTGCAATTGTAACCCAGGAGCCAAAACCGGGCTAGTATACATAAATGCGCCAGGAAGGGGAAAAAGACCCAAAGCAGCGTAATCATTGGACCGTGGGGGGGAAAAAAAACCCACCACTCAGATCATTGTCGGTCCCACTTCAGGAGGTACCAAAAGGCTCATTTTTCTTGGTTACCTGATCTCGCCAAATCCAACTTGGACACCTGTAATAGAGATTCCCGCCAGTCGAACAGGGAAGGTGGTGTTGAGTCCTTCCATTTTCTACATATTTCCCTCCTGGCCAACAATATGGAGTAAAAGAGAAGATGTTTGGCCGGGCCCTTAACCTCCTCCATAACACCAAATATTGCGAGAGCAGGATTTACCGTAATTTGGAAACCCAACGAGGCCGTGAGGAAGGAGCTTATAGAAGCCCAAAAAGAAGACAAAAGGGGACAGTCAAAGAACATGTGGAGGCCCGATGCAGCTATTTCCCCACATCTCGCACACGCCACAGGCGAGTCCTTAGAGAATTTCGATAAACTCTGTGGTGAATAATAAGCCCTATGAAGGGTGAAGAGATGATTTCTTCGGAGCCAAGCTGGTTTAACAAAGTCTCACAATAGATTGAAGGAGGTAAGCCAAAGGTTTTCCACCTCATAATCCTCGAAGGAAGGCCCCTACAATTTCTCAGGCAGCTGGAATTCACCGTTGATCTCTTCTAACATGAGGTTATACCAAAATGAGACCTCCCTTCTGGCCGGAGTTTGTCAAGGAGGAGGGACCCTAGATGACTAACACCACCAACTGGGAATCTACTCTTAACCATGGACTCTGAATGGGCCCAGCTGGAAATCTGAAGGTATTTAAATCTAGAAAGGTTTGGCCCTATACTATCTTTCAAGGATTCCCATGGTACTAGACCTCCTTCTATAAAAAGATCACCCCAAGTCTCCAGCCCAGCCTCTCTCAAGGGCAATGCAAGACTATCAGCAAGCCAACCCGGGCTCCCGGGTGAATCCCACAACGATGCCCTGTTTGAGAAATACCCCAGGCTTATAGAACTCCTAAGTTTGAACCACGTTCTCGCCATACCCTGTAAGACCTTCAGTTTTATCTTTTTAAAAAATTTGAGGTCTCCAAATTTAAACAAAACCCCCCCCTGTGCTATATTTGCCCCTCTAAGCATAGCCCTTAACATACAACCAATCCCGATGTCAGTGGGCATGTTCAATAGCATGCGAGCATGTGTGGATTGAAATGCCCAAGCATACAATTGGAGATCTGGAGCTGCTAGGCCTCCCTTTTCTCTACGACGCCTAAGTTCTTTCCAGGCGATCCTGGGTGTATGATGTGCCCAAATAAAGGAATTATTATCACTCTGTAACTTAGACAAACATAATGGTTCAAAGAAAAGAGGAATACTATTAAACAAAAAAGTGATTTTTGGTAAAATGGACATCTTAATCAGATTTACCCTTCCTAAAATAGACAGTGGGAGAGAAGACCAAGATCCTATCGGTCTACGGCACTCTTTAGCTACAGGAGAAAAATTGTTTTCGACAATCTTGTTTACATCATGGCCGATGTTAAGACCAAGATAACGCATTTTTGTGGTAAGCTGCACCTCTACCCCTGGGTCGTTTTCATTCCACACCATGATCTCTGTTTTGGAGGCATTAACCTCATAACCAGAAATTTCCCCAAAGTCTTGAGCCAATTTAATAGCCGTTGGAAGGGCAGTACGTAGTTCTGAAGAGAAAATCAGGATGTCATCTGCGTACAGGGCCGCCTTCCTCTCCCATCCCCTATACCTAAAGGGCTTGATGTTGAAGTCATCCCTCAGCCGTTGGGCGAAAGGCTCGATATAGAGGTCAAATAATAGAGGAGAGAGAGGGCAGCCCTGATGAGTTCCCCTTGTGATGGTAAATGGGTCGGATAATACTCCATTCACCAAAAGGCAAGCTGAGGGATTCTGGTAAAGCAGACTTACTGCTCGATGGAAACCGTCACTGATGTTAAATCGAGCTAAGACCCCCGACAGGTATGACCAATTCACCCTGTCGAAGGCCTTATTGGCGTCGAGCGTGAGGACAGCCAGGGGATGAGATTCCATAGTAGCCATATCAATCGCGCCTATAAGATTGTATGTCAATTCATAAAGCTGTTGCCCCTTCACAAAACCCCTCTGATCTTGATGTAAGATGTCATCTGCTACCGCCCCCAATCTATTGGCCATAACAGTAGCAAAGATTTTATAATCAACGTTTAAAATAGAGATTGGTCTGTACGACCCACAACTTGATGGTGATTTACCCGGTTTTAAAATCAGAGTTATAGATGCACTATCCCAAGAGGCAGGAGGTGACAACCCCTCTTGGAGGATCTGGTTAAATAAAGTAGTAAGGCAGGGAACAATTGCCTGATCCAAGACCCTGTAGATTTCGGCCGGAAGACCGTTGGGGCCTGACGCCTTCTCATTCTTGCTGCTTAGAATAGCGGCTTTAACCTCGTCCTGTAAAATGACCCAATCTAATGAGGCCCGCTGTTCCGAGGTCAATGAAGGCAATGGAATCTCCCGCAACCAGTCCTCAATGCGATCTGCCTCAATATGTTTGTCTTCATGATAAATCCTTTCTGTTTAGCAGGGTCGTGGACCTTATTTGGTAGCAGCATTGTGGGAGCCGGGAGGGGCACTATCTTCTGGACGTGTTCCAGATAGATAGGGCAAGGGTTTCCCAGGGGGAGGGGTGGGTAGTTTAGGGCACAGGGGTAATGGGAGGATGTTGCTAGGGAAAATAGATAAAAACTTCCTCATATTCTGCCTGGTATTCTTTTCTTTTAGAGCAATGTTTGTTGGTTTAAGTGCATTATCTTGGTATCGTAAGGTTTTTGGAGAGATCTGGTTGTCAATTGGAGGGTTGAAGAGGGGAGGCACCTGTTCCCATGAATAGTCTGCGTATTCTCTCCTGGAATATTAATGGCCTTCGCACCAGACCCAGAAGGGACAAAATATTACAGTATCTCCGCGATTCGGAGGCACAGGTCATTGTTCTCCAGGAGACGCACCTTACAGAGTCGGAGATGCTCTCCTTGGTTAAAAAAAATAGATGGATTGACTTTTGTATTTCAACAACACAATCCATGAATATTAGGGGAGTCACGATTCTTTTTAAGAAATCTGCTAAAGCCCGGCTTCTGTCTAAATTAATTGACCCAGGTGGCAGATGGGTCATTGTGTCAGTCATCATTGCAGGGGCACAGATGACTATACTAGGATATTACGGCCCAAATCAAGACGACCCCTCAGTTTAAAAAAAACATTTTTTCACACTTATTATCTGGTCCTAATTCCCTCTAAATCCAGGGCTCTTTTACTGGACAATATGAAGCAGTATGGTTATTCAGCTATCTGGAGAATTAGGTCAGGTCAACAACAGGGTGTTTCATTCCGTAATTATAAATACCACAATCAATCAAGAATTGATTTTATTCTGATCAGTCAGAGTTTGGATAACTTAGTTAAAGATATCTCTTACCTTTCCTCTCATTTATCAGATCATCCAGCAATATCTATGATACTGGAAGGTTTTCCCAAGGTCTTCCCTAGAATTTGGTTGTTTGACCGTTCACTTTTGTGTTCATTGGAGGATACTTCCTTTCTAGTAATGGAAACTGAGTGTTTTTTTAGTAGGAACATTGGCTCGGCTTCGTTGGGTTGTGTATGGGATGCCTTTAAGGCTTTTTTAAGGGGCCTAATAACTAATAGGGTAACTTATAGGAGGAAGCTGTAAAGAGAGGAGGTATCATCTAATGAGGCCGAAATTGCCAAGGTTCAAGAGGAAATCGATCTTTATTCACCTGCTTCTACTAATACCTTGCAGGATTTGCAAAATAAGTTACTTTATCTAAGGGGGCTCTGTTCTGAATGCACGTATCCTCCAAAGATGGGAAGCTAGCAAAATTGCCCATTTCCAGTATGGAGAAGGGGCAGGAAAACTCCGATCTTGGAAGGCAAAAACTGACCAGGTACGAAACCACATTGATTCAATTACCTATGATAATGTAGTTTACTCTTCGGATGAGTACATTAGGAGAATTTTTCGGCAATTTTTTCAAGATATTTATCATGAAGCACCTTAGCGAGTGCTTCACATAGCGTGCTTACAACACGTGAGTTCCTTGTCTCACCCCCTCACACATAGGTCCTGAAGAAAGGCAGTTTTAACCAAAGGCCTGGCTGAAACTAGTTGACCACACTGGACGTGGGAGACCAGAAGTCTCTCCAACCATGCCCAAAAGCCTTGTTTTTAATCCTGCCTAAGGGCCTACTAATAAATTAACCATTTGGTACCACTAGGACAGCATTTTAACCCCACTCTAAACACCTTCACTGCACACTCACTTAACACAACCTGCTCCGCTGTAATCAGGCATCGTAGCACACCTGAGGCACACTCGGTGCCTCGGGTGGGGCCCGATGATGAAGCATGCCACCAACTAGGTTGGTGGGTGAGGGCCTTCTAAAAAATGAATAGGTGTTTCCAATAAAGACACATACAACATGAGCATAAGTAGCTAGCTCTTTTTGATTACTATACAATCTTTGAAAGCTACCACAATTGCAGTTTAAGGTTTGCCACAACAAACTATAACAAGCAAGTTGATAACAACTATATTGGGCCCATTTTGGGATGGCAACTCTTATAAGGAGCCAGTCAAAGGGACCAATCCGTTCCAGTTAAATAGAGCTCTGTTATTTTTCAATGGCCCAGATGCAGCGGATAGATGATGCTGAAGATGCTGAAGGATGCCAAGGAGGCTGAGCCTGTGTCACAGGTCGTCTTGTGGCCACCCATAGTCCTCGAGTTTGGGGGGACGACTGTGGCCTCAGGGGTGATTTCCTACGAAGTCCGGGTGAAGTCTAACACAAGACCTGTTGCCACCACTCTGCTGTCTTGAGTTAGAGCAAAACCAGCAGTTCACTTTCGTTGGTGACTGCTTCCCTGCTGAGCAAACAAATGGTACTCTGACAACTCTCCCGGGTCCAGCAGACTGGGTGCATCTTTTGAATGCCAGGGCTCAGACCCCCTGGCTGCACCTTGGTGTTCAGCAGTGGTCACACATCTTAGCTCTGGGCTTTCAAGGGTAAGGCTCCTCACCTTTTATGACCTTGCGGCTTTAACACGGATGCAGTCAACTGACTCTTTGGAGACACTTTTACATATGCCACTTGGGGGCAACTTTTCTACCGGTTTGGCACCGCATGCACAGTCCTCTCTTTGCTAAGCTACAGGGGCGTCAGGTGCAATCCAAACTTTGGTGCAGCCTCATTTTGATGGATCCAGGGCATTGCAAGGGACTCCTCTTCAGTCCTCTTTCCAGTATAGACATCTGAGGTGTGGGTGCAACTTTTATGCCTGCTTTGAGCATAGGGAGAAATGATGACTAACTAGCCAATAGGCTACCAAATCCCCTCCTGACTGATGACAACTTCCTGCAAAGGGTGGCATCTAGCTTGCCCAGAATGCACTATTCTGTCCATTTCAAACATGGCAGAATCCTTCTTGGTGTGTGGATCTCCATTATCCAACCCAGAGGTGGGGCTACCTATGTGTTACACTCCCTTTGAAAAACCTGCCCGAGATCTCAGCTCGTTTGCCTGCACAAAAAAGTAGCCATTTATTAGTGTAACTACCATTTGCCCTTCAAAGTTGGCTTTCATTTTAAAGCTTGCCTTTTCGGCTCATACCCACTCTGCCCATCCAGCCAAGAAGAGGTACCATCTCTTACCTCAGCAGGCCTTTTGTTTTCCGTGCTGAGAGTCATTCTCACATCTCCCAAGAGGGTAGAATGCTGTCTCCAGGACAGCAAGTGTGTGCAACCGTAAATGGCTAGTGGAAAACTTTGGCTAACATAGTTGCTACTTTCTATAAAGTTGCGATCTGTATTCCAGTTCCATTAAATTTCGGTACATTGGTACTGAATATTCCAGCAACAACTTTAAGGAAGGATAATCCCGATAGTCCTTCAAAGAATCCAAGTCTCTAAAGGATACAGACTTGAAGCACCTTTATGGAAAGCATACAACGAATGGCCATTCAAAGCCATCAGCAGGGCCAATTTTAGATGTATGGCCTTCTTTGTAAGTGGCAACTCAATTACACCCCATCTCATCTACAAAAAATGTTTCCATCTGCTTCTGGGATGTGCTTCAGTTGTAGCTACCATATAGGAGATTGGGTCCATGTCTGCTTAACTTGACCGGCCGGCCCTAACAGATTTTTGGAGTCAAGTTTTTCAGTGGCTTAGTAAAAAATTGCTGAAGCCTTTAGTTCCTGACCCGTTGGCCACTTTGTTTGGAATTGTTACACTTAACCTAACAATCCGTCAAAAACAGTTTGTGTTTTTCGCATCCTTAGTGGCCAAATCTCTGATTCTTCAAAAATAATTGAGGCTCCTGCCTTCAGCCTTTGGGAAGTGGGAACACAAGATTACTCAAGTTAAGTACAAGGAAAAACTGTACTCCCAAAGAATAGGGGCCATGTGAAAATTTCATAAAACTTGAGGTGAAAAGTAGGGATCGTCCACCCAAGAGAGAAACTGTTGTTTGTACGATTCTAAATCTAGTGAGAGTACTGTATTTAGAAATCAGACTCTGAATTTGAAGCATTTGGGAATGGTATTTTGATTAATAATTGTATTTAATTATCAATATTTTTCCATAATGATGAAATTATATTGACAAAGTGTACTATTTATTTATTTATTCTTTCTACCTGTGATTATAAATAAAGGATTAAAAGAAAGTTACAGTAAATTTGACATCAGCAACAAGTCGGGTTTAATGCAACAATTCGTTCGATACCTTGAAGTACCATATTTAGCGGTCCCATTTGGAAGTTAGCACAGCTGAGCTGTCATCTTGTAACTCTATACTCGCCAATGAGGCTACATGCTTTGTTACAGGAAAAATGCCAATGTAGGGCTTTTACTCTCAGGACATTTAAAGTTAGTAAGCAACATGTCCTTCTTTTTAATACAATGCACCCTGCCTTTAGGGCGCAGTAGGCCTGCTTTGGAGGTAACCTATACATTTTGAAAAGGACACTGTGGCATTTACCATTGGTTTGAATGACAAAGTTGAGTTAGTAGATTAAAACCGGCTCTGCCAGCTTGCATTAGCTGGCTGGGAGTCATGCTTCGCTCTCTCCTACTTGTGGTGGCACAATAAGTGCCACAGTCCTTGAGGGACACTTACCTTAGAGGCCCTATGTACCTCTGGTACCATATACAGTTCATTAAAATATTATTGATACCACGAATATCGACCTACAAAATTATCGACACAATATCTTGTACAAAAATATCAAGATCCTCTACTTAATTAAAAAAGTCACTAATATTGAAAAAAAATATCAACGTTAAAATATCGTCACTTATAGCTAACAATAGACCATCAGCTAGATTCATCAAGCCGAAAATGGCTCGCAAAGGGCCAGATTCTGAGAATCTGGCCCTTTGCGAGTGCAATTTTTGCATTTGGGATTCATCATCCCAAATGCAAAAATCGCTAATTGCGAAATCGCATATTTGCGAGGAATTGCATATAAGGAATCTCTATTTGAGATTCCTTAAATGCAATTCATTAACCATTTTCTATTAGCGAATTCGCTATTCCTGGCCGCTATTTACCACGAAGTCAGACTTCGTGGTAAATAGCGAAAAATCAGAAAAATGAACTTTAGTGCATTTTTCTGAGTGGTATGTTACACACACACATGTCCTTTGGACATGTGTGTGCGTAACATCTGGCTACATTTGCTTTTCAGGGGTGCTACAGGGTGTCCTTTGGACACCCCTGGCACCCTTGAAATCGCATCCTTATTTGCGATTAGCAATTTGCTAATCGCAAATAAGGAAGATGTAGGAATCACAATATTTTTCGCAATTCCTACATGAATCCCGTTTTGCAAGTCCTTAATAGCGATTCCTTATGAATCGCTATTACAGACTCGCAAAACGGGACAATGATGAATCTAGCTGTAAGTCAAAAATATCAAGCCCAATAATAAAAACACAAATTCTAAATAAACAAACATTAAAAAAATCCCACAATAATAACTACAGTTTCTAAACACAATATAATAGTTTCCTAATTAAAATAAATACATTTAACCAATATCAACATAAAACTACTATAAATTACACATATGTAGACACCACTAAAATATATCATATATTTATATTCACATACAATATTATTCTTTAACACAAAAAATTAATATAAAATTAAATAAAATAAGTGATCTCCAAATGCAGCATAAAAAACGTGAATTGGTGTTTTCCCAAAAAGTAAATAACAGACAAATAAATTAATAGAGCACTACAACATTCAATACTGTGAAACTATACAACAGTATAACCAATAAAATTGCTTTACCAATTAAATAAACAAACATACAACATATATCCACACTGTAATGACTACATTTTCCCATCACAATGGGGGTTATTATGAATAAATAAGGGATTATTCAATGAAAACCATAAACAGTACAAAAACCACACAATGTAAAAATATTTAACTATAAAGATTAAAAACTTTTCAACCATCAGCAGTGAACCATTTAATTTCTTGATTGGCAAACAATTTCATTATTTGTGTCCCCTCATAGTTCTATCACAAATCAGAATGCCAATATGCAAAGTTTGGAATGGCTCAGAACTCAAATAATCTACCAAGCCTACTTCATTTATTTATTTTTTATTTTTATTTTTAAAGTTTTGTATAGCGCTAGCTAGACCCGTAGGTATCAGAGCGCTTCACATACATATTGAGCAAAACCGAAGGGCCTTACATTACCTAGAAGGCTGACAGTAAGTAAGCAAACCACGGATAAAGAATACAGCATGAACAATAAATAACTGTGCAACGGAGCGGGAGAGAAAAAAAGAAAACAAGGTGATTAGCATAGTGCGTTCACCAACAATCCTTGAATGGGAGTCAACTCGGGATATTGAGGTCTAGGTTAGTTGATGTTGTTCAGGAAAGTATTTGTTAAGGAGATGGAGTTTGAGGACCCTTTTGAAACAGGAGAAGGAGGGTTTGCATCTGAGGACTCCAGGGAGAGCGTTCCATATCCTGGGAGCGTTGCCAGAAAACGATCGGTATTGGGTGGTTTTCTTTTTCATTTTTGGCGGAATGAGAAATATTTGTCAATCGTAGACCAACTTTTTCATGTCTTGCTTTAAGGAGCATGTATATTAAAATACCTACAAATAAAATATAATGCGGTTAAAGTGCCAATGTGTAAATTGGGATCAAGAGCATAGGAAAACTAAATAGTCGTGTAAAGATTACAGCAGATTGTCAATTTACCAATAAAGTGCCAATGTGCAAGACATGATGCAGTAAGAGTACCAGTATGTAAAGTGGGGGGGGCATACCAAGAGTAACTGTGTGTTAGGCAAATGTTTATGTAGCTTGACGGGGCAGGGAAAGCTTATAACTTATTCCCCTAGCAGCCTGTCCCAACCTTATCAATGTCCCCTGTAAAAAAGTTATCAGATCACTACTTTACTTTACTTTATTATGATTTCAGGGGGAATCACTTCCGCCCGACACCGACTCGTTCATGGAACCGGCTGACACCCGGTCAGCGGTCCCGACTGCCTCATTAGGAAGCGACCGAACACTGTTCAGTCGCATTCCTATATTTCACTATGGGAGCATGCATTACTGCTGCTCCATGCATGCTCTCATAGTGAAATGGGACGTGCAGTTCATCCATGGACCCTGTGGCCGGCACCTTAAGTTGCAGCGATCAACAGGGGGCACCATATGTGGCCCCTCGGGCTCTAAGCGGAGGCTGTGGACCAAACATGTTTTCCGACATGTTTTCCATGTCGGACAGACCGGCATGGAAACCATGTTGGAAACCGTGATCGTAATCTCAAGGGTGGAAAGACGTGCCCTTGAGATTACGTGCCGGCTTTTGACTGGAGGACAGGCTCTCTTAGCCCGTCGGAAGCCAGTCGGGATGACCGCCAGGTTTACTTTCTGATTGCCTCCATCATAATGAGGCGGTCGCAAAGGAAACCGACCGGCCCATTATGATGCGGCCCTTTGGTCGGAGCCTTTTCGGGCAGTATCATAATTGGCCCCAATAAAGAGCTTGATTACGATGTCGGTCTGAGTTGCTTCTGACTGACACCATTGCGGTCTCGGGACCGACCAACCTCCGGTCGGCGGTCCCGACAACACAATTACAATGCGATCGAACATGGTTTGTTTATATACTCCCATTTTTATATGGGAGCTTGTGCTGCTGCCGTAAACCAGCTGTAGCACAAGCTCTCATAGAGAAATGGGAGTTTGTGCAAATCCCTGCACTGTGTGGCAAGCACCTCACGGTGCCTGCCAGACAGTTACGGAATTTTCAGGGGGGCACTATGGTGCCCCCTTGGCCCCCAACCAGAGGCCGCAGGAAGAAGGGGGCTCTGCTAAGGGTCCCCAAAGTCACTTTATGACAGGCTTTCCATGTCGGAAAGTTCGGCATGGTAAGCCTGTTGGAAACCTACATTGTAATCCAAACAGCGGAAACGCCGTCCCATGGGATTATGGTGCATTCTCTGACTGGCCGACAGGCTCCTATAGACCATCGGAATCGAGATGGAATAACCGTCCGGTTTCACTTTCGATCACCTATATTATAATTAGGCAGTGGGAAATGAAACCCAGATTTGAATCAGAAAGCCTCTGACTCGAGGTCTGAGGCTCTTTCCGAATCACATCATAATAGTGCCCATCATATTTTCCTAATACAAATAAATACATTTAACCAATATCATCATAAAACTGCTATAAATGATAAATTACACATATGTCCATCCCACTAAAATATATCATATATTTATATTAACATGCAAGATTATTTTCTATCACAAAATAAATGCACATAATATTTAAAAACATAAGTGATCTCCAAATGCAGCATAAAAACTTTCATTGGCACTTTCCAAATAAGGACATAACAGATAAAATAATTAAAAGGACTCTAAAGCAACCACTACTGTGAAACTATACAACAGTATAACCAATATAATAGCTTTATCAATTAAATAAATAATATGAAAGCCACAGTACTTTCACTTAAAAATTACCTCATAAACTCCAAACACCTAAAGAGGAGGAAGCTCTGTTGGATTTTCTCTGCAACAGAGAAGCTTTCAACATATATACCCATACATTAACTTATACAAGTAAGTAACATGTATACTTAAAATAAGAAAAGAAAATAACTTTACTTTTAAACAACAATTTCTAATACTAACCCACTTTTTACTGTTTATCCTTTTCTACAGATTACTCCATCTTCAAAAAAACGTCATCAAAAAGCACGCAGCAAAAACGACAAAAAAGTAAGTATATCTACAAAAGTACTTGGGGGAAGATTTGTGAGTTCTGGCGCATCTCTGCAAATCAGAAGGGATGCGCCAGAACTGATGCGTCACGCAATTCCCTCCTTGCGGCACCACAGATGCGCCGCATTTACAATGCGGCGCACCATGGTGCAAGGAAGGGCAGATGCGTGACGCATCTTGTGGTGTAGGGGCGGCGCATTGCTGGAGTAGCGTCGCAAGTGCGACACAACTCCTGCAATGTACAGAGGCCACCCATACATAACGTGGTGCGTCACTCCTTACGCCTGCTTCAAGCAGGCATAAGGATTTGACCCAGCAGCGTCGTAAAACTGACTCCGTGAAATCTTGTAGATTTCACTGCGTCAGTTTTACGGGGCTTTCCTACGAGGGAACGCCCACCCTGCGACAGAACGCCCACATGAAACCTGACGCAGGTTTCATGTGGCGCAGGGCTTTACAACGTGACGCATCTGCTTAGATGTGTCACGTTGTAAATAGGTCACAGGGATGCGCCACGTTTCCGCGCCGTTGCGTGACGCAATGGCGGCGTAAACGTGGCGCAAGTCTGACATAAATCTGCCCCTTGAAATTCAGTAAAACTGCAACAGTTACAACTTCAATTAACCTAAACCTCCTTACACATAAAAAATACAAAATGCATTATAAATAACTCAACCTTTTCTCCTCCAATAGAAAAAAGCACCTGCCTCAAGAAGAAGATTGCAGAAAAACTTTTTGTAGCAACAGAAAACTTACAAAAACATGACGTGAGTTAGTTTTCAGAGAAACAAAAATGTATATTAAACTGTAAATTAATTAAAACATGTATTAATAACTATCATCAATCATCAATCAAGTTTTTATTGTTTGATTAGTTAAAATCATTACAAAACCCCCCCTAAAAAAAAAATGGAATACATATGCACAGGCGACTAGCATTCTCATGCAATAAAGAGAAGATCGAAATGCATCACTATTTTATTGTACAAAAAATACATAACTATAAAATTCAAATTGTAAAAATAGTACTTTAACAGTTTTAAAACTCAAGTATCAAAAAAGATTTTTTTTTAAACTAAATATACCCCTTGAAAAGGGTGTGGGGGTGATTTAGAATGAATTAGTATTTAGTCTTCTTCAGCTTGCAATAGGTGACAAGTTTCATGAATTTGACTCCTCGGCAAGCCAGGATACACGACGAGCCCTCCAACCAGCGTATGACTGCTTGCCTGCTAGACCGAATGTTCAGTTCATTAACGATAGCTTTCAGGTACTGTCTCCTTTGAATTTGGATGGCTGGGAAGGCACATAGTAAGTGGATTAGGGTTTCTTTTTTAAACCCACATAATCGACAGGATTCTGAATTGAGAGCTGGTTTCCATGAGGGGTATAGATCCTTGGAGTCATGCACGCCCATTCTAAACTTTAAAAAGCTCGATTTTAGATAAGAGCTGAAGTTGGTAGATAGATAGGCTTGTGGCTTTGAGAACCTGTACGATTTTATAACTGTCCATCCATGCCGCCTTCCGGTGAGTGCCATTTTATCCTCCAGTAAAGATTTCTTTTTGGCCGCGACATTTATTATTTTGTTGAAGGATTCTCTATCCATCGCTTTGTCCCATGCTGATTGAAGTTCCATCTTAACCAAGGAGGTACTCAGGAAGCTCCCCCAGGAGTTTGGCATTTCCTGCTGCCTCTGCGCCTTAATTTCGTCCCAGCATAGGCTGTTCAGAGTGCCCGGGTCGGAGGAGCGGAGAGTGTAGCAGAATTTTATAAAATTACTCATTCCCCTGTATTTCGGATGTTGGAGACCAAATTCCAATCCGACCTGGGCAGGCGAGGCACATTTCGACATGTCAAAAACAGCTTTATAAATTTTCGACTGTAACTCATTCTGTGGGTGCGAGTCTTTGCCACACCAATGGGCGAAGCCGTAGGACAAACTTGGTTGGATTTGGGCGGCCATTACTTTTAGCAAGTGCGAATAGTTCGGGCAGTCCATTTTTTTACGTATTAATCTATAAGCATAGATCAGTGATTAGGCCTTAGCTTTGAGGGCTAATAACTATTTTTCTATATTCATTTAATTACAGTACATAAAGACTAAGGGCTAGATGTAGGTAAATAATATTTACCGACTCTTAAATACTGAATTTTACCGATTTGGTATTTAAGAGTCGGTAAATATGAAGGGGGAGATGTAGGACAATCCAGATGTTTTTTTTCCGAATCGGTAAAATTCGGTATTTACCGATTCGGTAAATACCGACCGGTAATGCCCATTCATTCCTATGGGCTTTGAAGGCCATAGGAATGAATGGGCATTACCGAATCGGTATTTACTGAATCAGTAAATACCGAATTTCACAAGGGTGCAGGGGGTGTCACTTTGACACCCTCTGGCCCCCCCAAAACAGGCTTGGGTGCCATGTGGCAGGCATACATGCCCCAAGGGCAGGTCTGCCTGTCACATGGTAGAGGTGTGCATGCACACATGTGCATGCACACCGGAATCGGTATTTTACCATCAAATTGAATTTGATGGTAAAATACCGATTCAGTAAGGCTTGTGGGACTCAGAAGAGTCCCACCTACATATCAAATTTACCGAATCGGTAAAAATACAGATTCGGTATTTTACAGAATCGGTAAATTTACCGATCGGTAAATTTACCAATTCTGTAAAATGACTGGCCCTACATCTCAAAATCCAATTACCGGTCGCCGTTACCGACCGGTAATTGGCCACCTACATCTGGCCCATAATGACAGAAGGTGCAAAATGTATACCCTGATAAAAGGGGAAACTTTTACTATACTACATAAGATACACGTACAGACAGGAAAATGCTTCTTCTCAGCATATTATTTGGAAATCTACCAAATATTACTCAAATGCTTGTTACAGGAAGGCAACTACCAGAGAAACTGTAGTAGTTAAAGATAATAAACATAATCACCCTCCCAATGTAACAGAAGTAGAAGAAAAGTATTACAAAATGTAATAAAACCAAGCACTAGCTCCCAAGAATCTTCAGCACAATTCCCCATGTACCAGAACATATAACAAAACAGTTATGCAGGGCACCCTGTGCCTTCTGTGCATAAGGATGCACACAGGGGGCACTTTTCAGTCCATGCGTTTAGGAACTATTTTTGTAGTTCCCATTGTCGTGGCACCGATGTGGGAATGTAAAAAAAAGCATACCAGACAGGAGGAATCTCCTAATCTGGTGGGCGGTCTGACCACAGCTTTGGTGGTGCAGCGGCAGGGCAGACCCAGTGTTGCACTGTCAAAGCCGTAATCAGGCCTAAGTGTGGAGTACCCCACCAACAGTCTATTTGCCTTTGAAATAAAAAATGTATAGCTCTAGCCTGCGTCCATGTGACTGAAGTAGCCAACCATTACAACATCTTACTAGAAAGACCCTATTACCAAAATAAGGTAGACACCTATACATTAAAGCAATTAAATTCTTTTTTTTAACTAATTAAATATTAATAATAGATCAGTGAACAAATATAACTACATTTGACACTACTCACTGGCATACAAATATTAATACTATTATTTGAAAACATATTTTAAATTATTTAATACATAAAACAAACTATCAAACTACCTACACATAATTTTTTAAAAAATCACATATTTTAAACAAAACAACTTAGGGCTTCATTATGATGTCAGGCGAAAAGCATCAGACATCAGAGTTTTCTGCCGTATTATGATCCTGATGATCATAGGGAAACCCACAGGGACATTCCGCTCCCAATGGGCTCACGGAGCCTGCTGGGGCAGCGGTCGGAAAAGTGATCCCCAAATGGAATTGGAGTCTGCCTCAGCTACGCCATTGGTACTACGATTTTGCTTTCTGCCTGCTCTTTCATGTTGGTCCGACCACAATGAAAAGGCAGGCCCAGCCCCCGGGCCTCCGCTATCGGTAGGTATATCTACATTGTGCCTGCCACATTATTATTATTATTAACTCTTATACAGCACGTGGCCACCCGAAGGCGTCCCAGCGCCTGCGTCTAGACAGGGTCTAGACAGGGTTTCCAGTAAGCTATGCACCCGGTTGGTGGAAGAGCCAGGTCTTAAGCAGTCTTTGGAAGGAAAGCAGATGGGATTCAGCTCGAAGGGAGGTGGCATTGTATTTCACAGTTTGGCCACATTATAAACAAATTACCTACCTCCACTTCTTGCCCTATTCATTTTTGGGGTTACTGCTAGGCGGAGCTGGGTAGAGTAGTGGCACGTTCGGAGGGAAATAAGGGGTGATCAGCGTTCTGTTAATAGCTGGGACACTACTCCAGAAAGTCCTATGGGCTATGCACAAGGCTTTACATTTGACTCTATTGGCGACAGGTAGCCAGTGTAGCTTTCTTAGGGCTGGTTTGGCTGATTGATTTTTCGGTACCTCCAGCAATAATCTGGCTGCACAGTACTGGGCCACTTGGAGTGTCCTTAGCGTTGCGGCGGGGGCTCCATGGTATAAGGAGTTCCCATAGTCCAGGTGAGATAGTACCAGGGCCTATATCAGGGTTTTCCTGGCACTTATTGGCAGGAGGGGGAGAATCTTGCGCAGCATTCTCATAGCACCGAAGCAAGCTCCAGTTACTCTTACGGCTTGATCTTCGAATTTAAGAGAGCTGTCCAGCCAGACACCCAGGCTTTTTATCTTAGATTTTGGGGAGGGGGTGGATCCAAGCAATTTGGCCAGATCTGTTTAAGGTCCAGGCCGGAGGTGTTGTCCAGGCAGGAGTGTTCCATCCATAAGGCCATTTCTTCCAGACAGGTTTCCAGGTCACAGGAGTGGTTGTGTGGGCCATTAAGGGAGATTACCAGTTGGGTATCATCTGTATAGGTGATGATTTTTATCCCATAAGACAAGATGATGTCTGTCAATGGCTGCATATACACATTAAATAATGTGGGACTCAGAGAGGATCCCCGGGGGACTCCACAGCTGAGTCCCAAGGCTTTAGAGGTGGCTTCTCCTGAGAAAACCTGGAAGGTCCTATTCTCCAGGTATGATTGAATCCAATTGAGAGCCTCCCCTGAGACACCTCTCCTCGAGTCTCTCCCCTAATATGTTAAGGTTCACCGTATCAAATGCTGAACTTAAGTCTAGGGATGGTGCAGGGATGTTAAAAAAGTATATATTTCCTTTTACAGCTTGTGTTGCAGCCCGCAGAACAAGCCGCAATAGGAAATATTAACTTTCCAGCTTCTGTGAAGGTGGTTGCATCCTAATTAGGGAAGCGGGACCGCCAACTTTGTTTAATAAACTAATTCAAAGAATCATAAAAGAACAAAGCAATAACATTTCATTCCAGCACAAAAGTTACATTCAAAAATGTAAAAATATAGTTCATGTTAATAAAAGGACAGGTACATAGTAGATTTACAGTGTAAAAAAAATTCCACTTTGTCCAAATGTTTTTCTACTTCTGTAGGCACCTTACATCTACCTTGCATTTAATCCAAAGTACAGTCTAAAATAACACAGTCAAAGTAATTGATTCATATACAATTGTTATAGCAGATACAACAGTATATTCATTAGATACTAAATTCTCACCATCAAAATCATTTGGGGTCAATTTGATTGTGCTGAAAGGGCGATATGTGATCTGAATTAAAATCCAGTACATAAAACATTATGAAATGTAATAAAATTGGAAAGAATTTTTAAAATTGTAACCCTCTCTTTTTCTTTAAATAGCATGCGGCAAGTAAGAATCTGCTGACACTAAATACAATAAGCCGTGAGCTATTTGATGTTATTATTCTTAAAATCTCCAAGTATTTCCTAGTCATCAGATTCAGACACAGCGGCTTTATCCACTTTCTTCTCAGATTTGCATATACAGGGCGGAAGAATAAAATATGCGCAATATCTTTCTTTGCACCTAACGAGCACAGGCACATTTAAGTTCCTTTCCCACTGCTTGTATGGTAGACCACTTAGCTGTGAAAGAGTTAATATGAAGTGTCTTGTATCGAAATTTCAGGTAAAGGATTTTTGCTAGCTGAGGTTCAATTTCACCCATAAATTATTCAAAACTTGGAATCAATTTAGTAGACAAGAATTGTGCAGTAAGTCTCCCTACAGTGCAGTCTAAAGTGACTTTGTGCATGATAAAATTCCAATAAATATACTTAATCTCGTTCTTTGAGTCTTTGGTTAATAGGTTGTGATTTGTCCAGAACCTGTTCAGGCCCAACATTAAAAAACAGTTTTGGACATGGGTGAACCATGGAATGTTACTTGGGTGTAAAGTCCCAACAGTTATCTCAGTGCTTCCCTGTATGGTTTTAATTTTTCAGTGGTCCATATTCTAACCCATTAGGACAGGGATCTCAATATAGCCAGATGTTCCAATCTTTTAATGCCAATGTCAAGGAATAAGGGGATCACTGGGATATTATGGGGGAGTGATGTGAACATCCGCATGATTTCGTTTTCCCCTATTGTTAAACAATTAAAATTTTCACTGCCCTATGATTCTGATCCATAGTGGGCAGCAGATTGGGCTCTACATTTATAAACCTCCAAAGCTGGAGTAATGGCCTTTGACTTAGAGAGTGAAGTTTCTTGACAGTAGGGATAACATTTTGCAGTAAGATTGTTTTGGCCTTATTTATGTATGGTTTCCAAGACAATTTCGAGTCAAGTGTCACACGAGAGAAGTAAAATTGGCAACATACTCCAATTGCACTTGATCTAAAATTATTTAGTTTTTTTATTTTTGTGCGGGTTAATGACCATATATTTAGTCTTAGCAGGGTTTATTTCTAAGCCTTTTATTCTACAATAATTACTAAAATTATCAAGAAGACTTTGTAACCCCCTGGGCGTCTGGGACACTCAAATTGTGCCATACGCAATCATTAGGGCACATATATGATTTCCTCTTAGCTTTGGGGAGTCATGGGAGCATTTTTGAAGATGCTGCATCAGATCATTCACATACAATAAAAACAGTGTTGGAGCCAAAACGCAGCCCTGCTGCACACCACTTCTAATAGGGATGTCCTCAGTGAGTTCCCCCTACACCCCATCATACTTTAGCAAAGTTGCCCTCGTAGAGCCTTATTTGTGATAAGATATCCGCCGGTACATCATGCTTGCGTAGAGTTCCCCATAGGTGATCTCTTGGTATTGAGCCAAACGCTGCTTTCAGATCAATGAAAGCAAAGTATATGTGTCCAAGTTTCAACTTAACATATCTCCGGCTTATGCATGAAAGTCTAAAGACTTACTCGATTGTACTTGTCGTTAGTCTAAAGCCAGCCTGGCAGGGTGAAAGTATGTCATTTTCTAGTATCCAGTCATTTAACTTGCCCAGGATCTGCTTTGCATATCTTTTTGGAGAATATCTATCAGGCTTATTTGCCTATAGTTAGCCAGATTGTCCTTGATGCCCCTCTTATAGATAGTTACTATCTCCGCAAGTTTCCAAGATTCTGGGATAGGTGTCCTTCTTGCCACTGCATTAGTTAGAAGATTCACATATGGTGCCCATACTTCTGGGGCATGTTTCAACAGATGTCCCAATATCTTGTCTGGCCCAGGAACTTTTCCTGGTTTGATGGCAGCTATAGCTAATCTTACTGCTTAATTGTAGTAATGGTTTAGGCTTATTACAGGAAGAGCATTCAGCAAAATTTGTGGGTTTGTATCAGTCTCATTGGGCATAGTGTATAGATCAAAGAAATGTCTATGACAAATGCCGGGGTCGAGGAAATGGTCTGTACCATTATTTCCCCCTTTACGTCAGTGTGCAACTATTCTCCAAAACAAAGAGTGATCCTTAAGTCTGGCAGCAGTGATAAGATCATTCCAGATGGCATCTTCCCAGTTCCTTAATGCTACCTTCTGTGCTCTTTTGTATTCTGCCCTCAGGTGTCTAATTTGTGGCATATTTTTAATTTTAAGGGCAAGTAAGAGTCTTCATTTAGCCAAAGTGTATTCTTTGTTGAACCACGGAAAGGAAGGTTGACAATTGGATCTTAAATTACAGCCTCTCTTTTGCGGTTTTGTTAGAGAAGTTTTTATCCTCTCTGCCAAGCAACAGTGGTTTTGTGTTATACGAATATATACTCTGGACTTATATCACTATATGGGATGAGTGCTTCGCAATAAGCATTATTGATTCACCTAAGGTGTTCAATTTGGTTGACAATGTCAGACCATTTGACTGATCTTCGGTTGTTACTAATTGTCAACTGCAGAGACTTATTCCCCGAGTTGTTAGAGTTAATAGGATGGGTAGTAATCAACTCCCATGACAAGACTAAGCAAAACGAGTAATGGTCGCTCTCCCCTCTGTTGTCTACCATAAAATCCTGTATGAATCCCCAATGTTCTATAATTACCATTACACCATTACATAATTGATGCTGGGCTTGGATTTGCCTCTAGCACAGGTGTTCAAACACCTAGGGGTCCATGAGGATGTTGGGCGGTGGCACCACAGCGATGCGGAAAACTTTATTTTTCCGCCTGCGAGCAGCGGTACTCACGTCTGGCATATTAGAATGGCCAAACAAAGCCCATTTCCGAACTGCTGCAGTGCGACGCGCACCGCCATCAAAGTGCGCCCGCGGCGGCGGCGGTGGGAGCCAATGGAGAATCACCGCCGTGCGGAATGACGTCCACCCCGCTCCACAAATTAGGATGCCCCAGACAAGCAGATGCACCGCAGCGGAGAAACCGCCTAACCAGAGACGGCAGAAGCTCGACAGCGGAAGCGCGAAACCAGAGTCCCGGTCCACACCACCCGGTCAGCACCACCATGGACCCAGCTCTACACGTTTTTCTGGTGCTGTACCTGCTACATCACCAGCAACTCATGGACCGCCGCGGATGCTACCGCAGGTACGCAACTACACAAACACAACACATGAGCTGACACAGGGTCCAAATCCACATCAGACACCCTGGTGGGGACAGGAACACATCCACAAGCGCACCCACACATGACCCACCTGCTACCAAGTCACCCCTTTGCATCCAGGATACCCATACACCGTGATCTTGCGGCAATGTCCCAATCACATCACCGCAGCAGTGAACACAAGGGAATACATTCGCACAATGCAGAAGGCACGGCCTTTCCCAGGTATGGGCAGGGCACAAAGACCACAGGGCCACACCTACTCCCGCCACACGTTAGCACACCCCATGAAGGCACATGACATGTGCCCATCCTGTGCACCCCCATGCACAACAACAAGCCAGGTCAAACCACACTCTGCACCACACAATAAACAACCAGAGAGACAGCCACAGTAGGAGTGGCTGTACAGGAACACACAACACACAGCACAGAAGCACAGGGCCAGGGAAACACACACACCATAACACCACCACACTCAGAGAAACAAAAATGAGTACAAGCATCAAATGAACACATACACAGAACAAACATACAAATGGACACACAGCCTGCATAGTCACACATACATGCCACAGACTGACACACAGACACATACACACCCCAAATGCCAATAGCAATTGAGCACAACAAATAGGAAAGCCAAAGTAGTATGCCCACACATGTAAGGCCATGTACAACAACACAGGGAGCCAGCAAGGCAAACCATGTATAGGCACAAGGATGAAAGGAAGGCCCTGAACTCAAACTGTGAACAGCCACACGTGCATACAACCACTTCACAGGAGTACACCAGCAGCACAACACACAGGGCCCATTGACACAGTCCATGACAGCCAAACACCAGGAGGGAAGTACACACATATCCCCCTCACACCAGCAGCACACAACACCTGTGCCAAACACACGGAAGGCTGGCAATACTTGCCAGGCAATACACACACAAACAAACACACACCCTGTGTGTAGCCACAAACATCACACACACACACAGGGATGCCAGAACAAATGTCTGCATAAGAACAACTGACAAACACATAACCCAACAGAAACACACACAAAACCACAACAAAAACAGACATGCCCTGTGCAGCCAAACTGTGGCAAGGCAATGGGAGCACCAAAAACAACAGGAGAGCACTACCCAATCACTCAGGAACAATGCACAGACAACATACCACAACACACACAAGAAGTGCACCATCACAGAACAACACAGCCACATCAAACAAACAACAGATGCACATGCAAAGAAATCAAAGCAAACACTGCAGGACTTCAGGGAATGCACACCAGGTAATGACAAGGCAACATACACACAGCACTGCA
Source organism: Lissotriton helveticus (assembly GCF_964261635.1). Taxonomy (NCBI): domain Eukaryota; kingdom Metazoa; phylum Chordata; class Amphibia; order Caudata; family Salamandridae; genus Lissotriton; species Lissotriton helveticus. The sequence continues at coordinate 1,085,662,016 of NC_136067.1, read as the reverse complement.
CACACAACAAGCAGTGTGTGCTCACCAAGCATACCAGTCACACACAGACATGAGTGACACAACATCAACCCACACAACACAAATCAGGACAGCACAAAGACAACAGCACAGCACACCCAGGAAGTAAAGCAATACCACAGCCAACACACATACATCCAACACAATAACAACAGATGCACAAGTCTGGTATACAAAGGTGGAATCAACTTGACCAGAGGACTGGGCAGCACACGCAGCTGAACAGCAGATGAGCAACCATGACTGCCAAACAGCACAAGAACATCACAAGTGAACAATTGGGGAAATATCCTGAGTGGCACATTGCTCCTGGACAAAGAACTGCATCACAAAGCAAAGTGACACAAATGAAGTGATGAGGAGGCACACACATAGAAACCAAGGGGACAGCTGACATCTAAGTGAAGTGTACTGCAAGTCTGTCGTGGACATGGCAGGAGCGCACCATACACAAACAGAGTGAGTACAGACCCACAATGGGTAGGCATCTGAAGCACACATAGGGGATGGCATGACACCACACACAACATGCCATACTGACGCAAAAAGGCACCATGTGACAGCAATGCATGAGAAAACACAACCACAATGGCAGTGTGGAGCAGCAGGTCTGCACAGTGTACACAAACAGTATCAAGACACATGGATAATCAACAAAACACAACATTGATGTGCCAGTCACACACTCTGCATACTCACAAGTGACAAAAACAACAAGTAGGAGTCGGACAGAACTGCATGGACACACTGCACAGTGCACAACATACAACTCACACTTGTGCATACAACCACATCCACAGGGCCGAACAATCCAAACAACAGGCACCCAACTCCTGGGTGACACATGTGTAGTCGACAAGGCAGGGGCACACACACATCAACACTCCCTACAAAGTCACACTCTTCACACTGCACACTTCTTGACCACTCAAGAGCACACATCGAAGGTAGGCCATGGGACCAGGATGACTGGCAATCACAAGATGTCCACACATATACACTGCTGTGCACACATAAAGGAATAAAACACATACATGATGACACTGGCCAGCCTGCCTGCAAGCCTGTGGAGAGAATCACACTCTGTGCTGACAGTGTCCCCCAACCTGATATGTGAAGACTCTAGCCAACATTTACAAACCATGAACATGACAACTGCACACAGGTAAAATTGACATCATAGACACCAAAAGTATCAGTGTCATGAAGAACTGAAGTCCCTGTCACACCTGTAAAAAGAGAGTGAGCAAAGACATTGGCAATGTTGAAGTGGCACACAGAGCATGGGGCACAGTCAACCATTTACACACACTAAAATAACTTCAGTAAGGACACTGACGAAACAGACAACGGGAGTAACTGTTTTTATTCACATATTGCACATATAGGCACCAACAGTAGAGAAGAGCAAGGCACAAAATGCAGAGCATATCCATGAGAATCTGTACAGGCAAGGGCAAAACATCAAGGCCAGTGGTCAATCTAGGGTGCAGAGTGAGTACATGAGAATCTGCACAGGCAAGGGCAAAACAGCAAGGCCAGTGGCCAGTCCAGGGTGCAGAGTGCGTACAGAGAGGCAGCACAGGGAATAGTCCAACACAGCAAAGAGCAACAAGGCCAGTGTCCAGGGCAAAGTGCAGAGCGAGTACATGAGAGGCTGCACAGGCAAGGGCTAAACAGGAAAGCCAGTGTCCAGGGCAAAGTGCAGAGCGAGTACATGGGAGGCTGCACAGGGAATAGTCCAACACAGCAAAGAGCAACATGGCCAGTGTTCAGGGTAAAGTGCAGAGCGAGCACATGAGAGGGTGCACAGGCAAGGGCAAAACAGGAAGGCCAGTGTCCAGGGCAAAGTGCAGAGCGAGTACATGAGAGGCTGCACAGGGAATAGTCTGACACAGCAAAGAGCTTCAAGGCCAGTGTCCAGGGCACAGTGCAGAGCGAGTACATGAGAGGCTGTACAGACAAGGGCTAAACAGGAAGGCCAGTGTCCAGGGCAAAGTGCAGAGCGAGTACATGAGAGGCTGCACAGGGAATAGTCTGACACAGCAAAGAGCAACAAGGGTAGTGTCCAGGGCAAAGTGCAGAGCGAGTACATGAGAGGCTGCACAGGCAGGGGCTAAACAGGAAGGCCAGTGTCCAGGGCAAAGTGCAGAGCGAGTACATGAAGGCGGCACAGGCAAGGGCTAAACAGGAAGGCCAGTGTCCAGGGCAAAGTGCAGAGCGAGTACATGAGAGCCTGCACAGGCAAGGGCAAAACATGAAGGCCTGTGTCCAGGGCAAAGTACAGAGTGAGTACATGAGAGGCTCACAGGGAATGTGTGCGACTGTACCTCTACATGATCAGTAACACAATCAGGGGGTAACAATGGGCAGTACAGGCCCACCTGTGTGAGAGACAGGTATGTGTGGGTGACTACCACTCAGACTTGGCTGTCTGGCAGACTGGGAGCTGGCTGTGTGTTGGACACAGTAGGAGCACTTGACCGGGGAGAGATCGACCCAGCTGAGGTAGAGCTATCAGTGGCTTGGCAAGCCAGAGGGCTGCTTGGACCAGGTGGTGTAGTGGCACGTGAAGGTGGAGTCATGCTGACGAGAAACACAATGTGGCAGGGAGATTGTGGAGGGGTGCCTTTCCACTTCTTGGGGATTCTAAATGGCTTCCCTGTCTTGGGATTAATGGTAAGTGGTGTGGACACAACAGCCACACTCACCAACAAAGCTGCATCAGGTGCAGACACTGGCACTCCCTCTGGGGATGTGCTGGATCCAGCGGAACGCTTCGCCTGGCTTCGCCTTTGACCCTCCATCCCCTGTTTGCCAGATGTAACCCCTACAATGCCCTCCTTCCCCTGCTTCACTAGACTTTGAATGGGAGTCGAGGTGGTGGGTGAATCTGCCTGGGAGCCCTTCTTAGGTGTACCCTTGCCATGTACCACCTCCTCAGTGGGCACATAAACTGCATGTTGCTCTTTGCGAGATGCTTTAGGGACAGGAGAGTCCTTAACTGGGGATGCCTCTGAGGCATGTGAGCCTGAGGTCTGCTCCTTTGCTTTTTGGGCCTTGCTGTTGCCTGATGGGCTTTTGTCTTTGCGCTCTGGGGTGGCTTTGCTCATTTGTGGGGATGGTGTCTGCGGGCGGGGTCGCTTGGGTTGTTGCTGCTGTGTGCTGCGTGTGCTGTATTGGGACTTTGACATCTGTGGACCGTGGTCACTATAGTCAGACGTGGTCACAACCTGGGGGGTGGACAAAGGCCCCGGAGCTGGACTGGTAGTATGTTCCTGTTGAAGGGCAGGCGTCACTGTGGAGGACAAAGCCTGGACAGTACGGTGTAGCCCACCCATGTCTGAATGTATGCCTTCCATGAAAGCAAGTGGTACTTTGCATCTCAGACTGGGATTCCTCCTGCAGACTCCTGTCCCCCTCTGAGGCGCTGGTGACAGCTGTGTCACTGGGCTCCTGTGCAGCTGTTGTGCTAGTTTCACCCCTGTGGTATATAAATAAATAATACCGGATCTAGGTTTTACTAGGCATAGCAATAACAGATAGCTCAATAAATAAGAGTCAAGATTCGAGGTAGTAGGAGTTTTGCAGGTTTATTACAGCATAAAGGACAGGATCAGGACAACCTGCATAGGAATAGGATGGCAGGGCCCAGCAGCTGCTGGGGCTGGATCTGGGATGAGCGCGCTAACATTTAATAACAATACACGATCATATATACTAAAACAGTTGCATTACAATACATACGATAGGTGGAGCAGTGGGTGTGGTCAATAGCAGTCGCGAAAGATAAGGGTGAAAGTGGGTGTAACAGAGGCGTATACATAGACATGTGATGCAAACGTAACAGAATATGTCATAAATGGGGCGGAAACATGGAGGGGGCTACCTGAGGAGCCGGGACCTCTAACCTGATGGTGCGCGCAAACTGGCAATGACGTATTACTAGGAGAAGCTGGGGGCTTCGAACTCTGTGCTAGGAGCAGAGACTAAAGTCTGGAGAGTCAGGGCGACATGTACCTAAGCAGTATCTAGTATCTGATGTTTAGAGAACATGTTGATATGAACTAAGAGTCAGGAGGGGAGAGGCTAACGGACTCTAAGACTGGAGCATGCATTATTCTATATGTAGTGCGTGATGAAGAATATTAAATGACCATTAAACGCAGTATTTCTCTTACATGGAGACGTAAAGGCTAGACAATGACGGAAACTATTGATGCGATTCAGTAGCTTTAGGAATGCAGAGAAGGAGGACTGAACTGATAACTGGAATCATAACATACTCTTGGCAGACTCAGAGGCAGAGCCAGGCTGAGCCGGGCACTGCGAGGCAGGAAGTAAGTGAAGGGTCGAGGATACAGGTGGGGGCTGTATCGCTCCTCAGCGAGGCGTCAGGAGACAGGAGACAGGAGCTGAATCTGGTGTCCAGGCCCTTCTGAGGCCTAGAAACGGGGACTTTACAATGGAATAACGTGCACACTGAGAAACGTGGCAACGTAGCTTTACATGGGCCTGATATTCGTAGTATTCACGAGAACTGGAAACTGGCATACTAGAGGTGGACACAACTGTAATTGCGTCATTAATCGAACATGGGAAATAACATATGCATATTTAATCATGCACACATAACATATGATGGAGGACGCGTAGGGACACAGAACATGGCAAAATTTACTTTTCCACATTCCCTCCTTGTCACTACGTTTCCATCAGGAAACATCAATATTCATGATACCATCTATCATTTCATACAGTATCATTTGCTCGTCTCGAATTATCCTGGAACGGGATCTAGAACGAGGCTTGGGACTAGGAATACATGATGTAGCACAAATGCCACAAATCGCAGGGCCACATTGTATACAGAGGCAGCAGCTGAATATGATCGCTACTGCAATACCTAGAAAGGACAAGACTTTCCATCCCCAAGCGGAAATTATATCCCAGAACCAACCGGACCATGTCCAGGTGCCTGGATTTTGGTGTAACAGATGGGCAATTTTATGGAGTCTGGTTATAGCTGAATAAACAGACGGCGCGTTATTTGGAATGAAAATGCAGCAACTAGATCCGATGACTCTACAGGCCCCGCCCCTATCGGCCAGTATGACGTCAAGGACGAGACGATTCTGTAAAACGACAAATCTCATAGCAGATTGCTCTTCGGTTAAGTTACCTAGAGCAGAGGCAGTCTCATTGACTACAGCTTCAAGGGTTCTGGTTAACCTACGGATTAGCTTACTATTCTGGATAGGTCCTATAAAGAAAAAGAAACCTCTGTTGAAATCTGTATACTGTTCTAGGGCAGTTTCAGTATAATCGACAATTGGGGACTCGATCTCCCTTCTATGTCTAATGTGTACTAGATGTGTGTTTCTATGATAATCAGATGGGGCTAGGAAAACTGGTGGCAGTAGGAAGGCAATGTAACAGGTTCCCTCCCAATCGAGGGGCAGACGAACATATGCAGTTTGACCACAAATAAAATAAGAATGACGGGAAGCTTTAAAAATAGATCTCCCACTGTCACTGTACTTGACAATAGTAGTACAATCGCTATGTCCTACATGTACGGAACCATTATTTCGGACACATAATTCGCCTTTGACTGGTAGTACTGAAATAGCAGGTAAGTCTGGAGTAGTATCAGACTGAACATTCAGGACCATGAAATTCGAAGAATAATTACCTAAATTGTACACTTCATTTTCTAGATCTACCCCTGTTCTGTGGGGAAGACCTTGCTTGTCTGGAAAACATGTACTGTTAAGAAAAGACATATCTGTTGAGGATGACGTTAACGTGGACCATGCTCCACACGAACCATTATGCGAAAATGGATAAGGAAAGAGTGGCAGAACTCCCTTCGGTGTCTGGAAAGGGGGGAGTCGACCACACACCCAACAATTTGTGGCATTGCTGGTCTGGTGTGAATAATGTAACATGCGGATGAAAGAATTATTTCGCATAGCGAGGCGATAAGAGAGTTCATGAGGAGGCAGATCACTAAACGTGTGTTCTACTGTAACATTAGAAGACGTATTTACATGAGAAACTGGAAAATACAGATAAAATGCATAACTGGTGCAGGAAATCATAATGCTGAGAAATAATATGAAACATAGAAAAACGATACATCGGATTGAGTTTTGACTAACTCTCTCACTATGGGGGTCTATTTTATACATGTCAGAAACAGTCTAACCGTTTCACCTAGGGGAGGACTTAGACAATCAAACTGGCTGACTTATTTTACTAGACCGGAGTTTCAACTTATACTCCTGTTGCGGAGTTTTCTCTAACGGGGAGGGTGCAGTATCATTGTTCTTTGCGGGACAGTCCTTGAGAATAGTACTTTGGCAATCCTTCAAATCCTGGGAAATGTTCTTTGAGACGGGTTTCAGTCCATAAAATTTTTTACGTGCGAAAGGTGCACCCAGCCTTTGCGTCCCTCCAACTTCACGGCTGTACGGGTGGCGAGGAGGACCTGTCGGGGCTCCTTCCAGCGAGGCTCTAGCGGACTTGAGCGGTCAAAATTGCGAACCAAGACCATGGATCCTGGAACGATTTCATGCGGTGCCACCTCGGTATTGTCTGGAAATGCGGCGGCAACCTGTGAACGACAAGAGTTGAGGGCAGACATCAAGGAAGCTAGGTAATCTGTCAGCATATTACTTGAAACATCGGTAATACTTCGGGGTCTAGGAGTACCCCACATGTTAGGGGGGCGGCCGAAAACGACCTCATACGGGGACAGACCTGATCTGGAATGTGCGACCATGCGCATATAGAACAAAGCGACTGGCAGAGCTACTAGCCAGTCTATACCTTTCTCTTGACAAACTTTGGCAATGCGGATTTTCAGGGTCTGGTTATGTCTCTCTACGAGACCTGCTGCTTCAGGATGGCGTACACAATGGAACTTCCACTGGTACCCTAACAAAAGGGAAACATGCTTCATTAACTCTGAGGAGAATGGCTGGCCGTTATCAGAATATACGACCCTAGGGAGTCCATAACGGGGGAAGAACTCACGAACCAACTGCTTGGCAGTGGTCGCGGCTGTGTAATCTGGAACTGGATATGCTTCTGTCCATCTGGACAAAGCGCATACAACTACAAGGACATACTTGAAACCTCGACATCGCTCCATCTGAATATAATCCATCTGGAGGACTTCAAAAGGGTGGTCAGGAGGTTGGAATCCACCTTGTTCCACCGGGACACTTTTACCTGGATTAAACTGACAACATATCATACAGGTACGGACTTTCTGCTTGGCTGCAGCTCGTAAATGCTTGTTGAACCAAATATTCTGGATACTGTCTAACATAGCTTTTTCTCCTAAATGTGCTGGACTATGTGCGGTATTAATAATGACTTGAACCATAGAGTCGGGGAGAAACCATGTGGCTTTTCCCTTCGTCACCCATCCCTGATCTGTCTGTACCCCTCCTTGTTCAGACCATTTCTTGATTTCTTCGGGAGTAGCATGTAACTGGATATCTATGACATCTTGAGTAGGGTCTTTAACTGTCATACATGTAGTCGGATCTGGAGTGTGTGTCGGTGTCTTATTTACTGGAATGTCTGGTGTCTGAGCTGTAAGCTTGGCTGTGCGATCTGCTAGATCATTACCTTGGGAAATGGTGTCAGTAACTTTCGTATGTGCTTTGCATTTCATGATAGCAATGGACGACGGTAAATGTATGGCATCTAACAGAGCTTGAATAAGGAGACCATGCTGAATCTTGGTACCATGAGAAGTCATGAAACCTCTCTCTTGCCAGAGCACTCCAAAGTCGTGTACGACTCCAAATGCGTAGCGTGAATCTGTGTAAACATTAACTTTCCGGTTCTTAGCGTGTATGCAGGCTTGAGTCAGAGCAACTAGCTCTGCTGCGTGAGCGGACATGGTGTCAATACGGTATGTCTCGATAACTTCAGTATCAGTAGTCACTGCATACGCGGCGACTAGTTCTCCTGTACTTGTTCTCATACATGAACCATCCACATAAAGTGTCAGGTCGGGATCTGGAAATGGAATATCTGTCAAATCTTGTCTTGGCTTTGTCATGATGTTAACTACTTCCACACAGTCATGTGTGGCAGGGTTTGGATTAACTGACGGTAACAGTGTAGCAGGATTCAAAACGTTGCAGCGTCTGATTTCTATGTGTGGCTGGAACAGTGTCAATTCATAACCTGTTAAACGTGCAATTGTCAAGTGCTGAGTTTGTGTTCGGTTTAAAAGAACTTCCACGGAGTGTGGAACTTGTACTGTCAGGGAGTGTCCTAATACTATGGAATCACTTTGTCTGATAGCTAGTGCTGTGGCTGCAACTGACTTGAGGCACGCAGGCAGAGCCTGGGCTACAGGATCTAATGTGCTCGAAAAATAAGCACATGGCTTGTATTGTCCTGCTTGATCTTGTGTGAGAACAGATAATGCTGTACCTTCGCGTTCAGTGACGAAAAGTGTAAAAGACTTACTGTAATTCGGTGTAGCTAGAACTGGAGCTTGACATAGGGCTTTCTTTAACTCATTGAAACTGAGTGTATGTTCAGATGTCCAAGGGAGGACAGTCGATACGGCTGCCTCCTGTGTCGTTAACTGTATCAGTGGCTTGGCTAGAAATGCATACTGAGGAATCCATTGTCGGCAGTAAGAAGTGAGGCCAATAAAAGCACGTACCTCCTTCTGGGTCTTGGGCTGAGGAAGACTCGCTATTAATTGCATACGGTCAGGTGTCAACTGCCTACCCCTCTTGGACAGTAAGTGTCCTAAGTAGACCACTTGCTGGACACAGAATTGAAGCTTCGAAGGGGACACCTTGTGTCCCATCTCGGCTAGGAAATACAGAACTGTGAGTGATGCTCGCTCGCAAGCACGTTCAGAACGGGCTGTGATCAGGAGATCATCGACATACTGGAGCAGGGCAGTGTCAGTTGGCATGTGAATGTTGTCTAGTTGTCTCTTAAGTGCTTGACTGTAAATACTAGGACTTTCTGTGAAACCTTGAGGAGCTCGTGTGAACATATAGCTCCTTCCATTTAAACAAAATCCGAAAAGGAACTGGCTGTCTGGATGAATGGGAACACTGAAAAACGCGTTCTTGAGGTCAATTACAGTAAAGAACGTGGCTTCGGAATCGATGGCTGTCAATAGGGAAGAGATGTCTGGGACAACTGGGTACTGAGGAATAATACATTTATTAAGCTCTCGTAGGTCAATCACTAATCGATATACTGGGGGTGCATTTGGATCAGTACGTTTCATGACTGGAATGATCGGAGAATTGCATACATTGGAGTCAGTTTCTACAACCACTCCTTGAGCGATGAGCTCGTCAATAATTTTGGATAAGGCTGCTACAGCCTCAGGTGGCAATCTGTACTGTCTGATTCGTGGTAACACTACACCTGGCTTGAGAGTCACACGATGGGGTGTGATTTGCATATAACCAACATCAGTTGGACCTTGCGCCCATAGATGCTGCGGGACATTGGACAATCTGGGATCAAAATCTCGTAATACATAGTGACCCTTAAAGTCACGCAGGAACAATCGTATTCCCTCTGGGGAACAGCATATAACTGCACCTAACTCTTTCAGTGTTTTAATACCTAATAGATTTTCTGGACATGACTTAGTAAGTAACAGATCAGTAGTGCGGGACAATGGACCTACTTCTAGAGTAACTGGCTTTGATATCTCATTTACGATAGGTTTTCCTGAAAATCCAAGGGAAACATTTCTTGAGCCTGAGAGCGGAGCCCCTGGAACTTCGGCGTGGCTAATTGTGGTCCTACTTGCCCCTGTATCAATCAAAAACTTTCTGTCTTTCCCTAATACTTGACTGTGAACATAGGGACCTTCTTGATCTACAGGTATCTCGATGAGAGGCAAGCCTACCTCCCTCTCTAGGCTGTTTCATGAATATGGCTGATACTCTGGATACTCGGACTGTGCATACTGGTACATCTGCTGTGTAACATGCTGTGTTGCAGCGATAGGCTGCGGAGCTGTAACTGTCTGTGGTGCATTCTGTGGCTGAGGAATCTGTGAAACTTGTTCTTGTCTAGGCGGACGTGGTCTTTCTTTAGTCTTACCAGTAGCTATGTTGTGTTTCAGAACTGCACACTCGTTTATAAAATGACCAGGCTGTTTACAATAATTGCAGTTCCCTTTAACGGGAGCTGCGGGATGACTGGCTTGATTTGGACCCCTCTTCTGACTGTCTTGAGGAACAGATTGTGCAACTAGTACTTTCATTTTCGTGTCTTTCATACGTTTTCTCTCGTGTTCTTGCTCTTCTCTAATTCTATTCTGGTGGTATTGGAGCATCTGTAACATCTGGGACGGGGTATTAGCTTGCCAGGTACTTTCGACTTTCAAAACTCGATTTTTAATTTGTGGGCTTGAATTCTCGACTAATTTAGTAACAAAAAGATGAGGGTATGACTCACTACTTGTCTTGAGGCCACTGTTGATGCTAAAACATTTCTCGAATCTGGAATAATAATCACTAATATCTTCGTCTTGTTTCTGTTTACAGGCTGAAATTGCATCCCAGTCTTCCTTTCTCGTTGTTAACAATCTGGGTAAAACTTGAATCAATAATTCAGGTAATTCTTTACATTTCGCTCCAAGACCGGTACCTGGTACTCGTGCCTTATCTTCAGCTTCTAGAACTGCCCAATCGATCTTTTTCTCTCCCACCTCCCATTCTTTTTCCTTGAGCTTTTCATACACCCCTGCGGGCAACAGAACCTTTAACATTTTAATTATATCTGGATACGTGTATTCTCCCATACGGAGCATGTCTTTTAATTCACGATGGAACCCTGCTGGATCTTTATCATGACAGGGGATTAATTTTTTCATCTCTAGGAGTTCCATCTTTGTAATCGGAGTGTAAACAAACACTCGTTCTAGTTCGCCACCCGTTCCTCTAACTGGGTGGACTTCTCGTAACAGATTCTGTCTGTCTATGTAAAAGGGTTTACTTTCTGGGGGTGAGGCATGAACAAAATGCGGGTTCAAGAACATACTATATTTGTGGCGCTGTTCTAGAATGACACTAATTAAATCGGTACCTAAACCTTTCCATCTATACTGGAGTAACTCGTTCAGGATATCATGTAACGGGCCTGGATCAGAGTGCTGACCCTCATACAATATAATGAGGTGCTGAATCATATACATACCCGCCAGTCGTTGCTCGGCTGGGGGCATTTTCAGAAACATTTGTGCCACTATTTCGTCTGGAAAAGTGGTAGAATCAGTAGTCCATCGGACTGCTGATCGGACCAGTTCTTGTTCATGCATAGTACTTAACTCACTATAACCGATTCGTGATTTCAGAATGTGATCGGTAGCTTGAAACACTTGTTCTAGAGAACCTTGTTCTGGTGCTGGATGATGGAAAGTTGACTTGTGTTCTAGGCGTAAATGGCGATCTGGAAATCTAGATTTTCCTACATACGCTATTCTGTCGGGATTCTCGTCCTCTACCTCTTCTGTAGAAGAGTCATTTTCTTTCTCGCTTACTTGTGCTGCTTTACGTTGATCGTGTAACCTTATTATTTCTTTACGGATTTTCTTGTACATACTTTCCATAGCACTGATGGTCCTGTGCTTACCCTCGGCTATATTATCACTCCACTTTGTCAGGGTTCTCATTTCGGCTTGATCTTTGGTCGGATAATCTTGTTCCCTTATTAGACAATTAATCAAAAACTTTAATAGCATGAGCTGGACTTCAGCTTTTCTTTGGCACATGACATCACTAATACTTTCTGGATCATTCCCTGTACGGATGAAACGATATATTCTGTCTAGATCTTCTTTCATATCTGGTAGGGTGACTAGATACTCGGTCACCTTTCTTACACGTAATGAATATAAAACCATATTATCCTCGCCTGGGACTGGATCATAGCCGCATTCATTAAGGGCTTTTCTTATTTCTGCTACAGACTGATGTCTGGGCGTACGCTGTGACGCTTGTGCATGTAATTCGGCTGACGTTAAACGCTTATGTGGCGGCGGGGTTTGAGGAGTACCTCCTCCTGCGGCCCCTAAACTAGAATCGTCGACTGATCCTCTTCGTACTAGTGTGGCAGGAAATTGAAATGCGGGCTGAACTGGTATGGCGGGCTGGACCGGGGGGACCGTAACAGGTACTGCAAGTGGTACCCCGGTGTCTGGAGGAACGGGAAGTGCCTGATTTACAGGGACTGGCGGAGCGCGAACAGGATTTGCATATTCTGGGACTGTGTCGTCCAAATAGGACGAAATAAAAATATCAGCTGCGGTCGGTTTGTGACGTAGCTTGGTCGGAACTAATGGTGGCGGGAAATTACTGGATGCCTCTGGGGTCGCTTTTGGCAGGCCCTCGGCAAGAAGAGGATACATACCCTTATTAAGAGCATGCCTCTGTCTGTCTGACTGTTCGGTTTTAACTCGTTCACCAATCTCGATTAATTCCCTTTCTTGGGCTCGTTCCAAGGATTCTCTACTTAATTCTGACTTTCTGATTTCTTTTTCGGTTCTTTTATGAGCTTCTTTGCGCCATAACTCGATGGCATCTTTCTGTGACTGTCTGGCTTTCTTTTTCCATAATGCTTCTTCTACTCGCATGATGCACTCGGCATCCCATGTACCCGATACGGGCCATCTATACTTTTCTTCTAACTGTTTGGTATACTCTACCCATAAATCTAGATATAATATGGCACTTATGCCATGCTTCTGATACATAAAATGACCTGGACTGTCCCTAGGCGGAACTGGAACTGCTGCTTCCAGCAGACCCTTTCTAGTTCTTAACTGACGTAACTTTGAAAAGAGCGGCATGACTGAACTATAACCTGGACACAATACAATACACAATGAACACGATACTTATTCCCCATTCATACCACGACATTAAAATACATGAAGAACATTTAAAATAACAGTTCGAACAGAATACTACCTGGAATACGGAACACAGAATACATGAATTTTCTCGAGAACAGAACTGACTGGAACAGAAACTAGATGCACTGCTGAAACAGTACGAAACTTACCGGTCTCATACAGAGACACGTCAGGACCCGTATCCACCGAAGTGGACACTTCGTTTGTGGGTCTGTGTACCACCAACCCACGGACCAGAGTCAATTAAATTGACCCTGTCTAGATACTACCCCAGTGATGGTACTCACCGGGCAGTAAGAACGGAAGGCCTCGGACTGGACTGGACTGCTTCGACGCCGGACGGACGAACTTCGGACTTCTGTTACGGGTGGGCCTCCGGATACCTCGGACCTTGGACTCTCGGCTTGGGCTCTGGTCGGGACTCGCCGCGTTCCTCCACCGCCTCGCCTGGATGCTGGACCGCCTCCTCCGTCTCCTCCGTGGGCCTGAGGGATACTTGAAGCAGAAATATCTGCACGTGCACGGTATGGTTCCGTCACGGCTGCAGAGGGTCAGGGGGCCGGCGTGGCTTCACCGGCGCGTGGGGAAAGGGCAAGTCCCTGTTCGGGCGCCATTATGTGGTATATAAATAAATAATACCGGATCTAGGTTTTACTAGGCATAGCAATAACAGATAGCTCAATAAATAAGAGTCAAGATTCGAGGTAGTAGGAGTTTTGCAGGTTTATTACAGCATAAAGGACAGGAACAGGACAACCTGCATAGGAATAGGATGGCAGGGCCCAGCAGCTGCTGGGGCTGGATCTGGGATGAGCGCGCTAACATTTAATAACAATACACGATCATATATACTAAAACAGTTGCATTACAATACATACGATAGGTGGAGCAGTGTGTGTGGTCAATAGCAGTCGCGAAAGATAAGGGTGAAAGTGGGTGTAACAGAGGCGTATACATAGACATGTGATGCAAACGTAACAGAATATGTCATAAATGGGGCGGAAACATGGAGGGGGCTACCTGAGGAGCCGGGACCTCTAACCTGATGGTGCGCGCAAACTGGCAATGACGTATTACTAGGAGAAGCTGGGGGCTTCGAACTCTGTGCTAGGAGCAGAGACTAAAGTCTGGAGAGTCAGGGCGACATGTACCTAAGCAGTATCTAGTATCTGATGTTTAGAGAACATGTTGATATGAACTAAGAGTCAGGAGGGGAGAGGCTAACGGACTCTAAGACTGGAGCATGCATTATTCTATATGTAGTGCGTGATGAAGAATATTAAATGACCATTAAACGCAGTATTTCTCTTACATGGAGACGTAAAGGCTAGACAATGACGGAAACTATTGATGCGATTCAGTAGCTTTAGGAATGCAGAGAAGGAGGACTGAACTGATAACTGGAATCATAACATACTCTTGGCAGACTCAGAGGCAGAGCCAGGCTGAGCCGGGCACTGCGAGGCAGGAAGTAAGTGAAGGGTCGAGGATACAGGTGGGGGCTGTATCGCTCCTCAGCGAGGCGTCAGGAGACAGGAGACAGGAGCTGAATCTGGTGTCCAGGCCCTTCTGAGGCCTAGAAACGGGGACTTTACAATGGAATAACGTGCACACTGAGAAACGTGGCAACGTAGCTTTACATGGGCCTGATATTCGTAGTATTCACGAGAACTGGAAACTGGCATACTAGAGGTGGACACAACTGTAATTGCGTCATTAATCGAACATGGGAAATAACATATGCATATTTAATCATGCACACATAACATATGATGTTGCCACTGACAAATCGGGATGTCAGGGATGGAACAGGAGGGGACAGCACAGACACAGACTACAACATGACAGTCCACAATGGAGAAGAGCCCATGCCAACAACCATGTTGTACTTTAGGGCCCAGAGACTGGTGCACATTGTTGGCAGATGTCTTGGCCTCAACAATCTGGGTGCATGCAATGGACTTATTGATGAAGTCACACTCAGATTGGGAACACTGCTGTTCCCTCCCAATGTGATTCCCCAGACTAACCCAATGCTGAAGAAACCTGAAGAGCACAACTCAGACTGCAATGGAAATTCACAGCATGGAAAATTACCGTCGTAAGTACAGGTAGGGCAAATGCATGACACTGGTACCCAGCCCAGCAGCCACTTACATGCCACTTCATCATACCACCAACATCACATAGGTCAGAACAGGCACTGGCTCTGTACACATGCAGCCACTCTCAGCCAAAGTCACCCTCCCCAAATACTCACCCCAGCCTTTCTGCTGATGCTCCTTCAAATGTGCATCCAGCTCAGGGTGAGTCACTGGCAAGATGTGGTCCATTAGTGGTGTCATGCTGCACCATGCCAATGCCCATTGCGAGGAAGCAGCCCCAAGGTCATCTCTGCCACGTTCTTTGCCAGCCGGCTGATGTCGTCCCACCTCTTGTGGCAGTGGGTGCGCCATCGGTTAGAGACCCCCAGAACTCGCACCTTAGCTGCAATGGCCCTCCACACGGCCTTACGCTGGTGTACCTTGAGCTGCAGGCATGGGAGACAAGAGGGGGAAATGATCAGTGACACAGTGTTATGTACCGACATCTATCAGTATAGCAGCAAGATACAAACTCATTACAAATTCAACGATATGTCCATCAGAGACTAGGGTATATCTCACATGGGACGTCTGCATGGGATAAGCTGATGTGATTGCATGCAGTTGTGAGAGGAAACACAGTCCCTGCACATCTCACACACATGCAGGATGCCAGCACTGAAACCCCTATGTGGCCTGCACACATCTCCAGTCCATTGTTTGGTAGAGCAACACATACATCACATATCAACCTGTGTCGGGGTTGGACTCACTGTGTCCAAGACTGCACAGCACTCAATGTCCCTGCCCTGTGAATCGATAACTATGTCATCGGTGTCGCATTGAGGGACATGGACTCACAAACAGAAATTCCTCAACACAAGGCCGGTAGTGTGCAATCTACAGGGCTGAGATGGCGCATAGCTGGAGTGCAATGAGAAATAACTTAGGAAATACACAGTAAGTGAAGTGATGTGTCCTTGTCTTTGTGGGCGGGCACTGTGCTGACCATATGGGCTCACACTGAGATGGACAACAGGGGCACACACAGCCATTCAGTCAAGCAATCACTGTCCTGACTCCTGCATGACCAACCTACTGCGTCACTGTATGACTGTCAACGCAACACAGTTCACTCATACCTACAACTGCAGGCAGGGTAACCTGTGACATTGGGACACACACCTTCCCCCTGGAGACAACATGTTTGTCAGTGCATGATAGAACCCCACACCCTCAGGCAAATAATGTATCAGTCCAACTACATGTGTGACCCCCTGCCCTACACCTCCTCTTTTGAGGATTTACCACGACGTTTTGGGGCACCATACAGCCTTGGGTACTGTGTGAGCACCTCGTCCACCAGGACCTCAAGCTCCTCGCTTGTGAATGGACTGGCACGGATCTGTCATTGCCTTCACTGTGGACATGGAACAACTGTGGTGAAATTGGGTGGTGAGGAGTCTCAGGCAGCAGTCCCTGGAGGGAACAGCAGATGAGGGGTTTCGGGCAGCAGTCCCTGGATGCAGCAGCAGATGAGGGGTCTTAGGCAGCAGTCCCTGGAGGCAGCACAGCAGCAGATGAGGGGTCTCAGGCAGCAGTCCCTGAAGGCAGCAGCAGCAGGTCAGGGGTCTCAGGCAGCAGTCTCTGGAGGCAGCAGCAGCAGGTCAGGGGTCTCTGACAGCAGGCTTTGGGAGCAGTGGAACTGTGAGGCTCCCTCCCACACATATATAGCCCCCGGGCTTGTTTCAAAGGTGCCAAGCTGCAGCAATTGGTGGTCCATGTCTGCCTCTTTCAAAAGCATCCAATGACCGCCTCCACCGGGGCGGAGCATGCCTACCGCGATGTTCAAAATTGCATCATGCCACCACAATCATCGTTTCCATTGGCTCTAGGGCATGCTCCTTGGCGGTGACACACCGCTGGAGTCAGGCGGTAGCTACCGTGATTTGGGTGTCATACAATCACGAGGCACCGTGATTTGGGTGGCGAAGCATGCCAACCGCCATTTGGGCATGTCTCCATGCCAATGACTACCGCACCTGTGTGAATGGGGGGTGCTGGTGACACAACTCTGGGGCCAGGCGGTAGCTACCGTGATTTGGGTGTCATACAATCACGAGGCACCGTGATTTGGGTGGCGAAGCATGCCAACCGCCATTTGGGCATGTCTCCATGCCAATGACTACCGCACCTGTGTGAATGGAGGGTGCTGGTGACACACCGCTGGGGCCAGGCGATAGCAACAGCGATTTTGGTACCATATAATCACATGAAGCACCGCGATTTGGGTGGCGGAGCATGCCAACCGCCATTTGGGCATGTCTCCATGCCAATGACTACCGCACCTGTGTGAATGGGGGGTGCTGGTGACACACCGCTGGGGCAGGTGATAGCAACAGCGATTTGTGTACCATATAATCACATGAAGCACCGCGATTTGGGTGGCGGAGCATGCCAACCGCCATTTGGGCATGTCTCCATGCCAATGAGTACCGCACCTGTGTGAAAGGTGGGTGCTGTTGACACACCGCTGGGGCCAGTAGTTACCGCGATTTGGCTGCCATACAATGGCAATGGCCATCTGGCACACATCAACAGTGCACACTGGTAACATAGTCAATGGCACATCATTGTGCACATAATGCCAATGTTCCATTGACTACACATGCCATGTTTGTGTATGTGTGTCGTAGATTGGCCTGTACTCCCTCACATGTCACTTATGAATTTGTTGGTCGATGAGGTAGGACAGTGTTGTAGTGGACTCTACAATGTGTACACATGTCAGTGTGTTGAGGTGCAGTGATAATCACAGCAAGGTTCATCTCACTGTATGATGTAGTTTCTTGCATGGCCTCTTATGTCTGCTCATACACACAATTGTCATTCCTGCGCCAACTGTGGTCATTGTCTTGTGGATGTGTGCCAGGTTGAAATGATGCATTACGGTGTGACAGGTACAGCAGCGAAGTATGAGACAGTGGTGTTGATTTCTTACACATTTGCTGGATCACATGCTCACAGGCATGCACATGTGAAAAGTGGCCATATCACTATGTGCATTCACTT
Source organism: Lissotriton helveticus (assembly GCF_964261635.1). Taxonomy (NCBI): domain Eukaryota; kingdom Metazoa; phylum Chordata; class Amphibia; order Caudata; family Salamandridae; genus Lissotriton; species Lissotriton helveticus. The sequence continues at coordinate 1,085,643,908 of NC_136067.1, read as the reverse complement.
TGAACTATGTGGTGTTTGAGGTACTTGCGTATTGTAATTCGAGAGGTGTGCCCTTTGTGAAGCTGAACGCGTCCCTACATGTAAGCTGGTGTTTCCCTCAATTATTATTTCAGTCATTGTTGTCGCTGTGTCATCCAGAATGTGATATGCTGTGCCCATCCCATGATGGATTTCATCTCAACTAGTAGGAGGCCAAATCTACTTCGTCACTTGACAGTGCTGGAGGACATGGAGGATGTGGCGATCATCCGGAAATTCCATTTGGATAGAGCCAACCTAAAAAACCTTTGTGATATGTTGGAGCCCCACCTGCAGCCTCGCCAGACATATCCAACAGCTTTCACCCCAACTTATAAGGTGATGGCAGCCCTGCATTTTTGTGCCACTGGATCGTTCTATGAGACAGTGGCCAGCACTGGTGGGATGTCGCAACAGATGTTCAGCATGGTGCTGCCTGATTTTCTGTCCGCCATGATGATATACAAGAGCAGATATATCCATTTCTCCAGGGGCGCTGAATTGCCAGCTGTGAAGGGAGACTTCTATCCCCTTGGGCACATCCCCCATGTTGTTGGTGCCATTGATTGAACACATGTAGGTCTTGTGCCACCACAGGCAAGTGAGCACATTTACAGGAATTGCAAACATTACCACTCCATAAATGTGCAAGTGGTGTGCCTGGTAGATATGATCATCTCCCACATGTGTGCCAGATTCCCAGGCACTGGAATGCCAGAAACCGGTCCTCGGAAGCTTGTTTCCGGTCCAGGGAAGGCATGGCTTGGCAGTTCGGGCTGGACTGTTCCCATGAGGCACAGGGTCAGACTGATTTGCATATAGCCATGTCTGAACTGGGGTGGCAGAGTGGGCTAAAGAACGGTGATGGATCAAACCCAGATCTTTTGACTGGGTGTGAGTGTTTGATTGGTTCAGATGCTCCGTCCATCACCACCGCCTTTTGTACAGATTCCCAGGCTCAGCCCATGACTCCTACATCCGGCGGAACAGCACTGTGCCCCAGCTGATGGCTAATCTGCTTCCCGAGCATGCATGGATTGTGGGTGAGTATGACTAGTCGTATGGCTTGATGGGGGTGTGACTTGCTGGCCTCTGCCTCTGCGACATTGCAATGTCGATTTGTCATACCTAGGTGACTCTGCATATCCCAACCGTCCCTGGTTGCTGAGCCCACTGCAGAATGCCAGGATCCCGGCTGAACTCCGCTACAATGAGGCTCTTGGGAGGACATGTGTGGTGGAGCGTACCTTTGGTCTGCTGAAGTCACGTTTCCGCTGCCTGGACAAGACCGAGGTGTACTGGCATACTGGCATACTCGCCCAGAAAGGTGTGTCAGATCGTAGTGGCATGCTGCATGCTCCACAACCTAACCATTCGAAAGGAGATTCCCCTGCTCCTGGATGATGATGAGGACCCAAGGCCCCCTGCCTGCACACCAACCTGAGTCCAGTGATGCGGACAGCGGAGAGGAAGAAAGTGGTGACATGCATCAACAGCTTATCACCCGCTACTAAACTTGAAGGTGGGTGACAATGTACAACATACCCATTGTCTGATGATATTGCTGTTGTCGTGAAGGGGTATGTGAAAATTGTAACAACAGCCAGTTGTAGACTCAGCAGTGGGTGGCAATGTTTCTGGGACCTGTCATTTTCAAACGTATATGGGACATGTATGTTGACACTTGTTGCCCATTGTGATGTCTGCATGTTGGACTATGTAGATGGTAGGTGTTGTGTGATGTCTGTGATGCCACACCCACACCAGTGAGTGTTGTTCTGTTGTGTTTTCCTAGGTGCCTTAGACGTATCCTTGCCTACATACAGTACATACTCCTGATACATTATGGACATGTTGAAGACTATACATCCTGCAATAAAGACGGAGCGGACACGACATCATGTGTGCAAGGTTTTTTATTTTCAATGTTGACATGTGATGGGGGTGTACATTTCCATTGAGGTGATGGTGGAGCAATGAGTTGACAGTCATGCTAAATGAGATAGTAGAGTGGTGACCACATTGATGTGGTCACCCAGTCCAACATACAGATGCCATTCACAAGGCAGTGTGGGGAAGGACAGTCCAAATGGTGAATGCATTGGTGAAGAGGGTTGCCATCAGGGCTGGCTTTGTGACTGGCGTTTTGCAGGTACTTTGCCTCCAGATACTCCCAGGATCTTCTTAGGACGGCCCCTTGGTCGCTTGGCAGGGGGGGGGGGGCCCTGCTGCATGGCCAGTGGCGTCTGAGGACTCACCCCTCTCTGTGGCCGCAGGGGAGGATGGTGAACTGTCATCCTGCAGCCCACCAGAGGGAGGTGGAGGTGTTGTTTGTGGCACAGGCCTGTCCCTCAGTAGGGCCACTTGCTGGCCCATGAGGTCCACCATTTGTCCAATGCGGGTGTCGATGGACCTCATCAGCAGGATGAGCTCGCATAACTGGTCATCGGACCGGCCCGTTTGTCCCTGGGCCTGTTCATATGCGCCAAGTACTCTGGTGATGTGTTCCAGGGATTGGGTCCCAGCCTCCTGGTGTCTGTGGGTGACCCTGGCCCTCCCACCTACCCTGCTGCCACGGACCTGTTGCCTCACCACTGTGGGCACCCACAACCTCTCCCTGCCGTCCTCAGTCGGTGGTGTGGGGTGGTCATCCTCTGGGACAGGGAGCGTGTTGCAGGTGGCACTGGTGGTGGTGGTGGTGGTAGATGCACAGGCTGTAACAGCAGGGGTCTGCAGTGAAGTTGTTATTGCAGCAGATGTGGTGGGGGAGTATGGGGTCCTGGGACCTGTTGCTCCCTGGCATACCAGATGGGCCGGCATCGAGCTCATCGTCCAGAGAATCCTGGGAGTCAACATCCGAGAGTCCATGTACCGGGGGGAGACTGGATCTGCAGGGTGCTGGTGTTGTCCTCTGCAGTGAGTTCTTGGTCACTTGTGGATTAGATGTGAAATGGTCATTGAAGTGCACCCTGAAAGCTTTGTGTTAGCTGTGTGTCACCCACTGTTTTTCACTACACAAGTGACTGATCATCACATTGTTTGCTATGTGCACTACTGTGCCTCCTGACATGATGAAGTTGTACATGCATTACTTGTCCATGGTCTGAGGTGTCAATGCATACCATGCGTCCCGTGCATAATTTATGATTGCAGGGACCTGTTGCCATCAAGGGATGGGCACAACATGTTTTTCATTGAGGACTGTTTGTAGATGTTTCAGGCCTGTCTGACGTCACATCTGGCCATGGACTGACCATTGTCATCTCCAGCATACATTTGTCCTGTCATGTGCATTTCTTGATTCATACCACCACAATGCTTTGTAAAATTTGGAATGGTCCTTGTTGCTCTGGCCCCATGGTGATGCACATGTCAATCGCTGCTGTGCATGATTGTGACCAGACCTTACTCTACATGTGCATTGGTTTGTCACACTTTGGTAGCTGTGACAGTTTCCGTAGCTTACCTGTGTGCACAGTGGCAATGGGGTTGATGTCCATATTAGTGCAATGAGAGGGAACCATATTGGTTGTGACAAATGTGTGGGTGCACGTACTGGCTACCTACCTGTTATGTGCTAACATTTGGCTTTGTAATGAGACACATCTGTGTGTGCGTGGTGTAGGCTTACATCCTGCTCAGTGGTGTAATGAGACAGAATGATATCTCTACCTACCTGTTAGTTTGTTTGTTGTACTGCAATGACTTCCGTCAGTTACTGGGTGGGGGTGGAGGTCTCATTCTTGCTGATGCTGTGGGACAGGGGTCATGGTGGGAGTAGAAGTGCAGTCCTCCCACCCACAAACGGCCCTCCCAGGGAAGATGGCTACCTACCTGTGAGTTTGCTGTGGGTAATGTAATAGGCTGACACATGTTTGTGGGTGGGGTGGGGGAGGGCTCCATCTTGCTGCTGCTGTGGGACAGGGTGCATGGTGGGCGTAATAGTACAGGCCTCCTACCCCCAAACAGCCCTCCCAGGGAAGATGGCTACCTATCTGTTAGTTGGTTTGGTGTACTGCAATGGCTTCCAAGTGCCTCTGGGTGGGGTGGGGGGATGGCTTCATCTTGCTGATGCTGTGGGACTCTGTCCATCACCACCCCTTGTTGTAAATAATTTTGTCCACCCTAAGCGTGGAAGGGTATACTCAGATGTGAGTCCCTTGCTCATTGCACCATCAGGATTCAAGCAAGTCGGGCCGAAGACGCCTGAAATGGCAGAAACCGGTCCCCGGAAGCTTGTTTCCTTCCCAGTGTAAGAATTGGCTGTTGTAGTCTGGTCTGCCCTGTTCCCATGATGCACTGGGCCAGGGACAGACTAATTTGCATACAGCCGGGTTCTGAAACTGGGATGGTGCAATGAGCTAAAAAACGGTGTTGGATCTAGCCCTGATCTCTTGACTGGGTGAGAGTACTCTGCTTAATTCAGAGACTCTGTCCATCACCACCCCTTGTTGTAAATAATTTTGTCCACCCTAAGCGTGGAAGGGTATACTCAGATGTGAGTCCCTTGCTCATTGCACCATCAGGATTCAAGCAAGCCGGGCCGAAGACGCCTGAAATGGCAGAAACCGGTCCCCGGAAGCTTGTTTCCTTCCCAGTGTAAGAATTGGCTGTTGTAGTCTGGTCTGCCCTGTTCCCATGATGCACTGGGCCAGGGACAGACTAATTTGCATACAGCCGGGTTCTGAAACTGGGATGGTGCAATGAGCTAAAAAACGGTGTTGGATCTAGCCCTGATCTCTTGACTGGGTGAGAGTACTCTGCTTAATTCAGAGACTCTGTCCATCACCACCCCTTGTTGTAAATAATGCTGTGGGACAGGGGGCATGGTGGGAGTAGTGGTACAGGCCTCCCACCCCCAAACAGCCCTCCCAGGGAAGATGGCTACCTACCTGTTAGGTGAAGGTGAACAATGCAATGGCTTCCAAGTGCTTCTGGGTGGGGTGGGGGAGGGCTCCATCTTGATGATGCTGTGGAACAGGGGGCATGGTGGGAGTAGTAGTGCAGGCCTCACACCCCCAAACAGCCTAACAAGGGAAGATGGTAACCTACCTGTTAAGTGAAGGTGAGCAATGCAATGGCTTTCAAGTGCTTCTAGGTGGGATAGGGGAGGGCTCCATCTTGATGATGCTGTGGGACAGGGGGCATGATGGGAGTAGTGGTGCAGGCCTCACACCCCCAAACAGCCCTCCAGGGAAGATGGCTACCTATCTGTTAGTTCGTTTGGTGTACTGCAATGGCTTCCAAGTGCTTCTGGGTGGGGTGGGTGGAGGGCTCTATCTTGCTGATGCTGTGGGACAGGGGGCATGGTGGGAGTAGTGGTGCTGGCTGCCTGTACACATGTCTCCATGGTCATGTTGGTGGCTACATTTGGGGTGAATGGGAGTGGGTGAATGTTGGATCTGTGAGACATGTTTTTGTGAGTGTGTGGTGCAGATGAATGGTATTTATTCTAGGGGGTGTAGCTTTTTAATTGAGCAGGACAGTACATATCAGTGTGGTGGTAGTCATTTGTTTGTACTTACCAGCCTCCACTCCCCCGGGTACTCCTGTGAGCTCTCTGGATGCAGTATGGCAAGCACCTTCTCCTACCATGGTGTGAATGTTTTTGGTGAAATGGGAGGGCCACCACCAGTCCTCTCAGCCAGCTCCCGGTTCTTGCTTTTCCTCTCTTTGACAACCCTCTTCAGATCATGCCACCGCTTCATGATCTCCTTTTTGGATCGCGGGGTGGTACCTACTGCATTGACCCTTTGGACTATCCTTGCCCACATTTGTGTCCTTGTGGCTAATGGTGTCTGTTGGACCAGGCTACCAAACAGCTGTGGTTCCACTCTGACTATCTCATTTACCATGACTATCATCTCACTCTCTGTGAATTTGGGCATTTTATGTGTTGACATGGTGTGTGGTGTCAAAGGTGTTTGGGGTGCAGGGGTATGAGTGGTGGGTGTGGTAGTGATGTGTTTGGTGTGTGATGTGCTGGGGGTTGGTGGTGTAGGTGTGGAAGTGGTGGTGTTGTGTGGTGTGGGTATTGCTGGTGTGTTGCTTTGCCTATCCTTTGTTGTGAGGGTTGGTGGCCTTCAGTCTTGGAAAGTTGCAAAGGATTGTGGTCAGGGAAGGGGCTGGTTTTATACTCAGCTATGTGGGTGTGTCCAAATGGGGTATTCCTGTCAGGTGCGTTGTGTGTGTTGTCCTGGGAATTGTATTTTTCTTTTTGCCATGTGTTTGTGTCATTGGGATGTGTTTTGTGTATTTGGGGGCATGGCTAGTTTGCTTTGTGCACTGTTTGGCCTTATTGTGGGGTTTTTCTTCGTCTGCCATATTTTCCACGGATCGTTCGCAAAGTGGCAATGCTGCAGCTCTTCCGCCGGCTCTCCCATTCATTCCAGTGTGCGACCCCGGCGGTCGGAAACAGCGGCACGTACCGCGGGTCCATCGGGGATGTCCTAATTTCCCATGCGGTGTCTCCGCTATGCTTGCGGCTGGTTGGTGTTTTACCACAGCGTATCTGAATGCTGCGGATGGATTTTGGACATCACCACCTGCTATGGGCGTTTAATTTTGGCCCATTTCGCCGCGATTGGTGTTTTTTGCTGGATGATCCTAATTTGGCCGCCGTGTTTTCCAAGGTCCCGGTGAGCGGTTGTTTTCTGCTTCCATGGCGGCGGGGTGATTTTCCGACTGCCATCCTAATGGGCCCCCTAGTATCTGAGGGGAATTGGCCATTGCAGGTCCTCAAAACTCTTTCTATGGTGAAATTAGTTAACTGCATTCCTGCAGTGGAACATGGCACCCAAGAGTTTGTGGCTAGAAGAGAATCCCTCTGGCCTGCTCCTCCTCCTCAAAGATGGTTTCTAACCCCAATATCAGTTCGTGACAGCAGTTAAAGTCGCCCCTACAAGAACAACTCCACTGTGTTCAATAGATTCAAAGGCTTATTCTAGCTGATGGATGATTGATGATTCTGTCAAGAGTTGTCTTGGTCTTACATAAACATTTAAAAGATGTAACTGAGTAGTCTTTTGAGGCTTCAGTTTAAACCCTAAAATATCTGCGCAATTAATTTTCATAATTTCTACTTTGACATTTAGGTTTATCTTCACCCATATCGCCAGCCCACCCGAGGGTCTCCCTTTCTTTGATGGCAGGGCCTCTATGATGAATGTCCCATACCCTAATTTGTGTGGTGGTTTCCTGAAAAAGGCAAATATTGATATTTTCAGTATATTCCTGCTAATCTGGTGCTAAAAGTTTTTGTTCAAGCCCAGCTACATTCCAAAATATCATCTTCAGGTTTCCCAGAGCTATCTCAAAACTTATCTCAAGGACACGCTCAAACTAATTCAAATTTCCGTTAAAAAAAAGGACATCTGATGAATGTCCCATACCCTAATTTGTGTGGTGGTTCCCTTAGCCAGGTTTCCTGAAAAAGGCAAAGATTGAATTTTTCAATATATTCCTGCCAATCTGGTGCTAAACGTTTTTGTTTAAGCCCAGCTACATTCCAAGATATCATCTTCAGGTTTCCCAGAGCTTTCTCAAAACTTATCTCAAGGACAAGCTCAAACTCATTCAGATTTCCGTTAAAAAAAAGGACATCTGACTTTCGTTAGAACAGTCCAGGGACAAATAAACCTGCACAAAATAGAGAGAACACCCACTTTCCCAAAACAATGCATTTCCAAATATTTATGTGTACATAATTTAACTGTACACAAAAACAATAAAACACACAATACACTGTCCAATAACACCACGCACTTTATAGGCAACTCTCCTTCCCCCATCTTTAATATACCTTAAAAACAAGTAGAAATGAACTTACCTTAACCAACGAACAACAGCACCCAATTTAGCTAGCGATGAAAACAAATGACCGAATAATAAACATAAAAAAAGACAAGGAATAAATAAGAGAAATATCAAAAAGATATTGGAAATGTTTATTACAATTTTTAAAAATTAAAAAAAATATAATACATGTAAAACAATGTTCCACAACTTATTTTAAATTTGGTAAAATATATATAAAACATATTACAGCATGTATACAAATCTTTAATATATTAAAAATATTTTTGTTAAATAGCAGTATAAAAATTGATATCATTATGTTTCTAAAAATGTTTTTAAAAACTACATTAAAAAAGTAAATGTATACTACTAAAATATTACTCAAAAATGTTTTTTCTGCATGTCTTTCACAAGTATTAAAAAATGTCTTATACATTACATAATATTCTAACATATATAATATATTTTAATATATATATTAAAGAAATAATGCTACTTGCCAGTATATTAATGTATGTAAACTATGGGCATCATTAGGATGGCGGGCGGACTTTGTCCACCTGCCTTCCTCACGGTAAAAGGGACCGCCCGCCATGAGGGCGGGGGTCCCGTGGGGGCAATTAGGATGCGCCCGCCACAGTGCCGGGCGCATCCCGTATTTCTAACATTGCAGCGCACCGCCCGCCGCAATTCTAAAAATACATGTTGTGCTTTTCAAAGCACAACGTGACAGGCACCACGCGGTGCCTGCCACGTTGTTCTTTGAAAGGCAGCCATGTGCACACCCCACACCCACCCGGAGTCCATGGGGGCCCGCAACAGGCTCCCCAAGCAGACTCCGCATGCCTTTCCGTGGCGGCATGGCATTCAAGAGTGCAAATTCTAATATGGCTGACGGTGTCTGAAAGACACTGCCACTATATTGAACCCTTTTCCGCCCGGTTGACATGTCAACAGGGCGGAAAAGCGGCGGACGGTCTCTCCGTCCACTACTAACCCCCAGCCATAATAATATGGCGGGGGGTCTTTTCTACAGGGATGGCGGGCGGATAGCCCCGCCAAGCTGACCGCCATCCTAATAGGGCCCTATGTTTTTCCAAAATATTTTAAAAATTGCAATGTTGAAAAAAAATGGAATATTTGTATATTGCTGAAAATGTATTCTTAAACATTTTGGTCCCGATTATGAGTACAGCAGTCTGAAGTCTGCTGTACCCGCAGACGGTCTGACTGCAGCCTACTCGTTGGATGACCGCCCTCTTATGAGAGGGCAGGCAGATCGCCTCAAGCCCGCTGCAAGACCCCAACCAGTGACAGGATCATGGCTCAAGAGTCGGCGGCGGTAGCGATAGCTGCTAGGTTTGGTGGCGATGTCAATTCCGGCACCGACGTTGGAATTACAAGTACTTCCGATGACCTTTTCTGGTAGGAACCCTGCGCTGTAAAGTTCATCGGAAAGGCAGGGAAGGGGCCTCGAAATGTGACTAGGGGCACCTGTTGTGCCACCCTATGCCTGCACGGTCGTGCGAGCACTGTGTGCCATGCATGACATGGCGCATGGCAACAGTGCGCACATAACAGTGCAGGCACAGTAGTGCAGCGGCATTGCCTTCAGGCTCCCTCTGTGAGCAGAAGCATTCCGCTGCTGCAAGACCACCGCCAGCCCCGTAGTATACACGTAATGCAGCGGCCAGGATGCCGCTGACTTGGCGTCGCACACCCGACCACCCCATTGGTGATCACACGGTTGGACCGACAATCCTGTAATCAGGCCCTTTGTCTGTATTTGCTATAAGAAATATATTATATATTATTTGAAAAACTTAAAATTTGTTTTTCCAATAAATATACATTAAAAATCTAAAAACTTGCAATAACTATTATTTCTTCAAAATAAAAATACTGAACAATTATTTGAATAATTTTCTTCTACTAATACTTATTGTAAACATATTATAACCATGCAAACACTTTGCTTTCCTACCATGCCACTGCAAAAACTACTATTACACATTTCTAAACACTACAATCATAGCACATCTACTCCCACTGGACTACAAACAAAGTAAGCACATATATATACCACCAAATGCTTAAATTGTTCTTCTCACCATACAACAGAATTTACCTCAAAGTTTTAAACACTAATTACAAGTTTGGCGATGTGGGAGCAGGACAGCCACCCTGCTCCCATACCACCAAAACTGTGTGCGCACTGCCTGCCAGATCACGACTTTCACTCGCCTGTGGTTTTTTGGCGGTTCCACTGCAGTGCCTAGGAAATAGGAACCATAATAGGATTGCCAAAAGCAGTACCTGCATAGCACGGACTGGTACATTGATGCCGTGCAGGTACTGGGGTGCATGCACACAGGAGGGTACAACATGTGCCTCCCTGCATGCACCCCAGGGCCCTAAGGCAATGGGGGTCCTGTAGGGCCCCTTTCTTTCCTCTCTGCCACAGTTTTCATGGAGTAGGAACCGCCACGAAAACCGTGCCAGAGAGGAAACTGGTAATATGCTTGGTGGGGGCCGCGGCTCTCTAAACCGCTGCAACTCCACCAGGGATCTCTTTTTCCTGTCGGTTGCGACAGGGCAATTGCAGTTGGTCCGCCTAAGTTATAATACGGGCAATCAAACGACCGGTGCAGTGGTGCCCACACTGCGGCTACAGTGGTCCATAGGAGCGCCATAGTCATAATCAGGCCCTAAAAGTGTTTAAAATAGTATTCCCACTTCACAATAAAATAATCCAGGGACGAGGTTGGAAATGGGCAACATTTATTAATCCCACTCCAGTATCACTTAACTCAGGGAAGGTGTTGGACAGTAAAAGAGGCAATATTTACTATGCCCACTCACTCCAATATAACTTAACTCAGGGAAGGGTCTGGACACTAAAGAGGTAATCTTTACTAATCTTACTCCAACTTCACGTAACTCAGGGAAGATGCTGGACACTAAGGGGGTGATTAGGAACTCCGCCCGCCATCCCCGCAGTGTTGGGACCGGCTGCCAGACATGCGGCGGTCCCACACTGCGAATCAGGATGGGACCTCCACCCTGGTGGTCGCATTCCGCTGTTTGACATTGTGGTGGGTGCGGCTTAAAGTAGCACTGCCACAATGCCAAATTGCCATGTTGTGGGGTGCCTGCCACCTTGTGCATTAGAATGGAGGGGGGTACCATGGTTACCCCCAAGTGCAACCCCCGCCCCCTCGGGGGCTCACACCGGCCCCATTGCATATTCCCGCCAGCCTTTCGCCACCACGGAAAGACCTTTAAAACCCAGCATTCTAATATGGAAGGCAGTGCCTGCTGGGCACTGCCACCATATTGAGGCCCAAATCCACCCGGCCGGCAATCAGAACGATTGCCGACTGGCGGAAAAGAGGCGGACATACTTTGCGTCTGCTACGATACCCCCGCCATTATAATATGGTGGGGGGTAAATCATGTTATGATCCGCCCGCCATCCTAAGGGCCCCCTAAAAAAGCAACATTAACCATTCTCCCTGCAATAAAACTTCCCTCAGGGAATGATTTATATGGTAAAAGGGGCAACATTTACTATTCCCAATCCAATATAACTTGACTCAGGGAAGTGGCTGGATACTAAAGGGGCAACATTTACTATTCCCATTCCAATATCACTTAACTTAAATAAGGTGCTAGACGCTAAAGAAGCAACATTAACCATTCCCACAACAATAAAACCGATGTCAGGGAAGGTTTTGGATAATAAAAGGGGCAACATTTACTATTCTCACTCCAATTTCACTTTACTCATTAAAGTGGCTGGACACTAAAGAGGCAACATTTACTATTCTCATTCTAATATCACTTAATGTAGAGAAGGTACTGGACACTAAAGAAGCAGCAGTAATCATTCCCATTTCAATAAAACATATGTCAGGGAAGGTTTTTGATAGTAAAAGGGTCAACATTTACTGTTCCCACTCCAATATCACTTAACCTTTTGGGTGCTGGTGACGGAAATACTCCGTCACCAGCCACGGACGGGCTATGCTAATGACGGAGTGGTTCCATCACGGTCCCACCTCCACGCCTGCACGGCAGCGATTTCGCGCCTGCGCTGAGCGTTCTATTGAGCGGGCTGGGCCGTGACGGAACCACTCCGTCACAAGCACAGCGCGCCCGAGGCTCGTGCTTGAGTGGTTCTTTCCCGAGCATGGCGGCGCCGCACGGCCCCCCTCCCCCCTAGCGCTGCGGCAGAATTACCGCCGCAGCCAAGGGGTTAATCCAGTGAAGGTGCTGGACACCAAATAGGCATCATTAACCATTTCCACTGGAATTAAACTTATGTCAGAGAACTTTTTGGATAGTAAAAGTAGCAACATTTACTATTCCCACTCCAACGTAATAACCCGCGGAAGGGTCTGGACACCAAAGTGGCAACATTTACTATTCCCACTCCAATATCAGTTAACTTAGGGAAGATGCTGTACAGTAAAGAAGCAACATTAATCATTTCCACTTCAATAAAACTTGTCTGGTGGAAGGTTTTGCACAGGTAAAGGGGCATCATTTACTATTCCCACTGTAATTTAACTTAACTCAGGGAAGGAGCTGAACCGTAAACAGACAACATTTACTATCCCCACTACAATATCACTAAACTGAGAGAAGGTGCTGGGCAGTAAAATATCCAGCATTTACTATTACAACTCTACTGTAACTTAACTCAGGGAAGGGTCTGACCACTGAAAGAGTAATATTCAGTATTCACAATAACATTTTACTTTAATATTTCAAAATATTTTACCATATAAAAAAAAACAATGTATAAATATAATTACAATTTAAGTTTTAAATTACAATTCTTATAAATAGTAAAATGATTTTCACGAAAAAGAATAATAATTTTTCTTTCAATATTACAAAAAAACCTTTTAATATATTTCAAAGATCTTCAATTAAGTAACACATTTTAGAAGGTTTTGTAATTTTTACAAAAATTCATATGTTTGCTTTAAAAAAAGTAATATTTTTTAAACATAACAAACTAAATGAAAAACTATTAAAAAAACACCCTAATTAAATATAAATCATGTACATACTTAAAAAATTTTTTTATTGAATATATCACATTTATTATAAATACAACTGAAAATAAACACTAATAGATATTTTTTTAAATAATACCCATCCTTATCACCTAGAAACTCTACATTCCACTCCTAAAAATTGTACAGATTTTTTAAACTTAACATTTCTTTTTAACAATAAAACAAATTAATAATAGACATTTCAAAATATGCCCACTCTTTTCCCCTATATGCCCAACAACCTACTCCTAAAATCTGTTAAAGTTTTCAAAGTATTTTTTAATTAACATACAAATACACAATATTATTTTTTTTTATATATATTTCCCACCCATTCTCCTATAAACCCAACACCCCACTCCAAATTCTTTTTCTAAATTTGTATATTTCTTTAAAAATTAACAAAGACAATACAAAGTAAAAATTCTTTTTTTAATACTTCCCACCCTTATCGCCTATAAACCCAACATCCTGCTCCTAAAAATATATAATTCAACTAAATAAAAAAAATTTAATTGCTAAACAAAGTATAAAAAATAACTAAAACCTTTAAAAACATTTATTATTAATAAAAACATATATATATACAAAAATGACATTATATTACAAACTATTTTCCACTAAATTCAATTTTATATACAACAATATTAATGACATTGATATTAACTATGTCAATATTAAATATAGCACCTAAAATCGATATTTTTGACAACAATATTAAATACAATGATATTTATGTCTCACAATATTCTTGACAGGATATTGATGTTACACAATTTGTTGCCTCAATATTTTTTCTGAATATCACCATATACTGGGGACATATAAGTACCTTAGTTGTGTGTAAGCCAATTATAGACATAAACCTTTTAAGGGTAAGAGCACTGGCACTGATGCCTGATTCAGTACACTTTCAGAGTCGAAGAACCAGGAGCACCACTTCAAACATGTTGGGTGTGATCATCCATAAAAGAGGCATTTCCTTACACTGGGAACCAGAATTCTGTTGATAAATTTGTTTTTTTCCCGTCATAATATGCTGCATCATCAGGCTGAAGGCAAGTTTCCATTGCAAGGAGGCTAGTTGGGCTGGGGCTCCTTACTGAGTCATCTCATATTGTGTCATTTGATTCACATTCTGAGATATTGGAGGTACCATTTGCAATTAATTCTGTACTTTGTCTGGATTAGATCTGCCCCCCATTTCCAATGCCCGAGCTTCTCACAAAATGACAAAGGATAGTCTCTTTTGAAACACTAACAAAACACCTCTACCTCTGCTTTAGAGAACTACCTGTGGTCATGTGGTTCAATTTAGCATAATTTGAAAATCATTACTCTGCACACTAACTCTGCATAACTGAATTCACACCTGAAATAAAACTAGAATCGAAAGCAGAATCTGACAATTGAGAACCTTTCTTGCCATCTTTCTGAAAATATATCAATTGATCCACCAATGTTTTTTCTTTGATCTTTCTTGTTCTACGTCAAAATAATCACTACAGTACTTAGCATATTTCAAAATCTTATCGAGAGATTTTGCTTGACAACACATCTCACTCTGCTGAATATGGGAACTAATTTTTGGGCGTAAACCCAATACGAATGTTGAAATGAATGCACTAACACATTCTTTCACTAGAGACATCGACTAAAGTGTGCTGCCTGTAAACCTGCATTCATCGTTAATAATATTTTAGACAACAGAGAACAACACCATAGTACAATTTCAACTGACGATGATGTCAGTAAAATGTAATTAAAAAAATTGCAACTATAAGTCAATCAGTGTAATAACGTCCAAAAGAGTATAACAAAAATGGATCAATTCTTGATTTGTTGACGTAGGTGTTGTGTACATTCATATAGCTGACACTTGTTTCGTCGTAAGACGACTTTCTCAAGCCTGTTGGGAAAAGAATATATATAATGTACAACTGAAAATTGCACAGTCAGGGGACATTAAATCTCCCAGTGTCAACCACTCCAAGCGCCTCATAACACAAAAGTGTTCAGTGACTCATTTCTAACAACAAGAATAAGAAAAAGAGAAAAGGAAATGTACCCGGTAGAGACCTGGCCAAACTTTTGTCCGTGTGAAACAGTGAGCCAAACAAGAACAAAACTGTGATTTAATTTGAAAATTGAGAAAAGAAGAAAAGAACCACAGTCCTGAAACAAAAAACCTTATAAACCAAAATAATTATGGTGGGAAACAAGTGAAGAGCTAAGATAGAAAGGAATAATCAGCCCTTCGAACTTAGAAATTTATGAAAAAAGGAGCAAGAGAGGTTGAAAAGAATAAGAATCATATACTCATACGATTACCTCGGAAGTCATAAGAATAGTATCCAAGAATACATTTCCGAATATATCGACCAGTTTTTTCAATCTTTGCTCAAAAACCTTCCCTTGTTTGTCTTGGACATCAAGGATCTCCTTAATCAACTAAGCAACTTCAACTGGACTGATGAATGTTGGTTTGTGACATTGGATATCACTTCTCTCTATACCTCAATTCCTATGTTTTGTTTACACAATGGCACTTGGCATAAACAACACCAAGGGCTGGCCATGGGGGTCAACATTTTCATCCGCATTTGCTTATCTTTTTGTGGGCTGGTTAGAGAAAACATTTATTTGGTCAAAATGTCCTGAGTTGTTGATTAATCATGTAGTATACTAGGGGTTTTATATAGATGATGTCATGTTAATTTGGATTGGCAACATCAATATGTTACATGATTTCTGCCCTTTTCTGAACTCGAATGCATGCAATATTGTTTTTACTTACCAGTTTAGCAAAGATGAAATTGCTTTCCTCGATCTGAAATTGTGTATGTTAAGAATAGCTCTATTCTATCCGCACTCTATAGAAAACCTACTTTATGTAATGCAGTCTTACATGCAAATACCTACCATCCCAAATCACAAATAGATTCCATACCGTTTGGGGAGCTAACACGCATTAGACGAAACTGCAGTGAGAATGGGGTTTTTAAGAAGGAAATGGATGGTGCCATTATTAGGTTTAACGTTAGAGGCTACAGTACTAAGACACTTGACAAGGCTAAACAAGGTGCTTCGTCTCAACCGTAATCAAATACTGACCTATAAACCGAAGTCAAAAAAGGGTACTAAATACAAAAAAACGAGTGTCCCTGGTAACCCCATACAATTCATCCAGCCATGTGCTTTACAAAATTCTGAACAAACGCTGGCATATCTTACGGAACCTGTTGTAAACAGGGATATAACAGAGAAACCAAGAGGAGGCGTGGCTTAACAAAATGGCTGACTAGTCGCATTTTTGCACTGCTCCTGCCCTCCTGACCGAAATCCTACAATATCCTGGCGGTAGATGTGACCCCAAAGTTAAAGCAGAGTAGCAGTGGACCCCTCCAACCCGAGGGCGTGGCCTGTAGAGAGAAAAAAATGGCCCCTGGCGAGGGGAATCAACTTCCGGTCTCCGGAGCTCCAGTGGACTGCTGGGGCAGCTATCGGAGAGACCCCCGCCCGACTGCTGCGGTGCAGTCTGGGGACAGCTGGACAAGCAGAGGAGCTGATCAAGGGCCGACCGGCTGCGGTGCCGCCTGCGGTGAGGGGAGAGTGAGTCACGCGGCCTGGTGCTTGGGGCTTACGGTGCTCAGCCCTGCCCGCTTCTCGGCTGGACGTACCCCCCCCCCCCGCTGGCGGCGGGGAAGACTCGAGGGGCGTGTGAGGGATCGTGCGGGCGGAGGGCCCCTCTGTCCTTGCGGACCCCTTGTAAGGAGTGATAGGCGGATGGCACAACAACTTAGGGCTTTGAATAGGACCTCCAGAGCCCCATAAGACTGTTGTGCCCCAGAACGTGAGGATCGCCGAGGGCGGCCCCCACTTCTCCGTGTGTTGCAAGCTGGTGGTGGTGACCCCTCCTCGCCACAGCTGGGCTGGGGGAAGCCGGACGGGGTGCTGCGAGAGACGGGCGAAGGTGGAGCACCTGGCGGTGGCGACTCCGGCACTGGGTGACGTTGGTTACCTGAGCCCAGTGCTTGGGGCCTGTGGAGATCGGAGGGCCCGGGCTGGCAGCTGTGGTGGTCGTGGAGCTGGCAAGGCCCTGGGGCCTGCAGCAGGACAGTGCAGTTCCCCCTCTGGGGCAGTCAAGTTAATAGTGCTAGGGGTGTTTGATTTGAAAAGGACGGAGGCCTGAATTACTCTTGAACTGGGGCCACGGGTGCGCGCAAGAAGCCTGCGGGGGCAAGAAGCGAACTGGGAAGCGAGGCGAAGCGAGGCGACCGCTACGCAGGAAGCCCAGTGGTTATCCTTGTCTTCAAGTGGCACGGCAGGCCCGTCTTTGCACCACCGGACGTTCGAAGGGGCCGCTGGGAGTTGCCCAGAGACGTGGGGGCCAAGCATGGGGAGAGATAGACTATTGAGGAACGCCCAATCTTACAAAATAATGCAGTATACGGTGCCAGGTTATAAAGCTGCAGACCGCCTAAGGAAGGACCAGGAGCAGGGCACCCACCAGGATTCGGCGGCTAAAGACAAATCTGACACACTGGAAGCCATACGTGAATTACGGGTGGCGTTGGAATCCAAGATGGACGGTATGGCCTTGGATATCAATCACCTGCATTTGGATCTAAGAAAGGTGGCGGACGGGGTCACTACGACCGAAGGAGACCTGCATGTGTTGCAGACGGAGGTCCGACAGCTCCGGGAGATGGTATCGGCCCTACAGGAACACACAACCCGACTGGAGGATAGGGCAAAAGATTCGGAGGAGCGGTCAAGGAGGAACAACCTCCGCTTTTTGGGATTTTCAGAGAAAGCGGAGGGGCAGGCAGCGGACCTCTTCCTGGAGGATTGGATTGGCTCTGCATTCCCTGCCCTTCGGCTCACCAAGATGTTCGCCGTGGAATGGGCCCACCATTCCCTCGGCCCACCGCCGAAACCACCTAGAGCTTTGATTGCCAGAATGTTTAGTTATCGGGAAAGGGACACAATCCTGCAGTATATCAGCACCCATGGTCCACCTAGGTTTGAGAACCACGATATTCACATATACCTGGATTATACCAGAAAAGTACAGAACCTACGAAAAGACTTCCTGGGGGTCAAGCGCCTCCTGTGGAACCTTAGTGTCAAATACAGTGTATTGTACCCGGCCAGACTTCGGGTGCAATATGGCGACAAGATCCTCTTCTTTTGTAATCCTGTGGAGGTAAAGGATTGGATTGACGCAATGGGACTGGATGGCCGAGACCAGAACCAGGGCTGGCAGGAGCAGAGGAGGAGGAGTGGTCGACAACGTAATCCTAAGCGCCGTACAGGAGAGCAGAGACCTGGGGCACAAGATATGTCGGATGACGGTCGCATCAGGGTGGGCACGGATGGCACCCTTCTCGCTGAATTGGATGCATTACCGACGCAGAACCAGTTCTCGCCCCTATGTTTGGTACAGGAAACGCAGTCTGACCTGGGGGACACCGCCGGCCCGGTACACTTGTGAGACGGACACCGGCTTACTACCCTGGGGTTCTGAGACATGGTAACTGTAAGTACAGGCTGGGCCAGATTGACACTTATTTTCACTACGGGGCTACCATATGGAGGCCCCGGGCCCAGTGGTACTGGGGGGAGGAGGGGACGAAGTGCTCTGAGTGGGGGGTCACTTTTCTACCATTGAACCCTTTCGATGTACCAGCTGTGGTGTGCTGTGGCGGCTCGGCTAGACTTTGGTTGGGTGGGGCCGCGTGGTGCCAGGCAGTTAGGCAGTCTATTAGAGACCGGAAGGGTGACTAGATCTGAGAACATTATATATCTTATAGTAGTTACTTCAAGTTGGGGAGGGTAGTTTGGGAGAGGGCAGAGCGCTGGGGCGGGGTTCTGAGTCGTCAGACCAGGGTTGGGTTATGGGGCTAAAGTACTACTGCCTGGGGGAGGGGGTGTTGGGGTGAGGGGTCTGCATTGTTGGGGTTTTCTTTGGTTAACTGCTGGGTCTAGTCTATGCTGTACTACTAGAGGTCAGGTGGGATTGTCACGCACTGGGACTCCATACCACTTGGTTGGAGGCCCTGCAGGCAGAAGTTGGGGGCTGCTGAGTCAATGGAGAATTACCTGTGACAGGTGACACGCAGAAATATAAATTTGTAATGTGGAATGTCCGGGGGCTTAATAATGTGGTCAAAAGAATACGGGTGGCAACTTACCTCAGACGGTATGGGATCAGCATCGCCCTACTTCAGGAGACGCATTTTTGGGGAGATTGTCTTAAGTATGTCCAGGGCCGTTAGAGGGGCCAGGTTTTCTCGACCTTCTATTCGGGGTTTGCGATGGGAGCGCTTATTTGGGTGGCCCTGGGAGTGCCCTTCAAAGCTATACATGTTAGACTAGATCCAGAGGGGAGATATGTGATTGTGGTGGGGACGCTGGATGGCCGCGGCATATGCATGGGGAATGTATATGCCCCGAATAGTGAGGATGGGGAGTTTTTGAGTCAGGTCCTGGGACAGTTGGATCTGGACCCAGACACAGAATTGACAGTGGCAGGGGATTTTAACTGTGATTCAAAATGATCATCACCTACTAGATATTTGGAGACACCGCCACCCTAGTGATCGGGTGTATTCGTACCACACACCTGCTGCCAATACCTATAGTAGACAAGACTATTTTTTTTTACCAAAAAACGGCGGTCCAACGAATAGGGGAGGCACAGTATCTGGCCCTATATCTGTCTGATCACTCCCCCTATTGATAACATACTCTCTAGGCCTGCCGAGATCTAAGATAACGCTGTGGAGGTTAAATGTTGAAGCCTTAGCTGACCCACTATACAAGGACGCAATAACTAATGAGCTGGAGGCCTATTTTGTTGTAAACTGGGACACGGCTACTACTAGAGCATTTGAGTGGGATGCGATGAAGGTGGTCTTGCGGGGGTATGCATGTCTACGGAGGTGGGGGTGAAGAAAACGCTCGAGCGTGATCTACGGCAACAGGAAGAGCGGTTGGCGGCGCTGGAAAGAGAGCTCCCCACGGATAGGGAAGGGCCGGCTAAGTGGACGGAATTACGTCGCAAGATAGGGTCATCTGGGACTAGTTGGGCAAATTCAATTGAACGGCGGGCGGACGCCACTGGTATATTGAAGGGGACAAAGCCGGGCGTCTACTGGCACGCTTGATTAGGCTGGAGACTCAGCCCCACCCTATTTTAATCATCCAATCCGAAATGGGACATATGGTTTATGAGATTAACAAAGTGTTTGTGACGCATCTGCGCAAAATATATTCTGAGCCCCAGCCCACCGTCGCCCTTTCTGGTGGGAGTGGAACGGCCCTGCATAGACCATGAGAGTCAGGAGTCCTTGGGAGCCCCTCTGAGGGGGGAGAAAGTACAGGCAGCGATCGCCCATCTGCGGACTGCTAAATCCCCGGGGATGGATGGCCTAGCGGCCAAATTTTATAAAGAGTATGGGGGGGGTCCTTGTCCCCAAATTGTTGAAAATCTGGGCGGAGGCCGGTGAGAGCGGTATCCTCCTGGACTCCAAGCATGAGGCACTAATAGTGATGATTCCCAAGCCAGGGAAAGACCCCCTGCTCCGGGCATTTATAGGCCAATTTCAATGCTGAATGTGGATCTTAAAATCATTAGTCAGGTGTTGGCAAGCAGGTTCCTCCCACATCTCCGTCGACTGGTGCATGATGATCAGTCTGGTTTTATACCGGGCAGGAATGCACTACGGAATATCGGCCGCCTCGCACATGTTATGCAGAACTTGGAGGGAAGTGCCCAGCAATGCACACTAGCTTTTCTCAATATCAAACAAGCATTCGACTCGTTATGGTGGGACTATTTGTGGCAGGTGCTCCTCAAATTGGGTCTGGGGGAGGGATTTGTTAACTGGGTTAAACTACTGTATGCGCGGCCGTCTGCGAGGGTTCGCACGGGGCGGTATGTATCGGACCCACTGCCTATCTAGAGAGGGACGAGACAGGGGTGTTCGCTTTCCCCCCTGCTCTTTGCCCTAGCGATGGAGCCACTGGCATATTACCTTCGGCGGACGCTCCAGGGTCAGGGAATCCAGGTGGGTGGTATAGAACACATTGTGTCTCTGTATGCTGAGGATGCCCTGATATACCTGCGGCGGACGGCTCGGTCGATACCATCTCTAATGGAGGCGCTGTCTCAATTTATTGCACCGTCTGGGCTATATATTAATAGAGAAAAGTCACAATTGTACGCGATTGGGTCTGTGAAGGACTGGGACGGCGCCCAGCTCCCGGACTTGGGACTTCTGTGGGTGATGGATACGCTACGTTACCTGGGGATATGGATAGGCGGGGATGAGCCCACCTTTTACCACCACAATATGGGGCGAATACTGCGGGGTCTCCAGGGCAGTGTTGCCTTCTGGAACACACTCAAACTTTCTTTAATGGGGAAGATTGCCCTGATAAAGATGGTGGTCCTGCCACAATGTCTATTCACGATGCAGGGTTCCTTCTTTGAGCTGCCATGTCGGGTGTTCAGGGAGTTGGATGCACTAATTACTCTATTGCTGGGAAACGGCAAGCGAAGTCACGATAGCCTGGAGGTAATGAAACGTAGATGAGGTAGGGGAGGCTTGGAAATCCCAGATATGGAGCTCTACTTCTTTGCCTCGCAACTACAACACGCCATCGCCTGGCTAGATACGGACCCCTCCTGGGAGAGGTACTTGATGGTGGACTCCTGTGGGGATCAGCAGCTGGGAACTCTTCTTTGGCGGGCGGGGGGGAGACGGGACCGCAGTCCCCCATTGGTGCGGCTATTGGCCGGGATATGGAAAAGAGTATTTTACAGATTTATCCGGGCCAGGCTGTTTGCCCCTGAGGTTGATTTTTGGCTTCTGACGGCCTTCGCTCAAATCGAGAGGGTTATGTCCATCGATAAACGGAAGGAGGGGGGTTGCCTTATGTATAGCACCTTTATCCGGATAACAAATTCACCACCTATCAGGAGGCGGTGGCCACCTTTGAGTTTGGATCAGGGCAATTCCTGCAGTATGCGAAAATAGCGGCAACAGAGCGGCAGTTGTGGTCTTCATTCCCAGAAGCACCGGAGCACACGAATACACTGGTCACCATGATCACCATGGCCGGAGGGCGGAAGTTTGTCACCCACCTCTATAGGGCGTTGAGGGAGGATAAATGGAATGGGCCCCTAAAGGTAGAAGGGAAATGGAAGCAGGTGTGTCCGCAGGAGATCACAGCGTGAGACTGGGAAAAGATAAATGAGATTGTGCGGAAGGTATTGGTATGTAACCGATTCAAACAAATCCAGTATAACATGGTGCACATGACCTATCTCTCACCTAGGCGGTTCCACATTATTGACAGCTCTAGGGATCCACGATGCCCTAGATGTCGCCACGCCCCGGCGGACTTCCCGCATATGGTGTGGACCTGCTCGATAATTCAGACATACTGGGGGGAGATCCTAGAACACCTGATTAGGATTACAGGGTACAATCAATCAATAAGGTCCACCTCACCTAGAGATAGTGTGTATCCAGATGTTAATGGAATACACAATGCATGTTAAAATACCCCTCACACACCAAAAGGGCCCTTGGTGTCATGCTTCATCATCGGGGTCTTCCCGCCCCGCTGCGGGACAGGGCAGTGCTGCGACAAGCGACTACGCTGGAGCACCTTTTAGATGTGGGTGCTATGTGAGTGAATTGGAGTGAGTGTCAGTAGGGTCAGGGGTGATACACTAAGGTGATGTTAAAAAATACCTGGCCTAGTGGTAGAAAAAACGTTTTAATAGGCACTGGCTGGTATTGTTAAAAAGTGTGATTCGGAGAGGTAAAGCAAGTTAATGGGCTTACTTTCCTGTGTGGGTCAACATGTTTCGGGGCCCAGTGCCCCTTCGTCAGGACCGGGGTCAGACCCCCCTGTCACTCACTAGTGTCTCACCACAGTAAAACGATATATACTAAGGTGTATGTACAAATAAGTGTGAAGTTACTAGTCTTATCAATGTGTATGGATATATATTTTATATTTACACAATTCCTAACACTATCAGAATTCCTGATGTAGTATGCCTGAAAGACAAGAGCAGGTGGTTATACATGCGCGGATCCCATTGCGCTTTACTCTAAGTCACCTGTGAGGGAAAAAGAGACAAACAAACACATACATATGCTGTAGCGCTGGGATCTCGGATGGATTGAGAAGTACTCAATTTGTGTAACAGCGAAGTGCTGTAAAAACATACAGAAAAACACTCATATACATGGAACACACTGTAGTTAGTTAGCCTGAAGGGTAACGTATTCAGTTCTAAATACATACTTATGGAGGAAGGAGTCAGTGCCCCATGAGCCAGCTCTAGACAAAGGGCATTTAGAAGGGTCCAACTGCAGATAGGGAAAAGAAAGATAGACAACAGGAAAAGATATGGTTTCTTTTTCTGTATTTTCCTGTGGCAGCCCTAGCGTTTATAGCTAAGTGCGATGGCAAGGTTCTTGAACTGTCCTTCTTAGTCGGCTGTGCCGTACTTACTCAACCCCCAATACGTCGGTGCTTCCTCCTTCATCTGCGGCTTCCGTGTTAATGAGGGGAAGGAGTTTGGCGGGTATTTATATTGTAGGGTTAATTGGCAGTAATAGGTTAATTGGTTAATCGCCTCGTGCTCGTGACAGGTGTGCCACTGGAGAAGGAAACTTAGCTATCGTTACTGTGGCGGCCATTGTTAACTGGCTACTGTTTCCTATATATTAGGGTTGGAGACCTTCTGTTTGTACTTAAAAATGCCCCCGGTAGATGTTAATTCAGAAGTTTATCAGGAAATAATTTTAGAGCCAAACAGGTATTTGTCCCTATGAATCCGGCATCTGAAATGTTGTGCGCACGCGCAATGGCGGCACCACGCTACTATAATGAGTGGTAGCCTCCTCGCGCATGAGCGTGTCGTGTGTCTCCTGATACAGCGGCGGCTCTGGACTGGAGACGGCGCATAAGCGTCCCTATGAGTCCGGCTTCCGAAATGTTGTGCGCATGCGCAAAAGCGTCACCACGCCTCTACAGTGAGTGGTAGCCTCGCTGCGCATGCACGTGTCCGTATTGCTCTTGATACGTAGGTGGCACTGAACTGGAGACGATGCTTAAGCTATATGTTTTAGGTCCTGCGAAGTATGGCATGAGTGGGACCAGTGATGAATTACTGCACATGAATGCAGGTGCATATTATGGTATTAAAATACAGATCAATGATAGTGCCATTGTTGAGGGCTCAGAAAAAATGTGTGTCAAACACTAGACGTAGTATCAAAGGTTCTAGTGGGAATGTTTAGATCCTGAGTTGGGACCAGGGGATCTCATCATTAAGGCCAGTCTGGTGTGTACCGAGCCGGTACACCCAGCGTTGCTCTTTTGATAGAAGGTCCTTGTCGTTTTTGTAAGCCTCAATAACTGTCCATTTCAAATCATGGATACTGTGTCCCATTGTCACATAGTGTGAAGCCATTCTGGTCGTTGTTTTATTGCAGCGTACATTGCTGCGATGCTCACCCATACGAATTTTCACTGGTCTAGTGGTCATGCCTACGTATTCTTTTTTGCAGGGGCAGGTGATCAGGTAAACCACGTTGCGGCTATTACAGTTGGTGAAAGAGCGCTGCTCCCATGTAGTTTGGTTGGAGAAGGTGATATTGTGGCTCTTTTGCGTATATTGACAGGACACACATGAGCCACATGGGTGATGACCACTAACCGCTGTGAGTTTTGGAGGTTCTTTGTTCACAGTGTTTTTTGGTCTTGTGTGGACCATCAGATCTTTCAAATTTTCCCCTCTTCTATGTGAGAACATGGGTTTAGGAAAATTAAGTTTTCCACAATTGAGCAATCTCCAATGTTTGTTCACAATTTTTGTGATGCGATTGGAGTTGGTATTATACGTTGTTACGCAAATGGGACGTGGATCTGGTTCTTTAATCACGGTTTCTTCTAGCAGTGCCTCCCTGTTGTTGTTACGGGCTCGTTTGAGGCCTTTGCTAACAACGGTTTTAGGGTAGTTCCTGTTCAATAGTTTGCACTCTAGATCACCTGCTTGTGTTTTAAAATCCCTGATGTTGCTGCAATTGCGCCGCAGATGGAGGAATTGTCCATACGGTAGATTGTCGCGTAGGTGTCGCGGGTGGAAGCTGCTGTAAAGTAACAGGCTGTTCTTAGCCGTAGGTTTGAAATGAGTGCATGTTCCTAGTTTCCCATCAATGGGATAGATGTTCAAATCGAGAAACACAAGGTTCTCATTGGAAACTGTATGGGTGAATTTAAGGAACTGGTCCTGTTGGTTCAGCCATGTCATGAAATGGTTGACTGAGTCACGGTCGCCCCTCCAGATGACTAGGATGTCGTCAATGTACCTTTTCCATGTCAATACATGGTTCCTATAGGGATTCTGGTTGTTGAGGATCTGTGTTGCATCCAGGTGGTGCACGTACAAACCTGCCAGACTGGGGGCACAAGTGCTCCCCATGCTCGTGCCATGTTTCTGTAGATAGTACGTATCTTCATACTGGAAGAAGTTTTTCTTTATAGACAACGAGATACATTCAAGTACCACCTGTCTCGGTGTGTGGTATTTCCACGGAGTAGAGAAGAGGACTTCCTCCATCATTTCCAAAGTCTCTTTGTGGGGAAGGCTCGTGTAGAGGCTCTCCACATCTAAGCCCAGGAGGAGGTATCGTTCTGGGTCGAAAGGTACCTCATTAATCAATTGAAGGACAGCCTTGGTGTCCCTCAGGTAGGTATTGGTCGCTTGCACTATAGGTCTGAGGAATGCGTCGGCGAATTTGAATTTAGACAAAGGTTCTAAGATCGACTCAATGCCGAATACTATAGGGCGGCCTGGTGGATAAGGGGCGTCCTTATGAATCTTTGGTATAGTGTAAAAATAAGGTGGTTTGGGATTGTCCTGAATTAGGAAGTCACTCTCTTTCTTAGTGAGCCAATTGTGTGCTCTGGCTTCCTCGATCATTATCAGAATGCAGATCCTGACCTCTTCTGTCGGATCCTCTCTGAGTACTTGGTAGTTGCGTCTATCTTCCAACAGTTTTCTACATTCTCTATCGTAATTGGTATAGGTCTGTATGACCGTGGCCCCGCCCTTGTCGGCTGGTTTAATCACGATATCCTGATCATTGGCAAGCTCTTGGAGTGCAACTCTTTCCAATCTGGATGTGTTTTGGTAAGGTGTGGCGCCGCGGCCAGGGCGGCTGACGCTGGAATCTGGGGATCAGGGTTCGATCCCCGGCTCCGGCGGCAGGTTAGCCCAGCACCATGTGACTCTGGGCAATAGCTTGCTTAATCTTCCCGACGGCCCCCAGCGCCTAGAGACCCTTACGGGTGATTGTGCGCTTTACAAATGTGGATTATTATTATTATAAGTGTCCCTGGCATCAGTGGGCAATTTCTCTAGATCCTCCATAACAGCTTTCTCAAAAGCCAAAAGTTCGACATGTATTGTAGAGTCTAAAGGGGTAAAGGTTGACTTTTTCTTTAACCCCGTGTCTGATTGGTCAGTGCTCTCAATGGCAGAGTCCTGGAAAAAGGCTCTTAGCTTCAATTTCCGCATAAACTCTTTTACTTCCTGGCAAACTTTTAATTTATCCATCTTATTGGTAGGGACAAAGCCCAACCCCTTAGACAGAACGTTGTCTTGGGCCTCTGTTAATTGGTGATCTGACAGGTTCACCACTAGGTTCCCCGACTGGTTGACGCTGTTTGGCTCCGGGTTGACAACCCCGGGGGGACCTCCGGTTGTTGGTTCCAGTGGACCTGTGTGCCTTTTCGATTTCTTCCCCTTCGGGGGCCTCGGCGCTGGCCTAAAAAAGGCGGTGGCCCATAATAGTTGAATGAAGGTGCTTGTTGGTTCCAAGGCTGGAATTGATTGCCCATAAAGGGTGGCGCCGGTGGATATTGCATATAGCCTGGTGGTCCCTGGTAGGGTGCCCAACCTCTACCGCTTTGTGGATACTGTCCTCTAAAGGATGGTGTTCCTCCCTTTGCACCTTGGTTACTGGTCCTGCTTGAACCAGAACTGTTCGAACTAGTGTCAGAAAAGTTATTGTCCTGATCGCTGTTCTGATTCTTGGACACATAATCTTTTTTGATATAGGGATATATGCGTTCATGTGTGAACTCCTCTGTGTCTTTTTTGTGTTTCTTGTATTTACTTTTTTTCAGGGTGAGTTCAAAATCGCTCATCTCTTGGTTCAGTTCCTCTAGTCTCTTTTTCAGGGCGGTGGGGGATAGGTAACTCTTGATCTTAACCTCTAGCTTTGTTATTTCAATTTTGAGTTCCTGTGTAAGTTTGGTCGCAGTTTTTACAATGAGGACCAGCCAGTCCCTGGTGCATCTCCAACTTATAAGAGACCAGTCTCTCTTAAATTCCAGATCATGGGTGAAAATAAAAGGTTCATTCTTTACTATTAGCCCGGAAGGGGCTGTTTTGGATTTGAGGTATTCAGACATGAATAAGCCATGCAAGGCTGTCTTTATTTGTGTTCTCCTTAGGACTGCTAGTTCGTCCCAGTCACTATCATTTGTTCCTGGTTCGGAATTGCTAAGTCCTTCAAAAGGGCGGAGGGTTACTAGGATCCTGTCAACTTCATCATCGTCAAAAGTGAGGCCGCCTGCGTCCTCCATGGTGGATGGCTAACTAAATGTGTGTGTCGTGACTATGTGTGCAAAGTAACTGTGATGTGCATGACTAGGAAATTATTAAATAGAAGGGACACACAAACAACCAGCTTGGTTGTTCTGTATCAGTCCAGAAATACTGTTTTTCTCAATCAAGCAGTTGAGAAAGGTACTCCCACAGCTGCACGCTGTCTAAAGAGTAGGAAAAATCAAGGGGGGGGAGTGAAGAGGTGGTGCTGGGTGGCACCAAGGTGGGCACGTCCTCCTCTTTTAGAAGTACAATCAATCAATAAGGTCCACCTCACGTAGAGATAGTGTGTATCCAGATGTTAATGGAATACACAATGCATGTTAAAATACCCCTCACACACCAAAAGGGCCCTTGGTGTCATGCTTCATCATCGGGGTCTTCCCGCCCCGCTGCGGGACGGGGCAGTGCTGCGACAAGCGACTACGCTGGAGCACCTTTTAGATGTGGGTGCTATGTGAGTGAATTGGAGTGAGTGTCAGTAGGGTCAGGGGTGATACACTAAGGTGATGTTAAAAAATACCTGGCCTAGTGGTAGAAAAAACTTTTTAATAGGCACTGGCTGGTATTGTTAAAAAGTGTGATTCGGAGAGGTAAAGCAAGTTAATGGGCTTACTTTCCTGTGTGGGTCAACATGTTTCGGGGCCCAGTGCCCCTTCGTCAGGACCGGGGTCAGACCCCCCTGTCACTCACTAGTGTCTCACCACAGTAAAAAGATATATACTAAGGTGTATGTACAAATAAGTGTGAAGTTACTAGTCTTATCAATGTGTATGGATATATATTTTATATTTACACAATTCCTAACACTATCAGAATTCCTGATGTAGTATGCCTGAAAGACAAGAGCAGGTGGTTATACATGCGCGGATCCCATTGCGCTTTACTCTAAGTCACCTGTGAGGGAAAAAGAGACAAACAAACACATACATATGCTGTAGCGCTGGGATCTCGGATGGATTGAGAAGTACTCAATTTGTGTAACAGCGAAGTGCTGTAAAAACATACAGAAAAACACTCATATACATGGAACACAATGTAGTTAGTTAGCCTGAGGGGTAACGTATTCAGTTCTAAATACATACTTATGGAGGAAGGAGTCAGTGCCCCATGAGCCAGCTCTAGACAAAGGGTATTTAGAAGGGTCCAACTGCAGATAGGGAAAAGAAAGATAGACAACAGGAAAAGAGATGTTTTCTTTTTCTGTATTTTCCTGTGGCAGCCCTAGCGTTTATAGCTAAGTGCGATGGCAAGGTTCTTGAACTGTCCTTCTTAGTCGGCTGTGCCGTACTTACTCAACCCCCAATACGTCGGTGCTTCCTCCTTCATCTGCGGGCTCCGTGTTAATGAGGGGAAGGAGTTTGGCGGGTATTTATATTGTAGGGTTAATTGGCAGTAATAGGTTAATTGGTTAATCGCCTCGTGCTCGTGACAGGTGTGCCACTAGAGAAGGAAACTTAGCTATCGTTACTGTGGCGGCCATTGTTAACTGGCTACTATTTCCTATATATTAGGGTTGGAGACCTTCTGTTTGTACTTAAAAATGCCCCCGGTAGATGTTGATTCAGAAGTTTATCAGGAAATAATTTTAGAGCCAAACAGGTATTCGTCCCTATGAATCCGGCATCCGAAATGTTGTGCACACGCGCAATGGCGGCACCACGCTACTATAATGAGTGGTAGCCTCCTCGCGCATGAGTGTGTCCGTGTGTCTCCTGATACAGCGGCGGCTCTGGACTGGAGACGGCGCATAAGCGTCCCTATGAGTCCGGCTTCCAAAATGTTGTGCGCATGCGCGAAAGCGTCACCACGCCTCTGCAGTGAGTGGTAGCCTCGCTGCGCATGCGCGTGTCCGTATTGCTCTTGATACGTAGGTGGCACTGAACTGGAGACGATGCTTAAGCTATATGTTTTAGGTCCTGCGAAGTATGGCATGAGTGGGACCAGTGATGAATTACTGCACTGGAGAAGCGTGGCTCTGTGGTTAGAGGCGGCAGACCCGGAAGCTGAGATCAACTGTGGACCAGGGTTCGATTCCCCGCCTCGGCGGGTCTCGGGCTCAAAAATTCCACGGACTCGACAATTCTCGCTCCGGTGCCTACTCGAATCACGGGGTCACACTCTGCAACTCTGGGCAATAGCTTGCTTAATCTCCACTACGGCCCCTCGCGGTGGGATGCCTGGCTTTCACCTTGTGGACACCCTGCCGGGGTTTCTCACAGGGGAATACCAGGACGGGTTCCCTAAGCAAGCGCCAGGATGCCCTTTGGGTGACAGGTTTGCGCTATATAAGTACACCTACATTTACATTTACATGAATGCACGTGCATATTATGGTATTAAAATACAGATCAATGATAGTGCCATTGTTGAGGGCTCAGAAAAAATGTGTGTCAAACACTAGACATAGTATCAAAGGTTCTAGTGGGAATGTTTAGATCCTGAGTTGGGACCAGGGGATCTCATCATTAAGGCCAGTCTGGTGTGTACCGAGCGGTACACCCAGCGTTGCTCTTTTGATAGAAGGTCCTTGTCGTTTTTGAAAGCCCTCAATAACTGTCCATTTCAAATCATGGATACTGTGTCCCATTGTCACATAGTGTGAAGCCATTCTGGTCGTTGTTTTATTGCAGCGTACATTGCTGCGATGCTCACCCATACGAATTTACACTGGTCTAGTGGTCATGCCTCCGTATTCTTTTTTGCAGGGGCAGGTGATCAGGTAAACCACGTTGCGGCTATTACAGTTGGTGAAAGAGTGCTGGTCCCATGTAGTTTGGTTGGAGAAGGTGATATTGTGGCTCTTTTGCGTATATTGACAGGACACACATGAGCCACATGGGTGATGACCACTAACCGCTGTGAGTTTTGGAGGTTCTTTGTTCACAGTGTTTTTTGGTCTTGTGTGGACCAACAGATCTTTCAAATGTTTCCCTCTTCTATGTGAGAACATGGGTTTAGGAAAATTAAGTTTTCCACAATTGAGCAATCTCCAATGTTTGTTCACAATTTTTGTGATGCGATTGGAGTTGGTATTATACGTTGTTACGCAAATGGGACGTGGATCTGGTTCTTTAATCACGGTTTCTTCTAGCAGTGCCTCCTTGTTGTTACGGGCTCGTTTGAGGCCTTTGCTAACAACGGTTTTTGGGTAGTTCCTGTTCAATAGTTTGCACTCTAGATCACCCGCTTGTGTTTTAAAATCCCTGATGTTGCTGCAATTGCGCCGCAGACGGAGGAATTGTCCATACGGTAGATTGTCGCGTAGGTGTCGCGGGTGGAAGCTGCTGTAAAGTAACAGGCTGTTCTTAGCCGTAGGTTTGAAATGAGTGCATGTTCCTAGTTTCCCATCAATGGGATAGATGTTCAAATCGAGAAACACAAGGTTCTCATTGGAAACTGTATGGGTGAATTTAAGGAACTGGTCCTGTTGGTTCAGCCATGTCATGAAATGGTTGACTGAGTCACGGTCGCCCCTCCAGATGACTAGGATGTCGTCAATGTACCTTTTCCATGTCAATACATGGTTCCTATAGGGATTCTGGTTGTTGAGGATCCGTGTTGCCTCCAGGCGGTGCACGTACAAACCTGCCAGACTGGGGGCACAAGTGCTCCCCATGCTCGTGCCATGTTTCTGTAGATAGTACGTATCTTCGTACTGGAAGAAGTTTTTCTTTAGAGACAACGAGATACATTCAAGTACCACCTGTCTCGGTGTGTGGTATTTCCACGGAGTAGAGAAGAGGACTTCCTCTATTATTTCCAAAGTCTCTTTGTGGGGAAGGCTCGTGTAGAGGCTCTCCACATCTAAGCCCAGGAGGAGGTCTCGTTCTGGGTCGAAAGGTACCTCATTAATCAATTGAAGGACAGCCTTGGTGTCCCTCGGGTAGGTATTGGTCGCTTGCACTATAGGTCTGAAGAATGCGTCGGCGAATTTAGACAAAGGTTCTAAGATCGACTCAATGCCGGATACTATAGGGCGGCCTGGTGGATAAGGGGCATCCTTATGAATCTTTGGTATAGTGTAAAAATAAGGTGTTTTGGGATTGTCACTTAGAAGAGGGAAAAATTTGAAAGATCTGTTGGTCCACACAAGACCAAAAAACACTGTGAACAAAGAACCTCCAAAACTCACAGCGGTTAGTGGTCATCACCCATGTGGCTCATGTGTGTCCTGTCAATATACGCAAAAGAGCCACAATATCACCTTCTCCAACCAAACTACATGGGAGCAGCGCTTTTTCACCAACTGTAATAGCCGCAATGTGGTTTACCTGATCACCTGCCCCTGCAAAAAAGAATACGTAGGCATGACCACTAGACCAGTGAAAATTCGTATGGGTGAGCATCGCAGCAATGTACGCTGCAATAAATCAACGACCAGAATGGCTTCACACTATGTGACAATGGGACACAGTATCCATGATTTGAAATGGACAGTTATTGAGGCTTTCAAAAACGACAAGGACCTTCTATCAAAAGAGCAATGCTGGGTGTACCGGCTCGGTACACACCAGACTGGCCTTAATGATGAGATCCCCTGGTCCCAACTCAGGATCTAAACATTCCCACTAGAACCTTTGATACTATGTCTAGTGTTTGACACACATTTTTTCTAAACCCTCAACAATGGCACTATCATTGATCTGTATTTTAATACCATAATATGCACGTGCATTCATGTGCAGTAATTCATCACTGGTCCCACTCATGCCATACTTCGCAGGACCTAAAACATATAGCTTAAGCATCGTCTCCAGTTCAGTGCCACCTACGTATCAAGAGCAATACGGACACGCGCATGCGCAGCGAGGCTACCACTCACTGTAGAGGCATGGTGACGCTTTCGCGCATGCGCACAACATTTCGTAAGCCGGACTCATAGGGACGCTTATGCGCCGTCTCCAGTCTAGAGCCGCCGCTGTATCAGGAGACACACGGACACGCTCATGCGCGAGGAGGCTACCACTCATTATAGTAGCGTGGTGCCGCCATTGCGCGTGCGCACAACATTTCGGATGCCGGATTCATAGGGACGAATACCTGTTTGGCTCTAAAATTATTTCCTGATAAACTTCTGAATCAACATCTACCGGGGGCATTTTTAAGTACAAACAGAAGGTCTCCAACCCTAATATATAGGAAACAGTAGCCAGTTAACAGTGGCCGCCACAGTAACAATAGCTAAGTTTCCTTCTCTAGTGGCACACCTGTCACGAGCACGAGGCGATTAACCAATTAACCTATTACTGCCAATTAACCCTACAATATAAATACCCGCCAAACTCCTTCCCCTCATTAACACTGAAGCCGCAGATGAAGGAGGAAGCACAGACGTATTGGGGGTTGAGTAAGTACGGCACAGCCGACTAAGAAGGACAGTTCAAGAACATTGCCATCGCACTTAGCTATAAATGCTAGGGCTGCCACAGGAAAATACAGAAAAAGAAAACATCTCTTTTCCTGTTGTCTATCTTTCTTTTCCCTATCTGCAGTTGGACCCTTCTAAATACCCTTTGTCTAGAGCTGGCTCATGGGGCACTGACTCCTTCCTCCATAAGTATGTATTTAGAACTGAATACGTTACCCTTCAGGCTAACTAACTACAGTGTGTTCCATGTATATGAGTGTTTTTCTGTATGTTTTTACCGCACTTCGCTGTTACACAAATTGAGTACTTCTCAATCCATCCGAGATCCCAGCGTTACAGCATATGTATGTGTTTGTTTGTCTCTTTTTCCCTCACAGGTGACTTAGAGTAAAGCGCAATGGGATCCGCGCATGTATAACCACCTGCTCTTGTCTTTCAGGCATACTACATCAGGAATTCTGATAGTGTTAGGAATTGTGTAAATATAAAATATATATCCATACACATTGATAAGACTAGTAACTTCACACTTATTTGTACATACACCTTAGTATATATCTTTTACTGTGGTGAGACACTAGTGAGTGACAGGGGGATCTGACCCCGGTCCTGATGAAGGGGCACTGGGCCCCGAAACATGTTGACCCACACAGGAGAGTAAGCCCATTAACTTGCTTTACCTCTCCGAATGACACTTTTTAACAATACCAGTCAGTGCCTATTAAAAAGTTTTTTCTACCACTAGGCCAGGTATTTTTTAACATCACCTTAGTGTATCACCCCTGACCCTACTGACACTCACTCCAATTCACTCACATAGCACCCACATCTAAAAGGTGCTCCAGCGTAGTCGCTTGTCGCAGCACTGCCCCGTCCCGCAGCGGGGCGGGAAGACCCCGATGATGAAGCATGACACCAAGGGCCCTTTTGGTGTGTGAGGGGTATTTTAACATACATTGTGTATTCCATTAACATCTGGATACACACTATCTCTACGTGAGGTGGAACTTATTGATTGATTGTACTTCTAAAAGAGGAGGACGTGCCCACCTTGGTGCCACCCAGCACCACCTCTTCACTCCCCCCCTTGATTTTTCCTACTCTTTAGACAGCGTGCAGCTGTGGGAGTACCTTTCTCAACTGCTTGATTGAGAAACCCAGTATTTCTGGACTGATACAGAACAACCAAGCTGGTTTTTTGTGTGTCCCTTCTATTTAATAATTTCCTAGTCACGCACATCACAGTTACTTTGCACACATAGTCACGACTCACACATTTAGTTAGCCATCCACCATGGAGGACGCAGGCGGCCTCACTTTTGACGATGATGAAGTTGACAGGATCCTAGCAACCCTCCGCCCTTTTGAAGGACTTAGCAATTCCGAACCAGGAACAAATGATAGTGACTGGGACGAATTACCAGTCCTAAGGAGAACACAAATAAAGACAGCCTTGCATGGCTTATTCATGTCGGAATACCTCAAATCCAAAACAGCCCCTTCCGGGCTAATAGTAAAGAATGAACCTTTTATTTTCACCCATGATCTGGAATTTAAGAGAGACTGGTCTCTTATAAGTTGGAGATGCACCAGGGACTGGCTGGTCCTCATTGTAAAAACTGCGACCAAACTTACACAGGAACTCAAAATTGAAATAACAAAGCTAGAGGTTAAGATCAAGAGTTACCTATCCCCCACCGCCCTGAAAAAGAGACTAGAGGAACTGAACCAAGAGATGAGCGATTTTGAACTCACCCTGAAAAAAAGTAAATACAAGAAACACAAAAAAGACACAGAGGAGTTCACACATGAACGCATATATCCCTATATCAAAAAAGATTATGTGTCCAAGAATCAGAACAGCGATCAGGACAATAACTTTTCTGACACTAGTTCGAACAGTTCTGGTTCAAGCAGGACCAGTAACCAAGGTGCAAAGGGAGGAACACCATCCTTTAGAGGACAGTATCCACAAAGCGGTAGAGGTTGGGCACCCTACCAGGGACCACCAGGCTATATGCAATATCCAACGGCGCCACCCTTTATGGGCAATCAATTCCAGCCTTGGAACCAACAAGCACCTCCATTCAACTATTATGGGCCACCGCCTTTTTTAGGCCAGCGCCGAGGCCCCCGAAGGGGAAGAAATCGAAAAGGCACACAGGTCCACTGGAACCAACAACCGGAGGTCCCCCCGGGGGTGTCAACCCGGAGCCAAACAGCGTCAACCAGTCGGGGAACCTAGTGGTGAACCTGTCAGATCACCAATTAACAGAGGCCCAAGAGAACGTTCTGTCTAAGGGGTTGGGCTTTGTCCCTACCAATAAGATGGATAAATTCAAAGTTTGCCAGGAAGTAAAAGAGTTTATGCGGAAATTGAAGCTAAGAGCCTTTTTCCAGGACTCTGCCAATGAGAGCACTGACCAATCAGACACGGGGTTAAAGAAAAAGTCAACCTTTACCCCTTTAGACTCTACAATACATGTCGAACTTTTGGCTTTTGAGAAAGCTGTTATGGAGGATCTAGAGAAATTGCCCACTGATGCCAGGGACACTTATAATAATAATAATCCACATTTGTAAAGCGCACAATCACCCGTAAGGGTCTCTAGGCGCTGGGGGCCGTCGGGAAGATTAAGCAAGCTATTGCCCAGAGTCACATGGTGCTGGGCTAACCTGCCGCCGGAGCCGGGGATCGAACCCTGATCCCCAGATTCCAGCGTCAGTTGCCCTGGCCGCGGCGTCACACCTTACCAAAACACATCCAGATTGGAAAGAGTTGCACTCCAAGAGCTTGCCAATAATCAGGATATCGTGATTAAACCAGCCGACAAGGGCGGGGCCACGGTCATACAGACCTATACCAATTACGATAGAGAATGTAGAAAACTGTTGGAAGATAGACGCAACTACCAAGTACTCAGAGAGGATCCGACAGAAGAGGTCAGGATCTGCATTCTGATAATGATCGAGGAAGCCAGAGCACACGATTGGCTCACTAAGAAAGAGAGTGACTTCCTAATTCAGGACAATCCCAAAACACCTTATTTTTACACTATACCAAAGATTCATAAGGACGCCCCTTATCCACCAGGCCGCCCTATAGTATTCGGCATTGAGTCGATCTTAGAACCTTTGTCTAAATTCAAATTCGCCGACGCATTCCTCAGACCTATAGTGCAAGCGACCAATACCTACCTGAGGCACACCAAGGCTGTCCTTCAATTGATTAATGAGGTACCTTTCGACCCAGAACGATACCTCCTCCTGGGCTTAGATGTGGAGAGCCTCTACACAAGCCTTCCCCACAAAGAGACTTTGGAAATGATGGAGGAAGTCCTCTTCTCTACTCCGTGGAAATACCACACACCGAGACAGGTGGTACTTGAATGTATCTCGTTGTCTCTAAAGAAAAACTTCTTCCAGTACGAAGATACGTACTATCTACAGAAACATGGCACGAGCATGGGGAGCACTTGTTCCCCCAGTCTGGCAGGTTTGTACGTGCACCACCTGGATGCAACACGGATCCTCAACAACCAGAATCCCTATAGGAACCATGTATTGACATGGAAAAGGTACATTGACGACATCCTAGTCATCTGGAGGGGCGACCGTGACTCAGTCAACCATTTCATGACATGGCTGAACCAACAGGACCAGTTCCTTAAATTCACCCATACAGTTTCCAATGAGAACCTTGTGTTTCTCGATTTGAACATCTATCCCATTGATGGGAAACTAGGAACATGCACTCATTTCAAACCTACGGCTAAGAACAGCCTGTTACTTTACAGCAGCTTCCACCCGCGACACCTACGCGACAATCTACCGTATGGACAATTCCTCCATCTGCGGCGCAATTGCAGCAACATCAGGGATTTTAAAACACAAGCGGGTGATCTAGAGTGCAAACTATTGAACAGGAACTACCCTAAAACCGTTGTTAGCAAAGGCCTCAAACGAGCCCGTAACAACAACAGGGAGGCACTGCTAGAAGAAACCGTGATTAAAGAACCAGATCCACGTCCCATTTGCGTAACAACGTATAATACCAACTCCAATCGCATCACAAAAATTGTGAACAAACATTGGAGATTGCTCAATTGTCGAAAACTTAATTTTCCTAAACCCATGTTCTCACATAGAAGAGGGGAAAATTTGAAAGATCTGATGGTCCACACAAGACCAAAAAACACTGTGAACAAAGAATCTCCAAAACTCACAGCGGTTAGTGGTCATCACCCATGTGGCTCATGTGTGTCCTGTCAATATACGCAAAAGAGCCACAATATCACCTTCTCCAACCAAACTACATGGGAGCAGCGCTCTTTCACCAACTGTAATAGCCGCAACGTGGTTTACCTGATCACCTGCCCCTGCAAAAAAGAATACGTAGGCATGACCACTAGACCAGTGAAAATTTGTATGGGTGATCATCGCAGCAATGTACGCTGCAATAAATCAACGACCAGAATGGCTTCACACTATGTGACAATGGGACACAGTATCCATGATTTGAAATGGACAGTTATTGAGGCTTTCAAAAACGACAAGGACCTTCTATCAAAAGAGCAACGCTGGGTGTACCGGCTCGGTACACACCAGACTGGCCTTAATGATGAGATCCCTTGGTCCCAACTCAGGATCTAAACATTCCCACTAGAACCTTTGATACTATGTCTAGTGTTTGACACACATTTTTTCTGAGCCCTCAACAATGGCACTATCATTGATCTGTATTTTAATACCATAATATGCACGTGCATTCATGTGCAGTAATTCATCACTGGTCCCACTCATGCCATACTTCGCAGGACCTAAAACATATAGCTTAAGCATCGTCTCCAGTTCAGTGCCACCTACGTATCAAGAGCAATACGGACACGCGCATGCGCAGCGAGGCTACCACTCACTGTAGAGGCGTGGTGACGCTTTCGCGCATGCGCACAACATTTCAGAAGCCGGACTCATAGGGACGCTTATGCGCCGTCTCCAGTCCAGAGCCGCCGCTGTATCAGGAGACACACGGACACGCTCATGCGCGAGGAGGCTACCACTCATTATAGTAGCGCGGTGCCGCCACTGCGCGTGCGCACAACATTTCGGATGCCGGATTCATAGGGACGAATACCTGTTTGACTCTAAAATAATTTCCTGATAAACTTCTGAATCAACATCTACCAGGGGCATTTTTAAGTACAAACAGAAGGTCTCCAACCCTAATATATAGGAAACAGTAGCCAGTTAACAATGGCCGCCACAGTAACGATAGCTAAGTTTCCTTCTCTAGTGGCACACCTGTCACGAGCACGAGGCGATTAACCAATTAACCTATTACTGCCAATTAACCCTACAATATTAATACCCGCCAAACTCCTTCCCCTCATTAACACGGAAGCCGCAGATGAAGGAGGAAGCACCGACGTATTGGGGGTTGAGTAAGTACGGCACAGCCGACTAAGAAGGACAGTTCAAGAACCTTGCCATCGCACTTAGCTATAAACGCTAGGGCTGCCACAGGAAAATACAGAAAAAGAAAACATCTCTTTTCCTGTTGTCTATCTTTCTTTTCCCTATCTGCAGTTGGACCCTTCTAAATACCCTTTGTCTAGAGCTGGCTCATGGGGCACTGACTCCTTCCTCCATAAGTATGTATTTAGAACTGAATACGTTACCCTTCAGGCTAACTAACTACAGTGTGTTCCATGTATATGAGTGTTTTTCTGTATGTTTTTACAGCACTTCGCTGTTACACAAATTGAGTACTTCTCAATCCATCCGAGATCCCAGCGCTACAGCATATGTATGTGTTTGTTTGTCTCTTTTTCCCTCACAGGTGACTTAGGGTAAAGCGCAATGGGATCCGCGCATGTATAACCACCTGCTCTTGTCTTTCAGGCATACTTCATCAGGAATTCTGATAGTGTTAGGAATTGTGTAAATATAAAATATATATCCATACACATTGATAAGACTAGTAACTTCACACTTATTTGTACATACACCTTAGTATATATCTTTTTACTGTGGTGAGACACTAGTGAGTGACAGGGGGATCTGACCCCGGTCCTGACGAAGGGGCACTGGGCCCCGAAACATGTTGACCCACACATGAGAGTAAGCCCATTAACTTGCTTTACCTCTCCGAATCACACTTTTTAACAATACCAGCCAGTGCCTATTAAAAAGTTTTTTCTACCACTAGGCCAGGTATTTTTTAACATCACCTTAGTGTATCACCCCTGACCCTACTGACACTCACTCCAATTCACTCACATAGCACCCACATCTAAAAGGTGCTCCAGCATAGTCGCTTGTCGCAGCACTGCCCCATCCCGCAGCGGGGTGGGAAGACCCTGATGATGAAGCATGACACCAAGGGCCCTTTTGGTGTGTGAGGGGTATTTTAACATGCATTGTGTATTCCATTAACATCTGGATACACACTATCTCTACGTGAGGTGGACCTTATTGATTGATTGTACTTCTAAAAGAGGAGGACGTGCCCACCTTGGTGCCACCCATCACCACCTCTTCACTCCCCCCCCCCTTGATTTTTCCTAGGATTACAGGGTGGCAGATTGACGTGGACCCTCACCCCTGTCTTTTGGGCTTGATCCCCCGAGATCCTAAACTTAAGACTAGTAGGCGGTTTTTCGTTCTAGGGCTGATTATCGCTAGACGGCGCATCGCAATCCACTGGTTAACACAACAGGTGCCCTCACTGGCGAAATGGAAAACTGATTTGAGGGAGTGGGCTATATGCGACCCACTAGAAGGGATGATACATTGCCGGAGGTATTGCTGGCATGGGGGGGTGATGATTCAGGCCTCGCAATCCACACAGGGATCACAAGAGGGGACGATTGCCAGTGAGGGACTAGCGCCCAGCCGAGAGGAAAGGACTGTGGAAACCCCAACCGAACATTGAGCTACATGGACCTCAATTTATCCAGACCCGGCGGGGTGTGGGGGTTGGGGAGGGGGGTTGTTTTGCACGCTGCTCCAGTCAGCTGTGAGTGTGTGCCTGATCTGTTTGCTGGGGGTGAGGGCGGAGTCCCGCATCAGCACTTAATGCGAAGACATTCACTCTGTGAAGCGGACCCATGCAGCGGGCACGCCAAAGGCAAGCCCGTCTGCGCCCGTCCGCGCCCAGGAGTCGCCAGGAGCCAGAAACCCTGTTCTTTTTCCCCCAGATCATGTCCCTTTTCTGAGACGGATATATTCCACTAAAGAACTAGTAGAGATGAGTCCTACCCCCTGCCCTGCTAGTGGGTTGGGCCCCTGGCCCTTATGTGAGGGTCCTTTTTCATGTCTAGTGTGCGATTTCCAGGCTACCACTGACAAAAAGATACCCACCAACCGAGACAAGACTAAGATACCATCTTACGTCCCCATAGCCAACCTAGGTA
The DNA here is from genome assembly GCF_964261635.1 of Lissotriton helveticus. Classification (NCBI taxonomy): domain Eukaryota; kingdom Metazoa; phylum Chordata; class Amphibia; order Caudata; family Salamandridae; genus Lissotriton; species Lissotriton helveticus. The sequence goes on along the minus strand of NC_136067.1, from coordinate 1,085,603,528 downwards.
GCCCCCCCACCAACTCCCAGCAGGAGTGGAGAAGCCTGCTGTGCAGTGTGAGATCACTCCCCAAACATTCCTGCGAGGTTTGGGATCTCCTCTCCTCGATACAGCCCGATCTTGGGTTCTTTACCGTAACTTGGCTGAAGCCCCATTGGGTCGCCTCCATAGCTCTCGCTCTGCCTCATGGTTACAGATTTGTTTGCATGGACAGACAGAATAAAATGGGAGGTGGAACTGCTATTGCGTATAGAGAAAACATCAAGATCACTGTGCTGGTGCAACACAGTGACCCAACCATGGAAGTGATGGTTTTCCGTATCGACCTCTCATCCCATATAAGTTGGAAGGGGGCATGGTATATCGGCCTCCTGGCCCACTAAATGGCTTCCCTCTTCATCTTAGTGAACTAATCGCTCCTCATGTATACGCAAGCAGCAATTTTCTGCTGCTTGGCGATTTTAACATTCACAGTGAGTGCGGCTCTAATGCAGATACAGGGTCACTCGTAACGGAGCTAGCTACTCTTGGGCTAACCAAGCTAAATGAGGGCCCCTCACGACAGTGGGTCACACCCTGGATATTGTTTTTTCCAACTCTCCTAACGTTTTATGCAATTCCCCCCAGTTCTTGCCCTGGTCTGACCATGCTTCAATTGAATTTTGCATTCAGGCACCGAGGAAGAGAACCCCTGCTACTTGTGACACCCTTCGCCTATTCAGACAGAGGGTTTTAAAACCTCTTTTGGAGAGCCACAGATATTAGAATCAGACAACATCGAGGAGGCACTCACCAAGTACAACTCGGCAGTCTCTAATGCTGTGGACCAGTTAGCCCCCCTGAAACCCTTCTCTAGCATGCCTAGGCTGACCCAGAATGCCTAGTATTCTCCTCTTCTTCGTATCCAGAAATAAATTTGCAGGAAGCATGAAAAATGGTGGCGCCTCACTCATGAGGAGGAGGACAAAGCTTGGTTTCATGCGGCTCTGGCCGACTACCACAGGAAAATTAGGGCAGCACGCAAAGCTCATCTAGCTCTACAATTAGATCAGGCCAACAATGACCCTAAGGTGCTATATCGCATATTGCAGTCCTTCACTAATCCCAAGGCATGTGAGAATCCGATGGTCCCTACACAAAAATTGTGCGACAACATTATTACTTTTTTACACAAAAAATTGAGACCATCTACGATAAAATTGTCCAATCTGGGGAGCACTCTTCTATCACAATGACTCCCGTAAAATCTGGGCAGGTAGTCACTCAACTGTTGGGAAGTTTTACCCTGGTGACACAGGTGGAGGCTGAGTCACTGATCCGCTCTGTAAAATCCGGATCACCTCAGGATCTTATACCAGCAAAAATCACCACCTCTCTTACCAGCCACCTGTCCCTCTCCATTGCACATCTCCACAATCTCTCCCTGCGAGGTGGCCTGGTCCATTTGGAATGGAATGAAGCACAGGTTATGCCTATCCGGAAGAACACCAAGGCCCCGCTAACTGAGTTTTCCAATCTCCGCCATATCTCTCTCCTCCCTTTCCTGGGCAAGCTTTTGGAGAAACATATAAACACTCATCTCTCTAACCATGTTAAACGGACGGGTAGCCTGAATCCATCCCAGTCAGGCTTTTGCCCTAAATACAGCACAGAATCAGCCCTACTAGCGGTAACCGATAACATCAGGATGACCCTAGGTAGAGGCCATTCCACAATTCTGGTGCTGCTGGATCTATCCGGCGTGTTCGACACGGTTTCCCATAAGATTTTGCTCAGGGGGTTGGAGAGATTGGACTCAGAGACCTGGCCCTTCAATGGTTGACAAGTTTTCTTACTTCTCGCTCTCCGGCGGTGAACCTAGGCTCTTATCGCTCAGCTGCAACAGAATTGTCCAAGGGAGTAACACGGGGCTCTTGTTTGAGCGCGAATTTGTTTAACATCTATGTGGTTCCCTTGGCCAATCTGTTGAGGAGTAGTGGGTTCATCCCTGTCTCCTATGCGGAGGATACCCAGCTGCTTTTCCCATTCACAAAATTTAATCCATCAGTGCAGGCCGCCTTCTCCCAGGGAATGAGAAATATCTACCAGTGGTTGAGGAGTAACTTTCTTCAGTGCAATGTGGGGAAGACGGAAATCATGCTCTTCGGAGAAGCTCAACTACTGCGGACACCCGATTGGTGGCCCCCAGACCTAGGCACTCCCCCCATTCCAAAAACCTGTGTAAAAAACATAGATGTCCACCTTGAACAGACGCTCACTATGAAGGAGCATGCTGCCATGACAGCTGGCTCCTGTTTTCATGTGCTGGGTCTTTTGCGTCGTATCCATCATCTGCTCCCTGACTCATCTAGGAAGATGTTAACTCCGGTGCTTATTTTAAGCTGCCTGGATTACTGCAATGGTGTTTTGCTGTCTGCCAATGAGACCACCCTTGATAGACTTCAGGTTGTCCAGAATACGGCGGCACGTCTGATCCTGAACGCACCCCCAAGGACAGCCTCTCGGCCTCTGCTTCATCAGCTCCACTGGCTCCCGATACGGAAGCGAGTACAGTTTAAAGTCAACTGCACCATTCACAAGGCGTTAGCCAACTCTGGCCCCAGTTATCTTGCGGATAAATATATCCCCTACACCGCTCGGCGATCCCTCCGCTCAGAATCCAAGCATCTCCTCGCTGTGCCTAGAATCGAATGAGCCAGGCAGGGTGGGAAGGCTCTATCTTATCTGGGTCCCCACCACTGGAGCAAGCTACCTGTACAACTCAGACAGTGCACAGAACATCTTCAATTCAGGAAGCAGCTCAAAACCCATCTCTTCACCTCTGATCTCTAGCTGACATTCTTCTCACATGCAGCCCGTTCTCGAGCGCAGAGATACTCCTTCGGGGATCGATTCTGGCACTTTACAAGTCAATAAATAAATTAAATAAATAAATAAATAAGTGATTTGCCCAGAACCACAGGATGTTCAGCATCATTGCTGAGACTCAAACCTGGTTCCCCAGATTCGAGGTCCACTGCCCTAGCTGTTAGGCCGACTCTTCTCCCCTTTATAGGTCATAAGTGAGTACGGGGGCATGTACTGGTAGTAGTACCTATACTTGTACTTTTGTAATTATTGCAGTTACCACTGTTTTTTTCGTATCAATAAAGTTGGCCCGAATTATTGAAAGTCACGTGGCATGGCGCATATATTTCGCCAATTGTCCACAATATGGCACAGTTCCTCCAGTGATAGACGATACTACTATTATGAACTACTAAAATGGCGTCATGTGGCGAAACTTTATGTGACCGCAGACGATCGCTGTTTATGTTGATGGACACGCTGCGAGCGTCCACAGTATTTAAACCCGCGATTCAGAATGGCTCCCCGAGAACGTCAACGAAGGATAGCAGGGAGATGCCCTTAATTGCTCGTCTGTCGCAATTAGATTATTAGGAAGACATAGAAACCTAGTCCTCTACGTTAAATATTGATATTGATTCATTCTCCCTCTCTATATGACTAGACTGTCCCAAAACTGCTACGGACGCCACCCGTCTCCATAGAGATTGAACACTTTGCCTCTCCTTGTCTACTATAACGAGTACTTCAGTCTCTAATTTGTAGGAGGTAAGAATGGTTTGAGAGATAACTACGCCTATCCTGTTGGGATAAAATGGCTCCCTGCATTTCGCACTGGTGTGTAGGCTCTTAATATTATAAAAACTAGGTGTTTTTATTTCATTAGCTCTTTTACTGTTAGAGGTGGATTTTGGGCTTTCTTGTTTGGTTAACAGATTTAGCCTTTTTAAAATATATTTATCATGGACCTGGCACTTTTGTCAGGTCACACTATAATCAACATGTACTATAGGAATACCTTTTAGGTTTGCAAATACATATACGATCTTTATGATAGGAATTACTATGTAAATAGCGATCTAGAAAGTTCCCAGTTGAGAACCTTACCAGGTGTTTTAGTGCTTCATTTCTTAGAATTCAAATAGGGGGTTACCTTCTTTGTTCTTATTTACGTTTCTAACAGTGCCATGTGCGACAACTGGTGCATTTGGGAGTTAACATTGGTGCTCACTGGACAAATTTTAAACCTACAGACTTTCTAATACTAAAAGGAAGGGGTGCCTGAACTGATCACGTCTTTTCACTTGGATACTATTCTTATGAATTTGGAGGTAATCGAATGAGTATATGACTCTTCTTTTCAGCCTCTCTTGCTCCCTTTTTCATAAATTTTCAAAGTTCTAAGAGCTGATGTTAGAAGGTGGTTCTGACTCTAGGGGCCGCCCGGATTTTTCGCTTTTTGAGCACCTAATTGTTGAGCTTTTACTGTGGGGGAGCCTCATAATCTGGGACTCACCCACAGTGAACTCATAATGAAGGAGACTGCATGGAGATTTTACTGGTGTCCCCCTGGCTTGACTAGACAGCTGCGCCACAGCTGGAGTATGGGGCACCGGGTTGGTTACATGCAGACACATGTGTACCTGCGTGTGCACACGTGTTGGGGCTGCGCAGGGGAGATTCCTAGCGTGCGCAGTCCAGAAGCAGATACAGAGTGAATGGTGTGGCAGGACTTATGCAGAATTGGGTGGTGACATGGAATAGGCTTTATACACTGAAAAGAAACATGCCAGGAAAAGTCAGTGTGTTTTACTGTGTTTTCACTTAATTATTCCCCTATGCGGATGTGGGGCCCATGGCTAAAATGACTTCCACAAGGCCTACAGATTCCAGACACGCACTAAAGGCCAGTGTAGCAGATGTGAAAAGAAGTATTCTGCAGAGTCCAAAGTGATATTTTTACTGCTTTTGGGTTGTCCAGAAATGTCATATTTCTCTGAGTTCCTGGCTGGGGTCTGGCAGGTTAGATTAATGACCTTTCCTCCCAGAGCGAAGATCTTCCCTCCAAGGAGAAAAGAAAGGTGGAGCTACAAGCCAATCCATCAACTGCTGTCGCTGGGTGCCAGGCACCAAGCTGAACCACAGTGAGGGCAGTGAGGGGGGAAGGAGTTGGGTTTCTGAGGCCATGTGGCCAGAGACACTGGACGCCGCCAGTTTGAACAAACCCAGTGGCTGGACAAGAAGGAGGGAGCCGGGGCAGGGAAGTGATGTGTCGCTGTTTGATAGGACACGCAGAGACTTCCTGCCAGCCCCCTACTCAACTTTTAAAAAGTACTTGCGCAGGAAGAGAAGCTCTCTCTGGGGTGTGGTCTGCTGAGGCGAAAGGTGCTGAAGCCTGGCACAATGGGCAGTTAGAAGGAGGACACCCCTGACTGCCCCCCAGCCCCCTAACAGTGCCAGAAGAAGAGCCCAGGACCAGTGCACAGAGGAAGAGGCCTCTGCGCAGAGAGAAGAGAGGCGCAGGGAGCCAGTGAAAACCGCTCCCTGCAGAATGCACCCTCTTGGAGACCCGGGGGACAAAGGAGAGTGCTCCCAGTGGCTGGGAGATACCACCAGCAGCGAGAAGTCGCAAAAATGGGGCAGATCAGACCCCCAGGTTCTGAGATATGGCCCCCAGAAGGTAGGCGACCTTTGACCCCTAAGAAGACCAATGATGAAGCGCGTGGGGCTCCGCCGCCGGTCTCAGAGATGCCGCCGGGATGGGTCAGGTCCTGGGGGCTGCCCCCAAGGAGAAGTAGAGCCGGGGAGCGCCATCGTGCTCCCCGTGAAGGTGCCCCCGTGGGGTGCCAGGCACCCACCCTGGCCCCCACCGAAGATGGAGGTGGGGGAGTGCCGTCGCACCCCACATGCGAGGAGGATGGGCGGGGAGCGCCGACGCGCTCCCCGTGACAATGCCCCCACGTGGTGCCACGAGCCCACCCTGGCCCCCAATGAAAATGGCGATGGGGCATGCCGTCACGCAAACCCCAGCGAGAGGAAGAGGGGCCCGGGAACCCATCTCCGGGCCCCGACGTGACATAGTGAGGGGGGAGTGCCGTCGCACCCCCCCAACAAATATCCCCCGAGGTCCCGGCAGGACCGCTGAGTCTGCGTCTGCCCGCCAAAGTGGGCAGAACAGAAGTGCTCGGCCGGCTCCCGCGGCAGCACAGAAGAGTTCTGGCCGCGCGGAGAACCGGCGGGGGCAGCCGGGGGTGGGCTCACCGGGCTGCCCTCAAATGAGGAAGGAATGCGGGGTCCCGGGTGGGACCGGAGCCCCTAAGGAAGACCTTCAGCGGTGCGAGGGGCCCAGGTGTGTCCGGGCCCCGGAAAGGAGGAGGAGCAGCCGGGCCCCGAGCTGTCTGCGCCCACCTGGGGGTCCAGGTGGGACCGGGCCCCCCAACAGGCCCAAGAAGCGACTGGAGGCCACATCGCGGCTCTTCCCGGAGCAGCGGGAGAGCCGGCCATCTAATATGCAGCGATTCCCATAATGCCTTGCAGGCCAGGACCGGCCTGCAAGATAAAACCATCATTTGCTTTACTTGTGGTGCTCCAGGAGGACGGGGTCACCACCACATGAAGGTGCAGGTGCTGGGGGAGCTGCTGGAGAAGCGCAGTCTCCCCCCTGCACGAAGAGAAAAGTTTCGCCCTAAGTGTCTTGGGGATTGGAAAGAATAACCCCTCAAGGGCTCAGTCTGCATTTATCACCTTCTGGGCTGGAACTTTTGTTCTTCAGCTGAGTGTGAATTGAAAAGTGCTTCATGGAGTGAAGGGTTGAGGTGATGGATGTCTGGAGAAGGACATCCCCTGGAGGTGAAGAGGTATAATTGCACTACAAAGGCTTTTACTACTGTTATTCTTTATAGAGGGACTGGAGTTCATGTGTTTAATGTGAAGTACATGATTATGGTGGAGTCATAAGCAAAGGGGATTTAAGTGGCTAGACATTCCTGCTTGGGTGTCTGACTGTATTTACTTAAGCCTGTGATTTTATCTGTGATGCCTTTAGGGGCTGTAATTGCAGAGCATTCTAATGATATCCAAATGTTATGAGTACTGTTGCTCTAAAGTGATGCGTAAACATGTATTCTTGCTGCTGCGCTTAGGTGAAGAACGCAGACTGTTAGCCCTTAAGAAATAGAGGTGCATACCTTATGGTCGGTGGGAAATGCTCGGTCAGGGTTGTATGTCACAAAGGCAGGGTTACCTATTTTAAATGCTGGTGGAAGTACTGGGGTGAGTCGCCACTGGGATGGTGCCAGTGGGCAGGGCCCTTGCTCCAGGTTATAATCCACTAACTACATTGGGGGCAAGATAATGTGCATACATGGGAGTGGTAGTACTAGACCCCACCACCCCTTTTGGGAGGGGAGGAGATGTTATGCAATGTCACAAAGGAATTCCAACAGCTTATGTATAGTTGTAAATTGGTGCATAGTATTGCGTAGTGTGTGTGTTTTCATAAATGTACTCCTACTTTTATAAAGCAAAGTACAGACTGGACAATCAATTATTGACTGCAAATGGCGATTACTAACCCACACCACCTCCCTTGAGTAAGCCTCAGACTGCTCTGCAACGCTACCCTCTGCGAGTCAGGGCCTACAATTGGTTGTTTGGTTCCCAGTGAAGGACAAATGTAGTCATGTTATTTGTGCAGGCCTCACAGATGCTGCCTTGTTTTCCAACAGCTGATTAATCCCTTCTATCTTAGCTCTTCACCTGTTTCGAATGTATGACGTTACAACGCATACATTTACAATGCATGCCTTTCTAACAGTTTTTACATCGCAACATCCTTTACAACGCATTCTTTTACATAGCATGCCATTACATCGCATTTTAAGAAACTACCTTTACGACGCATTCCATTACATCACATTATACTTTTACAATGCATACCATTACAATGCATACCATTACATTACATTTAAGGTAAGTGTTGAATAGTATCGGGTAATAATTACTATTCTAACTTCAGTGAGTGCAACAGTAGGGTAAGTGTTGGATGGTGTAGGGGTAAAAATTACTATTCTTACTCCAGTGAGTGCAACAGTAGGGTAAGTGTCAGATAGTGTAAGGCTACTATGCGTTGTAATGGTATGCATTGTAATGACTTGCAATGTAATGCCTGCTTTATAGTGACATGCATTGTAATGACATGAGTTGTAGTGACATGTAATGTAATGGCGGCGTTGTAATGACATGCGATGTAAAGGATGTTGCGATGTAATGACTGCTATGCAAAAGGTAGTGCGATGTAATGACTGCATTGTAAAGGTTGTTTCCCCCTGTTTCATACTTTTTTACCACCGTTATTATTTTGGTTTATAAGGTTTTTTGTTTTTCGACTGTGTTTTTTTTCTTCTTTTCTCAATTTTCAAAATAATTCACGTTTTTATTCTTGTTTGGCCCACTGTTTCACGCAGTCAAAAGTTTGGCCAGGTCTCTATCAGGTACATTTCCTTTTCTCTTTTTCTTATTCTTGTTGTTAGATATGGGTCACTGAATACTTTTGTGCTAAGAGTCGCTTGGAGTGGTTGACACTGGGAGATTTAATTTCCCCTTACTGTGCAATTTTCAGTTGTACATTATATATATTCTTTTCCCAACAGCCTTGAGAAAGTCGTCTTACGACAAAACATGTGTCAGCTGTATGAATGTACACAACAACTACATGTCAACAAATCAAGAATTGATCCATTTATGTTATACTCTTTTGGATGTTATTACACTGATTGTCTTATAGTTGCAATTTTTTAAATTACATTTTACTGACAACATGGTCAGTTTGAATTGTACTATGGTGTTGTGCTCTGTTGTCTAAAGTATTAATAAGTAAGGATTTGGACACATTTTTCCCCATTTTCTGAGTAACACTGTTGGTGACACAGTGTTTACATTGAGAACGCCCTTACACTAAGTGAACTAATATTGGCAAACAGAACAGAGGTGCTGACCATTCTTCTACCACTGCCATCAGTTGTTGCATGTCTCGTTAATAATATACATGGACTGATCCCTTGGGCTCTTATGTAACTCTCATAATTTTCTACTTTAGTCTTCATATTTTCAATCACCCGTTATATTTCTCCATTACAACAGCAGACAGACCATTATGGGGCTGAACCCATGTTGGTTCTTTGTTCGGTCAACTTGCAACTGCCTTGCGCTCCAACCACAAATCTTTGGGAATAGTAATCTCAAACTATGGGGGCCCATTAGCATGTTGGGCTGATTGCCACCGCCCGCATGGCGGTGGCGATCTGCCCGACATTTGTGCCCGCCCGCATGCTTATTTCCCCCCTGTCATATTACTATGGTGGGAGGGACCCCGGCGGACGGAAAGACCATCCGACGGTTTTCCGCGGGTAGGCAATCTGCCCGATTGCCTACCAGGCGAGAAAGCAGCTAATATGGTGGCGGTGTCTGACAGACACCGCCATCCATATTATGAGGCATGTGGGGTCATGCCTTTCCGTGGCAGCAATGCTGCCACAGAAAGGAAGGCGTTCCTTGCCGGGCCCCCAGGGATTCTGGGGGGTGGGGGTGCACATGGGGGTACCTCTGGTACCCCCCTGCATTTGCCAGTACGACCTGGCAGAAACCGCACGGTGCCTGTCATGTTGTGCTGGTTAAAAGCACCACTTGCATTTCTGGCATTGCGGCAGGCGGTGCTTTTGGCACTGCCCGCCGCAATGTCAGGAATGCGGGATGCACCCGCCAGTGTGGCGGGCGCATCCTAATGGAATGTGCAGGACCACCGCACCCTTAGCGGGTGGTCCCATTTCCATGGAGTATGGCGGGCAGACTCATACTAATGAACCCCTATGTATTTACATCAACCAAAATAACCTTGCAAATCATCACAGTGCCTTCTACCTCTGTTTACCACTTGTCTGGTTCTTCTCTTTGGGAAATTCTTTGTAAATGTCAGGAGATTAGATCTTGTCCATGGCATATGCACGTAAGCTCCTCCATGAACCTCTCTTAATGGATGTACTGTAACCACTTCACTCTCAGGATCACTGACACTTGCTCTTTTTTCCTTTTCCGACTTCTTTTGCTTCCACTTTCCCCCTTTTTTAAACTAAATTTCTCTATATCCTTTCAAGTTTTCCTAATCATTTATATGTTTTATTAATTCCTTTATATTGGTCCTCAAATTCATGCATTCCATTTCATGTATTTCAGCATCACTCATATCCATCCTGTAACTCCTGTTTAATTTATTTTTATGCACCCTAATCCCAAGTTCCTTTACTAAATCATCATGCTTGTCATAAGCATCACTGTACAAGTGATGGGTTAACCCAATAAAGTCACTGGGACCTGGGTATCTAACATTAAGAGGAGGGGGTCCCAGTAAGGTAGACGTTTAAATAAATAAAGCAATTGAAAAGTAAATGCATCTATAATGTTTAATTCACATTATAGGGAAAAGGTACACATATGCATAAATTACAGTTGTATTGGTGCCCCTGGGGGATAAGGGGGGACGTGCAAACGTGAGGGTAGTGTAGGAAAGGATAGTGATATTAAAACCACGTATTATTCAAACATTCGTATAAATTCAATGTCGAACAGACAATAGGAGAACCACAAATCAACAAATAAGTTCACAATACACATGCCCCGATGTCCATACTGTGCATGAATTATGGGTTGGAGGAGGCTGTGTTTCAGGGTAAGGAAGTCGACGTTTCGACCCAGGTGGCGCAGGAATCAGTAAAGTCCTTGCAAGTGGGTCTTCATCAGGACGGGAGGGGGGGTGGGGCAAACAACCTAAATTTGAATAAATATATGGAGTGAGTATGTCTTAATTGAAACTGACTGAATCACAGTAAGTATCAGGGTATTCACATTATATATATTACACATACCTGAATAAATCAGTGTTCGTCAATAGATATTGTGAAGAGTTGGTAATGGATATTTAATCCTATGAGAATAAAATAGTTCCGATCAGGATAGTGATTAGGTTGAACATGTGTCTACCTAAACGGTTGAACAAGAGAATTCAAAACTTACTTAAGAAATGAGGTCCAGTATCCCGTTGGGATATGGCAAAACGATCCAGTCGTTGAACACAGGCAGGTGGGGGGACCACTCAGCGTATCTAGTTGGAGGGAACATTAATCAGGTCGATATGGCCAAAGTGACAGTATTGGTAACGGAACTGCGCAACCGCAGTAATCGGTAAAGCTTACCGAATAGCGTAGAGTGTGTCCTCAGTCCCCAGCGTGTCGGGCAAAATGGAAAAAGTCCGATTGAATCAGATTCCTGGAGAAAGGGGCAAGAGGAGAGCGTCAGTCCGGGGTATAGTTAGGATTGATTATGATCAGAGGTGGGGCGAGCCGATGCGGGAGCACGAAGTCTTACCAGTATAATGCGGCTCAGCGGCAATGAAGCGTCTCTCTCGGCTGCCTCGAGGAGAACGCCGGCCTTCCTGTTGACACTGTAGACATAGCAACAGGAGGTCACGTGATAGTAGTAATCGAGGAAAGACTAAGGGAGTCACTTGTAGTCATGGTGACGCTTACGAGAGGACGATTAGAAAGACTGTGGTCTAGTAGTATTATTTAGACAGCTGGATGGGTCTTCCATTATCAAATAACGGGGGATAATGCTAAATAAATAAATAAAGCGTCACTCTCGGCTGCCTCGGGGAGAGCGCCGGCCTCCCTGTGGTTACCGCTGGCATGGCAACAGTAGTAAAGGAAGGACTAAGGGAGTTACTCGTAGTCATGGTGACGCCTACGAGAGGAAAGGTCGGACGATTAGGGGACCGTGGTCTGGTGGTATTATTATTAGACAGCTGGATGGGTCCTACATTATCAAATAACGGGAGAAATTAATAAATCGGAATAGAAAACGGGGGCCCCCCATATATATTAGAAGATCGATTTGGTAATGAGGGGCAGCCCAAGTAAAACAGGCGGAGATGAGTTGTCAAGCCTTCCGGACCCCGAGACATATTCAAAGAAGGTTCCGTAACCTACAGTTGTGAGGCATTGATACAGTAAGCGTAGTAATACTGCGAACCTATCACATGATGGTTAAGGCAGTACCAACATAAGATATATCAAGGAGTACACATCATAAGAAAAATAATAATACTAGGTGTTGGTCACACAAGAATATCGCCAGATATGCATATATTTACTACAGTGTATGACACCAGTGGATAGTACCCGCATATATTAGAGATCAAAACATTCAAAAATACACAAGATAATTACGACTGCGTACCTATCACAAGATGGTAAAGCAGTACCAGTCTAAGGGGATTACACAACTGGCTAGTGTTTCCGTTCAGAAGAGAAAATCAGCGGTATTCAGGGTAAGGTTGCAAGCTCAGAGAAGGAGCTATCATGTTCGTTTAAACCTGAATGGATGGAGTTGAAAAAGAACATCCATTTTAGTTCTCTGAGGTTTAATATAGTTGAAACATTGCCGCCCCTGGGGCCTAGGGTGGCTTTTTCAATCACAACCCACCTCAAGGTTTCCGGTGGATGCGCAGCTGATCTGAAGTGGTCTACTAGGGGGGCCCCCGCCACATCGCATCTTATTCTACTCATGTGTTGCAGGATACGTTGTTTGATCTTCTGTTGGGTTTGACCAATATAGATCATGTCGCATGGGCAAACAATGGCATATATCACCGTGGAAGTGTTGCAGTTCGTGAGAGTTTTTTTTAGTTGGATCTTCTTCTGTTTGTGTTGGAACTCTTTGGTCTGCATCGTACTGTCGCAGGCTTTGCATTGTCCGCATTTGAAGTGTCCTATCACTGGTTGAAGATTCCAAAGTGTTCTCACAGTAGGTTCTGGCTGGGTGGGTAGGAGAGAACGTATCACATAGTCTCTAACACTCTTCGATTTTTTGAAAGCATGGAGAGGGTTATCAGGTTGGCCAATGTCATCTGCAACCAGTTGCCAGTGGTGATTCACAATTTTCTTAATTTGATTGCTTTTGGTGGTAAACGTGGTGACGCATACAATGCGATCCATCGGATTGGTGGTAGGGTCTTTTCCTTTTAGAAGTTCTTCTCTTGGGTAGAACCAAGCTCTCTTGCGAGCCTTGGTGACCAATCTTTTGGGATAGCCACGAGCCTTCAGGCGGACAGATAGATCTTCTGATTGTTGGAAATAATGCTCCTTAGTGGAACAGTTCCTGCGAATGCGCAGGAACTGTCCAAATGGCAAATTATCCCTCAGTGCACGGGGATGATGACTGCTATATTGGAGTAGGGAGTTCCTCTCAGATGGTTTACGATAAAGAGTGGTTAAAAGTATACCCTGTTGGTGGTAGATGGTAATATCAAGAAAGTCAATATTTTGATTATCCGATTTAACGGTGAATTGTAAATGGGGCGATTGTTGGTTGAGCCAGCCGTGAAAGTCAGTGAATGTGGTCAGGTCGCCGGTCCAGATTATTAGGATGTCGTCTATATAACGAACCCACACGTTCAGATGGTCTTGAAACGGATTTCGAATATTCAATACGTTGGTATCTTCAAAGGCTGCCATATACAGGATGGCTACATCCGGGGCAAAGGGAGCCCCCATTGCCACGCCTTTGATTTGCAGGTAGAAATCATTCTTAAATGTGAAGAAGTTCTTAGTCATCGCAATTCGCAATAATGCTGTGATAAATTCAGTTGGAACTTGCATGGGCGATGGTCGTGAGTCTAAATATCTGGTAATGACCGCTAGTGCTTCTTCTTGCGGGATGGAGGTGTACAGCGATACCACATCGCAGGTGGCCAGGAGTTGCGTTGATGGATCAAATGGTGAATTTTCAACCAGATTGATGGTTTGTAACGTATCCCTCAAGTATGTCGGTGTTGCCTCTGCCAGAGGTTTTAAGAAAAAGTCAATGTACCTTCCTAGTGGTTCTAGGATAGAACCACATCCTGAGACAATCGGGCGTCCAGGAGGGTTGGTCATGTCCTTATGAATTTTAGGCAGTGTATAAATTGTTGCCAGACGCGGGTGCTGCTGATTGAGAAATTCAAATTCGGTTTTGGAGAGAAAGCCCTGGTCAAGTCCTAGTTGGGTTATTTCTAAGATCTCACGTGCTATAGCTTGTGTGGGGTCAGAACGTAGTTTCTTATAGCTGATACCATCTGTCAATTGGCGTTGGATTTCGGACTCATATTTCTTGATGTCTTGAATGACGATGGCTCCGCCCTTATCAGCAGGTTTTATCACAACCTCCCTATTGTTCGCCAGTGATTGAAGGGCGTTTTTTTCAATTTTACTGGTGTTGTACTTGGTATAGGTGTGATTAAGCAGAGTAGAGTTGACATCTCTCCATACAACCGCCTCAAAAGCTAAGATCTTGCTGGTCATTGTACAGGATGGGGGCACAAAGGTGGATGGAATCCTAAGGCCCGTATGTGAGGGGTTCCTGTATGGTCCAGTATTTCTGAAGAAATATTTGAGCCTGACTTTCCTGAAGAATTTGAAGAGTTCCGTCCGTACTGTAAAGGGGTCTGGTCGGCTGGTAGGAACATACGATAGCCCTTTACTCAATGCACGTGTTTCATGTTCATTAAGTGTATATTGCGAGATTTTAACAATAGGGTTGGTGGTGGGTATATCTCTTACCATCGGTAGGTCTTGTTCCGTGTGGTTCGTTCCCCGTGTTGTTCCTGTTGGAAGTGAACCTGTTTGGGAGCTTGGCCACGTCCGGTGTCCCAGTTGGTATTGCTCTGGTTCTGTCCCCGTGTTTGGCCTCTGGTGGAATAATTCCCTCTCCCTCTCGGGGGGCGCCATGGTGTGGGGCGTGGTCCTAAAAAAGGTACGTATTGGGGCAGATCGTAACTGTAATCCGGATAATTATATGGGCGACTGGGGCCGGCAAATTCCTGCTCACCTTCGGAGCTGTAGGAGGAATCGGAGAAGGTGGTATAATTTCTTCTGCCACGAAAGTTTCCTCTGCCCCTGTTGGTGAATCTACCCTGTTGGTCTTGTTTGTAATAGTCGTCTTGGAGATATGGGTAGGTTTTCTTTTTATCATAGAGTCTGATATCTCTCGCAAGTTTTTCTAATTTCCTGTTTTGTGTAGTGAGGTCAAAATCTTTTAAGGTAGCTTCCAGGTTATTAAGGGTTTCTTTGGCGCCTGCTAGGTTGGCATCTGCAGCGATTTCGGCTCTCAGTGACTTGATTTCACTGGTCAATAGCTGGATTTGAAGGGCAGCCGTCTCTACCCCAAGCACCATCCAGTGGCGGGAGCAGTTGTTGGATATATGGCTGAACCCTTCCCTTCCCACGGAACAAGACCTACCGATGGTAAGAGATATACCCACCACCAACCCTATTGTTAATATCTCGCAATATACACTTAATGAACATGAAACACGTGCATTAAGTAAAGGGCTATCGTATGTTCCTACCAGCCGACCAGACCCCTTTACAGTACGGACGGAACTCTTCAAATTCTTCAGGAAAGTCAGGCTCAAATATTTCTTCAGAAATACTGGACCATACAGGAACCCCTCACATACGGGCCTTAGGATTCCATCCACCTTTGTGCACCCATCCTGTATAATGACCAGCAAGATCTTAGCTTTTGAGGCGGTTGTATGGAGAGATGTCAACTCTACTCTGCTTAATCACACCTATACCAAGTACAACACCAGTAAAATTGAAAAAAACGCCCTTCAATCACTGGCGAACAATAGGGAGGTTGTGATAAAACCTGCTGATAAGGGCGGAGCCATCGTCATTCAAGACATCAAGAAATATGAGTCCGAAATCCAACGCCAATTGACAGATGGTATCAGCTATAAGAAACTACGTTCTGACCCCACACAAGCTATAGCACGTGAGATCTTAGAAATAACCCAACTAGGACTTGACCAGGGCTTTCTCTCCAAAACCGAATTTGAATTTCTCAATCAGCAGCACCCGCGTCTGGCAACAATTTATACACTGCCTAAAATTCATAAGGACATGACCAACCCTCCTGGACGCCCGATTGTCTCAGGATGTGGTTCTATCCTAGAACCACTAGGAAGGTACATTGACTTTTTCTTAAAACCTCTGGCAGAGGCAACACCGACATACTTGAGGGATACGTTACAAACCATCAATCTGGTTGAAAATTCACCATTTGATCCATCAACGCAACTCCTGGCGACCTGCGATGTGGTATCGCTGTACACCTCCATCCCGCAAGAAGAAGCACTAGCGGTCATTACCAGATATTTAGACTCACGACCATCGCCCATGCAAGTTCCAACTGAATTTATCACAGCATTATTGCGAATTGCGATGACTAAGAACTTCTTCACATTTAAGAATGATTTCTACCTGCAAATCAAAGGCGTGGCAATGGGGGCTCCCTTTGCCCCGGATGTAGCCATCCTGTATATGGCAGCCTTTGAAGATACCAACGTATTGAATATTCGAAATCCGTTTCAAGACCATCTGAACGTGTGGGTTCGTTATATAGACGACATCCTAATAATCTGGACCGGCGACCTGACCACATTCACTGACTTTCACGGCTGGCTCAACCAACAATCGCCCCATTTACAATTCACCGTTAAATCGGATAATCAAAATATTGACTTTCTTGATATTACCATCTACCACCAACAGGGTATACTTTTAACCACTCTTTATCGTAAACCATCTGAGAGGAACTCCCTACTCCAATATAGCAGTCATCATCCCCGTGCACTGAGGGATAATTTGCCATTTGGACAGTTCCTGCGCATTCGCAGGAACTGTTCCACTAAGGAGCATTATTTTCAACAATCAGAAGATCTATCTGTCCGCCTGAAGGCTCGTGGCTATCCCAAAAGATTGGTCACCAAGGCTCGCAAGAGAGCTTGGTTCTACCCAAGAGAAGAACTTCTAAAAGGAAAAGACCCTACCACCAATCCGATGGATCGCATTGTATGCGTCACCACGTTTACCACCAAAAGCAATCAAATTAAGAAAATTGTGAATCACCACTGGCAACTGGTTGCAGATGACATTGGCCAACCTGATAACCCTCTCCATGCTTTCAAAAAATCGAAGAGTGTTAGAGACTATGTGATACGTTCTCTCCTACCCACCCAGCCAGAACCTACTGTGAGAACACTTTGGAATCTTCAACCAGTGATAGGACACTTCAAATGCGGACAATGCAAAGCCTGCGACAGTACGATGCAGACCAAAGAGTTCCAACACAAACAGAAGAAGATCCAACTAAAAACTCTCACGAACTGCAACACTTCCACGGTGATATATGCCATTGTTTGCCCATGCGACATGATCTATATTGGTCAAACCCAACAGAAGATCAAACAACGTATCCTGCAACACATGAGTAGAATAAGATGCGATGTGGCGGGGGCCCCCCTAGTAGACCACTTCAGATCAGCTGCGCATCCACCGGAAAGCTTGAGGTGGGTTGTGATTGAAAAAGCCACCCTAGGCCCCAGGGGCGGCAATGTTTCAACTATATTAAACCTCAGAGAACTAAAATGGATGTTCTTTTTCAACTCCATCCATTCAGGTTTAAACGAACATGATAGCTCCTTCTCTCAGCTTGCAACCTTACCCTGAATATCGCTGATTTTCTCTTCTGAACGGAAACACTAGCCAGTTGTGTAATCCCCTTAGACTGGTACTGCTTTACCATCTTGTGATAGGTACGCAGTCGTAATTATCTTGTGTATTTTTGAATGTTTTGATCTCTAATATATGCGGGTACTATCCACTGGTGTCATACACTGTAGTAAATATATGCATATCTGGCGATATTCTTGTGTGACCAACACCTAGTATTATTATTTTTCTTATGATGTGTACTCCTTGATATATCTTATGTTGGTACTGCCTTAACCATCATGTGATAGGTTCGCAGTATTACTACGCTTACTGTATCAATGCCTCACAACTGTAGGTTACGGAACCTTCTTTGAATATGTCTCGGGGTCCGGAAGGCTTGACAACTCATCTCCGCCTGTTTTACTTGGGCTGCCCCTCATTACCAAATCGATCTTCTAATATATATGGGGGGCCCCCGTTTTCTATTCCGATTTATTAATTTCTCCCGTTATTTGATAATGTAGGACCCATCCAGCTCTCTAATAATAATACCACCAGACCACGGTCCCCTAATCGTCCGACCTTTCCTCTCGTAGGCGTCACCATGACTACGAGTAACTCCCTTAGTCCTTCCTTTACTACTGTTGCCATGCCAGCGGTAACCACAGGGAGGCCGGCGCTCTCCCCGAGGCAGCCGAGAGTGACGCTTTATTTATTTATTTAGCATTATCCCCCGTTATTTGATAATGGAAGACCCATCCAGCTGTCTAAATAATACTACTAGACCACAGTCTTTCTAATCGTCCTCTCGTAAGCGTCACCATGACTACAAGTGACTCCCTTAGTCTTTCCTCGATTACTACTATAACGTGACCTCCTGTTGCTATGTCTACAGTGTCAACAGGAAGGCCGGCGTTCTCCTCGAGGCAGCCGAGAGAGACGCTTCATTGCCGCTGAGCCGCATTATACTGGTAAGACTTCGTGCTCCCGCATCGGCTCGCCCCACCTCTGATCATAATCAATCCTAACTATACCCCGGACTGACGCTCTCCTCTTGCCCCTTTCTCCAGGAATCTGATTCAATCGGACTTTTTCCATTTTGCCCGACACGCTGGGGACTGAGGACACACTCTACGCTATTCGGTAAGCTTTACCGATTACTGCGGTTGCGCAGTTCCATTACCAATACTGTCACTTTGGCCATATCGACCTGATTAATGTTCCCTCCAACTAGATACGCTGAGTGGTCCCCCCACCTGCCTGTGTTCAACGACTGGATCGTTTTGCCATATCCCAACCGGATACTGGACCTCATTTCTTAAGTAAGTTTTGAATTCTCTTGTTCAACCGTTTAGGTAGACACATGTTCAACCTAATCACTATCCTGATCGGAACTATTTTATTCTCATAGGATTAAATATCCATTACCAACTCTTCACAATATCTATTGACGAACACTGATTTATTCAGGTATGTGTAATATATATAATGTGAATACCCTGATACTTACTGTGATTCAGTCACTCCATATATTTATTCAAATTTAGGTTGTTTGCCCCACCCCCCCCTCCTGTCCTGATGAAGACCCACTTGCAAGGACTTTACTGATTCCTGCGCCACCTGGGTCGAAACGTCGACTTCCTTACCCTGAAACACAGCCTCCTCCAACCCATAATTCATGCACAGTATGGACATCGGGGCATGTGTATTGTGAACTTATTTGTTGATTTGTGGTTCTCCTATTGTCTGTTCGACATTGAATTTATACGAATGTTTGAATAATACGTGGTTTTAATATCACTATCCTTTCCTACACTACCCTCACGTTTGCACGTCCCCCCTTATCCCCCAGGGGCACCAATACAACTGTAATTTATGCATATGTGTACCTTTTCCCTATAATGTGAATTAAACATTATAGATGCATTTACTTTTCAATTGCTTTATTTATTTAAACGTCTACCTTACTGGGACCCCCTCCTCTTAATGTCATAAGCATCATTCACATGCCTTGCTGCTTCTTTACTCCAGTATCTCATTTCCTCTACATTATATGACAGTATTCATCCCACATCAATAATACCATTGACCATTTCGCTTAATTTGACTTTAAGTCTATAAACTGGCTCCCTCGGTGCTGACACTGCAACTACATCAGTACTAGCTCCTGGCAACACAAGACGCTGCTCTCCAGCTCCTCTCTTCCACATGAGAGAAGACTCAAAGTATAAACCATGAAGGTTTATTTATAAATCAAAAATCATTGCAGGAGGCAAAACATATATGGTTATTAAATGAACTCATAATATGTAAAATATATGCAGATTATAATTAGCAGAGAAGGCAAGACCAAACCGTTTATGGTCTAGCACAAAGTAAGTAATGGACAAATCATCAAAAATACTTCTCAGTTCAAGGCAGGAGAGAGAACATGAAAAATCTCTTAGGGGTCAATTTCGATGTCATTCAGAAGGGCTCCGAATCAGATTTGGGTTTGCTGAATCCGATCCGGAACTCTTGTTGCCAACCGAATCGTACACACTTCCCACGACCGATTACGATGCATGGAAACTGGTAGGGCTGTCTGAATCGGTTCCAAAAGTAATTTGGACAGGTTGCATCTTTCAGAGGCAAATTGTACAGCTCTATTGACTCGGTTTCCAAGCGAGCGATTACGATGACCGATTCGGACAGCTGTTCCGATTCGGCTTCTCCAGAACGAATCGGCTGCCGGAATCTGTCTTTGGGGGCCGATAGCAGGCCCCCCTTAACCTGGGGCTGCCGGAATCTGTCTTTGGGGGCCCATAGCAGGCCCCCCTTAACCTGGGGCCATCCAAATCAGGCCCTTGGGGGTACCCAAGGGACACCCCTTTCCAACCATGCCCAGTGGAGCAGGCACCATGGGGTGTCCTCCACAGGGTGTTGCAGGGATTCTGCTCCTACACAGAACTGTGCACAGAGACTTGGGACCTCAGTGAATTAGGGTGTGCCAAAACTCACCTTAGTACCCAAAATCCCCTATCAGACTAGCATCAGTGTCACATTGGCTCTTCCAAAATACCAGTGATTAGACAACCCAGAACATGCGACTTAGGTTACCTCAGGCAATGTGGAAAACATGAACACTCTTTCGTTATACTCTCATACCAGTCCAAAACAGGGAGTAAAATGAGACACGAGCAAGTTTGAAAAATTTATTTCTAACGCCATGTTCTCATGCGCAGCATCTTAGCTAATACAAGCAGACATATTATTAGAAACAAGATTGTCAGCATAGTTACTATTCCATAAAATACAAAGGGAGAAAGCATGTTATAATGCTAAATTGAAACAGGTTTAAAATATACCTATATTTCACCCTCCCTTGCTTGTAGGTTATTTTATAACTACAGAAGGTCTCTTGGGATTACATAGGCAGCCCCATACCTCTGGTATTAGCAGAAGTGGATCACATTAAATTCTGCACAAGCTCTCAGCATACGAATGTTCTCCAAGTGTGTGTGATCATGTCTACGCAGTGCATTATTAAACGTGCCAATATCAGAGGTGGCTACAGCTGCATATGTGTTATGTCTAGAACTTGCGCTGATCAGTCCGAACAACAACCCCAGTGTTGAAATAACCTTGAAGGCCTCGGCACTCACTGTTCAGACTAAGCTTACCAAGCAAGGCTACTAATGTAGAAAAACATGTTATTCTTGTGTGAAGCAAAACACTCTGCTAAACTCTAAACATTTAATAAAGTGTGTGACGTGTGCAAAAGGCAGCAGAAAGGAAAAATTGCATTTAAACTTCTGATAGGCTCATATCAACTTAACACTGTGTGAATGCAAGGCTCAGCCCCACGACAAGGGTGAAGGTTTTCCCCAGCCACCCCTTTCTTCAGAGAGAGCCTCTGTGCTCATTCAGAACACAGACTCCCATTGAAGTCAATAGGAGTTCGGTCGAATCGTATCTGGAAGCATCCGGATACATCCAAATCTCTCAGATACTCCCCTGATCTGAGTCATCCGGAAAGCATTCCGGAACCGATACGGTAAGAATGCTTTTCTCCCAACACTGACACATTACACGCACGTATCAGCAGCACACGGTAGCTTGTCGCGCCTAGACTATCTCCTGTTGCCGGCGGCAATAGCCCCTATGATTCAAGAGGTGAAGTATCTTGCCAGAGGTATCTCTGATCACTCCCCACTATGGCTACAACTCGTATCCGACAGACCCGCAGCGGGTAAGATTGCTCCTCTTAGTACGTGGCAGTTAAAAGACCCACTTATTAAAAAAGAGGTACTTCAAATGTCTGACCGATACTTCCTGGAAAATAGCCGCTCAGTCGACTCGACACAGTGTCTCTGGGAAGCCTACAAAGCAGTAGCGAGGGGGGGAGGTATTGTCTTTAGTTGCAGGGAAAAAGAAGAGGAGCCCAGTGGAGATGGCGCGGAAAGAGGCAGAAGTGATACGCCTGGAAGAGAGGGTGGCGGTGTCACACACAGCGGCAGAGCTCCACCACCTGAAACTCCGGCAAGAGGAATACAAGGCTCTGGCGAGGGATAGGGTAATAGTCCACAATACTGCGTGCAGAGTCGCATATATGAGCATGAGGATAAAGCAGGTATATTAATATCATGGCTCGAGCACGGTGAAAGAGCCTCCAGGCTGGTACCGGAATTGGTGGGGTCGGAGTCACATACGATCACGGATCCACAGGCAGTGGCAGACGAGTTTTCAGTATATTACGAGAAGGTTTACGCAGCTGGTAGTGAATACGCTGAGGCTGAGAATGGTGATTTGATTAGAAACATTCCAATGCCAAATCAGGTAAGGCGACAGGCCCCAACGGGATACTGATCGAACTCTATAAATTGAATGCCAGCCGAATTGCCACATATATTCGAGCCATGTTCTTGGAGAGCAGGGAGGAGGGCAGAGTTCCCTATGATCAAAGGGTTTGTGAACATTGTGGTGATACATAAAGTGGGTAAGCCCAAGGCACAGTGTTCCTCGTATAGGCCTATATCGCTTCTCAACGCGGAACCCAATATTTTGGCGAAACTGCAGGCCACTCGACTGGTCAGGGTGATCACGTCTTTGATTCACCAGGATCAATCTGAATTTATGCCACGTCATAGCATGGCGCTAAAACTGCGGCGGCTTCACAGTATCATTGGGGTTTCCTCACAGATCCATGAACCAATGGTAATGGTGTCCCTAGTTGCCACCATGGCGTTTGACAGGGTAGAATGGCAGTATTTGTTTGCAGTGTTGGCGAAACTGGGCTATGGGCGTGAGTTTGTCAGTTGGGTACGATTGCTGTATGCTGAGCCACTGGCCAGAGTGGTGGTTAATAATTGTAGATCCAGGGACTTCTTCCTGAAGAGAGGCACAAGACAGGGAGGCCCGTTGTCCCCGTTACTTTTTGCACTAGCTATGGAACCCCTGGCGGCCTGGGTCCGATGGGACAGGTCGATACTGGGCCTACGGTGAACGCCCGAATGGGAAGATAAGATCTCACTTTATGCAAATGATGTCTTGCTCTATCTCACTAATCCCAGAGTCTCCCTGAGTAATTTCTTAGATGTACTTGATATCTTTGGCAGATACTCGGGCCTGGCCATAAACTGAACAAAGTCGGTGCTCTTTGTCCTAGTGGGAGATCTGCCGGTGGTCCCGCGAACGTGTCCAATCCAGATTGAAAGGGTCGGTTTCAAGTATTTGGGTATATATATTACGCTGGATCGGCAGCTGCGGTATACCAACAACTTGGCTCTCCCGCTGGACAGATGTAGGAAGGATGTGGAGCGTTGGAAGGCTCTTCCGCTATCCATGCTCGGATGAGCCGTCCTCTTCAAAATGATGGCCCTGCCCCGGTTTCTGTATTCTATGCAGAACTCGATGGACCCTGTGCCGGCCTCCTATTTTAAAGAGATAGAGGCTCTCCAGAGGCAGCTTTTATGGGAGGGTAGGCCCCGAATCGTGTTTGCCAAGCTAACTCTTCCGTAGTACGATGGCAGGATTGGTCTCCCAGACTTGCGGAGATACTATTGGGCTTTGCAACTGGCGGCAGTGAACCACATTGTTTATGGTCCCCCCGGGAACCCGGGATTAACCATGGACCAGCGACAGGCGCCGGGAGGAATTATAGACAGAGCTCTGTACGCTAAAATCGGGAAGTTCGCCTTGACCGGCCCGACTGCACATACGGTACAAGTGTGGCACGTGGCTTTAGGGTGGGAAGGTAGACTAACACTGGCTACCCCCCTGTTGAATTCAGAAAATCTGGGTAGCCTTTGGAAAACCAAGGGGTTCAATAAATGGGACACTATTGGTATCACTCACATAAAGGATGTCTAAGGGAAAGATGGGGTGCTCACATTCGAGTCTCTACAAGAAGCATATGGCTTACATAATAATGAGCAGTTTCGGTATCTGCAGGTGTGGCACGCCCTTGCTACACATATACCTAGGGGCTCGGTTCTTCCAGAGTTGTCACCTCTTGAGGATCGCGTGCTTGACGGGCACATTCCAGAGAAGACGGTCTCTTTGATATATAAGAAACTGGTGGGCACATTAGAGATCAATGGTGTGAGGACGGGGTGGAACTAGATGATGAGGACTGGGTGGAAGCGACTTCCTCTCCTAAAGTCGTTGCAATTCAGATGAGGCTCGGATTTGTACAGTTGAAGATATTACACAGGTCTTATATCACAGGGCCCCGATTGGCACGAATGGGACAGGGAGAGAGTGGGGAGTGCAGGAGAGAATGCGGAGAATCTGGCACCCTGATTCATATCCTATGGCATTGTGTGGCGATACAGACCTACTGGATAAAGATTCACGATGTGTTGAAGGAGGTCTTGGGGGGCGGAGATACTACCAGAAGCCCGAAGGTGTTTATTGAATGTGTGGGAGCCCACGGATGTGAATGTGTATCAGAAGCAGTGGGTCACTCTGGCATATATGGTGGCCAAGCGAAACATTGCCAGACTCTGGGGGGCTAGCCAACCGCCCCGGATTGCTCAGTGGGCAGAGGACCTTGACTGGTGCATGTTCAGGGAAAAGTCGGTGTTTGTAGCCAGGGGATGCCCAAGGAAATGGGAGAAGGTGTGGGGAGCATGGAATACTCACCGGGGAGAGATTTGTGAACCACCATTGCCGGGGTTGAGATTGGAAGCGCAGGAATCCCCATGATCCTAACGTTGCAAGATGTTGCTTTATATTCTGTATCTGACTGGAAGATCTGTGTGTCACGGAACGTATGAGATCAACTGATGTTATTTATTTATTTATTATTTACCTTTTTGTATTGTCTTTCTTCATTAATAAAAAGAGTTTAAAAAAAAAAGAATGCTTTCCAAAGGTCACTGGAATCAACCCCTTAGCATTGTTTTATTAAGAGGACTGATGAGGAGTCTGTCTTGAAGGAGAACAAGGGAAAGACATGGGTTTTCTTCCAGATGGAAAGTTTTTATAAACTTTCAAATTATAAAAATTGTACTGTCACTATGGTGTGGATGAGAAGTAGCACTACTTGACCCAGTAGTAAAACAAAAAATACACCACATGATTGAATGACTTTTGCCCTATATATAATGGATAAGCCTGTTTTATACTCTCCAACAGAAAACAATACCACTTTCAAAATGGACTTCTGTTTCGTCCTTCAGAAACATCATGTATATTATAGAAACATTTTTATTTGATACACTGCAAACAGGACTGTGCAAAATGAAATTCCTACATGTAATGAAGGTCATATCTGAGGCTGTCATAAAACAGGCAAGAAAAGAGAAAAATATGACCGTTTTAAAATACGTGTGTGGTGCAAGATTTCAATAACACGTTTAGGCAGACTCATGCTGAATTAGGAATTTCACTGTGTTAAAATACAGTGCGAACATTTCAATTGCATCTAATTAAAGTTCATTTTCAGCACAGAATTATTCAATTGAAAGTTCGATTCCACAGCAGTGCGGTCCGCAGGACTGTTTGAAAGTTCTTGCTGTTAGTAATGAGATAGAGGATCTATTGTTGTGACGCTAATTCATTTGTCAAGGACAAAAGAAATGTTAAGCCACTAACATATGTTTTTGACAAGCATTGTACCTTCTTTCAGCCCAAGTCATCTTGTAACCTGACACTCTGCTGAGATAAAAACAGGTGTTTATTGGAATTCTCCTGGATGTTGATATATATCTCTTATAATACACAGGGGCCAATTACGATCTCGGTGGGCCCGACTGAGATCATTGGTTTCACTTCCGACCGAAGTGAAAGCGGCAGGTTATTCCGTCTGGATTCCGATGGGCTCAAGGAACCCATCAGCCAGTCGGAAACCGGCCCGTAATCCATACGGATGGCATTTTTCTGAGTCGGTATTATGATGCACGGTTTCTGGCTGGCTTTCCATGCAGGGCTTTCCGACATGGAAAGCAAATCGGAAAGCGTGTTTGGGAGCCCCAAGCAGAGCCCCATTCTGTTTGCGGCCTCCAGTTGGGGGGCTAGGGGGCACCATAGTGATCCCTGCACCATGTGACAGCCCCCTGAGGTACCTGCCACGCGGTGCTGGGATGAACACAGCCTCCCATTTTCCTATGGGAGCTTGTGCGATGGCCAGTACATGGCTGTAACACATGCTCACATAGGGAAATGTGAGTATGCAAATGCACCCTGGGCCTAATTGCGATGTTGGTCAGAAAGCCACAACCAACACCGTCTTGGAATCAGTATCCGACCGACTCAAGGTGGGCGGTTTCTCCCTACCAATTACGATGCTTCTGAACACCAATCGTAAGGACTCCCATTGACTTCAATGGGAGCCTGTGTTCCGGCCGTTCCGGCCAACAACACAGGCTCCTTTGGAAAAAAATTGGGTGTCTGTGGAAAACATTGCATCCTGTGGTGGACACCCCATGTAACAGAGAGTGGGGAGAACAGCTGTGATGTTATCTTTAGATAACACCGCCATGTGTTGATTTGCTAATAAAGGAGACATTCAATTACCAACGACATATACATAGAAGGGGACTTAAACATAAGGGTTCCAGTAAAACAAATTACCATATATGTATAGTGTCGGTCATGTTAACACACCTGTCCTCTCTCTTCAAGTGTTTGACCACAAGATGGCACCTTCGCCTGATCCGCATGCCCCTTGAAAAGCAATACCAATGGTTAAGCGCTAGTGTGGCTGAGTATGATTGGCACAACTTGGAGATGTTTTAAAGAGGATTGCATATCATATGAACAGCACAAACGAATCACCACCCATAAGAATGAATCTGGACCTAGCATATAGTTCACCGGAAAATAGAACACAAAGTTGAATACAATTGGGTGACTAACACAGTAGCATAAATATCACGGGATCACTAAATTTACAAATTTTAAGAAAGAGAAATTCACAAGGAAGATTGTTGCCAGATAGTCAACCACTAATCAAAGATATGTGTAAAACACAAAAAAACGGCCCAACATTAAGAATGTATGAGATGCCAGGAAAAAGCTGGATGGATGAGAGAAGTAATATTGGTTTCTCTGTCTCCCGCATTTCATAGAAAATTCACTGAAGGAAAAATCAAGACAGGTGAGAGCAGTAGGCCTCACGAATGTGCATGGTGTGCGTTCACAGTAAAGAAACAGAAATACATAAACATAGCCCTGACGAAGTCTCCAGACCCGCCTGGGCACCTTGAGAGTGTTGAAATATGTTGGCACTATAACAGGGGTACAATTGAATGATTGAATTCAATATAACCCAATAAACTCATATTTTTATCCATACCCAAGGTACCCTCTGAATAAAGCATAGCTCTTTGGGTATACCTTGAAGTATTTTAAGATACCTCTCATCTGGATCCCGCTTATCCAGTTTTGCTTTGTCTAGGAACTCCCATTCCATCTATGGTTGAATCCACCTGGGTAGTATCATCATCATGTGGATAGGTGCCAATGATGAAGCATGTCACAATAGTAATTGAGGCATCTACTCCAATATCTTTGGATACCCCCATCTTGCAAGTTAGGGCAGAGGAAAAAACATAACATTCTGACCCAACAAGAAGCCCAGAGATCTCTGGGAGTACTTCTAAGGCATCAGTTGCTTGTGTGTAAAAGCCAACCCCATGCTGCCTGCCACTCTGTGCATGGTTTTACAGGGGGTCCCTTTGGTACCCCCTTGACCCTAAGCCTCAGGATGAAGGGGGGCCTGCTAGGGGCCACCAAAGTCAGTTTCCGGCAGCCTTTTCGTGTTGCAAAGACAGAGCCGGAAAGGCTGTTGGAGCCCGGCATTGTACTTAGTTGGTCGGAAACGCTGTCCATTGAGCTGTACGAACTGGCTCTTACCAACTGGAATTCTCAGAATGCCAGTCAGAACTGATTCAGAATGACCGATTGGTTCCCCTTCCGACCCGAGCATCGTAATCGGTCGGTCGGAATTGATTCCAATCGAGTTAGGGGGATGGGTTCCGACACGGTCTAGGGGAATCCGACTATCGGTCGAAGGCTTTCCAACCGGCATCGTAATGAGGTCATATGTGTGGTCACATTGTTATTAGGTGGTCGAGACCACCGACACGAGATGGGCCGGTCCTGTTTCCTCAACGGGTTTGGCATCGTAATAAGCCCCACAGTGTGAGACGATGAAGCATAAATTAGCTATTACTGGATATTGTTTCTAATGTTTGTGTCTTTACCTGCTCCTTCAACTCCAATAAGAACTGTGTTTGGAAAAACATCACTGTGAAACAGAGAACATTTGGGGCCTGATTTGGATGACGATCAGAAAGTCTCCAACTGCTGGTTGGAGGCTTTCCGACCAACATCTAAGGTTTAAACTCCAACCGCTATGTCACAAAGACGGTAGTTGGAGTTTAAACTGGCCGGTCAATCCAACTGGGTTCCGTTGGGCTCAAGGAGCACGTCAGCCAGTTGGAAGGGCTTCATAATCCATAACGGATGGTGTTTCCGCTGTCGGCATTATAATGTTGGTATCCAACATCCTTTCCATGTCGGCCTTGCACAATGTGGCAGGAACCGTGAGAAGTGTGGTGATGGCACCAACACCGACTTAATGGGAGCCGCAGCTCGGACGCACCACTGACTCCCGGGTGGATACCAAGATTAACGATAGCCTTCTAAGGCTCTTTTAATTATTACTTTCTTTGCACTGTGTTGTGTTCTTCTGTATTGCTGCATGTTGCCGGGTGCAGGAGTCTTATTTTTTAACTGTGCTTTTAAACAATTAGCATTACCTAAAAAATTGCTCTCCTTACCTAATCTGCCGAGGTCTCCTGAGCTGACTTACGGCCATTAGGTGTGCTTGGGTGTGTCTCTTTTCCTATCGCACACGCACATGTGCCACCTTCGAAGGGTCAGGGGTTTAGTCTTGAGACCTGCTCACCCTTCCACTCTATTTATTGGGAGCCGCAGCACAGATGTGCAGCGGAAGCACGCAGCGGGCGCGCCTATGGCAAGCCTTTCTGCTCCCGTCAGCGCACCAGCCGCGCCTAGCGCCAGCCCCCCTACCGCTTTTGCTCCCCAGCACTGCGCTGGCTTGAGGTGCAGTAGGGAAGAGCTACTCACTCTCAACTCCGAAGCCCGGCTCTGGACAGGCCCCATGCTGTCCCCTGGAGATGCAACAGGATGTCAAACTTGCCTGATCTGGTCTCTCAGACTCAATGGCTTTAAGACACACTTGTCAAGCCTTTCTGTGGCTAGTACTCGGAAATGCATGGCAAAACTGCTAAAATGCGCTCTGTTGAATGCTCGGTCACTTATAAAACATGCTATGGAATTGGCTGATTTTTTAGACAGTGCTAATATTGATATCGCTTTTGTAACCGAGACATGGGCAGATGCTGCCTCAGGGCAAGACTTGTTCTCTGCCACACCTCCTGGCTACTTGTTCATCAGGCTAGATCGCTACGGGAGCAGAGGCGGTGGCCTAGCCATTTTCTTTGAAGTCAAATTCATGGTTAGGTTTGACCCCCTACCCCATCCTTGCTGTGAAGCCCTGGTTTTCAAAATTGCTCTTTCAAATAATTATTCCTTTAATGGTGCCTTGATCTACAGACCACCGGGTCCTAGAAATCTGATTTTAAAACTGGAAAAGTCAACTCCTCTGATTTTACCATCCTTGGTGACTTTAACTTCCATCTGGAGAATAAGGAGGACTTAGACACTCTGGATCATAGCCTCTTTGGCTCTTTTAGGTTTGAGCCACTAGTTTGCGAGCTGACGCATTCTGGTGGCCATACCCTTGATGGCATTTTCTCAGATTGTGCTTTAATTCATGTTTCCCCCGCTCTACCGCTAACATGGCCAGACCATAAGGCAGTAATGTTCCAACTGAACTTAGTGGGCCACAGTCTTGAGGAACCGAATTCCAGCTACCGACCTTGGCACCTAATTTCAGAAGGCCAACTCACAAGGACACTAACTGAATTTAATAAGCCAGTATCACTTCATCTTGAACAAGCGACTGATGATTATCATCAATGTATAAGCGAGTTCATTAGCAGTATGGCTCCTACCAAACGTGAAAATAATAACCAAACTGTACCATCGGAAACCTTGGTTCAATGAAGAGCTCAGACTGGCCAAACAATCATGTAGAAGATTAGAGAGAAAGTGGAGGCTAAATTACAGTACAGAGGATAAGGACCCTTATAAGGCAGAACTATTACATTATAAAAAACATCTGACCAAACCAAATAAAATTAACTCAGCTTTGAACACTCCTAACAAGTTATTTTCCACAGTGCTCATGCTAAGCAATCCCCCACCAGCCAGGAATCTTAATGCTGATCCCTCCTTCTGTAACAGACTTGCTACATTCTTTAAAAATAAGGTAGAGGTTATCTTTAATGCATTAATTTCTAGCCCTAACCCAGTAGAAACCTGCTCAAACAATAACCCACAGTTAGCATCTTCCAATGGGCCCAAAGTAGGAAGTGCTGTCAGTAAGCCAACACTGTGTAAACCGATTTCTCAGTGCATTCTCAATCTATGGAATACCACTCTTTCAGTGTTTTCCCCCATTACAATTGGTCAAGTAACCAACCTGTTTAATCAAATCAAATCAGGGTCACCATTTAACCCTTGCCCCCTAGAGTTTATAACTAGCCCCTGCTTTAGTTACTGGACACCTCTTAGTGATCTTTAACCAAATGCTCCATCTTGGCTACTTCCCCAAAAGTTGGGAAATTGCATCAATTCTTCCTCTTTTAAAAAAACCAAATCTGGATGCAGACAACCCCAACAATTACAGGCCTATCTCCCGACTTGCCTTTCCGGCCAAGCTGATAGAGAAAGCCATAAACACTGAGCTTTCTCTATTCATCCAGGATCATAATCTACTGGATTCCTCCCAGTTTGGCTTCAGAAGCCAACACAGCACTGAGATAGCTTTGATTACAGCTGCTAAATATGTCAGAACAAGCTTAGAGAAAGGAGGGAACGCTGCTCTAATTTTGTTAGATCTTTTGGCAGCATTCTATACTGTCAGTCATGAACTCCTTATTAACCCTAGGGGTAGTTTGTGTAGTAGCGCTATGCATAGCTACGCGAAGTGCACTTCGCACTACCCACGCTACGCATAGCTACGCGAACTGCATAGTGCGGTAGGGAAATGCTGTTCGCATTGATTGCACAGTGCCGGATGCTTGTCCGCACTGTGCAAATATTGCAAACGGCATCTTGCACAGTGCAAGCAGTTGTTTTCTGCAGCTCGAGAGGCTTTGTACTCGAGCGACAGCTTTCTCATCGCAGATTGGTAGTTTCTTATCTCGAGCGGTCTCGAGCATACGCAACCACTCGTAATGAGAAATCTGACCTCCCTGCACTGAGAATCTCGGCGGCAGGTTTATTTTACACGCTCGCGATCGACAACTTGATGCTGCTGATCACGAACGAGGAAAAAGTCTCGCCGGGATGTTGATTTTAGTCGGTCGCGGTCGCCAACTTGACGTTGAGGACTGCGAGCAAGCAAAAAATGCCCGCTATGCTACGCCTTTTTGTACTGTGCTATGTGCAATTCACGTAGTGAGTAGTAGAGCAAACTACGCATGCTCCGCGAGCGTGGTAGAGAGACAAAATATCGAAATTAAAATATCGATATACAATAATATCGATGTTTTAATTTCGATGGTATAGAATATCGATGTGCAATAATATCGATAGACAGAATATCGATATTAAGGTATGTATGTTACTAATATCGAAATTTTGTTTAGTGTTATGTATTTTATTATGTTGTTTATATGTTTGTTAAACATGTTTTTTAATGTATGTTTAGAAATAAGAAATTTTGTTTACATTTTGTGTTTTAGTATAAGAGCGGGTTGTGGGTTTATAGGGGAATAGGGTGGGAAGTAATTTAATTATAATTAATTAATTAATATTTTAAAAAAATATTTTTGGTTAGTAAATAATTATTAATTAATAATTAATTGGTGGTTAATTATTATTAATTAGTTCATTAAATTAATTACAGTTAATGTAGTAATATTTATTATTTTTTGTTATTGTTAATTAATAATTAATTGGTAATTAATTATTATTAAGTGATTAAATGACAATTACATTTTTTATGTGATTTATTTATGTGTAGTGGGTTGTGTGTTTATAGGGGAATAGGGTGTGACATAATTAAATTAAATTAATTAAAGAGATTGTATTTATTTATTGGTATTTATTGTTAATTAATTGTTTATTAATTAATTGGTAATTCGTTTTTTTAATTATTTCATAATATTAATTATAAATAATTTATTAATAAACATTGTTTATTCTTGTAAATATCTTGTTAATTAATTATTAATTGGTAATTAATTATTAATTGGTAATTCTTATGTATAATTAGTTAATTTATAATTTACATCAATGTAATATTATTAATTGTTATTAATTGATTAATTGATATTTATATTAATTGTGTTTTTTTGTATGTGTAGTGTGTTGTATGTTAAAGGGGGAGTAGTGCGGGAAGTAATTTTTACCCCCATGCTATCCAACGCTTTCCCTACTGTTGCACCCTCTGGAGTGGGAATAGTAATTTTTACCACTACGCTATCCAACGCTTTCCCTACTGTTGCACCCTCTGGAGTGGTAATAGTAATTTTTACCCCTACACTATCCAACGCTTTCCCTACTGTTGCACCCTCTGGAGTGGGAATAGTAATTTTTACCCCTACGCTATCCAACGCTTTCCCTACTGTTGCACCCTCTGGAGTGGGAATAGTAATTTTTACCCCTACGCTATCCAACGCTTTCCCTACTGTTGCACCCTTTGGAGTGGGAATAGTAATTGTTACCCCTACGCTATCCAACGCTTTCCCTACTGTTGCACCCTTTGCAGTGGGAATAGTCATGTTTACCCCTACGCTATCCAACGCTTTCCCTACTGTTGCACTCTCTGGAGTGGGAATAGTAACTTTTACCCCTATGCTATCCAACGCTTTCCCTACTGTTGCACCCTTTGGAGTGGGAATAGTAATTTTTACCCCTACGCTATCCAACGCTTTCCCTACTGTTGCACCCTCTGGAGTGGGAACAGTAATTTTTACCCCTATGCTATCCAACGCTTTTCCTACTGTTGCACCCTTTGGAGTGGGAATAGTAATTTTTACCCCTGCGTTATCCAACGCTTTCCCTACTGTTGCACTCTCTGGAGTGGGAATAGTAATGTTTACCCCTACGCTATCCAACGCTTTCCCTACTGTTGCACCCTTTGGAGAAGAAATAGTCATTTTTACCCCTACGCTATCCAACGCTTTCCCTACTGTTGCACTCTCTGGAGTGGGAATAGTCATTTTTACCCCTACGCGATCCAACGCTTTCCCTACTGTTGCACTCTCTGGAGTGGAAATAGTAATTTTTACCCCTACGCTATCCAACGCTTTCCCTACTGTTGCAATATGTGGAGTAAGTATATATATCAATTTATATGTAGAGTTTTTAATTTATTTTAAATGTATATGTGTTAGTTATTATTTTTTAAATATGTTTTAATGTTTATATTTATAATTTGTTAAATTATATGTATTTTTAAATTATTCTTAATACATTTAAAAAAACTATATTTTTAACTTCTATATTTTTGTACTACGATATTTTTTTTCGATACTTTTGTACTTACCTTTATGTAGATAGAACTCAGATATTTTTGATGTCGATATTTTTGTGTCGATATTTTTGTATCCTTATCAAATGCCTGTTCGAGATAGGAGTTGGAGGTACTGCTCTTAAGCTCCTCAGATCCTTTTTCACTGACAGAACGCAGTTCGTGGAATGTAACAGTCACAGATATACTTCTTTTACTCTCCCCTGTGGGGGTACCACAAGGATTGGCGCTGAATCCCACTCTCTTCAATCTGTATGTTACCACTTTAGCCTCTATAATCAAAGGCCTTGGGTTCTCAGTTGAATCCTATGCTGACCACACCCAAATTGTAATGTCAGTCACAGAAAACCCTGACAGCACGGCAGAACGTTTCCACAACTGCATGTCACAGAATGGTAGTTGGATGTCCAACAATTGTCTGAAAATAAATTCAGATGAAACAGAGGTGCTGCTGTTTGGCAATCACCCATCATTTTGGACCCCTAACTGGTGGCCTCAAGAAATGGGTGCGCTCCCAACTCCTGTCCCTAAGGTGAAAAATCTGGGAGTCCAATTTAATGAAAAACTCTCCAATGCCATCACTTCATCGTGTTTCTTTATTTTTAAATCCCTTAGGAAGGGGTTTCCTTTCATCCCTCTGGACCTACGTAAAGCAGTGATCACTGCTCTGATCTTATCAAAATAGATTACTGCAATGGGCTTTTTTTGACTGCCCATAAGAAAGCTCTGAACAAGCTCCAAATGATCCAAAATGCAGCAGCCAGATTGCTTCTAGGAATACCGAAACATCAATCGGTCTCCAAGGCTCTCCCCCTACTTTACTGGCTCACAGTTAGAAAGCGGGTGATGTTCAACTCTTTATGCATAGCCTTTAAGGCTCTTCATTCTGGGGGTCCTGAATCCATCAAACAACTCTTTCAACAATACATTACTCGAAGGACTTTAAGATCCTCCTCCTAGGCTAATTTGGTTCTACCGAAATTGAAAAGAGCTTCTTGGGGAGGCAAAAGCTTTGCAGTGACCACTGCCAAACTCTGGAATTCGATGCCTCTGACAACAAAAACCACAAAAAGTCTGCTTACCTCTAGCAAGGCTCTTAAAACTTGGCTGTTTAACAACTAGAAAAATGCAAAAAGAACAGTTAATGGAAAGAATGCAGAACAATGTCATATATTCACCTCAGTACAGAGATCTGGGCCTAAATCCATAGTTTTTTTGCTCACCATGCCATTCCAGTTTGGACCCAGCTATATGCAAATCAGTCTTGACCCTGCACCCAATGGGAACAGTCCAGGCCGAACTGCCGGGCCAGGTACACCCTGGACTGGAAACAAGCATCCTAGGACTGGTTTCGGGCTTTCAGCCCTCATCAGCCAGGATAGCTTGATTCCAGTGGGATGGAGAGCACAGGACCCACATCTGGGCATACCTGTCCCACTAGGGTGACAAATGCAAAAAGAACAGTTGATGGACAGAATGCAGAACAATGTCATACATTCATACACGTACAGAGATCTGTGCCTAAATCCATTGTTTTTTTGCTCACCATGCCATTCCAGGTTGGACCCAGCCATATGCAAATCAGTCTTGACCCTATGGGAACAGTCCAGCCTGAACTGCCAGGCCAGGTCCTCCCTGGACTGGAAACAAGCATCCTAGGACCGGTTTCAGGCTTTCAGCCCTCATCAGCCAGGATAGCTTGATTCCAGTGGCATGGAGAGCACGGGACTAAAATTACAAATCTAACATTGCAGACTTACACAACATCATATAGCGTGGGTTCAAAGACATAATGCAGTTCTTTTTAGGGCATACAATTAGGGGTTGGTTTGTGAGGTGTGAGTCGGGTCTTGTTGGCGCATATAGCCAAGGAACTGTTCCCAAATGTCTCGTAGTCGGGATCTCGGAGGCATCAACTCCCAATAATTTGACAACTGTTTGTGACAATTGACAATGTATTGTATCCAGTCCTTTATGTTAGGTGCCAGGGTGCTGCCCCAGTACATCGCAATCCTCTGTTTGGCGAGAAGTAGTAACAGTGCAACGAGTCTGCGAGAGGCTTTTTGATATCTCTGCAACGTGACCCATGAGGATAACTAGCAGAGAGGGCAATAACTGTAGTTGTGTGATGTCCCCTAATGCCCGGTAGACCTCCATCCAGTATGACGCCACCGCCGGACAGTGCCAGGCAAGATGAAGAAAATCTGCTGTGTCAGCATGACTTTAAACAAAACAAGATGCCAGTACTGGCAGAACTTTCACAAATATCAGTAGACAATGAATCAAACAATTGTTCAACGAAAGAACTCCAATTCAGTCTGTATAAATCTTTCAATTAAATAGTTTTTTATTGGAAACATTCTTATTTACAATAGAGCAAAATTCAATATACAGTTTATTTACACCATAGGTTTTTATTTAAAAAAAGGGGGGGGGGGGAATCTTCACCAAAGTGTTTAGAAAAAATGAGAGACGAAGTTAAAGCTTCTTATTCAGAACATACAGTCGCATTACCACATTCATTCTGTGATACTTTCATACACGTACCTCAATCATTCATTTAGAAAACGTTCAAGAAAAAGACAAAAGTTGGAAAAGATGAATGGGAGTGGGAAAAGTACCTCACCTAGATTTAGCAAAAATCTATATTTTTTTGTGGTGGGGTACTATTGGATACCTATTTTACAAAGAATTGTGTGAATCACCAAACAAAGGCCATCTGACAAAGTTTTTTCCAAAATTTTTGAATTCTAAACACACAAGACTCAACAGATTGGCCTAGACACAACAAGGTTGACGCGTTTCGAAACCCCTGAGTTGTGGGGGTTCTCCTCAGGACCGTGGGGACCGAATCCTGAAAAACACAAAACATCTATTCTTACTATCTAGTCTGAGTAAGCAACCTTCAACTATTGCGCATGTGTGCCGCACTCATGATTTAACCTTATCTTTTCAGAGGATAAGTTAAGACTTATTTCCGATGGTAAAGCAGGGTATTCTCCTACGCAGTTTCTCAATCCAATATCTGTGAACATTACAAATAGAAAGGTTCATCTCTATTCTGAGTCCCGAGGTCTCATCATGACGCATAGCTCAGGATTTTATAAAATTACCTTATTTACATGAAGCCCCAAATAATCGTCATACTGTTGGGATTTCTTGTCAATTTGCACTCTGCCTAGATGGAAAACAATGTGGTAAGTATCAAAGAACTGTTCATAAGGAAGCAAGCAAGCATGATAAACATCATGCTTGCTTGCTAAGTTTGCGCATGATAGTTTGGTTCTGTTCTTGGACTTATGCGGTTTCCTTGTGTAATGCCATTAAAATGGAATATAATCACAGGCTTATCTTTTCTTTTCAGGTATTCACTTAACATGCGGTTGGTCTGTACGTAGGCGTATCCGGTTTCTTTGTGAAATCCCATTAAGATCGAGCCTCATATTAAAAAAAGAAATGGTCACAAGCTTCTCTTTACTTTCCAGGTGTTCAAGGGGCATGCGATTTCTCTCATCTTAAGAAGATACATTGGCACTCATCTGTCCAGTGCGCATTGTTTAAACGAACGAAACGGAGCTTACAATTTTGAGGTTATTTCCATACCTTAATTGTTTTAGCAGTATTTCTCTTGACGCCGCACCATCTCATTTGGCAGATGCGTTCGCTCTAATGCAAGCTTCTGGTAACATCGCGGTTGTGTTGACGTTCCAAACCCGCATTGAATTTTGGGAAAAGTAGTTTCACTTAGCATAACATCTGGGAAGTGTAGTTCAGCAACATGTTTCTTTTTTTGGAGAAGGTTGACAAGGGGAGCTTTATCTACAAGCGGTGGATCTATGCACAAACACCTGATCTTACTTGTAATGTCCAAATTTGGCGTGGGTGGACCACTCTTTTGCAGTTCCCCAGTCCAATGGTTATAAACATTTCATTAAACGTATTTTGGCAAATATTTTTTACGGTGTCTGTTATAACGTGTTCCTTAGGCTTCTGGGTAATGTAATTCGACAGAGCTTTTCTTCTTTAAAAGGGGACTTGGTGATGGGGACTTAATGTCCAGGCCCATATTTCTGTCACCACAGGTGGGATCTTCCTCAGAAAATAATCGAAATTCGATATAAGTGCCGTTTATCAAAGGATTTTTTGCGCATTTCCGATGGTGGTTTTTTCCCCACTGTGTCTTAATCCATATGTGCACCATTATACTATCTGTGACTATGGGTCACCGGTGAGATAGTGTAATGTTGTATTGACATCTTTTCTTTGAAAATACCCATTTTTAAGCTGGCTTATATAAGTGTCAGACGATTTGCGCCCAAGGGGGCTTAATACATACTAAGGTGAATGCAGTGATGGCTGCATCTGCTTGCATTTTCTGATGGCTGTGTGGTGGATGGTAGTTCTCCCATTAGTTAATAGAGTTTATGATGAGTTTGTGTTGTTATCTGCGTTCTTCTACTTCAGCGTACTGTTGGATTAGAGATGATACAGTTCAGACATTTCATTCAGTCCATTTACAGCTGAATTAAATTTCAAGATCAGGGTCGCCTCTCTTTTTGCCAATTTTGACTCCAGGTCACCTCCTCTTGGGTCTGGCTCGATCTTTGAGATGACCGTCCATTTGACATCATTTTCCGTATGAGCATAGTCGTTGAACCAATGGAGCTGTCAAAATATTTTTCCGGCTCCTCGATCTATGTTGGGTGATCCGTTGTCTAACCTCTTGGCTGGTCTTACCTATATATAACTTTTGGCATGGACATACGATGCCATAAATTACATATTTGGTTTTACAATTTGTGAATTTTTCGTGTTTACAAGAGATGCTGTTATGTTGGAACAAATCTCCCTCCATGGTGAGTGGGCAACAAACACATGTCCCACATTTGTGGTGGCCCACAATAGGTGGTAAATTCATGTATTCTCTCAGAAAAGGACTCGTCGTTTTTGGGAGTGCAGCTCTCACGATATGGTTTGCTATGCTCTTATCCTTTTTAAAGGCAAAGAGGGGAGCTTCTTCTTGTTTGGTATCTAATTCTTTAATTAGGTGCCAATTTTGACAGATTAGTTTTTTAAGCCAATTTGATGTTGGGCAGAATGTTGAAACACATACTATGCGATTTTGGTTGTTTTTCTCTTTTTTGGTTAGTAGTGTTTCTCGCGGTGTCCACCACGCCCTTTTCATAGCGCGTTTCAACAATTTTGATGGATAGCCTCTTAGTAATAGCCTTTCTCTTAAAGCATTTGCATGAGCTATATATTCGTCTTTGAAGGAACAATTCCTACTGATCCGTAGGAATTGCCCGAACGGTAGGTTTTCTTTTAGGCTCCTCAGAGGATTGCTAGTAAAATGCAATGCTTTATTTCGATCTGTTTCTTTCTTGAACAGCGTAGTAACCAGCTTTCCATCAGAGCAGTACACTTCTACATCCAAGAACGGCAGTTTATGTTTTGAATGTTGTAGGCTGAATTTGATATCAATCGTACGGTTGTTAAGCCATTCATGAAAATATATTAGCTGTTCTTCATCACCTGTCCAGGTGAAGAAGATATCATCAATGTAGCGTACCCATCCGCCAATCCATTGTTTAAACGGGTTGTTCTCATAGACATATTTATCTTCAAATTGGCTCATAAAGAGAATTGCTAATTCTGGGGCGAAAGGACAGCCCATAGCGACTCCCCTAATTTGAAAAAAGAAATCATCCTTGAATTTAAAATAATTCCTTTTTAGAGCCATTTTTGCCAAGTCTAAAATGAACTTGGTCGGTACCTTCATTGGTCTTTCCCTGGTGTTCAGGAATAGTCGTAGAACTTCCAGACCCTCATCTTGAGGTATCTGCGTGTACAATGATACCACATACATACTGACTAGGAAATCTTTATTTTCAATAAATGGTAAGTCATCCAATTTATTAATAAAGTCCATGGTATTCTGTAAGAATGATTTCACCTCTGTCATAAACGGTTTCAAGAAAAAGTCAACACATTTTGAGACCGGCTCAAAAAGAGATTCACAACCGGAGACTATTGGTCTTCCAGGTGGTTGTTTATCATCCTTGTGTACTTTCGGGAGCACATAGAACAGGGGTATTCGTGGATGTTTATTTTGTAGGAAATCTAGTTCTTTTTTGCCTACAAACCCTTGTTCAAACCCTTGGTTGAGATTTGCAAATAGTTCTTTTTGTAATTCCAGGGTTGGATCTTTGTCTATTTTTCTATAGCACTCGTTATCAAAAAGTTGTTTATTAACTTCTGCAGTGTATTGTGTAATTCCCCATACTACTATAGACCCGCCTTTGTCGGCTTGTTTAATCACCGCATTGTTGTCATTCTTAAGAGTCTGCAGGGCATCTTTTTGTGCTTTTGATAGGTTAGGTTTTATAAACCCTGTTTTCCTCTTTTCTTGTGCAGCAATTGCTGGGAGAACTGTTTTCTCAAAAGTGAGCACCTCCTTTGGTATTTTACTTGCAGGGGGACAAAACTTTGATTTTTTTCTAAAACCCGTCGTTTCCGAAATGTTTAATTGAACTTGATCTGCAAAGAAGGTAGTAAGGCGTAATTTTCTACAAAACTCAATGAATTCTGATTTTAATCTCACAAAGTCTGTTTGCCTAGTCGGTGCAAATGATAGTCCCTTTTCTAGGAGGCTAATCTCCATTGTGATCAATATTTTGTCCGATAGATTATAAACTGAGGATTTTAGTTCTTGTAATTGTGTCTCCTTGTGGACATTTCCCATGGTTGCTCTGCAAATCTGGTTTTGCCTCGTGCTTTTGATTGGCCCCGTCCTAAAAAAGGTTGCTGTTGTGGTTGTTGGGCACCTTGTTGATAATTCTGTTGTTGGTAATTTGGTTGAAAAGATCCTCTTCTTGAAAAACCTGATCTATAGTTTGTGTTATCAGTATCACTACTACCCGATGAAGATGTATCTGAAAATGTGATAAAGTTATTCTGAGACCGTCCTTGGTTATCAGGGAGGAATTGACGTGACTCGGTTCTAGAGTAGAAGTCTTGTTGAAGATAGGGGTATGCTTTATCCAGTGAGAAGTTGCGTTTGTCTCTTTCAAAATTAGTTTCTTTTTGATTAATCGTAAAATCCTTAAATTCGATGATATCATTTTCGACTTTATCCAAAAGGGCTTAAGAATCCGTAATAAGTTGGCTTGACTTAATTTCTGATTCCAAAATTTCGATCTCCTCTAATTGTAACTTGGATAGCCGTTGTGCTGTTTCTACCGTTAGGACCATGAGGTCCCTGCTACATTTCGTTTCTATGAAACTATATCCCTTTTTATAAGTCGGGTCATCTGTGAAAATGACCGTTATGTTTCTTATAATCAGGCCTCCTGGGATCGTGCCAGATCTCAGGTGTTGAATGAGGAAATGGCCATGGAGGTCAGTGCGTATCCGTTTCTTTTTCAAAGGAATTAGTTTTTCTGATTCGTTGTTGACTTTTGCTGAACTGCTAAATGCAGCAGAGCTGAACAAAGGAGGGTTGCTCAATAGTTTTTTTATATGATCTTCGTTATATGCAAATGTATCATTTTCTGTCATAGTTTTAGAAAGTAAGGAGTTTGTCAAAAAGTCAGTCTTGTCAGAAATCAAAAACTTTTTGCGAAATCCAAAAATTGTAGTCCCCTTTGTACCCTCTATGCTCAATAATCCTCACCAATTGAAATTTAAATACAAGAAAAAACATGAAATAACTAAACAATCGTTCACCCAAGGTGCACTTATTTTTTACAAAATACTCTACCTATCTTTAGACAATGGATTGTGTCTAACCTGTAGACCTCGCGAGCCAGCACCCGCTAATCCAGCGAGAGAACAACAAGGGTTTGGCTAAAGCGCAGCAAGGCCACGCCACTATCAATTTAAACAAAACAAGATGCCAGTACTGCGCAGAACTTTCACAAATATCAGTAGACAATGAATCAAACAATTGTTCAACGAAAGACCTCCAATTCATTCTGAATCATCTTTTCATTAAATTGTTTTTTTAAGAACATTTTTTTATTGGAAACATTCTTATTTACAATAGAGCAAAATTCAATACACAGTTTATTTACACCATAGGTTTTTATTTTTAAAAAATAGGGGGGGGGTCTTCACCAAAGTGTTTAGAAAAAATGAGAGACAAAGTTAAAGCTTCTTATTCAGAACATACAGTCGCATCACCACATTCATTCTGTGATACTTTCATACTCATACCTCAATCATTCACTCAGAAAACGTTCAAGAAAAAGACAAAAGTGGGAAAATATGAATGGGAGTGGGCATAGTACCTCACCTAGATTTAGCAAAAATCTATATTTTTTTGTGGTGGGGTACTATTGGATACCT
This sequence comes from Lissotriton helveticus, assembly GCF_964261635.1. NCBI lineage: Eukaryota > Metazoa > Chordata > Amphibia > Caudata > Salamandridae > Lissotriton > Lissotriton helveticus. Next base: position 1,085,561,636 of record NC_136067.1, on the reverse strand, counting down.
ATTTTACAAAGAATTGTGTGAATCACCAAACAAAGGCCATCTGACAAAGTTTTTTCCAAAATTTTTGAATTCTAAACACACAAGACTCAACAGATTGGCCTAGACACAACAAGGTCGACGCGTTTCGAAACTCCTGAGTTGTGAGAGTTCTCCTCAGGACCGTGGGGACCGAATCCTGAAAAACACAAAACATCTATTCTTACTATCTAGTCTGAGTAAGCAACCTTACCACCGCATACGCCTAAGTACAGACCAACCGCATGTTCCGCGAATACCTGAAAAGAAAAGATAAGCCTGTGATTATATCCCATTTTAATGGCATTACACAAGGAAACCGCATAAGTCCAAGCACAGAACCAAACAATCATGTGCAAACTTAGCAAGCAAGCATGATGTTTATGCAAATCCTTATGAACAGTTCTTTGATACTTACCACATTGTTTTCCATCTAGGCAGAGTGCAAATTGAGAAGAAATCCCAACAGCATGACGATTATTTGGGGCTTGATGTAAATAAGGGGTCCGATATGTGTCTATTTAACCGTATTCAAGCTGCGGGCATTGTGTATAGGAGGCATAGTTGTGCCAGGAGAATGGAACCAAGATCCATTTGCATGAAAAGGGGAAACAGGATTCCCTACTCCATAGTATCGAACACTTTGGTTGCATCCAACAGAGCCGCCAGCGCTGTCGTATTTGGATGCAGATAGTGCATTACTGCGAACATGGTCCGGCAAGTGTGCACCGTAGAGTGGCCCAGTACAAATCCAGACTGATCAAGCCTGATCATTACTGGTAGCAGGAGTTGTAGCCTATTCGCAAGCACTTTCCCGAAAATCTTATTATCGATGTTAATGATTGAGGGGGGCCTGTGAGAATTGCAATGGTCAGCGGCCTTATCGGGTTTGATAAGCATGAAGATTACAGCCTTTCGCATTCAGAGCAGCACGGAGCCCACCTCCAACGCGTTTTGGTAGACCCCCAGCAGCCGAGGGATCAAAAGGTCGGAGTATTCCTTATAAAAGGAGGCGGTCAGTCCATCCAGGCCAGGGGCCTTGTCGGGAGCAAGGCCAGCAATGGCATGACGCACCTCATCAGCAGTAATGGGAGAATCCCGAAAGTGGCGGTGTAAGTTGAAAAGCCATACTAGTTCGATGGTATCAAGGTATGCCTGTGGCTCAGAGGCGGAAACTACCCGGACACAGAGTACAACTGAGTGAAGAATTCCACCATGATGCCCATGAGGTCGGGAGTGTACGAGCATTGCTGGCCTTCCGAGTCCACCAAGCTTGCGATGTAGGAGGATGCCTGAGGTCTCTGAAGCAATCTTGCTAATGTCTTACCCGGACCGTCCCCCTCACTGTATCTGCACGCCTGCGCTTTCCTGCCCAGGAATTTGACCTCCCTAGCTGCCTCCTCTTGGTATTCTGTTATCATTGGAGTGTTGGAATTGAGTCTTGAGTGCGGAAATGTCCGATTTGTGCTTTGAGAGGGCACCTCGGATGCCTCTGAGTACCCCATGTTGCTTGACTATTTACTCCCCTCTGATGACCACCTTGAAGGCATCCCAGAGAGTGGGGGGGATTGAACCGACCCGGCGTTAAAGGCAAAGTAGTCTTCGATGGCAGTGAGCAGTTCTTCGTGGAAGATTCGGCCTCTGAGCGCATCCGGGGGAGACATCAGGTAAATGCATGTGTTGGTACGTATGGGGAATGAAGTGTCAGCAAGATCGTCCCATGATCTGAAAGGGTATGGGGAAAATGCCCGGGGGTTCCATGGAAGCATGGTTTTGGACATCAGCCAATAGTTGGAGGGAGAAGCAGGTACCCTCATGTGTGTCTGGGTGTGTATCTTGCAATGGACTGACCAGGACTTGGTCTGCAATGATTGTTGCCAATGTGGATGCTACTTGTGGATGAGGACGTCAAGTGCACCCGGCCCGATCCATGTCTCCGTCAGCGGGACATTGAATTTGCCACACCAGAGCACTGTTTGTAAGGTGGTGTTTGCGATTCCCTGCCAGACAGTAGTGAAAAAATACGGGTCCTCTATGTTCTGACCGTATACAGTAGACAGAGTGATGGGATGACGATGGAGTTTGCCCGTGAGGATGATGTATCGCCCTTCGTTATCACAGATGCATTGATCTGTGGTCTAAGCTAAATACTTACATATTAAAATGCAGACCCCTCTGGCGTAATTGGAGTACGAGCATGCATATGTGAGCTTCTAGCCCCGAGTGAGGAAAAAGGGTAATGTAGTGCTTGAAAGGTGCATTTCCTGAAGAAGGCAAATGTCTATGGCGTGTCTTTTTAAATAAGTGTGTACAAGGCATATTTTCCTGGCATCCTTTAGCTCCCTCACGTTCCAGGATATGAGTTTTTTTTTCACAACAAAATTTTTTAATTTTATTGATCAGGTAAAGCATATATGCAGACCTCCACAGTCAGGAGAGCCCTGCCAAAACATCAAAGCATGTATGAGCACAGTACAAGCCCAATCAGAAACAACCCCACCCATCCCCCCACCACCCACGACCACCCAACGATCCCTCTACCCACCCCTTATCCCTCCCTAACCCAGTGCACGTAATTACAGCCAGCCTCCAGCAACCGTTTGTATCAAGCAAGGAAACTAGCGTCTCCTCAGGCCTGGAGCCCATCTATCAAAACCACCTCGTCATTAGGTTCCGTTGGAGGATCCAAGGTCAAACCCCTATATTCCGCCCACCTCTTCCATATCTTGAAATGTTTTCGGGGGCACCCTCTTGCCTCGAACACCGGGCGCTCTAGCCCCATGTAATAATCCATCCCTGCTTTCCAAACGCTCAGCGCGGGGGCTCGATCACTCTTCCATGCCTGCGCCAAGTCCCGCTTGGCCACGACAAGGCCCAGCAGTAACAGGTGACGCTTGTAGATGTTTCCCCCAACACCCTCCAGCACATGGAGGAGGGCCAGACGATGGGTTCGGGGAAGATCCCTTCCCAGTACCTCCGATAAACAGCTCCATACACCCCGCCAGAACCGGGTCAGACCAACACAAGACCACACAGTATGCAGCAGAGTACCCATCTCAGCTCCACATCGCAAACACTCTGGGGACCCAATCAAACCCGCTTTCCACAGTCGCTCTCCCGTATAGTAGGCCCTATGTAGATATTTGAATTGGACTAGTCGTAGGCGCACCGCGATTGCAGTCCCCCGCGGGGACTCCAAAGCCTCTCTCCAATCGTCTTCATCCAATGGACCAATGTCCCGTTCCCAGGCTTCCTTCAACTTAAGTAGGGAGGAGGAACAATGGGTGACTAGGGTTTGATAAATACGGGATACCTTCTTGTCTCCAAGGTCTCCCATGAAAACCTTCGCCTCTAGAGGGCTGAACTCCGGCAGCGACTCCAAACCCACCAAGCTGGGTCCAAGCGCGTGGCGGAGCTGTAGGTATTTAAAAAATTGAGTGTTGGGCATATGGAACTCGTCTTTAAGCTCCTGGAACAATTTGAGGGCTACGCCAGATATGACATCTCCTAGCGAAGAGATCCCTATAGAATCCCATCCGCCGAACCCCGGCAACGAGGCCAATGCGGGGAGTCGCCCGTTATTCCACAAAGGAGTCTCCGCTGTCAGTCTGCCCCACCAGCCCATGCGACGCAGCGCCTGTCGCCATATCGTAAACACCACCTGCGTGGCTCGGGGCAACCGCCGCCGTAGTCCGGCCGAATACAAGATCGTATGCAAGGTGTGAACCCCCATCAGCGAGCGCTCTAAGGCGTAGGCTGGGTCTCCTCTATCTCCATACCACCATTCATTCAGCACTAACAAGTGGGAGGCTTGGTAGTATGACAGTACGTCTGATGTCGCAAGACCATCACAGTATGTTGACAGGAAACATGTACGCAGTGCCACCCTGGCTGCACCCCCAGCCCACAAGAAGCATCCCAACACCGAATTAACCTGCCGGAACCACTGGGGTGCGACCGGGTGTGGGTGGTTCTGCAGCTGATACAAAAGGCGTGGGAGCGCAACCATTTTAAAAATCGCAGACCTACCGAATATAGTAAGAGGCATCCGGGACCACGTTCTAATGTCCGACTGAACTCTTTCCCAGACTGGTACAACATTGCGCTCCCAAGAGATCGTTGCAGATTCGGACAGGAACACACCAAGGTACAACAAGCCTCCGACCGCCACCCGTAAGGCCGACGCCCAGGAACCCGCATACGTCCCATCTCCCAGCACCCACAAGGTGGACTTACGCGGGTTAAGGTACAGACCCGAAACCTCGCCGAATATGCGCATGATTTCCAATACCCGTGGGCCCGATCTATCTAGGTCCGTAAGTAAGAAGAGGACGTCGTCCGCATAAAGTGCGATCCTGTCGGTGAGTCCCCCGTCCCACCTGAAGCCCCGTAGCTGCGCATCGATTCACACCCAGGAGGCCAGGGGTTCCATAGCTAGCGCAAATAAGTACGGGGACAGCGGGCAGCCCTGGCGGGTCCCACGACCAATCGGAAACCTCCCGGAAACCGCCCCGGAGACCCGCACGGCCACCGTGATGTCGGTGTACAGCAGCTTAACATATGAGATAAACACAGGACCCAGGTTAAAACGGGGCAGGAGCTCAAACAAGTAGGCCCAGCTCACGGAGTCGAACGCCCTATCTATGTCTGCCAGGAGTAGGGCAGCCCGCTCACCCGTGGCCCCCATCGCATCCACAGCTGTCCGTGCCCGTCTGATGTTGTGCCACGTCGCCCTATGTGGCATGAAGCCGGCCTGGCCGGATGAACCAGATCAGCCACGTAGGGGAGAAGCCGGTTCGCCAACGCCTTTGCCAGTAGCTTAGCCTCAATGTTAAGCAACAATATGGGGCGGTACGAATCATGTCGAGCAGGCGGCCTACCCGGTTTCTGGAACACCACCACCTCGGCGTGTCGCCAGTCTGCTGGTAACCGACCCAGCTCCCGCGCTGCCTCCAACACAGCCCTGTAGTGGGTCCCCAATTGGAGATGGAATTTCTTGTAGAATTCGCATGGGAAGCCACTCGGCCCGGGTGCCTTTCCGGTGTTAAGCTGTGCCAGCACATCCCCCAGCTCCTCCACTGTAATGGGGAGGTCCAATGCCGCACGTGTCTCGTCTGAGACGGCCCTCGGGGGCAGGTCAGCAATAAACTTATCTACCGCGTCGACCGGGAGGCAATCCTGCGGCGCATATTGTTCCGTATAATATCGCGCAAAGCTAGCCGCCAGCTCCACCGGATCCGTCACCGTAACACCAGCGCTATCTGTGAGTCCCGGCAGTGTAATCGGCTGCAGGGTATTCTGACACAGTCTATGGAGCATAGTACATGACTTGTCTCCCCATTGGTAAATCCTACTGCGTGTGGCTAGCCATGCCTGTCTGGTTCCAGGATATGAGTTTGATCATATCTGTCTTAGCCATGCCCCACGAAAGGGTTGTTTGTGGTGTGCGTGTGTTTGCCCTGTGTCAGAGTGGTGCTTTGAATCATAGCCGGGAGGATAAGAACAGGTAGTGGTGTGACGACATTTTTTTTACAAACCAGAAACGTGAAATAACAGTTTCCCAACAAGCCCCTTCCTCAAGCCTCCCCACTCCTACTCCAACCCCCCAATTAGGTTGGGGTATTCCCACCCCCATGAACAAAACTACTGGGAATCATCCCCGGGGGAAGTGGAGACGCCACGTGGTCTACCAGCCTTAGGGCCAGGTGGCTGAGCAGAAGTATGTGGATGGACGACCATCTATCTCTGCCCGCCCCACCCCAAAATTCCCTGTAACAGTACACTTAACTGTGGCAGCAGTTTACATAGGTCCAGTGGTTTTGCCGGAGACTGAGGCCATCCGCCTCAGGTCGCTCTGCAGTTGACACCTGTGTCTGTAATTGGTGAAAATTAGTAATTTTCACTCAGTCTTGCGTCTGCCGTGGAAGAATTGGCATGGGTTTCAGAGGAGCGATCTTTTGGAGTTTGCTGTTTAGCGAACTTGAGAGCCAATTTTGAGTCTGTGAAGTAGGTAGTCTTGCCGTTAAGGGTGATTCTAAGTTTGTAAACAAAGAGAATCCACCCATTTAAGATAGGTGAAAGGTGGGAAGGAGAGAAGGAAGAAAGAGGGTGTGCCTCCTACGATGGTGAGGCGCACACAGTGTTCTTTAAATACCCCTCACACACCAAAACGGCCCTTGGTGTCGTGCTTCATCATAGGGGTCTTCGCGTCCCTCTACGGAACGCCGCGTGCTACTGACCAGCGAATACGCGGGAGCACTGATAACTTCGCTATGTGTCGTGTGTGAGGGTTGTGAAAAGGGTAGGGTCAGAGGTGACTGCTAAGTGAATATTAAAAAATACCTGGCAAGTGAGGGCTAGAAAACTTTAATATACCTCCGTGCTGGTATTCTTAAAAGGGGTGTAATGGAGGTGTAGTGTAATTAATGTACGATACCTCCTAAGTGCGTCAACATGTTTCGAGGCATAAAGCCTCTTCCTCAGGACGGATGCACAGATCCCTTACTCAAATGTGATAACATATTGTTGTATAGGTATACACATTCTTCATGCCTGGAAAAGCCTAGTGGGCCTACTATGGTACTTGGCCTTGAGATGAATCCTCATAAAATCTGTAAAAGAACACAAAAAATAGAAAGAAGGAAGACTGGACGTGGCACTTACAAATAACTTATTGTGACCTGCAACACAATTATCAGTCCATCAGTGCAGTGTCCGTGCCCTGTAAAAGGAATGACATACAGTAGACACAACAAACATATAACATAAAGCACACACTCTAGCTAGGTCCACAAGGTCGGTTTGGTTGAACCTGTAGATTAGTTGTAAAAAAGGGGACGTGAAAGGTAAAAAAACATACTTGCTAGAATGAAGTCAATGGCATTAATCATGGGACCGTGTGTGCCAACCCTATATTGGGATTTAGGTGGTTTTCCAAGATTTCCCAAAATTTGAATCTCTTACAGGTATTTCCCCTTCTGTCTAGTTTATTAATCTTTAAGACAGAGTTCATCTAGTCTCCATGCGTTGGAGGGGATGTGCTAACCCAGTTGATACATATCTCCCTCCTTGCCAGTACAATTAGCACAAAGAGTAGATTTTCTTGACATTTAGTTAACCCCCCTCCATCTCTTGTGTCTTCAATCCCAAAAAGAGTAAGGGTTGTATTTACAGTTAGCTGTTTATGCATGATCATGCTCATGGTCTTACCAACTTCTTTCCAGTATTCATCCAATAAGGGGCAGTTTCTGAACATGTGGACATCATCTGGTGGACGAGTATAATACTCGTCGAGTAGCCAAGGTGGCTAGCTCCCCCCGTACTCCCAAATCAGATTTGTTAATATGTAATGGCTTAAGGGTACTCCTCTGAGAACATCGAGAACATGGTAAACTCCCCAAACACGAGAGATCAAGGGGCAGTTCCGGTAAAGAGAATCAGAGGTAGAAACCCGAAACTCCATACACATAGAAATTCGCAATATGAGGATTAAAAAAAAAAAAAAATAAATAAAAAAATAAATAAAATGAAGTCAATGGCATCATGAGCCTGTAGGGGGGAAGGAAACTGTTCTCAATGGCACTCTGCAGAAGAAAATCCGGAACACAGCGTTGGAGATACTCACTAGTTGGTGGGTACACTGAATCCAGAGGACAAGACGGCTATGCCGTACTTACAATCGTAGAGTTGCTACCTGCTGCGTACATCCTGTCTGTGGCTCCGTGGTTATATGACGAGTCGGGGAGTGTCATATGAATACCCTTACTAACTGTCATGAGATACGTCCCACCTGGGAAAAGTTAAATGCCCCGAGGGTGTATGCCGCAAAACAACTGGGAGTGCAGATAATAAGGATCAAGGCCGGCAAGGGTTTAGACAGCATGGATGTGGCGCGCAAGGCGGTTGCATTCTCCGTGTGCTGCTCATCTTCTGGGAATGCGCGTGGGGAATGCAGCAAAAAAAACTAGACCGCTGCCTGCCGGAGTTGATGCCCATGCGCTCAACCTCCGTGCTACACTAAAGGGTGTAAATAAAGTTCAAAGTCCGTGTTTGCACTGGAGGAATAAATAAAGTCAAGAAGGCAGGACTACACTAGCCGGCAGGACTACACTAGCCCTAGGGGACACAAAAGGTCATAATTAAGAATACTGAGTCCCACAGTAACAAAAGTAAATAAATGTTGTGCCACTAACATTGATAAAGGTAAAACAACTAGAAGGATAGGTGGAGGGGATGTGTCTATCTAATCCCTAGTCATGTCACCCGATTGCCTGAGGTCATCAAAAAAGGCACTATCAAGGTGGACCCTTATTAGGGTCAGACAGTCAAAGGCAGTGAAAACGGACAGTAAACAGAGGAAAAAGGCAGAGAGGGTCTCAATGTGTGAACCACGGTGTAGCAACCTGGTCACATATGTACACCTCAAAAGAGCCTGATAATTAGTTCAATTGGTTCCAAGGGATACTATCATTGAGCCCAATGGTATCCGTGCCCAAGCGGAACACCCAACGTTGTTCCTTCTCCAAAAGGGCAGTTTCTGATGGTAGCTGTTCAATGATTGTCCACTGCAGGTCATTGACTGTATGGGTTTCTGACAGCAAATGCAAAGCCATTTTCGTTGTGCTCTTTTTACATCGGACATTGCTTTTGTGTTCCTTGATTCTGATCTTCGCTGGTCATGAAGTCATGCCAATGTATTCAAGGCCGCAAGGGCATGTATTCATGTACACCATGTTGAGGCTGTTAAAATTAGTGAACTTCCTTTGTTCCCAGGTGCTGCCATTCCGGAACCTAATCCGTCTGCTCTTCTTCATCAGGGGACACGAGCTACAGTTGCCACAGGGATGGTGGCCCTGGAAGTGTTTTAGTGTGGGATTATTCGTGGGTTTCACTGTGCCTGTGTACGTGGCTGTGTGTGGACCAACATGCCCCTAAGATTACGGCCCCTTTTATGCTAGAACAGAGGTTTTTCCATGCATAGGCCCACACTGGTCAGGGTTCTCCAATGCTTGTTCACAATTTTGGTGTGTGTTGTAAGTAGTCCCGCAAATGGATCTGGCATCAGGGTCTTTGTGAACTTTTCCATCCAGTAGGGCTTCCCTGTTACTGTTGCGTGCCCTTTCTATGGCTTTATCAATGACGGGCGCTGGGTATTTTCGATGGGAGAATTTGGTTTTCAGGTCCATGGCTTGTTTCTTATAGTCAGAGAGGCTGGAACAGTTCTTCCTGAGACGCAGAAACTCTCCTTAAGTGAGGTTTTCACGTAGGTGGCAAGGATGGAAGCTATCGTACATCAGTAAACAATTTCTTTATGTCGGTTTAAAGTGGGTGCTTGTCCTCAGTAGACCGTCCTCAGGGAAAATATTGAGATCTACAAAAACTAAATGGTCACATGCGGCTGTGCTTGTAAATTTAAGGTAGGGGTTCTGTTGGTTTAGCCATTCCATGAAAAGTTCAATTGATTGGGTATCACCCTCCCAGATGACCAGTACCACTTCCAGGTCATGATGTTGTGCCTGAAAAGGTTGTCCTGGGGGGGATTTTGTTCTTCTCCAGATGGTGAACATAGAGACCAGTTAGGCTAGGGGCAAAAGTGCTCCCCATGCTGGTCCCATACTGTTGTAAGTAGAAGTCGGGGACGCTGCATACATCGCATCTGCTGGGAGTTTGGTTGCTGTTTGTGGGCTCGTGACTCTACGCCACACCTCGCGGAACCCGCTTCGCGGGTCCCGCATCGCTGCGAGCAACATCCCTGGACTTCTGGGCATAAGGAGAGGGGCAATCAAGGAGGCTGCTGTGGGTGCGAACTTTGGAGCAGGGCTGCGAGCAGCGGGATCGGGACTCCATTTCCCAGGAGTCCCTGCTAGCCCGAACCGTTGCCACCTGGGCCGCTCTCCCTGCTCGCCCCGCCCCACCCACCAACGAGCATAAAATCCTTTGCCTGCAGTAGGTAGACGGGACGCTGCATACATCGCATCTGCTGGGAGTTTGTTTGCTGTTTGTGGGCTCGTGACTCTACGCCACACCTCGCGGAACCCGCTTTGCGGGTCCCGCATCGCTGCGAACAACATCCCTGGACTTCTGGGCATAAGGAGAGGGGCAACCGAGGAGGCTGCTGTGGGTGCGAACTTTGGAGCAGGGCTGCGAGCGGCGGAATCGGGACTCCATTTCCCAGGAGTCCCTGCTAGCCCGAACCGTTGCCACCTGGGCCGCTCTCCCTGCTCGCCCCACCCACCAACGAGCATAAAATCCTTTGCCTGCAGTAGGTAGACGGGACGCTGCATACATCGCATCTGCTGGGAGTTTGGTTGCTGTTTGTGGGCTCGTGACTCTACGCCACACCTCGCGGAACCCGCTTCGCGGGTCCCGCATCGCTGCGAGCAACATCCCTGGACTTCTGGGCATAAGGAGAGGGGCAATCGAGGAGGCTGCTGTGGGTGCGAACTTTGGAGCAGGGCTGCGAGCGGTGGGATCGGGACTCCATTTCCCAGGAGTCCCTGCTAGCCCGAACCGTTGCCACCTGGGCCGCTCTCCCTGCTCGCCCCGCCCCACCCACCAACTAATCACCCAATATTTACAACCCCCTATCATCGCTGCGCGAGAGTGCGCCGGGAGAAGCCCGGGACAAGGGCGGGGCCGTTTTGTGGCCGTTCGGGGGCCGAAGGAGGCTGGGCTGGGCCAGCCCTCTAACTTCTACTGTCCCCCCTTCCACCGTTTTCAGCAAGTAAGACTGTTACTTTCTTGACTTTGACCACTCCTGTTACGCGCTTATATTGTACCTATTTAGCGGGATTGTTTACACCCAGATTTAACTCACATATAGTGATTTTTTCAGTCCCCATGGCTGCTATTCATGAAAAAAACTTGTCGCCTGATATTGGGGGAAACATTAAAGGCACTCTGGACAATTATTTTAGAAAACCAGTTCTCGACACGGATAGGGATTGTGAACTGGCGGAACGAAGGGCGGAGCGCCGTCGCTCTATTGAATCTATCAAAAACAGATCCCATGTGGTTGTACTCCCCCAGATTAATCCAATGGGCATAGGATTGATACAAGGACATGAGGACCCGCTATCTACGCAGGGATTTCCCACGCTCCTGCGAGCTACGCCCCCTTCATTGACTGCCATCAACAGCACGGAAGAAAATAATATTGTGGTTATTAGTGACATCAGCACTTTAATAGAAACTATACCTGAAAACCCACGAGTAGAACTTGGGAAAAAGAAAGTTGGGAAGCGGGAAGTTGTTAAAATTGTCGGACCTCCACCAAATAAGAGACAGAGGAAGGGAGGTGTTCAGCAAAGAGCCAAAATCAGTCATACTGACTTTGGAAAGGGTAGAATGGTTACTGCTACTTGTGTACCCATTAAAAATTTCATTTTACCTCTTGATTCGACTCAGGAGGCACCACATGAAACGATATCCCCCCTAAACACCCCTGTATTGACTGTAGCCAGACCTAACTTAATACCTACCAGTAATTGTTCACCTAATGAACAATTGTCTACACTCTCCCTCGACAGTATTGAACATTTACTCAGGGCATTTACATCACCCATATTAGAGAGGCTGAAGAGGTTGGAGCAACGACTGGGGGTCATAGAAACGGTTATTACCAACAAAGCAGGTCCTTCGAAAGTACCAGCAAAGCCAGTCTTATCCCCCGTAGCCGCAGTCCCAACCTCTACTACTTCTATACAAAAGGTTTTAAATCCATCTAGCAACCTTGGGAGCTGCAATCACCAAGGGGTGAATCCACCTAAGGCAGCTCATCAATCTACCCTACTTACTTGTAAGGAAATCCAGAAGGGGGCTAGTACAGTGGTTGCTGGAAATAAGCAGGGGGTAGAGGGGAGGGTACATCCAGTCAGAGCAGGAAACCAGAGGGGCCGCCAAGTCGAACTACCACCGGAGCCGGTCCCCTATGTGGTTGTACTTACGGGTGTCCCTACCTTAGCAGACAATAAGAGGGAAGGCTTCAGCCAACTAAAAAATAAAACTATACACTGGCTTGGCCAGCATAGACCGCTCCCACGTACCATCAATAATGAGATTGTCCACGTGAGGCGACTCCCCTGGTTGGGGAGCAGAGTGAAGGATATAGAGGGGGATTTAATAATCATAAACTTTAGAGACCCAGGTGCCGTTACACACATCCTTAATTGGATGCCTAGGATCACTGGTTCACTTATTGTCCCCTGTGATCTAACCTACTTCTATCCTAGATCCCAGGTGTCTGCCATAACGTCTGTTGGGGTACCTTCTGGCCCTTTGAATAACCCCCCTGGAATGTTTAACAACCAATATATGTGGCAGGTCCCCAATCCCATAATGTCAAAAAATGTATTTGGATGGAATATCGTACCACACAGGGAGAACAGGAATAACTATAGAGGCATGGACCACTCGCAAGGAGTTAGGGGAATGAACCATTTGTTGCCGTTTACCCCTTTTGAGACATCCAACAGATTTGAAGCATTCTCTGGTCTAGATGACTGTGAATGACGGTTGGGGTCCTCCCTTAATAGGTCTGACTTGAGGCGAGTTTCTAGTACCCCCTCTATTACACCATCCGCCTCTATAACCGAGTCTATGCAGGAGGAGGATAAAGCTTTATGTAAACTCCTTAGCTGGAATATAGCAGGCCTAAGAGCTAAAAGGGAAGATCCGTTATGGATCAACTTTATTGCTTCCTTTGATGTGATAGCCATTCAAGAATCCTGGGAAACCTCAGAAATGTTTGGCTGGATGGGTCGATAATCGACTATATATTTACCACCCCGTCGCTACAAACAAAGGTAAAAACTTATAGGACAATCCCGTCATCCTATAGCGATCACAACCCTGTGTTATTGGTGATGCGTTGGGGAGACCTTAAACGCGAGGGCTTGGGCCGCCCACATGCGCAGGCGGTACTTGTGCCCTCTGATCAGGGTAGGTGGCTCAAGTGGGGTAAGGTGATCCCAGATGATTTTATGGCAACTTTATTGCCTAAAATCGAGGGAGACATAGAGACATGCTTAAATCAAGAGGCCTCCAATTGTACAATTGTTCAGGCTTTTGAATCTATATGTGTCCAAATAACGAAGGACCTGACAGTCATGCCCACTAAGAGTCTACCTAGAACATCAAAGTGGTTTGACGCTGATTGCTCCCGAATACATACCCGTTTAATGCACGCGTTAAAAGCAACACCAAGGGACAAGCTGCTTATTGCTAACTTGAGGAGGGAATACAAACAGACTTTAAAGGAGAGAAAAGATGAAATCAAAAGTGAAGCGTGGGATAGACTCCTCTCTGTCGATGTCTTGCGTGACAGCAAGAAATTTTGGGAGATTATAAATCACCCTTTTTTTGCGGGAGAACAAAATGTAGCCACTGACTGTGTCATTCCGGACGAGAAGTGGGTTCTTCATTTTAAAGACATCTACGGTGAAAAGAATAGTATAGCCCTGTGTGGCCAAACGATATCTGGGGTCTCCCCCCGATAGTCTTTTTAGAGGAGGAGGTGCTTAAGGCCATTCTGGAGACCTAAAAAAATAAGGCCCCGGGGGCCGATGGTGTACCTGCGGACTATATAGATATTCCCCGAAAATTTGGTCCCAGGTACTAACTAAAGTTTTCAGGGCAGCAAATGACAAGGTGTTCCCCAATACCTGGGCAACCTTCATCATAGTGCCTATCTTTAAAAAGGGTCAACGTGAGGACCTGGGGTGTTACAGACCCTCCCCTCCTTGATTCGGCCATCAAAATCTTAGGCTGAGTCTTATTGGCTAAACTTAGTGAAAATTTGGAGGTTTGTGGGGGGCTTTCAAACATACAATATGGGTTCAGAGAGAAACGAGGCACCCTGGACCAATGTTTGAACTTGCACCTTTTAATTGCCAAATATGCGGTGGCCGGGGAGGGGTCTCTTTATTTGGCCTTTATGGACCTCTCCTCGGACTTCGATTTGGTAAACAGGTCCAAACTGTGGTCAATCCTTCTTTAGATGGGGATAGATCCTTCCCTTGTCACTTTTATAGCCTCCTTACATCAGGAGTTATTTGCTAAAGTAAGGGTGACAAATGAGGGGAGGTGCACGGATACTTTTAGGTCAGAGAAAGGGGTTCGCCAAGGGTGCATCCTGGCCCCCCTCCTTTTCACCATTTATATAAATGGGCTGGAAAAACATCTAGAGGAGGGGGGGGGTAGACGCTCCGCGTGTGGGAGGGCGGCAGGTCCCGGCCCTCCTATACGCGGACGATGCGGTACTGATTGCTCGTACAGGCATCGGTCTACAGACACTATTGGATCGCTTTGGTTCCTTCATGGAAAACCTTGACCTAAAAGTAAATGCGAAAAAATCTCATTCTATGATAGTGAGTAAGCAGAGAGGAAAATCTAGATCCAAAACCTTCATATGCAAGGGTGAGGTGGTTTCCAGGGTTCCGGTCTTCCCTTACCTGGGGGTCCTTTTCGATGAAAGAGGGTCTTGGGCCCCCCAGATAAAGGTGAAGAGTTTAGCCTTGGCCCGTTCGACAACTGCTCTGTTAGGTTTCACAAAAAGGTTGGGGGCCAGGCCAATGGAAGCACTTTTGAAGGTTTACAATACCAAGTGTATTCCTATCGCCACCTATGGGGCCGCCTTGTGGCCCCAATAGGTTAATTAGTCAATTGCTTTCAGTCCCAAAATTGACCCCCACCTTTTCCATCCACGAAGAAGTGGGTTTGTCCTACATTACAGATAAGTTGAACCTGGCACCCCTCTTATTATGGGCAAGGACATGGCTGAATCCAGAATTAACCTTGAACCATCTTATTCTGGAGGATGTCACCTCTTTGGACCATGCCATGAAAATAACTTGGCTGAAGTACTTAAACACATTTTCCGCTTTAGGTAGACCGGAACTTTTTTTATCCCCTTGTAATATCAGGAGAGAAGACGTAAAGTGGATCAAGGTCCATTTTATAGAGAGAGTCCGCCTTAATAGAGAGGAGAAGGAAATAATGAAACCATCTGTAAGAGCACACTCTATGTTAATCACTACTCCCACCCTGGAATCATACCTGAATTTTGTCACAAGACCCCTTCATAGACTTTTATTAGTGAGATTTAGGTTTAACCTGATTCAATTCTCCTTAGGTTGTTATCCATCTTGGGACAACTCAGAAGATGCCCTCCCTTGTGAATGCGATAATTTTTCAGAGCAAGATACCATGCATTTTACGATGTTTTGTGGGTTTTATACTGCCGCTAGGAAAAAACATCTGTTACCTGTGTTGAGGGAGGCGGGCTTTACTCAAGTTAGACCTGCATTAATCTACCTCCAGATGTTGGGCAATATTTACATTACTTTTAGCGTTGCCAGCTTCCTAGCAGAAGCCTTTCGTATTAGGAATAAACGTGTTCCACTGAACATTTTATTGTAAATAAGGTGTCTTTTAAAACAGATTTTAATTCTATGTGCCAGTCACGATGTAGTATAGTCAAATATTGGCTTGCCCTGCTTTTGTACAAAATATGAACTGTGATTTTAATATATATGTACTGTATGTGCTTTTTATGTTTTTTTTTAATCGAATAAAGCGTGCTTTGACTGACTGAGTCGTCTCATAGAGGAAGAAATTCTTTGTAAGTGCCAGAGAGATACATTCCAAAACAAGTTTCCTTGGTGTCTGGTACTTCCATGGATTGGAGTAGAGGACCGCCTCAATGATGTAAAGTGTCTCTTCATGAGACAGGCTGGTGTATAGGCTCCCTACATCGAGGCCCAGGAGCATCTGTCTCTCAGGATCAAAGGTCTGATTATGTAATAGTTGTAGTACCGCTTTTGTGTCCCTGAGGTATGTGTCTGTCGCCTGCACCAAGGGGCGTAAGAAAGCGTCTGCAAATTTAGACAAGGGCTCCAAAATAGAGCCTATGCCAGATATTATGGGTCTGCCTAGGGGGTGCTCCAGGTTTTTGTGTATCTTGGGAATGGTGTAGAAATAGGGGGTCCTAGGGGATTTCTGAATGAGAAACTCGGCTTCCTTCCTAGACACCTAATCGTGTGCTAATGCTTCTTCCACGATTCCCGTTATCCTGACCCGTAGGATAGAGCATTGCATACATGATGTTGTTCTTTTGCAGCAGCTGCTTCTCCGGTTGGAATTCCCGTTGGGTAGCTTGCACGGCCAGGGTGAAGTCCGGGAACAAAGATGTTGAGTGGCCTTTGTATTGAGTGCGTCTTTGTTCCCTTGCTTGATGCAGCACGGCGTTGCGATCTTTGTAATTTAGGAGTCGGGCCTCGGAGGAGCCCCTGGTAGAGGCCGGGGCCCCAGCGACCTGTGGGTTCACTCAACAATGAAGACCAGAGATAAATCCAAACCAAAAAGGTCTCTCAACATAGTCTTCACAAAGTCTTCCATCTTAGAAATGGCTGTGATCTCGGGGACACCTGTTATGCGGAGGTTGTTTCGTCTTGAGCGGGCTTCAATATCTTAGTTTTTTTGTGTTATGAATTCCAATAATCTGTTCATTTTCAACAGCTGTTCCGCTGTGGCTGTTTCATTATCTTTGTTTTTGGAGACCCTTGCTTTAATGTGATTGAGTCTGGTGTCATGCTCCTCCACTCTATATTTCACTCTGTCCAGGCGGATGGAGAGCGCATCTAGTTTGGCTCCTATGTAGGCTTGATTGAAAGTCCAGCAATATGGTATAGAGATCTTGTTCCTGATCCTCTGTTGCATCTTCATCTCAATAGGTTGGTGCAGTGTTTTTTCCCCTTCATTGTCTGCTTGCAGTGTGCTGCGCGTTTTATCAAAGGTGAGCTTTGATTGCCTGCGCTCCACTGTCCCCATATCTATGGCGCCGTGCATGTCGCGGTTGTCTATTTTCAGAATCTTGGGAAGGTTGGGCTGTGTTGGCGTGCCTTGTTGCCCCTCGCAGGTGCCTCCTGGTCCCCAGCTTCCTCAGTCCTCCTTCTGCTCCACAGGGCGTATATTGACATATTGACTGCTATGGGGGAGGCGCACAATCTCCCCCCCGGTGCTACAAGAAGGGCGATGAGTCCAGGTTGAGCAGCCTGTTGCTATGGGCTGGGGCACACTCCTAGTTGGGCCAGGCAACGGCACAGTTTACAGATGGGGAGGTGTGCTGCACTGATTGTAGGGCTGTGGTGCCAAAGAGCTCAAGTATGGGCCGCACCAGCACTCGGAGGGCCCAAAGGATATGCACTCCTGCTTCGGCCTCTGTTGCGAACCAGCCAGGGTCTAGAGCTGACCGGCCCACCGGGATCGAGCGGAGTCTCAGGCCATCTGAGCGAGTACTTCTCCACAAGTGCAGGGGATTCTGGGCCTCTGCGTGGCGTGAGATGGAGCGTGCACTG
Source organism: Lissotriton helveticus (assembly GCF_964261635.1). Taxonomy (NCBI): domain Eukaryota; kingdom Metazoa; phylum Chordata; class Amphibia; order Caudata; family Salamandridae; genus Lissotriton; species Lissotriton helveticus. The sequence goes on along the minus strand of NC_136067.1, from coordinate 1,085,544,267 downwards.
CAGGGGCGGCCTCAACGAGTCAGTCAGGTGCTTGCTGTGGCCTGAAGATTGCGCAACTATGAAGAGTCAGGTGATGTGCTGCACAGGCAGTGGTGCCAAATATCAAAAGTACAGGCTGTACTATCATGAACGTGAGCCCTAATGTTGCGCGCTTCTGCCTCTGCGCCTGCTGCGACCTGGCACGGAGCTGATATCGGCTGACACCCCGGGGGCCAGGCGGGTATGCACGCCTCAGGTGTGGGCATATCTACACAAAGTCAGGGAAGCCTGGGACTCTTTGTGGGTCAGAAGGGGTCGTGTGCAGCACAGCGGGGCGGCCTCGATGGGCCGATTGGGTGCTCACAGGAGGCCTCTGGGCTGGGCTCTGAAAGAACGTGGGATCCGGCCATACGGCCCAAGGCTGGTCCTCCCGGGCCTCAGCCCGCCGCCTCCAGTCACTATGTCCCTGCTCACCTAAGAATATCAGGCCGCACTCTGGAGCATAGATTGCATCAAGGAGGGCCTCCGCGGTGTTGTGGGTCAGCCTGGCCAGCCAATCGGGTCTGCAGGCAAGATCAACAGCCGGCGGTGGGCAGGGTCCTACCCACGCCTGCGCCGCAAGTGGGCCGTTTGTGACACAGGGTCTGCAGCCGATCACCGAGGTTTCAAGACTAGGCCGCCCTCACAGGCCGCAGTCCACTGAAGCCGCCCGTCTCCCCAAGCCCTGCCAGACGCTTCTCGATCGCGGAAATAACAGCATCTTGTCGCTACCACGAGTGCCTGAAAGTCGTTGTGGGGTGATTGCTGGAACAGACGGCCCCTGGAGCGGGTGGATTCAGACGGATGGTATGCGGAGCAAAGCCACACCCATCCCAATTTAGCTTGTTTAAAAAACACAGATGGTGAATTGTACTCAGTGACCTCAAATGTTATTGTTTAAAAAAAATTTTTTATTGAGAGACTGGGATGTTGCTGCAGTATCAATGTGCCTTGCTTGCACAATTACATTTCCCAATGTAGCTTTATAATACTATTAAAAATCGGTCAGATTTAACGCTCCTGCTGCAACAAACGAGGCAAGCAATTTAATAGCCCCTGCCTTTGAATGAATCACAAAATAACAGATGTAATAATGCCTTGCAACTATTGAAATGAGTGGATGTAATAATGCCCTTCAGTTATTGAAAGGAGTGGATGTAGTAATGCCCTTCAGCTATTGAAAGGAGTGGATGTAATAAAGTCTTAAATGTTTTATGAGTGATTTTTTTTCTGTCTGAGCCCCCTTTTACCTTAATTATATTGGCAGAAGATTTCAACTTGCACCTGTGCCGCTCCTATTTTAATAATAAGGAATATGATTTTGAGGAGCCTTTTGTAACCCAGGCATGTTTTAAACCCACTTGCCAAGCTGAAACGGCAAACAGTTTTGTCTCAGAGTTTAATCTGGTGAATTTATTGGTGACTAAAGATTACACTGTAGAGGCTTAAACCCCCACCTTTAAGAGGGAGGGCATTGTAGTGTAATCAACTATATTTTTATCTCGGGGCGTGGCTTGGTCAAGCTGCGGAATGGCTGCTTGCTAGAGCAGCTCCGCCGGCCGACTGAATAATCCGACCATAAATCCGCACATCGGCATGCTGATCTGACCCAACCACGGCAGACAGGTAGAAGAAAGCATCCAGCACCTTGCGGTTGGAGGATCTAAGCACGGAACGCTAGACGCCACCTGGAGAAGCCGATCTCCTGAGGCGGACTGCGGCCTAGAACGCGCCATTGAAGCCGGGACCTAAAGTACAGAAAGCCCGGGACGGGAAGCCCAACCTAACCAACAACCGGCAGAGGGGCGGAGGGCGAGGAGGGTCGCTATACCCCGGTACGGAGCCAGCGGACAAGTATCGGGCCCAGCAGCAGCGATAAGTGCTGGGCAGATTCACCGCCTGAGGAACGCAGAGGCTGCAGGGCTTGAGACCAGACACCCGGGGTCAGATGCTGCGGAGCGACGCGGTAAACCGGAGACAGCCGCACGCCCTCCAGCCTGCACCGCGAGCTTGCCTTCCGCATAAATTCTCGTGCTGCCGGAACTGACACCCCTACACACAACTGTGCCGAGGGCGGCGAAACGAGGAGCCACGGGTGAACCAGCGCCATTTCGGGCTAGTCGGCGTCAGTGGGGAGGTGCCGCCATTTTGTGACCTACGGCCATAACCCTAGTCAGCGGTGAAACTTGCGCACTATTTACAGAGACAGTGAGGGTGCCGGCCCAAGCAGGCACAGTTGGCCTGATCGGGGTCTCATTGGCGGCAACCAGGCGATAGACATTGTGCACCTCTGAGCTCCGGGAGGCTGCTGACACACGGCCAGGTCGCGCTAGTCTCAGAGGCCTGGGGACAACCGCCATTGACAGCATTGAGGGGGGATAGGGCTCTTCCCTCCCCCCCCGGGATGTAATATCAGGACACAATACTTGGGGGCTTCACCCGGTGCAGAAGAGATCACACACAGGTGCAACGTACCCCTTTGGGGTGCAGGAGTTCTATCAGGGGCGGCAGTGTAGGAGAAGCGGAGGCCCGGTGGCGCGTCTCGTGACGCCGGCTCCCAACATCAAGCTCTGACACTCGGGCTGACGGGCCGGGCATTTGAGAGGGAGTAGAATCTGGCGCGAGCTGTGTGCGGGTGTCCCGCGGCACTTGACCTATGCTACAGAAACCTGGGCGCTGCTGGCCTGAGGCTGAGGGCCACACGGAGCAGACAGCATATGCGCGAGGAGCGGCGCCTGAGCAGACACAGCCGGATCAGGAAGGCGAAGAGGTGAGGAGCGACACTATTGGGGTGGAAGGCCCGGAGCGGAAACGACCCCCCTCAGGCACCAACATAGGCAAACCGGAAACGCGGCAGCCAAAGATCACCTTTGAAAAAAAGACAAACAAGGCTGGTGACATAGATGGTACTCATCAGGAACAGCCAACGGGGTCCGCGGAACGGACGCCTCCTGAGGATGATATCCGCTCCATGTTCAAAGACCTAAAAACTAGCCTGCAGAGCTTAGATACTAAACTGGACACTCTCAAAGAGAGAATCGCCCATGTAACGCAGCGCATGGACAAACAAGAAGGTAGGGTCAGAGTCTTGGAGACGAGAGTTACGAAAACAGAGGAAGGCCACACGGAACTAGATAGAAAACTGCGAGGAATGGATTGCGTGCTTCAGATAATTAAACAAAAGAATGAGGACTTAGAAGCGAGGTCCCGCCGTAACAACATCCGCATTACGGGAATTGCAGAGACAACGGACATGCAAAATATGGAAGAATATGTGGAGGAAATGATGCGGGAACTTTTCGGCCCTGAACTATCACCCATGTTTCTGATCGAGCGGGCCCATAGATCGCTAGGCCCACGTCCCAAACCGGGCGTCCCGGCGCGCCCGATATTGGCACGTATTCTGAACTACAGAGACAGAGACACGATATTGAGAATGAGAATGGCCAGGGAGAAAGGAGACATCCAGTACAAGGGCAATAACATCGCCCTCCATCCGGATTTCACGTTACAGGTCCAGAATGCCCGCAGAGAATTCCTCCCAGCCAAGAAAATATTTCAACAGATTGGGACTAGATACGCACTGATATATCCAGCAAAACTCAGGATACAGAGTCATGGAAAACCATTGTTCTTCACGGACGCAAAGGCAGCCTTGGCCCACGCGAAAAAGATGGCGGAAGAACATAAGCAAAGAGACGGAGCGCCTGACTTGAATACGGATGACCCACTGAGTGACATTGAGTGAGCTGCAGCAATGACCCACTGAGTGACATTGAGTGAGCTGCAGCAACTCGGCGTAACATGGACTCAGATAAGTGATATATATGGACCTCAGGCGCGATGGGGGGAGAGACTGTATTTCCAGGCTGAGGGTTGGCACGGACTAACATGCACCACCTTGGGAATATTCTCATCGGACTGGGTGCTGAACTTAGCCGATTGTACTTAATTGTTTATACTGCTGTGGAGGGGTATGTGACCGTCTGCCCATTGGTCAGCCACCCTGCCAAGAGTGCAGGGGAGTATTGCTGATTGACCCATGTACCCCATAGGGAAGATTCCCGCCAGTTGTAATTTAGGGTTAAAATACACAAGAGTTGTTCAGGGGGGGGGGCGCTACCACAAACTGTTTGGGGGGTTGGTGTGGGTGGGGGGGGGATTGTTGGTTTTGCATTGCGAGTTTTAACAGACACACACTATGCTACCGAATTATTATCAGTACGATACTCTGTCAAGGTGACGTCCTGGTACGAAAGGCTATATGACGGTTGGGATTGCCTGAGATAAAAGTTACCGGTGGGGAAATTGCAGGAACGACACAATTGAAATGCCTTTCCTGGAACCTGAGAGGTCTTAACGACCGGCGCAAAGTTAGACTCATACAATCATACCTGTTGCATAAAGGAATTGATATATGCCTCCTACAGGAGACGCATTTACGTGCAGAAGTGGCAGACATTCTGAAAAATACGCGCTGGGGCGAGATCGTAACTTCTGGCTATTCCTCCTACTCAAGAGGAGTTGCGATCCTTATTCGTAAGGGTGTCCCCTGGAAAACACATACCACGGTAGCAGACCGTGAGGGCAGGTACATTTTGCTACATGGTACACTCCACGATACACCAACAGTTATTGTGAACACCTATGGTCCAAACTGTGATAATCCAGAATTCTTTTATGCCCTCTACCAGAAACTGCAAGTGTTCATGCCGATCTCCATCATGTGGGGCGGGGATTTTAATGTGGTTCTGTCCTCAGTACTAGACAGGGTGGGCAATGCTAGAGAACATCACCCTAGAGCAGCACAGGCACTAGGTGATATTCTTAGAGACTTACAGCTAGTTGACACATGGAGGGCTTTGCACCCGGCGGAGAGGGAGGGTACATGTATCACGCATCATAGGCAATCATGGACCCGATTGGACTACTGGCTGCTGTCAAAGGATATGCACGCTCAGGTAATTAACGCTGAGCATCTCTCGTGCACATTCTCAGACCATGCCCCGGTACAGGTTCGTCTGCAGATTCCTGAAGCCTACCGACAACCGTTCACATGGAAATTTCCGTCAGGGGCTCTGCTAGATCAGGTCTTCAGAGAGGACCTAAGGGGAAAGATGGAAAAGTATTTCGAACTGAATGAGGGCACTGTAGACTCCCCTGGTACTCTGTGGGAGGCCTTCAAGGTGATTGTTAGGGGGAACTGTATCGCCATGAAGACAGGAGTGCTGAGGGACATCAGGTCCACGATTGAGAGACTACAGACAGAAATAGGCGCACTTGAAAGAGAATATCAGATCCGCCCTGCTGCAGGAGTTTTGGCCTCAATAAGATCCAAACTAACAGAATTTCAGGAGGAGGCAGAAAGAGAAACTGCGTATCTGAACAAGCATGCACAGGCAAGGAGGTACGGTGAGGGAGATAGAGCTGGTAAAACGCTGGCGGGACTTCTGCGAGCACCTAAAGGCGCAGGCTACATAACAGAGTTGCGCACGGAGGGGGGAGGGACCGCTCGCAAACCGAAACGCATACTGTCGACCATGGCCGATTATTACAAACACCTGTACACTACTGCACTGAAAACTACAGACGCTGAGGTGGTAGATTACTTGGACACCATCGCCCTGGCATGGTTCAATGACGGCACCCGGGAATACATGAATCTGCCGATAACAATTGAAGATGTACGGCAAGTGATCGGGAGCATGTCGACCGGAAAAGCCCCAGGACCAGATGGCCTAACAGCCGCATTTTACAAAGAATATGCAGAATTACTGGCGCCTAAATTATGGCAAGTATATATGGAGGCTGTTGACACAGGCATGCTTCCCCCCACCTTGCGCGAAGCTTTGATAATCGCACTGCCAAAGCCGGGCAAAGATTCAGCATTACCGGATTCATATAGACCACTTTCGCTCATCAATCTTGATGCGAAAATATACGCCAAGTTGCTGGCTGACAGACTGCAGCCAATGCTGCCCCAGATAGCGTTACCGGACCAGTCCGGTTTCATACCGGGTAGAGCGACGTCACACAACCTAAGAACGCTGTTCGGTGTCCTACACTATCTGGCGCCACTGGTCCAGGCCGTGGCGGCCCTGCTGGATGCCACTAAGGCATTCGATTCATTAGAGTGGAAGTTTTTGTTTGTCTTGCTGGCCCGAATGGGATTTAGCCCTCTCTTCATACAGCAAATTCAGGTACTGTATAATCGGCCATGTGTCAGACTGAGAATAAACCGACAGGTGTCGGATTCCTTCCCTATAACACGCGGAACGAGACAGGGTTACCCCCTGTCGCCGCTACTGTTCGCCATAGCTACGGAGCCTCTGGCGGCGAGATTGCGGCAACACCACACACACAGAAGCATTGGTTTCATCTCTAGAGGTCTCCTGATTTCAATGTACGCGGACGACATGGCCGTGTCCATGATCAATTCCGTAGACAATTTTAATCCACTAGTGCGCGAAATTATAAGATATGGCGGCTTGGCGGGCATTCAAGTAAACTGGGGCAAATCTACAATACTTGCTCTCACGGACGAGACCACACCCTGCGAAACAGACTACCCGATACAGTGGACTACTACCGGGACTAGATATCTGGGCATAATGATCAGCATATCGGTACAGGAGCTGTGGCTTGATACTTACGGCAGGGTAATGGACTGGATTGAAACCAAGATACAAGGTTGGAAGCGTCTCCCTCTATCGCTACTGGGCCGCATAGCACTCATCAAGATGGTGGTACTACCCAAATTACTATATTTATTCGTAAACATCCCAATGCCGCTCACGAAGGCCTTCTTCGCACGACTACGGTCGGCAGCTATAGAACTGGCCTGGGAAGGCAGACAGCCCCGGGTGTCTTGGAATCTGCTGATGCTGCCATTTGAGCAGGGAGGACTGGGAGCCCCTGATTTTGAATTATATGCATATAGTGCCCAGGCGCTATTTCTTCATTTCTGGCAGCACCCAACATCATTTCAGTCGAATGTGGCGATTGAAATTGACAGATCTGCGCCAACTCCGATACACGCGACGGTTTACGCGAGCTTTAGGAGACCGCAGGGGGAGGTTGACACTATAGCAGTCACCAGATGGACCTGGGGATGTATCGCCAAAAGAGCGGGTATTAAGGAACTATATGCCCCCTCCATGCCACTGGACAGTAACCCGCTCATAACGCCTCTCATGGACAAGGCCACGACGATCAGGGCCAAGACACATGGTTTGGTGAAGGGAAGCGACCTCTACCCGGAGGCCTCGTTCTTGACGCTTCAACAGATGTGTCGGGCGGAGGCTCCCTAGCTAGCTGACGCATTACTATATTATCAAATTAGGTCAGCTTGCAAGGCTTGCTACGCGGAATACCCCCAGGAACCACCCACCCTGCATGCTCTTTAGAATGTACTGTCCAACCCCTCGCCCAGGAAACTGATAACGCGGATATATAGTAATACTCAGAGCACGGCGCCCTTGTCGGCCTACACTTCAAAACAAAGGTGGGAAATAGACTTAGACATGACGGTAACGGACCAGCAATGGACGTTCTGCTGCGGGCAATTGAGACATCTGTCCCCCAACTATCGACTCCGCCTAATCCATTTTAACTTCCTGCATAGAGTTTACCGTACTCCGGTACAACTACAACAAATGAATCTTAGTGCTGATTCAAACTGCTGGCGCTGTGGGAGCTCGGACGCGACATTTCTCCACCTAGCATGGTCCTGTAGGGGCATAGCTAATTATTGGCTGGAAGTATTTAAACACATAGGAGGTATAGTGGGAGTCGTAACTCCGCTGTCCCCGCTAGTGGCACTATTAGGCTATGTTCAAGAGATACAGCTGGGTGCTCGGAAATTGGTGGCGATGTTGATGCTTTTAGCCAAAAGACAAGTGGCGGTACACTGGAAGAGGGAAAGACCGCCTGCTGTAGCGGGTTGGCTGCACATTGTCACATACTGCAAGGTCCAGCTCACCCGTTACTGGAAACTGCAGCCTAGCAGCTCTAGGCCGACAGTTATTTGGGTACCATACACGTCATGGCTAGCTAGGGGAGGAGTGGACATGGCCTTGGATGCGTCTGACTGAGTGTATAGTTTGGACTGTACTGGTTGGGATAGGGCAAACTCACTGGCTTATTTATTGGTTTCCTTAAGGCGGCCCATAGTCACAATAAATCACCACGTATCGTAGAATATTGAAACAGCGATAATAGCATTGTCAGGATGCAATATAAACGGGCAGCTGTGTGTAGTCATGAAGTTGGGGGGAAGTTGGGGTTCTATGAAGGATTTAGGCTGCTACAGATCAGCAGTAACATGCGATTCTTAGTATGTACATTTACCCTAATGTTGATTTGCTGACCTTCTTTCATATTCATAAATGGGACACGGCCATGCTTATAAGAAAAGTCACACTGCCGAACCCCCTGGGATGTCGGCCAATAAGCTATGTTAAATGTTGAAATAGAATATCTGTAGATGCTGCCGGCCCCGGGTTGTAGGCATGTTGAATCTGTGTACACTTAAGACCCAAATAAAACTTTTTTTTTTTTTAAACTATATTTTTATCTCTGGCTGTCTGCTGGCCACATTTTTAGACTTCGAGGTTTCACAACATCATCTGTACGATCATAACCCGTTAACTGCTTCATTTTATTGGGATAACAAAGCGATGAGCTATACTCCCTCTTACCAGGTGCCCACTACACTAGCTGATCAGGGTCGAAGGATAAAGTGGGCCAGTATTGTTTCATCTGCCTTTGTTCATAACTTGGTAGGCTCGTGTTATGATGCTTTTCAAACTTGTCTTTCAGATGCTGAGTCACCACATAGGATCCTGGAGTCCTTTTTTAATATTTGCAGGTGTATTAAGTCCGCTCTCTTCAAAAGTGTTGCCCAGCCGGCCACCAGTGTGGTGAGATGGTTTGATACGTAATTAATCAACTGGGAGGGATGAGGAATTTTGCGTGTCCGTTTCTTTCCCCAAAGTATTCACTTAGCAATCAACAAAAAAGGACACTTGTAACACTATTCGACTTTTGGCTTAGTGCAAATAAGGAAACCCTCAGAGAGGTCAATGTTTACTTGCGAGTAGCGGTTTATTCGTTTCATCCGCCCCACATTGACACTCATGCAGTTATCATCGGGTTTTTCCTCTTGGTATGTACTGCTCGCCTCATCCAGAGGCACCTCAAGTCTCAAGTGTAGTGTCCAGAGACAAAAGGACTTTCCCAAAAGGATTAATAAAAAATGAAAAAGAGTAGGTAGACCAAGTTACGTGACTACATGGTATGAAGAAATGTACACACAAAGCTAAGTATAATATAGCTTTGTGTGTACATTTCTTCATAGATTGAGAAGAATACTCAAATCAATGTATTGAGTTGTGGAATTACCGCACAATCCGTGTGAGTAGTTTTATATATGTTTGTTTGTATTACCCCTTGTTAGTCCTGACGAAAGCTCTACAGACCGCCCGGCCCAATAGAGCTGAAACATGTCGACAAAACCACTCTAGCAATACCATGTAGTCACGTAACTTGGTCTACCTATGAGTATTCAAAACCTTTTAATAATGTAAGTTTACCCAATATTAAAAAATTTTCAGGGTACTCTTTTTCATTTTATATTAATCCTTTTGGGAAAGTCCTTTTGTCTCTGGACACTACACTTGAGACTTGAGGTGCCTCTGGATGAGGCGAGCAGTACATACCAAGAGGAAAAACCCGATGATAACTGCATGAGTGTCAATGTGGGGCGGATGAAACGAATAAACCGCTACTCGCAAGTAAACATTGACCTCTCTGAGGGTTTCCTTATTTGCACTAAGCCAAAAGTCGAATAGTGTTACAAGTGTCCTTTTTTGTTGATTGCTAAGAGATGGTTTGATAGACAATGCTCTAGAGCCCATAAGGACCTCTGGATTCTTTTGCATGATAAGCCCCGTTGTAAATAAAAACTTAAGAAGGACAGGGTAACCTTTATAGAAAGCCTTTAAGGACCGTAAAACCCAAATCAAAGATGAGACCTGGGACAAGTTGATGATGGCAAGTCAGCAGCGCAATAGAGCTGTCTTCTGGAGTGTCATCAACTCGCCGCTTTTTCTTGAAGACCATCTTACCAAGCAGGAAGGTACCATTCCATCTCAGGTCTGGCTGGATCATTTTGGGGGCATTATTAGCCTTGAAGCAGAGCCGGAGTCTGAAGAAGGTCCCTGGACAAAGCATAACTTAACCCCTTCCATGCGGGGCTAATTCCCCCGCGGTGCAGGGGGAGGGGGGCCGCGCACGGCGCCGCGGTGCTCGTGACGAGCCCAGCTCATCATGCTGCACAGTGGAGCTGTGCTCATGATGAGCTGAGCTCGTCACGACTCCGCCCACTCCTATGGAACGCCCGCACAGGAGGGGAATTAGCCCCGCGTGGGCGTTCAACGGCAGTTATGACGAGCTCAGCTCGTCATGAGCACAGCTCCACTGTGCCTCAGGATGAGCTGAGCTCGTCATAAGCGTCAAAGGGGTTAACCTTTATCCTGATGGAGGTCAGAGCTGCCATATCACAGCCTCCCTCAAATAAGGCACCAGGGCCCGATGGGGTTCCTGGTGACCTATACAAGGATTGTATAGATTTGTGGGTCCCGATACTGACAATGTACTTAAACTCTGCTGTATCTAGCCATTTTCCCTCAACAAGGTCCCAGTCTATATTAGTCCCTGTTTTTAAAAAAGGGTAACAGATCGGACCCGGCCTGTTTTAGACCTATTTCCCTTCTAGACTCGGAGGTAAAAATTATTGGTAGGGTCCTAATAACTCACCTCATGGACCGGGCCGAGGAGTGAGCCTTTCTGTCTGACCTCCAGTACGGGTTTCGCCCTGGGCGGGGAACAATAGAACAGACTTTGAAACTCTATCTTTTAACCAGTAAGTATACCAAGGCCAAGAATGGGCCATCCATCTGGTCTTCATGGACCTTAGCTCGGAATTTGATAGAGACAATCGCTCTAAGCTCTGGTCGATGATGGAACAGATGGATGTTGATATAGTCTTAATGAATTTCTTGTGCAATTTGCACAATGGCCTGTCCACCAGCATCAGATTTGGCACCAATGGGGAAGCGAGCTGAGTATTTTAAACTTCAGCGAGGGGTACGGCAGGGTAGTATTTTAGCTCCTTTCCTATTTATATTTTATATAAACAGTTTAGAGCAGGTCTTGACTGTTGAGGGTGTTGATGTCCCTAGAGTAGGTGGCCGCCCCATTCCTTCTCTACTGTATGCAGATGACCCAGTCGTAATGGCCCGTACTGCCAAAAGCCTGAATAAGCTTCTTTCTCTTTTTATTCATTTTATGAACAGTATTGACCTATCCACCAACTTTTCTAAATCACATGTGATTAATTTTGGCCCATTAAAAATGAGAAACATGAAGTATGTAATAGATGGCTAGCACATTAGGAAAGTGGATAAGTTCAAGTATCTTGGGATACAACTGGATTCTGAATTCAGTTGACACTCGCTCATTAATTAGTTGTAGAAAATGTTTTTAGGAGCCTCCTGGGCATTTGTCAAAACACACCTTATAAAATAGTTCATGAAGAACTAGGTGTGGATTATAGAACTGATCTGTTTCATCTTAGTCCATTAAAACTCTGGAACTCCATTTGGACAAAGAAGGAGTTCGGTTTTAGCAGACTGGTCCTGCAAGACAGCTTACTATTAGATAAGCTCTTACAGATTCCATGGTTGGCGTATGTGGCACGTAGCCTGAGGGTTATAGGGAGGCCGGATATGTTTGTCAATACCACAAGCATAACTCGCACCGATGGTAAATGGGTTGAATGTGCACTCATTGATAAGCTCAGGTCTGAACGTGAAGATGTCGCTCTAACAAAACATTCTATGCAGCACGTGTTCCTGGGATAACAGTTTTTAATATTGAACCGTATCTGACTTGGGATATACCGTGCCATCATGCCTTCTGTTGACTTATTTTAGAGTACATTTATTTCACCGACTAGTCCCTTTTAACCGTGGCTGATTTACAGTTTTAAACACTCAGACTTGCCCCCCCTGCAACTGTGATAACACCACAATCAATGACACATTACATGTGGTTATGTTTTGCCCAAAATATAGTTACCTGCAACATAATTTTATACGCCCAATTTTATTACCGCTCAATGTTAACCAAGTTATGCCAGCCTTACTTTTTTTTTTACAGCTGTTGAATTCACTTTTTAATTGTTTTTCTCTTGTACATTTTCTGGTGGAAATTTAAAAAAAACGAATGACTGTGATATTGATATTCTGTATGCCGTTTTTAAATGTCTTGTCTTTTGTGATTTTATCCATAAAATCGAATATAGATTATGATGATGATGATGATGATGATGGATGTAGTAATGCCCCGCGGTTATTGAAAGGAGTGGATGGAATAATGCCCTGCCGTTATTGAAAGAAGTGGATTTAATATGCCCTGCAGCTATTGAAAGGGGTGGCTGTAACAATGCCCTACAGTTATTGAAAGGAGTATATGTAACAATGCCCTGCAGTTATTGAAAGAAGTGGATGTAATAATGTCCTGCAGCTATTAAAAGGAGTGGATGTAATAATGCCCACAGTTATTCAATCAATCAATCAATCAAATATAGCATTTGTAAAGCGCACTGCTCACCCGTGAGGGTCTCAAGGCGCTGGGGTGGGGTGGGGGAGGGGAATGCTGCTACTGCTCAAAAGGCCAGGTCTTGAGGAGTCTTCTGAAGGTCAGCAGGTCTTAGGTCTGCCATAGGTGGATGGGGAGGGTGTTTCAGGTCTTGGCTGCGAGGTGGGAGAATGATCTGCCACCGGAGGTCACTCTTCAGATGCGGGGGACTGTGGCGAGGGCGAGGGTGGCGGAGCGAAGCTGGCGGGTGGGGGTGTAGAAGCTTAGTCGTCTGTTGAGGTACGCTGGTCCGGTGTTATGAAGTGCCTTGTGTGCGTGGGTGAGGAGCTTGAAGGTTATCCTCTTGTTGACAGGGAGCAGTGCAGGTCTCTCAGGCGGGGTGTGATGTGGCTGCGGCGAGGGATGTCGAGGATCAGGCGAGCCGAGGCGTTCTGAATGCGTTGAAGTCGTTTCCACTTGCAGAGCATGCGGAGGGTGTTGAAGCAGGAGGAAGAGACGGCATTGACCTGCTTAGTCATGGAGAGGGTGGAGTCGAGGATGACCCCTAGGTTGTGTGCGTGGTCGGTGGGTGTTGGAGCTGTTCCCAGTGCGGTCGGCCACCAAGATTCGTCCCAGGCCGAGGTGTTGGATCCGAGGATGAGGACCTCTGTCTTGTCCGAGTTTAGCTTCAGTCGGGTGTTCTTCATCCACTCCGCGTCCGCGTTCATTCCTTCGTGGAGGTTGGTTTTGGTGTTGTGGGGGGCCTTGGTGAGGGAGAGGAAAAGCTGGGTGTCATCGGCATAAGAGATGATGTTGAGGTCGTGCAGTCGGGCGACATGGGTGAGCGGTGCCATGTAAATGTTGAACAGCGTTGGGCTGAAGGATGAGCCCTGGGGTATGCCGCAGATGATCTCGGTGGCTTCAGAGCAGAAGGAGGGGAGGCGGATGGTCTGTGTTCTGCCGGAGAGGAAGGAGGTGGTCCTGTCCAGGGCCTTCTCTTTGATCCCGGCGTCATGGAGGCATGTGCATAGTGTGCGGTAGCAGACTGTGTCGAAGGTGGCTGACAGGTCCAGGAGGATGAGAGCAGCGGTTTCTTCATTGTCTAGCAGGTCCCTGTTGTCATCGGAGGCTGTGATGAGGGCAGTTTTGGTGCTGTGGTTGCTGCGGAACCCGGACTGGGATAGGTCCAGGATGCTGTTCTCCTCAAGGTAGCGGGTCAGTTGTTTGTTGACCGTCTTCTCAATGACCCTCGCCGGGAACGGGAGCAGGGAGATGGTCCGGTAGTTCTTAAGGTCCTTGGGGTCCGCCTTGGGGTTTCTTGAGTAAGGCGTTGATCTCGGCGTGCTTCCAGCTCTCCAGGAAGGGTGCTGTCTCAAAGGAGAAGTTGATGGCTTTCTAGAGGTGGGGTGCGATGGCGGTGCTGGCTTTGTTGAAGATGTGGTGTGGACATGGGTCTGACGAGACCCGGAGTGGATGGTGTTCATGATTTTGAAGGTGTCATCGTCGTTTATGTTGGACCAGGAGAGCAGGTGGTCGGTGCGGATGGTGGTCGTGGGGGCGGAGGTCTCAGTGGTTGTCGGGGTGGTCGTGGCGCTGAAGCTGTCGTGGATGTCTGTGATCTTGCGATGGAAGAAGGTGGCAAGCGAGTCGCACAGGTCTTGCGAAGGTGGGATGTCCTTGGTGTTGGAGCTGGGGTTCGAGAGTTCCTTCACGATGTTGAAGAGCTCTTTGCTGTTGTGTGCGTTGTTGTCTAGGCGGTCTTTGAAGGGAGGCTCTTTTGGCAGATCTGATGTGGTGATGGTGTCTGCGGGTGGCGTACTTGCGGGCTGCACGGCTGTCAAGTGTTCGTTCACGGTGCCAGTTCTTCTCAAGAATTCTGCAGGTTTGCTTGGAGACCTGGAGGTCTTCAGTGAACCAGCTGGCTTTCTTGCTGGTGTGGCTGTTGGAGGGTTTCTTGAACGGGGCGAGGGTGTTGGCGCAGTCATCAATCCACTGTCTGAGGTTGTGGGCGGCGGTGTCAGTGTTGGTGGGGTCAGCGGGTGGCCTCCGGGCGAGGGTGGTGGTTAGCTGGTCCTCGTGACTTTGCTCCAGCAGTGGTGAGGGAGCTGTTGGGTGCGGTGGTGCGTGGTGGGTTTCTGGAAGGTGAAGTGGATGCAGCGATGGTTGGTCCAGTGAAGTTCGGTTGTGTGGTTGAAGGAGAAGTGGGGGCTTGCGGAGAAGATGGGGTCAAGCGTGTGGCTGGCGGAGTGGGTGGGGGTTGTGATGAGCTGTCTGAGTCCGAGGTTAGCGAGGTTGCCAATCAGGGTGGTGGAGTTGGTGTTGTTGTTGTTCTCGAGGTGGAAGTTCAGGTCCCCGAGGACGATGTAGTCCGTGAAAGCGAGGGCGTGTGTGCTGATGAAGTTGGCGACGGAGTAGCTGAACTGTGGTCAGGGACCGGGGGCTCTGTAGACGAGGGTTCCTCTCAGGGTGTTATTGGGGTCAGTGTAGATCTGGAAGTGCAGGTGTTCGACGGTGCTGAGGGTGTCATCGGTGTTGGTCGAGACTCTGAGAGTGTTCCTGTGGACGATGGCGATTCCTCCTGCAACTCCGTTGGTGCGGTCCCTGCGGGTGATCTTGTAACCTTCCAGGATAGCTGTGGCGATGTCCAGTGCCGAGGAGGGGTTCAGCCAGGTCTCCGTCAGGAAGGCAATGTCTGGGGAGGCTGAGTCGAGCAGGTCCCAGAGTTCGACGGCATATTTCGAGCGGAGCGGGTGTTGAGAAGGATGCATCTGAGGTAGGTAGTTGGGTTCTTTCTTGGTCGGTGGGTTGGTGGGTCAAATGCTGTTGAAGCTGCAGTTACGGCAGGAGAAGTGTCCTTGGGTACGCTTCAGGGCAGCTAGGCAGCAGGTGCGTGATCGTACGATGTTGAGTGCGTGGAGGGTGCTGGAGTCGTAGCGGGGACGGATTCTTGGTGTTCGCGGGGGCCAGGGGCCCTAGTACTGGGTGCAGGCTTGCCTTAGGTGCGCCAACGGCGAGCCTGCTGCGCATGTCTGCACCGCGGCCACTATAAGAAGGGGAGGTGGGAGGGAGGAGCAGCTGGGAGGTGGAAGCGGACGAATGGAAGAGCGGGGGGCAGAGCCCCAGGGGACGAAGCGGCGGTAACGGGAGTGAGGAACAGCGAGGGGTACAGAAGGCAAAAGAGGTCACAGGATGGCACAACAAGAAAAATGTCTCCCTCTCGACCTCAAATCCTTTTTAACTTAAATTGATCAAAATACAAAACGTGAGCACAAAAAAATTCTCAATAACCAAATACTCATTAAATTAACAAAAATATCTAATTATTTTAAAAAATATATTTTTATTCGTTTTTCTTCTGTTTGTACAATAAAACCAACTGAAATACAAACTTGTACTTAGGCACAGCATCTGATCCCCATAAACATGTCCAATTAGCATACAGTCATTGTAATTCCTTCGTATAACTCCAACAAACAAACACAGCTCAGCCATTCGTGGTTTTGTAGGCCTTTTCAGAATCTGAACTATTATCTTCACAGTCAGATGGTGGTTCACAGATGTTTCCCCTATAATCGTTCCATCCCCCCCAGAATTTCTGCAATTTTTTGGGGCAACCTCTATTCTTGAACACCGCCTCTCTGCTATCATGGCAGCGTCCATGTCCGCACACCATGCTGCAAATGTGGGTTTTTCCACTCCCCCCCATTTTTGCTCTATATTTCGTTTGGCTCCCATATGTTTAATAAGCAACGCCGTGGCTCAGGCAGTAACGAGACCCCCTCTGATTGTGACACGGATTTTAAGACTTGCGTTCAATAGTCGGCTATTTTGGGACAGTCCCATATGGTGTGATAAAAGGTCCCTACTTCTCCGAAGCCTCTCAGACAGTAGGGGTGATCTGCCCTTCCTATTGTATGTAGTGTGTGCCTGGTATAGTAGGAGCGGTGCAGGATACGTAACTGTATTAATCGGAGATGTGAGGGGATGCCCACCTCTTTTGGGGATGCCAGAGCCTCCTGCCAGTCTGAATCCTCAATCTCACCAATATCATGAGGCCATTTCTCCCGTAGGGCACCTGGCAGGTCAGGTAGATTATTCACCATCTTACGGTAGGTCAGGGAGGTCGCTTTCCTAGGCATGTAATCCGTTAGCAATCTGTCCTCTAGAGGAGATGCCTCTAGGACTTCTGAGTCTGGTGGGAGCTCCGACATTAGGGCATGTCGTATCTGCGTGTATCTAAACTTTTCACCGGGGGCTAGGTCGTATTGTCGTTGTAAAGTATCAAAGGAGAGCACTTCTCCTTTTTGCCACATGTCCCCGATCGTTGATATCCCTATATTATCCCAGCGATTGAACCTTTTACTGTGTCTGAGTTTCCCCAACCGTTTAATGTCCCATAGTGGTGTAAGCTTAGTCAGTGCCCCTTGCCACCCTAGCTTCATTTGGGCCGTGTGCCAGAGTCCCAGTGTATGTCTTAGTGGTCCAAACTTTGTTAGTGCTAATGTTTTGTCATAGAGTGGAGCCAGCATTCCCGTCGTGCCTAGCTGTTCTCTATCTGCTTTCAGTGCCGGCTCTGATTGTGGGAGATGTATCCAGTGGTTAATTACTTTAAGCTGTGCTGGCCAATAAAAAAAAAAAAAAATATGTAGATATATATATATATATATATATATATATATATATATATATATATATATATATATATATATACGCCCACTGAGGGTGGGATCTTTCAAATTCAATAATGTTTGACTGAAACCAAACTGAGGAAAATAAAGGCTGCAGAGCAGATGAGAGGCGAGAAATGCCGGTGGCTGGGAAAGTCGAGGTTGCCTGCCGGAAGCGCAGGAGCGCATTTGCTAGTTTTGATATTTTACACGGCTGTTCCTGGCCATTCGGCAGAGCACCATCTCCGGCTGTGAGGAAGCGGTGCACAGCGCGGAGAGGCCGTGGCGATGCACAAGGCATTGCTGCCTGGTTTGACTTTCCGAATTAAATGACTGTTCTGCTCCCCGCATTCTCCCCCTACTCAAGGGCAATATAACTCAGATTAATTTTCAAGAAAGCCAGCAACCTATTTAAGGCATATTGAACAATCACCCTACGGACTACAATGACCATCATCCTTGATGGGTAACAAGCGAAGCCACGCCCACTGAGGGTGGGATCTTTCAAATTCAATAAAGTTTGACTGAAAAGGGTGACTGCGATGTTTGCTTTCTTGACAAAGACCCCATGAAGAAGAGGCGGTCAACCTCGAAACGCGTCGGGCACATGGTACCAAACTGAGGAAAATAAAGGCTGCAGAGCAGATGAGAGGCGAGAAATGCCGGATGGCTGGGAAAATCGAGGTTGCCTGCCGGAAGCGCAGGAGCACATTTGCTAGTTTTGATATTTTACACGGCTGTTCCTGGCCGTGCGGCAGAGCACCATCTCCGGCTGTGAGGAAGCGGTGCACAGCGCGGAGAGGCCGTGGCGATGCACAAGGCATTGCTGCCTGGTTTGACTTTCCGAATTAAATGACTGTTCTGCTTCCCGCATTCTCCCCCCTACTCAAGGGCAGTATAACTCGGATTAATTTTCAAGAAAGCCAGCAACCTACTTAAGGCATATTGAACAATCACCCTACGGACTACAATGACCATCATCCTTGATGGGTAACAAGCGAAGCCACGCCCACTGAGGGCGGGATCTTTCAAATTCAATAAAGTTTGACTGAAAAGGGTGACTGCGATATTTGCTTTCTTGACAAAGACCCCATGAAGAAGAGTCGGTCAGTCTCGAAACGCGTCGGGCACATGGTACCAAACTGAGTAAAATAAAGGCTGCAGAGCAGATGAGAGGCGAGAAATGCCGGATGGCTGGGAAAGTCGAGGTTGCCTGCCGGAAGCGCAGGAGCGCATTTGTTAGTTTTGATATTTTACACGGCTGTTCCTGGCCGTGCGGCAGAGCACCATCTCCGGCTGTGAGGAAGCGTTGCACAGCGCGTAGAGGCCGTGGCGATGCACAAGGCATTGCTGCCTGGTTTGACCTTCCGAATTAAATGACTGTTCTGCTCCCCGCATTCTCCCCCTACTCAAGGGCAATATAACTCGGATTAATTTTCAAGAAAGCCAGCAACCTACTTAAGGCATATTGAACAATCACCCTACGGTCTACAATGACCATCATCCTTGATGGGTAACAAGCGAAGCCACGCCCACTGAGGGCGGGATCTTTCAAATTCAATAAAGTTTGACCGAAAAGGGTGACTGCGATATTTGCTTTCTTGACAAAGACCCCATGAAGAAGAATCGGTCAGACTCGAAACGCGTCGGGCACATGGTACCAAACTGAGGAAAATAAAGGCTGCAGAGCAAATGAGAGGCGAGAAATGCCGGATGGCTGGGAAAGTCGAGGTTGCCTGCCGGAAGCTCAGGAGCGCATTTACTAGTATATATATATATATATATGTATATATATAAGTAATCGGACTCCTCACAGGTTAGAAAGGAGAAGAGGCCACAGAGGGAAGTAAGCAGGAGCCGTTTAATGATGGACAGCGTTGCAATATGCATTTCGGCGAATAGCCTTCTTCAGTTGCTGTTACTGTCACGTGATCACCCCGCCTGCACCTTTGAAGTGTTCAATATCATCCTCATTGGAAGGTGAATATGATATATATATATATATATCAATTGCAGCAGGAAGGGTTCTTCCGGGATCCTACTCCCATAGTCGGGTGGCGCGTTTCATCGGCGAACCCATAAGCCGAAAATTTGATTAGTAATCCACAATGTGCATGAAAGCAACTCGCGCACTCAGTAGTAAGGATATTCCAGGTTGTTTATTACTCAGTCAACGTTATGCGTTTCGACACCAAAGTGTGTCTTGATCACACGTTACCCAACTAGACATTTTGCTATGTTAAATACAACCACGCAGGGGTAGTGTCATAGACAGAGAAAACTTACAATTGTATCAGCATTGTCACTTCCTCAATGTAAACGGATCGGCCATTTTAGGCTAGTATATACGAACTTACATTACTTAATTTTCAGCATAGTATCATTTCATGACTGCTATGTACACATCACGCGAACCATGTTAATATATATATATATATATATATATAATTTTATTTCATTTCTTTTATCAAATTTTTTTTCATCATGATACCCTTATTATAATTTTTTTTAAATATGTGCTAAACAACTCAACACAAATTGTTATCTCCCTAGTAATGATATAATCACATCTCCATAGAAAAAACAATAGAACAATAGATAAAGAACATCCCCAGGTAGAGAAACACAAACCAAATTCACACACCACTATTCAAACCATACTCTAACAAACCCAGACCAACCTTCACACTCATAACATATATCTGGGGAGCTTAACTACAGAGTAACATTGTCGTTTAGGTGACCAAATACAACAACTGCATATAGCAGGATCTAACAAGGCAATGGTGGACGCATTTCGGTGGCTGCAGAGCGATGGATTGCGACCTTCCTCAGGACCTGCCAGATATAAAACCTTAAAAAGAGCCGCTCAACCCGGGGAAGAAAGACACAACCTGAAAAGGTATAAAGACAATGAGAAAAACTGGCCCACATACAAAATGTGGATAGTAACAATTCAAACATGGACTGGACCTTATTCCTCAACAACCAAAAAAATACTCATAATTACCATTGCTTTGACGTTATACATGAAGGATTCATTTATCTCAATTGTACTTAGTTGATACCTGAAGGATACCACATAAAAAGAACTAATTTTGCCCCTACCTACTCAGGGCTATTAATGAGTTATGCATGCACACCTAAAGTGTACATTCACCACCACCAAAATTTGTGAATAGACATACAACCACACATAAATTATTTTACAAATGTGACAAATTAACCAATATTTAGGAGTCTAATATAAACCAGATCCATTCCATTATGGATACTTACTAGAGATGTAATTCCACTGTCATCTACGGTAAACTCTGTTGTTTCATTTGTCCTGCACCAACTGAACATAATAATCTGCCACTTCATTTACAAATTACCACAAAATAAAGCTCTACTCTCCTGTAGGACAGAGTAAACAGAGCGAAAATATTCTCATAACCACCCCCATCCACACTCCAATGGGAACAAGCCAACAAACATGTGGTAGCTGTATAACATACAATAAACTATAGCATATGTCAAAATATGTCAAAAGATGTGTAGACCAACCAGAGGTCAGAGAGTGTCGCCTATCTTAAATTCACCACTCTGTAACGCCCCTTACACCCACATATGGTGGCCTACCAAATTTAAACAGTCTCTTACCTGAAACGACTACAGATAGTATAATGCCGCCATGTCTTCATTAAGCCCCTGTTTCACACTGTCCATGGGAAAAATCCAAAAGGTTTCCCTCTTTTTACAGATGACATCAATGGGGAATCCAGCTTTATTTTTATTTTTTCCAAAATACTCCATCTGATGTCACTCTCAGAGTGTTTTTTGTCCAAACAGTGTTGGACGAGAGGCGCTGCGATCTTCCTGGTACGTACAGCTGATTTATGCTTGCTAAAGCGTACCCAAAACTCACATACGGTCTCACCGATGTAAACTAGTCCACACGGACACATAAGCAAAAACACTATGTTTTGGCTTTTGCAATTGGTAAGATCACGCAGAGTAATCTTGCGACCATGGCAGCATATTGATTCTGTGACAATCGCGGCCTCACAGGCGTGGCAGGACCCACACCTATAGTTGCCTGATATTACTGGCAATCCCGTAATCGAAGTCTGGCACAAAGTGTTTACCACTGGTCTCATGTGGACCAGTAGGTCACGCAAGTTCCGATTTCTACGGTAGGCTACTAAAGGCTGTTCCAATTGTGTCTCGGTCTAATCACTATTGAGAATTTTCCAATTCAATTGGATGATATTTTTAATTTTAAAATTCAAGGAAGAGTGGTTGACAACACATACAACTCGATCTTGGGGCATACGGTGTGTTCCCTCTAACAAGGCATCATGGTTGTAGTATTTAGCCCTTTTGTACGCGAGTCTTACCAATCTCCGGGGATATCCTCTAGCCAGTAAACGTGTCCTTAGGGCGTCACCATGTTTATGAAATTCAGCCATATTTGTACAGTTCCGTCGAACTTTCAAAAATTCTCCAAAAGGAATGGAGTCTTTTTGACAGGTCGGATGGAAACTCAGGTACTGCAAAATGGTATTTTTTGCAGTGGGCTTCCTGAACAAGCTCACCTCAAGGGAGCCATTGGCACCTAATATTAAAATGTCCAAGAATTCTACGCTGACGGAGCTACTGATCGCAGTGAACTTCAAGTTGACATCGCTCGCATTCAGCCACAGTATGTACTCCTGTAATGAATCACTGTCTCCTCTCCAAACAAAGAAAATTTTGTCAATGAAGCGTCTCCATAGACCGACCTGGTCGAATAATGGGGCCGCCTCATTAAACACATTCTTAATTTCCCACTCGCCCATGTAAGTATTTGCTACACTGGTAGCACAAGATGCTCCCATGCTAGTCCCCTTCAGCTTTAGGTAAATGGTGCCAATAAAATCAAAGTAGTTATTTTTAAGTACTATCTCTAAGCACTCAAGGATAAAGCCATCATGTCTTTCTCCAGCCGACCTCTGTAACAAGGTGACGACCGCTTGTAACTCTTGACATTGAGGGATATTAGTATATAAAGCCTCAATGTCAAGCGTTACAAGAATCTCAGTGTCTTGATTAAAGGGCGTACCCTCAATCTTGCTTATGATATCACCCGTATCACGGATGTATGAGGCGCAGTTCTGTGTCAAAGGGCACAAATACGCATCCACAAACTTGGACAATGGTTCAGTAATAGAACCGATGGTTGAGATATTGGGACGCATAGGGGGATCTTCAATATTTTTGTGGGTTTTTGGTAGCCCATAATTGGCTGGTGTTTTCGGACATGTTTTGTTCAGGAAATTAAATTCCTCTTTACAAATATATCCCAGATCTAGAGCTCTTCCAGTCATTTCCTCAATGGTGGTTCTTAACTTAGTTAATTCTCTAGGGTGTGATCTTTTATAATGTTCTGGGATAGCCAGCATTTTCAGCATTTTATCATTGTAGTCTGACTGCTTCATTAAGACTATCCCCCCACCCTTATCACATGGTTCGACAATCAGATCTTTATTCTGTTGGATGTTTTTTAACGCCTGATTCTCCACCTGTGACAAATTACCATGAACTGTCTGGGGAGGTTTGACGATACGGGCAATCTCTCTGATGACATTCTGCTCAAATATCTTAACCTCAGGTCCCACCATATCCAAGGTTGGTGTGAATAGAGACGGAGGTTTGCAGTGAGAGTGATTCTCCACATTTTGCTCAGCAGGGCGATCAAGAAAGAATTTTTTTAATCTCACTTTTCGAAAAAAGGAGAAGAGATCCTCATGTAGTTTGAAAACATTTGGGCAAGTGTACGGAACAAATGAAAGGCCCCGACTGAGAACAGGTCGTTCATCTAAACTCAAATTTGTAGAGGAGAGGTTAAAAATAGGTAATGAATCGTTTTTGAAAACCTCAATCTCAGACGAGGACCCCCTTACCATCAATACTGTTGGTTCCGGGTCTTCAGGTAGGGCTGCTGATGTAGAGGGGCCATCTGTAGGGAATACCCCCTGTCTGGTGCCCATCTCCTGTTCCTTCCTCTGTATTGACCCCTTGTTCTGTATTGACCCCTTGGTAAAAAAGGAGACTGACCACAGAATGATCGTTTGCCTGTTTGTCTTCCCCTATATTGGCTCGGGTCATACCGATCCCCGCTCATTTCCTGATAGTTCTCATTATCAGAGTCAGATGAATAGGTATCAGAGAAATTACTGATTCTCCTCCTGTAATTGTTTCCTTGGTATCCCTGATTCTGACCAGACCCTTGATTCCACTCTTGATAGTAGGTTGCTTGGAGATATGGGTATGCTTTTTCTTGAGTATACCATCTGATGTCCTTCCTTAACTTTTCTGTCTTTTTATTCATAAGGTAGGTCTCAAAATCTTGTATGTCCGTATTAACTTTCTCAAGTCTTGCGGTTGCTTCTTCTAGAGCGGTGGAGGATTTTAATTTATCCTCCAAGGCTAGAATCTCTTTGTTCAGGACTGCCATGATTTCCTTTGCTGTTTCTATTATGAGAAGCATCCAGTCCCTGGAGCAGCGGTTCGCAATATGCGACCACCGCTCCAGGAACTTAAGGATTTCCACAAACAGGGCTGGAACATTGCACACCCTTAAACCAATCGCTATAATACCCGCTCCTAAGTACTCACGCTCAAAATGCGAATGGGACTCCATACATTTGAGTTTCTCCCTCAGATTTAATAATTATTCCATTCTACATTATCACCTTGATGTGAGGAAGATGGATTGTCTCTAATATGGCGGCAGCACTTGTATGCAATTTTTCCCCTCTCTATGCCGACAAATTATTGTACTGCCTTAAGATAGGGGTAGAACCAGTTGGGAAGACAATCCACTTACTAAATATGGTGGCAGCATTTGGATGCTATACTGTCCCCTTTTTTATGTTGACAAATTATTGTACCGCTTTAAAATGGGGGCAGCATCATTTTACGATAGCAGTACCCATTTCTATAATTGTATTTAACGTAGAATCTTCTGGTTTTTTACCTACATTATTCGGGCATGCGTTACATAATTGCCTTTAGTTTGTAATGGAATTGTATTGTCTAACTTGGCGGAATCATTTGTATGCTATACTGTCCGCTTTTCAATGACGACTATTGAGTATTGGCATGTGCATATAGTGTTATTATCCACTTTTACTGTAGTTTGCGATCCGCATATCCCTCAGGTGTAGACAATTGTCAAGCGCCCGATTCGGACATTTGTATATAGTGTTATTCTCCTTTTTATGGCAGTTCGCGATACACATATCCATCGAAGATGGCAGTGAAACTCGGATAGTATTGTCCATCATCTATGTCTATGGGCCCCCTCAGGTGTGGGCTATTGTCAAGCGCGCAATTCTTGCTGGATGATCATAGTATTTAAAGCCGGCCGGCGTCTAGAGCGCTAACGACCGGGCCGACTCGAGGACGTGCTGACTACCTGCTTGCAGGCTACGATCCACTGTTAAGGGAAGGAGAGAGTAGGCTTCAGTTTCAGCGGGCTTAGGCTGTGTTGGCCCTTGGTTGAATAGCGGTACAATGGGGAGCGTAACCAAGGAAAGGGGTGAGAAGCTCTTTTTTCTAAATTGTTTGTCCCATTATTAAAAGGAGATAAAGGGATTGCACCTAGGATAAGCATTGGGAAGGGAGAATTGGATGTAATAATGCTCTGCAGCTATTGAAAAGAGTGGATGTAATAATGCCCTGCAGCTATTGAAAGGAGTGGATGGAATAATGCCCTGCAGCTGTTGAAAGGAGTGGATTGGTCAGTGCTTGATAAAAGTACAGACAACTGAGAGGAATCGATATTTTGACTTGAATACCTCATCCAAGTAGCTGCCATTTCCCCAGTGGCAGTTTAGTTGCGGAAAGTAATGGCTTGAAGTTAATAACCCATATCGGGTCATAGTTATCCATAAACCCAGATAGTCTGAAACTGAGCTAGTTGGAATTGCAAGAAGTTATGTTTGATAGGAAAATTTGGTTCTTCTCGGAAGGAAGTTTAAATCCTGAATGTGAGCCAAACTACCCTGCGTGTTTAGTCATTGCAGGTATAGCGGCTTCAGGATTGGAAGTAGTCACTGCAATATCTTCCACACCAACCAATTTTTTTGATTGAATTTTGAAAAAACGACAATGGTTTGATAATTATTATAGACTATTTAATATCAGAAATGAATAGCTCAATATATAAAGCAATGTGAGCTGGTGACGTTTGTTTCACATATATTGTGAGACCCAGACTACGATCCATCAATTTAATACATTTGCATTCTTATTCACCTGATTCAAATCATGTTTTCGTATATCACCACCCCAGTGATTTACTTGCCTTTTGTAGCCATACTTATATTTCTATTAAAATGTTCCTACTCAGTTCGTCCGATCCACGTTGGTATACTTCTGCATTTAATTCTCTGTATTTCTGGGGGCGCTAGAGGGTGCACAGCGAAATGGCTAGCTTTAGTGCAGGTCCACCGGACGGACTGGGAACCACAACCGCCCTGGCAAAGTGCTCGGCTGGCCCCCTTTCCCCACTCGGAGGGGTTGGAGGTGCCGCTGAGCTCTTTGCCAGGACTGGTTTTCGGACGATTTTGGTACAGGGGCGATTTTACATGGCCCTGTAACAAAAACGGCTCCATGGGGCCCAAAACTGGCCCCCACCCGTGTGGCGCACCGGGGGATTGCCCAGTGCCCGCTATGGCCAATCCGGCCCTGCCCGTACCTAAAACTCACCTAAAACTGACTCTAAACTGCGGGATGTGTAAATGCTACCTTCCAGGCTGCAGAAAGTCGGTGAATATTGCTTCCAGCGCCCTGGTTTGAGGTAAAACCGGCATGGTTGCGGCGCAGGCCTGCGCTTGCAGAATGGCGGCCTAGCACTCGAGCCGAGTGCCGGTATGCTGAGGGCAGAGGAAGGCTGCGGCTGATGCTGGTGGGCTGGCTGCGGAAGCTCGAATCTTCATCTGGCGCTCTCCTGGAGGAGTTTACGCCCTGTGTACGAGTGGCGGAAGAACAATACCTGTGGGCCTCGCTGTCTCACTGGGGCAGCGCTAACAGCTCCGGACTGGTGCGACTCTGTGGAAAAGGATTGCCGGAGTGTACGGGACCTGACCAGGAATGTCAGAGTGAGGCCATGGCGGACCCGCCACCCCTGAGGTACCGCAAACATTGTGTGGCTTTCATGGGCGTAGGAAGCGTGGGGGATGCGGGGGATATATCCCCCCCAGATTTTAGAGTGAGGGGGGCACGGGGGACAAGGGTGGGGGGGACAAGGGGACAAAAGAACTACCCTCTCTCTTCTGTTATTCGCAGGGCCATTAGCGAGCGAAAGCGCTACCTAATGACCCTGCACTTGACCTGCCTGGATTCAAAGAGGCCAACCGCCCTCTGCCCTTTGTTATGCTGTAGGAAGGCTCGGCGTTCTGGGAAGGGCAGAGAAGGAAAAAAAACTCTGTCTCTTTTCCTTCATACCCAGAGAAGGCAAGGACAGTGTCCACTTCTCCTGATATGCCTCAGGCAGCTGTCCTCCTCCCCTCTCTCTTTCTTTATTCCTCCAACTCTTTCTGTCTCTGTCTCACTCCTCCTTAAGTTCTGATTTCAAGAGACATCTCTTAGGTACTCTCTCTTGCCTCTCCTTTTCTTTATTTGTTTTCATGAGAAATGATTCCAAATTAGGCAGAACACGTTGGCTGGAAATTTCCTCATTTGCTGACTGTTTTATAATTCCAAAGAAAAACCTCGGGACGGAGAGTGTAGGAGAGTAGGGTCTGCTATCCTATGGTCACCCCAAATTTTTGCTTTTTGCTTCACTGGTTTATGACTTAATGTGGCTGTGGGCCTGCTAATCAGACCCACAGCCTGCTGTTCTCTCTCTAAATTGTTACCCATGTACTTTAGGTGCATAACGACATTGGAACTGGTTCACCTTATTGGCCCCTGTAACAGTGTACCCAGGTACCCAGGGCATAGGTGCTTCCAAGGCCTACCAGGGGCTGCAGCATGTATTGTGCCACCCCTGGCCTGGCCTCCATATTTGACACAACTGGCTGATCACTCAGCTGGGGTAAGTCGGTGTAATCACCCCTTACTTAGGTGTAGTATGCCTATACCTAACCTAAAATGGACACATATGTCCCTATCAGCCACTCCTATGGAAGGCCTCATCAATCCTGGAGGCAGAGTGCCTGGGAATATGTGAGATGGTGCTCTGGCATGAGCTGAGCCTGTCTGCAGCTTTCGGAACCATGTCCTTTAGCTGTTTCATGATACTGCCATACCATATACTCTTAAGTGCATTATGAACCTCGCGGTTAAATGCTATCTTTGGTTTGGCTTTATCAAAACATGTCGAGTAAGGTGTCATACGAATTGGAATACTACCCCCTCGCCAGTTCTGGCGACGGGGGTAGCATTCCACCCTTCTAGAGGGACACAACATGTACCTAGCCTGAACCCCGGTTAAAGTTAAACAGAGCCTCAGCATCACAAAATGGATGCTGCCACCACAGACACAAGTGTGACCTCCTGCTGCTGGGAGTCCTTCCAGCGAGGGCAGCTTGGACAAAGGGTTTCCTGCCTTGGGAGGTGCTAGCACCACCCCAGACAGGATTTTGTGTATTGGGTAGGACAGGGCTGAATAGAATCAGACATGCCTGGGGCACACAAGGTGTCCCTGTGCATAGGCCAGTTCAAACCGGTGCTGGGGCTTTCCTGCCCCAGTCCTGGTGCGAAACTGGACAAAGGAAAGGGGGTGTACCCACTCCCCTTCCTGGTTCCACCCAGAGGAGGGACCTAGTAGGTGATCCGGCCCCCCAGATTCGAATAAGAGTGGGAGCTGTGTCCTGAGACTTCAGATCATCCTGAATCAACTTGAAATACAGAAGAAGACTGGACTTCGACATTCTGCTGCACAGAAGACGGAAGAGAATCTCCCTTGTGGCCAAGGAGTGACCACCCTGTGAACACAGGCACCAACCAGCAACTCGACGTCTGCTTTGCTGCTGCCTCCCGCCGGAGCCCGAGCCCAGAGCCTGACAAGACCCAGACTCCCAGACTTCTCACAGCCCGATCCACAGTCCCTGCAAAGAAGGGACCCGTGGAGGCACCGAGAGACGTGGGACCGGACCTCTTGGAAGACCCCCGAAACG
This sequence comes from Lissotriton helveticus, assembly GCF_964261635.1. Taxonomy (NCBI): domain Eukaryota; kingdom Metazoa; phylum Chordata; class Amphibia; order Caudata; family Salamandridae; genus Lissotriton; species Lissotriton helveticus. The sequence goes on along the minus strand of NC_136067.1, from coordinate 1,085,515,787 downwards.
CTGACTGCGCAGCATCAGAGGCACCCTCGATGCTGTGCTTTAGGGTTTGAGAAGCCCCAACCTCGAGCAGCCCTAGCACCGAAGATCAGCCCCCAGGCATCTCCACGATCGGCGTGGGGCCCTTTTGCACTGTGCCACTCGACGCGCAATCCCATCCACTTGCTATGTGGCTAGCGGCCATCTTGGTGACGAAACCTTCAACTTACACTGCGGGTCTGGTTGCTTCAGACTTGCCCTCGCTCCTGTAAAAAGGAGCACCTGCTCTGACCTTGCTGGTCCGAGTAACAAGCCTTTTTCGATTCCTGCATGGCTTGCATTAGCCAAGGCCTGTTTGCTCCAATCAAGTTGCCGACACCGCCAACAGTGAGAAGCCCACGTGGGACAGCTCGTGATTGACTCCTGGACGTCCTCGACCCCTCGTGTCCACGTGGCTGCAGAGAGAAGCTACACCTCGACGCCTGTTTGCACCCAACATCGCCTGGTTCCAGTCTGGTTCCACGGTAGTCACTGGCTAGTGACTTTGAACATTGTCCCCTCTGCTTTCAGGTCTTCACCTCTTCAGATCCACCCTTGGATCCACCGGAACTCTTCACATTGAGCCGCCTGCAGCATCTTCAGCTCCAAGCACCATCGACCTGCGTGACGAAACCCGACACTACTTCGACCCTGTGCACCCGCTCCCTGTGGGTGAGGTAACTCAGCAACGCCGGTGTTCCCACACTGGTACACACCTCTAGTGTCTGTGTCTAAAGTTTCATCCTTCTAGGTCACTCGGAAGGTTCCTTATTAACTAACTTTGTAACTTTTACGCACCATTGACATTCCATTGGTAAAGCGTGCACTTTCCGCACTGCACCCGAGTCCCGCGGGCCTTTCCCGACTTCTTCACTGCTAGTCCCGAACAGCTCCAGCGATTCCCCAGGCCCTAGGCCTCTTCACTTTCCCCATAGTGGTTCTTATACCACTATTTTAGTATATGGTTTAGGTGGCCCCTAGGGCTCATCCATAATTGTGCAACTTTTGTGTATTTAAACTGTGTTTTGTTTTAACGCATTTGCTTCTGTGCTCATAAAGAGTATCAGGGTTATTTGTAGAAATAAATCTATATATATTTTCAATATATATCTGTGTGGTGTCCTTTCATTTGGTATTCAAGGGATTGTGTATGGTAAAACAGCTTGCTTCACATGCCTTTACAGAGTTTAGCCTAAGACTGCTTAGTCCATGCTACCCCTAGGATAGCTTGTCTATAAGGTTGACTTTACAACCTGCACCATAAGGGTTGCTTGGCATGGTACAAGGTGATCACTAGAACTAGTGAGCATCATATACCAGGCCAACTTCTCACATTGGTGAGCAGCGGATTGGGATTTGAGCTTGCTGTTGTTTTACCATTACAATCTTTGAAAGTATCAATTGAAAGATCATACAGGTACCTGATAGGTAAACTAAAACAAGACAAGATATACTTAAGTTCTACTGAACTTAGTTGTTGTAGAGGATAGGGAGTAGCACACCCTGACTACAACTACTAGATAGGTTTTGTAGGAAAACACAAGTGTAGGTAGACTGCAACACATCCACCACACTAGAGCAATGTCTGGAGCAGAGGGATCCACTGGACCCATCTCTGTTGAGAGTGACCCTCCAAGGGCACCATCCAAATTTGCTATCTTTCCATTTAAGGAACTGAGGCAACTGTGTTCCATGAGAGGAATCAAAACAGGTCCTACTCCTACAGCAGGACACCTCAGAGAGCTGTTAGACCAGTCTGAAGCTCTAAAGAACTCCAAACCAGGCCCCTCAGGGACTGGTGAGGAAGGTTCTCCTTCTGAAGAAGAAAACACTGATGCCCCTGCCCCTGTTATCCACATAGATGAGGAAGCCCAGGTCACTGGAGAGACTCAGCCAGAGGATGAGGAAGAAGAGGAGGAGGAGGAAGAAAGTGGGTCTGATGATGAGAGAAATAGCCAGGTGTTAGTCGGCAGGCTTAACCAAGCTAACCTAAGCTTATTTGGGACTGAAGGTGGGTCCAACCCATTCAGACCCCCAAATGGACTTAACCAGGAGCATAGGAGGAGGAGGAATCACTCAGGTGAGTCCAATACTTCCCATGTTTCTAGAGGTTCTCATGGCAACTCCAGAAGGGAGTTGACTAGCCCTCAGAGAAGGGAACATGAGGCCAAAATGAGAGAGGCTGAACTTAGGATCCAGAGGCAAGAGTTAGAGGTTGCCCTGGCCAAAGAGAAACTTGCTAGAGCAAGGCAGCCTAGAGAGAGTGGATTAGAATCCACTGGTGGCAGCACTATCCCTAAGGATAAAGACAGGTCCTATGACAATAGAAACCTGAGTAAGATTGTGCCCTACTACAAAGTTGGGGATGATATCCACAAATGGATGACTGCATTTGAGAGAGCTTGCAAGGTACAGCAGGTCCCTCAGGAGCAGTGGGCAGCAATCTTGTGGCTCTCCTTTGAAGGTAGAGGCCGAGACAGACTCCTCACAGTTAGTGACGGGGATTCTAGAAACTACCTGGTCCTGAAGAGTGCTCTGATTGATGGGTTAGGCTTAACCACTGAACAGTACAGGTTAATGTTCAGAGACACCCAGAAGACACAGACTCAGGACTGGTCTGAATTTGTTGAATGTGCCACTAAGGCTCTGGAGGGCTGGTTGCTGGGAAGTAAGGTTACAGACTATGAAGGATTGTACAATTTGCTTATGAGAGAACAGATTTTAAATAACTGTCAGAACCAGCAGTTGCATCAACATTTGGTTGACTCAGATCTAACCTCTCCCCAAGAATTGGGAAAGAGGGCAGACAAATGGGTTAGAACCAGAGTTAAGCAAAAGAACCAGAACCAGGGTGGTGACCAAAAGAAAACAGACCAGAAGGGTGGGGAGCAGAAAGCTAAAGACCAGAAGTCTTCAACAGGGCCCCAAACTAATACTGAGGGTGGGTCCCAAACTTCCAAGAAGAAGAAGAAAGAAGGTCAAAGAAAACCCTGGTGTAGCTTTTGCAAAAACACCACTCACTGGACAAGTGATTGTAAAAAGGGTGGAGCCCCCAACACTGCAGCCCCTAAGGCACCTGCACCCACTAGTACAGTTGGCAGTGTTGGTCCACAGACTAAGGGGGTAGTGGGTATCACCTTGGGAACTGATGGAGATTCTGACCTAGTCAGAGTCCCCACACAGGCTGTTCTGATTTGTGATGGGGAGATTGATTTTTCCCCTACTGTCAGTCCCAATAATGTGGGCAAGTACAGACAGACACCTTTAATTAATGAAAAAGTGGCTCAAGCATACAGGGACACATGTGCCAGTGTCACTATGGTGACGCCTAGCTTTGTGGACCCTGGACAATACATACCAGGTGATAATTACCTGGTGACCAATGCCAGCAATGTCACTACTACACATAGTGTGGCAATTGTTAACTTTTCCTGGGGAGGGGTAACTGGCCTAAAAAGAGTTGTGGTTAGTGCTGATCTCCCAGTAGAATGTTTGTTGGGCAATGACCTGGAGAGCTCTCTATGGTCAGAAGTTGAGTACAGGACTCATGCAGAGATGTTAGGGATATCATCACACGTCCTTGCTGTGACCAGGTCACAGGCCAAAAAGTGCCTCTCTGAACCTCAGGTCTTGGATCCTGGAACAATGGACCAAGTACCTTCCAAGACAAGGAACAGGAGGGTAAAGGCTGTGCCTTCCCAAATGCCTACAAGTGAGGATCAGCCTTCACAGGAAGATGATTCTGAGACCCCTGAAGGAACTGTCCCTATAGAGCTTGCACCTGATCAGGTTGAGTTTCTGGGGACAGGGGGACCTTCTAGGGCAGACTTGGGGCAGGCTCAGTTATCCTGTCCTTCTCTTGAACCCCTCAGACAGCAGGCTGCTGCTGAGGCTGCTGGGAATGCTCAAGGTACCCATAAGGTTTATTGGGATGATGGGCTCCTTTATTCAGAGGGCAGAGACCCCAAGCCTGGTGCAACCAGGAGGTTGGTCATACCTCTGCAATTTAGGGGCTTCCTTCTTACCTTGGCACACGATATTCCCTTAGCAGGACACCTAGGCCAGAACAAAACATGGGACAGACTTGTCTGTCACTTTCACTGGCCTCACATGTCAGAAGATACAAAGGAGTTTTGTCGCTCCTGTGTAACCTGCCAAGCAAGTGGCAAAGCAGGTGGTACCACAAAGGCCCCCCTAATACCATTACCTGTGGTGGGGGTGCCCTTTGAAAGGGTGGGGATTGACATTGTTGGACCAATGGATCCCCCTACAGCATCTGGGCACAGATTCATACTGGTGGTGGTGGACCATGCCACCAGGTACCCAGAGGCAATTCCACTTAGGACCACAACAGCTCCTGTGGTGGCCAGGGCCTTACTTGGAGTTTTCTCCAGAGTGGGGTTTCCTAAGGAGGTAGTATCTGATAGAGGTGCAAACTTCATGTCAGGATACTTGACAGCTATGTGGAAGGAATGTGGTGTCAACTATAAGTTCACCACTCCCTATCATCCACAATGCAATGGGCTTGTTGAGAGATTCAACAAGACTCTAAAGGGCATGATCAAAGGATTACCTGAGAAGCTCAGGCGAAGATGGGATATCCTTCTGCCCTGCCTTCTGTTTGCTTACAGAGAGGTCCCACAAAAAGGTGTTGGCTTCAGCCCCTTTGAATTGTTGTTTGGACACCCTGTAAGAGGACCCCTATGTCTGGTGAGGGAAGGATGGGAGTTACCTCTAAAAAAGCCCAAGCAAGACATAGTGGACTATGTACTTGGTCTCCGCTCCAGGATGGCTGAGTATATGGAGAAGGCATCCAAAAACCTTGAGGCTAGCCAGGAATTACAGAAAGCCTGGCATGACCAAAAGGCTGTCCTGACTGAGTACCAGCCTGGACAGAAGGTATGGGTGTTGGAGCCAGTGGCCCCAGCAGCACTCCAAGACAAATGGTCTGGACCCCATACAATCCTTGAGAAAAAGGGAGAGGTTACCTACTTGGTGGACCTTGGAACTCCCAGGAGCCCCCACAGGGTGCTCCATGTTAACAGGCTGAAAGCATATGTTGACAGGAGAGACATGGGCTTGCTCATGGCTACAGATGAGGGGCAGGAGGAAGAGAGTGACCCTCTCCCAGACCTGCTGACTCAGAATCCTGAGGATGGCTCAGTTGATGGTGTGGCCTTAGATGGCAGCCTCACTGAACATCAGCAACATGACTGTAGACAGGTTTTGCAGTCATATCGACATATGTTCTCCCTGACACCCAGTCAGACTAACTGGTGTACCCATGTGGTGGACACTGGTGATAGTCTTCCTGTAAAGAACAAAATTTACAGGCAGCCTGACCATGTCAGAGACTCTATCAAGGCTGAGGTGCAAAAGATGCTGGAGTTAGGTGTCATTGAGCCTTCAGAGAGCCCCTGGGCTAGCCCAGTGGTTCTGGTCCCCAAACCTCACACCAAAGATGGAAAGAGAGAGATGAGGTTCTGTGTGGATTACAGAGGACTCAATGCTGTCACCAGGACAGATGCACACCCAATTCCAAGGGCAGATGAGCTCATAGACAAATTGGCTTCTGCCAAGTATTTGAGCACATTTGACTTGACAGCTGGCTACTGGCAAATCAGGTTAGCTGAGGAGTCTAAGGCCAAGACAGCATTTTCTACCCCCAGTGGGCATTACCAGTTTGTGGTGATGCCCTTTGGTTTGAAAAATGCACCTGCCACCTTCCAAAGGTTGGTGAATCAAGTCCTTACTGGGTTGGATGACTTTTGTGCAGCATATCTGGACGATATTGCTGTCTTTAGCTCCACCTGGGAGGATCACCTGGTCCACCTGAAGGAAGTGCTAGAGGCTCTGCAAAAGGCAGGCCTCACTATCAAGGCAACCAAGTGCCAGATAGGGCAGAGTAAGGTTGTGTACTTGGGCCACCTTGTGGGTGGAGGCCAAGTTTAACCACTGGAGAGTAAGATTCAGACCATAAAGGACTGGACTCCTCCAACTACCCAGACTCAGGTCAGAGCTTTCTTGGGCCTGACTGGGTACTACAGGAAGTTTGTTAAGAACTATGGGTCCATTGTGACTCCTCTTAATGTTCTGACATCCAAGAAGATGCCCAAAAAGGTTCAGTGGACAGAATACTGTCAAAAGGCATTTGATGACCTGAAGAAGGCCATGTGCTCTGCACCTATCCTGAAGAGTCCTGACTACTCAAGAGAGTTTATTGTCCAAACAGATGCTTCTGAGTTGGGAGTGGGAGCTGTGCTTTCACAACTTAATGTAGATGGTCAAGACCAGCCCATTGCTTTTATTAGCAGAAGGCTGACCCCCAGAGAGAAACGTTGGTCAGCCATTGAGAGGGAGGCCTTTGCTGCGGTGTGGGCCCTGAAGAAGTTGAGACCATACTTGTTTGGCACTCACTTCAAGATTCAGACCGACCATAAGCCCCTCTTATGGCTTAATCAGATGAAGGGTGAAAACCCCAAACTGCTCAGGTGGTCCATTTCCCTACAGGGGATGGACTTTACAGTGGAGCACCGCCCAGGGACTGACCATGGTAATGCAGATGGTCTCTCCAGGTACTTCCACTTAGAACATGAAGACACAACTGGTCAAGGTTAGTCTAATGTCCCTGCGTTTGGGGGGGGGTTGTGTAGGAGAGTAGGGTCTGCTATCCTTTGGCCACCCCAAATTTTTGCTTTTTGCTTCACTGGTTTATGACTTAATGTGGCTGTGGGCCTGCTAATCAGACCTACAGCCTGCTGTTCTCTCTCTAAATTGTTACCCATGTACTTTAGGTGCATAACGACATTGGAACTGGTTCACCTTATTGGCCCCTGTAACAGTGTACCCAGGTACCCAGGGCATAGGTGCTTCCAAGGCCTACCAGGGGCTGCAGCATGTATTGTGCCACCCCTGGCCTGGCCTCCATATTTGACACAACTGGCTGATCACTCAGCTGGGGTAAGTCGGTGTAATCACCCCTTACTTAGGTGTAGTATGCCTATACCTAACCTAAAATGGACACATATGTCCCTATCAGCCACTCCTATGGAAGGCCTCATCAATCCTGGAGGCAGAGTGCTTGGGAATATGTGAGATAGTGCTCTGGCATGAGCTGAGCCTGTCTGCAGCTTTCGGAACCATGTCCTTTAGCTGTTTCATGATACTGCCATACCATATACACTTAAGTGCATTATGAACCTCGCGGTTAAATGCTATCTTTGGTTTGGCTTTATCAAAACATGTCGAGTAAGGTGTCATACGAATTGGAATACTACCCCCTCGCCAGTTCTGGCGACGGGGGTAGCATTCCACCCTTCTAGAGGGACACGACATGTACCTAGCCTGAACCCCGGTTAAAGTTAAACAGAGCCTCAGCATCACAAAATGGATGCTGCCACCACAGACACAAGTCTGACCTCCTGCTGCTGGGAGTCCTTCCAGCGAGGGCAGCTTGGACAAAGGGTTTCCTGCCTTGGGAGGTGCTAGCACCACCCCAGACAGGATTTTGTGCATTGGGTAGGACAGGGCTGAATAGAATCAGACATGCCTGGGGCACACAAGGTGTCCCTGTGCATAGGCCAGTTCAAACCGGTGCTGGGGCTTTCCTGCCCCAGTCCTGGCGCGAAACTGGACAAAGGAAAGGGGGTGTAACCACTCCCCTTCCTGGTTCCACCCAGAGGAGGGACCTAGTAGGTGATCCGGCCCCCCAGATTCGAATAAGAGTGGGAGCTGTGTCCTGAGACTTCAGATCATCCTGAATCAACTTGAAATACAGAAGAAGACTGGACTTCGACATTCTGCTGCACAGACGACGGAAGAGAATCTCCCTTGTGGCCAAGGAGTGACCACCCTGTGAACACAGGCACCAACCAGCAACTCGACATCTGCTTTGCCGCCGCCGCCTCCCGCCGGAGCCCGAGCCCAGAGCCTGACAAGACCCAGACTCCCAGACTTCTCACAGCCCGATCCACAGTCCCTGCAAAGAAGGGACCCGTGGAGGCACCGAGAGACGTGGGACCGGACCTCTTGGAAGACCCCTGAAACGCTGACTGCGCAGCATCAGAGGCACCCTCGATGCTGTGCTTTGGGGTTTGAGAAGCCCCAACCTCGAGCAGCCCTTGCACCGAAGAACAGCCCCCCAGCATCTCCACGATCGGCGTGGGACCCTTTTGCACTGTGCCACTCAACACGCCATCCCATCCACTTGCCACGTGGCTAGCGGCCATCTTGGCGATGAAACCTTCAACTTACACTGCGGGTCTGGTTGCTCCAGACTTGCCCTCGCTCCTGTAAAAGAGAGCACCTGCTCTGACCTTGCTGATCCGAGTAACAAGCCTTTTTCGATTCCTGCGTGGCTTGCATTAGCCAAGGCCTGTTTGCTCCAATCAAGTTGCCGACACCGCCAACAGCGAGAAGCCCACGTGGGACAGCTTGTGATCGACTCCTGGACGTCCTCGATCCCTCGTGTCCACGTGGCTGCAGAGAGAAGCTACACCTCAACGCCTGTTTGCACCCGACATCGCCTGGTTCCAGTCCGGTTCCACGGTAGTCACTGGCTAGTGACTTTGAACATTGTCCCCTCTGCTTTCAGGTCTTCACCTCTTCAGATCCACCCTTGGATCCACCGGAACTCTTCACATCGAGCCGCCTGCAGCATCTTCAGCTCCAAGCACCATCGACCTGCGTGACGAAACCCGACACTACTTCGACCCTGTGCACCCGCTTTCTGTGGGTGAGGTAACTCAGCAACGCCGGTGTTCCCACACTGGTACACACCTCTAGTGTCTGTGTCTAAAGTTTCATCCTTCTAGGTCACTCGGAAGGTTCCTTAATAACTAACTTTGTAACTTTTACGCACCATTGACATTGCATTGGTAAAGCGTGCACTTTCCGCACTGCACCCGAGTCCCGCGGGCCTTTCCCGACTTCTTCACTGCTAGTCCCGAACAGCTCCAGCGATTCCCCAGGCCCTAGGCCTCTTCACTTTCCCCATAGTGGTTCTTGTACCACTATTTTAGTATATGGTTTAGGTGGCCCCTAGGGCTCATCCATAATTGTGCAACTTTTGTGTATTTAAACTGTGTTTTAACGCATTTGCTTCTGTGCTCATAAAGAGTATCAGGGTTATTTGTAGAAATAAATCTATATATATTTTCAATATATATCTGTGTGGTGTCCTTTCATTTGGTATTCAAGGGATTGTGTATGGTAAAACAGCTTGCTTCACATGCCTTTACAGAGTTTAGCCTAAGACTGCTTAGTCCATGCTACCCCTAGGATAGCTTGTCTATAAGGTTGACTTTACAACCTGCACCATAAGGGTTGCTTGGCATGGTACAAGGTGATCACTAGAACTAGTGAGCATCATATACCAGGCCAACTTCTAACAGAGAGAAAAAATAATTACATACCTAAATAAAGCGATACAGAGTGGTCAGCAGACAGGCCAGATTGTTATTTACACCCACACACATTAGCGCCACTTTACAGAGTTTGCCCGTGAAAGCTGCTACTTTCTTTTTTTCTTCTTTCTTTAAACAACATCGTTTTTCCAGGGTAGGGAAGTGCACCATTCCTAAAGGGACTGCAATACCTGGTTGATGGGTGGAGTGGAAACGTTTAATATGATTGTTTTAAACTGTTATAACTATTTTAGCTTATAAAATGTGTACTGCGGCTCTGTGTTCAGAGATGTGGTCTTTTTAAAACAAAACTGCTTACATTTTGAAAGGATATAAGCAATGGACATTGAAGCGGGTCCCTTTCTGGTCCTGTAGCCATGTCCTGAATTTTTCAAGGCAGAATCACTTACTGTTTTCTGAATAATGAGTTTAAAACTGTTAAGGTAACCATGTTGTTCCTGAATACATTTCATATGCTTTGCTTATTCTTGCATTCCTTATGAATGTTTGCTTTTTTCAGGATGTCATGCATTTTTTTCAGGCAGCAGACTTTACTATTGTCTAGTGCATAATTTGCATTTAGTCGCAGCACAATTGAGTTGTAGCGGAAGGCAGTGCAAGTTTCTCTCAGTGGGGCAATATGGTGTTCAGTGTGGGAGAGGATGTGGCACTCTGGCCAGAGCTGCTGAATTTAGAACTGGAGCACCATTTTCAGCCTTCATGACCAGTCCACCAGACCACACTCCTGACAGAGCTCATTCCGATGCTACACCTTAGAAGGCCCGATAGACCTTAGACGCCCTGGTGTCAGCACCCGCAGGTGGACCCTAATGGTGGCAAGTGTGTTAACCTTGAAGGCCTGTCCACCACAATCCATACTGCAGTTCACCTCCAGTCTTGTGAGCAGGCATATGAATAAGAACACCCTAGATCAACAGTGACTGTCACTGAGGTCACAGGATGCTTGAGGCCAGTCAAACACACCCATTGGTACCTCCATTGGCCTTTTTCAGCAGTAGTAGTGCAACTTACCAGGGGTTGGCAATGTAGGATTTGCATGCACACCAAACTTAGGGGGTGATTATAATGGAGGTGGGACCACCACTTCAACCCGTCAGTGGCGGTCCCACCGCCATCGGTGACTGCATCACCACCAGCCATATTACAATGGTGGGTGGTTCCCTGGCGGTCGGAAAGACCAACCGCCATGCACCCAACTGGCTCCTTGAGCCCGCCAGTGCGGCGGAGGGGCTCGTGGTTCCTACAATGCTGGTGGTGCCTACCAGGCACCACAGTAGGCGTTACGATACCCTTTACCCACCAGCCTATCCATGGCGGTTCACCCCCATTGGAAAAGTTGGCAGAAAGGTACATTGGGGGGCCTTAGCAGGCCCTTTTCCCCCCAGCCCCCAGACATGGGACCCGGGGGGGGCATCTAAGATGCCCCCCTACATATCACTGCACCATGTGGCAGGCAGCGCATTGTGCCTGTCACGTAGGCAGTGATATATATAACATGTCAGTTTTTACATTGCGGCGGATAATGCAGCCAGCAGCACCTGCTGCAATGTAAAAGATAGGCACTGCGAACGCCATAGTGGCAGTCGCATTGTAATTCCTATCGTGGGGCCGCCACCTTGAATTTCCCGATTCGATGGCGGATGGACTGTAACCCGCCTGCCATCGTAATCAGCCTCTAAGTTTGCAAACGTCATGGTCTCTGCTTCATGCACAAGCACTTTTAACATGTGCAGCCTGCTTTCGGGCCACTGGAGTTATCCAGCAATGGAGGCCAAAATTATGTTGCAGTGTTGACTAAATTATGCAACAATAAAAAGGCTGCAGTGTAATGCAGTGCATTTTATGATGCTTTATTATTTTGACATATTTATACATCTAACTGCCTCTGCAAAGCTTTTGCCTCATTAGTACCTATGTAACATTCAAATGCAGCAGTGGGAAAGGTGACCAGTCAACCTTTGCAAAGGGCCCTACACTTCACAGCAACATAAGTCACATTTCTTTTAGTAATTTTTGATCCTTTTGAGCTACAACATTGTTTTGTGTCAAATCGTTAGATTATGCAGCAGATGATGTATTATGTGGCAAATATAATACAGCCATAGTTAAGTGAATTTTTTTTTCCCACATAACTTAATTTTGCCCCAGCATTGTAGTTGATCAATTTGTAAGTACCCCAAACCCAAAAGTCGAGTTTGGGTACAATTTGCATTTTAAAAGCAGTCCTACAACACAAGTCTACTTTTAAACTGACCTCAGGCTTCAGCAGTGCACACATGCAAACGCAGAAAGGGCTGCTGGCCCCTAAACTGCCATGCCCTATTATATTCTAGGGACTTAAAGGTAGTTCTAATCCCCCTGCCCTATTATGTAGTAGGGCCTTATAGAAGAGGTCATTTCAATCATAGGGGTACCCTAGCCCATAGCGCACCCTAGTGTATGTAGGTGTTTTCACGGCATCTTTAAGTGTCTTTTTCAGAATAGCACTGGCCCTGTGCCTGTTCAGGCAGAGGCCAGGGTCAGTCAGTCAAGCACCACCAGTACCAGTCAGCAAAACGTTGGGGAGTGCCCAGGGCACAGGATGACTTTCCAACACTGAAGAAGCACAAACTCAGAATTTATAACATAACACCTAAGTTGAGGGGTTCTCTTCAATAATCAGAATTGATTTTTATCCAAATGAACCCTTTTTCCAACATTAGGATAGGGAAAGACTGGGGAAAAACATAACGTTCTAATCCATACCTCGGTTAATAACTCACTGTTCAATGTTAGAATTTTAACTTATAAACTGCAAATACCAAAAGAATCTCTCAGACAAAAGTAGTAACCCACTGACCTATTTACATGATAAGCATTTTCTGATCTGCGTGGTACACGTTCTTTGCAGCAGGCATAATATACCACTGTGGCTACCTTACCAAGAGTCAAAACTTCCACTAGGAAAACCTCCGATCTCTCTCAATAAAGAACATTAATCACCGAAGTTATCTTCAGATTTTTATTGTTGCCTGAAAATTGCTGGAGACCAGGAATGCAGCAGCAGGTATTTTCCAAAACATAATGCACTTGCAAACACTACGCCCCCACCCTAAGTCAGCGACCTTTTTTTTTTTTGGTGCATCGAGATGCAAGATTCATATACATGTTTTTTTAACATTTGGTCTGATTACTATATGACTAAATAACAATAAAGCATACATGCAAACTGTGACAACTTGCCTGCTTTTCTCAATATTTAATTTCGAAAGTATTCAATTGTATTTATTTAATGGGCGGTGATTTGTATAGGGTCACAGGAAAGTCCATAAGGTTGTCCCTGTCCCCCCCAGATTTTTAGTGTCTCCTACGCCCCTGGGCTTGCTAGCTGTGAACCGGGTCGCTGGGTCGGCTAATGGTGGCCATTACCTCTGATTGCGCCCGCACCCACGCCTAAAAAATCCAGGTTGTGCTCTTGACCCTCACTCTGTGTTGCTCAGCAGCACGGAGCATTGTAGGAGGCGTCCCCCCATTCCCATGATTCTCACTGCTATTGTGGAAGGCTCGACTGGGACGGCACACCCTGTATTGCTACGCCGGAGTGGCGAACTGTCCTTCCCTGCTCAATTGCAACATACTGTCTACACAAGATAGGCCCTGTAAAAAAGGTGGGCGCACGCTTCATACACCAGCAACATTCATCCGTCAACAGCACTACTCTGCGTAGCTAGCTACGCGGAGGCTACACAGCTCCCTGGGGTGGTAACACCCAGAAACTCACCTGGTTGCGCACCACTGTCTGGATCCTAAATCAGTGAGCCACCCACTCAGCAGGTGAGGGGGCCACATAGATTCATCACCCCATTTGGATCCCATTGCACTGCATTTGGGACTTCCTTTGCTTACAGCACCGGTCGGCTCCTGAGGGCTTGCTGCCCTGAAGGAGTAGTGCCTACTATCCTGCGCCACCTTGCCAAGTGGTGGCACTGGCCTCTGGGAGCTGACATTGTAATATTTTTGAAGCGCCCTCGCTATTGTTTGCCTAACAGATGGTACTAATGGCTCTTGCGGTTCGTGGAGGGCTCTGGAGCACGCAGAATTCATATCTTGCTGGGTCAAACGCCCTTCTTGCCTCCGAGCGTTCAGCAAGAATAAAGAAATGGGCCAAGCTGAACGCTGCCAACCTTGTCTCACATTCGAGCCCCGCCGGTCTGCCAAATCACAATAGCGGGCCACCTCGGATTCAGAAATGAACACCCCTTCTGACAGTCTGTCCGCAATTGAAAAAACACTCCTTGCAGTGCAGGCCAGTTTACAGACCTTTGATGGCAAGATAGACAGCTTAAATTTGAGAATGGATCAAATGTCCACTAAACTGGACAAACACGCTCTGCGCCTGGGCGAAGCGGAAACATGCATATCTGACGCTGAGGATGGTTTACAACAGATGTCCACAAAAACGATTGCGATGGAAAAAGTGCTGGCTGTCATACAGGCTACAAATGAGGACTTAGAAGCCAGATCAAGGCGTAGCAACCTAAGGAATACGGACCTTCCGTAGTCCACCTATACTGGCAGCCTTGAAACCTATCTTGACAATTTGGGGCCAAGCATCTGCCATCAATGCTCATAGTGGAGCGAGCACACCGCTCGCTGGCAGCCCGTCCCCCTCCGGGGGCTCCACTACGCCCCAGAATCGCGCGGCTACTCAATTATAGAGACCGGGACACCGTCCTTCGACTGGCCAGAGAAAAGGGGAATATCGTTCATGAAGGGAACTCCCTGGCTTTTTACGCAGATTTTACTGCGACTGTGCAGGCCACGAGAAAAGAATATCACCCTGTGAAGCAACTCCTTATGCCGGAAAGGTCCCCTACGCTATGGTGTACCCGGGGCAACTTCGCATAAATGTGAACGGTAAATCGAAGATCTTTACCACGCCAAACCAGGCTACCTCCAATCCTGCGGATGATGACAGCTATGGCTCCTCACATGCAGCTACTGAGTGAGAGACTGTTGTGTCGGTGCAGCTCCAGGTTTCCACTGACGTAGTTTGGTTATTCTATTGTGCGAACTGTGCACAGACACTGTCTTCCTTACACCTTCGGCCACTGCCGCCTGACTTGAGGATCTGGACTCTGGCTATTAGAAAAAGATTTCTGTTATTATGATTGTGCATATCACTGCTTGTCTGATTTTTTACTTCTGCAGGTACGCTGGGTGTAACTTTGCTTCTAACATGGTTTTCCGTCCACCACCCTTGTAATCTGGGAGGATACCTGTGCTCCAGCGCTCTCGATGGGTGATCCCCACAGCTGTTGTCAGCTTTGTTTCATTACTGGGTATTGTTCTGGGAGGTTCGGGATGGCCTTGGCATGTTGGGTTTGCTGAAGTGGGTGGGGGAAATGGGGGGAGGTAGGGGATTGCGGGGATTGTTCCTGTTGAAAAAAGTTACTCAGATAATACACTGCAGACAGGGCCGGACTGCATTACAGCACTGGTATTTTATACACTATATGATCTACTCAAATGTCACGTACAGCTAGTGAGAAAAAAGTCTGCTTGACATGGAATGTGCGTGGGCTTAATTCACCCAAAAAAATACATCAGGTTCTGGCATATCTAGATCGCCATGAGGTGAAAATCGCCTCATCCAAGAAACACACTTGACATGTTACAATGAGTCCCACAGTGGGTCAGAATGGGCTGGTTATTGGCTGGCCTCTTTGTATTCTTCCTACGGTAGAGGGGTGCTCACGCTCATCAAAAAAATTCCTCCATTCACTATGATCAAAAGCTGCACGGACAATACGGGCCGCTATGCCATAACTCACGGCAACTTGGCGGGAGAACTCGTCACCCTGATAAATGTCTATGGCCCCAATACAAACGATCCTGGGCTTTATGAACGGATAATATCCATACTGAGGGACTGGCCAGCTGCTATGATAATATGGGGGGTCACCTCAATACTCACTAAGATCCCGGCAAGTACAAGTCAAGTGGAATGGGGGGGGCAATCGCCCAAGGCGGCTAGGGTTATTAATGACGGAATAGCGGAGCTCTGTCTGAAAGATGTATGGCGCTTGCGACACACGGACGGATCACTGAAATAATATCGACTGCCAGAATATCGACTTGCAAAAATATCGAGGAAAAAATATCTACAGACAAAATATCGAGTTTGTATCTGCAAACAGGTAAGTACAAAAATATCGAGTACAAAATATCGTTTACAAAAATATAGTTTTAAAAAATATCGACTTTATTAAAAACAGTGTTAAATTAAATTAAAATTAAAAATTAATTACTAAAATATACTTAAAAATACTTAAATTAACTTATAATAATTAAATAATTAATGAAAGTAAAAATTTTTTACAATCATATTTGTTAAAACATATATATATATTAACATAATATAATTAAATAATATCCAATATTATTACCGTACGATAGCATAAGTCTAAAAAATACTATTCCCAATCCACAGAGTGCAACTGTAGGGAAAGCGTTGGATAGCGTAGGGGTAAAAATTACTATTCCCACTCCAGTGGGTGCAACAGTGAGGAAAGCGTTGGATAGCGTAGGGGTAAACATTACTATTCCCACTCCAAAGAGTGCAACAGTAGGGAAAGCGTTGGATAGCGTAGGGGTTTAAATTACTATTCCCACTCCAGTGAGTGCAACAGTAGGGAAAGTGTTGGATAGCGTAGGGGTAAAAATTACTATTCCCACTCCAGTGGGTGCAACAGTAAGGAAATTGTTGGATAGCGTAGGGGTAAAAAACTACTATTCTCACTCCAGTGGGTGCAACAGTAGGGAAAGCGTTGGATAGCGTAGGGGTTAAAATTACTATTCCCACTCCAGTGGGTGCAACAGTAAGGAAAGTGTTGGATAGCGTAGGGGTAAAAAATACTATTCCCACTCCAGTGGGTGCAACAGTAGGGAAAGCGTTGGATAGCGTAAGGGTAAAAATTACTATTCCCACACCAAAGAGTGCAACATTAGGGAAAGCATTGGATAGCGTAGGGGTAAACATTACTATTCCCACTCCAGTGAGTGCAACAGTAGGGAAAGTGTTGGATAGCGTAGGGGTAAAAATTACTATTCCCACTCCAGTGGGTGCAACAGTAAGGAAATTGTTGGATAGCGTAGGGGTAAAAATTACTATTCCCACTCCAGTGAGTGCAACAGTAGGGAAAGCGTTGGATAGCATAGGGGTTAAAATTACTATTCCCACTCCAGGGGGTGCAACAGTAAGGAAAGTGTTGGATAGCGTAGGGGTAAAAATTACTATTCCCACTCCAAAGAGTGCAACAGTAGGGAAAGCGTTGGATAGCGTAGGGGTTAAAATTACTATTCCCACTCCAAAGAGTGCAACAGTAGGGATAGCGTTGGATAGCGTAGAGAAAAAATTTACTATTCCTACTCCAGTGGGTGCAACAGTAGGGAAAGCGTTGGATAGCGTAGGGGTTAAAATTACTATTCCCACTCCAGTAGGTGCAACAGTAGAGAAATTAAATACTTCATATATTATTTCAATAAATATAAATTAATATCTAACAAATATTATTTAAAAGTAATTACGAATTTAATATAATATAATAATTAATCAATTAAAATGACTAATTAAAATTAATTATTACAATTATTTAACTAATAATACAAATTAATTACAAATTAACAATTAATAATTTCACATTTAAAAATTCATTTATAATAAATTCTAATTAAATACAATTAAAAATTGTTATTAAATTTACATAATTAGCAAATATTCAATTAAATAAAATTAATTAGCAAATCTAATTTAATTATTTAGCCATAAAAAATTAATTAACAATTAATTCCATAACAATACCAATAAATATGTTAGCATATTTAATTAATTATAAATAAATTACTTGCCACCCAATTCCCCTATAAACCCACAACCCGCTACAGAAAATAAATTAGTAAAATTAACATTATTAGCAATTAATCAATTAATTAAACTTAATTGCCAATTAAAAGTTAATTAATTACCAAATATAAATTAATTTACTAATAATTGAAAATGAATAACAATAAATACATTTACATATTTAATTAATTAAAATTAAATTACTTGCCACCCAATTCCCCTATAAACCCACAACCCGCTACAGAAAATAAATTAGTAAAATTAACATTATTAGCAATTAATCAATTAATTAAACTTAATAGCCAATTAAAAGTTAATTAATTACCAAATATAAATTAATTTACTAATAATTGAAAATGAATAACAATAAATACATTTACATATTTAATTAATTAAAATTAAATTACTTCCCACCCTATTCCCCTATAAACCCACAACCCGCTACAGAAAATAAATTAGTAAAATTAACATAATTAGCAATTAATCAATTAATTAAAAATAATTGCAAAATAAAAGTTAATTAATTACCAAATATAAATTAATTAACAAATATTTAAAAATGATTAACAATAAATAAATGTACATATTTAATTAATTATAATTAAATTACTTCCCACCCTATTCCCCTATAAACCCGCAACCCGCTACAGAAAATAAATTAGTAAAATTAACATAATTAGCAATGAATCAATTACTTAAAATTAATTGCCAATTAAAAGTTAATTAATTACCAAATATACATTTATTAACAAATAATTAAAAATGAATAACAATAAATTAATTTACATATTTAATTAATTATAATTAAATTACTTCCCACCCTATTCCCCTATAAACCCACAACCCGCTACAGAATTAAATTACGCAAAAATTAACAAATACAAATGTCATTAATTAAAATTATTTATAACATAAATACACACTTTTAAATATCGAGTACAAAATATCGTTTACAAAAATATAGTTTTAAAAAATATCGACTTTATTAAAAACAGTGTTAAATTAAATTAAAATTAAAAATTAATTACTAAAATATACTTAAAAATACTTAAATTAACTTATAATAATTAAATAATTAATGAAAGTTAAAAAAAAAGTTTTTACAATCATATTTGTTAAAACATATATATATATTAACATAATATAATTAAATAATATCCAATATTATTACCGTACGATAGCATAAGTCTAAAAAATACTATTCCCAATCCACAGAGTGCAACTGTAGGGAAAGCGTTGGATAGCGTAGGGGTAAAAATTACTATTCCCACTCCAGTGGGTGCAACAGTGAGGAAAGCGTTGGATAGCGTAGGGGTAAACATTACTATTCCCACTCCAAAGAGTGCAACAGTAGGGAAAGCGTTGGATAGCGTAGGGGTTTAAATTACTATTCCCACTCCAGTGAGTGCAACAGTAGGGAAAGTGTTGGATAGCGTAGGGGTAAAAATTATTATTCCCACTCCAGTGGGTGCAACAGTAAGGAAATTGTTGGATAGCGTAGGGGTAAAAAACTACTATTCTCACTCCAGTGGGTGCAACAGTAGGGAAAGCGTTGGATAGCGTAGGGGTTAAAATTACTATTCCCACTCCAGTGGGTGCAACAGTAAGGAAAGTGTTGGATAGCGTAGGGGTAAAAAATACTATTCCCACTCCAGTGGGTGCAACAGTAGGGAAAGCGTTGGATAGCGTAAGGGTAAAAATTACTATTCCCACACCAAAGAGTGCAACATTAGGGAAAGCATTGGATAGCGTAGGGGTAAACATTACTATTCCCACTCCAAAGAGTGCAACAGTAAGGAAAGCGTTGGATAGCGTAGGGGTTTAAATTACTATTCCCACTCCAGTGAGTGCAACAGTAGGGAAAGTGTTGGATAGCTCAGGGGTAAAAATTACTATTCCCACTCCAGTGGGTGCAACAGTAAGGAAATTGTTGGATAGCGTAGGGGTAAAAATTACTATTCCCACTCCAGTGAGTGCAACAGTAGGGAAAGCGTTGGATAGCATAGGGGTTAAAATTACTATTCCCACTCCAGGGGGTGCAACAGTAAGGAAAGTGTTGGATAGCGTAGGGGTAAAAATTACTATTCCCACTCCAAAGAGTGCAACAGTAGGGAAAGCGTTGGATAGCGTAGGGGTTAAAATTACTATTCCCACTCCAAAGAGTGCAACAGTAGGGATAGCGTTGGATAGCGTAGAGAAAAAATTTACTATTCCTACTCCAGTGGGTGCAACAGTAGGGAAAGCGTTGGATAGCGTAGGGGTTAAAATTACTATTCCCACTCCAGTAGGTGCAACAGTAGAGAAATTAAATACTTCATATATTATTTCAATAAATATAAATTAATATCTATCAAATATTATTTAAAAGTAATTACGAATTTAATATAATATAATAATTAATCAATTAAAATGACTAATTAAAATTAATTATTACAATTATTTAACTAATAATACAAATTAATTACAAATTAACAATTAATAATTTCACATTTAAAAATTCATTTATATTAAATTCTAATTAAATACAATTAAAAATTGTTATTAAATTTACATAATTAGCAAATATTCAATTAAATAAAATTAATTAGCAAATCTAATTTAATTATTTAGCCATAAAAAATTAATTAACAATTAATTCCATAACAATACCAATAAATATGTTAGCATATTTAATTAATTATAAATAAATTACTTGCCACCCAATTCCCCTATAAACCCACAACCCGCTACAGAAAATAAATTAGTAAAATTAACATTATTAGCAATTAATCAATTAATTAAACTTGATTGCCAATTAAAAGTTAATTAATTACCAAATATAAATTAATTTACTAATAATTGAAAATGAATAACAATAAATACATTTACATATTTAATTAATTAAAATTAAATTACTTCCCACCCTATTCCCCTATAAACCCACAACCCGCTACAGAAAATAAATTAGTAAAATTAACATAATTAGCAATTAATCAATTAATTAAAAATAATTGCAAAATAAAAGTTAATTAATTACCAAATATAAATTAATTAACAAATATTTAAAAATGATTAACAATAAATAAATGTACATATTTAATTAATTATAATTAAATTACTTCCCACCCTATTCCCCTATAAACCCGCAACCCGCTACAGAAAATAAATTAGTAAAATTAACATAATTAGCAATGAATCAATTACTTAAAATTAATTGCCAATTAAAAGTTAATTAATTACCAAATATACATTTATTAACAAATAATTAAAAATGAATAACAATAAATTAATTTACATATTTAATTAATTATAATTAAATTACTTCCCACCCTATTCCCCTATAAACCCACAACCCGCTACAGAATTAAATTACGCAAAAATTAACAAATACACATGTCATTAATTAAAATTATTTATAACATAAATACACACTTTTAACACACATAATAACATAAATATCACTATAAAAAAATCAAGATTATCAGAAAATCGATATTTTTATTAAACTATATTATATACTTCGATATTTTAAATGTCTATATTTTTAACAATCGATATTACATTACTTACCTTAATAACGATATTTTTGATGTCTATATTCTGTCCTGTCGATATTTTGTCCATTCGATATTTAAAACTCGATATTGTGTCCAGTCGATATTTTGTAGTCGATATTGTGACTGTGCACCCACACGGACACACTAGAGGGGACGCATGTCTCAATGGCGCATGGTAGCCGGTCGCGGTTAGATTACTGGATAATGAGTGAGACAGTGACAACTTGGGTATCGGATATAGAGGGGCTACCAAATACCTCAACCCAGTCATACTTAAACTGCACATTCCACAAACAGTTAGTCGGCAATTTACCTGGCGGTTTTGTTCTGAGGCGCTACTGGACCCACTCTACACACACACTATCCATGAAGCCATTGTCCAATATTT
Source organism: Lissotriton helveticus (assembly GCF_964261635.1). Classification (NCBI taxonomy): domain Eukaryota; kingdom Metazoa; phylum Chordata; class Amphibia; order Caudata; family Salamandridae; genus Lissotriton; species Lissotriton helveticus. The sequence goes on along the minus strand of NC_136067.1, from coordinate 1,085,494,538 downwards.
TGAGCAGAACAAGGAGTAGGTAGATAGTGCAGCAACCCTCTGGGAGGCCTTCAAAGCCACGATCCGTGGTACACGTATTAGCACAACAGCGGGGATATTGAAAGATATCCGGGGCCAACTGACCATGACTGAAAACTCCCTGTGCCGCTTAGAAAGGGAATATGCGAGCTCCACTAGCGTCACACTTCTTGCACAAATTAAAGAATCAGTGTTGAAATACAATGATCTGGCGAGCAATGAAATTAGATATTTGTCAAAAAGGCATGTTGCCCATGTATACGGGGAGGGAGGCAGACCATGCTGTAATTTAGCACTCAAAATAAAAGGTGGGGAAGACAGACATACCATTACCAAAATAACTGATACTTTTGGTGTGAACCACTTTACCGCACAAGACATTGCCTCGCAGTACAAACAAACCTATGCAGACATTTACACATCGCAGATGAGGACATCTGCTACAGAACTAGATGACTATCTGTCGGACATTGCCCTCGCGTGGTTTTCAGATGGCCAGCGAGAATACCTGGGTCAACTGATAACTGAACATGATATCCGAACGGCGATCAAGTCTCTCCCAACAAAAAGCACCAGGTCCTGACGGACTCATCTGTGAGTTTTATCAGGCATTTGCAGAAGAACTAACTCCTAACTTGCTTGAAATGTACGTAGAGGCCTATGAGACGGGCACGCTCCTGCCTACACTCAGGGAGGCCCTCATTATCACCCTGCTTAAGAAAGACAAGCCGCCTTCTAGATGTGATTCCTACCATCCGCAATTGCTTATAAACATGGACGCAAAACTTCTAGTGAACATCCTAGCTGCTAGACTTAAACCCCTAATGCCTAACTTGGTTCTGCCTGATCAATCCGGATTTATTCCTGATAGGTACACCTCGTATAATCTGAGAACGCTCTTCGCCTTGTATCACATACTTGACCCTGACCTAAAGGTGGTGGCCGTGATGCTTGATATGGCCAAAGCCTTTGACTTCATAAAATGGGGATACCCCTTTCATATTCTTCAACAAATGGGGTTTCCTCCGATCATGATAAGAATTTGGTCCCTCCTACCGAGCTCCGGTTCCTGTGCTTGGTGTGAAGAGCACAAGAACAGTCATTTTACCACCACTTCCAGGTCGTAAGGAAAACAGGTTTATCTCAATTGACAATGTCAAGATACACAGAGTGGCCGATTCTTCTTAGTATGACACCGGCAGTCTCCTGTCCTTCAATTGTGAGAAATTCAGTTTTGGCCACTGCTTCTAATCCTGAGCCAGAGGTGGCCATCGAGATGCCTACAATTTCCAGTCAGTTATTGAGTACATTGCCTGGTACTCACCTTGATAAAATTGACTACATTTACCCGACTGACTTACCGATGTCTGATTTGCAAACCCGTTTGGCCACAGAATCCAGATTTTCATTTGACACTGTCTCGCACACTTCAGGAAAGCCCTCTCGGATTGCAGTATATACAAGTTTATTTAAAAAAACATTTTTTAATTCCTCCTTGGACATATGTTTGGCTGGTACTTTTTTCAATTTATCTTTTTATGTCAATTGGTTTTGTGTTTTATTTTTTCCGAATCGTCAATGGACACTATGTCGAAGAGAGAACATGCATTCGACATCTGAATGGAACATTGGCACCCCTTTCCTCCTCACATTCTGCCCACAGACTGAAGAGAGACTTGGCGTTTGTTAATATCACTGCTTGGCCTGTCCTAGATGGGATTGTATGGGATGCAGTTAAATTTCAAATGGCGCCCAACGTTTTCGGTGGTCTTATTACATGACACTTGAGTAGTACATCTTTCGATCCTTGACCCCTTCACTGTCGTTTCCGGAAAACGGTGGTGTTGGAAAAAACCTACCTATTTGTGTAATAGGTCTTTTCAAGCTTGAATCTTTCTAAACGGTTTCCTTGAATTACAACCCAGTTGTGCTACGAAGTTTACTTTGTCCTTTTAACTTTCTGTGCTCCCCCTGACAGACTTTATGAAATAGTTCTTTTGATAGAAGGTGACATACAGCGTACCATAAAAGGGATATTTTGGGAAAATCTTACGACTACTTATGACATTTTGTTAGCGAAGGCTGACTGGCCCCCACCTTTTGTTCTCGCAGCTCCGCGAGGGGAGGAGGTAATCCTCCCCAGTTTTGCGCACACAGTCTCAAAGGAGCATGCGCTGAATTTTGCAGAAGAGTGGGCTAATGCTCTGGCGCCGGCTCTGCACCGTACACACTGTGGTTGGGATACATTTTCCCACACCACGAGATTCCTTTGCGGTATCAGCCACAGCCTCAACCTCAATATCCCATTAGACGTGAAGCTAAGGCTTCCGTTGTGGAAATCCTTGAACAATTGGAATATCAAGGAGTGATTGAAACATGTGTGTCACCAATGAATAACCCTCTTTTTACTGTGACCAAGCCTGACGGATCGTATCGCTTGGTATTGGATTACCGGCATTTAAACTCGCATTGCCGTACCTGTGCAGTACAGAATACACACGGCTCTGCCTTAGTGGATAGTCTTGTGCATAAGCGGTTTAAGACCACGCTTGACATATCCAACGGTTTTTATGCCCACCATTTGGATGGTCTGAGTTCCCAATGGACCTCCTTTACTTGCGGCGGTGTGCAAAAACAATTTCGACGTTTACCTATGGGCTATAAGAATAGTCCTGGGGTTTTTACTGCCCGCATTGTCTCTCTCTTGGAGAAAATCGACCCTGATGCATGCTCGTATGTGGATGACATTTATCTCACAGACGACGAACTTTGGGCGCATCTGTGTCGAGTTGACCGCTTAATTTGTAGCTTTGCAGACTTCGGTTACAAATTCAACTTTGCAAAATCGCACATTGCTGAGTATACAGTGTTGTTCCTGGGCTACGAGCTCAACAATGAAGGTGGAGGATTGGCTCCTCACTTCTTGGAGAAATGCGCACAACTGCGCGCTCCGACAACTCTGAAAAAATTACAGTCTTTGCTGGGTTTTTTGAACTTCGGAAGAACATACATTCCTGATTATGCCCAGCGTATCAAGCCTTTGTATGCTTTGATACAACCTTCTTTTACCAAATCATGCTGGCTGCCTAAGCACTCAGCTATCCTGCAATCTTTGCAGGCTGATCTGCTCGCTTCTAAATTCTTACGGACTCGTGATAACCACACCAACCTGGTGATAAGAATCACAAAGCCCGGGTACATGTCGTGGGCACCACCTCGGACCCTATACAGATAAGCAGGGGGACTAGGCAGGGCTGTCCCGTCTCCGCTTCTGTTGGCAGTAATTCTAGAACCACCTGCTTGCATCATTCGGCAACAACACAAAAAAGCGGCGCTGTGTTTTGTTCACTGCCCTGTTAGTATCTCACTTTACGCAGATGACATGCTGCTATTTATTAGAGAACCACACACTTTTATGACGCCAATCATAAGGGAATATATATACGATTTGGCTGATTCTCAGTCCTCACAATAAATTGGTCCAAGTCTGTGGTTATACCTCTAACTGAGACCACATCACTTCACGGTCTTGAATTTCCATTGATGCGGATGGCAGAGCCCATAAAGTACCTTGGAGTGTGGGTGCACCGAGATCCCGAGGTAGACATCCGTGAAAACTATGGATGAGCCTGCACGAGATTGGAACAGCTGTTGGACAGGTGGATACGACTGCCATTATCGCTGGCAGACCGCATGGCGCTCATCAAAATGGTTGTGCTGCCAAAGTTCCTTTTTTCTTTAGTAACATCCCTATACTACTGCCACCAGTATTTTTATTTTTTATTTTTTTTAAACATGTTTTTATTAAACCAAATGTTTCTTTGACAAATATGACAGTGTTTCAGACATTGAGTACATAGTTATACCATTTTAACCCTTGGATACACAGTTTTAATTTTTACATTAGTATTTCTCTTACCAATAGCAGTTTTATTGTATTTCGCTTCATTTCTCTATTCTTCCCCTTCTATCTCGTCGTCCGAGCTTTCTATGTCGGACTCCGGTAACATGTGACACAGATCCCCTCGAAAGCTATTCCAGGCAGCCCAGATTTTATTCCATTTACGAGGGCTACCCCTGTTTTGGTATACTGTGCGTTCCGTAATCATTGTAAGGTCCATTATCCCACACCATGCTGTTAACGTGGGCAGGTCTGCTGCACCCCATTTCTGCGCTAAGTCTCTTTTTGCGATCATGAGACCCAGCGTGGCCCATGTCTGTCCATGTAAGGTCATTGGGGTCCCATATGTTTAAGAGACATTTTCGTGGTTCTGGCAGTATGGATACCCCTATTGCTTGTGACATTGTACGCATCACCCGCCGCCAGTACACTTCTATTGCTGGACATTCCCACATGGTGTGGAGAAAGGTACCTTCTTCCCCGCACCCCCTAAGGCAGTAAGGATGTTGTGCTCTGTGCAACTTATGTAAAGTAGTTCTGGTGTAGTATATGCGATGTAATATTTTGAGTTGCACCAGTCTAAGCTTTGCTGAGATACCCACCTCTCTAGGAGATGCTAGTGCCTCTAACCATTCCGCATCGTCCATGTCTCCTATGTCTGTCGCCCATTTCTCCCTTAGTTTAGCGGTAGGGTCAGGGAGGTTGTTGAGTAGCGTTCGGTATGTGAGCGATGTTGCTCGTTTTTGCATATAGTCAGTGAGTAGACGATCTTCTAGTGGGGAAGCCTCTGGGACTTCAGTGCCCAGTGGAAGTGCCGTTAATAACGCATGCCTTATCTGTACATATCTTTACGTTTCATTCGGGCCTAGCTTGTATTGTTGTTGAAGTTGGTCAAAAGGAATTACTGTTCCCTTATGCAATACGTCTCCTACAGAGGAGATACCAATGTTATCCCACTGTGTGAAACCTTTACTGCGTCTTAATTGTCCCAGAGTGGGGTAAGTTTAGTTATGACTCCCTTCCATCCCAGCTTGGCCAGTGCCGTATACCATATTGCGACCGTGTGTGTCGTGGGTCCTTCTAGTTTTGCGGCGAGTGTTTTGTTGTAGAGCACCGCCAGCATGTTGTTCGTGCCCAATTGTGCCCTGTCTGCCCTATATGCTGGGTCGTCGTGAGGCGCGTGAATCCATTGATTGAGGGTTTTGAGTTGTACTGCCCAGTAATATAGTTGTAGATTTAGTAGCGCTATCCCGCCGTCGTACCAACCCCTGTGCATCTTGGCCTGTGCTATACGTGCTGGACGGTTGCCCCACAACAGGGTCGAGACTTGTGCCGCTATGTGTTTAAAATATCTGGGTGGGATTGGGTAGGTGCATTCTCAAGTGCATAGAGAAATCTCGGCAGTGCCTTCATTTTGTACAGCGCCGCTCTGCCCAGAAGCGTTAGGGGCAAATATGCCCAGTGTGCCACCAGTATTTTTTAAAACGCTACGATCACTACTACTCAGGCTGATGTGGAGCGGTAAGCAGCCTCGTGTAGGTCTGGTGACCCTTACTTTAGACTATCACAAAGCGGGCTTTAGTGTGCCGGATATGCACTTATATTACCTTTGCGGACAAGCTCAATATGCTCACTACTGGTATAATACACACAGCTTCATTCCACATGTTGCAGTGGAAGATGGTGATGCACACCCTATCCCCCTGGGATCTATACTGACTCACACAAACAGGGGCACACCCAAATCTGAAATTAATTCCATTGATACTACTGTTGCAGCCTGGCAGAAGCTTGGCCGCAGAGCAGCAAAATTGTCTTTATACTCTCCACTACTACCCCTAGCTTATCATGCAGGGGTATCTGTACCACACGAAGCGGGGGCCATGTGTATCTTGACATTAGCCGGGATTAACAAAATGCAAGATGTCTTCCTTAATGGTGCATTTTTAATGGCTGAAGATTTAAGTTATGTCCACAACAAAACAGCACTATTTCTTTTCACTATCCATAGACTGAAGAAAGCACGGCATACTACCCCACATTCCCCTCCAGAACCCCCGGTGCTGCAATCTCTACACATTTTACTCATCAGCCCAACAAGATGCAGAATGGTAACCAAATTGTATAGGGCTGCTAGAGAGAAAAAACCTTTACCACACAATCAAAGTATGGAAAGTGGAACGCAAAATTAGATCCACGTTTCACACAGAAGGATTGGGAGCACTGCTGCCAGCTCACTGGCACACTCACACCTAATGGAAACCTGCGCATAATTAATTTTAAATATTTACACCAGGTATACCACACAAGTTATGTAAATATGGTATCAGCGATAATGATAAATGTAAAGGTTGTGGTAAAACAGGTGCAGATTTCTGGCATCTGGCATGGGAATGCAGAAAGGTAGCAGCGTTCTGAGCTGCTGTCATCGATGCCCTACAAGAAATTACCCATCTTGTGCTTGACTGTTCTTCTCAGGTGTGTTTGTTATCCCAGGTACCATTCCTAAAGGTAGGCTTGGGTAAACTGGTGAGGGCAGCATTATTATTAGCCAAGAGATGGGTTGCGATGACCTGGGAGAGTAAGGCTAGCCCCACTACTGCCCAATGGATAACAGATATGGTGTACTGTTGCGACACCCTGATATTATATGCAGAAGAACTTCCCACCACCTCCAGGCCCACAGATATCTGGGACCGTTGTAACTGTACTTAAGATCCAAAGAACGGGATACGTAGCCTGGCCCTGATGTATAACATCACTGTACACGATTGCCCTTTATAGGTCTCTGCACTGCATTATATGTCGACATTATCTGAGAAAGTATGTACTACTGCATTATACTGCCACTTGATGTTTTTTGTTGTTATACAATCTGATGCCATTTTCACTCCTGTATCTGTAACCTGCATAAATATTAATATATTTTTTTTTGTTAATTCTCTGTATTTCTAGCAAAAAGACAAAATACAAAGGGGCATATATACAAGCACTGCCGATAACTGTCGCCAACGCCAGTTAGCGGCAGTATATTTATCGCCGCTGAAAACTATTGCCATGTTAGCGGCGTATTAACAAGCCGTCACCACATGGCGATAGTTTCTGGGATCAGCGGTGAAAACTGCCGCTAACATTAGCGTGATGGCGAAAGGAATTCTGGCGTTAGCAGGTGAAAACCAACAAAAGGCCCATTAGCGGCAAAAAACACACGCAGGTCAGCCTACGTGAGTTTTTTTTGCCTCTAATGGAAAAAATAGCCTATCAGTCAACTTCCAATAGGAAAATTGGAAAAAAAAACAATGAAATGCAGAATGAATCAGGCAGGGCCAAGTGCAGCACAGATCAACAACCCCCTCAAGCCACCCAACATCCAGGATTACCAGGATGAGAGCCTGGATGCCTCGTTGGACCTCCCTCTGGAACCTGGAAGCCTCACTGGACCTGCGTCTGGAGCCTGGATGCCTCACTTGACCTGAGTCTGGAGCCTGGATTCCTCACTGGACCTGCATCTGGAGTCTGGATGCCTCACTGGACCTGCGTCTGGAGCATGGATGCCTCACTGGACTTGTGTCTGGAGCCTGGATGCCTCGCTGGACTTGCGTCTGGAGCCTGGCTGCCTCACTGGACCTGCGTCTGGAGCCTGAATGCTTTGCTGGACCTGCGTCTGGAGCCTGGAGTGGGATGCGGAGGATCTGTGGAGTCGATGAGTCGTGGTTGTAGACATTGAGGCACGGCGATCGCCCGTACCTGGTGGTGATGTCTGGCCGGTCGAATGGAGACTAGTTGCTGACCTGTGTGAGAAGACCGCCTTGCGCTCCTTGGAGCTGTGAATGGTAGAGGCGCTCTTGTGCACCAACGTAGGGAGGTCTGCATCACATACTACGATCCACCACAACACCGGGGTGCACAGAGAGAAGTACCAATGATGGGCGGCACCGCTCTGCATCACAGGCCAGATGAGGTTGCGCTGGCTGGATGCTGTGGAGGGTGAGGCCCCTGAGCTGCACCAAACTTGTATGGCGGGAGTGCTTCAAGTTCACACCTAAGGGGGCCCTGCTGCATCAACTGCATCAGGAAGTATACCAGCAGACTTGGTGGCGACTGCTGTACTCAGGCTTGTGCAATCCCACCTGACTGAGGCTCCTGCTGGCTGAGTCAGAGATTTGGAGAGAGTTTAGCGGATTGCACCACGCTGTCAATGTCCAGGTAAGGAGAATGTGAGGCACCTAGCGTAGGAGGCCCTGGGGTAGAGTCGCACAGGCCTAGCACCTGTAGATGACGCACCCCCAGGGCCGGCTCATCCACTATGGTGGAAGAGCATCGCCCCACTGCTTTCAAGCAGTGCAAGAAGAGAAACAATCATCACATAATGATAACTTCCTGATGTAATCGTGCCATGTTTCCTTTGCGAGCGGGAGAGTGGGTAGGGCTGCTCCACTCACAGAGCAGGGCAGGGGCGGAGTGGCATGCCCACTCAAGTGCGCACGCTCAGGCTGCACAAAGCAGTCATGCGCACTGTCCTTTTCGCAATGCAGGCTGCACACCCCAACTTTCATATTTGACCCAAATGCACACCCCAATTTTCATATTTAACCCAAATGCTCACCACAATTTTCATATTTAACTCAAAAGCACACCCCAATTTTCATGATTGACCCTAAAACACACCCCAATTTTCTAATATATCACTATTATACACCCCACATTTCATTTCCGAGATCCGAAACCCATACCCACCATAGAAAATTAAAAGATACCCAATTACTGACCTCACAATGCATTGCAATGGAATGCAATGTAAAGGCACCGGTGTAGTTGTATTTTCGTTCTGAATGCATTACGATGTAAGGCCTGCGTTGTAATGAACGTCTCCAGTGCCAAAGGCAAGTGTCTGCCTGCCCCTGAACCGCGCTCAGCACCAAGGACCCTTCCTCTCAGACACTTCACCCCTACGGCGCCAGCACCCACCTCGCCATCAAACATGGACGCCACATTGCCTGCCAGGGCCAACATCTGCTCCGGACCGGACATCGCCATCACCATCACTGCCGGCTAATAAATCACCAGCAAGGACCACCTAGACCGTCCAGGAGGAGGCATTGCCATCACCTACAGAAGCACACTCCAACAGACCACCCACTCGAATGACCCAACAGTGACCATAGAACACCTCAACTTCCAGATCCGTACCAACCCCATCGGCACCCTCATCTGCAGGCCCCCTGGCCATGGACACCCATTCTCCGATTCCATTGTAGACCTCATTGCACACCAGGCTCTCCCATCCACTGACGACAGCCTACTCAGCGAACTCAAGTTCCACTTGGACAACCCCAGTAACCAGAACACTACCCCCTCCAGGGATAGCTCCCCAATATCAGACTCAAGCAGCTAGTCATCGCAGGAAGCACTATAGCAGGACACACGGTCAAGCACGTCTCTTCCGTCATCGGGACCTTTAACTACAGCCATACCCCCGGACTCTCCTGGACCGACCATCATTGTATACATCACTGCTTCACCATGCCCACCGCACACAACCGCCATCATCGCCCCCCTCGCAGCTGGATCAAGGCCACCGAAGTACATCTTGTCAACTCCCTCAGCATCACCACTCTGCCAACGCTTACAGACTATGACACCGCAGCACGCAACCGATGGATCTCCAACTGCGCCGACACCTGGGCACTCCTCAAAAACAGGACTGCGTCAGTACCTTATGCCTGCATGATTGCAGGTGTAAGGGTGACACAGTGCCACAGGAATAGGCTGGCCCCATGCATTGCTGGAGTTGTGTTATACTTATGACCCGACTGTAGCAATGGGTGACTTTAGCGCAGACAGATACGTCAGAAATCCAGACGTATCTGTCATTACTTGCGTCATGGAGCGCTGTCCAGTGAATACAGCGCATCCGTGGTGTCACAAGAAGAGGGTAGGTAAAAGTGTTGCAAAGCTGTCTTGTTGCAGTGCTGCAACACTTTTCATGAGTGAGGCACAGGAATTCTCACTATCTTATTGATGGTGCGCAGTCCTGCTCTGTAGTTTTGTCGCAGGGCAGCGCAGCAACATTGCTTTCAGCGTGGTCCAGCAACAAAACCTGCTGAAATGAGGCCCCAAGGGTTATCTCCATTTTTAAGACAAACTTTTTTCTGGTCTTAAGTCCCAGCTGCTAATAGATTTTAGCGACTGTTTTTTTAACGAATCGCGGGTTCAGGTGATTGTTGTAAATATTGTGCGTTTTTGCACGGGAACGCCAACCTAGCATGTCATTATGGCGATGCTGAAAGTGTCAGGTATCACCAGAAAGCTGTCACTAACGGCTGTTAGTGACAGCTTATTATTAGGGCGATAAATATATCGCGGCATTAGGGGCAGAAAAGTGTTGCTAACGTAGCGTTAACTCGTAGTACATATGCCCCAAAGTGAGGCTCAATAAAGGGTTTCATTAATGGGCAGGTATTATTCGATGACTAGTAAAATGTCGAGCCTGTCGAAGGTACTCCAGATTATACAGGACTGTGCCGGAAAAGTTTCCCGTAAATACAGTTTATTGGAGATTCCCAATAGAACATCGAGTCTCAAAATTCCAAACGACCAGGCCAATAGCCCAAAAGAAAAAAACACAACATAATGAATAATTTTTGGCAAAAAAGCTTTTCCCTGTTGTCACCCAGTGACGTCTTTGGTAGCCTTGGGCAATAATGATTAATTGTGGGCATACAATCCACACGGGTACACATCAGTAACCTGTCTCGTGATGTACACTAATCTGTGTCCCCGCTAATTACTTTAACTAAGTTCTATACATAAATAGTACCAATCTGAAATCCAGTTCATATTTCTTTAGTGGGTCTGTGAACTCTAAGTCCATCTATTAAACCTCTATATGTCCTCTTATATTACTCACTGGCTACCTGCCTCCTCATTCCGACATTCCTGTGTTTTTCGTTAACCCGAAAAAATAGTAACCAAACGTTGACAATGCATTCTCCCGTGAATTCCGCTGCAAAAGATTAATTCCGCTGCATAACACAAGTCCGATCACTTTTATGTCTTATCCTACGAGTTTCCAAAATATCTTTCATAAATGCAAATGCAGAAACATTGCTAAAGTCAAAGAAAACAGGCTAGGTCTACTTTGGAAATTACAGAAATCTGTTTTGCTATCTTCAGTTCATGTAACAGATAACAGTCAAAGTCAATTGTCACCTGGGATACTTTACGCAACCACTGAAAACACACGAATTATATTTTCTTGGGTAAAAACATGCATTTTCGGTTGTTATGTAGGTTATTCAGCGCGCCAGTCTCTGCTCCCTGCAGCAAGATCCTCTTAATGCCAGAAAAGAGGTCAGGTCAGGGCATCTCACTCGGTGGCATGGCGAGCGGGTGGCATCACCAGCCTAATATTAAATCAGCCTTCACCCAAACCTCAGACCTGCCTGCGCGGCTTTGCGTGACAGCTGGTGGACCGACATCTCTGCAATGAAGAATGGGCATCAAAAAAACCTAGAGTGAATGTAGTGGCATAGCGAAGCCTTTTAAGGAGTGGCACACTGCCGTGCCAGCCATTGCCCTTTACTGCCACAGCTGATGTGCTGCTACAATGCAACGGCGTTGTTGGAAATGCAAGTTCTATTTAAAACCACATTCCCTTTGGCCATACTGATTGGCATTCGTATATAATGTTTTGGCACAAAAATGGAGGCAAATGTTCCACAGCCACAATTAGTTATGCTGTTTTACATTATGTTAGTTAGGCAGTTTATAATGCGCGCAGGACAAACTTAGTGACATCTAGGAGTATACTAGCTAGATGAATAGAAAAAAGGATGCAGGGTTTCACCTTACCTACCCAAAGATTTTATGGCAGTAAAATGAGTTTATATGGGTCTGGAATGGCCCTGTCTCCTCCCCTTTAAAGAGTAACACATCGAAGATGAGTCGACGAAGACACACAAGATGGACAGGGCCAGCTCTGGCGTTGGAGGCATCCAGTGCGACGTTCTTGTTGCTCCCCTCGCCCCCTCCTCCGCCCAAGGGCTTCACACACACATGATGTAAAAGCCAATGAATGGCTGTGTAAATCAGTGTTTAGCAAATATTACCTAAGACAGTGAGGGCCATAAGCTCAAGGAGTCACAAGCCACCCATACTAGTACGCATTATATGTTAAGACTGCCTCACCTGGAGAAATGAAGGGGCAGATCTTGTAAGTTTTCACACAACAGAGCATAGTAACCAGAATGCTGTTCTGTTTTGTGAATAGGAAAGATCACAACAGCGCCATCTCTACTACGCCATGGCGCTGTTGCTCTTTTCCAAAGCGCTGGCTCGCCGTAGGCTGCTTTCACCAATGCATACACCCTTGCACCATAGGTGTTGTACTAGAACGGTACCTTTCGATTTGTCCTGGAAGGGTAGCTTTTCAGTTCAAAATTCTATGCTTTCACAATGATTAACATTTGTATACTTTTTATGTGTGCTCAAAAGTGACCCCTGCTTTGAGAAAGTGTAATTTTATCATGCAAATCCCCTTCTACCAATGAAAGTAGAGAGTGATTAGGAACAAAATCCCCGGGTCCTTGAATGGGAATGTCCAATGTACCACCCATGGTATTTTCATTTCACACAAAATAGCGCAAAGCAGAACATGTTACTTTAGGGCTACTTTCAAACACAATTCACGTTTTGTACAGGAAATAAATCTCAAAACAACATTTTGTGCCATGTTTGTTCACTTTTGTGAAGCAAATCCTACACATAGCGTTAGTAAATCTGCCCCCTCAAACTCACGATATAAAAACGTAACACAGTGGTTGGGCTTGCGTATACTAACTATACTAATTAAAATGTATTACAACCCAAAGAAAACCTTTTTCAGAAACCTTAGAATGAGGAACTATTGAGAAAAAAGAAAAATGGTTCTAAACCTATGTATGCTGCACTTTGATGCCAATTCATACCTCATTGTGCTATATTAGGAGGCTGTTAATTTATGAAATGCAAGTTACAGAATGATATCCGTTATCGAAACCAGTAACCCACTGTGCTAGTTAAAAAAAATACAAATATGTGATACGCATGCTACACTTTGTGCTTTGCAGCAGGAACATTAACCATCTATGCTACTTTATCAAGAGTCAAAACTATCTCTAGACTCATCACAGATCTCTCCCTCAAGAGCATTATCGGTCACTCCACTCAGTCAAACCCTTTTGACAAAGTAACTTACACAAGGAAGATCACTGTGGAGAGAACAATAAACATAAGGCTGGCAGGCGGGTAAAGAGTGAATTTTCTCTGCTCTTTACCCAGCTGTTGGCTAAAGGACAGAGATTATAAATGATATGGCTGGAAACCTTGTAAATACAAAGAGAACTTCACCATTTACTCAGATGCAGGCTAAGTAGCAGAGAGTATGCACTAGTTGGTTGATATTCATGCAAATAGCATAGAGATTTAACAATTTACTCAGATACTGGCTAAATATCAGAGATTATGCACCATGTGGAGGGTGGCATTCAAGTAGCAGAGAAACATCACAGTTTACCTAGATATTGGTTAAATTTCAGAGATTATGTATGATTTGCATGGCGACATGCAAATTGCAAAAAAGTAATCCGCATTTGCCCAGCTGCTATCTCAATGACTAAGGTTATACACATTTGAGCTAGCAGCCTGGCAAATTGCAAAGAAACGTTATTATTTACTCACCACTGGCTAATAAAGCACAGATCATGCACTATTTGGCCAGTAGTCCTGCAAATAGCAAAGAAATATGACTATATAACTGCCCACTGGCAAAATAGTAAATATTTTGCATGATTTGACTGGAGACTGTAAATAGCAAAGGAACTTAATTATAAATGGATTATGCTGTTGTGGCAGTCCAACTGGTTTGCTGTCTCGAGTTGGAACATTGACTAACTGCCTAATTACGACTTTGGCCATCCTCCAGCAGCGCTGGCAATATCCCGTCTGCTGGAGGACTGCCAAAGTTAGAGTACACCCGCCTGCCGGATTAGGAGTTTAATCCTGGTCGGGTAGGCAGTGCTGTGACCGTCTGACAGCGGTGGGCTGATTTGTCTCATATGAGAACCTAACATGCAGCCCACCGCCGTGAAAGTGCCTGCAGCATGTCACTGCAAGTTGTGGCATGCATGCAACACCGTGCAGGAATAGGGGTGCAATTCCAGGGAGGCACAACATGTGCCCCCTGCATGTACTCACAGGCCCAGAAGCAGCACAGTGGCCCTGTGAGGGCCCCTTTTGCTGCCCTTGTACGCCACCTTTTTTTTCATGGCGGGCTCACCACCATAAGATGGGTAGTGGTCAGAGAACTCAGAACATGTTCGCCGGTGGCACAGCTGCACTGCCAGCATATTCCTGCTCCTGATTGCTGCACAACAACCACAGGATTCTAAATATCCTGCGGACGCAGTGGTCCTGTGGTAGTCCGGCCGCCTGCTTGTAATACTGCAGGCGCGACAGCAGTGTGGAGGTGGTCGGATCACCACCGCGAGTATGGACCACTGTACTTGCAATGAGGCCCTGAATCTTTAATGCCAGAAGCTACATACAACAGAATTCTGGGCTTGTTCACTTGAAAACCTCATGGTCTTGCCCATAGATACAACCCTTCTGAGAAGGGGTGCATGGCACACTTGGGGAGGTGCTGAAGAGGAAACTGATGCCAGAACCCAAACTAGCGCTCCCACATATGGAATCAGATTTAGATTCCAAAAGGTATTAAAAAAAAGTGTTGCTGTTGTTGGACTGTTGGGGCGAAAAGAGAAACTGCCAAGAATTGACGCAGTGTGGAACAACTCAATTTGGAGGTGTGGAATAAAAGGCATTGACCACTGTATCATGCCGGAAGTCTGTTTCTACCAATCCAGGGGTTCCCCTAGACAAACCCAAAATCTATAGCGACTGGTGGCAATATCGAGGTATACTTTTAAATACTGGCAGAAGATCAGGCACAGACCACTCTCTCCATTTACCTAGCCATTGAACACATTGTGAAGGATCTGTGTTATTTAGTGAGATGCCACTGCAACTACAAATTGTCTAGTGCCTCTGGGCCCAGAATTATTGGATCCTCAAACTCCAGGCCTGATAATTACAGGCTCGGAGGCACCAAACTGGAAGCTATCTGCAGGGAGGCGGGCGCAGCAGGCAGTTGTGCACACCCCTCACCATTCTGCATCCTTCAGCATGTGGAGAGCAGAAATAGTTCCCCCCAGTTGAAGGAGAAATATTCTTTACCTCCCACCACCCCTTGCCGCTTTCACCTACATTGTGGCAAAAGAAAAAGCCTCAATAACATTTACCACCTGCTCCAAGCAGGTGGTAAATGTTCACAGATTTTGGCCCCTTATTTCCCATGGAAGGCTAGAAAACATGTGGAAATTGACTTGCCATTATCAGGTCTTCATGTTATTCCCCATTAAGGAAGAAGCCACTTGTTTCTCCTCTTATCTCACAAGGCGATAGCCCTCTCCCGGTATTGTTAATTCTGACCACGGTATCTCCCCTTGAGATAAGGTAGATCTCATAATAAGGCCCAAAAGTATTTTAGAGCTTTCTAAACTAATCTAATTGATTAACAAATTAAACAGAAAGCAGAATCGCCCTATTAACAAATATGTAAAGAATTTTATGCAACTTCCTATTTAAGTAACAACTCCTTGCTCGTCAAAAATCTTAAACCATGAACAAAGAGGCAGTATTTTTTTCTCAGCAAGGTGGCCAGGCTCGATACGGTCCAGTCCAGTGAAGCACCCAGAGCCTGCGGGACACGCATAGTAATGCTATGTGGAATTTAAGGCCTATGACTCCTTGAAGGGAGAGTTGCTAAGTGAATCCTGGATTGATAGAACAACTTAAAGCAATTTAAAGTTTCAAATGTCATACAAAAGCAAAGAGCCAACAGTGACAACAATATCATTGTCTTTAGAGTCAAAGAACCAAGAGATTCCAAACTTTTTATATAGATGAATTCTTTATTCTTTGAAATAACAGCATAAAATTCAGCAAGACAGCCAACGTGTTTCGCTCATATGTCACGAGCTTCATCAGGGCTGTAGTTGTCAATATATATTTTTTTATATATACAGTTAAAACCATTACATTTATACAAAGTACACTAAAAACAGGTAGCGACATGAATTCATCTATATATGAAGTTTAGGCTCTCTTGGTTCTTTGGATCTAAAGGCTATTATATTTTTGTCACTGTTGCCTCTCTGTTTTTGTAGGATTTTATTAGCATGGATCTAGGACGGCTGATCCAGGGAGGTGGGCAACATCACTGCTAATCTAAGAAGAATGTTTGCAGAAACCAGCCTGTGGTTGCAGTGTTGAACCTTTAGCTGTTAACATTTGCTGCAAAGTTTCAACTGAGTGCATTCCACATGGAGCAGCTACTGTTTTGCAGACAGGAAAATCCTAAAATCATTTTTATTTTCTAAAGCAAACATGGTGCTGACTTTGTAATGTGATTCCAGTGGTTGCAAGGGCAATGCCAGGGGTACAAGGAATATGCCAGGAGTCACACATGTGACCCCTGCCTACCCTTAAATTACATTGATTTATGGGGACTGGAAGCAGTTTGTCAGTGCAGTATAGGAGGTGGCCTATCTCCACAGCAAGCCCCTAACCAAGGAGTTGAGGCAAGTGAAGTAACCACAAGGAATCTTGTAGGGATAATTGTCTAATTCGTACAGTAACCTGTGGTGGGAGACCATTTCAAATATGAATGACCTAACCAATAATGATAGCTGAAGAGTGGGCGAAACGGTTATACTTCAGCGTTTTTCATTTGTGGCAAGATATTCATTTGCCATGCGCAGAGTTTGCCATCTGTTTTTATCCACTTAAGTACTTCAAGCAATCACTGGTCACCTCAAGGTGTTCTGCAAATATAATATCTTGTGCCGAACACCTGATTAGATTAAATACGAATGTTGCTACTTTGCTCCACAAACCTGCAAACTGCCCAAATATATGACTGAAGTATCCAAAACAGTGATGGACTGAGTGCTTGAATTAATCTCAGCCGCTGGTAAGTACTCTGGCCGCATCCCAGTTAATCATTATTTTGAACACCATGCCACTTCAGTTTGTACTGCCAATTGCAAATCAGTTTTGACCCTGCTCCAGTAGGAACAGTCCAGCCTGGACTGCCATGCCCGGTTCTCCCAAACTAGAACACAAGCAACCCAGGTCCATTTCTGCCCTTATTAGGACTCATCAGTCATGTAAAGCTTGGTTCCAGAGGCACAGTGTTCACAGGACCCACGTCTGGGCGTATCCGTCCCACCTAGGATGTCAAAGTATACAAAAAAGTGATGGATGGAATGCTTGAATTTCAGCCACTTGTTATTACCAGGGACACATCCCAGTCCATCGTTATTTTACCATATGGAAATTAGTATTGATCCTGCTCTAATAGGGACAGTCCAGCCTGAATCAGAACACAAGCATCCTAAGAACAGTTTTGCCATTATTAGCGCTTATCAGTCATGTATAGGTTGGATTCAGTGACACAGTGTGCATGGGACCCACACCTGGGCATACCTGTACCACGTAGGGTGCCCCACTGAAAAATTCAAGCTTTCCCTCGATCACCTTGATGTTTCATAGTGGACTCCTTAAGTGCGACAGGTATCTCACTGTGCTTTAGGGCCCAATCTATACCTAAATATTATGACTTAAGTATGTCAAAACCAGTCTGGGTGTGTTTATGATCCCCTCAGAGGAGACCTGGCCTGGCAGTTTGTGTTGACTCTTCTTTTTGGAGCAGGACCAAGACTGATTTGCATAAGGTGGTTCTCTTTCCGAAATGTCACTGCGGGTGAAAAATGATGGTCTGGAATGAGGGAAAGAGTGATCCCCAGTGCCAGAAAGGAATTCAAGGATTCCTTCCATCACCTTCTTGTTTGTGCCCCAAATATATATAGCATCTGCAATTCCTTTGGTCTTGAGCATTTTGTATCCTGCATGTATATCAGCAGGCCGTCTGTGTGCATTAAGAACCTATCCCATACATCAAGTGCCCATTCAAATACCCTCAGGAGTCCATCTCTCCTTATCCATTCCACCACAGGATGTATGGTAATCACAAAAAAGATGGGGAATCGGGGACATCCCTGCCTTATTCTTTGTTGTATGGGTAAGGTGTCAGTGATAGCTCTGTCGAATCTCACCTTCGCAAGAGACCAGTATATCTGAGGGATGTGTAAGGAAATGCCTTTTTTTACATGATCATCCCCTCAACGTTTTGGACTGTTACTGCTGGTTTTTTGATTCTGAGAGTGCACTAAGGTCTGCTAACCAAACCTCAGTGCCTAGTGCTCTGGTCATTCATTTCATTTCATAAAGCTTTATTCGGAGCATAGAAAACATGTCCATAAAAGCACACACAGTTATAAATACAGTACATTTGATCAATTTAAAAAAAAAAAAGAGACACATAGTACATTATTATACAGAAGGGGATGAAATAAATATTTAAAAGCACATACTTTTCCTGGCACCAATTGCTTTAAGCAGGAAAGTAGCAGTAAAAAAGCAGATGTTCGGGTGATGCAAATTAAAAAGCAGTTTCATAGAGTCATTAATTGTTCTTACTCCAAATCTTTTCAGCAAAGGCTTTAGGAAATTTTTCCGCAGTTCACCATACAGTTGGCACACTAAAAGAAAGTGCACAGTGCTCTGCTCAGCATTATTATCACAAGCACAGGGTCCAGATGGACGCATTTTTACGATGGGGCACGTAACCAAGTAATGCACTGTCCCCATCCTCATCCTGGTCAGCACAAACTGATGCGAAACTCTAGTCACCTGAGTCAAGTACAGTTGGAGTCCAATAAAGTCATTCATACTGTTATACAGCATACAGGTATAGAAATTCGGTTCCTCCAATGCACGCCTCTCTGCACAATAATTCAAGAAGGTGACTTTCAAAATAGGCTTGGAAATGTCAGAGGCACAGTGTCGATCATTGGATACATTAAGCCCAAAAACCTTTTGAAAACTGTCAATCGTATATTTGATCCATGGGATCTTTAAATGATGATCCAAAGTGAGGCAATCATTGATAATGGCTCTATTCAGGGAGGTACCATCATTCTGCCATACCGAGCGCCACAATAATAGGGGTCTTAACATAATCATATCATTTAGAAATTGAATCCCCAGTTCCTTGTGGACCAAGTTATTAGAGGTAGATTTGGGTAAACACAGGAGCCTTTTCAAAAAATTATTCTCCTCTACCTGCAGACTCCCGGCTGGTGACACACCCCATACTCCAGCCCCATAGAGGGCCGTGGAAAGACATCTGTATTGGAAAATATTTAACATGTCTTTAATCCGCCTATTCCCCAACTTCTTTGCGAAAACAAATACCCCATTAGCACTCCTCGTCATCTTTGTTTTAACTGCCTTATGCTCTATATCCCAGCAGTGTTTTTGGAAAATGTAATCCCCAGGTAGCAAAAATTATCAACTTTATGGACCGGTTCACCTTCTATGAAATAATGGGAATTAGATTTTGTTTTAGATTGCCCTGTCCCACATTCCATAACGTAAGTTTTAGTTCTATTAATCACCAGTTTCCTGCTTTTGATGAACTGTACAAACCTGTCCATCAAACGTTGAAGACCTAATGGGGTCCTAGACAGCAAAATGGCATCATCCGCATAGAGTAACACAGGGATGTTAAAGTTGTTAACTCTCGGGGCATCTGCCGTAACTGTCTGTAGAACAGAATCCACCTTGTTAATGAAGAGTTTGAAAAGCAGGGGTGCTAAAACACACCCCTGCCTTATTCCCCTCCCTATCCTGAACTTGCTAGTACACTCCCCGTTAGGTCCATACCGGACACTGGTGCATAATTTTTCGTACAGGCGAGCCAGGAAATAGACTATACCTTCAGGTGCTCCCATTTTGATCAGTTTGGCCCAGAGTATAGCGTGGTCTACCATATCAAAAGCGCTGCTTAGGTCAGCGAAACATAAATATATAGACCCTTTTTTGGCCTGGGTATATTTCCCTACCAAAAGTTCTAAATTTAAGCATTGCTCAATGGTGCCACGCCCTTTCCTAAACCCAAACTGACTGTTGGTTAAAATCCCGTTGGTCTCTGCCCATTCCTCTAATCTGACTAAAAGGACCCGGCTCATAACTTTTACAGACAAATCCAGTAAAGATATTGGCCGGTAATTTTTTGCGTCACCCCGATCACCTTTCTTAAAGATAGGGACAATTATTGATTCTGCCCATGTTAACGGTATCTCACAACAAACTGCTGCGTTAAAAATCTTAACCAACAATGGGCCCCATATCTCCGGGGCCGTCTTGTACACATCTATAGGCACCCCATCTGGTCCCTGGGCCTCCCCTCCCTTACTAGCCCTGATGCTATCCATGACCTCAGGTGTGGTAATATTTAGGGCAACAATGGGCCAACCATCTCCAAAGGAGACCGGTCCATTACCAGAGTCAAAAATAATGGAGAAATGTAGGATCCACGATTCCATGCTCACATTTGATCTTAGCTCCGGTACCTTCTCATCCTTAAGAAATGGGCAGTTCACAGTGGCCCAAAACAGTGTACAATTTTTCAATTCAGCAGCTTGGCTAAGATTGTCCCAAGCTTCCTGCTGGAGTTCGGCCTTTCTGCGCTTAAGGGTCAAATTGTAATCCAGCCTAAGTTGGATCACCAGACTCTTATCTCTGGGTTTAACTGCTAGGGCCTCTTTTAGACCTTTCCGGGCGATAGTGCAAGCATGGTCAAACCAGCCCCTTTGTGGTCTGCTCTTGTGCCCACCTATTCTGGTGAACTTTTTGTTGATGATTGCATTAATTCTAACAAAGTGATCAATACTTTCAGCCGTGATTGCTTCCTGCTTGAGGATCGCCGTAATTTCTGTCAAACAATTATTAATGATAGAATCAGATGTTATTTCGGCCTTATCCCCTTTCCACCTCAGCCTGAAACCATTGGGTCTATGGGGTTCAATATTAACAACAGTACCCGAATGGGAAACAGGGGCAGATTTCCATATCATGGCTTCAATAGTTAAGCAATTATGGTCACTTAGCATAACATCAACCACCTATGGTTCTGAGCACAAGGGGATTAGGTTAGAAGACATGCACATAAAATCAATGACAGTATTAGCCCCCCTCCCTATGAAAGTCGGTAAACTTTCTCCCAAGTCATTCTTCCCATTTTCCAAATTTTCCATATCGTGCGCTACCAATAAACTGTTCAGAGATTCTCTATACAGATTATGGGGAAAATGGACATCGGCGTCCCCTAGACGATCGAAGACACCACATAAATTCTGATAGGATAAGGGGCAAACTGAAATGTTAAAATTCCCCACAAAGATAAATTCATAAACAACATTAATATTATTCACAATACTACTTAACACATTTTCTAAGTCATTAATTACTGTGTGCCTGGTACCATCAAATATATTATTATAGAAAGTAATCAAAAGGATATTTCTACCTGCTTCTTGTGATAGCCATAAAATTTGGGAGTGAGCCCCCACTAATACATGCTTTTTCACCAAAATTGGTAACTTGACTGAAATCAAAACCAACAAACCCCCTTTTGCCCTACCAGAGGGTGATGCCAAGGCGGGAAGTTCGTAGGATACAAAGCCATCATTACCCTTGAAATTTTTACACCAGATTTCCTGCAGGCAAATAATGTCAAAAAGACCAATAAATTCTTTCCATCCTAAAATATCCTCTTTGGCCATCAAGCCTGCAACATTCCAACTGGCGATATAGCAAGATCCACTTTTCCTACAATGGCTAGCATTTGGTGGGCCATCGCTAGATATGGACATGTTCTCATTTAAATTAAAAACCTGAGTGTTATGCCTAGAAGTCTCGTCATTTCCTCCAATGGATACACATTCTATAGTCACACTATTTACCGATTCATATTCTGACATGGTTGACATGGTTGACTCTCCATTACGATTTTGGGATGGCTGAGTAGTCTTTAGTCAGTCATTTGAGTCTAAACCGCTCAGGGCTTGATATCGATTGAACGTTGGTACCTCCAAGCCCCTATGCCTAGAGTCCCCCCAGCCTCCTCTCCCCCCAGGACTTAGTTTAGGCTGAGCAAATAAATGCCTATAAAAATATCCCAGGGGTCTAAGTGTTATTCCTTGGTCGCTAGGTGGGCGTGAGGTAGCTCTGATCAGAGAGGTAGTGGCTAGATGCGGGTCCTTAAAATTCACTATCACACAGTCACCACCAATATTTTTCTCCGATTTACCAATCCATTTAGTCCTGGTTGTAGCCAAGATCTGATCGGTTAAATCTAATGGAAAACCACATTCCTGGTTAAGCCAACTCACAGTTTTATTCTTTAATGACTCATGGGATTCCATGTCACCATGAGGCCCTGACTCATTCACAGGTGGTACGTTGGTCAGAAATGCCACATACGGGGCGCAATCTGGCGGTAAATCCGGTTGGGAATACCCATATCGCCTAGGTTTCCCTGTCCCTGACTTTGGTTTAGCCCCTGAGGTGTTGGCACTCACTATATTTGGGACTAACACAGGCCTGATATTAGGGGCAGCCTCTGTTACTATGGCTTTTTCAACAGGGGTGATCATCTGAATCACCGCTGGAGGTGAATCACTAAACGTCTTGCTAGCTTCAGGGTAACATGGTCTGAGTTAGATTCCTTCAATAAACCCCCTAATCTCACCACCTCCCCTGTAATAAAATCCAGTTTATCCATTAATGGTTTGATTAATATCTCAACCTTGGCATCAATGATATTAATAAGCAAATGAAGCTGGTCAGAGTCTAATGTTATCTGGTGACTGTTGGCCATAATGGGAGGGTCACTACTAGTGGTATCAGCTACAGGGGCTAATCTCTTCTTAGCCGATTTACCTCCTCGTTTTTGTAAAATAGGCCTCCCAAAACTTCTGCCTGATCTTAATGTTCTCTGTATTCTGGGGGCAGGAGAATCAAGTACACTTAAATCAGAAACAGCCGGGGAAGCAGGTACTATATCGTTGGGGGGGCACTCAGAGCTAACTAGTTTAGACTCATCCCCAGTTATTGCATTAATTAAAAATGCTACAGGGGGTCTTGATCACAAGTAACATCAACTAGAATAGTTGATACCGGCGTTGGTAAGGGGGATTTTAATAGAGGCACTGGTAAAGAGCCACGTCCCAGGGAGAGTCGCCGCTCTTTATTTATGTTATCCACTACCTTGATAAGATAATTATCAAGGGTATTTACACTGCTCTCTTTCGACATAATTACACACTAAATCACACAAATATATTAAAAACGAATATAAGCCTTAATGAATAATAGTGGAATATCCACACAATTTAAGATAGGTAGCCCAGCACGGGGGGGATCAGTCACAATAGTTCTTTAGTCAGTTGTAGACGTTCAGTACCTTTTAATTATCTCCTGTATCGTCCCGGATGCAGGGTCCGTGGCCCTGCCCTGTCTACTTCTGTCTCTAACTGTCTAGGACTGTCCCGCCCTTGTCCCGGGCTTCTCCCGGCCAGCTCCCGCGCGCGACTCGCGGGTGCAAGGGGCGTTCCGTGCTTTAAAGCGCCTCCGGGCGCTCGTGTGGCGTCACTCCCGCCGCCGGGGCACCTGGGTAGTGTAGTCCTGCGGCATCACCGGGAGTTCTGGGGCGCTGACCGTTTCCCTCACGGCAGTGCTGGAGCGCTAGCTGTAGACACGCTGGCCGTTCACCTCACAGCTGTTAGTGAGACCCCCAAGGAGCTCTGGGTGCTCCGTGCTTTAAAGCGCCTCCGGGCGCTCGTGTGGCGTCACTCCCGCCGCCGGGGCACCTGGGTAGTGTAGTCCTGCGGCGTCACCGGGAGTTCTGGGGCGCTGACCGTTTCCCTCACGGCAGTGCTGGAGCGCTAGCTGTAGACACGCTGGCCGTTCACCTCACAGCTGTTAGTATATATTGATTGGCTTATATCTAATTGGTATAACATTACTTACTTATAAATCCCTATACTAGGGGTACCAGGGCCTGTAAGTTAAAGTGTCCCACCAGGGCCGCACCCTGGATGCGACAATGTGAAAATGTCTTCCAGCCTGCCACTGTTGACTCAACTTAGCCATTTAATTAACTGCAAAGCTCCAACATTCCTTTTTAATATATATAAGTTACCCCACAGCAGGCCTATCGAATCCTAAGGCAGGGTGTTGTATATTACAAAGATGGAAATATATTTTTGTATGTCATAACAGTAAAAACCTTACATTGTCATTTTTACTGCTGCAAAGTTAGTAGCCCCATTGGGGAGTGCAGGGTTACACGCTGACAACTCACTTGTGCTAACTTCTGAATGGGACTACTGAAGTTGGTACTTTAGTTGGTACTTCAAGGTATCAACATAATCATTACACTAAACCTGACTTGCTGCTCAAGTCAAATGTAATGTAACTCTTAAAGAAATGCAACTTTTAGAAAGTTGCCACTCTGTTGCCCAAGTTTTCCGGTGGCCATTTTCAGATGCTGGCCACCAGACAGCCTTCTGCCCTATTGAGGAGAAGTGTGAACGACACACAGGAGCAGGAACAATAGAGGTCTGCAGTTTGAAGAGGTGTCCTTCTCCTAGGCTGGAAGTCACACAAGATGTGATCCCACAAGGAGAGCTTCAAAGGGGAACCCCCCTTTGAAGGGCAAATGGTGAAAAGACGCGAGAGGGGGCTGCTCTTTTGTTCAGGTCCACAGCTGACGTCCGGGAAGGTGATGGAAGAACAGTTGATAAACCGTTTTTTCCATGTAGCACACTGGTAGCCACACCTCTGAGGTGGGCTACGAAGCTTCACATGCTGAGAGAGGGGTCCTGCTATCTTGGGAGTGGGCAGAACGGTGCACTCTGATACCTAGATGTCACGTATGTGAGGAAGTCTTCATCAGGCTGGTTCCCCATTGACTGGTAACTACTGCATCCCCCAAGGTCCCTTTCTGGTCATACATATGGCACCCTTGGCACCCAGACCTCAGTTCACATCTGGACTGGAGAGAGGGCCCATGACTGACTGCCCTGCTGTTCCCTGGACCTGGCAAGAAAAGCCATACCAATTGCAAGACTGCACATGCTGATCTTTGGGTTAGCAAAGAGATGACTGTGCCTGTGGTGCCTGGATTGTGGAAAAGTCACTCCTAAACCCCAGATATAAGAGATGAACTCTAAGTCAGTTGGGTGACTTCCTGTTACAGTTCTAGGTCCACAAAAGCAGAGGAAGTCTGTCCTGGTTAGTCAGTAGCCACAATCGCCTGATTGCCACTGACAGCTGATGTGCAGCTGGGGAGACCAAGCTCTGATGCTCAAAATTTGCACCTGAGAGAGTTGTCAGACTGCTGTTTGATTGCCCAAGATGGGCGCTTGCCTTCACCAAAAGGAACCACTGGCTTAGCTGCGACTGAAGTCCAGTAGTCCAGTGGCAACTGGACTCTTGCTTGTACCAAGAGGAAATCGAGGGACATCAACCCATGTGGCCAAAATCACCCCACGCCGCATGCCACCTCCCGTCACTGAAGGAGACCTATGGACCCTTCACCTGCCGGCATTGAAGCTACACCTTCATGCATGGCAACACGTCAGATCGTCTTGCCGACCAGCCGACCAACAGCGCACCGACTGGCTCAACTGTATCCTCCTCAACGTGCAATCACTCCACAAAAATGACACAGAAATCTGGGACCTTCTTGAAGCCTCCACTCCCAACATCGCCTTCCTCAAGGAAACCTGGACCCCTGTTCCTGACCAGGCATCGCCATCGCCCTCCCTGATGGCTACAAAATTACCCTCAAGGACCGTGCCAACTTACTAGGATGAGGCATTGCCGTTGTCCACAAGACCCTCCGACTGACCAAGCACTCAAATGACTCAACAACAGCCCTGGAACACCTCCACTTCCAGATCCAGAGCAACCCCAACAACACCCTCCGCCGCAGCCTTGTCTAAAGGCTCCTGTCCACCCTTAAATGATGCCATTGTAGATCTCAACTCACCCCAGGCTCTTGCATCCACCGATTACATCCTACTCGGCATCCTCAACTCTCACATGAACAAACCCAGTGGCCAGAAAACTGCCTCCCAACTGGAGAACCTTGCCAACATTGGACTCAAGCAGCTAGTCACCAACCCGACCCAAACAGGAAGACACACCTTCGACCCTGTTTTCTCCACCAGCGGGAATATCACCTACAGACACACCACTCAACTCCTCTGGACCGACCACCAGTGCATGCATCTTGCCTTCGCCACACACATAGTACACCACCGCCCTCCCCTCTCCCCACCCCGTTACAGCTTGAACAAGGCCACTGAAGAATTACTTGTTGACTTCCTCAGGACGACCACTCCACCAACACCAACAGATGCCAACACCGCAGCACGCAACCTTTACAGATGGCTCTCCAACTGCGCCGACACTCTGGCACCCCGCAAGAAGACACCAGGCAAGCAGCATTACAAGAAAGCCAGCTGGTTCGCCGGCGCCCTCCATGAATCCAGACGCACCTGCAGACGACTTGAGTAGAGATGGAGGAACAACAAAACCCCCAAAACCCATGCAACCTTCAAATACTCCATCAACGCACACCACCTTCTCCTCAACACCACAAAGAAAATGGCCTTCCAAGACAGAATCAACACCAACGCACATGATCTACTGGGCTTGAACTAATTTAGACATTTGATATGGGGAATGATTTTCAAAGTTTGGGCGCATCATAAACCATTAAGAGAGGTGTTTATAAGGAAGCGTTTGGCTGCTATATCGTCCAGGATACAAACTTGGGTAACTTCAGCTCAGGACTTTTGTTTTGGTATTGAGTATATTCCTGGAAATGTGAAAAACGCACCCAAATGTTTGTCTAGAGTAGAACATGAAGTACAAGAGTTTGATGAGCAGGAAAAAAAATATGATGTGATTAGGGTTACATAGGAATGTCTGGTGCAGTTACAGAAGATGAATGGAGAAAAGAAATAGATACACAAGTAATATTAAAATAATGATTTAGTGGTTGTAGGAAAGTATGATCTGCTTTTTATGGTTACCACCACTTTTTGCTAAATGTGATACTGTTTTTGACTAGTCTGACTGGGATCCTGCTAATCAGAACCCCAGTCTATCTGCTTTCTCCTTAGTTATGTTATGTATTTAGGTACACTCCAGATTGGATGCTGGGGTACCCTTGTCAGTCCCTAGTATATGATAATCATGTACCCAGGACATAGGTACCCCAGGGCCTCCCTTGGGCTGAAGAATGTATTATGCCACCCATGAGAGGCCATGCAAAATGGAACCTGCAGGCCTGCCATTGCAGCCTGTGTAAGTTGGTGCATGCACCACTTACTTAAGATATGGGTTTACTATATTTAAGGGTCACTGCACTGAAAACCTATAAGTCACCCCTCTAACAGGCCTTTACAATGCTTGGTTATAAGTGAGAGGGTGCCACTGCATCAGCAGAACACCTGTGCAGCCTACGGAGTCCATTCTCTCGGGGTGTCAGTGAAACAGCCATATGCGACATGTAGAGGGGCATTACGCGACCGTGTGATGACCAACTCTAAAACGGCTGAAACTAAGCCTCAAACATTTTGGAATCATACCCCCACAACGGTAACCGATATGGGAGGTATGATTCCACCCCTCAGAAGCGAGCTTTGTGGGTTCCCTGGTGTTCCCGGTACCAGCCTTCTAGTCCCGGGCTGCATAAAATGGTTGCTGCCAACCAGAGACACATTTCTGCCCTGCTGTTGCTGAGCCAAGCTCGAGCAGGGGAAGGCAGAACAATAAGCATCCTGTCACATGGAGGTGTGACCACCTCCCAGAAAGATTTAGTGTAATAGGGCTGGGTGGGTGCGCTTGCTAGTGACCGAAAGTCTGCATGAGGGGCACATTTAGTATCCCTGTGCATAGTCTGTTTCAAACCAGTCCTGGGAGCTGTTGGCTCCCGCTCTGGCACGAGACTGAACAAAGGACATGGGAGTAACCTCTGCACTGTCCAGACCCTCTACTGGGAGGGTCCCCTGAATCTTGCCTACCCTCTTCCATGGGTACATGAGGGCTTACCTGGCTGTAGGACCTTAGATTGGACGTGGACAAGATTCTGAACCAGAAACAATTGAACTTCATCGTCTGGACACTCTGGACTTTGCTAGACTTTTTGGGCCCAACTTCATCTCCCACTCAGTCTGCTGCATCATCTGTGCCCATGCACCATACAAGATCAGTGCAGGACCTGTGGAGCATCAAGGACAACCATAGATATCTCCCTTGGAGTGAATGAGTCACTCCCCTGCATACACAGGCACCATAACACTGCTGTCCGGTCTACTGACCCTGAGTTCCTACAGACTCCAAAGGCTTCCACAACACATGAGGTGGGTTTCAACGTTCCTCGAGGCCTGAGCTGTCCTCCCACCAAGTTGGAGGTCAGAATCCTTCTTGGGGTCTGCAATATCTGAAACCCTGTCCACCGCGTACATTTGCAAGTGCATATGCTTGTTGGCATTTCCTGAACAAGTGCATTGGGCTTCGAGTAGCCCCAAACTCTGATACTATTTCCTACCAAGAACTTTGACCTCTTCACACCGAGTGCTCCATGGGCTGCTGTTTGGTGAAATCACTCGAGGTCCTCCTTCAACTCCTGTGCCTGTTAGACGGGGACCTGGAGGGTCGGCCGAGCACAAGGGGAGAGGCCTCCGGTGAGGGCCGTCCCCAGCGATCGTACAGACAAGTAACTTCCCCCCCACAGATGGACACCACACGAAGATCAGATTAACACCTTTTATAGGCAGTTCTTGAAGTAAGGTAGTACGATACAATGAGATCAGGACACGATGATCCTCTCAATTCTAGTCTCTATTAGGGAAGGGGGTAGCGGGACAGTCTTGGTACCCGTAGGTACGGCGGTGGAACGGTGATAGCTCACAATCCTCGAGCTCGGTGTTCGGACGGGTCAGACCGCGGCAGCGCCAGCAGGTCCCGAAGAGGTCGTAGGTTGCAGAAGGCCGCGGCAGCGCCAGCAGGTCCCACGAGGATGACGGTTGCAACGGGCCGCGGCAGCGCCTGCAGGTCCCACGAGGATGAAGGTTACAACGGGCCGCGGCAGCGCCAGCAGGTCCCACGAGGATGAAGGTTACAACGGGCCGCGGCAGCGCCAGCAGGTCCCACGAGGATGAAGGTTGCAACGGGCCGCGGCAGCGCCAGCAGGTCCCACGAGGATGAAGGTTGCAGAAGGCCGCGGCAGCGCCAGCAGGCAGGACAATAGTTCACAAGGCAGGGCTGCGGCAGCGCCAGCAGTCCGTCAAGGATGAGTTCATCGCGGTGTCTCTTGACTCCAGGATACAACTACCTTCCTGTTCTGGGGCTGCCTCAGTTATAGGTCTGGCACTCTTTCATGTCCGGACCCTCGCTCTTGGAGGTCGGGAGGTCCGGGATGAGGGAGTCCAGACACCCAGCAGGGGGGTGGAGCCAGCGCCCGGGGAGGCTGGGGGTGATCGGCACCTGGCGGGAGAGAGCCATCGACACTTCTTACTCCCATTGACCGGCCAAGTGGTCCGTTCACCTCCTGGGTGGATGGTGGTGCCGGGATGTCGGGGCCTGGCCAGGCCCGGGGTTGGGGTCGAGCTGATGCCACGCGGCCTCGTGGTGCAGTGTCTAAGATGGCGGCTGGCCCGGGCAAGGGTGCTGACGGTGGCCCAGGCCAGGGACACAGGGATTCCCAGGAGCAGACGTCCCAGGGGGGACGGGTTGGGGGTTGCTTCTGCGGGTAGTACCTGGAAGGCCGGTACCAGGGCCCTGTCATGCGGGGAGGGAGCGAGCCCTTTATGGGGCCTGTCCAACATGCGTCCCCCCCAGCTGAAGGCGGGGAGAGTCACCCATCCTCTTGGGGACTTTCCTCGTCAAGGCGGAAAAAGCGGGACAGGCCGTCCGCGTTGGCGTGGTCTTGACCAGGGCGATGCTCTACAGTGAAGTCCATCCCCTGCAGGGAGATGGACCATCGCAATAGTTTGGGGTTCTCCCCCCGCATTTGCATGAGCCATTGCAGGGGCCGATGATCGGTTTGTACCCGGAAGTGGGTTCCGAAGAGGTACGGCCGGAGCTTCTTGAGGGCCCATACTACTGCGAAGGCCTCTCGCTCAATGGTGCTCCAGCGCTGTTCTCGGGGCAGTAGGCGTCTGCTGATGAAGGCCACTGGTTGGTCGACTCCTTCGGGGTTCAGTTGGGAGAGGACGGTCCCAATACCATGGTCGGAGGCATCGGTCTGAACGATGAACTCGCGGCTGTAGTCGGGGGCCTGGAGCACAGGAGCGGTGCACATGGCGGCCTTCAGCTTCTCGAAGGCCGCTTGACAGTCGGGAGTCCAGTTGACTCTTTTTGGGTGGTTCTTAGACGTGAGTTCCGTGAGGGGCCCCACAATGCTGCCATAGTCCTTCATGAACCGCCGGTAGTATCCGGTGAGCCCCAGGAAGGCTCGGACCTCGGTTTGTGTTTCGGGGGGTTGCCAGGACTGAATGGCAGCTACCTTGAGTTGGAGGGGGGCCATCAGACCGCTCCCCACTTGGTGTCCGAGGTAGGTCACGGACCCCTGGCCGATTTGGCACTTGCTGGCCTTTATGGTGAGGCCGGCCTGTTGGAGGGCCTGCAGGACCTCTCGGAGGTGGTGGAGGTGGTCTGTCCAGTGGCGGCTGTATACCGCGATGTCGTCCAGGTAGGCGGCGCTGAATTCTTTGAGGCCCGCCAATACCTGGTTCACCAGTCTTTGAAAAGTGGCTGGAGCGTTCTTCATGCCGAATGGCATCACTATGAAATGGTAGTGCCCATCCGGGGTGGAGAAAGCGGAACGTTCTTGGGCCCTGGGGGTGAGGCCGATCTGCCAGTAGCCCGCTGTCAGGTCGAAGATGCTTAGGTAGCGGGCTGCCCCCATGCGGTCGACTAGTTCATCTGCTCGGGGGATAGGGTGAGCGTCGGTTCGGGTGACCGCGTTCAGACCCCGATAGTCGATGCAGAATCGGAGCTCAGGTGTGGTGCCCGGGGCCGCGGCCTTGGGGACCAGGACGACCGGGCTGGCCCAGGGACTGTCCGAAGGTTCGATGACCCCGAGGGCGAGCATCTTGGAGACCTCTTCTTGGATGCATGTACGTACCCGATCCGGTACTCGGTACGCCCGGTGTCGGACAGGAGGACTGTCCCCAGTGTCCACGTCGTGCAGGCACCAGGAGGTGACTCCGGGTGCGAGGGAGAACAGGTTGCGAACGGCAGCAGGAGGGCCCGACAATCTTGACGCTGCTCGGGGGTCAGGGCCTCGGAGAGTCGGACCCCGTCCACCGAACCATCTCTTTCACGGGTCCTCAGTAGGTCAGGGAGGGGCTCGGAGTCTCCTTCTGCGCCACTGTCGGTAGCCATCAGCAGGCTGAGCTCTGAGCGCACGAAGTGGGGTTTGAGTCTGTTGGCGTGGAGAACCCGGAGGGGGTTCCGGGGGGACTCCAGGTCGATGAGATAGGTGACGGGACTCTTGCGCTTGATCACCTTGAAGGGCCCTGTCCATTTGTCCTGCAAGGCACACGGTTCGATGGGGGACATCACCCATACCTGCTGACCCGGTTCAAACTCGATGGAGGAGGCATGTTGATCGTACCACTTCTTCATGTCCTCTTGACTGGCCTCAAGATTGGCTTTGGCGATCTCCCTGAATTTCCGGGTCTGATTGCGGAGGGTCAGGAGGTACTTGTAGACGTCTGGAGGGGTTTTTAGGGGGGCCATTTCCCATTCCTCCTTCACTAGGCTGAGAGGTCCGCGAACGGGGTGTCCGTACAGGAGTTCGAAGGGGCTGAAGCCGAGGGACTTCTGGGGGACTTCTCGGTAGGCGAAGAGGAGGCACGGTAGTAGCACGTCCCACTGGCGGCGTAGGGGTTCTTCTAGCCCCATGATCATCCCCTTGAGAGTGCGGTTGAACCGCTCGACCAGTCCGTTTCCCTGGGGGTGATAGGGGGTTGTGAATCGGTAAGTGACCCCGCACTGCTGCCAGAGGGATTTCATATACTTTGAAATAAAGTTCGTACCCCTGTCGCTGACGACTTCCCGGGGGAAGCCCACTCGAGAAAAGATCCCCATTAAGGCTCGACCCACTACTGGGGCTGTTATAGTACGAAGGGGGACCGCTTCAGGATAGCGGGTGGCGTGGTCCACCAGGACCAGGATGAAGCGATGCCCTTGTGCTGTTCGGGGGTCCAGGGGCCCCACAATGTCTATTCCCACCCTTTCGAACGGGGTGGTCACCACGGGGAATGGTTGTAGGGGTGCCTTGAGTTTGCGGCCGCTCTTCCCGCTGGCCTGGCAGGTCGGGCAGGACCGGCAGTGGTTGGAGACGTAATTTCTCATTTTGGGCCAAAAAAAGTGAGTCACCAGGCGGTGGTAGGTTTTGTCTTGCCCCAGGTGCCCAGCCAGGGGGACATCATGGGCCAAGTTCAACAGGAAGTCTCTGAAGCGGAGGGGCACCACCAGCACTCGACCGGCCCCCAGCTCCGCGATTCTCTGCTCGCTGTACAAGAGATCATTGTCCCAATAAACCCAGTGGGCCCCGGTGGTGTCTCCTTGGCCCTGGGCGAGCGCTTGCTGTCGCAGTCCCTCGAGGGAGGGACAGGTCTTTTGCTCCTGCCGGAATTGTTCTTGGGTGGGCCCCCCTTCTTGACGCCACTGAGCCAGGTCGGGAAGTTCGGGGGGCTGTGCGGACCCCTCTGGGGTTGGTTCCGGGTGGTCGGTATGGATGGAGTCTTATTCGGGAGCGATCGGGGGAGGAGGTGCTGACCATTCGGGTTCTTCCGGTCTAGGGATGGTGCGGGTGGCCATGGACCGGGTGGTCACGCACGCCCAGTCCGGGAGACCCAACATCCCCAGATGCTCTCTTCTTTCCACAGCTGCCCACGGGGAGCTCTCGAGATCGTTCCCCAGGAGGCAGTCCACGGGGGCATCGTCGCGGACAGTTACTTTTAGCATGCCGGACACTCCTCCCCATTCGAAGGGGACGCAGGCCATCCGACACAGGCTCTCCGAATTGTCTGCCGATCGGACGGGGCAAAGAACGTTTGGCAGGATTTGTTCTGGGGCCACCAGGTGATAGCGGACGGCCGTCACACTGGCCCCGGTGTCACGCAGGGCTTCGGCCTTGCGCCCATTTATGCTCACCCATTGGCTGTACTTCCGAGTGTTGGCTGGCAGGGGAGTCCGCGGGACCATGTCTCTTCCCCCTAGGCAGGCCAGGGTCATGGCGGCAGGTTCCCACTCGAACTGCTCCGACTCGTATGCTTCAGTGTCTTCGGAGACTTGTTCTTCTCCTAGGACGGCGGCCGCCACCTGGCGGGGCCCGGGCGCCGGGTTCTTCGGGCAGGTCGGGTCACTGGCGTAGTGGCCGACTCGCTGGCATCGGTGGCACGTAACGTTGGCTCGGAACCCCGGGCGCATCGGGGGGTTTCCCCGGCCGGCTGGGGGCGGGGTGGTGTTGGCGGGAGTGACCGGGACGGCGTCTCTGCCTCGGCCCGGTCCTCCTCCTCCTCCTCGGGGACGATGATGACCTTGGTTGGATCTGTTCTGCTCATTCGGCCCACTCCGGGCCACTCGGGTGCTCTCCCACCGGTCCGCCTCGGTGGCGAGCTGCCGTGGTTCAGTCAATTTACTGTCGAGGAGGTGCTGCCTGAGTTCGACGAAACAGTTGTTGGAGAGGTGCTCCCACACAATGAGATTGAAGAGTTGTTCGTAGGTGGTTACGTTGTTACCCTTGATCCACCCCTCGAAGGCTCGGCTGAAGTAGTTTACGTACTCCAACCAAGTTGTACCTGGGATCCGGGTGCAGTTGCGGAACCTCTGGCGGTACATTTCGGGCGTAAGCCCATATCGGCTGAGGAGGGCGGCCTTCATGTGGTCATAGGACGTCATTTGATGGTCCGGAAGCTGCAGCAGGGCATCACGGCCCTCATTGACGAATCTTCCCCATAGCCCAGCTCCCCAGTCACTTCGAGCGATCCGGTGGGCCGTCATGGCGATCTCGTAGGCCTTGAACCACTGCTGTATGTCGTCGTTCCGGTGGTATTCTCGGACCACATCCTTGGGGATGTGGACCTTCTGTTCGGTAGTACCCGGGGAGCGCGGTGGCTCGGGCACCCCTAGGTTTGGGTTCAGTTTGCGTATTTCTATCTCTGCTAGTTTGCACTCGTGTTCGTATGCCAGTCTTTTTTCTTCGAGATCCCTCTGTCTCTGTTTTTCCTCTCGCTCTTCTCTGAGCCGTAAGTGTTCTAAGTTTATTTTCTGTTCCGCCAGCTTCAATTCTCCGTCTAATTTGAGCCGTGCCAAGTCTAGCTCGTGTAGTCTATTTTTTTCCCGCTCCTGGATCTCTTCTCGGGAGGGACCTGTTCTCCGTTCTTCCGTCAGGGTGGTGTTGACTTCCGGGGCTTCGAGGTCCCGGGGTGGTGCGATATTCATCTCTGTCCAGGCCTCTAGGGCGTTTTTGAAGTCTTCTTTTGTGCTTAGCCCGGTGGTAGCAATGCCTAAGTCCATGCAAAATTGTTTTAGCTCTCGGTGGCTGTATTCCTCCAGCTTTTCCATCTGGAACTTCTCTGCCGATCCGCTCTCTTTGGTCGTCATTGTGGTTTAGTCGTAGGGTGAGTTACTATCTGTACGGTACGCGTTGGTTCGGATCGCGCCGCTGGCCACCAATGTTAGACGGGGACCTGGAGGGTCGGCCGAGCACAAGGGGAGAGGCCTCCGGTGAGGGCCGTCCCCAGCGATCGTACAGACAAGTAACTTCCCCCCCACAGATGGACACCACACGAAGATCAGATTAACACCTTTTATAGGCAGTTCTTGAAGTAAGGTAGTACGATACAATGAGATCAGGACACGATGATCCTCTCAATTCTAGTCTCTATTAGGGAAGGGGGTAGCGGGACAGTCTTGGTACCCGTAGGTACGGCGGTGGAACGGTGATAGCTCACAATCCTTAAGCTCGGTGTTCGGACGGGTCAGACCGCGGCAGCGCCAGCAGGTCCCGAAGAGGTCGTAGGTTGCAGAAGGCCGCGGCAGCGCCAGCAGGTCCCACGAGGATGACGGTTGCAATGGGCCGCGGCAGCGCCTGCAGGTCCCACGAGGATGAAGGTTACAACGGGCCGCGGCAGCGCCAGCAGGTCCCACGAGGATGAAGGTTACAACGGGCCGCGGCAGCGCCAGCAGGTCCCACGAGGATGAAGGTTGCAACGGGCCGCGGCAGCGCCAGCAGGTCCCACGAGGATGAAGGTTGCAGAAGGCCGCGGCAGCGCCAGCAGGCAGGACAATAGTTCACAAGGCAGGGCTGCGGCAGCGCCAGCAGTCCGTCAAGGATGAGTTCGTCGCGGTGTCTCTTGACTCCAGGATACAACTACCTTCCTGTTCTGGGGCTGCCTCAGTTATAGGTCTGGCACTCTTTGATGTCCGGACCCTCGCTCTTGGAGGTCGGGAGGTCCGGGATGAGGGAGTCCAGACACCCAGCAGGGGGGTGGAGCCAGCGCCCGGGGAGGCTGGGGGTGATCGGCACCTGGCGGGAGAGAGCCATCGTCACTTCTTACTCCCATTGACCGGCCAAGTGGTCCGTTCACCTCCTGGGTGGATGGTGGTGCCGGGATGTCGGGGCCTGGCAAGGCCCGGGGTTGGGGTCGAGCTGATGCCACGCGGCCTCGTGGTGCAGTGTCTAAGATGGCGGCTGGCCCGGGCAAGGGTGCTGACGGTGGCCCAGGCCAGGGACACAGGGATTCCCAGGAGCAGACGTCCCAGGGGGGACGGGTTGGGGGTTGCTTCTGCGGGTAGTACCTGGAAGGCCGGTACCAGGGCCCTGTCATGCGGGGAGGGAGCGAGCCCTTCATGGGGCCTGTCCAACAGTGCCTTTGGCCTGTGAGTCCACTTAAGGGTTAACTTTGCTTTTCTTGGGCTTTACTGGTTGCTCCAGGCCTGCCCTGACTCCCCTTGCTGTGACAAGTCTCCTGGACCTTGCTGGTCCGAACCATACCCATCCTTGACCTTCTGCATGGGTTGCCAATGCCAAGGCTTGTTGGTGCCCCCACCGGACACTGACCCCTCAGCACTCGACATCCTTTGGGGACAGCTCATATCCGGCTCCTGGTGTCCTAGACATTTCCTGGTCCCATTAGTTGCAGAGTCAAAGACTCCAACAACTCACCTGAAGCACCTGACATCGGGGGGCATTCGTCTCCTGAGCCCCTGGCCACTTCTACGTGACCCAGACTCTGTCCCTCTGCTTTCAGGTACTCTTAGACAAGAATCCATCTTTGGATTCCAACTGACACTTTTCTTCCTTCCAGCAGCGGCTCTTCTTCAAAGTACTCCAGTGGGTTTGACGGTAGTTTCCGACACCACTTCAGACCTATGCACCCGGCTTCCCTGGGATAGGTAACTTGGATACCTAGGTATCCACGGGTGGAGTAGCTCTCCGACCTTCTGTCTTCCCCTGGGTTTCTTCAAAGTCCACTGGAAAAGGTCCTTAAACATTCAACCGCGAATTTCCCATAAAATTGTGCGGAGCACACGGTAACGTTCCCACACTGCACCCGTCCTCCATGGGGTCCCTATCTACTCACCTTGGGTGGTTCCTTGGGGTCCCAGTGATTCTATATCCTCTCGACACTGTCTTGACTCGAATTGTGGTTTTTATACCACTTACTTAGTATACTCACCAGAAAAACACAGTATATCACTCAGAGACAAGTGGTGCCGTAGAGAGAATGAATAAAACACTGAAAGAGGGTATTCAAGTTGCAGGAAAAAATAATATGGATTGGAGAGAGGAGTTACAGTGTTGCAGAACTGCTTATCTAATGTCATCATATGAAGCAACAAGGAAATCCCCTTTTGAATTCTTTAAAGGTTGTGTGCCATGTATAAAAAATGAGCCAGGGTGGATGGTTTTGAATAAAGATGTTCAGAATCATGAAATTGTCTCTTGATGCATGAGAGATGAAACTCAACAAATGGAAAGAAAGAAACATGTTGATAATAGAAGTAGAGCTAAGATCGATAGATTTTTAGTTGGAGGTTTGGTAAAAATAACATCTCCAACGGGGTGTGCTGATAGGTTAAAAAATGCTGTCAAAACATGAGAAGGGGGAATTTGGAACGAAACTAGAGCGGTGGTACTATGACAGTCGCATTTCCCTATTAACAACAAAAGAAGCCATGAGACAAGCTGTATGTCAGAATAATGGCAGAGTTCATAAAGGTAGAAAAAGGACACTTCTGAACTATTGAGTGCGTGTAGACGAAGAAATAAATAACAGAAAAAAATCTCGCTGTCAGGATTTTATAATGCAATAATCTGTGATTTACATTGACCATTGCTTAGTTTGTTATTGTTGTAATTAGTAACTAATATGCCTATTTTAATGCTTATTTCATATTGCAGTTATGTCTTTAAAGAAGATCTCAGTGAGTTTTTATCTGTTTAGGAATACACTCTCAAATATTAATATAGCTGGGAGAAATTAGGTGTATCTTAATTGAGAGTATGCAACTTTCATCTATGTCATAGTGTTCTTTATAAAGAATATTAGAAATAGAATGTTGTGATTTCACCCAACAAGTCAGCTGAGGCAGGGTTGCTGGTGAATAAGCTGTCAATAAAGAGCATCTCCTGTTAACCCTGATAACTTGTGATGTCTTACCTTTATGGATGTCACGGTTTTACAAAGGTACATCTCACCAGCTTAGCCACCATTTTGTTTGAAGCTCTGGTACGATAAAAATTCGCACGCAGGCTTTGCACAAGCTGCACACTTGAAATAGATTTATGGGATGATTATGAGAGTCGCTGTCTATAGCAATCTCTGCCCAAACATCTGATTGTTTGTGGATCAAAATTAAAGTGGCGCGATGTTTATCGCACTAATTAATTACCAGGTGTACTAAAGTCTGCTCACCCTTTACATTTTAGCCATGCTTAATTTGTAAAAGAATTAGTGTAGGGGTCAAAAGGATGTTTACCTGTTTGCTTACTTCAGAGTTCTAAGAATGGTAAAAACAGGGTGGAAGAGGGGTTGGCGAGGGTACAAGTGGATGCTTTAGAACCCTCATTATATATGTTTCTGCTGCAACCCCTGGATCAAGACCACACATGGATCGCATATAGATTGGAGCCACACTTCATTAGGTGTCATTCTAAAACAAAGGGGCAGATTTATGTTAACTGGCGCATCCCCAGGGATACGCCAGTTAATGTGTGCCACAGTGCGCCACTGCTCCGCCACCCATGGTGCGCCGCATTTACAATGCGGCGCACCATGGTGTAAGGCAGTGAAGATGCGTGACGCATCTCTCGGCGTACGGGCGGCGCATTGCAGGAGTCATGTCGCAAGTGCGACATGACTCCTGCAATGCACAGGGGCCACCTCTTCAATGCATGGTGCGTCACCCTTACGCCTGCTTCAAGCAGGCGTAAGGAATTGACGTAGAAAGTGACTGAGTGAAATCTCATAGATTTAACTCAGCCACTTTTAGGAGGCGTTCCTGCGCAGGAACGCCCCCCCTGCGCAGGAACGCTTCCTTATGGCGCAGGGGTTTCCAACGTGACGCATCTCCTAGATGCGTCACGTTGTAAATAGGGCGCATTGTTTGCGCCGCCGTTGCGTCACATTACGTGACGCAATTGCGGTGCAAAGAGGCGCAAGGGCCTCATAAATCTGCCCCTCAGTGTTCATTTGAGGCAATGATAGGTGCCTCCCTGTATGAACCGTTCAAGAAAGGGGTCAGGCCCAATTAACTGGAGCCAGGTAGGGCCAATAATCAATCTATAAACAGGGGAAGTACCTGGAATCCAACTTATTTTTTAGAAAAAAACACACTATATGCCTTTTGTGGTTCGGGTTATTTATTTACCCTCTTTTTTCTTTCATCGTTTTGTATCACTTCAAAAGGGAAACTCTTTTATTTCCAGAAAAAACATAACAATGATACCACAATTAACATTAGTCATGACAACATATATACATTACATTAGACGAAACTCAATCGTGATTAAATGACAAACGTACATTCGAAATTGCACAATATATCATGAAGACCATGAATCAATCATGTGTGTGTATGCAATCCTTTTCAATTCATAGAAATAGCTGCTATGTACAACCCAATAAAGGACCAATTTAAAAAACGTGGCTAGAAACGCGTCGGCATATTCTTTAATGAATCAGTCAAACTGTTAAATCAGGACACTTATATTGAATAAGTTGGCAAAGAGTTGTAAATTGCTCCTTCATTGGGTTGTATATCGCAGCTTTTTCTATTAAATTGGTCCTTGATTTAGTTTCGTCTAATGTAATGTATATATGTTGAACCACAAAAGGCATATAGTGTGTTTTTTTCTAAAAAAAAAAGTTGGATTCCAGGTACTTCCCCTGTTTATAGATTTCCCTGTATGAACCAGGACAGGATTCCACACACAGGCCTATATCAGAAGAGATGTGCATTGCCATGGATCACTGTGAATCCAGCATAAGCCACAGTAAACTTTGGAACATTTTCGCCCTGTTATCCACAGCGGAATGCAAAAGCAAGCAGACAGCATAAAGGCGTGCTAAGAATAATTCAAATACAGGCGAATCTCCATAGTGGGGCGTCCTTTCATTCTGTTCAGCTTCATGGATCACAGACAGACAGCCCCCCACTGTTACTAGTCTCTAAGTAATATGCTGACCTGTATGTCCGCTGGCAAAGCTCCAGATCGTTCAAGGTTTAGTCAATGCTCGCATCTGTTCCAATGAAAAGAGGTTGTAGATATTGTTGCTGGAGTACACATGGATCTCTCAGCTTAACTTGACCCTGCCTTGGCCAAAACCTGTGAATAGATGAAGCACAGTAAAGAATAGAGGGACAGATGAACAAACACACTTTTCCTCACTAACATACTAGTCTTAAAAAGTGATCACAAATTGTACACTGATTTGTTTCGACCAGTATTTTATTTTGCAAACCAACATATGAACCAATAGGTTATTTAGTTAAAGAAGGAATAGCAGGATGTCCAGAGCGACCTGAATAATTAGCATTCAGGAGGCAGGTCTCAATTTGCAACCCCTTGTGACTGGCTGAAATGACATGCATCGTCATGGGCAGGTGGGGCATCATCGCTGTCATTGCATTTCAAATGTGTTTAAACGCCTGATTTCCTTAAAGGACATAGGACTGCTTATATAACATTTTTTTTTAACATTTTGAAACTTCAGAGCGGGCTTGTACCACGGCCTACTGCCCCCAAAGTTGCCACCCTGATTCCCAACTTGGGAGTCGGTACCTGATCAGTGGATAACGACCTGAATTACGATAGCAAACCACTGAACACATGTTACAGGTTCGCAATGCAGAAGGAACACCCAACTGGCTAATCATTCATAATTTTAAACCCTTTTTGCGATTAAGAAACACATCTCCAAATCTCAACATGTGTTTGAAACATTCGAAAAAGGGATTTAGCTGCAGCAAACCCTGTAATCTAGTTATTTGCAGGGTTTGAAACCACTAAATCACTTAGAACATCTGGCCCAGAGATACTGGTGGTAGTTAAGACATACTTTTCCGGAACAGAACAGAGAGAAATGACTACATTTCAAAGCAGTAAGAATTTTCCCAAAACATCTAGGATTGGAGAGTAGTAGTAGCGCCTGTTTTACTATACTACTGATGGATAAATATGATGCTAGTCAGTTCTTACATAAAACCCTGTCGAAGCACTGCTATAATAAAGTGCTATTCCTCTGTACTCCAGTATATATAATGCCAGGTGTGTTATTTGCCAGGTTACGATGCACTATCTATGATGTAACCTAGTTAACTCTTCACACAGTGCCAGATGTCAAACCAGCACAGCACACAGACTGTCACAAGGATAAACAACTCTGACTTAGCTAAGACAGGAAGAGACAAGGGGGTATATTACCAACGATTAATGATATTTATCGCTAACAAGGCTTAGCAACGAATTTTTTAACGCTAAGCATCGCCGGAAATTATCGCAGAGATAACTTGCTATTAGCAAGGTTTATCTCAGAAGTGATAAAAATCCTCGCGCTAACTGCCAAATGAGAGATTATCGCTGGAAAACCAATGATAATCTCTCAAAGTTTGGCGTTAGCTTGATGATAGGGGCTCACAAACTTAGCCATGATATCCGCCTTCCATAGGATATCATGGCTAAGTCAGGAAAATACCAGGTGTGAAAAAAGCAGTGCTAACCGCGGTTAGCGCTGCTTTTTTTATCACTAACAGGGTTAGCGAAATCCTTGATAATAGGAGAAATGTCGCTTAACAACATTTCTCCTATTATTTTTCTCTGGAACGCCCCCTTTGCATCTCTTTAGAGATGCAAGGGAAAGCGTAGAGGAAAAGGGTGCTAACATGCGAATTTGCGTGTTAGCACCCTGTTGCTGATAGGGAGATAATTTTATCTCCGCTTTCTTGGCTTTTAAAGCCAAAAAAGCGGAGATAAATCCCTTGATAATATGCCCCAAGATTCCTTCTGTGAATTCTTGCTCCTGGCTTCAATGCATGGACGGAAGCCTCGAATGGCAGCAGACCTCTGTCTCTGCGTTCTCCTACAAAGTAGCAATGTTACAATCTCTGGGGCATATTATCAAGGACGGGCGATACATTATCGCCGCTTTTATCTAACATGGGCTTCGATAGGAATTCTATAGAGCATATTATCAAGCCCATTATCGCCATTTTATCGGCAGTTTCCTGCCGATAAAAGCGGCGATAATGTATCACCCGTCCTTGATAATATGCCCCAGAGTTCCTTAAAGGGAGGAGGATTATAATGGGAATGGCAGATAGTAAAAGGGCTTGGTGAGGTGAGTGCCTGCACTGGTCTACGGGACCATTCTGCTCCCTGCACTGGCAGTGTCAGACAGGGGGCGAAGGCACAATGCCAGATGGGCCACTCCAGCAGGTCTGAGTGTGAGCTGGTTTTGTGGCTGACATAGGTCGTTTTTAGGGTGTGTGTGGGCTGGTACAATGAACATCTTTATATTATAACTTATGGACATCGATGGGTGGGGCCAGTGGGTTAATGGCCTCTGGTTACTTCCATTTGCTGTGTGAACTCTTTGGAGGTATGAGGAGACGGAGCCCGGGCGGGAAGGCAAAGCCAGACCCCATGAGGCCCGGGACAAATGCCGCCCGCAGGCGGGAAGCCCTCCCAGTCACAAAGCCCCAGGGTAAGCTACAGCCCCGCCCCATACGGGGCGAGCTGGTAAGCGGGGAGGGGCAATAAAAAGGGGCACAGGGCCCAGTACTCACATACTCCCCCCTCATATAAGGTAGAAGATAAATCCCACCCACCCACACCAGAAAGACGCGGGCGTCGCAGCTGCAGGGGTAGAGGTGAAGCGGAAGAAACCCAAGAAAGATAGACAAAAGAGATAAATTACTAGAGGTAGATGGAAGGCTCACACAGTGTCCTTGGGAGGCCTCATGGAAGGGGCCTGAGAAAGCTAATGACGGCACACAGCCACAGACAGAGTAGATGGAATGCTCCCGCAAGGCCCTTGGGATGCCTCACGGCAGGGGTACTGAGGGAGCAAGATGTAAGGACCCAGTATCAGGCAGAATAGATTAAATGCTCACACAGTGTCCTTGGAATGCCACACGGCAGAGACACAGAGGAGCAGGGAGGAGTCAAGAAGGGGTCCAGGGCAAGTGGGACAGCACTTGCAGCCCGGGCAGGTCCTGACGGACACTCACCAAGTTTGGTAGCAAGTTGAAGCCTAAAACCAATGAAACTGAGGCCCGGACATTTGGGCCCCCTCCCCATAAATTAGATTGTCTGATAGTACATAATGACCATGGAAATTGCGAAATATATAACCATGTTCTGTTTAAATAAACTGTGACCTTTTAAGGCACCAAAGCACGTTGTCAGTGGTGTGATTTAAAGGGAAGATGGACGCAGTTGAAATTGAGGGAGGGGGAGGAGGACTTGCCTTTTGGGAGGGGTTAGCTACTGACTACTTGGCAGGCTCTATGATGAAGTTCAGTATTGGCACACCTGATGGTGAAGGAGTTGTTGCTGTGCCATGCAAAAAAATACATTGTTGTTTTGTCTTCCTTCTGTAGCCTACATTGACTCTACCCTGTTTATTGGAGGAGAAATATTTGCCAGCTCTTCATTAGCAATTTTCTCACCTTCACTATTGCAATAGCCTCGACACTGGACTCCCTAAAAAATCAATACTTCAACTCAGAAGACTCGAACACCATCCTTCTAGCCCCTGCTTGAATGAAAATAATATGACCACATCTCAGCTGTGCCGATGGCTTAATTTGTTTCTCTCTAAAGGAAAAAAGAAATTTCCAATCCATCTGCATTGCCAACAAAATCTTACATGGCCGGGCTCCAAATTACCTATCAAAGTTGTTTGTCCCTTATCTTCCCTCCAAATGTATGTCTTCTAATCTAAACTTACTGTCCGGCCCTCCGTCTTGTTACAAAAAGCTCGGAGGATGATGTTTCATGTGCAAGGCTCTTCTCTGTGTAGATCTTTACCTCTGTCCCTAAATAAGGAATCTGACTTTCTTAAGTTCAAGAGATGGCTAAAAAACCGTTAAAACAGACATTTGACTAGCCCAGCCTCCACATGCCTGTATTCTTTCTATCCTTAGACCCATCAGCCAGAAGCTGAAAACAAGTTTCTGTCCCTTTATCCTGCATATTCCTCACCAAGGCTTTACCACATTTCTATCACCATAGAATGTTGACAGATTCCTTCAGTTGAAATTAACACTCCAAGAGGAGTCAGTTAATATCCAGAACTTGATCCATTTTCAATCGCTATGGCTAATTCCTGGCACTTTGGGGCTACCACAAGGTTTTTTGCAGTGCTTTACAAATAAAAATAAGTAGGAATACAAAAATAGCACTTAAGTGAACCAACCGAGACAGGCCGTTGAGGAATCGAAATGCGCTAAGATTCCTTAGTATTGAGTAGATCTTCCCTGATATTAAGCAGCATTAGATCTGTGACCCTGAGGGGCCTAAGACATGATGGAAAGGCACCGGGAAGACCATTTGATTCAAGGTGTGATGAACTTTGGCAGATGTCTACTATTGCGAGTGCTTTACGTCACAGGATAAGATTGAAATAGGTCGAATTTTAAAGGATGGAGCAGAGGTCCACCAAAGTTTTCTTTACAGTAGTGGTGACGATGGCTTCTTTGATGTCTTTATCCCATAGAGAGAGAGGCATTTATTAAACTGGTGATGAAATGTAACACTGCAATGAGACCCAGACTAACCACTTATTCATTACAAATATCCAAGAAAGAGAACTTCTTTTCAAGAACATCAAGATTTTTCTGAAATCATCCTCATGACATGTGAAACCTCACAGAGTGGTGGAGATGACAGGTACTACTGGGTGAGAGTCATCATACCAAGGGTTGGTTGATAAGATGCTCTCTCTATGTGGCCATTTTGTTGGTGGAAAATGCCTACAGCTGTTATACAGCTCATTCAAAGGTACCAGGAGCCTTGATATTAACTGCTTGTTAGCATTTCTGAAAAATATCCTTTTCATGAACTATTTGCCTTAGTAATCCAGGCCCGGTTGTTTATCAATTGTGCCAGCCTCAGAGTGCCCTTCGTAGTGGTCTGATAAGACTGGATCTTTTATATTTTCCAACCTCATTCGAGTGTTCTGCCCTAATGTTTTAGTTGACAAACGTTATCTGTGACCGAAAAGTTGGTCTTCATGGGATCAGACATGCAGCTGGACAAGGAGGCAAGAGTAT
Organism: Lissotriton helveticus; assembly: GCF_964261635.1. Classification (NCBI taxonomy): domain Eukaryota; kingdom Metazoa; phylum Chordata; class Amphibia; order Caudata; family Salamandridae; genus Lissotriton; species Lissotriton helveticus. The sequence goes on along the minus strand of NC_136067.1, from coordinate 1,085,449,735 downwards.
TTGATGCACAAGCTAATTTTTTTAGATGTGCGAGAGTTGCTCTAGGTGCCTCCAAATGAGGCCTGATGAGTCCAGAGCAGTTGTGTGAAATCAGGTGGTTATATTTTAGGCGTATGTGAAATGCAGTTTTCGGCAGTGGAAGAAAAATTAGTTTTTTTTTAATGGAATTTGTTTTCATTGTGGAAGGTAATTAAACTATGATCTGAAAGGAACAACAGATGGAGCTGAAAAGGAGGAGCATAGCAATTGTGGAAAATAGGTGGAGGCAATGTCTTTGTGAGTGAGTTGGGACACTTACAAATGGAGCAGCGCAATTTGGTTTCCACCCTTACACGTCACGGAAATGCAATTATATATGTACATTTGATATAATATTCACAGTGTGCCTTAACTTCATTAACCCCTTGGCTGCTGGGCTATTCCCCTGCTGTGCTGGGGGGTGCGGACAGCGCCCCCATGCTCATGACGAGCTCAGCTCGTCATGAGCCACGGTGCTCCGGTGCTCATGACGAGCTCAGCTCGTCACACAACGACCGTTTAATGGAACGCTCAGCACAGCAGGGGAATTAGCCCAGCGTGCGAGCGTTCCACGGGCCATGACGAGAGCTCGTCATGAGCACCAGAGCACTGTGGCTCATGACGAGGTGAGCTCGTCATGGGCATGGGAGGTGTTAATGTGTGTGAAGCATTAAAACATATTAATGAAATGTATTCACTGTAGAGACTTTATTCATGTTTTCACATTTACACTTAAAGTTATATTTTCATATGTAAACATGTATTCTCTTACATTTTACATTTATTCCCAAAATGACTTGTGTGCTTGTATAACCATGTATTTGAATTGCACATTAAATGCTTGATTAAAGTTAGCCTGACTACAGGCCTCAGTTGAAATGCATTTTGCTTTGCCAGCATGTTTTTCTTTTCTTGCAGGTTTATTATTTCGTTAAAGAAAGTATTACTGGCTGTATCAGGTTGCTGATGGAGAGGCCTGGAGAGAAACTTGAGAGTGAATGTGGAGTAACAATGCATGAAAAAAGCTTTATGCTCATCATGTACCAGAATGGCAAGATGTTCAAGGTTAAGAACCGGAGTCTCAGCTCGATGCGTTGGGAAAGTGGAGCTCTGTTGCAGATTGACTCAAGCAGTGGTCTGATTGACCCTGGTGGTGTGAAGGGAGATAAGGTTTTTCTGAGTCTCCTGTTACTTTTAAATTGACGTTCACACAGTTAAAGTCACTGCAGATCCCTTTTAGATTTAGCGAGGTACAGATCTCTTTGCTAGCCTTATTCTTGTGAGTATAAAGCTTCATGTTAAACGCTTATTTCCTTTTTACAAGATATCTTATGAAGTCTGACCACGCTGACATCTTCTATGCTCCTGAATTAGCGACCCTTGATAGATGACCCTATATCTGACTTATGTATAGAAGCGGGAAGGGAAGTTTCTTTTTGGAACACCTGTTTGCTTTAATCTGTTTCTGTATTGTGGCTATCACAATTCTGTATCTCATTCTGTTGTGTCTCAATCAACTGATATATTTGAGCTTACCTATTGTAATAATGTACTTATTAAACTTTATTTTATCTTGCAGATATTCTGGATTGATTGGTAATCTGAATAAAACTCTTTAACTATTTTCAATGATTCCCGGTCCTTATTGTGGAGTATCATTAGCTTCACGAGTTAGAAATGCATTGTTGATGTTTTCTCCCTTTCAGTGCTTCACGTCAGCTATCAAAAGGGCATGCGACCACTGGTAGGAAACCTTTAAGGACTTGACTGCTATTACGTTGTAAAGCCCAGCACTTTTTCACACAAGTTTGGAAAAGCCAAGTGCGGCCATTTCTTCAATTATGTATTTCCTATAGAGATTGGCACTGATGAAAATCAATATTTTTTTTTTTGACGGAGACGTGGCTTAATGGGGATATGGTAGCTGAGCCAAATCTAGCTCTACCTTCGGATTATTCTATCTGTATGGTAAATAGAGAGACTAGGGGAGGTGGCATCACAGTGATTTTTACATCCTACTACTCCTGTCTCTTTACTAAGAAAATAGTAGAGGGATGCGAATGTGCACGTTTCAGCATTTCCGTGGGTACTCACTTGACCCTTTCTGAGATCCTGGTGTATAGGCCACCGGGGCAAGCCATCAGTTTTAAAAATGAAATTTTGGAGGTAGTAGGGTTGCTTGCCGTAGGGACTGCTAATTTTAGTATTTTTGGCGATCTAAATCTGCATTTTGATCGTGTGCAAGACAAGACCATCTGTAGCCTGCTTGCAGATTTAGCTGCGTTTCAGCTTTACCAACTGGTCGCAAGTTCCACACATGGGGGGGGGGGCATCTGTTAGACCCTATTTTTTCTAACATTGAGTCTGCAACTGTGGTGACTCCTACCCCCGTGGCGTGGTCTGACCATTTGTTGGTTAAAATGACCCTCCCTATATTAGAGCCGCTATGTAAGGCCGCTCAGCGATCTGTTTATAAACGGCCTTGGCGGAAATTAAGATTAGAAGACTTTCATGCACTTCTTAGGGCAGACCCTTTGGGTCCTTTTAATAATTTCGAGTTAGGTTATGAGATGTTTTGTGCCTGGATTATACGTGCGCTGGACTCTCTAATTCCGGCGAGCTGGTTCAAGGGTCGTCTTCAGGAGTCCAGTCCTTGGTACAACGACGCTCTGACTATACTGAGGAAGTCTTGTAAAAGAACAGAGCATGACTGGAGGAAAGATTATGACCCTGGGAAAAAATCCAAACTTAAATCTTACCATAGAGCCGTCTTTAAGACGTGGGCGGTCTATTACGCCAACGAGATGAAGCTTAGCTCTAATCCTGCTAAATGCAATTTTAAAAACTTAAAAGATCTCAGAGCCAGGAAAACTTTGGCGCCTATAACCACCTCTGAACTCCATTGCGAAGAACTGGCCTCCTTCTTTGTGGAGAAAGTACGAGCAATTTATAGGTCCTTTCCTTCTATGACCTCTTCCCATGCTCACACTCCTTTAAGGTCAGGGCCGACTTCTAGTCTTATGGTCATTTCTGAGATTTCTTATGAGGAGCTTATTAGGCTGAGTGCGAAAATTAAATCTGGCTCTCCTGCCGACCCTCTAAAACCTGATCAGTTTAGGGAGTCCTCTTTGCTCTTTCTGACGCCTCTTCGTCAAATAATTAATTCCTCCTTTGTGGTGTTCTCCACAAAAAGAAGAAGTGAGTCGAGTCAAGTGGAAAAGAGCATGTAGGGTTTATTGCACCTCAACCACAGCACATCCTAAGCAACTGCCACTAATAGAATACTACCACATTCCTAAACTATGTACATTCTACTTATGACATTCTACCTATGTCATAATAATAATAATAATACTAGTATTTATAAAGCGCGAACAGCTGCCTCAACTAGGAGGCGTCCCGGCGCTGTGAGGGCTTAACAAGAAAGTTAGCTGGGAGTCTGCAGCCTAGAGAGGCACCGAGAACAGCCACGACTTAAGCTGTCTCCTAAAACTTGTTTCTGATTGGGCCTTTCGCAGCTCAGGAGGTAGGGAATTCCAGAGACGGGTCACATTGGCTGAAAAGGTCCGGCCGCCCAGTCTAGCTCTTTTGACTCGTGGCACACTCAGTAGCACCTGATCATTTGAGCGAAGACAGCGGGACTGTGTATATCTAGGCAGACGGGCTCTCAAATAATTAGGACAGGTGCCGTAGAGGGACCTATAGGCCAGAGTAAGAGTTTTAAATTTTATTCTACTGGCAATCGGGAGCCAGTGTAAGGCCCGAAGATGGGGGGGAGATGTGCTCCTTAAAAGGAATATGCTTAAGTAGCCTGGCTGCCGCGTTTTGCACCGTTTGCAGCCTTTGAACCAAGTATTTCGGGAGACCGCTATACAGGCCATTAGCATAATCCAATCTCGAAGTGATGGTGGCATGGATCACGGTTTTCCGGCAAGACTCAGGCAAAAGTTTCAGGACTGGGCGGAGATTCCTCATTTTGCTCAGGCAGCAACCTGTAACCTGATGGATCTGGGGCACAAAGGAGAGATTTTCATCCCACTTGACCCCCAGATTTTTTGCCCCCTGGGAGGGGGAAGGTGGAGTACCCATCTCAGTCGGCCACCAGAGCTCAGCTGGAGGGTGACTGCCTTTACCAAAGAAGATCACTTCCGTTTTTCCCGGATTCAGTTTCAGCTTATTAGTATTCATCCAGGAAGCCACATCCTGAAGGCACCCCTTAAAGTTTGCAAATGCCACCTCTGTAACCTCAGAGTAGGGAAAAACCAACTGGGTGACATCAGCATAAGATATTGCGGTGACTCCCCAGTTGGCAATGAGGGAAAAAAGAGGGGCAAGATAAACGTTAAACAAAAGGGGGCTAAGGGCAGATCCTTGCGGGACCCCGCATCGCAGCAGCTTACGCTTCGAGTCACAAGTGCCTAAGGTGACCCTCTGCGTTCGGTTTGACAAGTAGGACTGCATCCAACCGAGTGCCTGATCTTGTAGGCCAATGTCTGCCAGACGTTGGATCATCCTAGCATGATCCACCGTATCAAACGCGGCCGAGAGATCCAGGAGCATCAGCATAGCTGAGTCTCCTGAATCTAACGACCACCTCAGAGAATCAGCCACCTCAATCAGCGCCGTCTCCGTGCTGAAGCCGGGTCTAAACCCAGACTGAGTCTCATGAAGGGTGTTATTAGACTCAACATGAGCATTCGGCTGGCGATGGATTAGTTTTTTCATCATTTTCCCGGGAGCTGCCAGCAGAGAGATAGGACGGAGGTTAGTTAAATCCTCCGCATCCCCGTTTGGCTTCTTCTTCAGTGGAAGGAGCGTCGCATGCTTCCAACTCTCTGGAAATTCCCCAGTGTCTATGGAAGTATTCCAGATATGTTGGAGCATAGGTGCGATAGCGTCCGCTAAAGGTGCCCACAGTTTAGGTGGACAAGGGTCCTCTGGGGAGCCTGACTTACACCGGATTATCTCTTGCCTTGCCTCATCTAGCGAGATAAGTAGGTAAAACTAAACAAAAGACTATAACATGTCACACATCTTCCTCTGCACAATGAAAATAACAAGATCAAAATATGAACAAATCAGCAGTGTGAAAAAGAAGAACAAGGCTAAAAGAAGAAAAGAAATAGGTTATATGTAATCTTTCATATATACTGGAGGTCTTCGAAATCTTTGACTTTTTTCACGAACCAAATCAGGAGTATGAGAAGCACCAGTGGAACAAGAAGCAGGATTAAACAATTTCTCTTTAGTAAACCCACTATCAGCAGAGTGAGAACCAAACCCTTTGACAACAACCACACGACTCTTGTTCCAAATTCTCCCATCACTGGTTTTGATGGCATTCTTAAAAATCTTAACTACAGCTCTAACATTGGTATATTTAGACCAAGGTTTATTTCCAACAGGAGCTCTAATTTTTACAAGATCACCCACTTTCACATCAAGATATTCAGTATTTCCCCTTCTATCAAAACTCATCTTCCTTACAACCTGCTTGGTAATCTCTCTGTTTCTCCAATCACCTATCCTGTTGTCAACAAAACCCTTGTTCAATTTCATCCAACCAGGACACATTAAAGTGTTGGGAATTCTTCTCTTGAAAAGTTCAAATGGCGACTTGCCAGTAGTCAGATGAGGAGCAAAACGATAAGCAACAATCCTATCCTGCAGTGTTTCTTTCCAACACAAACCATTAACCCGAGCAAGTTCTATACTATCCTTTAACGTTTTGTTTACTCTCTCAACAGCACCATTAGTCTCAGGATGATATATAGAAGAGTTCTTGTGGATTATCCCTCTGCTAGACAAAAAACTTTCAAATACATTAGAACAAAACTGAGGTCCATTATCAGAAAGTATACCGTTTGTAAAACTTTCTCTTTTGAAAATGTAATCTAAAAATTTGATAACACTATCAGTAGAGATCTCTCTGACAGCAGCAACTTCAATCCACCTAGAATATAAATCAAGTACAACAATAAGATATGGAGTGTCACTCACCCCATGTAGTGGACCTACAATATCAATTGCAAGTTCATCGCAAACATGTATGGGAAGCTTCCTACACACCATGGGGGATTGTCCAGTTTTAAGAATCTTGTCACTGGCATTGCATTCCACAGACTCACGAACCATCCTCTCTATGTCTAAATCCATAGCAGGCCACCAAAACTGTAACCTCAACAATTCTTTAGTTTTACCAATGCCTAAATGTCCACTATGCACAAATTCAAGTAATCTTTTCCTAATCCCTTCCGGCGGAACTAATTTTGTACCTCTGGCCAGTAAACCATCCAAAACAGAAAGCTCATCACCAATGAGAGACCAGGGTTTGTCTAGTTTTGACTTATCCTTTAACATTTGTATTACATTTTTTACATCAGTATCTTTTTCTATTTCCTCCTTCCAGACTGACTCAGTAACAACTCCTTGTGTAATCTCACAAACATTGATCATTTCATCCTCCAACAACTCATCATCAACTGAAGTTTGATCAATATTAACTAATCTAGACAATCTGCAGATTTATTAGCTACACCAGGAATGTAATCGACAACAAAATCAAACTCTTGTAAAGCAATGATCCAATTTCTAATTCTCGAAGAGATAGCATCAAGACCCTTTTTAGAAAAAACCTCTTTCAACGGTTTGTGATCAGACAATACCTTGACATTTATGCCCCAAATCAAATTCTTAAACTTTCTTAAATATTAACTCATCTAGACAAACAATCTGCAGATTTATTAGCTACACCAGGAATGTAATCGACAACAAAATCAAACTCTTGTAAAGCAATGATCCACTTTCTAATTCTCAAAGAGATAGCATCAAGACCCTTTTTAGAAAAAACCTCTTTCAACGGTTTGTGATCAGACAATACCTTGACATTTATGCCCCAAATCAAATTCTTAAACTTTCTTAAAGCCCAGAAAATGGCCAAAGATTCCCTTTCTATAACAGAATAATTTGATTCTGCACCCCTGAGACATCTAGATGCACATGCAATCCAACACTCTTTCCCTTGTTTCTTTTGAAGCAAAACGGCACCCAAACCTTTCTCACTTGCATCTGTCATTATAAAAGTGGGGTCAGAAGGATCAAAAGCTTGCAAAAAAGAAACATTGTTGAGTTCACTTTTTAAAGATGTAAATTCGTCATCACATTCCTTCGTCCATTGGAATAAGCAATTTTTTACAGTAAGTTTCCTTAAATGAAAGGTTTTCTTCGCATAATCTTGTATTAACTTACTAAAAAATTCCACCATACCAAGAAATGAAAGCAATTCATCCTTGTTGCAAGGTACAGCTATGTTGACTATGGTGTCAACAAGTTCTTTCTTTGGAAAAATACGTTGACCAGTTATCCTGTGCCCAAGATAATTGACCTCCTTCAACCCCAAATCTACACTTTTCTTTCTTAAGTGTTAAACTTGATGTACGTAGTCTTTCTAAAACAGCTTTAACACGCAAGATGTGTTCCTCATCAGTATTGCCAAAAATAAGTAAATCATCTTGATAGCATTTTACACCATGTAACCCTTTAAGAACTCTGGACATGATGCGCTGGAACACCGATGCAGCTGAAATAAGGCCAAAAGGCATTCTGCAAAACTTATAGGAGTAACAAAGCAGTTAACTCTTGAGAGCTCTCTTCCAATACGAGTTGATGATAGGCTGACACCAAGTCAAGAGTCCTAAAAAACTTGGCGCCACCCAAGGTACTAATCATCTCGTCTATATTGGGTAAAGGGAACCGTTCAACAATAACCACCTTATTTAGTGACCGAAGATCAATGCATAAGCGAATATCGCCATTAGGTTTCTTAGCGACAACAATAGGAGCCAACCATTCTGTTGCTTCTACAGGTACAATAACTCCTAAATCAATTAGTTTGTCAATTTCCCTTTGTACGCTTTCTTGTTCACATATCGGAATTCTCCTGACTTTGGCAATTACCGGAACAGCATCTTGTTTCAATTTAATCTGATGTTCATAGCCCTTGAGATAACATAGTTCGTCACTAAAGACATCTTTGTATTCTTCACTAAGCAAAACGCCTAGGTCATTAACTTCTTCAATTTCCACCTGTGGATTTCCATTGGGATTAAGACGCACACCTAGTAAACGTTGATGAGCCCAACTAAGAAGAGCATCACCCTTACTGGCTACATAGACCTTCCCTTCAAAGACATTTCTTCCAAGTTTGATATTGGCAGTGAAATATCCAGTCATGTTGATAGGCCGATAACCATAACCAAGAGGATATACATCACATTTCTTAAGACATACTTTATCTGACAAATGTTGTTTAAACATATCTTCTCCCAACATGGTTAGGTGTGAATAAGAATCAAATTTAAATTTTAAAGATACACCTTCTATTTCTACTAAGTGTGAGGGATGTTCACCCATACCTTCACTAATCTGAAAGGTGACTATTTTTACTTCAGGTTGTTTCTTACTCCCAAATGTTTCTGGTCTAATTCCCTTATTTTTACAAAATGTGTGTCCTTTAAGCCCACATGAGTTACACTGAAAACGTAAAGCAGGACAAGAAGAAGAATGTGCCAAATGACCTAAGTGACCACACCTGAAACATGTAGATTTGCTACCACTAAATAGATTTTTTATACCTCCAGAAGCAACATTGTTTTTTTCATTTACCACACCTTTCTTTTCTACCTGACATATTACTTCTTCTGTTTTTGCTTCAACAACTACCTCTTTTTTTATCAGAGCTTAGTTCATCCACACATTTCATCATATGTTCAACTTGCTTCGCAATCACGACAACTTCATCTAAAGGAGGTTCATCCTTCAACCAAAGTTCTTTTCTAATGTTATCATGAGCACATTTTAGAACAAATTGGTCTCTTATTCTTTCTTCCAAAGCTGGACCAAACTTGCATGAAGAAGCAAGTTTTCTCAAGGCAGAAAGAAAATCTTCTACAGTCTCATCCTTTTTCTGTTCTCTTAAGCCAAAATTATATCGCTCCATAATTGTACTGAGACGTGGAAGATAATGTCTGTCCAATTGGAGAATGCAAATCTCATATTCATTTAGATTCCTTGAATCGGCTGCACTAAGCTCAGGAAGACGCTCTAAAACTTTTTGTCCCTCACCTCCGAGACAATGTAGTAATAAGGAATGTTTACGTTCAGGATTCAAATTATTCCCACAAACTCTAGCATAGTTTACAAATATCTTCTTCCACTTTTGCCATTTTACATTAGGTTCTCCTGGGGTCGCTAAAAAGAATGGAGGTTGTGTTACATTTTGCATAACTGTAACTGTTATTGCGAAACCAAAACCAAAAAATAAAAATACTAACACACAAATTTCCCTAGAAATCACAGTAGTTAAACAAAATCTCCCTATTACAGAATGTACCACTTATCAACTTCTTGAGCAGATTCGCAAAAACACACACTTAAACTGAAGAAATATCAGCTTTCATAGAATAACACCTATATATATATATATATGATGTTGTAATTCTAAATGGAAGGGAAAAAAATAAAATAAAAAATAAGCTTCTTAATTTATAGGAAAAAAAATATGTATATCTCAAATCCAAAGAGATAAAATAAATGATCACTCGTTGAGTTAACAGCAAGAAGCATCCAGTTAGAGTAGAATTCAGCAGAATGTGAAGTTCTTGAAATGGACCTCTGAAGTATTGTTACCGTCACAAAGTGTACTGCTGAAGATCAGGTTTGAGAAGTAAACAAATGAAGAATACGTCACAATACTGCTCTTGAACCACAAGGTTGGAACGCAGAAACGTCTTCCTTAGTCAACGTCACTAAGTGCTATGCAAGACGCATGAGTGACAGATGCTCCGACGAACACCTTAAAAGACGTCACCGCGCAGCGTTCCTGAAACGCAACAGTGACGCTCAAAGACGTTCTTTAATGACCCCTGCATTCTACAGCCAAAAACGTTCGAACAGACCAGTACACCAGCAACGCTTCCCTCCCAACACCTCACCGTGATGTCATAAGTAGGTAAAACTAAACAAAAGACTATAACATGTCACACATCTTCCTCTGCACAATGAAAATAACAAGATCAAAATATGAACAAATCATCCTTCTCGTCAGCCATGGTGCCGGCGCAGTGGAAACAGGCCTGGGCGTCCCCCATTCCTACAAAACCAACACTAGACTCGACTAAACCTGAGAATTTTAGGCCTATTTCTCTTCTTCCCTGGGTGGCGAAGGTTGCGGAGGCACATGTCAACATCATATTAACCAACTTTTTGCACTCCAATAACATTCTGGATGCAACGCAACATGGCTTCCGTTCCGGCCATAGTACAGAGACAGCGCTCCTGGCCATGACTGAACACCTGCGGACCATTCTCGATTCTGGTTAAACGGCGGCACTGATCCTGTTGGATCTCAGTGCCGCTTTCGACACGGTCTCGCACGGTGTTCTGCTTCAACGTCTGGAGGAGGCAGGAATTTCGGGCCTGGCTCTGGAATGGTTTAGATCCTTTTTGACAGTAAGATCCTTCCGTGTCTCTACTCCCCAATTTCTATCTCAGGTCCGTCACATTGAGCAGGGGGTCCCTCAGGGCTCGGCCTTGAGCCCCACATTGTTTAACCTTTATGTTCAGCCACTAGCAGCGGTCGCCAGGCAGTGGGATCTTTCGATGGTCTCATATGCGGACGAAACGCAGCTAGTGGTTGCACTGATGGAAGGTTCTACCCTGAATGCCTCTAGGTTCAGAAGCAGCCTGACGGCCGTGGATGAATGGATGACTTCTAATTATTTGCAACTAAATGCAAATAAAACGGAAGTTTTGCTAGTCGGCAAGAATGCAAGCCTGTGGGGTGAGCACTGGTGGCCGAATGCTTTAGGCAAGGCCCCGGAACCTAAGAAGGAAGTTAAGAACCTGGGGGTGGATGGCCTCCTCTCAGTTTCTGTATCCACACCAAAAAAGTGTCAGGTACATGCTTCGGCCTTTTGTGAGGTCTTAAACCTCTTCTGAAATTCTTCGATCCATCTACTCGTCAGCTGATAGTTCAGTCGACTATTCTTTCTCGTCTAGACTATGCTAGTTCCTTGTTACTGGGGGCTAATCAAGCTGAGATCATCGGGATGCAGCGTATCCAAAACGTGGCGGCCAGAGCCTTATCAGGAATCCCTCGGTTTTGTCCTATCGCCAATACCATCCGGAAACTTCATTGGCTCCCTATGGCGGAGCGGATCCAATTTAAGACTTTATGTCTTTCTTTCATGATTCTGAAACTTGCCACACCTAATCTGCTCTGCAATTTGCTGACTCTGTATGCTCCAACCCGTGCACTGCGCTCTCTGGGGCAGCATGTGGTCACTGTTCCCCCGGGTAAGGCGTTGTCGAGCGGGAGGACGCTTCTTCCACTATTTGGCAGCCAAATTGTGGAACTCCGTGCCAGTTCATATACGTGGACTGGAGGGTCTGTTGGATTTCAGGAAGGCTATCAAAACATACTTCTTTTCTCTAAAATAGTTTATTTTGGCCGTTGTTATGTTAGAGCTTCACGCTGTAGTAATCAGTTTTGTTTTTCTGTTGTTGGAAGCGCCGGGACGCCCCTTTGCTGGGGCAGCTGTGCGCTATATAAGCTCCTATAACATAACATAACAAGGATCACTTTCCCAAATTTTCAGTAATGGGTAGACTATGCCTGTCCTCTACTTTAATAACACACTTCATTGGTAGTGAAATGCATAGTGGCATAATAAGGATGCTGTGGGTGCTAGAGAAAAGAAGGAATTAATCCCCACAAGAGAATGCCTGAACATGACACAAGACAACCTACCTCTCTAACACACATCCTAATTCCTCTTTTTTGCAACTCCTCCTGCTCTTTTATGTCTCCTTTCACCTCCATTCAATGGACTGTCTATATCTTCCTGTTTTAAGTCTGCGTCTCTTCCCCATGTCTTCTGTCTCTCCTCTCAACTCCGCTGAGCTTGCATTTAAGATGCCAAAAGTGCTTTATTTATGGCCCAGTGAGAAAATACTAAGGTGCAAACAGAGAACTCCTACACTACTCACTCCTTCCTTCTGGTTAGTCTGGGTAGTATTTTAATGACTTTAGTGAGGGAAGCCCACACAAATAGGAGGCATACTATTGAAGTCACACAGATTGTTATCACAAATGTCCCTTTTAGCAATATTAGAAAGCCATAGTGAAATGGTGGGAGACATGACAATCATATTACAGCAGTGAGAGTTATATACTTAAGGCTGTTCCCAGTGCCAGTCAGCTGTGGGCCATGCTCTCACCTACTGCTGCTCCTTACTGTTTTCATGGTGTCGTGACTACAACCTATGCAGCCCACCACTAAGATTGGCACCTGTGTTTGGAGGTGGTGGTGACCCCGGGTAACTACCCCTTGCCTTGACTCCCCTACCCCAGACTGCATCTGTCTGCAATTTTACAGGGAACATAGCAGAGAGGCTTCACTTATTTCTTCCACTCAGCCCTGAGCCTAGAAGTCAGCATCAGGTCCATATGAAGGCAGTGCAAGTAAATATTCCATGAGTTTCAGTGCTGCTGTGAATTCCCCTACTACATTTGTTGAGTTGTAGTTTTTTCAAATAAACTAAGTTGAAAGAGGCAGCGGCAGCCCCTCCATAATGGGGGAGGAACAACACCTCAGCTAAGTGCAGAATGAAAAATAATTTTTTTTATTTCTGTTTGCTTTATTCGCTGGCACTCGATGCTGCTGATTCTAGGGCAGGGTGAGGCCAGGCAATCCTCTGTTGACAGGGCAGGGACTGAGAGGAGGAGTGGTGGGCACTTGTAAAGGCGCATGTCAGTTTTCCAAACAGACATGCTCATTTAGGTTTCTCCAACCTTAAGAAACAGCGCAGCCTCCCTGTGCCTGAGCGAGTGGCTAACCGGCCACTCAGGCCAATCCCCCATGCTGCTCTCATAGTGTCTGGATTGGATGAGGCATCCGTGAATGGTGTCCCAGGGACTGCTGGGAGCAGGAAGAGCATCGAGGTGCGAGGTGACCGGCCCGTCAGAAAAAAATGATTCATCCCCTCTACCCCTAATCCCACCACCCACGTTCCGCCCCCATTGCTGCTGCCCCGCCACTGTACATTGGCAGCAGCCGTGACTAGAAAGAGGGTTGCCAATCTAACTCCCTGAGATGTGGAATGGAAATGTCACGGCCTATACTACCACCCCTGTGCTCTGCGTTTGCTTTCAATCTTTAATCAGCTGAAAACCACAGCCACCATTACAGGACAAAGAAGCAAAGCACTTGTCATGTGACAGACTTCTCAGCCTTAAAAATGTGTGCAGGTTGTTTGCACACTTTTAACGAGTAGGCTTGACATTTTTCCTGCAAACGAAGCCCGGAGTATACGATTAGTCCACCTGAAAGTGAAATGCCATTTTGCAATACACTTTTTATTATAAACATTAGGACAAATATATGCACAAACACATACACAGACACAGACACATGCTGACAGTTACTTGTGTTTCTACTAATCACTTGTTGCCCCAGTCATGTAATTTAGTGACAATGGTAATGGAGGTATGAGTACCCAACTCAGTGGTTCTTATTTTATTCAACCTAGAGAAGAATAAAAGGCTGGATTTGCAGGGACACTATTCAAACCTGACACCTCCCAGTTGGCCTCATTTCAACACAATATGATCAATTACCTTACAGCTCCTGGCAAGAAACCTGTGAAGCTGGTTGTGGGAATTATGGCCCCTGCTGAGTTTAAGGTACTTGATGATCTGTTTGCACTAAGCACCCCTTGGTATAATGCTTCTGATATGTTGCTCAGGTTCGTAATGCTCTTGCTAAAGAGCTCTATGTGTAATCTGCAGCTCATAAGTATGACTAATCATAAAAAATCTTGCAGGATTAATCTGCCTGCTCGAAGATAGCACGGTTGGCTACAGCTCTGAAAAGGGCGGTAGAGTTGAGGCAATGAGGAAGATTGCATTGTGGATGTTATTATCGCAGATGGAAGTGGCAATGGGCACCCAGCACTTTCTGAGTAGAAAAGCAAAGATTTGTGATTTGTTAATGTTTTTGATAGGGAAGAAGCATACTTCCCTTTCCCTGCTGCATTTCGGTAACATTCCTAACACTGCCTGCAGACAGCAGAAATACCTGTAGTTTCCCACCCCTCAGAGGCCAAACACACTGCATGTCTTTAAAAGTTCAAAGTTACTCTATTTAGAAATATGACGTTTTCTACACAGTTCCCAAATTGGGGCCACTTTTGTTTTGGTGTCCAGGCCTCTTTGCTGTCCCAGTCCGGCCCTTCGCACTGGTGCTGAGTGTCTGTCATGGACAGTATCCACTTTGCAAATGATACCGACTGACAAGAGCAGCACCTGCCAAGTTAAATGCCTGCTCCCAATAATGTGTGAGAGTAACATCGATTTTTGAACCACTGCGCATAAATAACTAGGATCATACTGAAAGAACTATCATCTCATATATTAAAGAAACACTTTGACAATTGAGATGAAGACATTTATTTCAAGACCCTGCACAGCACCACATTTTGCACTGCTCTTTGGATGTTTAAAACCCATCTTGTATAATTTCAATGAAGTGTAAACTTTGTTCTCTTATGAATCGTGTTCTTTTTTTACTTCCGAAGTAAACTCTTTAATTTGTGATGTCATCCGTGACATCCTGTGTGAGGCCAGGAGGAGTGCTTTGGAGGAGTTGTGGCAGCATTGCTCCTCATATCTGGAGAATGTCGGTGATCTTTAGGGTTTCTATCATTACCATTTCATCTCATCAACTGAAACCGTATACAATAAGTAAGAAGCATTCTTTTTAAAGCACCTTCATTCGGATTTTTCAGTGATTTGGTTTTATAGGAAAATTCTTTGATTATGCCCTGCACAAAGCTACCAAAGCCCTACAACTCACACATTGTGTCTTTACACGGTTAAGTTATGCAGAATTGTAGAGAGCACTATCACCCAGGATGGTATCCTGATGCTGAGGAGATGCGTTTGGAGTTAACGAAAGAACTGTGAATTGGACACGGTATATCTGGCATAAAGTCCTGAAATGTCACAAGGCTACCTCCTCTGTAGACATCACACAGGTAGGAAATCCCAATTCGGTCCCAGCAGACGAGAGCTGATATGCCAAATTCTCCGCCGTAGAGGGGTCATCTCAGTGAGGCAGTGCTCCCAGCCAATGAGCCGCCCTCCAGTAGGTAAGGGAAGCCCACATACAAGAAGGTACTGTGGTGGGCAGACGAGCCCCGCACAGAAGATCGAGCAGACCATACAGCATCATCGAGTGAATCTCCAGACGGTACGCTAGGTCATCCTACCTGCCTGTGAACCATTCGTAAATCGGTACCAAATGGGCTGCGAGGTAGTAAAGGTCGATGAGCCCATGCCACCATCAAAGAGGGATCTGAGCAGTGACTGAAAAGCTACCTTGTGCCTACCACCCGCCCACACAAATTAGTGATCCTGGCAGTCAGGGTGTGAAACCATTTTCCGGTAGTTGGGTAGGGATACTTGCCAAGGGTCTATAAGTAGTGCAGCAGGCACACCATCTTCAAGAGTGCGGTACGACCCATGTGATTCAATGGAACAGTGGCCTAGGGACCCAGCTCGCGTTCAAGCATAAGGACCAGTCCCCGGAAGTTAAGGGCCCAGGCCAGATCAGGGAGGGGGGACACGTGAATCCCTAAATATTTGAAGGAGTGGTGCGGGTGGGAATGTTGGGGCGCCAAACCCGCCCCAGGGCATCTCCCCTCACTTCTACCATACAGGACTTGCCTTTGTTAATTCGGAACCCAGACGCCTCACCGTATAGCCGAAGAAGTGACAGACATCGGGGCCGGAACACTGCGGATCCTTCAGAACCAAATAGATATCTTCCGCATATATGGTCCTCAAAGCCACTTCCCCACTGCCAGCCCAAACCTGGGTGTTGCAGCTCATAAGTCACGCAAGGGGCTCTGTCACCAAAGCGAATAGAAGTGGGAAAAGAGAACACCCATGACAAGTGCCGTGTTTGTTGGGAAACGGGGGAGATAAAACCCCATTTACATGGACAGCAGCAGTTGGGGCATGGTAAAGAAGATGGATCATATGACAGAACCCCTCACCAATTCCAGCCAGCTGAAGGACTCTATCCAGAAAATCCATGACACTGTGTCAAAAGCCTTGGTGAAATCAACTAACAAAAGGGCCAGGGTACCATCAGGGTCCTGTGCCCCGGATAAAGATCTGTGGACCCTCCTGTTAAAATGATCCATGCTGTGATCAGGCATGAATCCACATCGATCTGGATGAATCAGGTGTGGTAACGCCCAAACTAACCGTGTTGCTAGAACTTTTACAGAGATCTTAAGTCAACGTTGATGAAGGTGGTAGGTTGAAACTTAGTCTCTGGTGAGACCCTCTTTGTATAGGACTACAATTGTGGCACAATCTAAGTTTGGTGCAAAGGACTTCGGCTGCAGTGCAGCTGCATAAAAATTCAAACGTTGGGGACATAGGATGTCACTGAAGCGCTTGTAATATTCAATAGGTTATTCATCAGAGCCAGCTATCTTCTCAACCTGTAGTCTCGTCACCGCAGAATTCACCTCCTCCAGCATGAGGTCCTGGTCAAATTCTCAGGCCAGAGCACTGGGTATGGACGGCAGTGGCATGCTATCCAGAATAGGGTTTGTGACCTCTGCGGGTGTTGGGGGATGTCATGAGAACAACCCCGGTAAAAATCATCAAAAGTCTGAGCAATAGCTGGAACCTCCTCCCGGAGGCATCCTGATGAATCCCGAAATACCAGGACAACCCTGGTGGAAATACCACGAGTTGCCAAGCCAAAACAGTAATTTATACGATTTATCACAGGATGCATGTGCCCTCTGCATAGAGGCCATCCAACAGTATTTGGCGTCCTCAAGGGAGACCTGTTGCAGTTCCTTATGGCTATGGCCAGGAGACAACAAGTGCTTTCAGTGTCATGATGATGTAAGGTGGCCTTCAGCCACAATATTTGCCCTACAAGGTCAGTCAGTCATTCCACGCGATGGGCCTCAGACTGACAAACGTAGCCTTTAAGGTGACCTCTCAAAGAAGGCTTACTGGTTGCCCAGAGCATCGCTGCTGATGAGGCTGAGCTTACATAAAGCTTAAAGAACTCCTGCAGTTCTTTTCCAACAGAAGCAGGGCACTAGAGCTTTGTAAGTGCCAGACACTGAATCTCCAAGCAGGGCATAGGGTGGCAGGTGGGTTCCCCAAGACTATTGATGATTAAATCCATGACCCCAGGACAGCTTACCATATTTTTTAGAGGACTCATGGCTGAAGGACTATGCTATTTAGCTGGAGTACAGGGCCTTCCTGTGGGTGTTTTTATGACTACATTTTGTGAGTTGAAAATGTTAAAAGAAAGACTAAAAGACATGCTGATTTTTTTTCAATAAAACTATATTAAACTTTCTTTAAGAAATTACTTTTATTAAACATTGCATTGTGTGAATTCATGAAATATACATTTGTTCATAGTTATTGGTGATTTTTTGACAAGGATGTTAGGTCTTTGGTATATATGTTGATATGCTGACCCCTTGATAAAGCTAAAGGCCCACTTTTTATACTTTGGCGTTGTCATCCTTTGACAAAGTCTGCAACTCTGCCTTACTTAAAATAACACCCTTTATATTGTACAGATAGTCAGTTTGTGGGGGGTTGGGGGCAGGGCCGGGCCACAAGCCACACATGGTAATTGACATCTTACTTTACGTTTAAAAAAAAGCACAGAAATTCAGTGAAAAAAACAGAAAGGTTAAAGTGATGATATAGTTAAAAATTGTATAATGTTGCTTTAAATTTAAAAAAAAACGTAGAAATTCACTGAACAAAACAAAGGTTAACGGAAGTCAATAGTTTCGTGAAAATATCAATTAAAAAATACCACTTTAAATCAACAAAACCACTGACATTTACCAGCTATATCTATACAAGTAACTATAACTTGTGTCCTGAAGTAACTATAACTTGCTCCATTTCAGATGTAGCAGTCATGGTATCAATGATGTTATAAATCTTTTCATGAGCTATGTAATATGTGGGGTAATTAACAGTCAATGGTAAGGGCACGAGTTATAGTCACCTTAGGGCATCAGGTAGAGGTTACTTTAGATAAATATAACTGGTGGATTTTAGTGTTTTTATGAGTTTAAAACTTTGCTTTCACTCAAATCTTCACCTAAATATAATGTTACTTTAACATTTTGTTTTTTCAGTGAATTTATACGTTTAAAAAAAATGTAAATGGAGATATAATTGCAATTCCTAACTATAATGTCACTTTAACCTTTGTTTTTTTCAGTGGATTTCTGTCCACACATGGCTAGTGGTTGGTTGCAGTGCCTGACCTGTGGCCATTCCCTGCACCCAACCCCTCATGGGAATGCAACCCCATGGCTTTACCCCACCTACTTGTGCTTTTTATTATTTTAGAGGAGGGAGGCATGTGGCCCCCTCCCTGAGCCTTTACGGCCCCAGAGCCTTTTTTATTTTGGGGGAGTGGGACACGCAGCGCTCCTACCTGAGACTTTACGACTACGGGAACCCTAACCTCCAGGGCCTAATATGGGTGCCCCGGTGCCTGACCGGTACAAAAGGGAGTGGTGATGGACAGAGCATCTGAACCAATCAAACACTCACATCCAGTCAAAAGTTCTGGGTTTGATCCATCACCATTCTTTAGCCCACTCTGGCACCCCAGTTCAGACATGGCTATATGCAAATCAGTCTGACCCTGTGCCTCATGGGAACAGTCCAGCCCGAACTGCCAAGCTATGCCTTCCCTGGACCGGAAACAAGCTTCCGAGGACCGGTTTCTGGCATTACAGTTGTCTTCAGCCCGGCTTGCTTGAATCCAGTGGCAAAGTGAGCATGGGACTCACGTCTGAGCATACCCTGCCACACTTATGGCGGCCAAAGCGGAACAAAAGTGGGTGGTGATGGACGGAGCATCTGAACCAATCAAACACTCACACCCAGTCAAAAGATCTGGCTTTGATCCATCACCGTTCTTTAGCCCACTCTGCCACCCCAGTTCAGACATGGCTATATGCAAATCAGTCAGTCTGACCCTGTGCCTCATGGGAACAGTCCAGCCCGAACTGCCAAGCTATGCCTTCCCTGGACCGGAAACAAGCTTCCGAGGACCGGTTTCTGGCATTACAGCCGTCTTCAGCCCGGCTTGCTTGAATCCAGTGGCGGAGTGAGCAAGGGACTCAGGTCTGAGCATACCCTGCCACACTTATGGCGGCCAAAGCGGTACAAAAGGGGGTGGTGATGGACGGAGCATCTGAACCAATCAAACACTCACACCCAGTCAAAAGATCTGGGTTTGATCCATCACTGTTCTTTAGCCCACTCTGCCACCCCAGTTCAGACATGGCTATATGCAAATCAGTCTGACCCTGTGCCTCATGGGAACAGTCCAGCCCGAACTGCCAAGCCATGCCTTCCCTTTGGCCGCCATAAGTGTGGCAGGGTATGCTCAGACGTGAGTCCCTTGCTCACTTTGCCACTGGATTCAAGCAAGCCGGGCTGAAGACGGCTGGAATGCCAGAAACCGGTCCTCGGAAGCTTGTTTCCGGTCCAGGGAAGGCATGGCTTGGCAGTTCGGGCTGGACTGTTCCCATGAGGCACAGGGTCAGACTGATTTGCATATAGCCATGTCTGAACTGGGGTGGCAGAGTTGGCTAAAGAACGGTGATGGATCAGACCCAGATCTTTTGACTGGGTGTGAGTGTTTGATTGGTTCAGATGCTCCGTCCATCACCACCCCCTTTTGTACCTCCCCGGTGCCTGACCGGACACCCATTGCAAATAACATTGGGGGCTGCTGGGGAAGCACCAAGGCCCCCATGGCTCCCCGCGTGCACCCATCCTGGGTGCAGGGGGAGCCAACATGGCTCTCACTCTGCGGGAGCACATATTTTTCACTCCTCCTGCCATACAGGAGCAATCTGAGTTTCCCTGCCCACAAGAGCTTAGGCAAGGAAAGAAATATATGGTCCCACCCAGCGGGAGCATTTTTGCAACTCTTGACAAGTTTTCCCTGTCACAATGGTGGGCTCCCCTGGACGCCACGGTTATGTTATGTTATTTATATTGAATATAGCGCACAACTCACCCAGGGGCATCTCGCCGCTGGCCTCAAGAATGGGGTCTTTGGGGCATGGAGAGGCTCGGGGGAGGACTGTGTGTCCCCTTCCCTCTAATATTTATGCCAAGCCCCAGGGGATGGGGTCTCTTGGGCCATAATCGGCTCAGGGCTAATCGGCTCAGGGAGGGGGCCATTCCCCCTCCCCTTTACTGTTTATGCCAGACCCTGGGGATGTGGGCCCTGGGGCTGTATTTGCCTCTGGGAAGGGGACCGCTCACTCCCTTACCTTAACTATTTATGCTGGGCACCATGTGATCAGCTTGGGGAGATGATCCAATGTCCCACTGTCCCTATGTATGCTTGACCCTGGAGGATGGGGTTCCTGGGCCGCTATTGGCACAGGGAGGTTGCCATCAGGCATGCCGCACTATCCTAAATGATCATATCCATTGACCCCTGGGACCTGGCCCACCCTTGTGCAACGTTTTTCCGTATGGGGATGAGGCTGGCTGGGAAACAGTTACAAGGAGGAGGGGGGGGGGTGGTTACAGGAGAGGACTTCCTGGCCCGTATAGAATGCACTACCCAGCCTATCTATCTACCCACAACAGATATAGTAGTTTAGAAACGGTAGATTGACAGTCGGCTGAAGTGGGGAGTGTTTTACAAGTATCTCCCACGATTGAGATTAACACACTCCCAGCCCCGGACATATATACCAAGGCATCGAATAAAGGTGAACCTAGTCAGGTTTTAAGCATGACGGATCTTATTTCACCCCCTACTAATATGCCCTTGGATATGAATTACTTGCCTACACACCAATTGACGCCCATAGAGCTTCTCCCCAATAACCCGGTTTATACAGGCCCAGCCACTAGCGAACGGTCACATATATCAGTGATCTCTTGGAATGTGGCAGGCCTAGTAAATAAAATAGACTGTACTGAGTGGGGTTCTTATATTAGCTCCAAAAATATACTCCTTTTTCAATAGACTTGGGCGCGCGAGGAAATATTATTTCCGGGCTTTGCCTCTTTTTTCAAAGCCGCTAAATGGGGGGGAAGGGGTAGGCCGTCAGGGGGACTCACGACCTGGGTAGCAATGGACCTAGGGTGCCAAGCTACCTGTATAGAGACAGTCTCAGATGACATACTGGCTGTTCTACTTGAGTGGCCAGACTCTATGAAACTGTTAGTTATTAACATTTATTCAAGACCAGTGCCAATGCACAAAGAATCTGGCACCATAGACGAATTAGCTCGGTTCTTGGATAGCATTCCATTTGAACTCGCCTGCCTCGTAGGAGGTGATTTTAACTCCCATTATGAACCACTGCCCGGACTACGTGACGGCCCCTCTTATGAGGAAGATTCATGTTGGTTCGTCCCTGAAACGGTGGCACCATCGCCGAGGGCCTGGACTCCTTTGGCTCTGCAGATAACTGCCCTCACTCTCAACCAGGGCCTAAGGGCATGCAATGGTCGTTGCAACTCAGATATACCCAGTATTCATACCTATAACAAAACAGGTAGTGAATCTAGACTGGATTACATTATGGTTAAACTGTTCATGTGGCCATCTTTAGTTGATTTTAAAGTCACCGAAAGAATGGACAGTGACCATAATGCTTTAGAATTGACCTATTCCCTGCCTGGGGGTGAAGTTACATCTCACGAAACGGGCAAAGACATGGAGGGGCTCCTGCTTGAAAATAATCGGAGGAAAGTCAAGTGGGAGAAACTGGCCAACAGTCTAGATGGGATACCGAAGTTATATGAAAGGATTATCCCATTTCTGGAGAGTGCCTTTCAGTTAGGAATTGAGGCACAAGATGACGCCAGCAGAGGAATGCTCGCACAAATACATGCAGATATCACCAAAGCTTTAGAGCAGGATCTGTTCTCATCCACAGGGAAAAGGAAAGCACCCCCGCCCAAGAAGTCTTGGTATAATGCTGCTTGTAGGGAAGCCAAGGCCCATTTGCTACTTGCTATAAAGGGACGCCTTAGCAAGGAAGAAATTTGTGCCAGGAGAAGATTGTATAAAAACCTCCTAGAGAATGCCCGGGCGGAATGGGACCATGACTACTGGGAAAATTTAGTGGGAGCACTAACAAACAGAGATTCCCGCAAATTTTGGCGCATAGTCGCTAATGGTACGGAGGACTTATCCTCCGCAATTGAGCCCAACATAGCCCCTACAGTATGGCATAGCCACTTTGAGGCATTGTACACAGAGGGAGGGGGGGGCCAAAACAGAGTTGGTATTGTAAAGACACCTAGCCCCGTAGGGATTCCCTTCACTGAAAAAGAAGTGAGGGAGGCCATCAAAGGCCTAGCTGCTGGTAAAGCCCCGGGACTTGATGGGGTGCCCGGGGATTTGTTAAAGCAGGAACCAGGGATATGGGCACCCTACTTTTTATTGATATTCAATGCCATTCTGGGGGGAATGGAGGTACCTGATACTTGGTTGGGAGCAGAGGTGGTACCAATCTACAAAAAGGGATCCCCTCTGCTTCCAGCCAACTATCGACCTATCAGTCTGATTGACATATCCCAAAAACTTTTTGGAAGACTGATTCTGAATCGGCTCCAGGCCTGGATCGAAGAGATGGACATCCTGTCTCCCTATCAGGCAGGATTCAGGCAGGGTGTATCGACTATAGATCAGATTTTCAGGCTGAATCTCCTTTATTGGAGAACAGCGGTAATCGAGGGCGGCACTCTGTATACTATTTTTGTAGACTTACGTGCCGCCTTCGATTTGGTGCCCAGAGCGAGACTGTGGAGAGTCATGGAAGAGTTGAACGTCCCTGGTGATATTTTGGCAATTCTGATGAGACTACACTTTAACAACTACGCTCGCGTAAGGTGTGGCAGAGGTGGCAAGTTAACCGAAAGGTTCCCCGTTCGCAGAGGGGTTAGACAGGGTTGTGTGCTCGCACCGACCCTGTTCTGCCTCTTTGTGAACGGGGTTATTGCCCACCTAAACAGGATTGCCAACACTGATGCCCCAAAGTTGACAGGCAGCAGGGTGCCAGCAATTATGTTTGCAGATGACACCCTGCTGCTGTTTAAATCCCCTATGGGGATCCAACGCATCCTAGACGGTTTTTTGGAGTTCTGCTCTGAACGAGGATTGGAAATCAATCCTCAGAAAACTAAATTTATGATTCTGAATCCTAATCCACATAACCGAGCCCCACCTAGGCTAGGCACAGTCCAACTAGAACGCGTGCACAATATTGAATACTTGGGGATTACATTAAATGAACATCTAACGTGGACGACTCACCAGACTAAAGTGACCATCAAACTGGCTCAGTTGGCGGGTGGCACTATGCGTCTGGCGAATAAATCCTTTTATCGCCCACTAACCCCAATTATTCATATCTATAAAACTCAAGCCCGTGCAGGCGTCACATATGGGGGTGAACTGTGGGGACATACTCAATCTCACAAATTACAGTCAACTGAAAATAAATTTCTGAGACAGATCGTTGCCCTCCCTCAGAGCACTCCACTGCTTCCTCTCAGATTGGACCTGGGAATTCGATCTATATCAGAGGAGTTGGGACTTAAACCCATAACATTTTGGAGGCATCTGTGGTGTAGCCCAGATCTTATAAATTACAGAGAGGAGCTGCAGGAATTCTTGGAGCTTCGGAATGCCAAGAGGATCCCGTGGTTGATCTATGTCAAGAGAATGCTAGAGGAGATGGGTTACCCGGAACTCTGGACGGATCCTTCTAACACCTGCCTAAAGACTCCTAAAAAGGCATTGGTGAGAGCATACCATGAACTGATGCTCACAAAAGCTATCGACGCTTCTCGTGAGGAATCCCTGACAAATCTGTTCCTAAAAGTGAAAGACTCTTACTGCCTCGAAAGAACTCTGGACGCTATGTCCCCCGTACTAACGAGGAAATTATTCCTGCAATGGAGATACGGAACCCTCCCTCTAGCTTCATTCACAGCGTCCTGGTCATGCCGTACCACCACAAAAACATGCCCAGTGTGTGCGAATCCGAAGGAGGATGACGTTCATGCTGTCTTCTTCTGCAAGGGCTATGACAGGAGCAGGAAATATTAGTTAGTCCCATTACTTAGGAACTTGGGTTTTAGATCCTTCCAACCAGCTAACAGAGTCTTAAAGACAGACCTCTCCCCCACTGTAGTCTTTGCCCTCTCGAAATTTTTAACCTCCATGTGGTTTACTCGAAGCCGTTGGGCCAAAAGACTTGTTTAAAAAAGACTCTTTGAAAGTTATATACCGTTTTTATACCACCCTTTTTTTTAAAATGTTTTACTGGATCACAATGTGTTTAATTCATTTTAATTGTGTATAAATGTTATGTATCTTTTATGATCTGTGATCGAAATAAAGATTATTTGGAATGGAATGGAATATATATACATCTTCATGCCATATCCAACAAAGACAACGCATATCCTGTGGCACGACATTTCAGGGAGTTCCACAACAGCAACAATGAGGGTCTCAAATACTATGTAGTAGATGCAATCCCACCTAGTAGAAGAGGAGGTGACAGGGATCCAAACTGCGTAAATTAGAGACAAGGTATATCCTCCAGTTTGATTCCAAAACCCCAGGGGGATTGAATGCAACGGAGGATTTGCACACATGTTTAGGGTGAACGACAACTTGCGTGTTTTATCTATTTATAGATTTGAATTTTTAATATGTATGTTAATGTGATTAGAACTCATTTTATCTTCAACCTTTATACTCTGGATTACCTTTTTAGATATATATATATTAAGTCTTTATATATTGTGATGAGGCACCATGTATTTGGTTTTTATACACTTTCATATTTATGAATTTATATTTATATATTTATATCTATTAATACATTTATATATAGAACAGTGGGATTATTTTTAAACCTGTGCACTATTACATATTAGTGTGACAGGAATAAGCATGGGCGTAAAATCCGCTCCGCTCGCGGATTTTTCGGATTTTCGGCAAATCCGCAATCCGCGAACTCTCGCGAATTTGTCGAAAATCCGTGAATCCGCTCGCGGCGGATTTTTTGCTTGGTTGCGGCGCGCGGCGTGGTGCACGGCGTTCACTTTCCGTCATTTTAGCGTTTGCCGAGTTGTTTTTCTTTGCGAGTGACGCGCCATTTTAGATCTTGCTGCGTGTTCCCGCGGGAGTTTGTCGCCCGCGAATACGTACTCGCGGCTTGCCACCTTGCACAGCACACCTCGCGAGAGTTCGCAATTGCGAACACGTAGTTGCGGCGGAAAGGAACAATCTCGCACTTGCGAAATAGAGATTTTGCAATTTCGCACAAGAAAATCACCAGCAAACAGGATAAACCTTCAGAAAATTATGATTTTTATCAGAATCACTCCTCAGGTTGACATTTGCATGGCCTTTTTTTTTGCAAGGAGTCCATTTTGGGGGGGGGGGAGGAAGGAAGTGCCCCACAGTCTCCAACTTCCTGTTCCTGTCCAGCAGGCTCCTCCCAGTGCTTTGTCCATCTCCTGGTCACTTTCATTTGGATCTGGAGCTGGAAGGATTACTTTTTGTGGGTGCTGCTGGATATTTGGATTTGAGGCCTTTTTGACTGTCCTTGGATCACTTTTGGATTAGAAATCAACTTTCACAAGTAAGTTTGTTTGGGGCATTACAGTTGCTGCAAGTACAATTTTGGAACTTTTTCAGAAAATTAAATAAATTATATTGTGGGTAGCCACAGTATCCAGTAGGACCAGGGTTGGTTATGGGTGCATGATACAACTGTTTTGTTGAATTTAAACACCATTGAGGCCATGGATGGGCTGGGATTGTGCAGATTTTATTGTTTTTTGTCGTTTTTTTGGGCCTGCTGGTGTGGCCCTTTGCCCAGGGGTGGTGAGTGTTGCATGGGCCTAGTCTTTCTGTGGGGTGTCTTCTTGAATTTAAACATAATTGAGGCCATGGATGGGCTGGGATTGTGCTTATTTTATTGTTTTTTGTCGTTTTTGGGGGGCTGCTGGTGTGGCCTTTTGCTTGCCCAGGGGTGGTGGTGGTGCATGGACTGAGTGTGCCTGTGGTGTTGTCTCACTCTCTTTGATGTAAACATCATGGATGGCATTGGATTGTGGTGATTTCTGGCTGTTTTTCTGTTTTTTGGGGGTGTACTGTTGATGTGGTCTGGCCATGTGGGTGGTGGTGGTGGCCATCTTGAGTGCTGGCTGGTACAGGCAACATGTGCTTGGGGTGTAAGGGGGCCATTTTGAGGAGAGGCAGTGTCTGAGGCCTGCACTTATTTTGCCTACTTTTCATCCCTTATGCCCAGGGGTAGTGAGTGTTGCATGGGCCTAGTGTTTCTGAGGGGTGTCTTCTTGAATTTAAACACCATTGAGGCCATGGATGGGCTGGGATTGTGCAGATTTTATTGTTTTTTGTCGTTTTTTTGGGCCTGCTGGTGTGGCCCTTTGCCCAGGGGTGGTGAGTGTTGCATGGGCCTAGTCTTTCTGTGGGGTGTCTTCTTGAATTTAAACATAATTGAGGCCATGGATGGGCTGGGATTGTGCTTATTTTATTGTTTTTTGTCGTTTTTGGGGGGCTGCTGGTGTGGCCTTTTGCTTGCCCAGGGGTGGTGGTGGTGCATGGACTGAGTGTGCCTGTGGTGTTGTCTCACTCTCTTTGATGTAAACATCATGGATGGCATTGGATTGTGGTGATTTCTGGCTGTTTTTCTGTTTTTTGGGGGTGTACTGTTGATGTGGACTGGCCATGTGGGTGGTGGTGGTGGCCATCTTGAGTGCTGGCTGGTACAGGCAACATGTGCTTGGGGTGTAAGGGGGCCATTTTGAGGAGAGGCAGTGTCTGAGGCCTGCACTTATTTTGCCTACTTTTCATCCCTTATGCCCAGGGGTAGTGAGTGTTGCATGGGCCTAGTGTTTCTGAGGGGTGTCTTCTTGAATTTAAACACCATTGAGGCCATGGATGGACTGGGATTGTGCAGATTTTATTGTTTTTTGTCGTTTTTTTGGGCCTGCTGGTGTGGCCCTTTGCCCAGGGGTGGTGAGTGTTGCATGGGCCTAGTCTTTCTGTGGGGTGTCTTCTTGAATTTAAACATAATTGAGGCCATGGATGGGCTGGGATTGTGCTTATTTTATTGTTTTTTGTCGTTTTTGGGGGGCTGCTGGTGTGGCCTTTTGCTTGCCCAGGGGTGGTGGTGGTGCATGGACTGAGTGTGCCTGTGGTGTTGTCTCACTCTCTTTGATGTAAACATCATGGATGGCATTGGATTGTGGTGATTTCTGGCTGTTTTTCTGTTTTTTGGGGGTGTACTGTTGATGTGGACTGGCCATGTGGGTGGTGGTGGTGGCCATCTTGAGTGCTGGCTGGTACAGGCAACATGTGCTTGGGGTGTAAGGGGGCCATTTTGAGGAGAGGCAGTGTCTGAGGCCTGCACTTATTTTGCCTACTTTTCATCCCTTATGCCCAGGGGTAGTGAGTGTTGCATGGGCCTAGTGTTTCTGAGGGGTGTCTTCTTGAATTTAAACACCATTGAGGCCATGGATGGACTGGGATTGTGCAGATTTTATTTTTTTTTGTCGTTTTTTTGGGCCTGCTGGTGTGGCCCTTTGCCCAGGGGTGGTGAGTGTTGCATGGGCCTAGTCTTTCTGTGGGGTGTCTTCTTGAATTTAAACACCATTGAGGCCATGGATGGGCTGGGATTGTGCAGATTTTATTGTTTTTTGTCGTTTTTGGGGGGCTGCTGGTGTGGCCCTTTGCCCAGGGGTGGTGAGTGTTGCATGGGCCTAGTCTTTCTGTGGGGTGTCTTCTTGAATTTAAACATAATTGAGGCCATGGATGGGCTGGGATTGTGCTTATTTTATTGTTTTTTGTCGTTTTTGGGGGGCTGCTGGTGTGGCCTTTTGCTTGCCCAGGGGTGGTGGTGGTGCATGGACTGAGTGTGCCTGTGGTGTTGTCTCACTCTCTTTGATGTAAACATCATGGATGGCATTGGATTGTGGTGATTTCTGGCTGTTTTTCTGTTTTTTGGGGGTGTACTGTTGATGTGGACTGGCCATGTGGGTGGTGGTGGTGGCCATCTTGAGTGCTGGCTGGTACAGGCAACATGTGCTTGGGGTGTAAGGGGGCCATTTTGAGGAGAGGCAGTGTCTGAGGCCTGCACTTATTTTGCCTACTTTTCATCCCTTATGCCCAGGGGTAGTGAGTGTTGCATACTTGCATGTCCCTAGTCTTTCTGTGGGGTGTCTTCAATGTAAACATCATGGATGGCATGGGATTGTGCTCATTTTTCTGTGTTTTGTCGATTTTTTGGGGTGTATAACTGAACTGATGTTCCTCTGTCTTCCATTGCTTTTAGGTGCACAAGAAGACTCAATAGAACCACCAGTGCCAGGAAGAAGTCCTGCAGCGGTGTGTGCAGCATAACGTCACGCGACGTCACGTCTGGACACAGAACCCTCTGCAACTCGTGCAACTGCTGCCTGCTGACCTGCTCTGAAGAAGATGGCCCCAAAAAAAGTAACCCGTAGCTCCTCTAGCAAGAAAGGTGCCAGTAAGGAGCAGAAGAAGCAAGTTACCAAGGACACTGGTGTGCCGCCCGCCCCTTTTTTTGTGAGTAAAAAAAAAAGTATGCCTGCAGCAGCTGCAGCGGGATCTGCTGGGGACCAAGCTGGCAGCAGCACCCCCGCTCCATTGGGCTCAGTGCCACCACCACCACCACGCCAACTTAAGTCCAAGCCCTTGAGTGCTGCAGAGGCAGCCAGTATACTTCTTCAATCACCATCGACCAGTGATGTTGGCTCATCGCAAGAAAGCAGCAGCAATGTCCCTCAATCAACACAGGTTGTTGTAGCTCATCTGACGAGTGTTGAACAACCACAGCGGCAACAACAATCACATGTGCAAGTACAAGCCCAAGTACATGTGGAAGGAGAGGCAGCGCAAGGAGATGCGCATGCAGAGGTGCATGGAGGGTCACAACAAGTGCCCATAATAGTTGTTCCTCCCGAAGTAGGGGCACATCAGGAAATCGACAATCAAGGCGAGGTATCATTTGAGGAAGCCACTCCTCCTGATGATCCTTCATTGTCTTCCACAACCCTAGCAAGGAAGAGATCAAGGGTGGTGTCTACATCCTCTTCAAGCACACCT
Organism: Lissotriton helveticus; assembly: GCF_964261635.1. Lineage (NCBI taxonomy): Eukaryota > Metazoa > Chordata > Amphibia > Caudata > Salamandridae > Lissotriton > Lissotriton helveticus. Next base: position 1,085,420,414 of record NC_136067.1, on the reverse strand, counting down.
CCTTCTGATGATACGGATCAAACTTGGGAACCAGCACCACAGCCGTCTGAGAGTGAGGCACACCATGATCCAACAAAGGTACTTAAGCGTAAAAGGAAGCTCGTCCAAAGTCTCAGACTTATGGAGTGTGATGAGGCTCAACAAGAAGTGGCGGATACTGCTGCTGATGAAGACTCTGCCAACGACGACCCAGTCATCATAAAGGTCACTGCAGCCCCAGCGGGCATGCAGCAAACAGACATTTTGACCCTAGCCCGAAGAGCTGCTGCGCGTGATGATGATGATGATGATGTTGTCGATGAGGAGGCAGTGGAAACACCACAATCATTGGAGTTAAGTAGTACACCAACTCGTCCCGCTTCCATATTTCTTTCTGGCAAGAAGAGACCTGCGTCAACCTCGACCTTAATTAGTGGCGGTGAAAGTGGAAAACGTACAAAAGTTGGCCAATCCAGATCCTCCACTTCATCTGGCATTAGCTTCATGACCACCACCACCACCAGTATCGCCGCCTCCTCCAGGTCCCACAGACACTTCAAGTCCCCAGTTTGGGACTTCTTTACTGTTTGTCCCAAAAATCCAAGGTTTGCCATTTGTACCCTTTGTAAGCTTGCAGTTAGTCGTGGTAAGCCAGGTAGCAACTATGGTACCGGCGGCCAGAGTGGTCATCTTGACAGAAAGCACGCTGTCCAATGGTTTGCGCACCTAGCTGCGATCAAGAAAGGCCAAAATCAAGGAAACGTTGATGTTTCATCTGATGTTGACGAGCAGGAAGAAGACGTGTCAAACACTTCCCTTACACCCAGTACCCCTCTCAGCAGCACACCCAATGTGAGGCACACTAAGAGTGTTGGAGCGAGTGAGACACCAACGCACAAAAGTTCACCAGCGAGCAAAATTGGGTCAACGAAGTCATTATCAGCCCGTAAATGCTTGGTCCAGGGCAACATTAGAACAATGCTTACTTCAGAGGTGCCATATGAACGCAACCACCCACTGACGCGTCTGTATAACACTAAGCTGGCTAAAATGCTAGCTGTGGACCTTCTACCTTTTTCTTTTGTAGAAGCGGTAGGTTTTCTTGAATTAGTTGCAACGCTCTGCCCTAAATGGAAGGTTCCGAGACGGTTCTATTTTGCCAGAGTTGCGGTTCCAGCACTACATGAAGATGTGCTGCAGGCGATTGGGGCAGCTTTGCAGAAGAGTGCTGTTCACACAATACATCTGACAACAGACATGTGGACCAGTGGCCCAGGCGATGATTACATGTGCATCACTGCACACTGGGTCTCTTTTTCAGGTGTTATAGCAAAGCTAAACGCAGGTGTTGACCCGGACCAAGTTTTCAAAGCTGCTCGGAAACATGCAACACTAGCCATGTTTGCCTTGGAGAAAAGTCACACAGCAGAAAACCTTTTGGAAGAGTTTGACAAAAAGGTGTTGTCAATGCTATCCCCCCTAAAACGCAAGATTGGTTATGTTTCCACGGATAATGGCGCCAATGTAGTTAAGGCCATGTTACAGGGTCACCATGTTAGAGTGCCGTGTTTGGCGCACTGTATCAACCTGGTAGTTCAAAAATTCTTGAGTGATAAAGAGAGTCCAGCGTTCGAGGTAATGGCCACCTGCCGCAAAATGTGCAACCATTTCAGCCATTCTTTTAAGGCCCGGAAGCATCTGCGGAGACTGCTACTTCAACGTGGAATGCCAGTGAAAGCACTCATCCAGGAGGTGGCAACACGTTGGAACTCAACCTTCTACATGCTTGAGCGTCTGCATGAGCAGTATACGGTACTCGATCACTATTTCTTGACAGAGGCTACATCTCAGAAGGAGGACCTGCGGATGAGTAAGGCGCAATGGGCCATAGTTAAAAGCCTGACAGACATGCTTCGTCCTTTTGAGTTCTTCACGCGTGCAGTCAGCCAGGAGGACTGTAATTTGGGAAAAGCTATCCCATTGTTGTGCATACTGGAGCACCAACTGATGGCGGTTTCTTCTGAGTTTGAAAAAGATGAAAAAAAAAAAAACCATTTCATTTTGTCTGAGAAATTATTACATCGCCTACGTGGTGATGAACGTCTTAAAAACATCAACTCAGATCAGCATTACATTTGTGCTACTATTCTGGATCCACGCTACAAAAAGGCGCTGGCAGACAACGCATTCTTTCCTTTCGCTGATGCAGATGTTCAAAAGTACAAACATTGGTTAGCCTGGTCAGCCAAGAGGTTTGAAAAAGAACGGCAGGTTATTGAAGGAGAAGCCAGTACATCAGCATCAGCATCAGCAGGCCATCCGCAGTCACAAGAATCCACTTCTGCACCTGTGGCTGGGGCACAAGTGACCTCTCAGCCGTTAAAGACACCGGCAACTGGATCATCTGCACCACACACAATGACAACACTAACAGTGGCTGGGGAGGAGGATTGGCTAAGTTTGATGGGGTATGGTTCTCGAAAAAATGTCACAGGCACAGCAAAAAGTAAGCAAAGTGGAGGAACAGTTGATGACCTTGAGTCGATGGTGCAGGACTATCTGAATGACTCAACAGTGGTCTTTCTTAATGAGGAGCCATTGCAGTATTGGCATGGCAAAAAACAATTGTGGCCACAGCTCTACAACCTGGCTATAAACTATTTGTCTTGCCCACTCGCAAGTGTGTCTTCTGAACGTGTTTTCAGTGCTGCTGGTGGCATTGTAACTGCCAAACGGAGCCGCCTATCGCCCAAAAATGTGGAGCGGCTGACAATGATCAAGATGAATCAGCACCTCATACCACCAGATTACAAAGTGCGAGAAAGCACGCCACATGAAGACGATGAGGACAGCAACGTAGATGAGGGGATTTTTTCTCTGTTCGGTGCCACTGACCTCATCCAGCCTGAATTCGCAGAGTATGATGACGAAATCTTGTTCTTATTCCCTGACACCGAGCCCTGAAAATGAGACAATCAATCAAGAACTTTCTTTTTCGTCCTTATTCACTTTTATTCCTGTGTGCTTTGTGTCTCTCTTTCTTTGTTTTGCACAGTTAATTTAATTCAAACTTTAATCACCTAATCCCAAAAACAAGACCATCATCAGAACTGTCTTCACTTGTTTGCTTATTGATTTGAAGGTGCCGCAGTCTACATTCCTCAGGTTCACAAGTTCTGAAGAACATGCTCCTCTATCCTCCTCCTCCAGACTGCGATTTCCCTCCAAGCAGAGTGCTGGATTACGCACAATGAAGAAAGACTCAGCACTTGTGGGGGTGTTGTACTTCTTTGCGGGTGAGTTGACGGTTTTGGGCCCATTGCTGTGAAGCTCTAATAATGGACAAAAGTGTTTTGGACCAAATATGAGGTGGAAATTTCTTGCCGTTTTTGCTGACTTGCTTGCCTTTGAGGTGCTCTTTGGCGGGGTTCCGGGGGTTTGTGTGTAATTTTTGGTGTCTGTCGAAGCACTGCTGCGACAGTCTAATCTTGATTGCATTTGCTTTTCAGGAAATCCGTGGTGGAAAACAGGAGTTATGATGATTGATGATGATGACCTAGCTGAACAGCGCGGCATTTGGAACGAAGGCCGAGAGATATTGTAAGTATGAGATTTAGCTTTTTCGCTGTTTGGGGGTGTTGTCGGGTGTTTTTTTGCGGGTGGGTTGGCGCCGGCGGGTCTTGCCTGGGGCATTCCTGGGAAGGTCTAATACCGGATACAAGTGTTTTGGACAAAATCCATAAGGAACAGCCTTTTTTTTGCCATTTCTTCAGACATCTTGCTCAATGTAGCGTTTTGGGGGGCTTCCTGCTGTTCGTGGGTGGGTTGCGGCCGGGGTCTCTGTCGAAGCACTGCTGCGACAGTCTAATCTTGATTGCATTTGCTTTTCAGGAAATCCGTGGTGGAAAACAGGAGTTATGATGATTGATGATGACCTAGCTGCACAGCGCGTTACTTTGGACCGAAGGCCGAGAGATATTGTAAGTATGAGATTTAGCTTTTTCGCTGTTTGGGGGTGTTGTCGCGTGTTTTTTTGCGGGTGGGTTGGCGGGTCTTGGCTGGGGCATTCCTGGGAAGGTCTAATGCCGGATAGAAGTGTTTTGGACAAAATCCTTAAGGAAAAGCCTTTTTTTTGCCATTTCTTCAGACATCTTGCTCAATGTAGCGTTTTGGGGGGCTTCCTGCTGTTCGTGGGTGGGTTGCGGCCGGGGTCTCTGTCGAAGCACTGCTGCGACAGTCTAATCTTGATTGCATTTGCTTTTCAGGAAATCCGTGGTGGAAAACAGGAGTTATGATGATTGATGATGATGACGACCTAGCTGCACAGCGCCGCGTTTGGACCGAAGGCCGAGAGACATTGTAAGTATGAGATTTAGCTTTTTCGCTGTTTGGTGGTGTTGTGTTGCGTGTTTTTTTGCGGGTGGGTTGGCGGGTCTTGCCTGGGGCATTCCTGGGAAGGTCTAATACCGGCTAGAAGTTTGTTGGACAAAATCCATAAGGAAACACCAGTTTTTGCACTTTTTGTAAGTTAGGGTTCGTTAGGGTTAGCCCTAGCAGCAGGATTGCATGTGTTTAGGGGGGTTCTATTGCAACGCGGTTCTGTTGTTGTAGAGCACTGTTGGAGCGATGCTGGCTATGGATACTTTTGCTTGCAGGCAAGTGGTTTGAATACAATCCACGGTCTGTATTTGGGTCTACTGTTACTTTCAAAGTACGTTTTGTAACCATTTTTCTGCTAGGCATCGTTTTTGGAGATATGATTGGGTTCTTCTACATTTTTGCGACTGGCTTTAGTAAGGGTCTTGGTGGGAGCATTGCTGGGAAGGTCAAATTTTGTTCTAAAACACAGTAGTACACCCACCTTGAGGGGAAAGATCCGCTATAATATTTTGGCCATACTTATTGATCCTTAAAAAGGTGACTCAGACAGAGCACGCAATTTCAAAAATATTGTACTGTCTATTAGGGAAATCAAAGTGTCACTTTTTGAACCACACAGCGTACATACCTTTTATTTATTTATCAGTGGTATTGTAATAGCACTTCCTGTTTTCCGTTCAATAATTACAGGCCGGGTTTCAGTCAACATCCGCCAGGCAGGCAGTGGACAGGGTGTCTCTTCTGTCAGTGTTCACCACCACATTGATGGACGAAGCGTCAGCTGGAATGGAGGAGTGCCGCCAATAAGAGGAATTGTTTGCTGCATGCAACTTACTTACCAATTTCAACAGGACAACTCCAACAACATACGCAATACAGATACAGTATCCATTGTTGTCTTTTATTCTATGAGTGTGACTGCTGCATGTGCTTACCTTTACTTTGTAACCAAAGATTGTCTGTAAACTCTGTATCTTCAATTATTGTTTGTCCATGCTCTGCTTTTTTTTTCTTCTCTCAACAAAACCTACCCAAAAAGAAACCCCCATTCCCATCCATTTTACAAACCCTAACCCTCTTCCCCCGGGCTGTGTTGTTTTGCTTGATGTCTGACTAAAATGACATCAATAATTCCACACACTTGCTGGGGAGGATAAGGTGATAGCAGCAACAGGCTGGTGAAGGAATACGAGGATATCTTCTAGACTTACTCAGCTTCAGTACTATATCTTCTAGTAGTAGTAGCCAATGTCAAATAAATTCAACGCAAGTACTAGTTATACTTGCAATACTTTACCATTTGTTAGGCTACATTATGGCACTGTTCTAGTGTACTGTCACCTGCTATTTTCTCGATCGTACCGTAACCGTTGTAATGCTACAGTAAGGAGTACAAACAAGGTTTCGTTTTCTTTTTTTCCATAGGCATGCAACTGCCACTGTGTCACACCACTAGTAACACCGCAATGAGGAAATGTCACCCGCCCAGGAATGACAACGTTAATCCCCATTTCACCTGGAGCCAGCCCTGGGCCTAGCCCTAATTTCTAACACAAATTACAGGTAAGATAAGCGTTTGGTGGGAGGTAGTATAATGGAGTATTATTTCGGAGTAGACAAGAGATTGACGGTTGTACTACTAAAGTCCTACGACTGTTCATGAAAACAAAGTTACTGTTACACCCCCGCCCCCCACCCACCAGACTGAAAAGCAGTAAAAAACAGGTATGGTCAGATAAAGTTGAAAAATATATTTATTTATCCCTAACAAAATAATCTCCCTCACCCACCCTAACCCCAACGATTGTCTCTGAAACGTCCCAAAACGATCCCAACTCCCAAATCCCACCCCCCAAAAGTCTATAAAAAAAGGGCAAGGGACACTCCACTACTGGAGGGTGCTGGTGCTGGTGCATGATGCGGCATGGGCATCATACTCCTTGCGGAGGGTGGCAAGCTCGGAGCGGAGGCCCTTAACCAAGGTCTTATACCTCAGGACCTCCTGCTCCAGGTTGGACATGCGGACTCGTAGGCGGCGTTGGCGTTCCTTGCAGCTCCTGTGGGGGGCAGCTGGTATTTCGGGTGCTTGGCGGTGGCGGTCGGCTTTCTTAGCCCGGCTCGGTCCCGCTGGTTTAGTCACGGAGGAGGATGCAGTGGTCACAGTCGAAGATGTTGCCCCGCTCGACTGCGTGTCCTCCTCCTCCTCCAGGGCCACCAGCCGCCGATACTCGGCGACTGTGGCCTCCAGCCTCCGTTGCCGGGCCAATCTAGCCTGCTCCCTCCTTGTTGTTGATTTGGAAGGAGCAACTATATGAAGAAAGAAAGACATAGTCTGTAACCAATGCTCCTTATTAATAACACAAAGTGATTGAGCCGAAAGTTGGGTCACAGAGTACAAGTAGCAAATTGAAAGCACAGTACATAACTATTGAGGACAGTATCTATGTAACCTCCCACTTCTGCATCCTTGCTCTAACAGTAGTGGTAGTTTAATGAACTAATTCTACGACCACTATGGACTTCCATTACAGTCGACTATGACAGTACACCAGTCTTATTCTTCTTCTTCTCTCTTGTTTAGGGAAATGGGTACGTTATCTTATGCAAGCCGGCAGAATGACATGGACACAGCACAGTGAAGTTGCACCCGAGAAAAAAAGTTGCACACCATGATGATGGAGACAGACTTGCGTTACTGTACCGGTCCAGTACATGCAGGTGGTGAAGCTATTACTTTTCTATTACGGGTGGCACTGAGAATACTCTGTTACAAGGGCTACTGCTTAATTAATTTACCTTTCACCCTACAGTGCAAATGAGTACTAGAAAAGGAAACTGAAGAAGCTAACTAATTTGATTATCTATCACTTCACATGGGACGTATTTAATGACAGATGAGATGACTTTAGGTGCTTTGCTTAATATTGAGTGAACACAGTGATACACCCACACATGAATGACGTACTACAAGTAAACTAAAGTTATTAAGAGAGGTACGGAGTGTCCACCGTAATAACCAGATATATGCTGTGAATGCAAACGCAATACAAAGTACTGCTACTATTCATGGTAGTATTGGACACATTTACAATTTCTTTTCCTTGCCTTCCCTGCACTGGGACGGACGTGCGGGTGCGGTGGTACATGCTCTTCAAGGTAACACTTACTTCACCTGGCGACCATCTACTCTCTCTAGATACACATTTGCTATGTAAGAGTCAGAGAATACCATGCTCCAGGCATCCATTCATTCAAAGTATACGCACACATACAGTTTATGTTTCACCCACCCAGGCTGCTGTCCTTCCACCCATCCTTGCTTCATCATTGACCCAGCCATGCACCATACCATATTCTTTCCTTCCCAGCCACCTCTGGGTCCAAGCAAACACATATCGTTCTTCTTTGCCAGCCATCATACAAGTTCGCGTCCCACTTACTTACACCCTTCTTTCGCTTTTCGTTCATCCCATCCATCACGTTCGTCTAAGAACTTATTGGGATTCTTCTCACCAAAAACTTCACAGCTAAGTCGAAGTACATTTCGAGGAGGCTACTACCTGGTTGATTTGTAATTGTAATACACCCGTGCAGAAAGCACACTATGCAGTCTTCAATCTCAATAAGTAAGGAATATATAGCTTACCTGTTTCCGCCACCACCGTTTGATCCCCCACAGGAACGGCCACCAGCTCTTCTAACGCCGCATCTTCCCCAGAGGCCTCCGAGTCCAAGTCCAACACAGCCACCTCCGCGCTGGCCCCGTCACCAGATGTTACACCTACAAAGTACATTTAAGAAAGTTAGAATACACCACTCACTACTATATAATATTTGGTCTAGGAGAAATGTTAAAAAAACAGAATACAATGTAATAATTTGTGACTGTCTACTCCATAGTAAAAATGTCCCATTTTCCAGGGAAGGCTGTTGTCTTGCTGCACTTTTATGCACAACTGATGAATGCTTGCTTTTGATTTTTAACACGCACCACTTTTTCTCCTAACAGACAGAAGCTTGACTCCTGAGTCCTAAGAACACGACCAGGATCAAGTTCAAAGTAGGTGAGAGTTCGGCTCGACCACAAGAAATGTGTCCAATTAATCGTCAGCACTAACCACTTTTCCGTTTACAGTTAAATAGTTTTATGACAAAGTAGATTTTAATAAATGTGTTTACTTTTAATAAAGCTTTTACACTTAAATAGACTCTGTGGTTTTTGTTCCTCTAGACTAGAGTGGATGAGCTAAAGGTTTTGGAATTTTTGCAAGCATGAGTGCCTCTGACACTTCTTGACTGTGCTGTGACTCCGTACTACTCTCTTGTCCTGCGTACGATAATCTAGAGATCATTGGGGATCTATAATCGGTGACTTCGGGAGCTGAATGACTCTGCCACACTATCTAGTCAGTAAGGAGACAGTGCATAGAGGTATTGCTGAATATAATGGGAGTCCAATGGAATTGCCAAATGTCCAATCTTAGTTAGCTACACAGACAGACTAATAAGAATAGTCTAGTAATACCACAGGGAGTCATATTCGAGGCAGGATAAGAATTTATATCCAGTCTACAAGAAGATCAAAGACGATTTAGAAAAAATCGAATGAGGAACGCTAGGAAAAAATAGGTACTGTTTAGTAAAATGTAAACTTACTGGGGCCAGCAAAGGAGCCCTCGCCTGCCCGATCCTGGCCTGCATCCTCAGCACCCTCCTCCTGTGTCCTCTTGCCCTTGGGGGGAGCTGATGTACAACATGAAAGAAAGAAAAACCATAAAACATGGATGAGATTTTTCAACCAAATCAAACATTTCAAAAGAACAATAACAACATATTTTGGAAAAATAGCAAATAGATAGACAACTATTCCACGGGATCTATCTCATGTGGTATACTACGTTATTCGTATTGCCTGATTTGCGGAACGTTGACTTAGAAAGTTCCTATGTAACTCAATAAACAGACTACTAAAGAGGTTTGCCTAGGCCTGGCACTGCAGGCAGTAGTGCGCAACACGTGACAGACAAAGTCCATCCTGCTTGCAGATCAGTGAATACTCAAACTATCAATCCACCCGCCACCACCGCCACTATTTCTTCTGATAGCCATGTGACTGTCTAAAGGAAGGACACTGGACTTCAGTCTGTTGGGGCTGATTTATAAGTCCCTTGCGGAAGTTGCGGCTGATTTTCCTCCATTGTTGCGTGCCTTTTCTGACGCAGCGGCAGAACAAAAGACTCGCCATGGTGTTGGTGCGGCGTATATATTAAAAAAAAAAACACATATGGGCATATGGGCGATGCATCACGTTGTAAAGCCCTGCGCCATCAGGGGGCGTTCCGGCGCAAGGGAGGGCGTACCTGCGCAGGAACGAATCCTAAAAGTGGCTGAGGGAAATCTACAAGATGTCAATCAGTCATTTTTAGGACAATGATGCATGACTCAAACCCTGCGCGCTTGAAGCCGACGTACGGCTTGATGCAGCATTGGGGAGATAGGGTACCCCAGAGCATTGCTGGAGCTGCGCCATCGTTGGCACGCAACTCCAGCAATGCGCTGCCTTTACGGCACAGATGCGTAAGGCTTCTGTGACGTTTTGGGCCAATGGGTGGTGGTGGCATGGCACACAATTACTGCCGCATCCCTGCTACTTTGCAGGGATGCGCCGGTAATTGAAAATATGACCCTTACTGTCTAGCATTACGCAGTTCTTTTCTTTACAGTACACTGATACATAATTTCTCAGGCCAATGAAATGCTTCTGAACACAACATACAAAACAAAGAAGCATAGTAGCAAGCAAGGCTACTGAGAAGGAGAGCAGTGCACCTGAAAATGAAATGCATAGAAGATTTTGAAATATAATTTACCTCAATGTAATCGGCAGCATTATTGCTCTTGGTAAAGAACAAAGATTTGCAAATAACAGAGCAGGATAAAACAGAGTAGTAAATGTACTACTACTACTACTCACCAAGCCCGGGGACCTCTACGCCGAGCGCGTCCAGCAAGTCCCGCTCCCGGTCCATGACATCGGTCCAGCGGTGGGTGGCCTGGTTATATGTGCGCCGGACCCCAGAGATCTTGTACATGGCCCGGCACACCTTCTCCCACCGCTGGCGGCGCTCCCGGATGCCATAGCCGGTCGCGATCTTGCCGCCTCCCAGGATCGTCTTGGGGAGGCGGCGCTGGACATGGAAGATCAGTGCCGCCACTTCCTCCGCGCTGAAGATCTCCCTCGGGACCACTTGCTCCCCCCTTAAACGCCCGCACGGGAGCCGGGCACGGGGTGCGGGACCCTTCCCCTTCTCAGGGTGCTTCCCGGCTCCCTTTACCATGGTCTGGGCAGAAATAAACTTAAATGATAAAGAAGAAATAGAATAGTGAAGAAGAAAAGAAAAGAGTTTAAAAAAGTAGTTTAAAAGTAAATAAAAGCTGCAGAAAACACAAAAATATAGAGCTAGAAAAATAGAGGGTTAGATAATAAGTAAAATTAGATCAAAAAAACTTCAAACAAGCAAAGGATGGCAGAGATTGAGAGAGGATACAGAAAGCATGCCCAGAACCATAGCAATGAATGAGAAACAAGATGGCCGCGCCCGTTCACGACCGCGTGGGTAAGTTCGCGCGAGATTTTCCTTGCGAGTACGCGCGAAATTGTACTCGCGAGCAGCACACTTTGCGAGATTACACATAGCGGGCGGAAACGGAATTACGTCACGCCAACAAGATGGCCGCGCCCGTGTACGACCGATAGGGTAACTTGGCAAACGAATAGCTAGAAGCGCCTCGCGAACACGCGCAAGATCACGCGAACATACACGTCGCAACAAAAACAATTTTGTATTCGCACGTATTCGCGGCTTCCGAAATCGATCTTGCACGGATTCGCGCCCCAAATATCGCGCGAAATTGCAAAAAAAACGATTTTAGCTAAAATGAAAGCAATGAGCAGGTGCAAAAGTTCAAACTTAACATTAGTAACATTCAAGGTAGTGCTTCCTGATGGGCCCCTCCAGAGTTTGCAACAATTCTATGACCCTGCTATGACCCAAACAGCAGGCTCATAGAATAGCACCATAAAGGTCCTGTAAAAAAAAAATTTCACTGCAACAAAAAGCAAATTACAGATAAGGAAGGAAGCAGGTGCCAGCCAGACTGGAACTTTCAAAATTACTGACACATTAATGAAACACAAATTAATTGATGGCAGTTGAAGAAGGGCAGGTGTGCTAGCTTTTTTCAACCACCATAATCTACAGTAATAAATAAACCTAATAGGTGCCTGTGAGGATGTACTAGAGGGTGGCATGGGTGTCCCAGAGGGTGGCAGTGGTGAAACAGAGGGTGCTGTGAACCTGTGATGATAAACCAGACGTAGAAACAACATAGTCGCGGCCGTTGCAAGCCGAAAAGTAAGTTCGCAATTGCGAACTTGTCCCAAAATCGGCGCGAACACGCGCCAACACAAAAAACGGAAAAATCCGCAAATCCGCTAGAGTTCGCGGATCTTCGCGGATTGCGAATCCGTAAATACGCAAGTTCGCGGATTGCCAATCCGCAAAATCCGCCCATGCTTAGACAGGAACCCACACATCATAAAGGTAAAATAAGAGACAATAGGTTACAGGGAGATATAGGGGACTTATAACATGACATAGCCCAAACATTCAAGTAAGTCATTTCCAAATACACTGGGGACTCGAGACAGAACATGTAAATTATCCGGGTGAACCTGATTATAGGGCTACATACCTAATATCTGCTTACAGTTGCTCCGACACTACAATGAGAATGAAGTAATATAGTGACAATCCTTGAAGACTTATCAAGTCTGGTTTTTTTTAACAGTCACAAGTAATAGGTCAAATTCATCATAGAGGATAGTCTTTGCACGCACATCTAGAGGCTCCATAGACACTTACTAAAAGTACCATATACATGAAGTCAAAGAATGGGGACTTAACCCTGAACACAGCAATCCATTGTTCCATAAGGTGTTACTTATTATGTATACGAAATCCATGGCAACAGTTAAATTCACAAATGAGTTAATGAGAGTCAGATGCCACAAATATTGGGATTCCTTAATGGGGCAACATACTGGTATTTGCTCTTAAGGAGGAGGGGAGATAAATAAGTAGAAAGCATTCATGCCAATATTAACTGAATTCGGATGTAGCAGCAGGTTAGCATTATTTTGCACTAATATTTTAGATGTGAAAATGATGCCATTTTAACCGCTGTTTTTAGCCCCGTTTATTAAACTGTATTTAACATGGAATTTATTGCATACTATTATGCAAACTTGCTCTTGGTATTATAATTCGACATATGTAATGTCAATGAATTTCAAATTTGTTTATGTCTATGAGCGCTACAATCACGTGATTGCTTGAGATCTGCACCTGTCACTTTAAAAACAGAAGTTTAACACAAGTACAATGTCATGTGAACAAGGCTTGGATGAGCCGAAAAGGTATGGTGCCATTGATGATTAAATAATTAATTTGCACTAACCATTTGGTCCGTGTCCGTTGTTGAAGAGAAGAATCTCAAAGCTCAACTTGGAAATCAGTGATATATATATATATATATATATATATTACCTACTGGCGGTCGCCAGTAGGTATATATAGTTAGGATTTTTTCTCTATGGGTTTTTTGAAAATTCTATGTCTAATAACTTTGGCGTTTGTGGACGGAATTGGCTGAAATTTTCAGGAAAATGGCACATTTTGTTTCTGAGCAGCCCTTGAAAATTTGGGGGGGGTTCGTCCAGTGGGGGCCGAGAAAAAAGGGGGGTCCCAAAACGTGTTTTTAACATTGAGTTTTCCATAGGGCGGTTGGCCTCACTTTTAGCCCGAACGGCTGAATGGATTTGCACGAAACTTGGCAAAATTGTAGGGACTGGTAGCCCGATGTGCCTTTTGTAGGTCTCAATATATGTGTTCCAGTGGATTTTGAGAAATTAACGTTTAAAAAAAGATATATATCTGTAACAGCGGACCGGGCAGCGGCCCAGGACGCGTACTTTTCGCGCAACGGAGCTTTGTGAAGCGAAGCTGATTGGTTCTCTGGCGTCTGTCAACATTCCAAACAGTCCGTAGCGGCCGCCATCTTGTCTCTCGGTAGGATCGAGAGACAAGAGGAGGCCAAAGCGAAGGGGCAAATGACCATAAGGGGGAATAGTAGATCCTCGCTGACCCCCTAGGTTTGATGTGGAGGTTTTAAAAGGGCCCCGCGGGGCAAAAAAAAAAAATAATAATAATAATCGAACGGCTGAATGGATTTGCACGAAACTTGGCAAAATTGTAGGGACTGGTAGCCCGATGTGCCTTTGCTAGGTCTCAATATATGTGCTCCAGTGGATTTTGAGAAATTAACGTTCAAAAAAAGATATATATCTGTAACAGCGCTCCGCTCCGCGTAACGGAGGTTTGCGAAGCTGATTGGTCATTCTGTCACTGGGCTATAGTTGGGCTACATCTGGCTGATATTTGGGCTACATTTGTTTTTTTGTGTGTCTGGCGGCCATCTTTGGGCTACATTGGGCTACATTGGGCTTCATTGGGCTACATTCGGCTAATTAGCAAATAGCTCATCGCAAACTAGGAATGGTAAAGAATCGCTATTTATTCCTTAAAGTTCGCTATTTAGGAAATGCAAAAAACTTTGATGATATATATGGCGGTTCATCTCTAACAAGATAAGAAGCATAGGGATACATTTATGATGACTGGCGCATCACCAGGGATGTGTTAGTCATTCTGTGCCGCTGTTCCGTCACCTATGGTGTGCTGCATTTACAATGCGGCGCATCATGGGGCAAAAACAGCACAGATGCGTGATGTATCTGTGCCGTAAAGGTGGCGCATTGCTGGAGTTGTATCGCAAGTGTGATGAAGCTCCAGCAAGGGTCGGGGGTGCCCCTGTCGCAGGGTTTCTGTTCTCACACAGAACTGTGGACAGAGGATTGGAACCTCGGCGAATGCATTGCTGGAGTTGTATCGCAAGTGTGATGAAGCTCCAGCAAGGGTCGGGGGTGCCCCTGTCGCAGGGTTTCTGTTCTCACACAGAACTGTGGACAGAGGATTGGAACCTCGGCGAATTAGGGTGTCCCAAAACTCACGTTAGTAATCAAAAACTCCTTAGCAAGCTAGGTACAGTGTCACATTGGATATAACAAACTCTCAATGTTTAGACAATCCAGAATATGAACTTATAGTACCTCAGGATACGTGGAACTCATGAACAGTCGGTCGTTATAGATTTCTTAGAAACCAGAAAATGGAGTTAAGAAGAACAGATGTGTATTTGAAATGTTTATTTACTAATGCCATCTTCTCAGGCGTAGTACCTTAGATAATAAAAGTACACATATTATCAGTAGCAAAATTACCAGCATAGTTACTAGTACATAAAAAGTGAATGGTGATAGTATGTTAACATGCTGTAAATGAATAAGAGTTAGCAACACTTATAAGCAGCCGCGGGCCGTGGAGGGAGTTACGGTGAGGCAGGGAGGCGGAGAGGGGGAGAAGCAGGGTGGAGAATACAAGTACACATATTATCAGTAGCAAAATTACCAGCATAGTTACTAGTACATAAAAAGCGAATGGTGACAGTATGTTAACATGCTGTAAATGAATAAGAGTTAGCAACACTTATAAGCAGCCGCGGGCCGTGGAGGGAGTTACGGTGAGGCAGGGAGGCGGGGAGGGGGAGGGGCAAGGTAGAGAGGGCTCCACCCTGCTTCTCCCCCTCCCCGCCTCCCTGCCTCACCGTAACTCCCTCCACGGCCCGCGGCTGCTTATATCTCACCCTCCCTAATACACATATTATATTATTTGCTAAGAAGGTCTCTTTGTGTTGGTTTAGGGCGTGCCCATACTTTAGTGTCTTAGATTTGAAGGAATCACATCAGCATACACCAGCTCTCTCTTCATGTGAACCGCATCAACTGTTGTGTATGTGTGTTCGGCAAAGCAATATAAAACCCGCCTCATGCCCAGAATTGGCAGAAGTTGCACTTATGTTATGAGTATGAAGTCGTGGAGATCAGACCTCATAACAATTCTGTATCGTGTTGTTCTTGAAACTTTAGCACTCGCTGTACAGATATAGTTTAACAAGTAAAGCAGATAGTAGACCAATAACATATTATTCTCATGTAAACCACGATGAACTACTAGGTGGAAAGCTAAAGCAACAACTAAGTGTCGTGTGCAGAAGTTGCAAAAAAGGAAAAATGGCGTTTAAACCGGTAATGAGCCCATGCTAACTTAACACGGTGTAAAGATATCCAGGACCTAGATGACACCTCCTCATGATCCGGAAACGAACTGAATAAGATAATAGAAGTGCCATCTCATGAGAGCAGATTGCAAGTTTATATGTGGACGGTCCGCAAGGTAAAGCATTAAAAACTAGGAAAATGTAATGCTAAAGAAAAATAAAACAGCCAAGTACTTTATCGAGTCTTAAGCCAATAGGCAAGGTAAATAATAAAAACTTGACAAATAAGTTAATGAATTGTCAATGAAATGCTAGTACTCAGCATATCAAACATGAAAAAGGTCTATGACATAACTGTGTATGCAAAATAAGCTGCAACAGCCTCCAATAGGAAGTCACCGTCTTCATCCGAAAACAGTTCAGCCATCCAATTTAAAAGCGGAAAAGAACATACGTGCTCTCCCAGCACCGGATCCTCTATCACCATCAGAGGACAGCTCGGTGGGTTTTCAAGAAAGCTCTGTTCCAAGAAAGACTGTGCTGCCGCCAGTAAATTCCAGGGACCAAGTAGTCCATGCATCAATGCCACAGCCATAATCCTTTCGCCAGGACAAACCAACTCGTGAGTAATGATAGGAGTCATCAGCTGATTAAAGTCGACGTCAGGAGAAACCGGTCCGCAGAGACACAAATCAATGGCCCAATCGAAATCACAGGTCAGGCAGTGAAATACAGGCTGGATACAGGTGAAGTAGGAGAACCGAAAAGATAATCCATATGCCGTGCTTAATATCGCCAACGGCATTGTGCCATAATATTCTAGCATGCGATTGCGGAACAGTGTCAGCAGCTGCAGGGTCGGAGGTTGCATAGGAGGGACATCCATATTTAAAAATGTAAAAAAGCACAAGAGCGTCCGCTGGTAATGCAAGTAAAAATGCCAATCCACGAACCAGAGTGCAGAAAATACAATGAAAGGAAGCAGGGATGACTCCAAAGATTTTCTCAAATGAAGTCACGAGGCCACTGGTAACAACTTTAAAAAAGTGTGTCAGGGACTTTGTGGAGGATGCGTTAAAGATAGTCGGAAACATGTTGCTGAAATTGAAAGGCAAATCTTAATTGAAAAGGGTGTGCACCTCTGTACGGGTGTTCGCTATGTGAAGTACGAAAGTTTCACGGGCCGAACTCAAGGCCACCTCTCTCTGAGACAAAAGAGCTCTTATTCTTGCCATGCCGTTGAAACGTGTCCCAAGGTTGGTATTTGTGGCCAGATTGAAAACTCCCTATGTTCATGTGTGGGAGGAAATAGAACATTTCTGCAGCAAATAACCCGTTCACTTACTGTTACGATAAAAGGAATACTTTTAATTAACTCAGAACAATCTTCATTATTGAGCATCAAATAACTACCATTTTCCAACAACTTGAACGTGGGGATGATAGCAGGAACTGGCGTGCCTTGCAACACGCAAGCCATATTTGGTCGGTGTTTGTTGCATGAACCGTGTAACTGTATGTGCCTACACATTAGTGAATGATCTGGCGTCTCAGTGCATTCCTCTCCATTCAGATAAACTTCTTGATCATCTTTGAAACATCTGTATGTGTATGGAAGCGACCAGACCTCATGAAGAAAAGCACTACCTAAAGGTTCATAACGACCTATTGGTATATATTTCATACAATTTGAAAACTTATATAAAGCAAAAGGCAGCGTTATTAAACCGTGGATAAGGCATGTTGTCAAAAAACCCGCAATCCTCTGCTGATGATGTCACTGAGCATGTCATGAATGATGTAATATGTGACATCATCAGCAGTGGATTACGGGTAATAGTATCTCTAGTTTACTCCCCTATAGCTGTCTTTATTTTAACATAAGTGTGTGTTTCCCTCCCTTATACTTACTGTTTTTGGTTCGCTTCCAGTTCGCGTACCGGCGAGCGAACTAGGAAGCGAACTAAGAGAAATAGAGGTTGGCACAGTTCCAAATATTGTACCAATTTTTTAATAACGGGGAGGTAGTTCTGAAAAGAACTTTTTTTTTTATTTTTCTGAACATTTTTTTACTGTTTTTGAATTTTTCGGAACAGTTTTATATTTTTTTGGGTTTTTCTTGGAGGGGGCAATGAAAACGATTCATTGTAAAGGGCTCAACAGGAGCAACAAAACAAAAAAAAGAAGTATTTATTATTTTGGGCGTTTCGGACAAACTTGCATATGATAGTCAATAGCTCTGTTGATCAGAGTGATGCTTCTTTCTCCGTAGGAAATGAATCCATCGCAAAATACGCAGGTGTGTTTTACTTCACCAAATCTCATTTGTATATTTGGCACCATCTCCCTGCCCTCTGGTCCCGTTACTTCCGGTACAACAGATCTTCTGGCCATAATAGGGAGATTATCTAGGTCGTTCCGAAACTGTGCAGCACTGTAGTTGTTAGGATGCCACCTAGTCATATGGCGATGCATTGTGTAGTTTCCGAAACTGTATTTTTTGTCGGTCCCTCTGGACAGTCTATCTTGACATATAAGGCAAGTTACGTATCTTGCATTTACTTTTTTCTGACCTTTGGGAATTTTAAAAAATTGCCAAATGAAGTTTTCTTTCCGGTGAGACGTCCTGGGCTGCTCAGGCAAAAACTGCCTCTCTTCGTGCTCGTCCTCCTGTTCCTCTTCTTCTTCTTCTTGTTGAATTATAACTTGAGCAGGTGGTCCACTCTTCCTTGGATGTGGTGGAGGTGGTGGGGAAGCACCAGCTGAAGCTACTAAAGAAGCCATTGCTCAGTGATCACAAAGGGTCTTTCTCTCACAATGATGAAAGTCAGAGTGAGGAAAGAAGGAGGGATTTTCATCATTTGGGAAAAACAAGAGTTCTCAACCAATCAAAAGTGTTCATTTTAGATTATATGACCTAGTCTTACATCATTAGGAAACCAAAAGTGAAATGAACCAATGAAAAGTGTTATTACCAAGTCACATGACTTGCTGTGTTTACGTTAAGCGCTTTGCAGGGCCTCCCGGTTTGCTTCCAGAAACCTGCGCTTTGCGACTCGCTTCGCGTACCAGTTCGCTAACGTAGTACGTCATATGACGTATCACGCGACAACGTGAAACGTCATGCGGACGGGAGGCGTCACGATGTTGTTTTGTAACGCGGCACTTGCGGTAAAGAAACGTTTACCGGCTCGCGGTCTATTTCGCGGCATCAAGGTCAGCTAACGGGAAGCTTCCCGATTTGCGAAGCGGGAACGAAGAAAAAAAAATATTTAAAAAAAAAATTATTCATAAACATATAAAATATATTTTTGGATTTAAAGAAGAATACATTTTACAGCTACAGATATTAGCTGTTAAAAAACCAATGAAATTCACAGAAAAAACCATAGGTTATGGACCATATATAGTTAGGAATTAGCATTTACAAAACCTTGAAAATTCACTGAAAAAACCATAGGTTATAGACCATATATAGTTAGGAATTAGCATTTACAAAACCTTGAAAATTCACTGAAAAAACCATAGGTTATAGACCATATATAGTTAGGAATTAGCATTTAAAAAACCTTATTTTACTCACACAAAACCATTGAAATTCCATATATAGTTAGTTGCACTAACTATATATCGTGCACCCGCAATCCACTGCTGATCATGTCACATATTACATCATTCATGACATGGTCAGTGACATCACTGATGACATCACTGATGACATCTCAAATGACATCACTGATGACATCACTGATGACATCTCATTTGACATCATTCTTGTGCTAATACGATAAACCTCTTCAGACTCTAATATAACCTTAGATACACTCAGTGTATACAGACACTCACACACTGCCACTCATCCATGGAGTTACTCACACACCCAGTCAGTCATGCAAAGAAACAATCTCACCTCCATTTCTTCAACTATACAGTTAAACACACCTTACTTATTGAAACATATACTAACACATATTTACTCTCTTATACAATCCCTGATACAAGTTCACAATGATCGATACAACCACTCACTCATTCAGTGGCTCTCATGCACAGTTATTTATATATGCCAACTCTCACATGTACTGTGTTTTACATATGTACTTACTATGACATGTAGCATTGAGATATCCATTCACTCATCAATACACTCATGCACACAGTCAACTGCCCATGTAGCTGTTTCCACATGCACTCTTGAACTCATACACCTAGTGAATAAAGTGCTCACACATCTATGCATAGAGTCTCACACCTTCCAGCCACCCCCACACAAACTCAATCTCCCATAGAAATACTTGGGCAACCAATTAATAACACATATAGCCTCTCGTATAGCTAATGATCAACACATGCAGCAGTTTACAGAACAACAGACATAATGATGCACAAATTAAGACAGTTTAGTCACTAACCCATGCATTCAGTGAGACACATTTAATCACTCACTCATACAGTCAGTCATGCACCTACTAAATCCTTCATCCAGACACTTATACATCCACTCAAGACATATTTTAACTTTACAGAAAAATACAGTCACTGGATGTTGTCATCAGTGATGTCATTTGAGATGTCATCAGTGATGTCATCAGTGATGTCACTGACCATGTCATGAATGATGTAATATGTGACATGATCAGCAGTGGATTGCGGGTGCACGATATATAGTTAGTGCAACTAACTATATATGGAATTTCAATGGTTTTGTGTGAGTAAAATAAGGTTTTTTAAATGCTAATTCCTAACTATATATGGTCTATAACCTATGGTTTTTTCAGTGAATATATATATATATATATATATATATATATATATATATATATATATATATATATATATATATATATATATATATATCCCATCAATCGCTGCTCCTTCCGGATTGCTGGGACCCATGGAAGGTGGGGCACACGGCAGCAGACCGTACTGGCAAATCAATCCTTCCGTGTAGATTTGAATGTGTGCGCTCTCAGGATAACAGACACACAACCCAGTTCTAAGATGCAAAAAAGTTTAATCCGCTATGCGTTTCGACTGAGTCCGCCGCCTTGCTCAGGTGTAAAATGTGCACAACCAATAAGTGTCTTATAACTTTCAGTTGCGAGTATTCAAAACAAAGATAGGACATTAGTTCCTACACTTACACATCCGCTGAGTTACAAGCGTTAAGACCTACCTCTATGATGTGTCCCCCCGTACCTCTCAACACGACGAAACGTATATCCCGTCTTGGTATCAGTAATCCTGCCAATTTAGCTGCTGATTCTGCTCCTAAATATGCGGTTTTGGAACCTACGTCAAGTATAACTTGTAATTTTAAGTGTATTTATTTAAATACCCGCTCTATGATCAGACACCAGATGGATATTTTCCTGCTGCTTTCTGATATAAAACCAGATCTGCTGCTACTAACCGAGACGTAGCTCACCCCGGACTCCCTACCAGACATCTTAGTTGCTTTGCCTGTGGACTATTATATTATCTCAGAAACCCGTCCGGCAGGTAAAGCTGGGGGTGGAGTAGCCATCATTGTCAATAAGAAATATCAACTTAGACAACTTCCCTCTCTACACTTACCCAATGTAGAGAACATAGTAGCTAAATTAGACACTGCTAATGGGACACTTGTTGTGGTTTTATTATATCGCCCACCTCAAACCATGACCACTTTTCCTTCCACCCTTGCAGAGCAACTGGCTACGCTGGCCATAAACAATTCCAAACTACTTCTGATAGGGGACCTGAACCTCTGGTTTGATTATACAGCATTAGACCCCCAAGCAGCTGAGATGAAGGACCTTCTGAACGACATTAACTTAACGCAATATATTGATACTAAAACCCACCAGAAGGGCCATAGTCTTCATCAAATCTGGTCTCTGAATCTACTTGTACACTCCATTGATATTAAACCCTGTAGTTGGTCTGACCACTTTAGCATCAGTTTCTCCTTTTGTGTTGATAAAACCCCCCAATTTAAGCTGCAAGCTACTAATTCGATTTGAAAATGGTCCTCCATGGACATGTCAGCTTTTTAAAATTTCTTAAAGACTACTTTGCCTGTACAGAGTTGTGATGTGGAGACAGCCGACTGTAGGCTTAAAGAATGGCTAACGTCGGCCATCAACATTTACGCTCCTCTTACCCGCTTTTGTAACTCTCATGGCGTGGACGCACACAAATGGTTCACGCCGGAGTTAAAGAAATTAAAACTAGAAGTGAGGCAGCAGGAGAGAATTTGGCGAATTAATTACTGCCCACAAGCTAGGATTGCATATTGCTCAACTAGGAAAGCCTATCAAAAAACACTACATACTCACAAGACTGATTATTTCTCTACAAAAATTTTAAATGCGACTAACAAGTCGAAAGAAATCTTCAGGATTGTGACTGAGCTGTGTAATGATGATAGAACTTCTCCTCCGGTAGTCCCCTCACAAACACTCTGCAACTCGCTTAATGATTTTTTTAGTGATAAGATATTATTGATTAAGGACAACTTATCCAAACTTCCAGTCTGTGCCCCTATGGATGATATATTTTTTAATCCTTTAACATTGCATTCTTTTCCTTTAATTGATGACAAAACCTTTTCAGATTTACTCATTAGAGTTAAATCCGGATCTCCTGAGGATGTTTGCCCCCCCCCAAATAATGAGAGAAATCGGTCGGGCAATCCCAGATAGCATGATCCCTTTGCTTAATAGCTCCCTTACGTCGGGGACAGTCCCCAACAGTTTCAAACAGGCCTTACTGATTCCCTTAAAAAAAAAAATCAGGTATTGACTCTTTAGACCTTTCTAACTATCGGCCAATATCACTTCTGCCCTACTTATCTAAGATTTTGGAGGCTCATGTCACCAACAGCCTTTCAAATTTTGTGGAAGACTCCGGTTACTTACAACCTAACCAGGCAGGCTTTCGGCCTGGCCATTCCACCGAGGCAGTCATACTGGCCGTTCAGAATACTCTAAGGTCTAATGCCGACAAGGACTTGCACCAGGCCTTGGTGCTTCTGGATCTGTCTGCTGCATTCGACACGGTTGACCACACCATTCTGGTCAACCGTGTCGAACAGGCCGGTCTTAGAGACTTGGCCTTGGCCTGGCTCAAGTCTTTTATATCAGAACGCACCCAGTCTGTTCGGCTGGGATCTTTCACAGCCCCAAAAAATAGTTCCCTTTGTGGGGTTCCTCAAGGATCTTCCTTGTCCCCTTTATTATTTAATTTATATATGCGGCCTCTTCTGTTCTCCCTAAGAGAGCACAAGGTTACTGTATATAACTATGCAGACGACCTGCAGTTGGTTTTTGTACTAAATTCACTAAATGCGGCCGAGGATTTTCAGGCAACCATGTCTCTTATTCAAAGGTGGATGTCTCTAAATCATCTTAAATTAAACCCGGGGAAAACCGAACTGATCCTGCCTGGGAAGAGCGAGATCAGTTGGAGCCCACGT
Organism: Lissotriton helveticus; assembly: GCF_964261635.1. Lineage (NCBI taxonomy): Eukaryota > Metazoa > Chordata > Amphibia > Caudata > Salamandridae > Lissotriton > Lissotriton helveticus. Next base: position 1,085,397,358 of record NC_136067.1, on the reverse strand, counting down.
TTCTGGCCGCCTGACATGGGTTCTCCTCCAAAAAAATCCCAAACAGTAAAAAGCCTGGGAGTGACTCTCAATGAGGACCTTACCTTGAAATCTCAAATTGGAACGGTGGTTTCCTCTGGCTTTTTCCAACTGAGGAAGATCAGGAAGATAGCACACCTCCTCACTGACCTGGCTTTAATTCAGGTAGTCAGTGCTTTAGTTCTCTCTCATATTGATTTCTCAAATGGCCTCTATCTGGGTTCACCTATTGGTCAACTCAGAAGATTGCAATACCTGCAGAATCAAGCTGCCAGACTAATCTGCAAGGTACCTAAATGGGAATCAATTCGATCAGGACTAGAGAACTTGCACTGGTTGCCCGTGGCACAGAGAGCCACATTCAAGGTAGGCTGCATTGTTTTCAAGGCCTTGGAGGGTAAGGGCCCAATGTTTATTAGACAACTGATAGGGAGATATAGTCCCTCACGAAGTTTGAGATCAGCTCACAAAGACCTACTTGAGGTCCCCCGTTTCAAAAAGAAACGACAGGGAGGTAGCAGTTTTCATTTCTTAGCTGCTTCCTTGTGGAACTCCCTTCCTTTGACTCTGCGACATAGCAGGGATCTTCTCGCCTTTAGAAAGGCATTTAAAACTTTCCTTTTCACACAGGCCTATTTGAAATAGCGATTTTTTATATGCCTTGTTATGTTTTGACTCTCTCCTCAGCGCCAAGAAGCTTTTTGGGCGTACGCGCGCTTAACAAGTATTAAATAACATAACATAACATAACATTAGTGATAGCCTACAATGGAGGCCACATTGAAATGGATAATTACAATGTGAACCACAAATATTTCTAGAAAATTCAGATAAGCACAGTGCTCTGCGGAAAATCATGCTGCATATGATTGTAAATTACATAGCGTAAAGCTCACATTGCAAGTAAATGTTAAAATATGTAACACCAAAATACAAACAATGTGTATATAAGGCAGAATGTCCTATTGCAATGAAATTGCTGCAGTCAATCTGTGCAACCAAGTGGTGATAATAGTACAGCGCTCATGGTGCAATTTGTAGACTGTAACTAAAAGAGAGCCTCCCAGTTTGTAACTGAGGTCTATAAGTGTAGGCAAAATCAACATGTCGATGAAGGCCTTATGTATGTGCGGGTTGTAGCCTTTCTCAAAAAATATATAAATAAAATAAAATCAAAATATAGCACTGGGATAATAAATTGCCTCCCAGTCCCAGTGACTCTGGGCTGTACAGTCAGTGCCAAGTGGTATGGTTAACAAGCCCAAGGGACACATCTGTGCCATGTTACCTGAAACTTCTGGATAACAAGTCTTGGCATGGTGCTAGATGGCAAGTGATCACATAGTGCTTAAGTAAGCTAGATTGATTGTACTTGTTTACCAGTAGGCAGAGGCCTGCAGGTTATAGACTGATCAGTCTAACCATCCGTAACCATGAGCCGTATGTGACTACATACATGAACGGTTTGAATTCCAAATGGACTAAAAGAAACAGACCAGCCACTGAAGGAAAAGGTCTTCACAAACTCTGCCTCAATCAAGTGCAATATTACCCAAACGGTGATGTCCAAAAGTGAATTAGAAGAAAAGGGTAGGTGTCCCGTGTACGTGGATGGACCCCTTCCTTCCCTCCTGCAAAAGAAACAAACAGAAAGAAAATGTTAAGAAAGTGGCACAAATGTGTCACTGTGAATCTATATCATGAAATGATCTGCTACGACAACTATTTCTGAGTTTTACATGAAATAAAGGAAAAATGGCTAAAAACAGGTAACACATGTATGAGAAAATAGATAAAGAGGAAGAGGATGTCAAAAACAGTGAATGACAGGCTATTCTTTTCTGAGGTGTAAGGCGAGTTCCTCATCCTGATTTAGACCCCATGGGATCCTGGTCTGAAAATCCACAATGTACTTGGACTCTCTTTGTCTTAATCTAAGTACTCTATCTCCTCACCTGTGATCCAGCCAGATATGTTCAAGTATGAAATACTTCATAAGAGAGGAGTCTGAAAAGTGTTAGTCCTGATAGTGACGCACCACAGGGTATTTGGGATCTATATTAGTGATGGCAGTGCTCCAAGATTCTCTTCTTTGCCATCAATGTAGTGCTCCTATATAGTAAAGCTTACAGGGGCATTCAATAACATACAGTCATACACCACAAATGTAGTGCTGAACATGAGGAACTGAGTGATATCTTTTCTGCAGGTTCTATGTACGAACTCCTTGCGAAAACTGCTGGTCTTACAGGCCTTGCAGTGTCCACCGTGAAAAAACCCTTTGAGGCCATGTGCACCCGTGTCCTGCTGTATTTTGATGTCACTGTGTACCAGCATATCCCTTATTTTCCTGCCTCGCCTGTAAGTGATGTTGGGTCTATCTAAGATGGTGTCACCTATGATGTTGTCACACTTGAGGATATTCCAGTTTCTAGCTAGAATGCGTCTGATACCATCAGATTCCGAGTTGTAAGTCAGAATGACCCTGGTGCTATTGTCACTAGACTCACCTCCAGTATTCTCCATTTCGGAGAGTGTCTAAACTCAACTAACACCCTCTGCCCTATCAATGGCTTTCTTGAGTACCCATGTTGGATAGCCCCTAGCTTTGAATCTCTCAATTATGTTGCTGCTCTCAAGTCTGTATGATTTGTCACTGTTGCAGTTTCTTTTTGCCCTCAGCAGTTCACCATAAGGAATACTCCACTTCAGTGATTCTGCGTGGCTGCTGAGGGCATGAAGAATATTGTTGCCCGCTGTACTCTTGCGGAAAAGGGCAGTGTAAATTCTGTTTTCCTTGATCTCTAAACGCACATCAAGGTATTCTGCAATGGTGTTACTAATATTGCCAGTGAGTCGAATGTTGCAGTCACTGTTGTTGAGTTTCTCTACAAACTTGTTAGCTTCCAGCTCAGAGCCCCTCCAAATAATGAACAAGTCATCAATATACCTGAGCCACACTTTGACCCTGTTTAGGTCTGCGATACGGCCTGCACTTGCAAAGATCTCTTCCTCCCAAAGGCCCATAAATAAATTAGCAAAACTGGGAGCAAAGCTAGATCCCATCGCTGTCCCAGTGGTTTGTCTATAAAGAACTCCGTCAAACAGGAAGATGTTGTTAGTGAGACAGTACTCTGTCATTTCAAGGATCATGCCTCTATGCTCCCAATACATGACATGTCTATTCTTGAGAAAATGTGAACATACTTCTAACCCTTGTTGGTGGTCAATGATGGTGTACAGAGAGTGTACATTAAGTGTGATCAAAAGAAAATCACTCTCCCATTTGATATTCTCTATTCTGCCCAGGAAACCTTTGGTGTCCCTGATGTAGCTCAGGAGTTTGATGACAAAGTTCCTGAGAAAGTGGTCAACATACTTGGATATGTGTTCTGCTACACTTCCCCTGGACGATACAATAGGACGACCGGGAGGTCTGATAGGGTCCTTATGTATCTTGGGCAATAGGTAAAGCACTGGCAGTTTGGGATGGTCTCTCTTGAGATAACAGAACTCCTCCCATTCAAGAATTCCCTTATCTTTCCATGTGGTCAGTTTGTCCCATATGGTGGAAATGCTGGTGTTGTAGGTGTCCCTAGAAATAGGTATGTAAAAGCTGGTGTCACTCAGTTGACGGAGAGCTTCTGTGATGTATTGATCTCTGTCTAGGACACCGACATTGCCCCCTTTGTCTGCAGGGCAAATGACAATGTCCCTATCCTCAGCAAGAGACTTGAGTACTTGTCATTGGTTAAAGGTCAGGTTTGTATTGCGTTTGTTCTTGTTGAACGACTTGTGTCTGAAATCAGTCAGTGCCTTAGTAACACTCTCGTGAAAAGTGTTGATACTGTTGTGCGGAAGAGACGGTAGAAAGGTCGAGCATGATCTAAAATCAGCAGAATCTGCTGCATAACAAGTGATGCCCAGCTCATCTAGAATCTGCTGTTCGTCAATCGCAGAAACAGTGGTGTCAGTGTCCTGTTGTAGTTCGAGCATGGTGGTGAGGGTATTGATCTCACCTATACTTAGGCTGGTACCTTGACCAGCCTCCCCACTACCCCGTTCCTCTTAGGTCTCTGTCTCCTCAGCAAGTGCCACTTTTTGAGTTTCAATTTCCTTACATATTTAAAATTATTGGCATAACTGAAGGAAGATGAGGGGCAGAAAGAAAGGCCTAGACAAAGCGTGTATTTCTCCATGTCACTGAGATGTCTTTTAGATAGATTAATAATAGTGCTATTAACCATTGAAGGATCCATCAAAAGGCTTTTGTTGGAGTAGGTCTTGCTGTTTTCCATACGGACCCTTCCTCTGCCTCTTTTGCCATCACTGCCGGATTCGTTTACGTCTGTTCCTCCATCCCCTCGTCCTCTGTCTCAACCCCAACCTCTCTGTCCCCTTGTCTTCTGGACTGGAGTGTCTCTCGTTGTTTGTCGTCCCTTGCGTAATGTCCTGTACTTGTCTAAAAAAGTCACTGGCCACAGAATACGTTCTTCCCCGGAGGTGTTTCCTCTTGATATGTCCGACTTACTCTTGCTCGCTGCTGATGCCTCCGATGCTGGTCTTTCAGTGATCGTGGCTGGTGTAGTCTCCATTGTGCTTTTGTCTTTGTAAAGATGATCGTATTTTCTACTGAAAGTGAGTATTCTGCCACTTTTGTAGTCGCCATAATCCCTATTCAGTTTCTTCTGTTTGCGGGCTTTGATTTCCTCCTCGTGCTTGTTGAAACGTTTCTTCATTGTTGCCAAGGTTTTGTTGAACATGTCTGTATCGATGATTGTTTTAAGATCTTCCTACAACTCATTGATCTGTGTAATTAATGTTTCACGGTCACTCCAAGCGTATTTGATAAGTATTTCTAACATCTGCCTTGAACTCAATGAAGAATTTACAGACCATTCTTCCAGCATTTTCAGATTTGGTGTTTCGTATGAGGGTGTGATAAAAATTCTCAACCCTTGAGGAGCCATTTCTTGGTTAACATAATCTTGTAGCGAAATGGCCTCCCACCGTTTCGATATCTCTGCTCTTTTGAGTTTCTCTAATTTCCTCAATTTGTCCTCAGTCGCTTGAGCCACAATATTCTTATTTTCTCTAGTGGTATTTAGTCCCGATTTCCTTGTAAATAAAGTGAGAGCAGCCGCTCTCCTTTCCGGCTCCTCCTCCATGGTGCATTCACTCACGTCCTGAATTTGTTTGATTAGGTTGTGTGTCGTATCCTCCTTGTAGATACCAGGTTCCTTCTGCCGTAAACAGTGTCCCGACAAGTTAAAAAGGTACTCGCAGGACTCCGTGGCATATATGAAGCTTGCAGCGCGTGAAACCCAAAATGTCAGTCTCGGGGTGCCGTTGTTGCATATATATTATTATTTTTTTAATGGTAGCTGTCACTTTGTTTTTTTCCCCACCACAATCCTGCTGGAGTGCTGTAGAATTGCACATTTTATTTTTAATTTTGGTCCTAGGAGGTCCCCTCTGGCACCCCCTACAAGGGCTAAAAGAGCTTGATTTCCTACCCTGCCCCGTTATCTCTTTTTCAAAAAACGTTTTCAGGCCAGGAGACTTAGGGCCTGATTTTGATCTTGGTGGAATGGGTCCCGCAGAAACTCATTCGGTGGACTTCCCGACTACTGACTTAGCGATCCCTCCACCCTATTTATATGTTGGCTATTGCATAGATGAAACACCGCCGTCACCACCAGGAAACCTCGACTGTGTTGACAGCGGGATAGGCAAAAGCGACTGTCGGAGGGCGGACTGGCAGTATCTCTGCCAGGCCAATCAAGATGTGCCTTCCCGACGATGTAGCTGTGGCTGGGAAATCTCCACACTTTAGTTGGCGGACTGGAACGCATATAAGGCACAAATTCACCTTTACTCACATTCCAAATTCCTGTTCCGCCATGGATGATATCCTACACATCCTGCCTCTGCTGCTTCTGGCTGATCACAATGTGTCTTTCCCAGAACAAAAGGTAACCTCCCCCATTATCTGTTACTTGTTTTCACCTGGCTGTTCATATATGCCAAGGACTTGTACATTATTAAATTACTCACACAAGCAATAGCATACTGTTGTGATGTTATCTCTCCCACTGCCCTCTTATCATGCTGCTCGAGGCTGGTGTGTCACACTTGGAACACAAGAGTGTTCCAAGTGAGTCAGGCCATTCTCGGAGAGGGGGTTGCTGGAGGCAGCAGTTCAGGAGCCCCATCTTGTGAAGAAGCTGAAATAAACTTACTACGTTGGATCTACTTTGGTGTCCGTCTCACTAACTTCGTAATTGAACATTTTGGCAGCGATTTCTTCTTCAAGCTCTTCACCTGCGGGGTACGAATCCATCGGTGCCAGTCCACCTCAAATTTACATACTGCTGCCGTTACCTTATGTGTCATCCTGCTTTGAATCCTGATTGGCACCTGGTGGCAAGTGTTTTCCTGTTCTTTATTCCTTTTAATGTATTTCTTTATTCTGCGAAATTGTAGCGAACTCGCCATGACCTACCAACTCTGTTTATTATAGCTGCGTGGCAACCACAAAGCATTGCCTTGAGTTTGCCAACCACGCTGTTCAGTCCTCTCCTGCCAACCAAGTTGTCATTATGCTCACACACTTCACACAACATGCGGCCATTTTATGCTTTTCAACCATGAGTTTGCCAACCTTTGCCAACCGCACTTTTCAGTGCTCATTTGCCAACCAAGTGGTCATCCCGCTCATGCGTTTCACGCAGCGTGCAGCCATTTTGCATTTTCTCCAGCCTGTTATCGCCCGATCTCCGCATCAGGATATTAAGTATTGGTATTTTTGAAAACAACCTTGAGGCCATTGATGGTCTTAGATTCCAATCGTCAAGGAAGAAAGCTATTTTACTTAATTCTTTGGGTAAAGCTGTCCAACATGCTTTTAAATTCTACCGGAAATCTTGGGTGCTGATGGTGAACCTATTGATAACCCATATATTGAGGCGAAGAAAAGACTTTCTAAATACTTTGGGAAACACGTCACTATTGTCATGTTACAGCATAAATGTTACACTTTGCCTCAAAAGGGCAAAGAGACTGTTGATCAAATGGTTACTCGTTTAAGAGAACTTGTATCAAGTGTGACTTTGGTCCCATGACTGATCAACTTATCAAAGACCAGTTGATCGTCCAGTGTAGAAATAAAAGGATGCAAGAAAAACTTTGGGCTGCCAAGAATCCCACTTTACTTGAAGATAGCTCCATCATTAAATTTGTTGAGGAATCTGACAAGTGTATGCAAGAAATTAATTCTCTTGAGTAAAAAAAAAGAAGATAGTGTGAATTTTGTCAATAGGAAATAGAAAGACTCTTCACTTGACAACGATTCTAAAAGTAGTGATCCTAAAAGCAAGATACCTACATTTACTAATTCCAAACTTAAGTCTAAGTTTTCTTCTGACAACAAAACCAAATTTGTTGGTTGTTATCGTTGTGGCAGTATGGATCATGCTGCCGACTTTGCTAGATGCTTTGCAAGAGATAAAATGTGTAAAAATTGTGGAAAGAGAGGTCATATAAGCAAACTTTGCAAGAATCCATCTAGGAATAGAGTTGCTTTTATTGTTGAGGAATGTGTTTCTCCTGATATTTCACTGTGTGTGGAAGACAATTGTTCTTGCTCCTTGCAAAGAACGAGAGCCACTTTTATTTTGAATGATGTTCCCATCACACTTATGGTTGACCCTGGCTCCATGTTTACCATCATTCCTTTTCACACTTTTAATGAATGTTGGCCTAACACCCCTCTAGGTTACAGTGGTGAAACTATTACTATTAAGGGTGTCATGGAAACTAAATTTGAATTTAAAGGTAGATCTGCCTTAGGTAAAGCTAATATCTCAAGTGATGGGCCGGCCATTCTTGATTGGGCACGACAGCATGATCTTCACATTATTATTGATCCCAGATCTGATGAAAAAGATTTGGATGTAGAAAATTCTTCAGCTTTTGATTCTGTCTTGTCTAAATACAAGGATGTTTTCCCAACATATTTAGGGAAATTAATGAATATGTGATGTTACAACGCGATCAAAATGATTGCGGAACGTTACATCGCAGTTTTTACTACACAAGTCGTTACAACGACTTGCATTGGAGAGCGCTGGACTTAGGAATAGTATGATTTACTATTCCAACACCAGTCTACGTACAGTAGGGAAGGTGTTGGAATAGTAAATCGTACTATTCCTTAGGTTATATCGCCATCCAGCACAATTCGTTGTAACGACTTGCGTTGTAATACTCGGGATGTAAAGGCATTGCGATGCAATGCCCGCGTGGTAGTGGATGTTTCATAAATTAATTAGTTATGTTCATGAAATAAAACTTAAGGATCATGTCCATCCTGTTAAGCATCCGCTTAGGAGAATTACCATTTCTATTAATCAGGAAGTTAAGGAAATGCTTGAGGACATGCAGAGGCAGGATATTATCGAACCAGTGGAAATCTCTGAATGGCTTTCTCCGGTGGTGGTTACTAAAAAGAAAGATGGTAACCTCTGCTTCTATGTGGACCTCAGTTCTCTAAATCAGAACATCATTGTTGATAATTTTCCTCTTCCTAACATTTCGGAAATGGTGCTCTTGTTGGATAAAGCAAAATTTTTTAGCAAACTCAATCTTAGATCAGCATATCATCAAGTAGCTTTCCACCCTGATTCTCGTAAACTGACAGCCTTTTTGACCATGGAAGGAGTGTTCCAGTTTAAGAGGCTCCCTTTTGGCCTAGCATCGGCAGCTAGTGTTTTCCAACGCATGATGCACAGCCTCTTGAAAGGCTCAAAAACATACATTATATCCAAAAGGGTATCCTTATTACTGGTAAAGATGAAACTGAGCACAACATTAATTTAGCCACGGTGTTACAAATTTTACGTAGTGCAGGTCTCACTTTGAGAAAAGATAAATGTAATTTCTTGATGAAAGAGGTAGACTATCTTGGCTACACCAGTTCGGAGAGTAGCGTTAAACCCAAAGAAGATTTGCTGAAAGCCATTAGGTTAGCAGCTACTCCCTCCACCAAGGATCAACTTAAATCCTTCATGAGATTGATTGAATATTATTCTAAATTTGTCAGTAATTTCCCACATAAGGCTGAGGCACTATGCATTTTACTCAGAAAGGGTGCTAACTTTTCTTGGGAGGTACCACAGGCCAAAGCTTTTCAAATTAGATCATTAATGCTGGTATTCTCACTCCCTATGAACCTGCCAAAAATACCTTTATTACAGTTGATGTGAGTGCTCATGGCATTGGTGCTGTTCTTTCGCAAACAAAAAATGGTGTTGAAAAAACAGTTGCTTTCGCTTCACGCACGCTCAGGAGCTCTGAACGTAATTATGCAGTGATTGAATGTGAAGCATTAGCTGCTGCCTGGGGTATGTAGCATTTTCACACCTCTGTGTAGGGCACACGTTTTACCCAAAGGACGGATCACAAGCCCATCATAAGGATGTTGTGTCCAGGTGGTGCCAGCAATGGCTCTCCTCGTTTAATGATATTTGCTGCTAGACTGCAGGAATTTATTTATGACCTCAAATATATTTCCAGTTGGAAGAATGTCCAAGCGGATTGTTTATCTAGATTACCACTCGAGGTGGGACAATGTCTGAAACCAGATGATGAAGTAGTGTGTGTTGTGGCAAGTGTGGAGGATGCATGTTCTGAGGAGTTTAAGTCTATCTCCAAGGATGAGTGGCATCAAGTCGCCGTAGATGACCCCGATTTTTCTGAGCTTGTTAATTCTATCCACTCTGGTTGAAGGCGTGGAGGTGATATGAAGTCTTCACTACGCAGCTTCATCAAGTTGCAAGATGGACTCAGCATTGGAATCACTGTTGACTTGGTTGTGAGGGGTGAGAGATTCGTTCCTCCTAGGGTACTCACAAAAAACTTTTTCTTTTAGCCCATGAAGGTCACCGTGGACAAACTATTACTGTGAAGTGTCTTAAAAACAATTTTTATTGTCCTGTTCTTGATGATGATGTTAGAGGGTGGGTCGAAAAATGTGCATTATGTAAGGGCAGTGGGAAAAGACTAAAAGTTAACTCACAAGATCAGCGGTGTCACTAGGGGGGTGCGGGGGGTGCGGACCGCACCGGATGACACCATACATGGGGTGACACCAATCTGACTGGTTACGCTGTGTAACACAGCTCTGCAGGCTCGCCTCTGCTCTGCAAGCGCACCTGCTTACAAAATACTGCAGTGTGCCCTGAGCTCGGCTTTCCTAACAGAGTCGGCCCGTGCACTGCCAGAGCCCCCACCCACACAGCTTGGAAACAGACAGAGGATGCAGGGGTCAGAACACACGGGTACACACAGAAACACACGGCACACACAGTCAGACACACACGGCACACCCACAGGCACCCCCCCACCCCTCCAGCTTTAATGGTTTCATTTACATTCTGCCTCTTGCAGTTTTCCTTTTTATTGTTATAAGTAGAGATTAGCTTCTAAAGTATGGATGTTTCACATTTCAGACTGGATTCGGTCGCATTTATTTTTCTTCTATTGGCACTTATCCAGATTTTTCAGTGATGAAGAAATTAAGTTGGAAGTAGTATATTTTCACTTTTATTTAAGTGATAAACGTGCACAGTACTCGCACCGTGGTGTCTTAGTGTGTTAAGGAGACACATACAATAAAGTATATATTCGCCTGAAAATATTAGCATACCAGTACTACCAGATCCCCACACGTGCAGCTATGTAAACTTCACTTGGAAATATTTTTTTAATCTCCCTTATGCGCAGCTATCGGCCGGCCATCCGTCAAGCGTATCGCAACAATACCATAGTCCAGTATTTTTCAGCGTTTACAAATAAATGGAAACAGGGATTGAACTTTGGGAAGATAAGGGAATTATGCAGTTTTCCCAGAATCACACAATTTGGTGAAATCCGGATTAGGAACTAAGGGGCAGATATACAAGCCCCTTGCGCCTCTTTTACGCCGCAGTTGCATCACTTTTGTGATGCAGCGGCGGCGTAAAAGATGCGCCATGGTGCGGGGTATTTACAAAATGCGGTTGTAAAATGCGGGAAACTTAAGATTTCAGGTAAGTACCGGGAAAAAAAACGAATTTTGTTGCGTGCGCTGCATCACATTTGGCGATGCAGCGCGGGCAATGAAATTCTTTTTTCTTTTTTTCGGTACTTACCTGAAAACGGCCGTTTCCCGCATTTTACAACCCCCCACCCTGCCCCTCCCCTGCCCAACATCACCGCCCGGGGGCACGCCCTACACGGGCCGTGGCTGCGTCTGAGTGCCTGCGCCCGGTGCTGTGGGAGCCTCTGCCCGGATCTGCTGCCGCGGGGTAAAAAGCACTGCCATAAGCGGGAGACCTGGCTTTGAGCTGTGCCGCTCTCAGGAACTGTATGTCCCTGTCTGCCGCACACGGGAGACCGATGTTGGAGGAGGACGGCCCGCGCATAAGTGGCAGCACCTGGAGCTGTGGGGAGCTTTCACCCGGGCCTGGCATCACACGCCGGGACTACCGCCACAAGTGAGAGATCCGGTATTGAGCTACACCATCACCCTGGAGCCACAGCTGACGCGATAAAGGAGGTAACAACTGGGCCCCTGAAGTATGTTTGGCCATGAAGGGCGGCGGCGCTGGTAGCAGAGGAGAGGGATGGAACATGGCACTAACACTGCGCAGAGACTACTGCTGGGGACACTGAGGTGCCCAATCACCTCCCCTGCCTGCAGCCCCTGACTCCTGATTACAGTGGCGACACTACCTAGGAGCCCGTATGCTGAGGCCACGTGGAGTCGGCAGCCAGTTGGGAGGGGAGCCGCCTGAGCCGGAGGAAGCGTCAGACGCGAGCCTGGAACCCGTGCGGACATAACACATGCGCTGGGCACCCCATCGAAATTGAGTGACACGGGCCTTGGTGAATAGAGGCTCTTGGAGGGGAGTAGCAGTAGGGCAACGGAACTATGAGGCCTGGGCAACTGAGGGGGCGAGGGGGCGGTGGCGCACCGAGGTTGTGATTAGAGCAGTCCCATGTTCAAGAGACCCACCATGCATCTTCAATTGACCTAACAGCACTGTGTACCAGTAAGCAGGCTGAGATCAACACACCGGCAGCGCCTATGGAAAGATAACAGAATAGACTCAAGAGGACACGAGTGGCCAGTTGAGATTACCGCAAGGAGCCTTGTAACCCCCTCAGCCGGACTCTGAGAGTTGGTCCAACATTGCACAGCTGAGCAGGTGCGGGGTGGAAGCCCCGACGGTGTGCAAGCGCTGCAATCTCCCACTCCCTCACACGTAGACCCTTGTGGCCTGCGGAGACAGTATCCACGTGGGCATCCACCACCGTAGAGCATAGCCTTGACCACACCACAGTGTGGTTGTGGCAATAGACAACATCTCGACTCCTCTAGAAGTTAATTGCGAATGCCCACGGCACAGCAGCTTGTAATGGGACGGATGAGAGCCAAATTACAGCAAGAGCCTCTACGCACGGGCTGTTTGAACCCTGCCAATATGAGCGCTGGAGAAGGCATGGAGCCAGCGACCACCACCCTGGAGGCCAAAATAGGCTCAGAACTCACAGCAGTGGAAAGGATCGGGACTGCGTTAGACCACACGAGGACATCCCTAGAGAAACGGATAGATAAATTCACCTCGGACTTCACCTTGCTACATGCGGATCACCGCAAGTTGACTGACAAGGTCGTGGCATAAGGCCAAACGCTGAAGGAACTCCAACCTATAACACAAAACCATGCAGTTGCACTGCAGGATTTGATAGACCGTGTTCACGACTTGGAAGACAGAGCGGAAGATGCAGAGGAACGGTCCCGCCGCAACAACGTCTGCGTAGTGGGCCTGCCGGAAGGCGAAGAAGGGAGAAACCCGGAACAATTGACACAGCGGTGGCTGCACGATCTACTACCTCAAGGAACATTGTCAATGCAATTTGCAGTTGAGAGAGCCCACTGCATGCCGGCACAGAGACCCCAACCAGGAGCCAGACCTCTCCCGTTCATTTCAAACTGCTAAACTACAGGGACAGAGATACGGTGCTCCGTGAAACACGCCAGATGGATGGTCTCACAATGAGCAGCAGTCAGGTTATGATCTTCCCAGACTACACCGCTTTAGTGCAGATATGCAGGAGTAACTATACGGCGGTGAAACACCAACTCAGAACTCTAGAATTGCCATATTTGCTGCTGTTCCCAGCCCCACTTGCGAGTGGTCATGGAAAAAGGGACTCGCTTCTTTGATTCCCCTGAAGACATCTGGGACTGGCTGGAGGAGTCGGGGTTGTGGACAGGCATGAGACCCCCGAGCCCAGAAGGAGACAACACAGCGGGCAGACGACACAGGAGACGACAAAGGCGAGGACCCCTACGGAACGCTAAGCTGGGGACTGCGGCACCGAGTCCGAAGGAAAGACAGGGCACCATGGCAGCGGTCACAACTATTGGATCTACTCATCCTAAAGAAAGGCCGGACCTCTACATACGGGGAATGTTCGTGGCCAGTGGATCCTCGTCGCCGTCAACGGAGATGTCCGAAGAGTTCAACTTGCCAACAATTACCCCACAGACTGCTGATGGCATCATATGAGGCGGGACTAACGAGCTAGACACTGACATGAGCAGCAAACGCAAGTAGAACTCTGTTTATTGACACCTATGATATTGCTATCTGAAATGTGAGGAGTAGGACCCACTGGGTTAAATGCAACACATACTTTACATTGAGCTGGTGAGGTACTAACATGCCCACCGTTAGCCACCGCACACATAACATTGGAAAGCAAGCTCGCACTCGACCCAAACAACCGGGCTAATATACCAGCGGTCCTACAAGAGGATTTCCGCGATCGATAGATAGCACACTGCGCAAACTGGACTTAAGGGGGTGGCCATAACTCAACACCATTAGTACACGCACCCCAACAGGCAACACACTGACCTAGTTTCTACTACTCATCTGTTGTAGAGGTTTGGATAGACATTGCGCAATGTCTGCCCCAGATGTTAAGTTGTTTTCAGTTCATTTATTGTTGTTGATTTTATTGCAGCATACTGACGTGCTCACTCATGTCCCTGCCCACCATACCCTGTAGTGTACCCCGCCCTCGGCGTCCCAGTTGCTTAACTCCACCAGAAATTACATGCGCTAACATAATCACATGGAACATGCGTGGCATGTACACACCTGTGTGCCGCTACTCTGTATTTGCGTACCTCCAGAGACACTCGGCTGCAATAGCTCTGCTGCAGGAAACACACATGACTCAGCCGGAACTGGACAGACTGCGCAACTGTTGGAGGAGACAAATATATGGCACGACATACTCGGTGCATGCGAGGGCCACATTAATTTGGGTAAGAGGGGGCACCCCGTTCAGCTGAGCAGAGACAGTGATAGATCAGGCAGGCAGGTACACCTTAGTGAAAGGGACACTCAATGGACAGCAGGTACTCCTAAGCTCCATATATGCCCCGAACACAGACCAACCCTTGTTTCTGGCGCAACTGTCTGCAACACTGACGCCCTATGTTGGGCTCCCCTGGTTAATAGGTGGGGACTTCAACTCGGTGCTTGATGTGCACATGGATAGATCCTTCCCACCCCTCCGGACGACGGCAGCTGTGTCGAATGCGCGGGTGCTTTCAGACTGCCCATCGCAATGGACATTACTGGACCTGTGGCGGGTCCTCCATCCCACTGACCGCATCTACTCCTACTACTCAGTGGTACATGACTTGCATGTGCGGCTGGATGGAGTAGTGGGTTCCCAGTCGCTGGCTCCCCTGGTTGAGACAGCGGACTACCTGGGGCAGACACATTCTGACCATAACCCCATGATGCTTCGGTTGAACTGGGAGCCTGAACGCCCCCCTGTACCCACCTGGTGCCTACAGCCAACTGAGTGGAGGATCCAGAGTTCTGAGCATCCCTGAAGATGATGGTTCTCAAATACTTTGACCTCAATGAGGGGTTGGCAAGCTCCACACTGTTAGAATGGGATGCCCACAAAATTGCTGTTAGAGGCCACTGCCTCGGTGCCACATGGAACATACACAAACAGTTTTCTTTGCCGCTCACTTGCCTAGAATCACAACTACTGCAGTATGAACGTGAGCGTGGCGTGGACAATCCGGCCAGCTTGAAAGTCTTAGGGCTCAACACACTGAACTCATAGAAAAGCTAAGGTGCCACAACTATACTCCCCACACAGCACGCACCCATGTCAAACCGGATAGATCAGGTCGCCGGCTAGCCTGGCTACTGAAGCGGGAAAGTAGACATACCCCAATCAGTGCCATAAGCACACCACAGGGGGCCCTCATATACAGATAGAGGGAGATACATAAAGTAATGTCGGATCATTATTCACTGTTGCACCAAAGGACGATGCTCAAGCCTTGACCTGGAGAGGTTCCTAGAACCTGTTCACCTACCCACAGTCTCAGGAGCACATTAAGAGGCACTTACTGGTCCTCTCATCCTAGAGAAAATAAGCAAATTACAAGGTGAAATACATATGTGTACATATTTATCCGTAATCAAGGTGAAACAAACACACCTGTTGTACAATATCCTTAAATAATGTCTCAACATCTATTTGTGGATGCAAGTGTCCATTACTATTTTGAGTGGCTACACCTCATTTATTCACAATGCGAAACCTCACTTGCTTTTGGGATGGGGCCTTTGCCTTCTTTAGGGGTACCTTGGTGGGGTGGTAGTAGGGTTGGGTACGGTCTTTTCAGGGAGTGGTTTGATATGTGGAAGGGATGGGTTGAGGGGTGGAAGGTATAGGTGTGCATTTGGCAGGGGTGGGTGTGACAGGGCTCAGGGCAAGGGCAAACAGAAGACTTTCTTTCACTGGGAAAATAGGTAGGATGGTCGGAAGGAAGCTGGGGTTGGGAGGTGGAGGGAGTGGAGGTGTCTGTTGTGCATGTGGGGCATCCCTTGTTGCACTAAAGGTCCAGGGGTCTTTATTTATTTATTTTAAGGTTTTATAGAGCGCGAACCAGACATGTGAAGGTATCAAAGTGCTTTACAGGATTGAAGGGTGGTATACAAAGTGCATAGGAGGGGAGGATATCAATGGAATACAAAGGGTTATGTACATTGTGCAGGAAAAACAAGCAGTCTCAAGTTCCGGATACATTTGGGATAAAACCAGGTAGAGTCATTACACAAGAGAATAAGAAGTCTCAGCTCCCGGGTGGGAAGCCCAGAAGGGCCGGGAGGTATCATCCGAGAAAAGTCAAGGATAATTCCGTAATGGAGGGTGGTACAAGGTCGAAGAGGAGATTGTAATGTGATCGTGAGGCAAGGAATTTGCCCATAAGGAAAATGTTGGTCTCCTTTTTGAAGCGTGCAAAAGATGACAGTCTTCTGATGGTGGCCCCAGAGAAGGCCCGATTGTAGGGTATTTTTTTCTGGAAACGAGCTGGTTGGAGCAAAAGGTCTCTGGCAGACCAGGAGTTTCTTGCCCCTCCGGATATCACGAGTTTCTGGGGAAGGGATGCAGGGGAATTAGAATATAAAGCCTTGTGAGTAATGCAGGCCATCTTAAGTTGGATTCTGGCCTCGAGAGGAAGCCAATTCAGGGCTTTCAGGTGGGGAGAAATGTGAGAGTTCTTAGGTAGACCTGCAAGAGTAGAGCAGTCGTATTCTAGTCTGGAGATGACTAGTGCCTGGGTTGTAATTTTTAGGTCGGGTATTGCCTTAATATGTTTGTAGTGGGTGGGGTAGAGCTGCTCGAGGCCTTGGACCTTTCCGGCCTTGTCTAATTAAAGTATGGCGATGGATTGAGCATGTACCCCTCCTTAATATAATGCATATATTTGAAGAGTGCTTTGACACTCCCTTTGTGGTTCTGAGGTATAGTCTTGTTGAGGAAAACAAATATTCAGATGTTCAAAATTTCACCAGTGTGGTTTAAAGCAAGAGTCTCGGGATAAACCCTCTTCGTCTGTTCGATCGTCCCCACGGTCAGACCGCGAGGACGATCGAACAGACTTAGAGGACTTATTCCTGGACTCTTGCTTTAAACCGCACTGTCGAAATTTCATCATCTAACTACCAGATACCTACTTGAAGACCTATGTATTGTATGAAATTCTATTTTGAACATCAGAATATTTGTGAAGCCTTGAGAATGCCCTGGTCCGATTGACTGCATATAGTGAAAAATGTGTTGGCTGTCTTTCCAATTACAGTATTACAGCACTCTGGAACAACCAGGATATAGTTAGTAAAATACTTTCTAAAGACAACCCAAACCAACTGTTTTCCTCAACAAAACTATACCTCAGAACCACAAAGGGAGTGTCAAAGCACTCTTTAAATATATGCATTATTATAAGGAGGAGTAATTGCTCAATCCCTCGTCTGTTGTGCATGTGTCTGTTGATTGTGCAGGTGTCTGTGGGTCTGGTGTATGTTGTGAACATTTGGGTGTGTCTTTCTTTTTTGGTGTGTGTTGTATGGGTAAGTCTGGGTGTTATTTCCTTTTGATGTGTGTGTTGTGGAGGTGCTGGATGTGGACATGGTGAATGCAGCTGTGGTGATGGGTGCGATGTCTGGGATAGTGGTGGTGGATGTGTCTATGGTGGTGGGTGCAGTGCATGTGGGTGTACTGGGGTAGTGAATGTGTCTATGGTGGTGGGTGAAGTGTATGTGGTTGAGCTGGGGGTGTTGCATGTGTCAGTGGTGGTGGTTGCAGTGTATATGGTTGTGCTGGGGTGAATGTGTCTGTGTTGGTGGGTACAGTGTATGTGGTTGTGCTTGGGATGGTGTATGTGTCTGTGGTGGGTACAGTGTATGTGGCTGTGCTGGGGTGGTGGATGTGTGTGTGATGGTGGGAACTGTGTCTGTGGTTGTGGTTGTGCTGGGGGTGGATGTGTCTGTGTTTGTCGGTGCAGTGTATGTGGTAGTGCTGGGGGTGGGGAATGTGTCTGTGTTTGTGGGTGCAGTGTATGTGGTTGTGCTATGGGTGTTTTCTGTGTGTTTGGTTGCATGCCTCTTTTTGTTTTTGTGTGTGGGGGTGCTGTTTGTGTCTGTGTGAGTGGGTGCGTGGTAAGGTGTGAGTGTCCTTGAGTCAGGTCTCAGAATAGGGAAATTTGGATGGGGACGAGTTGGGAGGTGAGGCAAAAGGTTGGGATGGTTGGGAGGCTGCGGTCAATGAGAAGGCTAGACCTTGAAAAGACCTCTGTAGGCAAGACATAGCACTGTGAATGCCTTCCAGGTAGGCTACAATTTGTTTATTTTGGCTGCCAAGCCCCTGGGTGCCATTCAGTAGTACAGTCTAGCCTTTAGAGATATTCCTGAGAAAGTCAATAGTCTCCTTACTCAACGCAGCCGGTTGATGGGGGCAGAGGGTGAGGTGCCTGGAGTGGAGAAGACACCACCCCTTTTATGGGTGTGGGTTGGGGCAACTTCAGTGGGGCAAGAGGGAAGGTGGAGATTGAACTCTGGATGGAGGACAAGAATGCAGTAACAGATGTCATTGGGAGTGCTTGCTGGAGAAGACCTGCAAAGAAGATTTGGATTTTCTGGTGGCGCAGCATACACATGCAGCGGGAGATGGCACATGGTAGCCAGGATGTAGCTAGGGCACTGGTGCAGGTTACATCTGCTGTAGACGAGCTGTGGGCAGTTCGTACTACTAGTCCAGGAGTCCTAACTCCCACTGAAGAGGACCCACTGTCAGGGCGGAGCAGCAACACCCCACCACCCATCATGGAGAGGCGCCGTAGTGGCCGAAACAGTAGGCCTACAATGTCTAATGAGGATAGCACTGTGCAACAACCAACAGGGGCCTCAGCTTGCCAGCACCGCATGTGAGGTGCTAAGTTCGTGACCACTGGGAGATGGGCAGCTACAGACTTGACTTGAACACTAACTCCTGTTTACAGTCTTGCACTGTGAGAATAACATGTGCAGGAAAAATGGAGTGTTACTAGTTGACATTCAGGCTGTGTGACATAATTGATCCTGCATTTAAGGAATTAAAAAACACAGTCACACACACGAGATATGGCATTGTGTCATTTTTTCTTACCTAGAAATAGTTGCAAGTAATCTCATCTCGCCTCTGGTGCTGCACCAGTTACACCTGCTGCCATACGTCCTGGGCCAGGCCCCTCCACGTCTGAGGATTCTGATTCACTCAGCTCCACTGGTGTGCCTTTCCTGGTGGCGATGTTGTGTAGCATGACACATGCTACCACTATCTTGCAACATGTCTGGGGGCTGTATTGTAGTTCACCTCCACTTTTGTGGAGGCAGCTGAATCTGCTCTTCAGTATCCCGATTGTGCGTTCAATGGTGCCTCTGGTTGCTATGTGTGCTCTGTTGTATCGCCGCTCCCCAACGTTGGCAGGATTCAGGTAGGACGTCAGAATGAAATCCCGGACTACATAAGCTCTGTATGTTCAGTGAATGGTAGCATTTGCGGTTCCTGAACAGGTACTCATTGTTTGAGGGAGGGGATATTGCAACATGTGTCCCATCTATGCATCCTATCACGTGGGGGAATTGGACAATTTGGTAAAAGTCCTGCTTGGTCTGGTCTAGTGCCTGTGGGGTGCTTGGGAAGTAAATGTGGTGTTGCATCCTCTGTACCATGGCGTCAAGGAACGCGTGGAAAAAGCGCAAAAGTGCACTTTGTGACACCCCTCCTGCTGTGGCTATCACCCCCTGAAAACTACCTGAGGCCAACAGGTGTAGTGAGCACAGGACCTGGATGTGAGTGGGGATGGAATGTGTCCTGCGTGCGGGATGTTCAAGGAAGGGTCTGAGTTCCTCAATTAAATCATGGATACTGTCTTCATTCAGTCTGTAGTGGGTGTAGATGTCCTTCTCAGTGCGCTGGTAGATGGTAATGCGCGCACGGAATATCCTCTCCTTGCATCTCCTCCTCTGTGCAGCAGCTCAGAGTCGCATCCTCCTGGCTATCATGTAGAGCCCTGCCATTGTGGAAAAAAGTCAGGTGCATTCTGGTACTCCTTAAATAATTTGCACCTGGTTACCACCTGCTTCTACTTGGTGGTAATTGCGATTCTGTAAATTGCGAATTTCGGAAATTCGCAATTTGTGATTTTTTCATACATTCCATTGCGATTTCTTGATTTGCGATTTCCCGTTTGCAAATTTCGCACACTGAGAAATCGCAAAAATAGGAAATCGCAAGAAATTCGCAGATTTTCCATCCTCACAAATTAAGGAATCGCATTTTTTGCGATTTCTCGTTTTGCGATGCACTTTTGCTCCATACATTCCGAATAGCGAATTTTCATTTGCAAACGCTTATTTTTGCGATTCGCAGCGTTTGCGAATGAAAATTGTCTTGATACATATGGCCCTTAGCCCTTTGTTGCCGCTGTTGGGCCCTCAACTGCCCATCAAGCGTGGGATAGGTCACAGCAAGAATGTGGGCCATTAGGGGGGCTTTGGTGCGGCACACAAGCCGCCCATGTGAGGAGGACTGACCAAACTGGACTTCAGCTGACTCTCGGGTCCAGCATCGTAGGTCCTCCAACCTTTTCTGGCAGTGGATGCAGTACCACTTGAAGACTCCCACGGTCCACACCTTCCAGGCAATGAACTTCCAGATGGCCCACTTTTGATGGGAATTGACCTGTATGGATGCAAGACAAGAAGGAAAAAAAATGGTTTTGTGACTTTTGGTTTGTCAGAATTGCTGTCACACAATTTTACTACAACTAGCATAAGCATAACACATAGGTTACCTAACAGGGGCCTCCTCCAGTTTTCTATCATGTGAGTGACTCATGATCAGTGGAAACATTGTCAACTATTGAAGGCTAAACAGTTTGTGCATTGTTACCAGACACCTAATAGGCCAGTTTAATTGTCTTGATGCCTAAGGGCCATAGAGACAGATACCATGGTTTAAACTTCATACCATGACCAATGCCACTATAAAATGGCTGCCATGTATGTCAGTGAGAGCATACTCTTTGGGGATGTATGAACATGTTTACATATAAATGGGATATTAAACTAAGGTTGACTGAGTCTGTCTGGTATATACTTGCAGCACAGGACATACATTTTGCCATTTGTGGCTCTGTTACATGGATGAGACAAACATGCAATTGTATGTCCTTTTATAGTGAGGAAATTTTGAGGTGCAGACAAATATTCAACCCAACACTTCATATCATGTAACATTTGGGTACTTCTAAAGTTTTGCATGTAAAATAAAGTACTGTAAATTGCATAAATACTTATGGCACAGTAAATACTGACCACTGGGAGTAAGGGGCCTGCACTTAGGAAATTACACACTTTGTTATGGTAGAAAATGGAATGAAGTGTTAGCTCAACAAGCATTCAAGGGTAGTTTGTATGCTCACAAGTCATATTATCATTTGGAAAGGAATCATATTTCAATAACGATATCAGGCAGTGCACCAGTTGTTTTCCACTGTGACAAAGCCCCAGCTTAGCCCATGATCCTGAATGAGCACTGCTCATTGTCAGGCCCTGCTCTCTGCAGCCTGATGATCATGATATTAAAACCAACCTCTACATGAATATATGACCTTGTGCACATTTGATAAATGGCCTCAAGGCTGTGAGCTACACTGAAGGTGCCTGGAAGCCAGTGTCAGCTCACAATGGATTGGCTGGAGACCCCTAAACTAGACTAAGTGAGTAGTGGGATGATTATCATTGCAAACATAATGCCATATTGGTTTGTCAAACATAGATATCTATGCACAGTTATGAATACAATAATATGTGATGTCAATTTAACAAAATGTGTATTTTATAAATATCACATGTATTTCTAACAGATACATTGATTTCTCTCCACAAACACACCAAATGGAAACCAAGGCTTTCAAAACACACAAGACATACTAATGTTCTGGTTTGTTTTAAAAGGTAAAGTGGTTTTAAATCCACAACATAATTGTCCTATGCATGTTATGTGATATATGACACTTCACTTCTATCCCTACACTTCACTCAGGGAACTCATAGGGACATTGTAGCCTGTGTTAATGGAGACAAAACCAGTTAGACAGATGCACATATATATCTATCAGATATGCACAGGTTCCTCTGGTGAGCCGTAGAGTTGGCTTTTTAAGGACCAGACCTCCTTGCCCAGCAACTCTAGCTCCTCTGGTGAGAAGGTAGGGGTCCTGTCACCTGCTCTACCTGGCATCGTTGCTCCCAGAGGTGACCAACAGCAGCAAATGTGGAAGAGGTCTTGATGGCAGCAGTGTTTGGAGGCAAGTAAGCTCTTTTTCCAATCCCCGCATACATGTACGTGACATTCCCAATCTTCAGCGGAAATGGACACAGCTGTTGGCCTTCATACATTGCTTTCACCAATGTTAGCCTATGGCTGTGTCTTTTGTGCAGTTTACCTCCCCCTGGACAGTCAACTTTCGCTGTGCCTGTCTGATTCCAAATGTTCTATTGGCATGGTCAGGCAGCGGCCGTTTTATAAGTTCATAATAGTGTGTTTGTAACTCTGGAGTGCTTCACTACCCTTCAAAATGAGGGCTAGTTTGTGTACATGATCAATCTTAGACATACACTCATTCTTTTACCTAAAAACATGTATATGTAGGGTGTTACCATGCTGAAATGCACTATTAGCGCAGTGTTGTTTAAACTACCGTTTCTGGTATTCTCGGAAAAATAATGTAAAAAAGGTTTTACATGTTTGAATAATACATTTGAGATGCATTATTTACACATTTTTTAAATTTGACATTATTTAAGGCTATAAATGTAATTTGTGAAGAATAAAGGACAAAAATCTCATGTTTGATTACAATATGTATTAAGACCACATATATTTGGTCAAACTACATGACTTACGTGTCAATTATCAAGCATGTTGCTGTGGAAAATGTTAAACATGTTCACATGTTTTTCCAATGCAGACATATGAACCCTTGGAGACTGAGGAGACGACAGCCTCCGGTGTACCAGCCATTTTGAGATCTTGCCACCATGGAAGAAAGGAATATAATCAAGAAGTTCAGGTTGCATAGCCAAACAAACTATACAGATTTTCAGCCGCACAACAGAAATCAAACATCTATTACACCCATGGTCTAACTGATATCAGTACGTCAATGTGTGGGCAAAGAATCCTTCTGATACACTGGGGCAGTGTCTGGTGGTATGCCACAACCAGTGTTCAGTGGTGTGTTACAAGAAGTTCTATCTTCAATGATGAGACACATCAACAGCTTCATACGGTTTTCACGGCAGCATGATTTAGGTGGACTTTCACAGTTTGGGTTGCCTACCACAGGTGGTTGGAGCAATTGATGACACGCATATTTCCCTAGTGCCACCACACGCCAGAGAACAGGTCTACCGGAATCGGAAACACTTCCATTCAATCAAAGTGGAAGTTGTCTGCTTACCAGATTTGTACATCACAAGCACCTGCACCTTTTTCCATGGCTCTGCCCAGGATTCCTTTGTACTACGGAACAGTCCCAGACCCCCACAAATGTCTCAACTTGGACCTGAGGGGGCCTGGCACGTTAGTCAGTACAAGCTTTCATTATATTGTTTGGGGTACTTTGAGTTGCATAATCTGGAATTGTATTAAATTATTTTGTCCCTCTTTTGTCTTCCATCTAGGAGACCCAGCTTATCCCAACTGACCATTGTTGGCACCGTTGAGGAATCCAACAACACATGGGGAAGTCTGCTTTAATAAGGCCCATAGAAGAATAACGTGACCAGTGGAACAGGCTTTCCGGCTCCTAATGGCCAGGTTTTCGTGCCTGGACAAAACTAGTGGAGCCCTCCTCTACTTACCTGCTAAGGTGTGCCAAATCACTGCGGACTGCTGCATGCTCCACAACACCACCCTCCGACCGAACACCCCTTACATGGCAGAGGATGGAGACCATGAAGAGCCACCTTGTGAGGATCCTGATATGCCAAATGAAGATGATAGTGGTGAAGAGGAAGGAGTTGACTTACATCGAGATGTCTTTGACAACTTCTTCTCATGAGTGTACGTATATGTTTACATGTAATGTTTTTCACCGTTACACCAACTTTTGATGTGATGATGAGAGAAGTATGTGGTGGTACTTTGTTGGGAAGGGCAAGTTCAGGGAAACTTAGGCCAAAGGTGTTTGTTGATCAAAGTGTACAAACAGTAACTGCTGTGTTTAGTTACATTGGTTATTCCTGATTGTTTTGTGAAACTGTGTCCACCAAAAGTTAACTTTGTAATGTGATCATTATGTTATGTGTGATTGGTAATGTTTTTTTTAATCTGTTTTAGGTTCCTTCACCATGTCATCTTCATTAAGCCATTTCGGAGTTGTGACATTTGCAGGTAGATGGTGGTGTTTCCAAGTACAAAGGGGACCAGGGTTGATCCTGGGGAAGACAGACACAGACTTTGGATGTACAAATCTTGTACCAGGGCAAATTGCACTGTGATTGGATGGGAAATTTGAAGATTATGTTGCACCTGTTCTCTGTTGTGTATTGGCAGTAAAGCATTATGTGTGCCATCATTTGCTCATGTGGCAGAGGAGGCAAATCATGATAATCTCCCTTCACATTGGTAAAATCCTAATTGTGTGTAAAGTGTATATAGGTGTTGATGTGTCCCATCATTGTGGGGCATGCGTCTTGTGGCATACCACTGAAACTTGGTTGTGATTTTCCACCAAATACTGGAACAGTGGTTTGGAATTATCATCTACAAAATGTAGTCCTGCCATGGTTTTGTTGCTTAGTGCTGTTGATGTGGGATTCTTTGGTGAGCCAGAAGATCTGGCTACAGCTGATGACACGAATCAATGATAATTTGCCTATGCTATCTGATTGTTTTGTAAATATCTCCTTATTCTATGTTGGCAAGGTCTTGAACTGGAAATGTGCAAACTGGCACTGAGTATAAGTGTAATGTATACATTGTTATCTTAGTACAAATGTTAACATACAAATATTGGTCACATGGGATAAACGTAGTAGTTGATGATTAAATGGTATGACATTTTTGGGAGTAATGTTTGGGGGGAAAAACATTACCAACTTACAAATCATCTATGTTTACACAATCTTTTGATTTTTGTCATTAAGTTGTGATGGAAAAACACAAATGCATTGATAGAGTTGAGCTATAAAGCACCAGTCTATGACTTTTTGACTTGTAATTGCATTGTACTAAACATGATGAAATGAAAGAGGATGAACATAACAAAAGCAAACCAAAAAGTGAAGTAGTCAATCATGTTGAATAAAAATATAGTTTAAAAGCCAAAATGTTTGAAGTCCAATGTGCAAAATACTACTAGCATCAGAAAGACAAATGTGTACGGAAATAGTCCAAAGAGTGAATAGTAGGTACACACTGGAGGAAATTAGGCTCAAGCTTTCTTGCTAGCGAATGTTTTTCCATCCTCACCTTCTGATGATCTGCGTGGACGTCCCCTGCTGCGGGGGACAGGGATCAACATTTGCCGGGGCAGTGGGGGTTGAAGGTGATTCTTGCAGTGGCAGGGCCTTCCTTCCAGTGGCCGATGAAGATGGCTCATATGTTGTAGGCAACAGGAAGGGGTAGATGATGCTAGAAAAGCCCTGCACATGTGGGTGTAAATGTCCTGCAGCACCCCAATCAGTGAGCTCATATTTGAGTTGTGGACCTCCATCTGCTAGTTGTGCTTCATCTGCAGCTGCTTCATCTCCCAGAGCTCAGTGAGTACATGGCCCATCCTATCTTGGGACTGATGTAGGCGCCCAAGATTTGTGCGATGGTGGTCTGGGTGTCAGTGACCCCGTTGACTCAGTACGCTGGCCCACAAAACAACCTTCCACAACCCCTACCTTCACTACCCTCTGCCCCGCCCCAGTGTGCCCCATCCAACTTGTTCCTGGGTGAGCGGAAGATGGTGGTGTATCTCATGCATGCCTGGTATCCCATGCAGTCTAACTTATGTGCCTATTGTCATTGAGTGTCAGTGTAGCTCAGGAAAGAACTAACTTCTTGTTCTCCATTGGAACTGCAATTCATTTCTATCTTGACCTGGGCTCTGAAGAATCCTTTCATAAGCCGGTCTCCAGTGTATATGGCGTGTGCACTCCTCCCCCCTCAGCTGGTGGCTTTTGAGGGAGGGTATGAACAGGGTGTTGTGACTGCAGACAGTGCACACTGCACACACCACAGCATTTCACAGGCAATATGTGCACACGCAGCAAACATATGCGCTCACTGCAGCAAAGAGTCCGCAGAGCCAGCACCCCGGTGGTGGATCCCACAGATTTTAGATATGCAAGCGGTACTGATTGCATAACTATGTCATGAGCTCCTCCTACTCCAAACATTTTATTTATATAGTGCACATACTATCATGGGTATGGACCATACTAGCTCAAGATGCAGATGTGATAACGTAGAATCACACATGGATGCAAAATAGAGGCAGTTTGTGCTGTGATGTGCAACAAGAGAGTGTCAAATTGGCTCTCACTTTCCCAATTATGTATATTTTGAGACACACATCCAGGCACACACACATGCTTTATGGTATCATTTGCAGTCTTAGTTATCCATCCATTTGCCCACTCATCCATCCACCCAAATTCTGTCCTTCCAACACCTACCTCTGCACGTCCACCCACTCATTACCCTTCCAACAAGCACCTCAATCTATCTGTCCATCCACCCTCCCACTGTCCTTCAAACACCCAACTCCCTCCATTGGTCCACCCACTCGCTGTCCTTCCAACAATCATCTACATCCATCCATTCATTTACCCACCCGCTGTCTTTCCAACACCCAATGCCATCCATCCATCTATTCCCCTTGCAGGTGTATAATATGCAAATATAGATATGTGTCTAATGGGAATAAAAGATAGGTAACATGCATGCACTATATTTGCTGGAAAATTTGCATTTAAATACATGTATCAACACACTCATACACAAGCACACACACACCCACACATAGACATCCAGTTGTGTTTAGTTGCCAGTACTGCAACTTTTTCAGGCTTTGACATCAACATATTCTGATATTGCTGAATGCTGAAGTGGGCATATCTTGAGGAAGGAGTATCATCTCATCTGATTATTTTGACATTAGCCAATCTTGACATTGGCATTCCTTAACGTTGGAGTATCTTGACGTCAACATATCTTGATATCAGTGTCTATTGGTTATTGGTGTCTACACATCTTGATGTAGGCTTTCTTTTCTGTGCAGCTCTCACTCCTATCTATCCACCGTGCCACATACTTCCACTGCACAAATCCACTCCACCCCACACAATTCCACCACACACAATCACCCAGGACTGTGGTCATACGATTGGTGTCACAGTAGAAGGTACACAGGAAGGTGAGTCTTTGGGTTGCTGAGGTGTTAGAGCTGGAGTGGGAGGTGCCAGTGTGGGTTTAGGCAGTGCCACTGGAGCCGTCTACCCAGACTGACCAGATGGACCAGGCTCCTCTAGATATTCCATATCACCTGGAGTGCTGCCGTCGCTAAAGGCTTGATCCTGGGCTGGAGCGGTGGTTTCATCGGTGGCTGTAGCTTGCAAATGTGCTTGGCCAGTTTGACCTATTGAGAAATGGAGAACATTCTTATTAATAAAAGTGTGTTTTGTAAATTCAAATATTTAGAGACAAACAATTTAGATACCTAGAAAACAAAATCTGTAGAGATTATTTTGATGATAGCTTCCAGTGGTATTGCACATATTACTCTAACTTTTATCAATTTCAAACACTACAACTTTGAATCAGCAGGTTATGAGACTTCCTGAAATTTCCTGGCACCTGTAATCTCAGATGCAACACAATACATTCACACAAACAATCTATATTATGTGATACTGATAGTTTGAGGTTTCTATGTAATGAACATATGTGCAGAACACACTGGCAGCAGCTGAGTTGAGAACAAACAGGACATTGAGGTTTATTGAGACATTGCACATTGTAACTTACCAGGCTCCACCCCCCCCAGGTATTCCTGTCATGCCTTCAGTATATATGATCTATAAGACCTTTTCCTTCCAGAGCATGAACAGTATTGGGGGCCTGGGTGAACCATCACCAGGCCGGTTGGCCTCCATGTAAGCCAGGAAATGCACCTTCCCCGTAGGTCATTCCATCTCTTCCTAATTTATTTATATAACATTTCCTATAATGAATTACCAACGAATGAGTCATTGTGTCTGTATAATGTGTGTGTGATGTAAAGTGCTCTGACACCCTGCACTGGTATGAGCAGCACTATAAAATGAAATATGTGTGAGAGTTGGACTATGGAGAGATGATGAGCACTGGTGGAGACTTGAAGTAAGGGAATCTGTGAAAAAGGAGGTTACAGGGGAGGCAAAAATGGTTGTTGTACCAGGCAGCACCTGCGCTAATGCCAGCTCTGAAAGATTGAATCAATGATGTCTCTGACTGTGCTATTTTACATTGATAGTTTTGTCCAGTTGGGAAGGTGTTGTACTCCGTATTAACTGTATGTACATATGGACGTTATTAGTACATTGCTTATTTTATAATAGAAGTGCCAATCGCTTATATCCAGTAAGTATTTATTTTAAATTTAAATGCGTGCATCTTTGCATATTTGCAAAGAGTATTACTAAAGTACTACCTCCAAAAGATGTGTATATTGTTTAATATCATGGTAACACAATTGTTTCACAATACAATGAGCTTACAAGGACACTAGGTTAGCGCCCCTCCATTTCAGCTCCTTTGTAGTAGTTTCAAGACAGTAGAGTGTCTTGTTGCTCAAATGGGTGCAATATCTAATACTTGTGTGTTTCCATGGTCTTCACTGCTTGATTTTGCTTGCGAGAAAGTGTCACTGTAAGTGTCACACATTTGGTTGTTGAATGTCACTCATGAGTACACTGAAACTATGAAAATTACACATTTGCAATCTGAAAGCTTGGCAGCTATGATATAGAACTTCCAGTGCTTTAATTGCTTTTTTTTTTTTTTAAATGTAAGACATTTTTTATTAGCCATCAGTTGGATACCTTAAACCTATATGGCACAGAAAGACAACATAAATATCCATCTTCAAAACACGAAAAAATGCAATGACAATTTTGGAAAAATTCAAATGACTGCGGACAATAACATAAAATGACATATCTTAGACTATGCATCTACTAGTCCCACTGAAGGCTCGACCGCACCCTTTCAAATTTTACCCTTGAGCGTGGACCCCTAGCTTTTGCTAAGGCCAATTCCATTTCATAAACCCCCCCTTAGTAATACCCACAATTCAGTGAGTTTTGGACTCAATATTTGAATCCATGCCCTGGCAATGCACAAACGAGCACAAACTATAATATTCTAAACTAGAGATTTCGTTAAATTACCCGGATCAGCTACTGCCCCCAATTAAATGTCTTTCTCAGTTAGTCGATATATCATTACCTGATAGTTTAACCAACTCGCGGGTTACATCAGCCCAAAACATATTTAGCTTTGTACATGTAACAAACATGTGTCGGAAATCAGTGGCATATGTATGACACTTCGGGCAGCGTGACTGTAGATAAGCGTGGGTCGTAGCCCACTTAGAAATAACCTCTGGGGTATAGTACAACATAACATAATCCGATGTTGCTGTAACTTCAGATTAACTGAGGTAACTGCAGTGTTTATTATAGCCAATGATTCACGCACTTCCTCATTTGTAATATCGGTTTTAAAATCTGATTTAATTTAGCTGTGATCTGTATGCCATCATCATTAGCGGCCACTAAAAATTTCTGGTAGACATTCCCTATACAGCCCGGCCTGAAATCTGAAAAATTGCACATAATACTTCAGTTGAGCTGGGTAGAGCTAATAAGTCCTCTCCTTAAATGATTATGTGCTATCCCAAATTCTTCTTTCAGTGATAAAAACGATCTAAAACCTTGCTCATCGTACAGCTGCCCAAGCTGTGTTATGCCGCAAAGTTGCCACCTTCTCCCCACAGAATCGAGAAAACTTTCAGACATTCTCGGGTTACCCCATAGATTAGTAAATTCATGCAGTTCGGGTAGTGCATGAGCTTTACATATATCAAGCCAAATCCGGGCAATATGTCTGACTGTCTGGAATTGAAGCCTTTGGGTCAACCATTTTGTACAGTAAAAACCCTGTGTTTGGGCCACAGGCCAGCTGATACGCTAACCAAATCCTACCCGCACCAGGCCCCTTAAGTAGACTCTGAATCTGATTTACAAAAGCAGACCAAAAATAAGCTTTAAAGTTTGGGAGTTTAAAACCACCTTGTTCATATGTGAGCTTAATATACCTAAGAGCTCTCCTTGGCCTCCGATAACCCCATATGAAACTACCTACAGCACTCTCTAACCGCTTAAAGAATGAGCGGGAAACCCTCAGTGGAATAGTACGAAACAGGTAAAGGAACTTTGGTAAGATATTCATTTTTACTGCATTACATCTCCCAATAATAGTAAGTGGTAACTTATGCCAGCTATGCATGTTTGCCACAACCTTTTTGAGCAGTGGCTCGTAATTTAAAGCAATACCATCATCAGTATGACAACTAAAACAAACTCCAAGGTATGTAGCGGTTCTGATGACTCATAGGGAGAGTGGGGCTGATTTGAGTTTGAAATTTAAAATTGACTGTGTCTTGTTTAAATTTAGTTTATAGCCAGAGAAAAAACCGAAGCGCTGAGCCTCTTGAGTTATCACGGCTATAGTTTCCACTGGACTCGTAGTATATATAGCAATGTAGTCTGCGTACGCAGTAACTTTTAAAACCATACCATTGAGGGACACAGGAAAAATAATAACATTATGGAGCAGATGCCCAATTAAGGGCTCAATGTAAAGAGCAAATAATAGTGGGGATAACTGGAATCCCTGCTACGTACCCCTCTGGATACCAAAAGAAGAAGAAGAGAGACTATTAAGCCTGATAGCAGCAGTTGGTTTATAATACAATTTCTGTACCGCCGAGATAAACCTCCGACCGAGACCTAGAGAGGACATTGTATACCATAAAGACCCCCAAGCCACTCGGTCGAAGGCTTTCTGGGCGTCCAACATCAGCATTCCGATCTGCTGATTTAAATGGCCAGCAACATCGAAAGCTACAATAGCTGTGTTTATGTGTGCAGCTGTGTCTCGACCTGGGACAAAGCCATGCTGTTGTTTAGATACCAGAAGATGAATCAAAGGAGCTAGACAAGAAGCGAGAATTTTGAAAAATGTTTAGCGTCCGCATTAATTAAAGATATTGGTCGGTATGAGCTCCTATCCTCCACAAGTTTCTCCTTTTTAGGAAAAATGATAATGTTAGTTATATTCCAGGTGGAGGGTGCATCCCCACATTGCAATATTTCATTAACCAGCTCTAGAAGGACCGGAACCAATATATCTTTAAAAGTTTTATAAAACTCAAGAGGAGTGGTATCTTCGCCTACCTCTTTGCCTGAGGGTAATGCACCGATTGCTGTGTTTATTTCTAATAGATTAACATTTCTGTCCAATTGGTCGGATTTAAGTGAATCAAAAACAGGCATTGTGCTTTCTTGTATGTACTCCATAGCTATTTGCTGATCACAACTGGCTGAGTCACCATAAAGCTCAGCAGAGAATAATCTAAATTGTTCTATTATATCTTGGGATTTAGCGTAGACTAAACCATCTGCTCCTTTAATTTGCTTAATATGTGACTTAGCCCTCTGATCTGCTAACTGATAGGCCAAGACCCGTCCAACCCGTTCTCCATATTCGTATTGTCTTGTTTTAAACTTATGAAAGCTGTTAGCTACTCTGTTCCTTAGTCTTCTCCTGAGCTTAGCTCTTACTTCAATAAGCTGAAGGTAAATCAATGATTCACCAGTGTCCTTTAAGGCAATCGCTCTAGCATGTAGCTGCTCTAATTTTACATACTGCCTATGGTCATTTTCGACCACACTTGCGTTTAGCCGGTTTTGTTTGACAATATATTGTAGTGTTGCCCCTGTCACATATGCCTTCAGACAGTCCCAAACTATTGCACAAGATGCAGTATGTTGATTATTCTCTTTGTATTCCCTCAGCATTCCTTGCATATAGATTACATAGTCAGAATTGCTGAGAGGGTGTCTGGGAAATGAAAATTCCTTTGATGGCTCTTTCCCCCAAGATGAAAATGAATTGTAAGCATAATAGGGTTGTGGTCTGATGTGACTTTCGGACAGACCTTCGTAGTAGAAGTTTGAAATCTCCGAGTCAAATCAAAAAAGAATGCATGATAGGTTCGATCTTTTGGAAGCCAAATTAGAAGGCATAGAGACTCGGACAACCACACTGGAAAATAAAGTCTCTACCCTCTCGGTCACCACTGCAGAAAGCTCCGCTGATCTATGCACCTTAAAAAAGCAAAATCGGGCTTTAATGATGGACATGGAACGCCTGGAGACTCACTCACGGCGTAACAATCTCCGCATATTGAAGATACCCGAAGGGGAGGAAGTGGAGGACATTAAAGCCTTTGTCTGTAGGCTCCTTAGGGAGGGTGTATTGAAAGATCGATTAGACATAGACTTAGAGGCAGCGATACAGAGGGTCCATAGAGATCCCTTCAGACTTCACCCTGACCATAAGGCACCCAGGAAAATCCTGGTATATTTCCAGACATACAGTGTTAAGGAGTTGATACTCAGCAGGTCCCTGGCGGCTGCCTCACTTCATTATCGGGCCAACCCGTATCAACTCAGGTCTGACATAGGAGGACGAACAGCCCAAAGACAATGGGAGCTGTGTTCAAGGATGCCTGAGCTCAGATCATTAGGGGCGCGAGTGCAGATGAAGTTCCCTGCCACGTTAAAAATCATGTGGAACAACAAAATGCATACATGTAATCAGCCAGAAGAGGTGGATGAGCTGTTAATGAGTATGAGGGAGTAGTTTGGTTTGGTTGTGGGAACTTTCAGCCTATCGTTCAATGTTCATTGGTCACTGCCTACATGAAATGAATACAGTATATAAGGGACAATGAAGGGACAATGAAGAGCTCTCTGTGCCCACGGTTAGGTGGTACAGCACTGAGCTTAAATAATTAAATAATTAAAAAAAAAATTAGGAATAAAAAGTCCTCATTGGTCGTAGTAATGCAATATACATTGACTCAGATGTTACTGTCATCTAGGGGGGTTGGTAGACTTGGTTATGGCTGCCAATCTGCTCTTAAGTAGTAAAATCATCTCCTGGAACCTTAACGGTATAGGAAGTCGGAAGAAACAGCAAAGGGTGTGTGAATTTTTGAAGAACTTAGAGGCCAGTATATACTTGTTACAGGAGACTCATCTTGAGGCAGAAGCATGCATGAAGGTTTTTTTTTGAGAAACAACGTTGGGTACAGGAAGTGCTATGCTCTAGACAGAAGGGAATCTCCAGTGGGGTAGCAATAATCGTTAGGGCAAACAAGGGAATAAGGGTACAGAGCTGGGACACTGACCAGTCAGGGAGGTGGTTGGTGGCTGTCCTTCTGATTGCTAGCTCTCCCTATACATTCGCAGTATACTACGGCCCGAACAAAGACAATGAAATCTTTCTTCGAAACCTTGAGAAGATATTAATATTGGGTACAGCACCTGTTATTCTCGGGGGTGATTTTAATCTTGTTTTTGATTGTCAACTGGATCGCACCTACTGAGCAAAGTATGTTCCGCCTAAGAGGTCTCTTTTAGCCCTTAAGAACATAATAAGAGACTTCAACTTGCTGGATGCTTGGAGGGTCAAGAATGGAGACTTAAGAGAGTACTCTGTCTACAGTAAAAAGTATAGGCAATTCTCAAGAATTGATTTGTTCCTGGTAGACCATATACTTAAGTCTGTTTTGACTTCAGTTTCCCATATCCCAGTGGGCCTCTCAGACCACTCGGTTGTAGAACTATCTATTAACTTTAAGACTCCTGTGTATGAACGCATATGGACTCTCGATAGAACCATTTTACTGGAGGGAAACATTGGAGCCAAAATTAAGAGCAGTATAGTAGATTTCTTTTTATTCAATGTAGGTTCGACCACAGAACAAACTGTCTAGGAGTCATTCAAGGCTTTTATAAGAGGCTTTTTGGGATACCAGATGAAAACAGAAAAGAAAAAATTTAAAAGAACTAGAAGCTATAGATCTGGACTCTATTAAGAGGAAAGAACAGGAATTGCAGCTGGCAGCTTTGGGAGAAAGAGATAAGATCCCAGTACTTGAAAAGGAGCTTATGGAGCTACAATTAAATGTTAAAGCCAAAGCAGATACGCAGACCCATGACAGGTGGGAAGCCAGCAAACTTAAGAACTTTGAGTATGGGGAGAAATGTGGTGTACACTTAGCGTGGAAAGCCAGATCCGATAGGACTAGGAACAACATCAATACCCTGTCCCAACGGAGCTCAGGAAAACTGTTGACTGATGACGAAGAGATCAGAGTCAAAGCTAGGGGGTTTATGGAGGAGTTATATCAGGAAAACATGAGATGGGGAACAGAGGATCTGGAGAAGTGGTGGAGTCGGAGGACACTGCCTCAATTGAGCGAGGCTGATAAAAAGACTCTATCGGGTGAGATTACCGAAGGGGAGATTAGGGTGCAGTTAAAAAAGATGAGTAGGAGCAAGGCTTCTGGCCCTGATGGCATACCAACGGTCTACAAGGATAATTTAGAAGAGATTCTTCCCCACCTGTGCTCTCTTTTTAACAACATATATCAGCAAGCGGGAGGTATTCCACCCTCATGGTCGGAGGCTACTATTACCTTAATAGCCAAACCCAATAAGGATCCTATGAAAATAGAGTCTTATAGTCCTATCTCCCTTCTGAACTAAAATATTTTCTGGAATTCTGGCTGGGAGATTAGCGAAAGTTATCAAAAATATTATCCACCCGGACCAGAGGGACTTTGTGCCAGGTCGGCAGTTAAAAGAGCTGACATTCCAGGCTATTGGAGCAATAGATTATGCAGAAGAAAGGGGACTGCCGTTGGCCATCGTGGCAATTGATGCCGCGAAGGCCTTTGATCAGGTCAATTGGCCGTTCCTTTGGGATACTCTGACTAGGTTCGACTTTCCACTTCCCTTTATTCAAGGTGTTAAAAAATTGTACGGAAACCCACGGGCAAAAGTACTGATTAATGGTGCCTGACTGATTGGTTTACGATTTCAAGGGGGACGAGACAGGGTTGTCCCCTGTCTCCTCTCCTTTTTGATCTTTATATTGAGCCCTTTGTTTCTTTGCTGAGATCGGATCCAACAATTATTCCGTTTAAAATGGGAGGTCTGGAGCTTAAGACCGCATTATACGCGGATGACCTATTGCTTTATACCATCAACCCACTAGAGGCTATTCCGAAGTTATTTCAATTAGCGGAGGAATACGGTGTAGTCTCAGGCTATAGTATCAACGAGAGCAAAACAGAAATAATTAGTTGGAACAGTCCTGTCCCTATACCTGGGGCCAAAAGCAGGATTAGGTACTTGGGTATTTACCTTACGCAAAAGCTAATTGATGTCCCCAGAATTAGCTGGCAAATAGTGGTCAAAGAAATAAGTAAACTCCTACTGGGCTGGTCTACCTCTTAGCATATATGGTAGAGTCAATCTACAAAAAATGGTACTGCCTAAAGTAACTTTTTTATTTAACAGTATCCCATTGACTTTCTACAATAAAGACATCTCTAGTCTCCAGGGCAAGATAGGTTCTTTTATCTGGGCTACTAAATCACCAAGAATCGCTTGGAAGAAGCTGAGAAGGGGTTTAAAAATAGGTGGCCTGGCCCTCCCTGATCTACTTTTGTACTGTTATGCGTTTCAGTTAAAGAATTTTAGACTCCTGGCTAATAAGCTGGACTCATCCTCGCATGGCCGTTTGTTCCAGGCGATGTTATCCGACCAACCACAGGGCCTTGAATTTTTTTTTGTTCAAATTTGGTGCCCAGAAGTTCTACAAGAATGTTCGTTTAAAAATCCTACTTGCAGCACTTAAGTTGTGGCAATCAGTTTGTAAAACGTGGAGAATCCCCTATTATAATCCCCTAGCTCCAATCTGGGACTCCCCGGGAACACCTGGATGTTTATTAGATCGCTTATCACTCCCTTTGAGGGACGCTGGCTTTGTTAGATGGGGAGACCTGAATAACAATCTAGGGCTCCTTGATTGGACATCCTTATTTAATATAACAGGAGGGTCCCTCACAAGGTTTAAATACTACCAACTATCATCTTGGTGGGGAAGCCCACATTGGGAGCTGGAAGAAGAAGGAAATGGGTTTTTGGAACTAGCCAGCAGACAGGAAGGCTGGAAGGGGGAGGTTTCTTCCTGGTATACTCTACTAACTGGGGCAAAAGATCGGCAGGAGGAAGAAATCTCTAAACTTTGGGGTGACCTTCTGGCAGATAGCCCGGAAAGGAAACTGGAGGTTTGGACAGATTCATTCAAAATATCTCAAAACACAATAAAGCCTACCAATCTTAGAAGGAACCATCTCTACACAGCACACAGGGTTTACTGGACCCCTTCAAAATTGACAAAATTCTCTGGAGAATTGTATTACTGTCCAATATGTAAGCTTCCAGCAGCAGATGACCTCCATATCTTTGCGGACGGCCCAGAAATTAAAAACTATTGGCAGCAGGTCTGTAGCTTTTTGGAAGATGTATTGTTGAGACCAGTAATCTGCAGCCCAAGATTGATTCTCTTTGGTCTGCCACATGAATACGACATCAGAGACAGTTTTCTTCAGTTTATATTTTATGTTATTGTCATTGCAAGGAGGGAGGTGTGTAGAGAATGGAAATCTTCGACCCCCCCAAGGTTCGCTGATTGCCTAAGGAACATCATGGCTATAAGTAAATCAGATTTGTTGTGCGGTGGAGAGGGTGCGGCTAAGATATGGGCTCCGTTGGTAAATTGGTCGGACAGATAAACGATGAAAAGTCCAATGATTATGCCAGGGGTTTGTGGTCTGGTCCTCCCAAGGGGCTAGGTCTACTGATATCGATAACAGGAGTTGGACTAGTAGACAACCTACCTCTGGGTGATCTTTTACCGCCATGCATAAAATCCCAGGGCGCATAGTAATGATTTGTGCTGGCGGCTTGGAGAGATCCTACCTAGAGTCATAACATCTGGTGGCATGTATGAGGACAACAAAAAAAAGAAAAAAAAATATGAAAAAAAAGACCTTCGTAGTAGAATTTTCTAGCATAGCTTTGTTGGTAAAAATCATATTGATTCTGGAGTACGATTTATGCGGATTTGAAAGAAAGGAATAGCCTGGTATGGTGGGAAATAGTTTTCTCCAGACGTCCTCCATTTGATGTATATGTAGTAGATCAAGTATAGCTGCCCTCGTCTGAGCCATTCGAACTTGTGCTGCAGTATTTGTAGTGTCAATTTTTTCATCCAAAGTACAATTAAAATCTCCCATAACTATAAGTTCCCCAGCCCATTTCAGCAATTCAGAACACAAAAAAGAAATGACCTCCGGGCAGTCACAATTTGGACCGTAAACCATAAATATCTTCCCCTTACGGCCAAAAAACAGAAGTTGGGCAATTGCCCATCTTCCCTTAGAGTCAGCCATAGTACGTAACACCGAGACTGAGCATTGTTTAGACTTCAAAAAAGCCACCCCTCGAATAGACACTGACTGTGAGGTGCACACAAGCAAATCATAACCAAGTTGTTTGAAAAGGGTTCTATCCTTAGAGGCCAAGCGCGTTTTAGCAAACCCGACTATTTGATGTTTAAATACCTTAAGTTCTTCTGCTACCAATCTTCTCTTAATGGCCTGATTGAGCCCAGAAACATTCCAACACATACATTTAACACACCGCATTGTGTAAAATTGGTAAATGCAGACCGTTCTCCTTCCCCCAAAAAGTTCCTTAATCCTGTGTTCTATCTGAGCATTTTAAACTGCGCCTTGGCTATTTCTCCCCCTCCCTCCCTGACAACCCCCCCCACCTACTAACCCAGAAAAAAGACCAAAGATGGCCGAAACACAACTTCCACACATGCTTCACCCATCTAACCCCACCCCGTGTCTTAGAAAAGGAATCACCCCTTCCTTGCTGTCCTTGAGTGACAGCATACAGAGGACGCCACCCCCATTCCCCCAAGATCCCTTGTGAACCCACCGCATCCCAGCCACACCACCGACAAATGAACATGAAATAACAAAAGATGAGAAACAGAATAGAAGCCAAAAGAAACACATCTTACAGTACTGTAAAAGACAAAAAGCAAGAAAGTTTTTGTCCGACATGATTTAGAACTATCTGTCGATTATCCCTTCCCCCCTTTTTAAAAAATTTATTAACAACCATTAACCATCAAGTCAGTCTTTAGAAGTAGGCTGCCACTTAAAAAGTGCATTTTTAGCCTCCTGCTTATTGAAAAAAAAATGTGTGCGACCATCCTTAATGACTTTTAGACGAGCTGGCTCCTGTAAAAAAAACCTGCGTGCACACAGCTTTAAAGGGGTCCAAAGGTTGACGAAGCTGCCATCGCTTGTCCATAGTCGATTTACACAAGTCTGAGCGTACAAAAATAGACATAGTATCCACTCTGACAGGAGCCGAAGGACGTGCCTTAAAGTAAATTGCTTGACGAAGCAGGAAACCGCCCAAAAACATAAGTATAGGCCTTGCAAAATTTGGTTTGGCTTGGCTACTTTGTGGGACAAATAAAGGCAGTCTATGCGCTCGCTGAAACTGTGTGTCCATATCCCAGTCTGCTAAATAGGGGAAAGCCTTCTGTAACAGATTTACGATGAAAGCCCGTGGGTCAGAACCTTCTCTGCCTTCCGGAATTCCAAAGATCCTCAAATTCTTACGCCGCTGCCGGTTTTCAAGATCTTCAATCTTAAATTGAATAATAGACATTTGGGAGTCTTGTGATTTAACCAGGCTCGCAGTATGGGTGTTGCCCTCCTCTACGACTGCCACCCGTTGTTGAAGGTCGGAGACCTCAGAAGTTAACTGAAAGACCTTGACGGTCACTTCTGAGAGAGCTTGCTTGATCTCTATCTATCAACCTTGGCCTGCTGATAATAGTCTTGTGCTTCCGCTCTCTGAGTGGCGAGCGCCTGCATAATCCTGGAAAGTGAAGGTTCCTCATCCTCGCCACCCCTATCGGCAAACTGAGTATGCTTAGCGCTGCTCAACCTTCCTATTTCTTTTATAGTAATATTGAAGGAGATATTGACGGAGGTATAATAGGAATGGGAGACAGTGAAGGAAGAATTGTAGAAGTAGGGGATGTAGACTACGTAGCTTGAGCTGTTTCTATAGCTGTTGACTTTTGGAAAAGACCTCGACCCCCGTCATTAGACCCGATTTGTAAACTGCCCTGAGCATACAGGTCCACAACACCCATACGAGCAACTAAAGGAGCCTCTGGAATGTTTGCTGAAATTTTCGCCACCGGTTCTAGATGAACATTATGTGATGTAGGAATTAGAATATTACCAGGATCCCCCGGATTAGACAGTCCAGAAATAATGGATTTTACTTCGCCTTTTGAAGAAACCCACTTTCGCAATGGGCTCACCCCGAACCGATCTTTGCAGAACTTGCTGTTCCCTTGAGACGTCCCAGCACATCTGTCACCTGTGTCTTGGCTCCTGCTTCAGTGCCCCGACCGTTGCCACCTTTGCCTGCCCGGACTGGTTTGGGGCCTTTCCCTTTAGCAGCTCTCCCCCCCTCCGGGGTGTGGTTTTAAGGACTGTTGGGGGCCCCTACTTCACTATTAGGACTAGACATAGTGTCCTGCTCCCGTGCGACAGCATTGGAAGAGAGATCTGAGCATTCAGGCTGTCCGGGGTTTAAAGCAATATCGCCCCTACTGCCATTAAAAACACTGGTTCGCCCCTTACAAATACCATTTTCACAGTTTTCACAATTTTCGCCACTCTCACCCACCTTGCCAAGACCAAGATCAGTGCTCGATGAGTTGGTGTTTAACTGTTTTAGATTTGCCAAGAAGTCCTCTTTAGTCGACCCAACAGAATCTAAAGTCTGACCTGGATAGACCAAAATAGTGTCCGCGGAGGAGAAAACAGGATCGGGCACTTTCTCGTGAACAGGTTCTGCCGCAGTAACATCTTGGATTATTGCTAGGGGTGCGG
Source organism: Lissotriton helveticus (assembly GCF_964261635.1). Classification (NCBI taxonomy): domain Eukaryota; kingdom Metazoa; phylum Chordata; class Amphibia; order Caudata; family Salamandridae; genus Lissotriton; species Lissotriton helveticus. The sequence goes on along the minus strand of NC_136067.1, from coordinate 1,085,357,172 downwards.
TACTATTCGAAGACTTGGAATGGCAGTCTCTGAACCACAGGATTGGAGAAGTGCCGTTGCCCTCCCAGAGCGCAAACGTTTCGGAATTGGTTTCCCCACTGTAGAAAATAGAAACCTTCTCAGGGGTCTCACTGATACTTGGTCCTTTTAAACCAGCAAAGAAGAAATTGGCACAGAAGCTGTAATATAAAAGTAACATCTTTAATAACCTCAAATGAGGGAGACTACATCACACAGAAGCCTTAGCAAATGAATGAGGCAGTCTAAGGAGTACAGAAAACAGAGGCATTATATATGCTTAGGGTTACATAGTCAGCATAAGACCAAGGGGCGGTCCTGGCTAAGCATGGGCGGATTTTGCGAATTGGCAATCCGCGAAATTGCGTATTTACGGATACGCAATCCGCAAAATCCGCGAACTCTTGCGAATTTTGCGGATTCCTTTTTTTTGTGTTCGCAAGTGTTTCTGCCATTTTGCAAGGGTTTTTTACCAGTTCGCAAACGTGAACTTACTTGTCGGGTAGCAACGGTCGCGACCATGTTGTTTCTACGTCTGGTTCATCACAGCACCCTCTGTTTCACCACTGCCACCCTCTGTTTCACCACTGCCACCCACTGGCTCACCCATGCCACCCTCTGGCTCACCCATGCCACCCTCTAGTTCATCACTGTAGATTATGGGGGGAAAAGCACACCTGCCTTGCCTCAACTGACATGAATGAATTAGGGGCTGATTAATGTGTCACTGAATTTGAACTTCCAGGCTGGCACCTGCTTCCTTATCTGTAATTGCTTTCTGTTGCAGTGTAATTTTTTAACAGGACCTTTGTTGTATACTTGTAGCTATTCTCTGCGCCTGCTGTGAGGGTCAGAGCAGGGTCATAGAATAGTTGCAAGTAGGCAACTGAACTCTGAAGGGGCCCCTCAGGAAGCACTACAGGGAATGGTTACTAATGATAAGATTGAACTTTTGCACCTGCTGAGTGCTTTCAGTTTTGCAAAAATCCAACTATCCAGCAGCATCCACAAAAAGTAACCCTTCCAGGTCAAGATCCAAATCATAAGTGACCAGCACATGAAGAAAGCACTGGGAGGAGCCTGCTGGACAGGAACAGGAAGTTGGAGACTGTGGGGCACTTCCTTCCTCCCACCCCCCAATCCCCCAAATGGACTCCTTGCAAAAAGAAAGTGCAGGCAAATGTCAACCTGAGGAGTTATTCTGATAAAAATCATAATTTTCAAGGTTTATGCTGCCTGCTGGTGGATTTCTTGTGCGAAATTGCAAATTTTGCAATCTCGCAATTACGAGATTGTCGCTGCCCGCCGCATCTACGTGTTCGCAAGTGTTTACTCTCGCGATGCGTGATCACGCGCCTTTATGACGTACTCGCGTTGCCAAACTCTCGCTGTGCAAGGTGGCAAGCCGCGATGGCGTCGACAAACTCCCGCGGGATCCCGCAGCAAGATCCAAAATGGCGCAGCAGACGCAAACATGGAGAAAAACAACTCTGCAAACGCTGAATGACGGTAAGTGAACGCTGCGCGCCGCAAAATTGTATAGTATTCTAGTTGGCAAGTGCGACCAAGCAAAAAATCCGCTTCGCACGGATTTACGAATTTTCGGCAAATTCGCGAGAGTTCGCGGATTGCGAATTTGCCGAAAATCCGCAAAATCCACGAGCGGAACGGATTTTACGTCCATGCTTAGTCCTGGCACATGTAAGCATGCAAAATGACTAATATGGCCATACAAGATCTGCTTGCTCAACAAAGTGGGAGGAGAGTTACTTCTCCATGCAGCAGCAAAAATAGCCTGACAGTTATACTAGAGAAGCAGGTGCATTCTACTAGCTAGGCCTCTCTGAGCATGTGCAAGGCTCTGAAGAGGGAAACAGCACATGGCGAGCACATGGCTACCTAAAATGGCTGCCAAAATACAAAATGGCTTTCAGCTCATGCTAACAAATCCCTGAAATCTTTAACATATAGTCCTTTTACCATAAGCTAAAGACATTCCTATGATCCAGTAGGAACATAGAAAATATATGCACATACATTTTCATAAATTTATCAGTATCCTAATTCATTGCTAGGTGGGCATTTTCCATTCTAAACATTTCATTAAGCTGGTATATATGAGGTATAAGCACTAATACAAAGGGAACAAAGCATCGGGTCATAATTAACATACAGATAACAGGAGAGAGTAATGACCACTATTATAAACAGAATTATCATTTTTCTAGTCCTAAGCAAATCCTAAAACCGTCTAGTAAACACATGTTCATGGCTACTTGTCCATTTTCCTTTTATGAGGGCTAGAACATTCATCATATTTGGTTCAGGAGGACCACACAGGGCCATAAGAATTAGGACAAAGAGCTGCAAAGGGCTGCTCGTCCTCAAAAATGGGACGACTAAAGGGGTACAATATTAACAAGAAAAAGAAGAAGTCCTTGGGGAAATTGAAGCCGCTGTACAACCAACCAGAGGGGAGTCTTCTCCCTGTGTCTGTTTGAGCCTCACTGGCAGGCTCTTGTTGTTTCCATGGTGGAGCTGCACAACTCGCAACTCAAGAATCGCAGCCCAGTTTCAAGAAAAAAGTCTCTTCTTTCAGGATAGGGCAGTCACTCACCAGGTCAAATGCTCTCAACGATCCAGTCCAGTGTCTCAGGCAGTTTTCTTCACTTCAATCTAACAGGCACCAGAGGCACAGCACCTGTACCCTAATCTCAAGTCCTTCCCTAACTCCTGTATTGCTCTGCAGGCGCACTGCTCATTCATTGGGACCACATATTGCATCCAGTGTGTTCAGGTATCTCTTGACCAACAAACAACGGAGCAAACTTGCATTCACTTTAGGACCAGGATTCAGAGGCCTTATGCTAGGATCTCTGAAGCAACCCTTGTTTCAAAAGGGGTCTCCTCAAGCAAAGCCTCCTCGCCATTCTGGTCGGTCTGTGACTCTCTTCTGGGCATCAAAAACTTGATCCACAATTTCTCCTTTCTGATTTGTGACCCTTTCTTTCACCCAAGACAGTGGCAGGGGTACACACTATATCACAGGGCTTCCGCCTTAACTGAGGTCCTGGTTGCCAGCAATGCCTGTGCTGGTTACCTTCACTTTGGCTTCAAGCTGGGCTGGTGCTGACGCTGACTCACCAGGCTGACTCTGATGTCCGGGCCCCTCTGGCAATGGTTGTAAGGCAGCAAATATATATTGGTGGACAGAAGAAAAGGTATTTAGACAAGGCACAGAAACAGTCTATCAACAGAGAGGATAGTCTCAGAACACTTCCTAGTCTTGGGACGCCCCATATATTAGCAAGGCACCCAAGAACCACTTCCATCTATCTATGTGAGAGTAAAAAAAAACATCCTGGACCTATTGGCAAGTATAAAAGGAACTCTTTGGTGAATTGACAAGAGTAATACATCACCCAATCCCAAGCAGCCAAGAAAGTCTGTGTTAATTTACTAAATTGTGAGGAAAAGATAAAAATAACACAGACATACCCTAAATCCTTACATTGGTGTATTCCTGTGTACTAGTCTGAAAACCCTAAAAAAAAATGGAAATGTTCTACACTTTTGCTCATAAACTTTACATTACTTGTAAAGGACTGCAGACACTTCTAAAATGATTCTTCTTAATAAAAGCACCTACATTGTATGCTTAGGACCATGCTCTCATGTTATAGGAGCAGCAGAAAAAATCTAAAACTGCTAATTTAACAGGAGTTCTTATCTATAAAAAATATTTCCTTCAAATTGTTTTGCTAAGGATCACATGGGCATCTTTCCTGCGTTCTACTTTTCATGATCCAAACTATGCAACATCAGCTCTAATAAGGACTGTCAGTTTCTTTACACAGACTAGCTAATAAAAAAACTAGCAATGCCCTTGCAAAACTATGTAGCATCAGAATAACATACAATAATGGTGTTATCACCTAAGACTTGTAGAACACAAACTACCCACATCTAGGTCCTCTTAAAGGTCAATTAAGGGAATAGCAATCTAGACTACGCATCATGTCATAATTTGATCAAACAGGATGGGCAGTAACATAACATATATATGTATTCATTTTATTAATGCTAACAATGTTTAAAACAGTATTACTGGGGGGCGGAGCTTGCTCAAGTCCAAGATGGACGTGTGATTCCCGAGCTCCGCCAAGCCAACTCAAAATCTTACATAATCCTGAGTCCTATGTTAGCTGGAGGCTTCGATCCTCGACAATATTGCTGGTGTAACTTCCCGACACCAGATTGCCAGCAAAGACGAGCGATTTTGGTGGCTCGCAGAGGCTCAGGCTGGTGACGTGCCGGCGGGAGCGGCAGGCCGCAGATCAGTGGCCTCACGTTGCTGGGCCACCGACGACGTGACCCTGCGTGCGGCATAGAGCCTGCTCGGAGTACCGCTGGCCCTGCGCTCCTGGAGGTGGCCCCGACATCGGAACGGGTGAGAGCTGCTGCGCATTGGGACCGAGGGGCCTGGCTGAATTCTACGGCTGTCACTGCCTGCGAGCTGAGGTGGAGAAAAAAAGACGGTGTTGGGAGGCCTACCTAGATGACCCACGCACGAAAGGGCGGAAGAGACGGTGGCGTGAAGACACGCATAGGCGGTTGTGACTGACACTGATACATATCCTGAGTGCACAGTGGAGACACTGCTGGGGCGAAGCGGAGGAGACAGCAGTGTGGCAAACAGCGGCGGAAGCCCGTGTTGGGTAGTTTGTGGGTGTCGCTGCCCACGGAAAGGCTGCAGTATACCCCCCCTCCCACGCCAACCGGGGGGTCCGGGAGTTGCCGGGAAGAAGGACCTCCAATGTAACAGTGGAGGGCAGACTTTGAGGGGCGACGGAGATTATAAGGAGGAGAGACGCTGAGGGACGCCACCATACAAAGGAGCGTAGATCTAACCAGAAGCCCGTGGTGCAGATCAGGAGCTGACCGGGATACTGCCTGGCCCAGGGTGTGAGTGCGAGGTGATAAGGAAGCCTCGCAGGCGGTGCAGGCATAAACACTGCTGAGTTAGAGGCAGACACGTAGAAGACGACGGGCCTGGGAATATCGGTCGATGGGCTCTGAAAGTGGAGCGGCTGGGAACGGGCGACGCGGACCACCTCAACAACTGGTATAGGGCATACGGTGGTAGCGGTTCCACGGGTCCCCCCCCCCTTGTCTAGCTGAAGTGAAACACCCGGCAGAGGCGGCGGGGCGCGAGCCTTCCTCGCATCGCAGTATGGGGAAACCAGACCGAAACCAGTCAAAGTTACTATTCGCCCAGACGCGCGCCAAATCCCAAGACAGAGGCGCGGGAAGTGACAGTACACCTGTTACCCCTCCGGAGCAGGAGCAGGACATCCGATGCATACTAAAGTCCATGGAGAAGGGGCTACAAGATGGAATTTCGTCGCTGGGGGCCAAGATGGACGCGCTCACTTACAGAATGAACAGAATGGGTGAGAGGCTTGATAAGCACGCAGAGAGACTGGACATGTCAGAAAGAAGACTGACAGAGGTGGAGGAAGTGCAGACTACCTTGGACACTGGACACAAACAACTCGGAAGAGTGCTACAATTGCTGCAAGATAAGACGGAGGACCTGGAAGCCCGTTCCCGGCGCTGCAATGTGCGAATTCTTAGCCTGCCTGAAACAACATCAACGGGCAAAATGGAGCCCTTAATTGAACGCTTACTGGTCTCTCTACTGGGTGATGAGGTATTCTCAACCACTTTCATTGTGAGCGCGCGCACCGCACACTGGCTCCGCGTCCGAAACCGGGAGCTCCTCCATGTCCAATAATAGCTAAACTGTTATAGGGACAGGTACGCTGCTCTGCGTGTCGCTAGAGAAAAACAAACACTGACGTACGAGGGCTCCACTATTTCACTGTACCCCGATTTCACGGCTAAAGTCCAGGAGGCGAGGAAACACTTTGTCCCAATGAAAAGACAGCTACGCGATCTAGGGATTGAATATGCAATGCTTTACCTGGCAAAGCTAAAGGTGAACATGAATGGGCATTAACACATCTTCACGGAGCCGAAAGCTCTGCAGAAGGCACTAAAAGACTGGGCCAAGGATCGGAGGAGGACTCCGGAACGTGAGTTGGGGGATGAAGCAGCAGGTGGCGGTCCAGACGACCAGGACTGACTCAACTGGATGTCGGGAACTTAACAGACACTCCGCTACGCGGAGATGCTAGCTGTCGGCTGGCGAGGCCGGGACGCACCTACTGAACTGAGAGCGATATGGACTTGTAGCAATGGTCGAAGCAACCTTCGCCCACATGTGGTAACACCTTGTTTGGGACTTTGGTTCGGGGGGAGGGGGTGGATGGGGGAAGGCAGGGTCCAGGGCAAGTTATACGCGACCTAGTTGGGGGTGATCCGCTGTGGGTGGATGGATGGGCTGCAGGGGGGGAGAAGTACACAGTGTTTTGATTTGTGACTTTGACGAGAGGAGTTCAAATTGGATGGGATGGTTGGGCGGTTGGGGATGGGCAAGTCAGAGGTTTTGTTCAGGTTTAGAGGGGCCAACCAGCCTGGAATCGCTACCAGTTATTTCCACACCGAACACTATGCACAAGTAGTGGTTGACTTCCGTTAACTATGCAAGATATAGCTGATGACACTGGAATGAGTGCGGCCGCGTGTGGACTGAGAGCACTAACGTGGAATGTACGGGGTCTGAATGACCATCGCAAGTTGCGCAGGGTGCTGAATTACCTGTCTAGACACCACATTGATCTAGCCTTGATTCAGGAAACACACTTACCTGTGAGCAGTCCTAAGCTACTGGCTAGGGGACTGAGGGGACAGGTTAATGCCGCTGGTTTCACCACACATTGCCGAGGGGTTTTAACATGGGTTAACCCGAAATCTGACTTCACACTGACAATGCCTAAGGCTGACCCGGAAGGCAGATACCTAATTTTGAAGTTGTCAAGTAGGGGGTTGGATGCGACAGTTGTTAATCTATATGGTCCAAACTATGATTGCCCCGAGTTTTATTCCAGGCTAGCTGAAGTTACGCTGGGTCTACCAAGCACTACCACTCTGTGGGGAGGGGACTTTAATGTGACTAGATGCCCCGCTGCGGACCGCTCGAGTGGCCCGCCCAGACAATAGGCAAAAGCAGCCAGGGATCTGGACAAGATACTGATTAGCGAGGACCTAGCTCATGTGTGGCGTAGTTTATATCCGACACAAGGGGGATACACACACTACTCAGCCTTCCACAACATATCTACTCGCATTGATTACTGGCTTGCTGCGACGGGTCTCCTTCCACAAATACGTAAGTGTCAGGTGCTACCCGAACGCTTTCTGACCATTCACCCATATTGCTAGAGCTAATAACGCTGAGGAAAGTTATCCCCCCTTCTTATGGAGATTCCCACCATGTTCCCTATTAGTCCCTGTCTTCATAGAGGAGTTGCAAGTAGCGATAGAAACATTCTTCAAAACAAACATCGGATCTGTGGATAGTTTTCAAACGGTGTGGGAGGCGTTTAATGTCTACATTAGGGGAGTCGCCATGAATAAGCACGCCGGGATCCTCCGCTCGATCTGACAGAGGCTGACCAGTCTGGAACGTCAATTGGCGGAGTGGGAAGCTCTGCTGGCGGACTACCAAGCCGAGGCGGATGCGGAAGTCAAACACCTGGGCAAATACACTATAGCTAGAATATATGGAGAAAGGGACAGACCAGGCGCGATCCTGGCCAATATGGTGAAACAGCAACGGCGGAAATTCACAGTAGCTGAAATCAAATCTAAAGAGGGAGTGGTACTTACTGGAGAAGTTGATATTGTGCATAGATTTAGGGAATACTACACTGACTTATATAGTTCCAGGGCGACGGTGGGGGAGGAGGACATCTTAGACTACCTGGAACACATAGAACTCCCGTATTTATCTGATGCACATAGGGAGTTTTTGATGCACCCCATTGAGGATGACGAGATAAGGGAGGCTCTGGGCGGGATGGCGGCGGGTAGCGCACCCGGGGCGGACGGGTTGACAGTTAGCTTTTATAAGACATACTTGGACGTATTGCTCCCACACCTTTCAGCCTTGTTTGCAGATATGTGTGAGGCCGGGAGTATGCCGGAGACAATGCGGGAGGCGCTAATTGTTGCAGTGCCTAAACCGGACAAACCCCCTGAGGACTTCAGCTCATACAGGCCGCTGTCGCTACTAAATGTCGACACCAAAATATACGCTAAAGTGCTAGCGACACAACTTGCTCTGCTGGCCCCGGAGCTGGTAGCTCCTGAACAGGCGGGGTTTATGCCGGGAAGGAACATTACCTACAACTTGTGCACGGTCTTCGGAGCCATCCAACACACATGCCCAGAGGCGAAGGCGATAGCAGTATTTTTGGACATGGAGAAGGCCTTCGATTCTGTGGAGTGGTCTTTTCTGAGAGCAGTCCTATCTAGACTTGGGCTTGGCCCGGTGTTCTTGCAGAGGGTAGCGGTACTCTACAAAGGCCTTGTGGCACGCATTAAGATAGAGAATCATGTCACCGAACCCATACAGAGAGGCACCCGGCAGGGTTGCCAACTGTCACCCACGCTTTACGCGCTGGTTGCCGAACCACTAGCACGTGCAAAGCGAGAATACTACTCGCATAGGGGGTTGCAATTTCCTATGTACCAACTGGTCATGATAACTTGTTTTTTTTATTTATTTGTTTTTATTGTTGCATCATCAAGCAGGAGAACAGAGTAAATCATCTGCTGGCGTGGCGTCAACATTCAGCCGTGGCCAGCCATTCGCGCAACTTTTTTGTACATAAACCTAAGTGATTTGGCATTTCATCCACTGAACATTACAGACCACTCAAACAAGTATTCAGGCTAGGATACAGGAAATAAACTCCACAAGGGAGAAAGGAGATTAACAGTAGACATGTGAGTCCCCGCCTTAGGGGTCGTTAGAACTGGTCATGATAACTTATGCAGATGACACCCTGCTCTATTTTAGAGAACCGGAGATGAACCTGGCGTCACTCCTGCGGGAAGTGGTGAGATTTGGCGCGCTGTCGGAACTCACTGTGAACTGGAGTAAGTCCATAGCTTTCCCCATTACCCCGGTTACTGACAGGTTTGAGATGGAATATCCCCTGAAGTGGACCACTGACCCTATCCGTTATCTGGGGATACAAATCCACACTGGCGCGGAGACGGTTTTTAGCGAAAACGATGGCAAAGCCATATCCCAGCTCGAAGATAATGTGGACGTTTGGATGGGACTGCCTCTGTCCCTGTTGGGCGGGATATCGATAATGAAAATGGTGGTTCTACCCCGCCTGTTATATTTCTACACGAATATACCAATGGTCCTCCCTAAATGCTTCTTCTCACGCCTACAATCGCTCATGATTAAATTGGCCTGGGCCGGCAAGCAAGCAAGAGTGCAGTGGAAAACGCTAATCCTACCGTATCATATGGGCGGATTAGGAGCCCCCGATTTTGAACCCTATTACCGAGTGGCACAAGGGGCGCATTTATATAGCTGGATACATGATGATTGGACGGCACCATTTATACGGATGGAAATACTTTTCGCGGCACCGCTGCCATTACCGGCGATTGTTTTTGAAGAGGCTGACCGACGTACTGGACTACTTGACTCCTTCAATGCACCTAGACATGCCTGGCAAGCTCTATTACAGTACCACGCTGGGGCGCTACTATATTCACCGTGGATGCCCACAGCGTGGGCCATTTGGTTGGCCCCTTGTAGGGATAAAGGGGTACTCATGGCCTTTGAGGCCTTAGGTATCACACGCTGGGAGACATGTTTCTTAACGGCACTCTTAAGGCATTGCCGGAGGTGACGGCTCAGAAGTCGCAACCTACAATGCTGCAGAGCTTTCAGTATCACAGGGTCAGAGACGTGTGGCGGGAACAGTTGGGCGATGACTTGCAGGAACCCCCTGAAATCTTAGAACTCACTCACGTTATTATGGCGGATGCCCCGAGGAAACTGGTCTCTATTATGTACAAGATAGTCATAGCTGAAAGAGAGTCCAGGCACAATAAAGCGCGACTTGACCGGCAACGCGACTTAGACATGATTATAGATGACGACATGTGGCGCTACTGCTGCAGCAGCACGAGATCCGTCTCCCTGAATGGTAGGCATAGACTGGTACATTTTAAGTTCTTAAATAGAGTATACCACACACCGGAACGGTTACACAGGTTTGGGCTGCGCGACTGCGCGACATGTGAGAGATGCAAAACGCAGAGAGGGTTTCTACACTTGGCGTGGGAGTGCCCCGGGGTACAACTCTTCTGGAGTAAGGTATTTCAGGAACTGAGCAGCACACTAGAGACAGACATCACACTATCCCCTGCGCTGGCGCTACTGGGTTTTTCAAAACGGCTGCCATATGATAGTGGAAATGGGCATGCTGATAGCAAAAAGAAGACTGGCCATATGCTGGATGAGAGGGCCCTACCCTAGGATAGAGCAGTGGACGAGAGACTTGACTTACTGCTGTACGCAATCAGAGAACTATAGTGGGCGGGCCGGTCCCCCCTTTACCCCCGCTGGTGACTGAAGAGCGACACAATGGTCATATTGGAGGGGAGAGCACTGGATACAAGCAAAGGTCACATCCGCTCGGAGTCTGGGCCCACTTAAATCACTATTAAGTTAACGGGTAATTACAGGGTGTGTCAACTGGTAGGGGAACGTAGGTTACTGGGGAAGCTATGAAGGGCAGATGCCTCTTGTTTGGAGTTGGTTTTACATAATGGTGGTGTATATGTTAACGACAGCAGATAACACAGTTTCACACAGTAGCAATGATCCATGTAGTCCCATCGATTAACGCCGCCCGGCCTCCGGGATGTGGGCTCAACGGCTGTATGAAACTCATGGGGGAAAGGGACTTGTATCATGGTTACGTACTACATGCTGTACTGTGTTTGAATGTAATGTTGACACCGCAATAAAAAAAACAGTATTACTGAATAGCCAATTAAATGTCTCATTGCTATTTCACACACAGCTTAGACAGGCTAAAAAAAATTGAGAAAAAGAGAGAGCAACATACATTTTACCTAGCCTTAATTTGTAGAGGAGATAGCCTCCTTCCCCCATTTTGACAGTAGGAAACCTGAAACAGGTTTCACTTCTGTAAGCACTTTCAACCCCTATTTGTAGCAACTGGGCATAAACAATGTTAAAGGAGGTACATAGCACTTTTGAGAGGGCTAAAAAAAACATGAATACCCAAACCCCAAACCCCAATCCTTTTAGCAAATGCACAAGTGAAACATGAGGGCACATGAAGTCAAACTAAATTTCATTGCCTCAGCTTTTTTTACAGTAATCCTCAGTCTAAAAGCATTCGTGCTGAATAAAAATGGCAAAAGCTTTCTGTTAATCAACGTGCACATATACCATGATATAGATTTCTATCACATGAGTGCATAAATTGCTTGCTTTTGCCAAAAAAAGTAAAACTTCTCCTTTTCTCCCCTGTCGTCTTTCAAAAAGTTTCAGTGTCGCAATTCAAAGTCATCCTAGATACAGAAAGCTGGAAAGCACTTATCCCCCTGTTTGTCAGTTTAGAGTTAAAAGAATAACTTCTGTTGGTTTTTTACATATATTTTCAATTGTAAACAGTGTGCAGTATACTTTTCTAACAATACAGTAGTCAGCGGTTTGTATTATACCTAAATGTATGCATTTACTGAAGCCTAAGGCAGTTTAAAAGCTGCTCAGAATGGCAGAATTTGTTTTTAAATTAGTGAATTTTACCCAATTTCGACTTTGATATTTGGGGCACTTAAAAATGAATATCCTATAATTTTTTGCATAATAGGAATCCCCAGAGTGTTCTCTAGATAGCCCAGGAATGAGAAATCAGAAATACATCATATATACCCTTATGAGTTTTTACGCCTGCGCAGAGTGATATTTCATATGCAAATTTCCTCATTATGCGGTACAACACAACTTACATTTTATTTTGATGCTAGGAGGTCACAGTATGAGTATTAAGCTTTATAAATATTAAAAAACAAATTTAGAAGCACGTAATAATTTTTTCCCATATTAATACTTTTTTTTTTAATAAAACCAATCATTTTGATAATTCCACATAGGAAAAAGCAAGCTTCATTCCTTGCCTATCATATTTAGACTCATTCATTCATAAGCCTCAGCACAGAAGTCTAACTTGAAACATGAACAATTTTGTGCCACTTTTTAAAAGAACAATCATTATTGAACATCAGAACCAAGAATGTGCTTATGTAAAAAGGCATTAGGAAAGGAAGTCCCTACTTTAAATGTTTTCCTGTTATCCAAAATAATGAACCTGGTTTTTGTAACTTTTTAAAACAGCAGTCTGAAATGCAGGGTTTTAGACCATGTTTGCACTGAAAAAATCCTAGCTGAGTCAACATTCCTGTCTCTCCGTGGCCTACAATCAAAACGACAGCTGTTGCTCAGCAGCAGTAAAAACACAGCTGTTGGAAAGCTTTTTTTAGTGTTGAAATGTAAGCACGGTGACAGTCTATTTAAAATCTTTCAATGTAAATGGGCTAAATAACATGAGAAAGATGCGGGCTATTGAAGCATGGTTACAAACTGAAAATCCAGGGGTAATTCTCCTACAAGAAACACATATCTCGACTATAAATATTTCTGAATTTTCTATGTTTAAAACTTGGGCAGCTTATAGGGGCTTTTCTTCGTCCTCTGCCTCCCATAGATGGACCGCTATATTTATAAATAAAAATCTACAAGCAGAATATATTAACTCTGGTAAAGATCCATTGGGGAGGTGGTGTTGGGTCTCCTACTCTTTTAGATCACAGCCGCGTCCTCTCACATTTGTGAGTTTTTATGCACCGGTGGAGGACAATGCTAAAGTTTAAGAGGAGCTATGTTTATCATTAACCCGGGTTCCGGGATAGCTAATTGTGGAAGGAGATTTTAATAACTTGATGAATCCTCGGATAGATTCTACAGTACAAGGGAAGAGGCAGACAAAGCCAAGATCTTTTAAGATTCTGAAAAATTATGAAGCAATATTAAACCTACGAGATCCATGGCGAACAGCGTTTCCGTATCAAAGGAAATATATGTGTGGATCGGGTCGGTTCTGTTCTTCCTCTCGTATTAATTTTTTGGGGATTTCTCAGGGGTTGGATTTTTTTTAACAAACATTTTTTTAATGGATTTTAGGACTATGCAATGTTGACATTGGAAATCCATTTGGGGACAGGCTTCAGATTACCGAAACGCTGGGTCTTTAATAAGCAATATCTGAATGATGTGGAGTGGGTGAAGTTTATGGACATAGAGATTAGACAATTTTTAATTCAGAACACTCAGTCTGCCACTCCAAATATTGTTTGGGACTCACTTAAAGCGTTTGTTCGGGGGCTAATAATGGGTAAAGACGCAGCCATGGCAAAGAAAGCTAGGCTGGATAAGTTAAAGCTTGAAGACAAGAATCATGCCCTTAATGAGATCTTTTTACAGGATCCCTCTGCTTCTAGTAAAAAACAGCTTGAACAGGCCAAGCGTGAGCTCTGCTCTGTTTATAATGCCCAAAGTGAGATCTTTTTTCAACGCTTTCAACAGAAAGCATATGAGGAGAGTAATTTTACCGGCTGACTGTTGGTGTGGCAGGCCAAAGAGTAGGCAGCCGCAAATCAAATTAAGGTATTAAATTGTCCCTTGACAGCAGCTCCTACGGAGGATCCAGGAAAAATTGGGGGCATTATGCTCGCCCATTATGAGTCTATTTATGGCAAACTTGAGAGGGAAGATGATCAGCTACTTGCAAATTTCCTCCGTGAAAATCCATCTTCAACTCTTTCAGAGACAGGTAATATCTCTATGGCGAGCTCCTTTTCATTGTTAGAGTTGGAGGAAGTTGTAAAAAGTTTAGCGAATGGTAAGGCCTGCTGAATTTTATAAGGTTTTTTTTTAGGCATTATCAGAATTCGTTTTCACATTCATTAATTATCTATTGGGAGGAGGGGTAGTCCTAGAATCTTTTAGGCAGGGGAACATTGTTAGCTTTGCAAAGAAAGGAAAGAATAAGATGGACCCTAATTCTTACCGTCCGATCACGTTGTTGAATTCGGATTATAAAATTGTCACAAAACTTTTATCTCTAAGGTTTAACAGATATGCGGCGAATTTGCTGACCAAAACGGGTTTTTGGCTGGTAGACAATTGGCTACTAATACCCATTTTCTCTCAAAAGCTCTGGATTATTTTGAGGTTCAGAAGATACCTGCACTAGTCTTATTATTAGATGCAGAGAAGGCCTTTGACCTTGTGGTTTGGGAGACATTATTTTCGATTTTACATTCTTTTAATATCCCACGGTCATTTATATTATTAATCCAGAGATTGTATGAGAATGCTGTGGCTAATGTAATTATTAACTCAGAAGTGGCTGGATCTATAAAAATTAAACGAGGCACAAGGCAAAGGTGCCCTTTATCGCCTGTCCTATTTGCTTTTTTTATCGAACCCCTGGCAACAGCCATTCGGAATTACTCTGATATCTACCCTCCAATTCCAGCAATGCCCAAATTAAAACTATATGCAGATGACATCATGCTTTTAATTAAGCCAACAGTGGAGGTGCAAACTAAGGTCTTCAAGTTGTTTGAAGTCTTTGAAGCAGTAGGGGGATATCGAATAAATAAAGGCAAGACGGAAGTTATACAATGCGGGAGGGCCGCCGTAAATCTGCACCCCGATATCCAGATCTCTGTCAATTCCAAACCAAAGAGATACTTGGGGATATTCTTCTCCGAGTCCATTGATGATTTATATAAATTGAATTTTGTTCCACTAATAAAGAAAGTCCAAGGGCTTCTCTCTCGATCGAACATGCTCGCTTTGTCCATCGTGGGACACGTCGCTTTGATTAAAATGTCTGTCTTACCGTTATTTAATTTTCTGTTTTCTTCAACCCCGTCACTTTATCAGGCTCTTTCTTTTCTCAGGTTGAGTATATGTTTACAGCCTTTATTTGGACAAAAAAAAAACCATGCCTAGCACTTAGCACTTTATATGAAGATTTAGACCAGGGAGGGTTAGCACTCCCCAACCTTAAAAGCTACTATGACGCGTATTTTGCACAATACTTATCCAGGTTTAAGCCTTCACCACAACCACATTTTTATTGCAACATTCTTATGAATGTAATGTGTAAGGACAGCCAAATTCATTCTCCTCTGCTATTGTTTAGATCTCCGAAGTTGGTGCGCTACAAGTGTCTGCAATGGCTTTTTAAAAGACGGCAGGCCTTTTTTAAAAAATACTCCATTCCAGTGATTAACTCAGCTAGCTTACTAGAAGAAATCCTCCCCCTAGTAGGGGTTAAACAACCCACATATCTGGCGTCAAAGTGGGCGGTAGCTGGGTATGCTAAAGTATCTGATTTTTTAAGGAATGGCAACTGGGTGACCATAGTAGAAATGTGCCAATAATCACTAATGATTTTATTCTAATGAACTCTTATGGCACTTTGTATAAATACCTGGTGGAAATAAATGTGATCTCTTTTCTGGGTCAAAATCAGTTGGTGGAGGAACTTTTAGTTAAAGTATCGAATAAGAAATCAGGTGCCTGGAAGAAATATTTGACCCTTGTAAGGGGGGTGGATCTCGAGT
Source organism: Lissotriton helveticus (assembly GCF_964261635.1). Lineage (NCBI taxonomy): Eukaryota > Metazoa > Chordata > Amphibia > Caudata > Salamandridae > Lissotriton > Lissotriton helveticus. The sequence goes on along the minus strand of NC_136067.1, from coordinate 1,085,341,482 downwards.
CAAAAGCCAATAAGAAATGGTCAGAACATGAGAACTGCGAAATTTCTCCCCATATTTGGTCCACTATTAACAGGTTAAATTTTTGTTCTTTGAGAGGGGCAAATTGGCGCAGGATGCTATTTTTTAGCAAATAGCTATTGTATCAAACTCCTGCCTCCCTCTCAAATATGTATGCTAATCAGTCTTCTCAATGCTTCCATTGTATGAATCATCCCTCTGCCAACTGGCCACATACTATGCTGAGTTGCCCAAAAATCAAGGTGTATTGGATAGAATTATTTGCATACCTGGGACAGGAATGTAATATACAGCTGGAAGTGAATGATAGGTTAATCTTATTTGGTTTTGACCCTGTTCTCCCTTTTACAGAGTACGTGACTAGATTTCTGTATATAGCGATGGCAATTGCAAGGTCACTTTTATTACAAAAAAGGCGCTTGGATTCAATTCAGTCGGCCCTGGAATGGGGTCAGAAGATGAGAAGGGTGAAGAAAAGTGAATACACCTATGCGGCACGAATGGGGGCCTTAAGAAATATATTAAAATATGGGGTACCAACTTTGAATAATAGCCAGAAGCGATGATTGATTCATTTGCTACGTTGCGGTGGGATGGATCAGAGTTTTAGATCTCGTCGAAAAACTATTTTCTGTGTAAATGTTTACAGGGGGTTTGCTCTTTTACCATTTGCTTGTTTTTAACTCTTTCATAGAGTGTTAAATAGGTTTAGGATGTGGGATGTTTATAGTGACTTTAATGTGATTTATACTGTCAAAAAGGAAAAAAAATCTGTATGATAGAATGTCGCAATATGTATATGTTTATGCTTTTAACTCCGGCTTCAATAAAAATAATTTAAAAAAAAAAGACAGTCTATTTGAAACTGAGGCATTTCAATGCATGTTCTATAATGTGTGTTTAGTTCAGCAACATCCAATTTACTCAGATGATGTGTTTGCCTGTTTATATCTCACACAATGTATCTACGAAAAATGTTATAACTATTTTATTCCTATTCAATGTGAATTCTAATTTTATCTTTTAAGCATTAGCAGTTTGTACATGTGCATAGTTGCTTACTCTTATCAATTTAATAGTAACATGCAGTTATTTAGCATATCATATGGTTCATTTCTGGATTTGTATTATTTTTATTTAATATTAATTAAATGACATTTTGCATAACAGACTGATGACAGCAAAAAAAAAAAAACACATTGAGCTCATTCCAAACATATACAGAAGGGGTCATACACTCAGAACACATAATACAGTGCGCTTAAGGCTAGCAATTATTTCACAAAGAGCGCAATCGCTATTTACTCACAGAAGTACCACTAATGTGAAATCACAAACCACATAGACATTTAAACACACATGTAACCCACAGATCAACACTTAAGACAGAAACAAAGGACAGCCCACAGACTGTACTTAAACCAAACCATTTGTAAATACTAGTTGTAAGCCATATTTACAAGAAGAGCTTCTCAATAGTATTCCATAAGACTGCAAAAAACAGCCCAACAGACTGTTTCATTTTCAAGTAGCCAAAATACCCTCAATTCACTAGCTTTGGCTGGCAGAACACCAACAAAAATTGCTCTGCATATCTCAAAAGTGCACAGAAAAGGATCCTTGTGTGTATTATTGTCATATTTTAATTCCAGGAGATACAGAATCACCAAGGAAGAAATATGTTTTTATACCTAAACTTATTTAGGTATTCCCTCTAGAGGAGCCGGCTAATTTAATTCACATCTCACTATAGTACCTCCAAAAAGCAACACATTCTTGTATGTGTGCTTGAAACAGGCATGCCAAAAATAGTGCAGAATATGCACTATTATAACCAAAGTAGCACTTAAGGTACTCTTGTACTGTGTGCCGTTCAAATCAATTCAAAACAGAGAAAAGTCTCCTCATTACCTGCCTACATAAATTGCAATTCATATATACCAACAACTACTACAAACATTGGCCAATACAAATCCAAAGCCACAGTAAGCGTTACTAAACGTTTTTAGAATACTCACGCCAAAAAGGTTCTCAGTCAGGAGTGGTAAACATCATGTGGAGAATCAAAATCAGGAAGACCAGAAATATACTGGGCTGCAGAGACAGAGAATCTCCAGAATCTCCGTGCACAGAATACCTCCTTAGTAGAATACTGTCCTGTCGTCCTCAGTAGATTTCTGTCTCCTGTCAAGACCACTCCCTTAGATAGCGACTTCTCTGATGAGGTCCACGTGGGAGCGCCATTTGTAGAAAATAGAAACCTTCTCAGGGGTCTCACTGATACTTGGTCCTTTTAAACCAACAAAGACGAAATTGGCACAGAAGCTGTAATATAAAAGTAACATCTTTAATAACCTCAAATGAGGGAGACTACGTCACACAGAAGCCTTAACAAATGAATGGGGCAGTCTAAGGAGTACAGAAAACAGAGGTCTTATATATGCTTAGGGCTACATCGTCAGCGTAAGACCAAAGGGAGTTCCTGGCACATGTAAGCATGTAAAATGACTAATATGGGCATACAAGATCTGCTTGCTCAACAAAGTGGGAGAAGAGTTACTTCTCCATACAGCAGCAAAAACAGCCTGACAGTTCCATACTAGGAGCAGGTGCATTCTACTAGCTAGGCCTCTCTGAGTATGTGCAAGGTTCTGAAGAGGGAAACAGTATATGGCGTGCACATGGCTACCTAAACTGACTGTCAAAATACAAAATGGCTATTAGCTCATGCTAACAAATCCCTGCAATCTTTAACACCACCTGGATGCCCGTTACAATGGCGGAACTTGGCAGCATGAGAGAAAGGAAGATGGCTGATTGACTCCGCTCCTGGAGGACGCCTACCACTACCCTCTCCTCCGAACCTGGCTGAGTCGCCGCTATACCTATTCACCGCAGCCACCGATGGCGCGATGGTGCTATGAGGAGCGACGAGGATTTAGCACCCAGAGTAATTTTTAAAGCATACAGTAAAAAAGCCAACATCTGCGGCTGTACCTGGCCGCCTCCTTTTTGCCGGATGTGCCGGATTGTACAGCTAAGCGCAGTGGTGTACGGCGGCCGAGCAGTGAGGTGGTTTTCAACTAGAACACTTCCACTAGCGCTGCCACTACTGCGCCCTCGACCGCAACTACAACTGCTGTGGGTGCTGTTAGTAATGGGTGTAACCGGTGGCCGCGAAGCAGCCGTTGGGGAGTGCCCACCCAGTTGGGTTTCCACCTTGAGAAGGGGATGGCTCCGCCACGAACCACCCGTCTTGGACGAGCGTAGGTCCCGATGGAAGCCGGGGATACCGCAGAAGTTGTGGATGCTTTGGAGGCACAGGAAGGTGGCAGAGACTACAGTGATGGAGTTCAACTTGGAGAAGTACTGGTAAGCAATATAGCGCTTGGAAACGCATGCAACATTGACAATTCAAGTTCTGGCAGTGCTTTAATTGATAGATGCATTTTAAATATTCAAAGTTAAAATCTAGAGGTGAAAACTTCCCACTTTTAATGATGTTATGCAAATAAAATCACTCGTTCCTCTTCAATTTTCAGACACACTCCACATCCATCTAATCCGAACCTCCTCCCTCCTCTAACTCTCTACACCTCTGCAATATACTCATGTATTGTGATTGGAGAAAAAGGTCACCAAAACTGAGTAACAAGGGTAAGGTTAACACCACCACCCCTGTCCAAGGAAATTGCTGCTCACACCTTGGACCTGCCACGACCAGGCAGTGCCACCTTAAGGCTCTACTCACATGCACAGTACACTGTCCTCAGGCAGAAGGGCTTCTAGCTTCCATACAGTTCCAACAAGTATTTCATGAATGCCTGGTATACCATGAACTTAGGCTCCTTTTTTAAATCTTTTAATTTCAAGCCATAAGTAAGATAAACATTATATATATGACATTAGAAGAGTGGACAAATCCCCAAATTCTCTTTTGCAACAACGAAAGACAAGGATACTACATTAAAATCAATTACAGAAAGAGAAAAAGAAAAGAGAGAACCAATCATAACCATAATTGTTAAAGGAAAGAAGAGAAGAAGGATAAGAAAAAGAAAAGAACTTATGTCATTGAGCCGTGGGTAAGAACCATGAAAAAAAATCATCATAGGTAGGCAGCTCCTTATTGCTCCCATAGCTGGTCAGTCCATATCCAATTAAATTTAAGCCAAGAGAGTGGTCCTCTGGCTTTAGCCAAAGCGAGTTCCATCTTGTGAACCTGTCTAAGTAGAACCCATATTTCATTAACATTGGGACAGGTAGTATCTACCCAAGCTCTAGCAATAGATAGGCGGGGACACACAATAACAATAGTAGCCTCAATTCTAATCCCAAGAAAGATGTATTTTTCAGTAAGCTGGTAATTAGGGCCCAGAAGTGAACTGAGAATACTAGAGACCCCCCTCCAGAATTTGTCAAGCTTTGGACAGTCAATGAACATATGCCTGAGGTCTGCAGCATATAGCCGATATTTTGGACAAAATGATTATTCCGAGTTACAAGAAGCCCACTTAGATATGACAGCCGGAGTGTAGTACAACATATATACAGACCAATGCTGTTGCAACTTTAAATTAACCGATGTTACCCCGGATAAAGTACTTCCATACACTCCTGGATGTCCTCAACAGCTATTTGAGCCCGTAGAACCCGGCTAAGTTTAGCCGCAACCTGTGAGCTATCGTCATTAGCACGAGCCAGGAATTTCTGATAGACTGAGCTGATTACCCCTCTGCCGGTACACGTATATATTCCGTCCAGTATTTCCAACGAGTTTGACATTGTTAATCAGTTTTTGCCAAGTAATAAAATAATCCCTAACCCGTAGGTCACAGATTTCCAAACTTTTCATGTTGATGACACACCTTTTTGTGAAAATAATTTCAGGGACACGGTAACGCGAGGAAGCGCTGCGAGCGAGCCCGAACCACCTATGGTGGGTTCAGGCCCCACACCCCACACACACATACCCCACACACACCACCCCACAAACACACCACCCCACACAACCCCCCCACACACAACCCCACACACACCCCACACAACCCCCCCACACACAACCCACACACCCCCACACACATCCCACACACACCCCTACACCCCCCACACCCCACCCACACCCCCCCCACACAACACACCCCACCCCCCCACACACACACCCCACACACACCCCACACACACCCCACACACACAACCCCCCACACACAACCCCCCCACACACACACAACCCCCCACACACAACCCCCCCACACACAAACACACACAATAATGCAAGTGTTCGTCTGTAACACAACTGGTGCTCATGTGAAGCACTCTGATACCTTTGGCTCTAGTTTGGATGTTTTCTACCATATCTTAGCTTGTAAAAACAAAACAAATGAAATGCATGCTTCCAAGTGGAAATACTGGCCCCGGGAGAGAAAGAAAGGGTGGATATGCAAGAGGATGAAACATAAAAGGAGGAAGGCGTGTGAAAGACAAGTAGGGGGAAGGGAGAAGCACTGGCACTTTGCAGACTGCGCCTGACATGTGTAGGATCTTAAGCAGGAGTCAGGCACCAGGCACATCTATGAAACACTACTTCAGAATGACGGCAATGCAATAAACACCCCGTGTGTCCCTGGACTCTTTGCTGTGACAGCAGGAGGCAGCTCCATCTGACCGAAGTGTGGGTCTGGGGCAAACTAATCCCCGCCCCGCCCCTCCCCCCTTAGCTACAGAGCTCCCTAAAAAGTCAGCATCAGGCGGCCTCAGGAAGCCTCCCTCCGAAGTGGCATATACATAATAATAAACAAGAAGTGCTAGTCTCACTCCTGGCCCTGGTCTCCGGGAAGCTGGGCGGGAGCCTGCAGAGTTTGCGTCACTTTCGAACGAGTGTTGTTGTTCTTTTTCTGCAAAAGAGCAGCCCTCGAAATCGCTCGCTCCTCTAAAGGTGCTCGAGGCAGCTAGCTCCTCGAGCGGTGGTGGCAGCGCTCCCCGCCGGAGCTTCAAATGGAACGACAAGTGGCAGAGTCTGGCAGGAGACTGGGGAGCCAGCGTCAAAAGACACGCATTGAAGACAAAGGGCGCGGACACGCGGCGTGCACACCCCCACTGACGGCTCGTCTTGAGGGTCTGCCATACATTGCAGTATTACACCTCCACTTGGAACCTGCGCACACCTCACTTTTTCCTCCTGTGTTACGCCGTTTGCTGCCTCTTGCATTTGGTTTGCTCACAATTGTCCCTCGTGTAACTTAAGGTTTGCTTTTGTACCGTGTTCACTTGTAATCTTCTCCTCCTCATGTATCATTCCTGTTCCTATTGTGAAGCGCTCCGACGCCTTCGGGTAAAGTCGGCGCGAAGAAAAACGAATCCCTGCACTGGACCGAAATTAGAGAGCAGGAAGGCGCCATCTCCAGCTTTTCAGCCCCCACCCCCATTGGCATCAGAGGGCTTCAGCCCCCACTCATCCCCCCCCCCGTCGTGTGTGGCAGCCCGGGACCGCTCACAGCCGCACCCGAGCACTTCACAGGTCGTTAAAGACCTTGTACATGTTAATGGGGCCTTGTTGTTGTCTCACCCCTTCTAAGAGCCCTTGCAGCTCGACAGACAGACAGGTGAAATGCCGGCAGACGGCATCTCATCGCGCGACACACCTACGGCTGGGGCGCGACACAGTAATGTGTCGCGCCACACAGTTTGGAAAGCTGTGCCGTAGGTATTTAAAATATGTTTTTTGCAAGAGGCCAAATTCGTCCTTAAATGCAGTAAAAGAGTGGAACCCCTGTTCATCATAGAATTGGCCCAATCGGGTGATACCGTTACATAGCCGGTCCTTTCCAACACAGTCCTGGAATATGTTGGGCATCATTGGATTGTCCCATAGCACAGTGTATTGATGCCGCGCCGGAAGAGAGTATTGCTTACAGATGTCAAGCCAAATCCGATTTATGTCTGTAATTACCTTAAACTTTACCCCTTTAAAGTAATTAGGGCCAGCAGTTTTATACAGCATAATCCCCACTGTTGGGCCACAGGCAAGCTGATAACAGAGCAATGTTGGACCAGCATGCAGTCCGCAAAGCAGACCGCGGAGCCGACTGGAAAAAGAAGCCCAAAAATAGAGCTGAAAATCTGGGAGCTTTAAACCCCCCTGTGCATCTGTTAATCTCATTTACTTTTTTTTTTTCTTTTCAATATTTATTCAAGTTGTCTGAAACATATATCCAGCATAGCATATACAGTACACAGGTAGATACATGCTTAATGATGAAGTTTAGGTAACATTTAAATATATAACAGTGTCCTGAACGACATCAACAGCAGTAGGTACTTTTAGCATGGACCGTATTCAACAAAGCCAACAGATGTTATCAGGGGATAATCTCATTAACTCGAGAGTCCGCCGAGCACGCTTGTACGCCCATATAAAACTTCCTATAACGGAGACGCGCAAGCGCGTCAAACAACATGGCCGCCGCCGCTCGAGCTCCGTGATTCATCAGCCCGTTTTTCCACAATAACGACGATTTTTCTGTCAGCAACTTGACGCAAATGGGGTCGCTTTGGTAAAGAAGAGGATTTTTACAGATTCTGCGATTTTTGACCTGTTCTACGCAGCGGAAGTCATGTTTCTCACCTCTTGCTTCCTGCTCCCAGCCTATCACGAAGGTACTGCCTGCTCTGTGTGCTCTGTTGGCGGAGTGATTCTGAGGAAAGGGCCTGGCTTGGGCCTAGCCACGCCTACAGTCCAATATAGCTGCTGCACCAGTGCTTTTGAAGTGATTTTGAAGGGTTTTCTTTACTCTTTTCACTCAATAACTTTCTTTTTACACAATTGTGTATTAGTTACGCTTCTTTCTGGATTTTTTCACCTCAAAATGGAAAATAAAAATCCAGTCAACAATAAAAGGCGACAACAAGTTTCTCCTTCTCCAGTTAAGTCCAAGGTGGTGGAGTCCTCTGAACCTTCTCTCTCGTTAACTTTGGAGGAAATTCAAGCATTGCGTGTTAATACTGACACTATTGCTTCAGATGTCAAAAGTGTGCGTAAGGATATGTCTTCCTTATCTATGAAAATCTCTGATAATTCCATCAAAATACAAGATAATAAAAACAAAGTGGAAGCTTTTGCACCATTAGTGGCAAAAATACTTCCTATGCATGCTCAGCTTTTGGATATGGAAAATAGAAATAGACAGTACAACCTTCGCATTTTTAATTTTTCTGAAGAAGTGGAGGGTTCTAATTGTCGATTATATTTGGAATCTTTACTTCCTGGTCTTTTGAATATCAAATTCCCCAAAAAATTTGAAGTGGATAAAGCCCATAGAATCCCTTCTCATCGCAACCCTCGCCACACTAAACCTAGGCAAATTATATTTAAAGTACTGCGTCGTCACCATCTTGTATTGATAAGAAAATCTGCAAGAGACATTCCATCACTAATGGTTAATGGTAACAAAATTTGTATTCACAAGACTTTGCCAAGGAAACTGTTGCTATACGCAAAGATTTTGCTACCTGTCGTCCACAGTTAAGAAGCCTTGGTTTCAAGTATGGACTTTTTGATCCGTCTACAATGCGCATATGGAAAGATATCTTTTCCAAATCCTTTCAACGCCCAGAAGAGTTACAACATTTTCTTGACCAACAAGCTCCTCTTTCAATGGATACTCATAACCCTAATACTTGACTCTTTCTAGTCAGAAATTTGCTGACTTATCTATGAATAATCTCTGTGTTTTTGGGCTCCAGCGGTTTTGGCCATGCTTGTAACAGGTGTGTGCATTTCTAAATTGCTATTTATGTATCTTGTTTGTTCGTTTCTCCCTGTCTTCTTTTCTTCCTCTCCTTTTCTCATTCATAGAGTTACTATTTTCATCCATTTCTTCACTATGCTTTTCTTCACCTCTTCTTGTTCCACTATCTTTCTTATTTGCTTCTTTTCTCATAATGGCTACTGTTCACAATGTTAAAGTTGTTTCTCTTAATGTGAAAGGTTTGAGACACCCAGTTAAGCGTACCAAAATTTTTGATTATTTAGGAAGATGTAAAGCAGACCTTTGTTTTGTGCAAAGGACTCATATTGATGATACAATATTACATTATATGAAAAAAAGTGGGTTGATATTATTGTGTTTTCTCCTGCTAATGGCAAGAAAAATGGGGTTGCTATTTTCTTTGTGAAAAGATTACATTGTCAAGTTTTAAATACAATTTCTGATTCAGAGGGTAGATATATTATAGCTAAAATTAAAATTCATGACTCTACTTTATTTTTACTCACTGTTTATGGTCCTACGGCTGATGATCCTACTTTTTGGTCTAATATCACTACTGAAGTTTTAAAGTTGGGTAAAGTTCCGTTGATTGTCGGGGGTGATTTTAATATTATTGTAGACCCATTATTAGATAGGCTGTCTAGCACTAAATTTCAACCTCCTAAGGTGTTTCATGCATTTAAATCCTTCCTTCAAACCACCAAATTAGCGGACATTTGGCGTTTACACTTCCCTACTGATAAATGTTGTACTTTCTTTTCCAATCCACATAACTCCCATTCTAGAATTGATTATTTTTTACTTTCCCCGTCTCTTATTCAATCTGCAATTACTCCTGTTATTGGTACTATTGATATATCTGACCATGCTTAAATCTCTTTCGTTTTAACTATTTCGTCCACTTTTACTAAACAAACCAGATGGCGTATGAATACTGGTATTGCTCTTATGACCATAATATGCCTAAATTACTACAAGCCATTCAAGATTATTTTTTGTTTAATCCGGAAAATTCTACTTCTGTGATTAATAGATGGGATGCATTTAAATCCTACATTAGAGGTGCTGCTATCTCTATTATGGCTCATGAGAATAAGTCATTCAACGCTAATATTAAACACCTCGAGCAACAAATAGCAACATTTGAACGGTTATTTATTACATCCAATGACTCTCAATACAAAATTAAACTGCAAAAACTTTGATATGAATTTAACTCTATCTACAGTAAAAGAGCTGGTGTGCAACTCACTAACTCAAATGCTAGATTTCGTTTCAATACCAACAGGTCTGGCAAGCTCCTTGCAAATTATTTACGCATTAAAAGAGATAAAACACAGATCTCCTCTATTCCTGGTCCTCAAGGCAAAATTGCGTTGTCCCATAATGATATTGTTAAAGAATTTCTGGACTTTTATTCAAACTTATATAACAAACCTGACCTCCATGACAATTCATTAATTGATGCTTTTTTAAATAGTTGTGATTTACCCCAAATTTCCCAATCAGATAGACTTGGATTAGATTTGCCTATTACTACTGATGAAATTTTGTCCGCCATAAAATCTCTTAAAAAAAATAAGTCTCCAGGCCCTGATGGTATTCCAGCTGAATTTTATAAAGAATTCCAACCTCATCTTTTACCTTATTTATTTCAACTCTTTTCATTCTTTGGCTCTTCTGGGATGATTTCAGGCTCTTTTGCTGATGCTTTAATTATTGTACTCCCCAAGCCTGATAAAGATCATACCCTAGTTTCCAATTATCGCCCTATATCTTTAATAAATCAAGACTGTAAATTATATGCTAAAATTCTTGCCTCCAGATTAGCCCCTATACTTAATTCTATTATCTACCCGGTTCAATCAGGATCTATGAAAAATAGATATTCTGCCAACAATACAAGAACCTTATTGCATGTTATTGAACAGAGTCATACCCTTCTTGTTCCTGTTGGTGTTATGGCTTTGGATGCAGAAAAAGCCTTTCATAAAATTAATTGGCAATTTTTATTTCGAACTTTATTGTCATTGAATTTTGGCCCCACTTTTATTCGTATGGTTTCTGCCTTATATTATGCTCCCACTGCTCGTTTATTTATCAATGGCCAAATATCTACTCAATTTTCCCTTTTTAGAGGAACACAGCAGGGTTGTCCCCTCTCACCACTTTTATTTTTGTTGGGAATTGAACCTTTCCTTAATTATATACGGAACTGTATTGATATTCAAGGTGTTACAATTAAAGATGTAACTATTAAAACTTTAGCTTATGCAGATGATGTGTTATTATTTATCAGTAATCCAATTTCCTCTGTCCCGTCCTTATTAGATATTTTTACCAAATATTCCGCAGTTTCAGGATATAAACTTAATGTTAATAAAACAGAATTTTTTCCTTTAAATATTTTTGGTACCCCTGATATGCTACCTGTGACAGATATTATTTGGCAGAAAAATACATTGAAATATCTAGGTATTTTATTCTCATCTTCCTTACCATCAACATTAAAGTTAAATACTGATTTTGTTTTTGATTATGTTAAAAATAAGATCTCTAGATGGTCTTCCCTTCATCTTACTTGGTGGGGAAGAATGGAATCTATTAAAATGAATATTGCACCTAAAAATGATTACTCACTTGCTATGATTCCCACTCAATTTACACTGAAATTCTATAAAGATGTTGATAAAATGCTTTCCAAATTTCTATGAAACAATAAACCACCTCGTATTTTTTACAAAAAATTGAAAATCCCTAAATGCCATGCAGGTTTTGGCCTTCCTGACTTTTTACTTTATCATAAAGCATTTATATTGAAACAAAGTTCCTTATGGTTTAATACCTCCTCTATCGTTAAACCTCCTATTTGGTTTGATATAGAAAAATCTCTTGTTTACCCTTTTCCATTACCCACCTTGCTTACTATGTCTCATATGTCTACAATTATTCATCAGCCTTCTATAATCAAATCTTCAAGAATCATACTTAATGATTTAGATTTAAATGTTGCTTCTCCTATAAGTTCTACAATGGATTTATCACTATGGTATAGTGCTGTTATTAAACTCAATAGAAATATTATTTTCTGGAATTCGTGGATTAAGGCAGGCATATTTTTTCTTAAAGATATATTTTGTGATAATGCTTTTATTCCCTTTGACATTTTACAAACAAAATTTCAATTATCTAATGATGATTTTGTTAAATATCAGTCTTTATGCAATTCAATTTTAGATTCATTCCCGAATGGTATTCCGTCTACTGTCGCAACAGATTTGATAATTTATCTCCACGCTGTATCTGCATCTTCAAATGCAGTATCTATTTTGTATAAAAAACTAGCCACTTCAATGGGTTCCAATCTTACTGTAATTTCAAATTTTTGGAATGCTGAACTTTCCATTACCATATCAACTGACTCTTGGAAAGTTATTTGGCTTAATAGTATTTCTGGTTGGTTGCCTGTGTCTCTATATCAGACCAATGCGTATATTTTGTTTAAATCTTTATGGACACCGTTACGTTTACATCGTGCTAAATTACTTACATCTGATATTTGTTGGCATTGTAATTTGCACCCTGGCTCTATGCGACACATGTTATTTGAAAGCCCTATAATTTTGAAATTTTGGTCTGAAGTTTGGGACGTTATATTGAAAATATTACCTATTCAGGATGTTCTTTCATATCAATTGTTAATTTGTAAATCTGTTGTTTTGATTCATCCTCTTAATGACTCTGAAGCAAAATTGTTTAATTTCTTAATTTCAGGTGCTTTAAAATCAATCACTTTTTGTTGGAAAGATGCTTCTTCTCTATCTGTTCATGCTTGGTGGTCTTTGATTATTTTTACACGAAGAGGTGCCCAATTATCATTATCTGGAGTTAATCATAATCTGCTTTCTTATCAATCCTTTTGGTCACCTCTAGATTCATATTTGTTATTATGATTGTGAATTTTCATTCTTGTCCTGTTTCATTTTTTCAATTTTGAATATGCAATATTTATCTGTTTTTTAGTAACTCTATTCTCTATATAAGATGATATACTATGTACTCTCTTCCTCTGCCCCCTTCCCTTCTCCTTCTAATAATTTTTCTTTTCCCTTATTTGATTATTATTTTATTGTAATTTACAGACCTGCTATAATTTGCTCATAATTTGTATTTACCAATTGTTTACATTTCATTGCTATTTACAATGTTTTTGTATTGTCTAATTTGTGTCACTTGTTTGAAAATTCAATAAAATTATTCTGAACACAAAATTAAAAAAAACTTCCTATAACACTATTCAATTTCTGAAAGAATGACAAGTTGACGCGTAGTGGTATAGAACGAAATAGATATAAAAATTTGGGGAGGATACTCATTCTTATAACGTTACACCTCCCGTCCTCCCGTAAATACTTATCAGGAGCTGATGCCAACTAAACAGTTTAGCCACAACAGTTTTCAAGAGGGAGTCATAGTTTAATATAACAATATCATTAACCTGACTACAGATACATACCCCAAGATAAATTGCACTGTGAGTAACCCCCAGTGTTGTAGGGAAAGCATCAGATTGAAAGTTGACGATTGTCTGAGTCCTAGGGACATTCAACTTATAGCCTAAGAAGGTACCAAATAACTCAGCCTCTTGCATAATGTGTGTAATGGCTTCGCTAGGATTAGTAGAGTAGACCGCGATATAGCCTGCATACCCTGTGACCTTAAGTTCCATACCGTTGAGACATATGGGGGAGATCCTTCCATTAAGCAGTAAGTGCCTTATACATGGTTCGATGTAAAGAGCAAATAAAAGAGGTGACAGGGGGCATCCCTGCCGTGTTCTGCATTGTGCATCTAGAGTGGCAGATGTCAAACCATTTAATTTGATTCTGGCAACCTACTTTTTGTACAGCTTCTGTATCGCAGAGATGAACCTGGGGCCAAAGCCGAATGACTTCATAGTAAGCCATAGGGCTTCCCAGGCCACTCTATCAAGCGCCTTTTCCGCGTCAAGCATGGCCATGCCCATTTGTATATTAAGTTCACCCAGGATGTCGAAAGCCGCTATAGCAGTACCTATGTTGGCCTCTGTATCTCTTCGAGGGACAAAGCCATGATGCTGAGCTGATATCAGCTTATGGATAAAGAGAGCCAGTTGGGAAGCCAAAGTTTTTGAAATTTTTGGGGCGTCCGCGTTAATTAGTGACATCGGACGGTAGGAGCATCTATCGTTGATCAGTTTCCCCTTTTTAGGGAAGACCACAATATTAGTTACTCTCCATGAGTCAGGCACATTGCCCCCATTGATGAAATCCAAGCTGAGCTGTAGATAGACCGGAGCCAATAAATCCTGAAATACCTTATAGAATTCGAGCGGAATGGCATCATCGCCAACCGCTTTACCAGAGGATAAGGACTTTATAGCTTCATCAACCTTAGTCAACAAAATGTCTTTCTGTAATTCGTCAACATCAAGGGAGTCCCAGCGAGGCAGACGGCTCGCCTGCAAGTATTCATAGCAGGTGTGTTAACAGAATGAGGTAGCAGCTGAATATCAATCAGCATAATACAGCCTAGATTGTGCCATATATCCTGTGGTTGAGTAAATGACTGACCACCCTCCCCTCTAATAATTTTGGCATTGGTTCTTATTGTTATTGAGTGTCAGTGCAGCTCAGGAAAGAACTAACTTCTCGTCTTCCATTGGAAATGCAATTAATTCCTTACTTGACTTGGGCTCTGAAGAATTCTTTCATAGGCCGGCCTCCAGTGTATGTGGTGTGTGTACACACCCCCTCTCAGCTGGTGGCTTTTGAGGGAGGGTAAGAACAATGTGTTGTGACTGCAGACAGTGCACACACCACAGCATTTCACGGTGCAATATGTGCACACAAAGCAAACCTCTCTCCACCCTCAGCAAAGAGTCTGCAGAGCTAGCATGCCGGTGGTGTATCCCACAGATTCTAGAGAGGCAAGCGGTACTGATTTGATCAATATGTCATAAGCAACTTCTCCTCCCAGCATCTTATGTATATAGTGCACACACTATCATGGGTATGGACCACACTAGCTCAAGAAGTAGATGTGATAACTTGGAATCACACATGGATGTGAAATAGAGGCAATATGTGCTGTGACGTGCAACAAAAGAGTGTCAGATTAGCTCTCACTTTTCCAATGATGTATATATTGAGACACACACCCATGCTTTGTGTTATAATTTGCAGCCTTTGTTATCCATCCATTCGCCCACTCATCCATTCACCCACCCTCTGTCCTTCCAACACACACCTTGCAAGTCCACCCACTCATTGTCCTTCCAACAAACACCTCCATCTGTCTGTCCACCCACCTTCCCACTGTCCTTCAAACACCCAACTCCCTCTATTGGTCCACCCACTAGTTGTCCTTCCAACAACCATCTACATCCGTCCATCCATCCATTTACTCATCTGCTATCTTTTCAACACTAAATGCCGTTCATCCATCTACTTCCCATGCATGTGTATAATATGCATATATAGATATGTGCCTAATAGGTATTAAAGATAGGTAACATGCATGCACTATAGTTGCTTGAAAATATACATTTAAATACACATATCAACAATGAAACTAAACAGACTCATACACAAGCATACACACATAAACACACATGCAGACCTCCCGTTGTGTTTAGTGCATTCTGGAGCCAGCACTGCAACTTTTTCAGGCTTTCACATCAGCATATTCTGATGTTGCTGTATGCTGAAGTCATCACATCTTGAGGAAGGAGTATCTTAACATCGGCATATTTTTACATCATCCAATCTTGACATTGGCATACCTTAACGTTGTAGTATCTTGACATCAGCATATCTTGACATCAGTAATATTGGTGTCTACACATCCTGATATGGGCTTTCTATTCTGTGCAGCTCTCACACCTAACTATCCAAAGTGCCACATACTTCCACTAAACAAATCCACTCCACACCGCACAATTCCACCACCCACAATTCCACAACTAAGAATTCCACCCAACATAATTCCAATCCACACACATGCAAACCAAAACAGATGTGTAAAAGATATAGTAATCTACAATACCAATTCTGTCGCAAATGCGAGACCTATTGGCATTGCCATTGCTTGTTTATTTTGTCTTTGTCAATATCAAATCAAAATGACCTGAGTGAGCCAACCGTATCAAATATTCCCTTACAGCTAATGAAGGGATGACTTTTATCCTTTTGGTAGAGAGAAAAGAACACACAATTGAACTTCCACCTTGACGCCTAAGAAAAACTTCACTATAGCACAAGTGAAAACGAAGCCCTTGTTAGTGTATGAGCTGTGGAATATATTAACAACATTTTGTGATGTAAAAGGCTCAATATGTTCACAGGTTATAAGCCTGTGGTATTATCCCTTGGTGATAAGGGCATGGGCAATGCAGGCCCAAGATTAATAAAGTTATAGTTGCATCTCCAAACCTTAAACTTGACACATGTCTCTGGCTGGAAGAACACAGGGGTTAACTTTCTTTAGAGTTTCCTGTTGTTTCAGCAGTGTGGGAAGACAATGAGATCACCATTCCCTTGATTAGTGTTCCAGGATGTATAATTGTCCGTTTCAGAAATGCAATAAAACATTGAGCAAATTCAGAAAAAATATATATAAACATCTTCAGGTAGCAAGCAATGTGATAATGATGCAGGGTTTGCACCAATACATAGCCCTGACAGTACTGGAAAAACAAGCTGGTTGTATGGGCACACAATGATACCAAAGAGATACATGTGCTTGAAAAATCTAGGGGCATATTTACTAGGAAACTGTCAGAGCGTGGCGTTAAGCCAAGAAGGCTAACACTACGCCCGAAGGTTTCCAAAAGCAGGGATGCGCTGTGTTCACAAGAATATGATGCATCTTGCCTTTCCCTTAGTGTTGGTGCTAAATTTAGCTACAGAAAGGTGTCCCTTTCTGCACATAAACAATCAGTAATGGTGTTTTGTAACTTCTATGTTTGCTGCAGAATTACAGCACACATAGAAGTTGCAACTCGTCATGTTTTTAAATGATTGTTAACTGCAGGAAGGGACACCTTCCTGCACATAATTAACAATCAATTGCATTTTGCACAATGCAGCACACATAAAAACAGCGAAACGAGGAGAAATAAAGCACTTCTCCTCGTTCGGCCAGGTTAAGACCAGGTTTTCCTTGGTCCTCGCCAAGAAGCATCCAGGAAAAGAGTCCTCACACGCCAAACCAAATAAGCAAATCTAACTATCTATGTCCGCTGACAGAGATGTGCAACCTTTTAGTGTAGAAATGCGCATGCACTGTACCTGTAGTAACCTTCAAAGGTTGATTTATTGTGATTTCTAAACGTTATCCTGGTGAGCACTTTCTACCATGCAGTCCACTGTCCGTAGCCATGTCATAAACCCTATGCTATTTTTTTTTCAAACACATATCTAACAATTCAAAATTAGAATGGCATGAGCTTAAAAATAGAGACTGGCTTTAAGGCTGTGCAACTTGATGCATGGCGGAGCTGTGGGGGTGGGGGCCTTGAAACCATGTGTCTGGCCGTTCAGGGGCTGGCTACACCTCTAACTGATGTTGTAGGCTGTAAGGCACAGCGATAATAGTTATACTTAATTTACTCGTAACATTTTGGAAGCCTTTAAACACTGTGCTCTTCATAAAGTAGTGTAATATAAAGTCGTTTTAATATAACCAAATCTGTACAGCGAGATAAGGCATATATGGTATCTTACTATTTCCTTTTTTTATGTATTCATTTGTTTTAGAAGTTCTCGGGCTCGCTATTTCTTGTATATATTTTGTTTCCGTTCACCTCTGTATTTTACTCAATTCATTTTGTCATCAAATAAATCATTAAGTTGCATCTAGTATCTTTTCACATTTATTTTACTGATAAATGCGCACTTAGATGACGTTTAGATTTTAGCACTATAGGAAGCCATATATAATAAAAACTTTATGAAAAAAATATGATTATGGTACAAAAACGTGCACATCGGCAGTCATCTCTTAAAACTCAAATGCGTTCAATCTGCTCAGATACTGAGCTAACAGTCCTGAATTTCAGGCTGAATTACAAGATCTCGTTTTAGGGTATGTAGCTCTGTCATCTGTAACAGCGCTCTTGCTTTTTTAGCGCTACATACATATTTGTGTATTAGTATGTAGCGTAAGTAGTAACACAAAGGGACACCTACTCTCTTAATTTTTTCTTTTTTTCTGAAATAAACACACAGAGAGAAACATGCAGAGTTCAATTTATAGTTTTTTTGGAGTTGATATTACTCCTGGAAATTCAGGAGTAAGTAATGAGCCCTGCTAGAATAAGTCACCCATACTCACATAAATATCTTTGTGAATCAGGCTCATTGTTTTTTCACATTTGATTACGTACTAAAATCAGTAGCAAATGAAAACTATGAGCTGTATTAAGCTCCATGTCAAAATAGCACCAGGCACTGAGGACCGATTTGTGACAGAAATACGTAAAAGGATGGGTGAAGACATACATATCTGTCTAAATATACGTTTCCATTTTTTTTCAATTTACAAACACGCCTAGTAGTACTTCTGGAAGGCTGCCCTAGTCGCATGTATGCATGAGGACTACCATTGAAGTCCTCCCACATCCTCCATTGGCTCCTAGTCCCCCCTGTGAGGAAATCTAAACAGCCTATTTTTATGCACGGGGGAGTGGGGCCTGGTGTACAAATGCACGTTTTTCATTATTTTTCTTTTTTTCCTATCAAGGAAACCTTTAATTATGAAGAAAGTCCTTCTTCAAACCCAGCAAACCTAGGGGTTGTCTATACCCTTTTCTGTCCTGGAAAGGGAGTTTCAGCCCGGCTAAAAATCATTATATGAATTCCTGGCTGTTGAGTGATGTATTTTCAGCCATTACAGTTTGAATCAGAATCATGCGAACAGGGCCTAAACTATCTAGTGGCAGATTTGCTACAATACATATTTTTGGTGAGTTTGTTGCAGATGTGTTTGCAGTGAGTAACTACATCACAGCATTTAATACTTAGTTGACTTGGGGTATAGGTAGGGTGATGAGGAGGTTGAGGTATTTCTAATTCTAATTTACAATCCTTACCAATTCACAACACTAACTGTTTCTGTAAAGGACTGAGTGCTAACACATGCTGATTCAAAATAACCGAGTAGTTCTACAAAAGCTTATGTGTGCCTTCTCTTCAAGCGGTTTTAACAGCTGACTTAGGGCATTGCATGCTGCTGGCATAGAATATGTGACGTCATGCATTTGTTTCTTGTCATGCCTAAAACAGGATGGTGATCTCAGCGTGCATACAAGGGGGTAGTGCTCACTGCAAAACATTTTAACGATCTGGCTTACTGACTGGGAGAGAGAGGAGATTTTTAAAAGTGCATTTGCCATGCTGGGCATTTTGGTGGGCTCTGCCGCTTTAAGGAGTGTATCATTCATTTCAGAAATATCATGCTGAAAATAGTCAACAGAAAACGTAAGCCCTTATTATGAGTGGCCTGTTAATTACAATGGGCTTGTATCTGAAGTTACTGGCTCCATTAGAATTATGAGATCTGCAAAAACACCACAAATCTCTTTCCTTTCAGACGAAGATTTTGGCCGATGGAAGCAGCTGAAATCTAAATGTGAAAGTCCGGGGTGGTGAGTGGTGCTGGGGGGATTTCCAGGAGAATCAGACCAAGACCTACTGCTTGTCCTGGTAAGTCCTTACTTCATAGTGGACCCTCAGGGTCCAACTCATAATCCTCTAGATTAACCCTACCCCTAGTTACTTGTATCTACAGTGAGTACTGGGCTGCTCGTACTTAGGGCCGTAGTTGCTGCTCTCCGGATTATGGTGTATTGTATTCAGAGGGCACAAGTCGGGGGTACAGGCAGGTACATGGCGTTCAACTATTTTCACAGGGTGGACGCTGTCCCCCGGCAAGAAGTTGAGCCCCATAGAAATATGCTGAACTTGTCCCGGTGTAATTTTCAGACACCGGTACAGGGGACCTGTACGTTATCTGCTTTCCATTCCCAGCAGCGACGTGCAGGCAGCGTGCTTTTTTTCACCTCCAGCTAGGCTGAAGGTAAGGAGCAATTAAGCCTCCTTGGGCCAGATGTAGGTGGCTCATTACCGGTCGGTAACGGCCGAAATTAACGAATTTCGTCCGTTACCGACCGGTAATGGGCTTTTCTTATGTAGGGGGCCGAAATTAAGGATTCGGTAATTTACCGAATGTAGGGAGCACTTAAATGAGTGCTTATCCCATGTTAGGATTCGTTATTTACCACCAACTACAAGTTAGTGGTAAATAACAAAAAACAATTTAATGCAAATTGCTTCAGTGCCATGTTGCAGACATACATGCCCTTAGGGCAACATGTGCACCCATAAACAATTGAGGGGTGCAACAGGGTGTCAAAGTGACACCCTGCCACCCTTCAATGTTTTCCTCCTTTTACCGAATCGGTATTTACCGATTTGGTAATTGACATTCATTCCTATGGGCCTCCAGGCCCATAGGAATGAATGGCAATTACCGAATCAGTAAATACCGAATCGGTAAATACCGAATCTTAACGATTCGGTAATTTTTACCGATTTTTTAGCTACATAGCATTTACCGATTCGTAAATACCGAATCGGTAAAATTCGGTATTTACGAATCGGTAAATACTATTTACCTACATGAGGCCCCTTTTGTTTAAATATCCTGACTGATAGGTCGCCTGGAACCTCATACTTAAATGTAAATGCCACTGAGGGAAATCAAAGGCACACATCTTGTTATCTCTTCACTGGTACTTAAGAGAGGCAAGCTTTTGCCTTTGTTCAGTCTTTGTATATAAGAGACAGATACATGCACTGTAAGAATGCCAGGTGTATTGGTCTGTCCCAGTATTTACACAAATCACAATTTCAATAGGACTATTTTATTTCTTTTATAGCACTACGATGTCAGAGCTCTTTACGTAACATACACAGTATTCATTGACAATAAATTATATACATGTGGAAATCAAAGCATAAGATGAGTTACATGAGACAGGGTTACAAGGTGTAGGAGTCATGTGTCCTTCATGGCTCACTGTGCTATATTACAAAGAATTACAATTTATGAACTGCAGGTAACAAAAGGATCTCTGTGTTGAAAGCAGTAACCCACTTTCCTTTCGACAGAAAATGAAAATCTGTCCTCTGCATGGTATGTGATGTGCTTTACAGGAGACACATTAACCTTATACTACTTTAATTCATATCTGGGACTTCACAAAACACAGATCTCTCCAACAAATGTGTTAAACTCCAGCATTATCTCACCATTATTACTATTCACTGAGATTTACTGGGCACCTGCACGGCAGATACCTTAACCCAATTTAATATTTTAAAATGTAGACTTTGCAACCAATTTAGCATAACAGATCTACTCTCCCTTTTGCGAATTTCTTTGTGGCAGCGTTTGAAAAGAATAAATGTATTAGTTGAGGCCCAGATTTTGCATCGGGGTTGCGCCACTTTTTTGGCACAACCCCGACGCAAATTCTCATTTGTTAAATCTCATAATGCGCTTAAATGTAAAAATGATATACCTGACAAACATGTGTGAGGTCTTAACCCCTTCCCTGCTGGCGTGGGCCAACGGCGCACAATTCCTTCGTAGTGCTGCGCACGTCCGTTGGCAGACGCGGCCCCGCCCACTGTGTTAATCCGCCGCAACGCGGCAGAATTGCCACGCAGTTAAGCGGTTAATATCTGATGTCACTTCTTCTAATGCCACTTCTTGCGATCTCACTTCCAGTGAGGCACCGTGGCATCATGCGCTGTGATGGCACGCATCATGATTTCACTTGCATACTGCCTAACCTGGTTAGTCACCACACTTATATTTTTAAGGACTTGTGCCCTGTGCTTTCACCTAGCATGGAAGCATGCATATGCTATGAAATGTTTGGCTACTGTGAGAATTGTTGAAAGTTTATGTATTTCTTTTTTATTCTTTGTCTCTTTCAAATCCAAAACAATTCATGCTATTATATCACAACACGCTAACGTAGACAAAACAAGTGAATTACACCAATAATATAAATCGAATAAAGCTTCAATTAAGTTGACAAATAATGCAAATATTTATTGAAATCTACGGGTCAGATTCACAAAACTTTGTTCTGAAGCAGCTTACTTGATGCCTGGCGCATTTCATTGTTTCAATAGGTGACTTTTACCTAATTTACAACTGCAGGAGTATCTCTTGAAACCTTTTGTCCGCTCAGAATTTTAGTACATCTGTCTAATGTGCTCTGCTGGATGTTGGGGGATCATGTACAGAAAAGAAGCCTGTGGAGCTGGGCTGGGTAAGTGTGCTTCTCAAGGAAGCATTTTTTGGTATGGTCCTAATGAATCCTTATTTATGTTAAATATTGGCAAGAGGGAATATCTTCTAAGTCAAAAAGCTCCCTCATAGTAAACAGAATAAAATCTCTGTCCATATTGGTGTTTTTACACACCACTATTTTTAAGGCAATTTTTAGATCTTGTCTACAGTGAGCTTTAGCTTTCTCTAGGCTACTTCATTTTGTCAATATTTTACGACATATACTTTAGAGTATATATACACACAGAAAGTGGACTTTCAGTCAGTCCCCTTCAGCCACTGGCTCTCATTTAGTCTCACTCATTATGTGTGCTGTCTTTGAGGGCCATGGCATTTGTGGAAGGTTAAATGGCAAACATAGGGGCCGATTATGATATCGGTTTTCCCGCATCCTCCAGGCCGGCGGAAGCCACCGCCGGCCCGGAGGATGCGGGAAAACCGCTGCGGACAGAAAAAAGACCCCCCGCCAGATTAGGATGGCTGGGGGATCTTTTTTCCGTCCGCAGCTTTTCCGCCGCGGTCGCCTTCTGACCGCGGCGGAAAAGCTATAACATGGCTGGCGGTGTCTATCAGACACCGCCAGCCATATTATGATGGAGTAAAATGTATGCTTTTCTGCGGCGGCTTTTCCGCCGTGGAAAAGCATACGGACCTTCACTTCGGGGGCACGTTGCGGGCCCCCTGGGTGAAGGGGGGGTGGGGGGTGCACATGGGGGGTACCTATGGTACCCCCCTGCATTTGCGTGAACAAAGCAGCAGGCACCGCGTGGTGCCTGCCGCTTTGTGCTTGCAAATGCGATGCATGCATTCTTAACATTGCGGCGGGTGCCCGCCGCAATGTTAAGAATAGAGGATGTGACCGCCACCCTGGCGGTCACATCCTAATCTGCACGGAGGGAACGCCGCAGCCCATGCAGACGTTCCCTCCTACTCTGGGGTCGCGGACTGACTCAAGTCCGTCCGCGATCATAATCGACCCCATAGTCCTCATTTCCTTCCCCTTTTGGCTGGTTTGCTGACCGCTGTAGGCGCTTTTCGTGTATTCTCAGCTGCCCTTTGCTGTATCTACCCCATGTCCCCTGCCCTAGCTCTGGCAGCTGCTGGTGGTATTGGCCTTAGGAATACCAACTGAATTGCGTTTTAAGCATTGGCAAAACCAATAGTTCTCCAAGGTAACTGTTACATTGCATGTAGAGGCAATGTGTTAGACATACTGAAGTGTTACCTTCTATACTTCCTCAGTGGCCCTCACATTGTATGTAGGCAACGTGGCGGCAATCTCGGAGTGTTATTTTCTATACTTATCACCCCAAGATGGCCGATGGCAATTTTTGGCTTTGCAAGTGCTTGGAACAAAATGTACAAGCATTTATAAAGCAGTGTAATGAACAAACAAACGTTGACAAATCCAGATCTCTTTCCTTTGTCAGTTTTAGTATCCCTTTATAATCGTGATACGTGCATTTAGTTATTTAGACCAGCCTTCCTTTATTACATTTTAATTTTACAGTAGCTATTAACAACGAATGCCATCTGGGCTGCTAAAAAGTTGCTAGTCTCAGCGAATTAGCTCTTTACCTGAAACCTTCTTAATCACCCGTGAGGCAGTGACTATGCAATCAGTGAATTGTATAGGTAGTCTGGTCAAAGTCACCATGAAATTAGCTTTCTAGTTGCAGAGACCTAGAGACATTTCTACTCAAATTCCACCTGCCTACACCCCAGTAACAGCACCAGCCACTTATGGGCCTGCTCTTCCCTCAGTGTGGGTGACTAGGAAGTGGGGCAGAGGAGCCTGAGAGATGCCTAGTGTGTTAGAACCTTCTAGCCTTGCAGATGTGATTGGAACTTTCCTTTTGTTTGGACTTGCCGTGCCACGTTTCTTTCCGAAGCAAAGCTGCTTGCACTGCCTACCTGCCGCCTCGCTGCTGCCGCAGGCGTTATCCTGCATCCCGCCTCCTGCCGCACGCCTCCCTTGTCATCTGGAGAGCTGCCGCAGTGTGGAGGGCGGGCCAGGGGAACCACAAGCCCCAGCAGGCACTGCGACTTCCGAGCACCATCCACAAGCGCCAGGAGGCGCATAAAATTGGCGCACTCCCTGCAGAGCGGGGGAACTTTCCTTTTGTTTGGACTTGCCGTGCCACGTTTCTTTCCGAAGCAAAGCTGCTTGCACTGCCTTCCTGCCGCCTCGCTGCTGCCGCAGGCGTTATCCTGCATCCCGCCTCCCGCCGCACGCCTCCCTTGTCATCCTGAGAGCTGCCGCAGTGTGGAGGGCGGGCCAGGGGAACCACAAGCCCCAGCAGGCACTGTGCCTTCCGAGCACCATCCACAAGCACCAGGAGGCGCATAAAATTGGCGCACTCCCTGCAGAGCGGGGGAACTTTCCTTTTGTTTGGACTTGCCGTGCCACGTTTCTTTCCGAAGCAAAGCTGCTTGCACTGCCTACCTGCCGCCTCGCTGCTGCCGCAGGCGTTATCCTGCATCCCGCCGCACGCCTCCCTTGTCATCTGGAGAGCTGCCGCAGTGTGGAGGGTGGGCCAGGGGAACCACAAGCCCCAGCAGGCACTGCGCCTTCCGAGCACCATCCACAAGCGCCAGGAGGCGCATAAAATTGGCGCACACCCTGCAGAGCGGGGGAACTTTCCTTTTGTTTGGACTTGCCTGCCTTCCTGCCGCCTCGCTGCTGCCGCAGGCGTTATCCTGCATCCCGCCTCCCGCCGCACGCCTCCCTTGTCATCTGGAGAGCTGCCGCAGTGTGGAGGGCGGGCCAGGGGAACCACAAGCCCCAGCAGGCACTGCGCCTTCCGAGCACCATCCACAAGCGCCAGGAGGCGCATAAAATTGGCGCACTCCCTCCTCGCGGGACGCGAGCGGGCCGCTGGGCGAAGCCCGGGCAAAGGGCGGGCCGTCTGTGGCCGTCCGGGGACGGAGGAGGACGGGACGGGCCACCCCCCTTTCACCTGTACAAACCCCCAGACAGTTGGTAAGGTAGGACATAGATATCATGTCTACAAACTGTGATAAATCGCTGTCTGCGGGGGGCAGTAAAGGTACACTAGAGAACTACTTTACGAGGGCTGCCGCGGAGTTGGATAAGGATATTGTTATGGCAGAGCGCAGGACTGAACGACGCCGCTCCATTGAAGCCATGAAAAATAGTCCCTTGTGGACTTGATGGTTGTATCCGTTTCGCTGGACTCTGTTTCTGTCTCATCCAGCGAGGACCCACTGTCCTTGGACAATTTTCCTGTACTTCTTAGAGACATCTCGCTGCAACATGTGGTTGTAAACACTGCCCCTCTACCCAATGAGGCGACCCTAAGTATTCATAGTACAGGACCAGAAGTAATTAATGTGCCTTCTCTTCCAGCCAGGGAGCTTCTTAAAAAGAAGGGCAAGTTGCCCTATGTTTCCAAAGTTCAAGGTCCTCCTCCAGCCAAACGGAGAAGGGGGGTAGCTCAGAGGAGTAAGCTCAGTCATTCTGAGTTTGGCAAATCATTAAAATCTAATGTATCGGCTGTGTCTAAGGTCAAGGCCTCAGAAATTTCTGTTGTAGTGCCACCAGCTTCTGAGGTATTAGTCACAGCCGATATAATGCCTGCTACCAACCCATCATGTGAATTGAGGCCAGCCCTATCCCCCTTAGAGAAAGTCTTATTGCCTGACTCCCCCTGTGATTCTATTGAGCACCTACTTAGGTCCTTCATGCACCCAATACTAGACATTCTGAAGAGGGTGGAACAACGGCTGGGGAACCTTGAGTCATTGTTTGTCGATAATGCCGGGGCAGGGCCTTCTTTGTCTATTGAAAGGCCAGTTCTTCCATCGACGGTCACAGTTCATGCTCAAATTGCTCCTGTCCCGTCTCCGGCTTCTCCCAAGGGCCCTACTAAGGGCATTACAAAAATTAATAAACCCCCTGTCAATTCCCATTCGGGAGTATTAGCAACTCAGCAATCTGTCCAACAGGTCCCCTTGGTGTCAGCAGCCAAATCAGCTGCATTGGTTGCTAGAGAATCCCAGAAGGGTGGGGGAAATCCAACTACCCCGAATAAGCGAGTGGGTCGGGGAAGGTTGAGTCGACCTACTAATGACAAACTGCAGGGCCCTAATGTTGTTGAACTGCCTCCCGACGCTGTGCCTTTTGTGGTCGTGCTCACAGGAGTCCCAACCCGGGAGGCAGGCAAAAGGGAGGGGTACTCCCAGTTAAAAAACAAAACATTGCACTGGCTTGGACTAAACAGACCACTCCCTTATTATGTTAATGGAGAGATTGTTCATGTCAGGCGTCTCTCCTGGTTGGGCAGTAGGGAGAAAAATTTGAAGGGAGATCTTATTGTAATAAACTTTAGAGACCCAGAGGCAGTCAGACTTATATTGAATGGGTCCACGGGGAATCTGAGCAGTGCTATAGTCCCATATGACTTAACTTTCTTTTACCCAAGATCCCTTGTGACCCCCCCCCTTCTATTCGGGAGGATTAGCTGACATGCAGCCTGACAGGTATATGCAACCTAATAATAGTTACACGGGGCAAGTTCTTAGACCTTTGCCCACAAGGAACGATCTTGGGTGGAGTACAGTGCCTGTTAGAAGCTATAGTATGCCTCCAGGGAGGTTGGACCACTTAAATGGGAACAGGAGAATGGATCATTTGATTCCATTTACCCCGTTAGAAACATCTAACAGATTTAACATTTTCTCCTGCTTCGATGGGTGTGATTGACAGCCGGGGTACTCTGTCGATAGTCCACCGGGTACGGTGACTCCAACATCAATCTCTTTATTACATCCAGCATACGAGAGCCCTTTGTCTGCACAAATCGCAGAGCTTAAAACTGTACTCCCTTCTGCTGACTACTGTTCTTTTTTAGTGGGATCTGAACAGGGGATATCTGTTGGTTCTAATGTTGATAAAGCTACCCTTGGTGAATCATTATTTTCAGTCTTGCCTGTAAGTTCCCTACCTTCCTGCATTTATGCTAGCCCAACTCTTTGTCCACCCTGCCCAACCATATCTAGCCTGGCAGGAGTTGGGAAGGGGGTAACTGATCTGTGTTTACCGATGTTACGGATATGCTTGTGGAATATTGCTGGCCTTGAATCAAAGCTTGATCTGCCCGACTGGGGGTCCTTCATAGACCATTCTGATATTTGGACATTCCAGGAAACTTGGGCTACCCGGCCTATTTTTTGCGCTGGTTTTCTGAATTTTTCTAGACCAGCTGTGAAGGGTGCAAGGGGCAGACCAGTGGGTGGTCTAGCAATTTGGGTACGCCAGCATGTGGGAGTATCAGTGGAGGAGCTCCCGCTGGATAACCCCGATATGCTGCACATATGGGTTAGATCGCCTTCTGGACTGACTATGGTGATTGTAAATATCTATATGCGGGGTATCCAAGGGGGAAAATGTTCTCCTGTTGCCCTGGTGTTGGAGGGTCTCTTAAGCTCACTGCCGGTGAATACTAATAGGGTGGTATTGGGGGACTTCAATACCTGCTTTGAACCTATGGGGCTGGATGATGGTATGCTCACCGAAGATGAGGATTCTTTATGGGGCATTCCGGGTTTGGAATTACAACCTATTAAGAAATGGTCCCAATCAGCCATATTTTTAAAGGGTCTATGCTTGAATCAGGGAATGCGTGCAGTCAATGGGCGTCTGAAGTCCGATAGGATGGGGGCAATGACCTACGATAACGGCAGATCTGGTTCCCGCATTGATTATATCCTGGTGAATGTGGAAATGTGGCCCAGTCTGCTGGATATGGTGGTAGTAAATAGAGCCGAGAGTGATCACAACCCCCTGGTTCTATCGTTCAAAGAAGGTTCCTTTGCAGAGCCCTCGGTGGCAGAGGCGTCCCTGCCGCAGGTCTTACTATCCAATAACGAAAGAAGGGTCAGCTGGCCTAAAATAGTCCTGGATCAGGAGGTTCTGTCAAGGATTAGAACCATGCTGAGGGATACAATGATTCAAATCAGCGGGTTCAGCCAAGAGTCGGCCTTTCTGGATAACATCACCACACTACATAGGGATCTTTTTTTAAATCTCAAAACTCTTTTTATTAAATCCATTGGCCCTAGAAGAAATAAGCTGAAGCCCTTAACCTGGTTTGATAGTGCATGCAGGGAGTCACAAAAGGCGCTGCATGCGGCTTTAAAGTCAAGAGATCAGAGCCTAATCCGCAGCTGCAGGGCCACCTACAAAGCAGTGCAGGCCACAGCTAAGAAGAACTGGGACGAGACCCGTTGGAAGGAATTGTTGGAGGCTTGCCAGAGTAATAACATGATTAAATTCTGGCGGCAGCTTAAATGGGGCAATCGCCCACAGGATAGATCCCCCTCAAATTGTGTTGAGCCAAGGGAATGGGTCGAATACTATGGGAATCAATTCAAAGCAAATGTCACTAGTTCTGCAATTTTGTTGCCCATTACTTCCAACGAAGCATTGTTTTTTACGTCTGCTGAAGTGAGGGCAGTGCTAAGGGTTATCCCGGGGGGTAAAGCACCAGGACCTGACTGCATACCAGCTGATATGTTTAAGCAGGAACAGGACCTCTGGGTCCCTGTTAGAAGCGGCTGTCTCTAGTTGGCAGAGGTATACACTTCTGACAAATAGGGACACACCTTTTCTAGTCAGGGCAAGGGGATCACACACTTAGATAACCCCTGCTCACCCCCTTGGTAGCTTGGCAAAGCAGACAGGCTTATCTCAGAGGCAGTGCGTTAAGCATTTATGACCACATACAGTAATAAAGTGAATACACTACAAATGGACACGACACAGTAGTATTATAAAAATAAGAATGTTTATATAAGGCTTAGCACAAGACCAAATAACGACAAAAATATACCACAATCTTAATAAATACTCTTGGAAGGAAAAATAATAGTTCAAGTACGGTTTCTTCTTAGCACAAAGTCTTTAGTATCAAAAGCAACTCTTCTTCTCTAAAACACAGTTCATGGCAACCATGTAACCCACACGGGAGTCACACGACGTTGAGGCAAAGTTAGTCCAAAGGTTCGGCGTCGACCGCGAGGAGCGCTACATCGAGCCCGGAGTCGCACAGACCCCAACAACACAGTACCTTGGAAAAGTGAAGCACTCGATGATCAGCGGCGTCGAGATGTCCGGCGTCGCGTCTTCGGCGTCGATCGGCCTCGGAGTCGGGGCGATCTGCAGCGGCGTCGACCGAAGTCAGGCAGGAGCAGCGCTCACGAGGTGAAGCAGGATACGGCGTCGTCGATGTCGATGTTGCAAGAGTGAGCAGCGCTCACGGCGCGAGAGGGCTCGAAGTCGATGCGATCAGCAGCGGTGCAGACACAAGGTCACTTGGAGCTGGAGCCGAACTCACTACTCACTGGCGTTGTTGCTGGCGTCGATCGGGCCCGGCGGCCGGCGTCGAGGAAGCGGGACACTGGAGCCGTTACTCACGATGTCGAGCTGGATTCGGCGGCGTCCGTCGGCGTCGAGATTGCTGGATTCTTTCAGAGGTGCTGGATTCACAAGTTCCAGCAAACAGCACTTTAAGCAAATAGATGAAGTCCTTTAGCCCTGTGACTTCAACAGGAGACTGGCACTCTTCCAGCCCTTGGAGATTTTCTTAGCAAAGATTGAGAGTACACACACAGTTCCTCTCTCCTGGTTCCTTGGCAAAAATAAAGAAGCAATGCAGGATTCCCCCAACAAACAGCACTCTGGCAGAAGGGGTAGGCAGTCCTTAGATCAGCAGGCTTCGTGTCCTTGGTTCAGGTTTCCTTGTCAGAAGTGATCTAAATACTTGGTTCAGGGGTCCTTCTCTTATACCCCTTTTTGGCTTTGATCCCTTTGTCCATGCAGGGGAATTTCCCCCCATCTGGGGTTTGTTGTGGGTATTGCCAGGCCGTAGCACCTGGCCTATTCACTGTGCAGGGCAGAGTCTTCAGCCGCCCAGCAGGAGCGGAGCCAGCATTGTCACTGGCAGGGGCAGGGCCATCAGTTGCCCGGCAGGAGGTGGGCCAGGAAAGTCCCAGGCAGGCACAGAGTCATCAGCCACCCGGCAGGGGGGCGGAGCCAGCATTGTATCAGGCAGGGTAGGCTATCAGGAGCTACTCTTCCCCTACTCTCAATGCAAATGCCCCACTCATCCCACACTGACTCATTCAGACCTCTGGAGCCACCCAGCTCCTGTCACACGCACACCAGAACCAGCAGAGACCGGTAGACAGTTAGACAAGAAAATAGCTACTTTCTAAAAGTGCTATTTTCAAACACAGAGTCCAAAAACCATCCACACAAACGGATGCGTTATTAAACCCTGAGTTCAGGGATACCAAACTCGACATTGCACCATGCTCCCCAAGCCCGCTAGGATTATAGCATTAATAATCCTGGCAGCCCATTCTAACTGATGGAGAGCAGGTTACCTTACACTAGTGAAAAACGAATATGGCTGTAATTCACTATTAGGACATGCCAACCTTGTCAGGCTTGTCCTACCTTATGCTTACAATGCACCCTGCCCTTTGGGCCTACCATAGGGGTGACTAACATGAAGTTAAGGGAAGGTTTAGGGACTGGCAAGTAGGTGTACTTGCACAGTCTGCGTGACAGTACCAGACTGCACGTGGTCTAGCAATGGTAGACCTTCAGACATACTTTTACTAGGCCGCTCTTGTGGGTGGCACAACACGTGCTGCAGGCCCACTAGCAGCATTTGTATTTACATGCTCTGGCACTCCTGGTGCACTCTACTAGGGACTGACAGTAAACCAAATAAGCCAAACATGGAATTCAATCAATACAGCAATTTCACATAGGGAGCACTTGCACTGTGGCACTGATCAGCAGTGGCACAGTGCCCAAAGCATTTACCAGCAAAAACATCGTAAACAGAGGAGGCAAACAGAAAAAATGGAGGAGAGACTCATGCCAATGATGCCAGGTCTAACACGTGTCCCCTCCAGCTGAAATGTGGGGAGAACTACCCTTACCCTAGGGAGTCCTCATCACTAAGGCGGAAAAATCTGGACAGACCATCAGCATTGGCGTGATCTGTGCCAGGGCGGTGTTCCACCGTGAAGTCCATCCCCTGTAGGGAAATGGACCACCTCAACAGCTTCGGATTCTCACCCCTCATCTGCATCAACCATCTGAGGGGCCTGTGGTCTGTCTGCACCCGGAAGTGAGTCCCAAACAGGTAGGGTCTTAGCTTCTTCAGCGCCCAGACCACAGCAAATGCTTCTCTCTCTATCGCACTCCACCTCTGTTCCCTGGGAAGTAACCTCCTACTGATGAAGGCTACAAGTAAGTCTCGGCCCTCTTCATTCACCTGAGCTAGAACAGCCCCCACGCCATGCTCTGAAGCGTCCGTCTGGACAACAAATTCTTTAGAAAAGTCGGGTGCCTGGAGTATGGGTGCTGTGCACATTGCAGTTTTCAGGGTGTCAAAGGCCGTCTGACAGGCGTCAGTCCAGATCACAAGTCGTGGCTGCTTCCTGGAAGTCAGCGAAGTCAAGGGGTGCACAATGTTACCATAATCCTTGACGAACCTCCTGTAGTAACCCGTGAGACCCAAGAAGGCTCTCACCTGAGTCTGGGTTTTGGGCGGTGCCCATGCCAGGATGGTATCAATCTTGGGTTGCAGGGGGGCCACCTTGCCGCTCCCTACTTGGTGCCCCAAGTACACCACTGAACCCTGCCCAATCTGGCACTTACTGGCTTTGATTGTGAGGCCTGCTCTGCGCAGGGCCAACAACACTTCCTGGAGGTGGTGCAAGTGTTCCTCCCAGCTGGCGCTGAACACTGCGATGTCGTCCAGGTAGGCGGCACTGAAATCCTCCAGTCCAGCCAAGACCTGGTTGACCAACCTCTGGAAGGTGGCAGGGGCATTCTTCATCCCAAAGGGCATAACCCGGAACTGGTAGTGCCCATCTGGTGTGGAGAATGCTGACCTCTCTTTTGCCCCATCAGTCAAGGCGATCTGCCAGTACCCAGACGTTAAATCAAACGTACTAAGGTACCGGGCAGCCCCTAACCGATCTATGAGCTCATCAGCTCTGGGGATGGGGTGCGCGTCAGTCTTGGTGACTGAATTGAGTCCTCGGTAATCCACACAGAACCAAAGTTCCGGTGAAGCACCAGGCGCTGCAGCCTTTGGGACCAAGACCACTGGGCTGGCCCAAGGACTGCTAGAGGACTCAACCACCCCTAAGGCAAACATTTTGGAGACCTCCTCCTTGATGTATGCTCTGACCTTGTCAGTCACTCTGTAAGCCTTGTGCTTCACAGGAGTGCTGTCCCCGGTGTCCACATCATGGACACACCACTGCGTGACACCAGGAATCAAGGAGAACAGATCAGGGAATTGTCCCAACAGTTGGCGACAATCCTGCTGCTGCTCAGGGGTCAGTGTGTCAGAGAGGACAACACCATCCACTGACCCATCTTGCTCTTTTGCATACAGGAGGTCAGGAAGAGGCTCACTCTCCTCCTCCATTCCTGCATCTGTAGCTAGGAGCATGCCCACTTCGGACCTTTCTAAGTGGGGCTTCAAACGGTTGACATGCAGGACCCGCAAGGGGTTCCTGGGATACTTCAAGTCCACCATGTAGGTGACATCGCTTTTTTTCTCCACAACCTCAAATGGTCCAGTCCACCTGTCCTTGAGCGCACAAGGTTCTACAGGGGACATAACCCAAACTTTCTGTCCAGGCTGAAGCTCTACCAGAGTGGCCTTCTGGTCGTACCACCGCTTCATCTCCTCCTGGCTGGCCTCCAGATTTGCCTGAGCAAGATCTCTGAAGCGCCTAGTCTGGTTCCTAAAGGCCAGCATGTAACTGTATACATCCTGGGGAGGTTTCCTGGGAGATTGCTCCCAGCCTTCTTTGACCAGACTCAAAGGTCCTCTTACCGGGTGACCATACAAAAGCTCAAAGGGGCTGAACCCGAGAGACTTTTGTGGCACCTCACGGTAAGCAAACAACAGGCATGGCAAGAGGACGTCCCATTTATGCCTCATTGGTTCTTCAAGACCCATAATCATGCCTTTAATGGTACGGTTGAATCTTTCAACCAACCCATTACCTTGAGGGTGGTAAGGAGTGGTGAACTTGTAAGTTACCCCACACTCCTTCCACAGAGACTTCATATAGTTGGAAATGAAGTTGGTGCCCCGGTCTGACACCACCTCTCTGGGGAACCCCATTCGGGAGAAAACACCCATCAGTGCCCGTCCCACCACGGGGGCCGTCACTGTTCTGAGAGGGATGGCTTCCGGGTACCGTGTGGCATGGTCCACCAAGACCAGGATGAACCTGTTGCCTAGGGCTGTCTTGGGGTCCAGGGGCCCAACAATGTCAATCCCCACCCGGTCAAAGGGGGTACTGACCACGGGAAAAGGTTGGAGGGGAGCCTTCTGCTTCCGCCCGCTTTTCCCACTTGCCTGGCAAGTTTGACAGGTCTTGCAATGGATATCTGTATCCCTTCTCATCTGAGGCCAATAAAAATGGGTGACAAGCCTGTCATAGGTCTTGTCCTGCCCCAGATGTCCAGCTAAAGGAACGTCATGAGCCAAACCCAGTAGGAAGGCTCTGAAGCGCTGGGGTACCACCAGCACACGGGCTGACCCAGGCTCAGCAGCCTTAGGCTCGCTATACAGGAGGTCGTTCTCCCAGTAAACAAAATGTGACCCTGACTGATCACCTGAGGTTTGGGCTGAGGCCTGCTGCCTCATACCCACAAGAGAAGGGCACACTTTCTGTTCTGCACAGAATTCTTCCCTGGAGGGACCACCATCCTGCTGCCAGTGGGTCAGCTCGGGCAGGTCTCCCAGTTCAGCTACTTGTTCACCTGTGGGTTCCAGGGCATACCCCTCAAGGTCTGCCTCCTCCTGGACCACGGGAACTATGGGGGACGGTTTCCCGCGCCCCCTGCCTCTTCTCTTCACAGCTGGGTCCTGGGCCATACTTTCAGGCTCCAGAACACCATCAACACCCTTACTTGCTGTCATGGATCGAGTGGTTACACACACCCACTCTGGCACACCCAACATTTTCAAATGTGTCTCCCTCTCCACCTTAGCCCAAGGGGAGTCTTCTAAATCATTGCCCAGGAGACAATCAACAGGCATGGCGGGCCTTACAGAAACTTGAAGAGTACCTGAAACTCCCCCCCATTCAAAGGAAACTTGAGCTACCTCACACTCTCTCTGGGAGTTGTCAGCAGCTATCACAGGGTAGAATGCGTGGGGAACAACCTGCTCTCTGGACACCAAGTGACACTTGACAGCTGTCACACTCGCTCCGGTGTCTCTGAGAGCTTCCACTCTATGGCCATTAATGGTCACCCACTGCCTATATTTCTTAGTGTTACTAGGCAGAGGGGGTGGAGGGACCAATTCCATGTCTCCTAGAGAGACCAGGGACATCTCTGCGGGACCCTCCCCACCATGGGCAACCATCTCCTCCCCTCCCAGGGCTACACTCGCCAACTGACGGGGGGCGGCACGTGGTGGTGCACTGGGTGGTGCACTAGAGTTCTTCAAGGGACACTGGGGATCATAAAACCGGTGTCCCACCTGCTTACAAGCGAAGCAGGTCATTGGGCCCCTACGAACAGGTCTACCTGTCGGGGCCTCTGATTTCTTCTCTGGGGGAGGCTGGGAACCCTTCCCTTGGTTCCCTTGGGGATTACTTTGGGGCCCTTTCTGGAACTCCCTCTGTTTACCCTTGTCCCCCCCACTCTTCTGCTGGGGACCCTGCCCACCTTTGGCTGAGTCTCCCACTGGACCCTTGTGGACCCTGGTACTGACCCAGCGGTCCGCCTCCTCAGCAAGTTTTCTAGGGTTAGATATCTTGCTATCAATAAGGTGCTGGCGCAGCTCTGGAAAACAGTTATTAGACAAGTGCTCCCAAGCAAACAAATCATAAAGAGCATCATAACTTTCCACTTTGCTGCCCTTTACCCAACCATCCATGGCTCTGCAAAAAAAATGACACATATTCAACCCACGTGGTACCAG
This sequence comes from Lissotriton helveticus, assembly GCF_964261635.1. NCBI lineage: Eukaryota > Metazoa > Chordata > Amphibia > Caudata > Salamandridae > Lissotriton > Lissotriton helveticus. Next base: position 1,085,306,285 of record NC_136067.1, on the reverse strand, counting down.
GCAACTTCTTACATTCTCTAAAGGCCTGTCTGTACTTTTCTGGGGTTATGCCATACCTTAACATTAAAGCATCTTTCATATGAGTATAAGACATCCTATCCTCAACAGGCATGTCTAACAGGGTATCTCTTCCCTCATTCACAAAGCGACCCCACAACCCCGCTCCCCAATCCTTCTCAGGGACCCGGTGGGCCAACAATGCTAACTCATATGCTTTAAACCATTGACCAATATCCTCATTCTTCTGAAAATATTTGATCACATCTTTGGGAAAATAAAACCTACTTTCTGCAGGCACAGATGGGATGCTGCCACCAGAGGGATTCAATTCTAACTCTTTAGCTTTGAGCTCCAACTCCCTCATCCTGGTATCACGCTCAAAAGCTAACTTCTCTCTTTCAAACTCTAACCTTTTGATCTCCATATCAGCTTCTCTCCTGCCTCTTGCATTCTCTATTTCCAACTGCCCATCTATCTTAAGTTTTGCCATCTCCATGTTGTATGCTCGCTCCTTCGCCCTTTCTTCTCTTTCTTCAGGAGAAAGACCTTTGGAGGAAACACTGCTGCCGGGAGGGGATGTGGGCCCATTCACTGGCACTTCCTCCTCCCCTTCCCCTGGCGGTACCACCACCGGATCAGAGGAATCTCTGGCCTCTAACCAGGCCTGCAATGCTTTGAGATATTCTGGTTTGTTTTTGCAGCCTGTGGTAGGAACTTTAAATTGCTTGCAAAAGGATTTCAGCTCCTTTAACTTGTAATCCTTTATCTTACTCCTATCAAATTTCTCCACAACAACAGGGGCAGTGACTCCGGCATCACTCATGGTCAAAACTGGCAGTTTCAAAAATCAAGTTCTAGGAAAGCAGAGAACAAAAATAGAATATCCAACCAAAACAGATTGTGGCTGCGCTATGGTCTGCTTTCACTATGTAGCGTACACTAATCACTGCACATGGGTCATAAATGCAAAGTTCAAATCCTCACCGCTGACCCACCAATGTTAGAAGCGGCGGTCTCTAGTTGGCAGAGGTATACACTCTGACAAATAGGGACACACCTTTTCTAGTCAGGGCAAGGGGATCACACACTTAGATAACCCCTGCTCACCCCCTTGGTAGCTTGGCAAAGCAGACAGGCTTATCTCAGAGGCAGTGCGTTAAGCATTGATGACCACATACAGTAATAAAGTGAATACACTACAAATGGACACGACACAGTAGTATTATAAAAATAAGAATGTTTATATAAGGCTTAGCACAAGACCAAATAACAACAAAAATATACCACAATCTTAATAAATACTCTTGGAAGGAAAAATAATAGTTCAAGTACGGTTTCTTCTTAGCACAAAGTCTTTAGTATCAAAAGCAACTCTTCTTCTCTAAAACACAGTTCATGGCAACCATGTAACCCACACGGGAGTCACACGACGTTGAGGCAAAGTTAGTCCAAAGGTTCGGCATCGACCGCGAGGAGCGCTACGTCGAGCCCGGAGTTGCACAGACCCCAACAACACAGTACCTTGGAAAAGTGAAGCACTCGATGATCAGCGGCGTCGAGATGTCCGGCGTCGCGTCTTCGGCGTCGATCGGCCTCGGAGTCGGGGCGATCTGCAGCGGCGTCGACCGAAGTCAGGCAGGAGCAGCGCTCACGAGGTGAAGCAGGATACGGCGTCGTCGATGTCGATGTTGCAAGAGTGAGCAGCGCTCACGGCGTCGAGAGGGCTCGAAGTCGATGCGATCAGCAGCGGTGCAGACACGAGGTCACTTGGAGCTGGAGCCGAACTCACTACTCACTGGCGTTGTTGCTGGCGTCGATCGGGCCCGGCGGCCGGCGTCGAGGAAGCGGGACACTGGAGCCGTTACTCACAATGTCGAGCTGGATTCGGTGGCGTCCGTCGGCGTCGAGATTGCTGGATTCTTTCAGAGGTGCTGGATTGACAAGTTCCAGCAAACAGCACTTTAAGCAAATAGATGAAGTCCTTTAGCCCTGTGACTTCAACAGGAGACTGGCACTCTTCCAGCCCTTGGAGATTTTCTTAGCAAAGATTGAGAGTACACACACAGTTCCTCTCTCCTGGTTCCTTGGCAAAAATAAAGAAGCAATGCAGGATTCCCCCAACAAACAGCACTCTGGCAGAAGGGGTAGGCAGTCCTTAGATCAGCAGGCTTCTTGTCCTTGGTTCAGGTTTCCTTGTCAGAAGTGATCTAAATTCTTGGTTCAGGGGTCCTTCTCTTATACCCCTTTTTGGCTTTGATCCCTTTGTCCATGCAGGGGAATTTCCCCCCATCTGGGGTTTGTTGTGGGTGTTGCCAGGCCGAAGCACCTGGCCTATTCACTGTGCAGGGCAGAGTCTTCAGCCGCCCAGCAGGAGCGGAGCCAGCATTGTCACTGGCAGGGGCAGGGCCATCAGTTGCCCGGCAGGAGGTGGGCCAGGAAAGTCCCAGGCAGGCACAGAGTCATCAGCCGCCCGGCAGGGGGGCGGAGCCAGCATTGTATCAGGCAGGGCAGGCTATCAGGAGCTACTCTTCCCCTACTCTCAATGTAAATGCCCCACTCATCCCACACTGACTCATTCAGACCTCTGGAGCCACCCAGCTCCTGTCACACGCACACCAGAACCAGCAGAGACCGGTAGACAGTTAGACAAGAAAATAGCTACTTTCTAAAAGTGCTATTTTCAAACACAGAGTCCAAAAACCATCCACACAAACGGATGCGTTATTAAACCCTGAGTTCAGGGATACCAAACTCGACATTGCACCATGCTCCCCAAGCCCGCTAGGATTATAGCATTAATAATCCTGGCAGCCCATTCTAACTGATGGAGAGCAGGTTACCTTACACTAGTGAAAAACGAATATGGCTGTAATTCACTATTAGGACATGCCAACCTTGTCAGGCTTGTCCTACCTTATGCTTACAATGCACCCTGCCCTTTGGGCCTACCATAGGGGTGACTAACATGAAGTTAAGGGAAGGTTTAGGGACTGGCAAGTAGGTGTACTTGCGCAGTCTGTGTGACAGTACCAGACTGCACGTGGTCTAGCAATGGTAGACCTTCAGACATACTTTTACTAGGCCGCTCTTGTGGGTGGCACAACACGTGCTGCAGGCCCACTAGCAGCATTTGTATTTACATGCCCTGGCACTCCTGGTGCACTCTACTAGGGACTGACAGTAAACCAAATAAGCCAAACATGGAATTCAATCAATACAGCAATTTCACATAGGGAGCATTTGCACTGTGGCACTGATCAGCAGTGGCACAGTGCCCAAAGCATTTACCAGCAAAAACATCGTAAACAGAGGAGGCAAACAGAAAAAATGGAGGAGAGACTCATGCCAATGATGCCAGGTCTAACAGTCCCATACATTGTTCTTTTGGCCAATGCCTTGGCAAGGGGCGCGAAAGTCCCCGATTAATGGCTGGGGCGGAGATCCTCCCCATTCACAAGAAGGATGATCGCTCAGTAACAGCTAATTATCGACCTATTAGCCTGATTGACGCTGTACAAAAGATTGTGGCTCGCCTTCTTCTGGGTAGGATCCAGACTTGGATCTCTGATCATGATGTTTTAAGTCCTCTTCAGGCGGGTTTTCGGCAACATATGGGGACTTTAGAGCAAGTTTTTAGATTCATGCTACTATATTGGAAGGTGGTCTATCTTGGGGGAGGTTTGTTGTTTGCGGCATTTGTGGACCTTAGGTCTGCGTTCGACCTAGTGCCCAGGACCAAGCTCTGGGAAGTCCTGCTGGATTTGGGCATGCCCAAAGAGCTGGTGGCGCTGCTGATTAATCTACACTCAAACACTTATGCCAAAGTAAGATGGGGTGGTCCAGGGGAAGTCACTGGCAGCTTTAAAGTTGATAAGGGGGTTAGACAAGGGTGTGTGTTGGCCCCCACCCTTTTTTCCTTGTTTATTAATGGGGTGACCAAGTATTTTTCTAATTATCCAACGGACGCGCCCTCCCTTGCTGGTAGGAAAATTCCCCTCCTTATGTTCGCGGACGACACTCTAATTATTTCAAAAACGAGGCAGGGCCTTTTGGCCGCACTGGCCCGTTTTGAGTGTTTCTGCAGCGACCATGAGTTAGAAGTGAACGTCAACAAGACCAAATTTATGGTCCTGCGAGGTCCCAAGGCTGTGAAGGCTAAGGTGTTGATGAGTGGAGCCATTGTGGAACAAACGGAGGTTTTTACATACCTGGGTGTCACATTAAGTGAGAACTTGAGCTGGAAACCCCAATTGGATTTTATGGCCTTGAAACATGCTCAACTTGGGGGTGCCCTACTGAAGGAGCTCGCAAAATCTCTCACTAAACCCCTGGCACCGTTGGTAAAAATCTATGGCTCCAAGATAATTCCTGCAACTATTTATGGTGCTGAACTGTGGGGGTATAGTGATCTATCCACTCTGAGGGTGGCTCAGAATAGGTTCCTCAGAATGGCAATTGGTCTCCCTCAATCAACACCTTCCTTACCCCTGCAGCTTGATTTAGGAGTTAAATCCATTGAGGACGTGGTACGGTATAGACCACTGGCATTCTGGCGTCGTCTGTGGACTACACCCGAACTAACCCTGTTTGCTGAGGCTATCATTGAGGTGAGGGGGCTTGAAGGGTCCCATCGGGTTCCCTGGTTCTCTCATCTCAGGATGCTTTTAAAAAACTTGAGCCTGGAGGCATTGTGGGTTGATCCTGCACGTGTGACCTTTCCATCAAAAAAGGCACTTAAAGATATTTATTGGCACTGGATCGCTGAGAGGAGATCCGCTATGGTTGTTGGTCCTACCATGTCACTTGAATTCTTGGTTGTAAAGGATGTCCCTAAATATGAAGCCTACTGGGACTTAATTACTAAGCCAAATGATCGCAAACTGTATCACCAATTACGAGTAGGCTCGTTACCTGTGAGGGGGCTTACGCATTCCTGGTCAATTGGTGGTAGTGACAAGTGTCCTTTCTGTGTAACAGCAGTAGAGAATATTGAACATCTCTTCTTTTGCTGCCCTACGTACTTGTTACCCAGAAAAGTTTGGATTTTGCCAGTTTGCCGCCTACTAGGTACTAGATCTGCAGTGGCAGCGACTAGGATTCTTAAAACAGACACTTCCCCCCCTATCGCCATTGGTGTAGCAAAATTTGTGAGTTGTGCTTGGTCAATTCGTACTCGCAACCTTGGCAAATGAAGTTCCCACTGTATATGTTTTTACAACTTTTAGCTCCAATGTAGCATTGATTTTATGTAGTAAGGGGTCTTTTTGTACATCATTGTCTAAAAATGTAATACTCTTCTTAACATGGTTTTAAAATGCAATGTATTTATTATCTTATATGTAAAAGTGTATGAACTGCTTTTTAATATATACTTAGGCTGTTCGGAATTCGGTTTAAACCGAATGTAAACGATAGTACCCTACCGATTGAAAATAAGGTGACCTGGTTTAAACCGAGTGTCACTGTTTTTTTACATATTTCGAGTGTCACTGATTTTTTTTTACATATTTGTTGCTCCGCTTGGCCACTTGAGGGAGCCAAAGGAGCACAAAAAAGAACTATCCTTGAGGAATGTCCTCCCACTGCTGCGGATTTAAGCCAGCAGGGTCGCGGGACAGCAGAGAGAAGCCCACACCCCGCATTCGCTGGACAAAGGCAGCAGAGTGTCTCCTGTCGCGCCTCTGTCTGAGAACAGCCCGAGGGGCGCCACCAACAAAAGGAGCTTTCACAGCTCATAAAGGGACACGGACTATCCTGGAACTTGCTTTGTGGAAGCAAACAGCGGGGAAACAATGAGTCACCCCCATTAAATTAGGGGCACCCAATTGGTTGGCAACTGCGTACTGAGCAACCCCTGTAAGTGTCAGTTTTATTTGCGCTAGGTTTTGTGGTGTTCCACAGTGGGGTGCTCTGTGCGTAATGTGTTCATTGTTAAAGTTGCTAAACTCCCTAATTAGGGTGGGCGCATAATGATTTGATTGCTTTCCAGCTTTCCTACCAAGAGCAAAGATGAAATACAAGGATGGGGGCGGGAGGGCAGTGTGGGAGGTAACCAGCTTCCAGGGAGGTCAATCCGGCACTCACCTCGAACAATAACAGAGTCACTCCCTCAAAAAAAAAAAAGCACAGGCACACATGTATTACCATACAGATCGTATTTTAATTGATGTCATGATTATTTGTCCCCAAACATCTCTGCCCGCATTGAATATCAAGAGGAGAAGACGACTGCTGGTGCTCCAAGACTCAGCAGATAAATACTGCGAGGGAGCTGTTTCACAGGAAAGGTGGCAGGGCATCATTCAGTGGTGCATTAATTGACCTGCCTTTGCGTTATTATTATCAATAATAAAATTAACGGAGTTAGTCAGTGAGCAGTAAGGAGGCTGTGTCAAAAGGTCAAGATGCTGGCAGGCAGACCCACAACGCCGATGGAGCTCAAAGGGCTGCAGTCTAAACCCTCCCCCCAGCCCCTGCTTAGAAAACCTCCCGGGCACAGACAGAGCCGCACCCGAGTACTTCACAGGTCTTTGAAAAGACCATTTACATATTATCGGAGTGCTTTACATGAGCGCCAGAGTGCAGGGGGTGAAGACAGACAAGAGAATGACAAACAGCCTCTGCCTTTGTTGCCTTCACATACACGCATGTTTTAAAAAAAAAAAATTATTATGCACCTTTACTTTTTTAATGTGGAAATGCAATGTATTTATGGATATTTTAAAAAGTATCATTTTTCATCACATAGTGAAACTGAGACGTAAGCTTAAGGGCAAAACTACTTTTAGCTACCGAATCTCCTGTAGAGAAAGGCTTGTCAAGGGCTTACCCGACAATGGATTTATCTGCAGAGACGAGTTTTGAAACCTTCATTTGTAAACCAACCATCATTGTATGCACAAACTTCAAAGGACGCACGTCACCTGAGACCAGGCATTACTTAAAGGAACCTGTAAATTGTAGCCACTGCCTCAGATGCATACTTAAGTACTAAAATGGCAGTAAAGTGAAAGGTGAAATACGAACGCTTCTACACAAAGCAACATATATCTATGATGAATAGCTACATTGTTTGTCAGTCAATTATTTAAATTTCCATTCGAGCTTATCTGGAATATTAATCTAGAGGAGATGTCACCAGTTTGCGATATATTGCAACAACAAAATGGAATTGTATTGTGTGCCCACATACACGCATGTTTTGAGTGCTGACTTACGCTGCTTACGGGACAGTGCTGAGAATAACAAAGAGCAAGGCATGGGTGTATCAGCTGCAGCTCCACAATTCTAGCATTAAACAGAAGAATTCTGCAGCGAGCGCATTAACCCACTGAGTTTTCTTTGAAACATGTCAAGTGCGCCACTGTGTGTGTGTGTTTATTGTGCAGCCCTAACAAGAGAAGTTGCCTTTTCATAAGATCATAGGCGTCGTGAGTTCCAGAGCGAGGTCTGAAGTGTAGTGCTGCACACAACTCCAGGGGTACTGACAGCGCACACAAAACCCGGAGGTATCAGAGCGCTTTACATGAGCGCCAGAGTGCAGGGGGCGAAGACAAACAAGAGAATGACAAACAGCCTCTGCCTTTGTTGCCTTCACATACACGCATGTTTTAAGTGCTGACTTACGCTGCTTATGGGACAGTGCTGAGAATAACAAAGAGCAAGGCATGGGTGTATCAGCTGCAGCTCCACAATTCTAGCATTAAACAGAAGAATTCTGCAGCGAGCGCATTAACCCACTGAGTTTTCTTTGACCAGAGATACAACTCACAAGTGATTCCTCTGTCCGAAGCTGCCCTACAGTGGAATGTCGTTCCTGAAACCTCTCTAAGACCTGTTTCTTCCTGATATTGTTATTGTAATATCTTGTCTGTGAATGGTCTGTGCCATAGGAAGAGAAGGTCTGTGGGGGATCGAAAACGTACATCAGTTCTGTCTTGCTTTTTAATATCCCTGAGGCAGTGTGTGGTCATCTTCTTTTTGAGTTCTCACTACATGGCAAGGTGTTTACCTTCAGTGGGAGTTCTCACTGCATGGCTAGGTGTTGCCCTTCTGTCTGTCCACATGCATTACAGAGATGGATAGAGCAACAACATTCTTCTCAGCCCACTGAGTGAAATAGATCTTCCTGGCTGCCACTTTTAGAGATAGTGACAAATTGGGGATCAGTGTTCCGCTTGTGTTTTAACCTCATAAGTGCTGCGCCCAGTCCAACGGCCGACGGCACCACTACCTCGGGAGTGCTGCAGTCAGCCGTTGGACGTTCCAACTGCACCTGCGCAATGGAACGTTCAGCACTTGAGCTGGACGTTCCATAGCTGCTAAGGTGTTAATAGACCTTTGAATAACAAAACATCCTATTTTTAAGCGTTTGCTTACTGTTTGTCTTTGACCAGGTCTTTCGATGGGGTGTTTTAGTTTATTGCAAGTGTGCTCGATCTTGTGCCACTCTAAGTGTGTTCCTATGATCTACAGAGCAAGGGACCTCCTTTCGCTCCACCTCTGGTTCCCCCTCTTCCTTTGGGTGGAGTTGTACAAGGTACATTCTTGAGGCAAATTATTGGGGTCAGCTATCGGAAACAACTGGTTCACAGTGCATTAGATCCATACACAATGGAGTTACAGATGGTACGGGTCATTCATATTCCTGAGACAGGATTTGACCCAGTGCAAGTGATTGAAGGGATGGAGGCTGGGCAATAAACTTCTCCATTAGTTTTTGACTTGCACCAACATTGCAAGCTAGAAGTCGCCAGCCATCCATGGAATTTGTGTGTCACGCCCTCACCCCGTCTTAATCAGCTGGCCCTCATACAGTGAAAGATGTCTGAAATTGTTCCATCGTTCGTTTTGCAAATTACAATTTGAATTTAGTGTATTGCACATTGGGAATTCATCTGTGCCAAGCTTGCCACTTTTAAACATGCAATTTTTGTTGTTACATCTGGCTTTTACCTGCCTCTGAGGCCTACTTTCTAAAAGATATGAGCTCTTGATGACTGATTCTGCTGATCCAGAGCATCTTTCCTATGTTGTTTGCAGAGAGTGCCTAGTTTCTGCAGTTAAGTAAGGTTATTTACGACTGCAAAGTGTCTTGACCTTGTTCATATACAGCGAGTGCTTAATGCAAAGTCCATACATAAATCAAAAGTATATCGTTTAGGGAAACGTTAAGATTGAATTAAAGACCTATTGGTGTGAGACCGAGTCAGTCGGATATCAGGCTCCTGCCTTGCATGTAACTAACAATTTACCATCCGTCCACATTTTTCAGAATCACTGAAGTGGTCGAGCATTGTCGTTGTTTACCTCACTGGCCATTAAAGAACGTTCTGGCATTGTTTAGTGCAACACAGAGTGCAGGGGGCGAAGACAGACAAGAGAATGGGGAGCCGAGGTGTGAAAGGCCAAAGGGCCAGAGCAACACCAGGCCCCCTGCCTGGCTCACGTGGGGGGGGGGGGAGAGGAGCTATTGTGTTTTGGCGTCTGTCTAACTGCAGCCGCACCTAAGTACTTCGCAGGTCTGTATACGACCATTTTACTTAACAAGGCTATCTTGTTTTTCACCCCTTCTTAGAGTGGGGAGCTTAGTGCCACCGGACAGAGTCAGTTTTGCACAGTTAAAACTTGCAATGATGTAAGAATTTTATTGAAGGTTGTAAAGCACTTCACTCCTTTGCCCGTACACTGGTTGGATGCATCATGTAGGTTGACGGGAGATAGTAGGGCTAGGGTGACCTGGTTTCAGTGCAATTTGTTAATGGGCGTGAGAACGTCGAGGATGTCATGTATGCACTTTCTGCAAGAGTCTTGGTGGCCAGAGTTGGCAAATTGTGTACTGTCTGTTTTGGCGTTGCCAGTCTCAAGTGCCAATGTCTTGAGGGCCTTTTCACAAATGAAAGTGTACATGGGAAGGAAAGAGAGAGCGCAAATGACCAAAGATTCACTGAAGAAATATTGTATGGTGTAAAAGTTTATTTGGACCTCATATACACTGTACATAGACTGGCTTTATACCATGCACCAATTAAGAAAGCAAGCAATAATAAAAGCAAAGGGTACCATAAACACCGGTAAAACACCATTTCAGTTGTTTTTTATGGCGCGAAAATGAGTAACCACTGAAAAGCACTGTTTTTTCGAGGTATTGAAATCACTGGAAAACACTGAGAAAACACCACCAGAATTTACCAAAAATAGAAACTGAAAACAGGAAAGCCTATATATACTTGTCTTTTATGATGCAAATAGAATAAAGACCTCTTGAATCGGATTGCCCAAATAGCAAACCACCTGATCGCTGAACCCCCTTGCTGGGCAAGCTACAAGAAAAGGTAGCAAGTAGCCACCCAGCTTCTTAGAGGAGTCTGTCTCAACTGCTACCTGGCAGTTGGGAATCCATCCATGTCTTGGAACTGAATCAGATCCTGTCATCACGCTGATGAGGATCAAATCAAACCTTGTTGACTGAGACTGAGCAAGAGTGTTTCTACGAGATCTTTCTGATGATCTTTATAATATTGATTATACAGTATTTTTTAAATTATGTGTTCCATTTAGATTGTTAAAACGTTTATTTTGAAAATTATTTACAATCGCATTTAAAAAAATCAATGTAGAATTCGAATAAATAACATAGGGCCTCATAAGGGCCCGATGTAGGAGCCCTAATACCGGTCGGAAACGGCCGAATTCGGCCGTTTCCGACCGGTATTACGGTTTTCTTATGTAGGGGGCTACATAAGTACAGATTCGGTAATTTTACAGATTCTGTACATTTACCGATTCGGTAAAATACCGAATCGGTAAATGTACAGAATCGATAAATAGAGATGTAGGTGGCACTCTGAAGAGTGCCACAGGCCTTCAAGAGTCGGTATTTTACCACCCAATCCAATTGGGTGGTAAAATACCGAATCCAGGTGTGCATGCACATCTGTGCATGCACACCTGTGCCATGTGACACACAGACATGCCCTTAGGGCATGTATGTGTGCCACATGGCACACAAGCCTGTAATTGGGGTGCTAGAGGGTGTCAAAGTGACACCCCCTGCACCCTTGCAAGAATAGGTAATTACCGAATCGGTAAATACCGATTCAGTATTCCACATTGATTCCTATGGGCTTCAAGGCCCATAGGAATCAATGGGGGATACCGATTCGGTATTTACAGAATCGGTAAATACCGAATCTTACAGATTCAGTATTTACCGAATCAGAATTACCTACATTTCCCCCCCTCTAATTTACCACTTCTTAAATACCGAATCGGTATGATTCGGTATTTTAGAAGTGGTAAATTAGATTTACCTACATCGGGCCCTTAGTGTTTAGCGGACAAGGTACTCAGCCACAAACATGAATGAGTACCCTTCCTGCGAAACCCTCAGTCCATCTGCCTCATTTTGAGACAGGCGGTCCGTGGGCATTCTGTTGACGGAGCTCCTGTAGACTATGTTGACGGAATACCTACTCCAACAGTCCAACAGATTAGTGGCCATTGGGCAATTCTCCCTAGTTAGGGTGGACAGTGCAATGGCTTTTTTTCCTGTCCGTCACTGCCAGGAAAAACCTGGTGATGAGGAACAAGAAAAATTCAGCAATGACCCCTACACATTGGTAAAGAACCTCAGAGGGTGTGGGGGTCATTATTTTTTGTTTATTAGAAACAAACTCCCACTGTGGTGCTGGTCAGCTGGGCAGTTCGAGAGAGGCCTCTGAAAGCTTGTTTTACCCGTGAAGTGCAAACATGAGTACAGCAAACTGACCCTGGTATCACAACAGGGGAGCATGGGTTAAGTATTATGAGCAAAACTGTGTCCCTCACCACAGCAACAAACCTATAGCCAGAGGAAAGTTGACTTTGGTAGCTGCGGCTGAAGCAGTCCCATAAGTAGCGTCTTCCCCAGCCATGTAGACATCTTTATTCATCTGCGTGTAATTGCAAACTTAACATTCTGAACCAGACTTCACTGCATTCCGCTCTAACACTTACGTCGCAGCTCTACGGAGCTAATCAGGATCAAAAAGGGTTCCGTCATTGTTAACTCGCAAGACACTATATCTCCCACTCTGTTAAATAAAATGCAACCCTGCGAGTGCCCCTTAATTGTTGGAGCTTTTATGTAGAATGTGAGTCTTACCCTCACATCTTTGGAGGCAGCTGCCTTAGGAGTTCACCAGTTGGAGGTGGGATTTGAAGCATAATTTATTAACATTACGCTACAACCATCGCTGAAGGAAGCTTCGTCGATCGAGGTCATGGGTTATTTGGATTCAGAAGGATAGCAGAGGGATAGAAGAGGGAAAAAGGTTTGCATTTATATAGTGCTTGTTGCCCCTGATGGGGTGTTAAAGCATTTTTTTGGGAGAGTAGCAGGCCACTCCAGAACCCATAAAGGATTAGTGGTGAATTAGTATAGTGAAATATGAAAGTAGTTTGAGTGGTGGGTATTATTCAGTTATTTGGATTGAGAAGGATAGCTGAGGGATAGAAGAGGGAAAAAGGTTAGCATTTAATTAGCGCTTGTTAACTCTAGTGGGTTGTTGAAGCACTTCCTTTGCGAGTAGCACGCTACTCCGGAACCCATAAGGATTAGTGGTGAATTAGTATAGTGAAATATCAAAGTAATTTGAGTGGTGGATATTAGTCAGCTATTTGGATTGAGAAGGATAGCGGAGGGATGGAAAAGAGAATTTATTTTGCATATATACATATGTAGCGGTTGTTACCCCTAATGGGGTTTTGAAGCGCTTTTTCGGCAAGGAGCACGCTACTCCGGAACCCATAAAGTATTAGTGGTGAATTAATATAATGAAATATGAAATTTGAGAAGTGGACATGTTAGTCTGTTATTTCGATTGAAGAGGATAGTGGAGGGATAGAAGAGTGAAGGCTTTGGACTTTTTTTTGGGAGGTCATAGCAGTAGTGGGAGGGTTGGGATGAGTGAAAAGGGATGTGGAGGGAAAGAGTCAGAGGGAAGAGTTTAGAAAGGCTTGTTTTGGGGGATCAGTATAGTAAAAAAGGTGTCAGGTGGTGAAGGAGAGGTAGAGTATAGGAGAGTCTAGCAAGGGCTATTTTGGGGCTCATCGTAGTGGTATTGGGTTTGGGATGAAAGAGAGAGTGGAGTTAGTGGATACATTGATAGAGGTATAGGGTGAGAAATAGGCTAGTGCATTGGGAAGAGTAGTAGAAAGAGGGTTGAGATGAGTCAGAGAGTTGAGGTAGAAGATATATTGAGAGAGGTATAGGGTGAAAATAGGGTATTGCATTGGATATGCTGAATTAGAAGAAAGTAATAAATATATAGATCCATAAGTGCATGGAAAGTTTATAGATTCATAAATTAGTAAGTATGTGTAGATTAAAGATATTGATAGAGGTATAGGGTGAGAAATAGGGTAGTGCATATGATTTTTTTTGTAAGAAAGTAATAAATATATAAATTCAAGTACATGGAAGGTGTAGAGAAGCATAAAGGAAGGAAGTATATGTAGATTAAAGATCCATTCCATAAACTCTGTTTTTGAAGTGTTGTACTTAAAAAATTATTTATTTATTTATTTTTTAAACAGAATTATTCTACATGTTAATACAAAGCAATACACATATATAATTACATATTTATAGTACAAATACATGCTTATATACAGAGGGATATGCTGTATATTTCTGTTTGCGTACGGTGCTTATGTGGGGAAGAGCCAATTCTTGAGTCGTTTTCCGAAAAGAAGGCAGGTGTTGGTGGATCTTATGTTGGGGGGTAAAGAGTTCCATATTTTAGCTGATTGAACAGAGAAGGATGTGCCACCAATGTTTTTTTTCTTGTATCCTGGGATTTCGAGGCTACGTGCCACTCTAGAGCGGAGGTTCCTATGATGAATGTGTTTGGTGATTTTATTCCTGATGATGAACGGTCCCATTCCATGTATGGCTTTGTGGGTGATACAAAGCAGCTTGAATGTGGATCTTCTGGCAACCGGTAACCAATGCAGGGGAGATGTGGTCTCGCGGTTTGATATGCAAGAGTAGTCTGGCAGACGAGTTCTGACTCCGTTGTAGTCTTTTCATAGTCGTTAAATGTGATCCATGGTAGAGGATATTGACGTAATCGAGTTTGGACAGAACAAGGGAGATGGTAGCTTGACCTTGTGTGGGAATCCCAAATGGGAGAAGATTTGTCACAGATTTTTTATAGTAACAAAGCTTGATCTTGATAGTTTAGCCACTTGGGCATTCATCAATAGCTTGGAGTCCATGGTCATTCCGAGGTTTCTTACTTCCTTTGATACTTTAGGCGGTGATCCCAGTTCATCAGGCCAGGCGGCAAGTGGGTCATAATGTTTACAATCACCACACATGAGTATTTCCGTTTTGGAAGCATTCAATTTGAGATTGCTACAAGTCATCCATTGATCCACGACTCTAAGACAACTGAAAATTGGCGAGTTTCCAATGTCTTTGGGGCATTTCAGTTGGTGGATTATTTGCATGTCATCTGCATAGTTATAGCACATGAGTTGAAATTGATTGATCAGTACCGGTAATGACTTCATGTAAATGTTGAAAAGCATGGGTGAAATGATAGAGCCTTGAGGGACCCCAGCTTTTCTGAAGTACGGATTGGACTAGAAAGGTGGGGTATGGATGACAAAAGTTCTGTTTCGAAGGTAAGACGTGATCCAGTCTAAAGCAGTCCCCTCTATGCCTCCTTCGTAAAGTCTTTGTATTAGAGTGTCATGGTCAACTGTGTCAAAGGCAGCCAAGAGGTCCAAGAGGAGTAGTGCAGCAATCCCGTTGTGGACAATTGTGTTCTTCAGGTCATCCCAGATGGCAAGGAGACAGATTCTGTGCCTCTTCCCAGACGAAATCCTGTTTGGAAGTCTGAAAGTATGGCATTGTCTTCAATGAATTGTGACATCTGGGCGAATGCTGCTCTTTCTATCAGTTAGCCCGGGAAAGGTCCATTATTAATGGGTCTGTAGTTGTCAGGGTTCAGCAGGTCCTAGTTTGTTTTCTTCAGTAAAGAGCGTATGTATGACTTTTTTTAGTTCTTCTGGAAATATTCCGGTAGTTAAGGAATCGTTGATGATTCTTCTTCCTGGAGTGGCAGCAGAGGTTGTTAGAAGAATACTTTTGAAGGTTTGTGGTGGGCATGGGTCAGAAGGGCTGCCGGCAGGCCTACTTGCTTTCACCAGGTCCATATTAATGTCTGCACAATTATAGGAGTCCCACCTGACTGCGAGGGAGGGGGAGGCACTCCGACGTAGGTGGCGAGGTCAATTGCACTACACAACGTACTCTGAATTTGCTAGGGGGGTTTTGATCTGGGTTAGGTCCGGGGCCCCGTTCCAATGTACTGGGTAGATGATAGACCCAGATGGCCGGTATGTAACGGTAATGGGTAGGCTGGACGGTCTTGATATTGCGATTGTGAGTATATATGGCCCTAATACAGATCAGGGGACATTCTTGTCCTGGATTACGGCACTCTTGCGACCTACCTACCAGGGTCCATTATCATTAAAGGGGACTTTAATTGTATAGCGGATCCCTGGAAAGATCACTCACATCCACCTATGAGGGACCCCCCTATAACTAGAGTATCTAGTGCATTTCACGGCTGGCAGGACAGATGGGACTTCATTGACTTCTGGAGGTACCTGAATCCAGAGGGCAGGGACTATTCTTTTTACTCCTCGGTGCACAACCTTCGTGTTAGGCTTGATACCGTTCAGATATTCATACCCAGATTCAGATAGTGGAATACTTAACACTCACTCTGTCTGATCACAATCCAACCCTACTACATCTGAAATGGAGACACATGCGTCAGAGAATACCAACATGGAGACTCAAGCCTGAGGCACTTGAGGAACAGGTGTTCCGTGATGAGATCAGAGAGTGCATAGGGAATTATTTCACTACAAATATGAGCACGACTAACTCCGACTAACAGAGTGGGACACCTTTAAGGTGGTGCTGAGGGGCAAATGAATGGCGACGGCTGACTTAGCGACCTCGGACAGGGAATTGCACGCATTAGAGAAGCAACGACCAGGGTACCCAGAGCTGGGTACAGTCCTATTAGATGCCAAAGAGGAAGTGGCCAAACAAACAGAGAGACTGCGCAGTTACAATTATAAGCGGTAGACGGAGCGCATGCATGCAGAGGGAGATAGAACTGGACCCTTGCTGGCTTGGCTGGCCAATCCAGCCCAGAGAGGATCTCTGATCCTAGCTGTTGAGGACACAAGCGGGCATATATTATGTAGGCAGTTGAACATAAACAGAAGATTCCTAGAGTTCTATACCACTTTATATAGGTCACGGTCTGGGCGGTGGGGGGGTGACACGATCAGGGAGTACTTGAATGCAATTCCGCTACCCACCCTGGATGCTGAGGAGGCAGATGTCTTAAGAGCCCAATATATGTACAGGAAATAAGAGCAGCAATTAAGGGATTGGCTAAAGGTAAAACACCCAGAACAAATGGGATCCCCAGAGAGCTTTACGCTGTATATGTTGAGAAACTGGCACCTAGATTAGTGGAAGTCTATGAGGCAACCCTGGAGGAAGGCCAACTCCCAGGCTCTACTCGGGAATAACTGATTGTCCCTCTTCTTAAGTCAGGCAAGATCCCCACAGAGTGTGAAGCTTATAGGCCATTAACAATGCTAATTTTAGATTTTAAAATACTAAGTAAATTCTGGCCATGAGGCTCCAACCGTTCATGTCTGCCCTCGTGCATCGAGATCAGGCAGGCATTATCCCAGGGTGCAATACAGCTCTCAACATCAGACGACTCATGGCACTTATGACAAGAGGAGGTGAAGGGAGGGGCGAAGAGGTGGTCTTTGCGGTAGACATGGAAAAGGCCTTTGATAGTTTTGAGTGGGAATTTTTATATGGCGTCCTGGATAAAATGGGAATGGGACAGGGCTAATCTGATTGGGTTAGGCTACTCTACACAAGACCATTGGCGAGAATTCGATCAGGACAGACAATCCCAGAGAGCTGTAGTGTGGAGCGGGGGACTCTGCAGGGATGTCCCCTCTTGCCACTCCTGTTTGCCCTTGCTATGGAGCCTTTGGCCTCCCTAGCCTGCACTGGAAGGCATTATCAAGGGATACGATTAGGGACTAATACGCACTATATTGCCCTTTATGCAGATGATCGATCCACTACTCTTCCTTGGGAACACGGAGGAGGACTTACAAGGGGCTAAAGCCGTGATGGGAGAGTTTGGAGAAATGTCCGGATTGAAAATTAATTGGCGGAAATTCAAGTTGTTTCCATTGACGGCCACTTGGGCCCCTGTGGCAGAGCTGGGTGCTCTTACATGGGAACCCCACTGTCTAGAATATTTTGGGGTAAAAATATACCATGTCAAAGCTGACATATTTGAGGGTAAAGTAGATACGCCCTGAGGTCCTTAAAGACCAACATGGAGTTTTGGCAGGGACTCCCGCTATCTTTGGCGGGGAGAGTGGCCCTCCTGAAGATGTTGGCATTACCATGACTATTATACTTCTTTGCGACACTGCCAACATGAATACCCTCGAAATGGCACGCAGACTTACACTAATGACATCCTCTCTGCGGGGCACGGGTCGGAGCCGGGTCGCCCTAAGAACAATGCAGCACTCAACATGGGAGGGCGGACTGGCGGTCCCTGATTCTGAGCAATACTACTTAGCTGCTCAATTGCAGTGGGTGGCGAGGTGGATAAGAGACCTTCAATCCCAGGTTTGGGAGGAAGATCCACTTACGTCAAGCTTAGGAACATTATGGAAACTTCTATTGAGTAGGGATAGGGATACACTTGAGGACTCTGATGCAATACTATTGGTCAGACGCTGTTGGAGACAAGCTCTCCGTAAGACACAGAACAGATTCCCATACTTACCTGACCTACCCATAACCATACTCAGGGTGCTTCCTCATAGAGCAGCTTGGGTGGGCTTTGAGGACTGGGAGGTTGCAGGGGTGATACGAATAGGAGATCTGTATAGTGGGGGAGAACTCATGCCATTTGAGGATTTTAAGGAGGGGTATGACCTGCCCCAGGGACATTTTTTACTACATGCAGGGATTGTAGCGGCTATTAGAGCACATTGGGGAATGGGATCTGCTAAGCCCTCACAACCCGCAACTTGTGGGTACTTGGGCGCTGGGGGAGGTAGAATTGAAGCAGTCGCATGCCTATAGGGAACCCTAAGTAGAGATACAACACAACCACTAACCAAGCTACGTAATAGCTCAACGAAGGACCTGAATATCCCACTAGACAACAAATCCTGGGAGAAGGTATTGATGGGGATCCCCAAATCCTTACAAAATGCCTGTTTTCAGCTCATTAATTTTGTTCATATTACACAGGGGCCTACCTCACCCCAGGGCAGATAAATATGTTTTTTCAGAGGAACGATGTGAATTGCCAGAGATGCAGGGTAGGTGGGACGGAACTACTACACATTATGTGGACCTGCCCTGAACTGCAGAACTATTGGGCAATAATAGCTGCCCCCATGGGGGGAGGTAATACAGCGCCTGATACCACTCACCCCTTCTCATTGTATTTTGAGGCTGTTCCCACATAATGCTAAGAGTTGGGCCACTAGTCGATTTCAGGACCTAGCCCTGGCCCTGGCTAAGCGTGAGATCACACAACATTGGAAATCTCGCGTGGGGGCAAAAAGTCTCTCCTGGAAGGTTGAATTAGAGAAATGGTTGGCTTGTGAGGAGAGGGTACTTCTTCGAAATGCCCAAAAAGGTATTGGTGCATTGGAGCGAGCTCAGACTTGGGAGGCCTTGGTCAATATTCTGAAGGCGCCTAAGTTAACATCGGGGGAGACAATTTCAGTGGGAGAGTCCCCATGGAGAAGCCCAGAACGCTGAGCTGGGAGAGAGGAGGAAATAGTCCTATTAAGAGAGGATGAGGACACACATTGCCCTTGAGGTAATGCAGAAGGGGCAAACTGCTGGGCGGGGGCACGGGGGGGAAGGCTGTGAAGGCTAGAATCAACTAATTGTCTTACGACTCTTCTTGTAAATGCTCGCTGTTGGAGATTTGGGGGAGTTGGGTTTTAAGCTAGATAAGGGAAAGTGTATTAGCGCCAATAATTTGTGGAGATCATAATTGTTGATCTAACAACCTGCTCATACAGCCATTTTGCAATCTTTGCAGGCTGATCTACTAGAATCTAAATTCCTATTGACTCATGATAACCACACCAACCTGGTGATAAGAATTGTACCAGGAGCGGTGGGTTTCACGTACCTGACTTTTAATGAGGGTGACACAGTCCCTATCGCTTACAAGTCACACTTGTACACTTCGGCTGATACCCCAGATACCATTTGATATTAATGAAGGTGCTTATGTACATAATTTGGAGCCACCTTCTTGAATATAGAGATAGATTGCATGATGAGAGTCCCACTAAAATAACACAATTCCCAATGCAAGAAGTTCACCCAATTTATCATCCGGAAATTCCTGCAATAGCAGATCAGCGTGGAACGATTACCAGACAAGCTGTGCCTGCTTGCTTCCAGTAACAATGGGTATAACCCATGGAAGAGAAGAGAGGTTTTGGCCCTTAAGGCTACATTACCCAACCCTAGGAAAAATCCTACTGCTTATTATAAAGAATTCTACCGTGATGACCCTTGCTGACAATAAAAAAAATTGTGTTTACTGGTTCCAGTTGATATTTGGCGGCAGGTACATACCTAAGATCATGTTGCTGAGTTGGGTGAAACGTGGGGCGCGATTAATGGTTGAGATAGAGATAGGAAGCCTAGAGAAAAACCATGCACTGAGTTACTTGCCTTGCCCGGCCATATAAAAGCATACATGCATACTCTTATTCCGCCTAAGAAAGTTAGTTGGGATAGATTGACTGCTTCTAAACAGAAGAAGGATGAGAGAGTGTCTGATTTTTTCACTAGGTTTAAGGAAACGTTTTTGGATTACAGTGGACAGGATATGTCTACCGAAGGAGGAGTTGTTTATTTGTTGATAGGTTTGTCATTAATCTCCTCCTCAAAATAATTTTCTGACTTCAGGCATCTGAGAGTATTTGGTTTACGTCTTCTTCTTCTGTGATTTTAAATATGGCCCAATATTATGCGCATAGGGATAATGAAGAGAAAGACCGGAATGATAAAAAGCATAAAAATTTGAAGACTAAGGTATTATTGCAACAAGCATATCGAGGTAACACCAGGGGACAGGGACCCCAACAACAGCCTCCTCATACCAGAAAGCCTCCAGCTACACCTTTGGGGCAGAACCAGTGGGCGTATTGTAATGAAGAGGGTCATTGGCGTAGCCAGTGCCCCATACTTTTGCAAAAGGTTTCGTCCACTCGAGGACGAGGTTCCGGAAATAGGGGCTGCGGGCCTGATAGGCAGCAATGTACTTCTGCCCCTGCAAGTCGTTCTGACAATTATTTTGATAATGCTAAAGACAGGCAGCACTATATTGACAATTATGATGTGACAGGATGTCTTACAGCAAGGAAAGCAGGGACAGGGTAAGGGACCAGTTCAGATACCTGTAGACCAGCGTGGCCCGTATACCAAGATAAATATGCTAGGCTCCCCTAAGGAGTTCCTGGTTGATACAGGTGCCACGAAAAGTTCTATTGCCCAACACCTGGTCCCTGGGGCACCCTTTTCTGGCCAGAGTAATATTTCAGTGGGTTTTTTCAGGAGTACCGGTTGTTAGCCCCATCTCACGCCCCTTGCTCTTACTATTGGTCCTTTTACTGTGGATTTTCATTTCTTATAACATCTAATTGTAGTGATAATTTGTTGGGTTTGGACCTGCTAAAGAAATTGCATGATACAATTTATTGTTCCCCAGACCATGGGCCCGGATGTAGATATTAGGCAGTGTCTATCTAAAAATGCCCCCCTTCCACCTGAATTTGATCAAGTACCCCATGCTGTGGGCCACTGGTGATACTGATGTGGGTCCCTTGCACATACCAGCAGTTTCTATACAGGTTAAGGATAATGTCATACTTCCCCATATCCCACAGTATAAAATACCACAGGCAGGAGAACAAGCCCTTCTTCAAATAGTTCAGGATTTAATACCTAAAGGAGTTGTTGAAGAGACCACGGGAAATGTATGTAATAATCCCATTCTTCCTATCCTAAAGAGGACGCTTTCTGACTCTTCTGTATATTGTTTTGTGATTGATTTGCGTGATGTCAATAAAATAGTCGTCCCGCAATTCTTAGTGGTTCCTGACATTACTACCCTTTTGACAATGATTCCATCCACTGCTAAGTGTTTCTCCGTTAGTGATCTGAAAAATGCCTTCTTTAGCATCCTTATACACCCAGATAGCAGGTATTTGTTCGGGTTTACACTGGCTGGCACAAGTTTTCGCTTCTGTCGTGCTCCTCAAGGCTATACTGAAAGTACTAGTATTTATAGTCAAGCATTGAAAGGTCAGTTGGATTCAATTTTGCTTTCTTCAGGTAATGTACAAACAAATACTGTGCACACGTCAGATAAACAATTCGGTATCAATGTATTCATGGACAAACAGAGATGAAGCTGTAGGTTTGGTGACTCCACAGATATAAACTTTATGTGGTTCTTTTTTTGTTGAATATACAAACGCCAGCCGGCACGTGTTTCATCAAGCAGGACGAAGCCTGTGACTCATCAGGGCTGTAAAACATATATTTGTCATTGTGAATTGCAATCCGAGGAATACAATTTAGAAATAATACATAATTGGAAAACAGCGGACAACACAGCGTGAAAGAATAAAAACCATGTGCACATTGAAAATCATGTGCAGCACAAGTGGGACGTGAATGCTCGGTGAGTGATCACATAGGGCGATAGCTATACATAGTGAGTGAGGGTGAACAACGTAAACAGAGAGACGCCCATCGGTGCAGGGAAAGGTGCAAAACACCCACCAATGAGTGGTGTTGGAGATACGAACATGATGGGCGATGGACGGATGGCCGTGTACCCTGAAAAGTCCAGCTGCTCATGCAGACTATTTGGGATGAAATACCAAAATTTCGAAATTTGTAGTGCCTAGGAAGCGATAAAAGGAGGCAGGTGGCGCCATGTGCGGTGTAGGATAACATTAATCAGTGCGTGGGGGTGAAAAGGCGAGCAACAAAATGGTCGAGGCATGTGAACAAATACAAACAGTCCAGTGCCCAAGATATGAGACGGAAATGGTATCGTATTATCAAGTCTAGAAATACCCCTCATGCACATGTGACAATCAAGGTGGGAAGAACATTCTGACTTGTAAGCATATGAGACACATTTCATGGTACAAAAAACCCAGGAGATTGGTGAGCCTTAAAACGTCAGGTCTAGTATACAGTATGAAGCTATGAAACGTAGAGCATAGATGAATAAAAAGCATGTCTGGTAACGGAAGCCAAGTCAATCCTGAATCGAGATTACACAATGGACATGCATACTTTTAAATAGACATGCGACTTGGAAACATCATCAATAACCATATATCTTGTTCTATAAGCCATTAAAACATACATATAGGAAGTAAAAAACAGTGGGGTACATCGCCAATGATTTAAAACATGATCCCGGTGCAGCTATTTACGTAATGGCAAGTGATAGTTACGAGTGAGATGGGCAAGTCATGCGTTCGAGAAAACAGTATGGTCTCGAGGATTGTGTGAACAAGAAATACCTGTCAATGGCGTGGTGAGTATTCTAATGGTAGAAAAACGAAAAAAAAGGGAGGGAGATAACAGTCAGCGATAATGGAGAAAGACATGCCCACAATATGCTATGAAAGAGGTCGGGCGGTGGGGAACTCACCGGGTAAGGTAGAGTTATTGGTGCTGACTCTGGAAGGTCGACGTCATGGAATAAGCAAAGGGAAACGAGTGCTTCGTAGGAACAGTCGGGTACGACTGTGGACGGTAACCTGTAGGTGTAAATGAGAAACGAGCCCGTTTGTCACAGTATTGTGACGCTAAAACAATGGTAGGTGTGTCGAGCAATGGAAACATGCTCTTACCTGCGGTTATGGGTTACAGTGCAGCTCAGTTCGGGATGTGTCTTCGAGGAGCAGTAAACCTCTGCGACTGTGGGAAATACATCTTCGCGGTGGTGCGCAAGCGCCGTAGAACCCGGAAGTGAGTGTGAACACGCTGGGAGCTAAAATGCTGACCGTATTGTGATTGCGGAATGGGGATCATGTTCGTACAAGTATAGAGTCCCGAAGGGACGACAATCTGGAACATTTATCTAATACCAATGTAGAAAACATATGTACATATTTTATCATCAGATTTTACAACTCAAAAGAATGACTGGATAAACAGTGGAATGTCTGTTGGAGATAAGGATGACAGAGTGAGAAAATATAAATATTAGAGCATAGGTGCTCATGAGCAAGCGCTGAAAGGCAAGGATGCAAACTGCTCTGCGCAGATGTTAGATAGCAGGGTCGCAGTAGAAAGCTTGACAGGGGATTTGAATAATACCAGTATAGATTCTCAGGGATCCAGGAAATATTGTAGCTCTGAATCAATGTTCTGACCATATTTCACAGTATGCAGACGCATAATCCAGGTTGCTTCTAGTCTGCGTAGACGGAGTTCTCTATTTCCTCCCCGCATATTTGGTTTGGCAATGTCAATCCCATAGAATTCAAATTACTTGTGTGTGGATTGGCTAGCACATGTTGCTATGTGTAGAGCCATGGGATAACGGGGGTCTTGCTGATGCATAGCCCTGGCGTGTTCTCCAATGCGCTCTTTGAGGGGCCGGATTGTGCTGCCCACGTATTGCGTACACAACAACAATAGGAGAGGTAGGGAAAATCAAAGACACTCTCTCGATCCCCAGTTAGATGCAAATAAACAAAAACAGAGAGGTCAGATCAATTTCTGAAAACCACAAAAACGGAGTCATATAAAGTTCACACACCCACTTTGGGTGGGAAAGAAAGCCCTCACACACCGACCTAGTCAGTGTCATGCTTCATCATCGGGCCCCACCAAAGAGGCCGAGTGCCTCTTTGGTGTGCTACGACGCCAGAAAGACTGCGGAGCTGGTTGTGCGAGAGGGGCGTGCTGTGAGGTAATAATTAATGATAAAAGTGCCTAAAAAAGGTATCAAAAAGTAAATTTTAATAAGTGAACCCTAAGGGACAGAACACAGAGTATTATGTGTCTGAATTTTGCTGCCAAGGTATTAGGATTGGTAAAATTCAGAAATACTTATATTAGTTATATCAGTCAACATGTTTCTGCCATATGGGTGGTTTAAATTTACCAAGGCATTCGTCAGGACTAAACCCCGGCGGTATGGACTCTCTAATCGTCCACCCTGACCTGGGGACGTGAAAGTGAAAATTAAAAAAGGTGAAAAAGTGCTTAAAAGAAGAGCGGGTTGCTCATTCAAAAAAACTCCCAATTGTGGAGTGTATCAGCACCTGTAACGTGAAAGACATAGACAAACAGAAGACAAAACGTACATCTTATAAATTTCAGCCTTACTGTTTGAACACAGTGCTCCATAAGAGTGGTTTTTCCCAAAGTAAACTCTAATTTTTAACACCATCCAACTAGCCCTCAGGGGATGATATCGAATAACTCTGGGAGGTGAAGTGCTAACGGTATCTATTAAAAGAATAAATGTGGAAAGGGTTAAAAACACGATAAGTGTACTCCTTTTGAAGGGATCAATGGACCAAAGGTCTGTGACCCATCAAGGTGGTATCTCTAGCTAATATCTCACTTTAAAACAGGGCGCTACTTGCACCATGGGTCTCAGGAGGGGGGTTAGAGCGAACCTGGCACATCCTGTAAGGAAAAAAGGCATGGTTTGAAATACCATGAACACGAGTAAACACTTAGCTTGTTAATGAAGGATTTCAGCGATCTTCACAGCGCGGTATACTCACGCCCTCAGTGCTCTCAACCCGCTGAAAACCTAGCTGCTCCCTCGATACCGGACCCCGAAGATGAAAAAACGGGGCCGGTAGCTCAGTGTTTAAAGGTTTCTTCGCCGCGCGTCCTGCTCTTCCGGGTGGGCGTGTCCCGCCAGGCCGAGGCTAGGAACACGCCCGCCCCAACTGCGGAGGTGCGGCCGGAATCCAGGACGAGGCTTGAATATCATGACCAATCGGCTCAGCTTGTGTGCCGGTAGGGCGTGGTGGAATGCCGAATAGGTCATCGTACATTAAATGTGCATCGGTGTCTGAAATTATTTCTAGATGGCCTGTGATCCAAGTGAGGTGATGAGTGCCAGAGCACATGGTATTTACTACTCACAGGGGAATCTCGAAATTTTGGTAATTCCAATTTCAAAGGAAGGGGATACTTCAGTTAAAATAGACACCATGGGAAATATATGCACAGAGTCAAATGAAGTAATTTCTAGATGGCCCGTGAACCAAGTGGTGTAAAGAGTGCCAGAACACACATTATACATGTCACAGGGGAGAATGGAGAGCCAATCTGGATTTGGTAATGGCTAATTCAAAGTGCAGGGGAAGAGGGATACTTCAGTTGAAGTAGTTACTGTGGGAAACATACGTTCAGAATCACATGGGTTATGGTCAAGTTGCTATAAGAGAATGTGAAAGCACCAAAATTATTAGGTCCTCAAATGGGTACAAAGGGGTGTGAGAAGCTCAAGATAGTACTGTATTCCACGGTATGTCATCGTTCAGGCCGTTAGTATTGGTGCCCAAGCGATACACCCAGCGTTGCTCCTTTTCAAAGAGTCTGCTGGTTATGTTGGTAGTGCCACTTACCACTTCAATTATTGTCCATCTCATGTCATTTGGAGTATGGTTACTGTCCAAAAAATGACGGCTCAGTTTGGTAGTCACTTTTTTGCATCTAACATTGCTCCGATGTTCGCAGATACGTTGTTTAATCTTACGTGTGGTCATGCCAACATAACGAAGCTGGCAGGGACAAGTAATCAGGTAGACGACATTCATTGTATTACAATTAGTGTGTTCTCTCTGTGTCCAAACCTTTCCTGCTTCAAGCGACAGTGTTTTGGTTGCTTCAGTTAGGTGGCAAACACTGCAGTCTGAGCACCGGTAGTGCCCGATGACTCTCGGCATACCCCATGCAGCGGTAATAGTGGGTGTGACATGAGGTGGCTTTTCCTTGGGGCGAGTGTGCACCAAGGCATCTCTAAGGCTCCGTCCTTTTTTGAAAGAGAAGAGGGGTTTCTCCCAGTCCTCTTTACACGATGTCAATATATTCCAATGTTTATTGATTGATTTTTTCATCAGATTGGAGAGACTGTTATACGTGGTTACACATGTGAGGGGTATTGAATCAGAGTTGTTGATCTTTTCTTCTAACAGTGCTTCTCTTGGTTGATTTCTTGCTCTCTTAAATCCCTTAGTTAGGATAGGCGCTGGATAGCCTCTGTCTTTCAGTTTATCCGTGAGACTCAAGGACTGTTCTTTGAAATCAGAGAGAGAACTACAGTTTCTCCTCAGTCTAAGGTATTGCCCATAAGGTAGATTCTCTTTCAGAGGGCGAGGATGGAAACTGCTAAACTCCAGAAGGTTGTTTCTAGCTGTGGGCTTATGGTAAGTTTTGGTTGAAAGTCCAGTTCCATTGACAGAGATTACAACATCGAGGAAGACAATCTCTGATCTGCTTTTGGTGTTGGTGAACCTCAAGTTGTGGTCTAGAGTGTTAATCCATATCAGAAACAATTCAAGGTCAGTATCATTGCCTGACCAAAGGAGCAAAATGTCATCTATATAGCGTTTCCATAAGAGCATTGATGACGAGAAGACTGAAGTAGGTGGCAGGATGTGTTTGGCTTCGAAATCAGCTACATACAGCCCCACTCCTGGCGTGATATTCAAGCCTCGTCCTGGATTCCGGCCGCACCTCCACAGTTGGGGCGGGCGTGTTCCTAGCCTCGGCCTGGCGGGACACGCCCACCCGGAAGAGCAGGATGCGCGGCGAAGAAACCTTTAAACACTGAGCTACCGGCCCCGTTTTTTCATCTTCGGGGTCCGGTATCGAGGGAGCAGCTAGGTTTTCAGCGGGTTGAGAGCGCTGAGGGCGTGAGTATACCGCTCTGTGAAGATCGCTGAAATCCTTCATTAACAAGCTAAGTGTTTACTCGTGTTCATGGTATTTCAAACCATGCCTTTTTTCCTTACAGGATGTGCCAGGTTCGCTCTAACCCCCCTCCTGAGACCCATGGTGCAAGTAGCGCCCTGTTTTAAAGTGAGATATTAGCTAGAGATACCACCTTGATGGGTCACAGACCTTTGGTCCATTGATCCCTTCAAAAGGAGTACACTTATCGTGTTTTTAACCCTTTCCACATTTATTCTTTTAATAGATACCTTTAGCACTTCACCTCCCAGAGTTATTCGATATCATCCCCTGAGGGCTAGTTGGATGGTGTTAAAAATTAGAGTTTACTTTGGGAAAAACCACTCTTATGGAGCACTGTGTTCAAACAGTAAGGCTGAAATTAATAAGATGTACGTTTTGTCTTCTGTTTGTCTATGTCTTTCACGTTACAGGTGCTGATACACTCCACAATTGGGAGTATTTTTGAATGAGCAACCCGCTCTTCTTTTAAGCACTTTTTCACCTTTTTTAATTTTCACTTTCCCGTCCCCAGGTCAGGGTGGACGATTAGAGAGTCCATACCGCCGGGGTTTAGTCCTGACGAATGCCTTGGTAAATTTAAACCACCCATATGGCAGAAACATGTTGACTGATATATAAGTATTTCTGAATTTTACCAATCCTAATACCTTGGCAGCAAAATTCAGACACATAATACTCTGTGCTCTGTGCCTTAGGGATCACTTATTAAAATTTACTTTTTGATACCTTTTTTAGGCACTTTTATCATTAATTATGACCTCACAGCACGCCCTTCTCACACAATCAGCTCCGCAGTCTTTCTGGCGTCGTAGCACACCAAAGAGGCACTCGGCCTCTTTGGTGGGGCCCGATGATGAAGCATGACACTGACTAGGTCGGTGTGTGAGGGCTTTCTTTCCCACCCAAAGTGGGTGTGTGAACTTTATATGACTCCGTTTTTGTGGTTTTCAGAAATTGATCTGACCTCTCTGTTTTTGTTCACGTATTGAGTACGACATGTGCATTCCAGGATATACACAACGAAATTTGTGTTGCAATTTATATTGTCCTTGATGTAATATTTCTGTTTGTGGTAGCCTTGAAAGTGTTTGGTGTTGTTTTTTGCCCATCTGCAAACACCGCAGCCGCCGCCATTGTAGAATCCCTTTGTGTGTGGAGTGAACCACGTGTTGGGGTTGTTTGTGGGCAGAACAGTAGGGCTTAGCCTACTCCGTAGTGTTTTGCCTCTTCTGTATGTAATCTGAGGTCTGGAGCTGATGAATGGAGCAAGTGTTTTGTCAGCCAAAAGGATATTCCAATGCCTATTGATACTCTTCCTTACCACAGGGCTGATATCGTTGGAGTCCATGATCATTCTTGTTTCTGGGTTCTTAACAATAGGTTTGGTTTTCACTCGTAGAGTGTTGTTGCGGTCCAGTTTCTTGGCTCTTTTGACTGCTTGGTTAACAACTTGTTGGTTGTAGCCACGTTTTTGAAAGCGTGTTCGCATATCCTCTATGCAATTGTGGAATTCTCCATCTTCGCTACAGTTTCTCCGTGCTCTGACACATTCACCGTAGGGTATGGTGTCTATCAGGTGTTTAGGGTGCGAGCTGTCTGCTCTCAGAATGGCATTGCATGCCGTCTCTTTCCGGAAGAGTTTGGTATGTAGAGTGTCATCAAGTACATAGATTTCTAAGTCCAAGAAGGTGACCTTACTGATGCTGTAACTGCACGTGAACTTCATATCCATGTTGAGGTATTCAAAGAAAGCTTGCAGTTTCGCGTGTGTGCCAGACCAGATAAGTAGACAATCATCAATGTATCATCCCCAATACACTATTGAATCTATCCATGTTGCGCCATTGATGCTCCAGATCCAGGTGGTTTCTAATGTACCCATGTAAAGGTTTGCAAACGAGGGGGAAAACCTCGAGCCCATGGCTACCCCCTTTGTTTGCCTGTACCATTATTTGTTGAACATGAAGTAATTGTTTTTTAGGATAAGATCCATCATGGTTGTGATCATTTTGGTGATTTGCCATAAATTGGCTGGTCTTGTATCAAGATATTTGGAAACGGCTACTAGACCTTTGTCCGGGTCTATAATGAAACCACATCCAATGTGGCTAAGGTCATGCCCATTTGCCATTGCATGTCGCTGAGAATGCTCAGGACATGTATGGTGTCCTGGATGTATGACGGAAGATTTTTGACGAGGGGATTGAGAAAAATGTCCACATATTCCGTCAATCTCTCGGTGGGTCCCCCTATTCCAGAAACTATTGGTCTGCCGGCGGAAAGGCAGCCGGTTTATGGATCTTAGGTAATGTGTAGAACCATGGGGCCATGGGTTTGTTGACTTTTAAATACAGTGCCTCTTCATCATTTAGGAGTCCTGCCCCATGCCATTCTTTGAGATGGTTGTTGATTTTGGTGGTTATAGTCTCTATCGGGTTATTCTTTATAGATATATAGCATGTGGTGTCATTTAGTTGAGAAATAATTTCTTGTTCGTAGTCTTTTCTGTCCATGATTACGACGTTTCCGCCTTTGTCCGCTTCTTTTATATGACTAGTTCCCTGTCAAGGGCAAGTGTCTTTAAAGCTATCCGTTCATTTCTAGTGAGATTATCCCCGATTTTCTGTCTATGATGTTTGTGGGTTTTGATTTCGTATCCTTCTAGGTCTTCGAGGACTAGTGTATGGAAGGTGTCAATCGGGTTGCCCGCTGGTAAGTTGGGTGTCCATTCGGACTTACATTTCAGATTGCTGGCTTGGGTGTTGTAATCCTCAATCCCTAGGTCTTGTAAAAGTTGTTCATGTGTAAGGGGTTGTTCATAGGTCTCGTCAAGGGTCATGAGAAGGTGTGTGACCTTGATTTCTCGAATAGTTTACATGCCTTACGTAAGGGTTGTGTTGGTCTTATCCCTAGCATGTATCTCCTTGGGATTATGTGCAAAATGTTTCCTATACATAGTGAGTGAGGGTGAACAGCGTAAACAGAGAGACGCCCATCGGTGCAGGGAAAGGTGCAAAACACCCACCAATGAGTGGTGTTGGAGATACGAACATGATGGGCGATGGACGGATGGCCGTGTACCCTGAAAAGTCCAGCTGCTCATGCAGACTATTTGGGATGAAATACCAAAATTTCGAAATTTGTAGTGCCTAGGAAGCGATAAAAGGTGGCAGGTCGCGCCATGTGCGGTGTAGGATAACATTAATCAGTGCGGGGGGGTGAAAAGGCGAGCAACAAAATGGTCGAGGCATGTGAACAAATACAAACAGTCCAGTGCCCAAGATATGAGACGGAAATGGTATCGTATTATCAAGTCTAGAAATACCCCTCATGCACATGTGACAATCAAGGTGGGAAGAACATTCTGACTTGTAAGCATATGAGACACATTTCATGGTACAAAAAACCCAGGAGATTGGTGAGCCTTAAAACGTCAGGTCTAGTATACAGTATGAAGCTATGAAACGTAGAGCATAGATGAATAAAATTGAGGTCAGGAGACACACGCAGATAAGTCAAGACACTCAAGAGGTACAAGTGGTGAACCTTTCCAGCAAGACCTTGTCCCAAGAGATGAGGACCGACCTTAGCAAAGGACTGAACTTTAGTCCCCAAGACATGGGTGATCCCTGCAAAATCAAGATTGACTTATTTAAGTTTGTACGGCGATTGGGGGGGCGTGGCCAGCAGCATGCTAGACTAGACGTGTCTCCCGGGAGCTCCCGGCCGACGTCTATATATCCGACTTACTTTTGCACCATCACGAACCGAAACTCACCCACAGACAGTCGGAGGTGGTCTGGAGGGGAATGAGTGGTCCGGCGCACGAAACGGAGCCCTTTGGAGTGAGCTGCACCGAGTTCTAGACGACACCTCGGGTGGAGGAGAGGACGCCGGACAATA
The DNA here is from genome assembly GCF_964261635.1 of Lissotriton helveticus. Taxonomy (NCBI): domain Eukaryota; kingdom Metazoa; phylum Chordata; class Amphibia; order Caudata; family Salamandridae; genus Lissotriton; species Lissotriton helveticus. The sequence goes on along the minus strand of NC_136067.1, from coordinate 1,085,275,234 downwards.
TGGCGGCTCAGTGAACGGTCGGAGAGATAGAGCTACATCTGACCTGGCGATCTCAACCGACGGGGCAGAGAGCGGCGCAACGGATTCTGGTAGCCCGCTGAGCCTGGGGGGCAGCAATCACCCCTGTGTCGGCCGGCATTCCGGATGGTCAAAGACCCGTGGGAAGAGAGAGGTACACCGGCGGAAACACTGCCCCAAGGACGTGGGACACACTGTGGCCGGAACCGGAGGGACCCCGTGTGCAGATATCCAGCCGGGGGAGTAAGACGAGCACCGGGCTGCTAAAGAAGTGCACTGGGGGGCGGCGGACAGCACCGGGGCGCGAGACGCCCTTACACAAGATGGCGGCCGCTACACTAAATTGAAGAGAGAAGAAGAGCCCGGAGGCGCCAACGGCGAGAGTACGTTGTTACCTGCCCACACCTACTGCAGCGACGGCCCGGAGGAGGTACAGGGGGGCGGCCAGGACGGAAAGGTCGCAGGAGAAGAGAGCCCGGTGCTCCACGACCTTTACCAAGATGGCGGCCACAGCAGCGGAGTGTTGCAGCACATGAAGAGTGCTCACCGCCGGAGGAACGGTGGGGCCGAGGGACCGGGAGCTGGCGGTGGGGTGTGAGAGACACGCATATACGCTGTTGAGGGAGACAGTGGCAGGACCCCCCCCCCGCATCTACGACCTGCGCGGACGTCTGGACACGCGGGAAGCAGCAGAACAACGCACCGGGGTAAGCCCGAGAACGACACGCTCTCCCGCCACCCCCGACCGGCTCGCACACCTCTGGGGCGCGAACGCTGACAGCGCGGGAGAGACACTGCTGCAGCGGACCGCTGGCAGGGGGAGGAGACGCACTTTGAGGGCACGGGAGCTCCACAGTCCGCGTGTGTCGTTTAGGGAGTTGGGGCTGGGACGGCAGCAGCAGCACGGGCCCGGTGAAGGTTTGAAGACGACGAGCGGCACAGGGACGCCGGAGGCAGCGCGAGCTAGACCGTGCCATAGAGTGGGCCTGACCTCTGCGCGTTGAAGGAAGGAGCCCCAAACCAACCAGAGCGGCTAATTGACGCGGTGGAGCGAACGGAGCGAGAGACCAGGTGGTGGCACGCGCCCGGGGCATTGCAAGACGGAGCGGAAGGGAACGGGACGACCGGCCAGTATAACGCCCGGAACAGTCATCCAGGGACGTACACAGTGGGGCCAATTCACGAAAAAGTAGCGGACATAAGGCAGACAGCACCCGGCGCACGTGACGCACGGTGAGGCCTACTACGAGGAGGCAACCACGAAAGATCGACCTACACACGTCAACGCAGCCACACCACGAACTTAGGGACGATGGTGAAGCAAGACCACCTCCCACCCAAGCCTCCCAAACAAGGCATGCTGGACACCTTTACGGCGCCGAAACCGTCCAAAGACAACGCGGGTGCTGCGGCGGAGGGAGCCACTGACACGGACAGGCTGCTAGCAGCAATCCAGGCGTCTAGATCAGACATTCAGGACTCACGAGCAGCTTTGGAGGTTAAAATTGGGGAAGTGGGCTCCGAGGTCACGCTCCTGCGCCAGGACTTCAAGAACCTCTCCGCCAGAGTGACAGAGACTGAAACGCGCATTGGTGAGGCCGAAGACTCGATCACGACGCTCAAGAAAGATATGGCGGAGCTTCAGGCGTCACACAGACAGCTACTATGGAAGGTGGACGATGCGGAGAACAGGGCCAGGAGCAATAACCTCCGATTCGTGGGTTTCAGAGAGGGAATCGAGGGGAACAATATGGCGACGTTCCTGCATACATGGATCACGGACACTTTCACAGGAGCCCGCTTCTCATCCTGCTTTGTGATCGAAAGAGCGCACAGGGCGCTCCTTGCAAGACCTCCGGAGGGCGCCAGACCCAGACCTGTGATCGCCCGCTTCCTAAACTTCGCTGACAGAGACTTAATATTACGTGAAGCGAGAAAGATGGGCAACATCCGAGTGGAAAACACCAACATAATGATCTTCCCAGATTATAGCCAAGAAGTTCAGAGGCAACGGCGCTCCTTCGACTCAGTGAAAGTCAAATTGAGATCATTGAACATTACATATATGTTGCTCTTCCCGGCAAAGCTCAAGGTCCTCTACAAAGATAAGGCACACTTCTTCACCCACCCAGACGACGCATGGCAGTGGTTGGAGGAGAGACCAATCCTCAATAGCCGGGAAACGGTGGGGAGAGAGGAACTGGCGAAAGCAGCACAAGAGAAGGCGCGGTGGGGCTCACCACAACGGCAGAGGAGGAAATCCAGGAGACTGCACTCGAGATACACTGGGACCCCGTACCAGCCACGCCCGTCGGCAGGAACCAGGAGAGGTAGATCTGAATCCCCGGGGACGTCGAGCTGGGCGCCCAAGTCGCCAAGGAGGCACCAGGACCAGGCCTGCTCGGAGGGGGAAGGGGAACGCCTCAGGGACTCGGACAGGAATGATGAGCTGTCGGACAGTGATCACCGCTCATTGCATCCACTAGAAGCAGAGATACGGCAGTTGGAACAGGATAGATCCGATAAAAACTGCAGCACGGTACCGACCACACAAGACTCACACTCATGAACGTGGAAGAGGTGGACGGCTGGATGGTCGGTCGGGACACGGACATGACACGCAAGTGGCCACAACCCCTTCAGTTGTTGTTTCCGTTTACTTTGACACCCTTTTCTGTTTTTCAGGAACAGTTTTTTTGTTAGTGTAACAGTTGTTCTGCCACCTGGACGCAAGCTCAGGGAGTGGTATATACCTCGGCTGGGATACACGCCCGGCAGGGGGGATACATCACGGGTTAATATAGGCGGAGATTTGTGGGACATAGTTGAATAGAGGGGGGGAGAGGGGGGTAACAGACCGACTTCTACCGACAGCTTGAACCTTGATGGGGTCGAGTCTGGAGGGGGAGAGAGGTGGGGAGGGGGGGGGAAGGGAGAGTGGAGTTACAACGAGTTGGGGAAGTTGGGGGGGTCATTGGGAAAGGGCACACAAGAAGGAACACGGTCAGACACATGAGAATCGAACTGGTCACGCACAGTGGCGAGGGTCTCCTACAAAACTACAGAAGAGTTGCACAATATGGCAGGTACACTAACGTCAACAGAAAGAATGCACAGGGGAATCTCCATTTTGACGTGGAATGTTAACGGATTGGGGTCCAAAATAAAGAGAGGTCTGGTGAATTCATACATCAAGAGGCTCGCCCCGGACCTTGTCCTCCTACAGGAAACGCACATGAGGGTAGGGACATGTACATTCATAGCGAGGGGGAGATACAAAGTCTTGGCACATGCGGGCTACACGTCAGGTGCAAGGGGAGTCGCAATACTAATTGACAAAACACACCCCTTTACCGTAACGCGCACATGGAGTGATCCACAAGGTACATACGTGGGGATACAGGGAATGTGGAATAGACTAAACATGACAGTGATCTCAGTATATGCCCCTCCGAAGCTCCAACCACGCACACTCAGAGAGGTGGCGTCCATACTGCTGGAAACGGCGGACACGATGCAAATAGTGGGGGGGGACTTCAATGACGTAATGTCGGAAGAACTGGATCGTTCGGGACCCGCGCGCAGAGGGGGGGCACAGACAGCGCTGGCGGCGTATATGGCAGAGATGGGGCTCACTGTCACATGGCGATGGCAACACCCGACACAGGAGGCGTACTCCTTTTATTCAGGGGCACATAAGGCCTTCTTCAGGCTAGACTACATTTTCGTGGCAAGGCAATACCTGTCGGAGGGAGATGAGTACACGTATAAAGCAAGGGGGATTTCGGATCACTCCCCCCTCTATGCGAAATTGGAGAAATCCACCGAAAGACGAGAGACGGAATGGCGCCTGGCGGCATGGGACATTCAAATTCCAGACATACAACGGGGTCTGAGGGCGGACATAAAAGTGTACGTAGCGGAAAACGAGGGTTCGGTAGACTCCAAAATTACCTTCTGGGAGGCCATGAAACCGGTGTTGAGAGACAGACTTAAAGGGAGACTGAGAGACGAACGAAACAGGCGGCACAGGGAGGCGATGGCGTTAGAAACTGAAATCCTGACCTTGGAAGGTGACTACCACATAAACAAGGGGGTGGATATACTGAGGCAGTTGCAAGACAAACAAAGGGAGTACAGAGAACTGGTGTCTAATGAGGCAAAAACGCAATCGCTAGCAACGTTACACCGCCTATACGATGTAGGCGACAAATCAGGCAAGCTGCTGGCGTGGTTAGGTAGGAAAGAGAGAGCTGCACGGTGGGTGGCCCAAATCAGGAGGGACGAGGGACGCATGGAAACAACAGACAAGGGAATTGCTGAAGCATTCGCACTACACTATGAGAACTTCTATAGAGAAAGAGACCTCGGGACCGTGGACGAGGCCATACGATACATGGAAAATGTAGAGGTTCCATCTCTGGAGGTAGAACTCAGTGTCCCACTCGAGGCGGCAATTACTCGGGAGGAGATAACCACAGCCATTAATAGCCTGAAAACGGGGAAAACGCCGGGACCCAACGGGTTCCCGGCGGAATTCTTTAAAAAAACAGCCGACCTACTAACCCGTCACCTCTTGGCCTTATATGTCGAAGCTTACGACGCAGGGAGCCTCCCACGAGATCTAACATTAGCGACCATAGTACCAATACACAAACAGGGCAAGCCAATGGAGGACTGTGCCTCGTACCGTCCCATCTCGCTTCTGAATATGGAGGTGAAAGTGCTGGCCATGATTCTGGCGGCACGCCTACGTACAGTAATTCCTGACCTTATCCACACAGATCAATCCGGGTTTTTGCCGGATAGAGCGACAAAACTCAACCTTAGACGGACGCACAACTGGCTCCAAGAGGTGAAGGATAGGACAGAGCCGCACTGGTTCATGTCCTTGGACGCTGAAAAGGCGTTTGACGCAGTGCACTGGCCATTTCTTATGGCGGTATTGAGTCGGTTTGGCTTTGGTCCGAACTTTCGGAGTTGGATAGGGCTGCTATACACGGCACCGAAGGCACGGGTTCGAGTGAATGGATGCCTATCGCGAGAATTTCGAGTAGAGAGAGGCACCAGACAAGGATGCCCGCTGTCGCCTCTGCTCTTCACACTCACCATAGAAATATTGGCAGCCAGAATTCGACAAAATCCGGAGATCCATGGTTTTACGTGGGGTGAGATAGGGGGGTCTTAGGAAAAAATCTCACTCTATGCGGACGATGTATTACTATACATTACGAACCCCGAGGTATCGGTAGGGGCGTTGTTCAGAGAGTTGGAGGGCTTTGGGGCGATGGCGGGCCACACCATCAACTGGCATAAATCAGTCCTGTACACGCCGCAGGGGACAGTATAGGGGGTAGCGCTACCAGACCGCCTACTCACCACTGTGGAGGGGTTCCAATACCTTGGGGTCTATATCTCAGTGGATGAGAAGGTCTCATTCCAGAAGAATGTGGGTCGAATAATGAAGGAGGCGGTGGAGGACATGACAAGGTGGAGGCAGTTGCCGCTCACCCTCTTGGGGAGAGCGGCGATGTATAAAATGATCACCTTACCCAAATTCCTCTACGCACTTCAGAATGAATACTACCCGCTCCCAGCCAACACTATCCACAGAATCCACGCAGACCTGCGATCCTTCATATGGCTAGGCAAACAACCACGCATCGCACTTCAGACACTCCAACGACACCAATATAGTGGAGGGATTTCGTTGCCGAATCTAGAGGCATACTACTGGGCGGAACACCTGACCCCCATAAATGACTGGCTACATGCACCAGCGGACCACCCCACGTATGCATTGGAAAGACATAAATTGTCAACACACAATATACTCCACTATCTATATGGTGGGAAGGCAGGGAGAACACTCTTGCCCGCGACGGTGATTACAATCCGAGCGTGGACACGGGCTACGAGAGCCACGGGGTGGGAGGGGCGGCTAACACGTCAGACGCCACTATGGCACTGCAAGTGGCTCACGGAATTTCAAAAACTGAGAGGGTTCACCAGGTGGGACGACATAGGGATATCCACTATTGGGGATGTGATCCGGAACGGTGAGCTGAAGACATTCGCGATGCTGCGGGCGGAGTATGGATTACACCACACACAACAATACAAACACTTACAGCTAGCACATGCCTGGAACGCACAGAAGGTATCACTACAAGACATACCGGAGTATTCACCACTAGAAGGGAGACTCCTGCAGGAACAGATGGTACACCAGGCAGTATCCCTCACATACAAAACACTCACGAATAATATGCTGGGGACACTCGCGAAACTCAGAGGTGTATGGGAGGCGGAAGTAGGGGAAATGGAGGACCTAGATTGGGAGCTAATACTGATGCACCCTCGAGAGGTGGCCATTAAATCACGGTTGAGACTGATCCAATTGAACGTCTTACATCGGACATATTTCGATAGAAGGCGCCTCCTCAGGATGGGCAGGATAACGGACGCCACATGCCTTAGATGCAGAGCGGCCCAGGGAGATTTTTACCACACCATCTGGTCATGCACAGAAATTCAAGTATATTGGTCCCACATTTTCGCTGAGCTGGGGGAGGTACTGGAGATAGAGTTAACACTGGACCCAAAACTAGCGCTACTGGGAATGGTAACGGAAGTCGACCTGCCACGCCCGCATATCACTTTCCTGGTGCTGGCACTAGTAGTGGCCAAAAGGGACATTGCGAAATACTGGGGGGTGGCGGAGAGGCCGGACATAGAGGAGTGGAGGAGAGGGCTGGACCTCTATATGGCAGCAGAACGGGTGACATACAAGGCTAGGGGATGTCCCAAGAAATTCCGAAAGGTGTGGAATAAGTGGAGACAATATCATGGCCTGGAAGTGGGCGATAAGGGGTGACACAGGGAGGGAGGGAGGGCGGAGATGGGTAGAGGGGAACACTTGAAAACGATAAGTCCCTGAGGGGGGGCAGGGACACAGGGATCTCGGAGGTACCGCACATATTGGGTGTTATACAACGAAATGGACGGGGGGACAAGCAACTGTTTATTGCACGTGAATGGCACTGAGGAAGAAGTGACTCATTGATAGAGAGACGGAAGATCTGACTGTCTTCCCTTCTAGGAGGAACAGCTACCAGTTTGTTGATTCATAGGGGTGGGTGGGGGGGGTTGAGTTGCGGGTAGAAAACGAAAAGCAGGATTGGAGGGACACGTGTGGAAAGTGTCAGCCTTAGCACTAAAATACACTACTTGAAGTATCAGAAGTTGCCGCCCGGCCCCAGGGATGTGGGCACGATGGCTGTGGAAAGGTGACATAAATGTAAATTTGATGTGTTGTTGGGGGCTTGACGCACCTATATCCTTTACTGCCTGCACAAAAATAAAGTTTTAAAAAAAAAAGTTTGTACGGCGATTAAAACTTAGGAAACATTTTGCACATAATCCCAAGGAGATACATGCTAGGGATAAGACCAACACAACCCTTAAGGAAGGCATGCAAACCATTCGAAAAATCAAGGACACACACCTTCTCATGACCCTTGACGAGACCTATGAACAACCCCTTACACATGAACAACTTTTACAAGACCTAGGGATTGAGGATGACAACACCCAAGCCAGCAATCTGAAATGTAAGTCCAAATGGACACCCAACTTACCAGCGGGCAACCCGATTGACACCTTCCATACACTAGTCCTCGAAGACCTAGAAGGATACGAAATCAAAACCCACAAACATCATAGACAGAAAATCGGGGATAATCTCACTAGAAATGAATGGATAGCTTTAAACACACTTGCCCTTGACAGGGAACTAGTCATAAAAGAAGCGGACAAAGGCGGAAACGTCGTAATCATGGACAGAAAAGACTACGAACAAGAAATTACCTCTCAACTAAATGACACCACATGCTATATATCTATAAAGAATAACCCGATAGAGACTATAACCACCAAAATCAACAACCATCTCAAAGAATGGCATGGGGCAGGACTCCTAAATGACGAAGAGGCACTGTATTTAAAAGTCAACAAACCCATGGTCCCATGGATCTACACATTACCTAAGATCCATAAACCGGCTGCCTTTCCACCAGGCACACCAATATGTGGACATTTTTCTCAATCCCCTCGTCAAAAATCTTCCGTCATACATCCAGGACACCAAACATGTCCTGAGCATTCTCAGCGACATGCAATGGCAAACGGGCATGACCTTAGCCACATTGGATGTGGTGTCATTATACACCTCCATAGACCCGGACAAAGGTCTAGTGGCCGTTTCCAAATATCTTGATACAAGACCAGCCAATTTATGGCAAATCACCAAAATGATCACAACCATGATGGATCTTATCCTAAAAAACAATTACTTCATGTTCAACAAAAAATGGTACAGGCAAACAAAGGGGGTAGCCATGGGCTCGAGGTTTTCCCCCTCGTTTGCAAACCTTTACATGGGTGCATTAGAAAACACCTGGATCTGGAGCATCAATGGCGCAACATGGATAGATTCAATAGTGTATTGGGGACGATACATTGATGATTGTCTACTTATCTGGTCTGGCACACACGCGAAACTGCAAGCTTTCTTTGAATACCTCCACATGAACAACATGGATATGAAGTTCACGTTAAGTTACAGCAACAGTAAAGTCACCTTCTTGGACTTAGAAATCTATGTATTTGATGACACTCTACATACCAAACTCTTCCGGAAAGAGACGGCATGCAATGCCATTCTGAGAGCAGACAGCTCCACTCTAAACACCAGATAGACACCATACCCTACGGTGAATGTGTCAGAGCACGGAGAAACTGTAGCGAAGATGGAGAATTCCACAATTGCATAGAGGATATGCGAACACGCTTTCAAAAACGTGGCTACAACCAACAAGTTGTTAACCAAGCAGTCAAAAGAGCCAAGAAACTGGACCGCAACAACACTCTACGAGTGAAAACCAAACCTATTGTTAAGAACCCAGAAACAAGAATGATCATGGACTACAAAGATATCAGCCCTGTGGTAAGGAAGAGTATCAATAGGCATTGGAACATCCTTTTGGCTGACAAAACACTTGCTCCATGCATCAGCTCCAGACCTCAGATTACATACAGAAGAGGCAAAACACTACGGAGTAGGCTAAGCCCTACTGTCCTGCCCACAAACAACCCCAACATGTGGTACACTCTACACACAAAGGGATTCTACAATTGCGGCTGCTGCGGTGTTTGCAGATGGACTAAAAACAACACAAAACACTTTCAAGGCTACCACAAACAGAAATATGACATCAAGGACAATATAAATTGCAACACAAAATTAGTTGTGTATATCCTGGAATGCACATGTCGTACTCAATACGTGGGCAGCACAATCCGGCCCCTCAAAGAGCGCATTGGAGAACACGCCAGGGCTATGCATCAGCAAGATCCCCGTTATCCCATGGCTCTACACATAGCAACGTGTGTTAGCCAATCCACACACAAGAAATTTGAATTATATGGGATTGACATTGCCAAACCAAATATACGGGGAGGAAATAGAGAACTCCGTCTACGCACACTAGAAGCAACCTGGATTATGCGTCTGCATACTGTGAAATACGGCCAGAACATTGATTCAGAGCTACAATATTTCCTGGATCCCTGAGAATCTAGACTGGTATTATTCAAATCCCCGGTCAAGCTTTCTACTGCGACCCTGCTATCTAACATCTGCGCAGAGCAGTTCGCATCCTTGCCTTTCAGCGCTTGCTCATGAGCACCTATGCTCTAATATTTATATATTCTCACTCTGTCTCTCTCAACATCATTTAATTGAGATGTAATCCTTATCTCCATCAGACATTCCACTGTTTATCCAGTCATTCTTTTGAGTTGTAAAATCTGATGATAAAATATGTACATATGTTTTCTACATTGGTATTAGATAAATGTTCCAGATTGCCGTCCCTTCGGGACTCTATACTTGTACAAACATGATCCACATTCCGCAATCACATTACGGTCAGCATTCTAGCTCCCAGCCTGTTCACACTCACTTCCGGGTTCTACGGCGCTTGCGCACCACCTCGAAGATGTATTTCCCACAGTCACAGAGGTTTACTGCCCCTCGAAGACACATCCCGAACTGAGCTGCACTGTAACCCATTACCGCAGGTAAGAGCATGTTTCCATTGCTCGACACACCTACCATTGTTTTAGCGTCACAATACTGTGACAAACAGGCTCGTTTCTCATTTACACCCACAGGTTACCGTCCACAGTCGTACCTGACTGTTCCTACGGAAGCACTCGTTTCCCTTTGCTTATTCCATGACGTCGACCTTCCAGAGTCAGCACCGATAACTCTACCTTACCCGGTGAGTTCCCCACCGCCCACGACCTCTTTCATAGCATATTGTGGGCATATCTTTCTCCATTATCGCTGACTGTTATCTCCCTCCCTTTTTTGTCGTTTTTCTACCATTAGAATACTCCCCACGCCATTGACAGGTATTTCTTGTTCACACAATCCTCGAGACCACACTGTTTTCTCGAACGCATGACTTCCCCATCTCACTCGTAACTATCACTTGCCATTACGTAAATAGCTGCACCGGAATCATGTTTTAAATCATTGGCGATGTACCCCACTGTTTTTTACTTCCTATATGTATGTTTTAATGGCTTATACAACAAGATATATGGTTATTGATGATATTTCCAAGTCGCATGTCTATTTAAAAGTATGCATGTCCATTGTGTAATCTCGATTCAGGATTGACTTGGCTTCCGTTACCAGACATGCTTTTTATTAATCTATGCTCTACGTTTCATAGCTTCATACTGTATACTAGACTTGACGTTTTAAGGCTCACCAATCTCCTGGGTTTTTTGTACCATGAAATGTGTCTCATATGCTTACAAGTCAGAATGTTCTTCCCACCTTGATTGTCACATGTGCATGAGGGGTATTTCTAGACTTGATAATACGATACCATTTCTGTCTCATATCTTGGGCACTGGACTGTTTGTATTTGTTCACATGCCTCAACCATTTTGTTACTCGACTTTTCACCCCCACGCACTGATTAAAGTTATCCTACACCGCACATGGCGCCACCTGTCCCCTTTTATCGCTTCCTAGGCACTACAAATTTCGAAATGTTGGTATTTCATCCCAAATAGTCTGCATGAGCAGCTGGACTTTTCAGGTTACACGGCCATCCGTCCATCGCCCATCATGTTCGTATCTCCAACACCACTCATTGGTGGGTGTTTTGCACCTTTTCCTGCACCGATGGGCGTCTTTCTGTTTACGCTGTTCACCCTCACTCACTATGTACAGCTATCGCCCTATGTGAACACTCACCGAGCATTCACGTCCCACTTGTGCTGCACATGATTTTCAATGTGCACATGGTTTTTATTCTTTCACGCTGTGTTGTCCGCTGTTTTCCAGTTATGTATTATTTCTAAATTGTATTCCTCAGATTGCAATTCACAATGACAAATATATGTTTTACAGCCCTGATGATTCACAGGCTTCGTCCTGCTTGATGAAACACGTGTCGGCTGGCGTTTGTATATTCAACAAAAAAAGAACCACATAAAGTTTATATCTGTGGAGTCACCAAACCTACAGCTTCATCTCTGTTTGTCCCTGAATACATTGATACCGAATTGTTTATCTGACGTGTGCACAGTATTTGTTTGTATGTTTTATAATGTTCAGGCACCTCATGCCTAAATATTAGTTAGAGGTTACAGGGTTTACTCTATACTGTCAGCACCGTTGTACTAGAGTCTAACCACCTTCCATCACCATACCTCACCCGCACTGTTTGAGCGCCCCTCACCTGTACATGCAAAACCCACAACAGATCATACATTCTTCAGGTAATGTATTCATTCAATATGTCGATGATTTATTAATTGCTTCTGACACAGAACAAGTTTGAAGGGATAGTACAGTGAAATTATTGTTACATCTAGCCCATCATATACACAAGGTATCCCTTTAGAAGTTTTAGTATTGTTGACAGGAGTTCACCTATTTGGGTCACCTACTGTCGAAGGAGGGAAGGAGGTTAACACCAGAACGCATTAGTACCATCACTGTCTAAATGAAATGCCCAGTTCCGATGGTCCTCTGAATGCGACAAAACCTTCAAGAGGATAAAGCATGCAATTGAAAATGCAACTGAGATGGCCTACTTTGATCCTAAATTACACACTGAGATAACGGTTGATGCAAGCCTGGTGGGACTGGGAGCATTAATTTACTCAGCATAATGGGGAAGCAAATGATAAGAGACACATTGTGGTGTATGCCAGCCGAACTCTGTCTGACATAGAACATGCCTATTCTCAGGTAGAGATGGAGCGTCTGGCTATGGTGTGGGCCTGCAAACACTTTCATGTGTTTCTTTACAGAAAGCATTCCACGATTGTTATGGACCACCATGCACTGCTCACCATATTCTGAAACCCAAAATGCAAGATACCTCCTCGCATTGAGAGGTGGGGGTTGCTTTTAGAAAAGTATGACTATACAATTGTTCAGAAGCCAGTCAAAAACCAAAACCCCGGGGATTACTTCTCATGAATACCATTACATAGGCACGGCTCAACATCAAAAACAGCTAAAGAGTACATCATCTTCATTGTAAGGTCCAGCACACCTGCGACCTTATCCTTTGAACAGATTGTTGTTACTACTAATGCCTATAAAGAGATGCTTGCCCTTAAAGACATAATTTCAGCGCAGTCATGGAGACAAAGGGCCAGATTTAGATCTTGACGGTAATGGTTCAACCATCGCTTTTCCATCAGATTAACCATCCGCCTACTAGACAGTCCGCTTTCTCTCTTTAGATGTTGGCGGGTCTGTGGACAAAAGACAGTCAGAGTGCCACTGACTCTTCCAGGTATGTTCACCTGCATCAACAGTACAAAAGGCAAAAGCAGCTACAGAAGACGGACAGCTAGTTTGTCTGCTGGGTCAATCATGATGTGACTTCCCACCGACATGACTGTGACAGCAAAACCTCCACACATGAGTTGGCCAGATTGGAAGGGATATAAGGCAGAAACTCACATGTTCTCACTTTCACACTTCCTTTTCTGCCATGGGCCGAATCTTCCAAGTCCAGTCGCTGCTGTTTGATGATGAAAAAATCAACCCTGTCATGGCCGGAATCAAAGATAAGTTTGACTTTTACCTGTTACCTGTTGACTTGTCTGTTTACAATAGCTATGGACATGTGCATTTCTAAATCTCTCTCAATAGCAATAGCACATCAATGTGCAATTTATATGTGTGTACTGTTGACGTTTAAGAAATTTAAAGAAACCTGATTACATCATGAGACACATGCATCAAAATAGTAGATTGCAAATACCTAATTGCGAATTCCTGAAAATCACAATTAGGTAATCACAATTTACAATGAATGAAACTCAAAGAGTTTCAGATAGCGATTCCTAGGGGGTCTCAAATCGCTCTACCACATTAATATTAATGAGGTAGATCACAATTTGCAACCCTCTAGGAATCGCAAAAATCACAGGATGGTGGCCTGCTGAGGTAATCCGACCACCATGTCTGTGATTGCTTTTAAATAAAGAAATCTTTTTTTTGTAAAGCAACCCATTTTTCTTAATGGAAAATGAGATTCTTTACATAAAGTAAAATGAAAAGTGGGACCATTGCCTGCTCTTAAAAATGCTTTTACAACCATTCACAAAGGGGAAGGGGTCCCTTGGGGACCCCTTCCCATTTGCGAATGGGTTACCACCTACTTGAAGTAGGTGGTAATATGTGAATGTTCCGCAACCGCATTCGGGGTCACAAAACATTCATGCATACTGTTAGGATTTAGTATTTGGAAGGGACGCCCTAAACACGCCCCTTCCAAATACGAATCGCAAACCCATTTTGCAGGTTACCAAATCGCAAATTAGAGTTTGTTGCATCTGAGAAGGATTTTTTGCATTCGCAAAATGGCCGGATTCTGTGAATCTGCCCCGTTTGGGAAGGCAAAAATGCTTGATGCACGTGCCCCAATATTTCTAAATTTGGTGCAAGCTGCCTTAAAAAAATTGACACTTACACAACAAGCATTTGCAATGCAATAGGTCTCGCATTTTGGGAGAGTTAGAGCTACTGGTTCTGTAAATGATAATGTCTTCTATGTATGTATTTTTTTGGAGTAGAGTTAATGTATGTGGTGTGGTGAGTAATTTTTTGGGTTGAATAAGAATTGTTAGTTGTGGAATTGTGTGGCGCATTTGTGTAGTGGAAATATGTGGAATGGTGAATAGAAAGGAGTGAGAGGTACACAGAATAGATAGATAGGAAGACAGAGAAGGATAGGTTGTTTGTGCACAGGAAGAGGGATAGAAGGGAAGAGCAAGCTATAGACGCATAAAGAAGAGCGTAGGTTTGCAGGATGGAAATCTTGAAAAGTCATGGGAAAGAAACTGTGCTTGAAGAGAGGTAGAAGAGAGGGATGAGTGGCAGCGGAATCCAGGGGGGTTTGGAGGCGAGATGTGGACCAGTGCACAACGCAAGGAGTTATAGAAAAGTTCAAGTGTAAAAGAAGGAAGTATAGAGAGGAGAGAAGGAGTGTGAGGGAGGGATGAGAGTGTCGCAGTGGAGTTGTGAGATAATAGGGGCTAGTGGTAGTGTGAGGGAGAGATGAGAGGGACAGTGGCTGTGTGGGAGACAGAAGACCAGGTTGGTTAAGGTGCGAGGGAGAGTTTTTTTTGTAATTGTGTTTGAATATTGTGTTGTAGAATTGTATGGTGTGTAGTTGGGTAGTGGAAATATGTGGCATGGTGTGCCGTGAAATTATGTGGATAGTAGTTAAATGGCATTAATTGTCATGAAAATATGCCGAGTCAGACTATGTGTTAATCAACTTATTTATGTGGAATAGTGTTGTGGAGAGGTGCAGGGTAGAGAGGACAGGTGCAGGGTAGAGAGGAGTGGTGCAGGCTAGAGTGCAGAGGTGTAGAATGCAGTGGGGTGGTGCGCAGTGATGTAGAATAAATTAGAGTGGAGTGATGCAGATTAGAATGTCATAGAATGCAGTAGAGATGTGTAGAGTTGAGTGCAGTGGCAAGAGTGTAGTGGCGCAGAATGCATCGGCGCATAGTACTGCAGTGAAGTGGCACAGAGTACAGTGGAGCAGTGTGCATAGTAGAGTAGGATAGAGTGTACTGGCAGGGTAGAGTGGTGCACAGTAGATTAGAGTAGCATACAGTACAGTGACACGCTTGCCAACCGTGAGTGTATCCAGGCACAGAGGTGGTCTGATTTACCAGAAAAGAAGGTGGTTCAGGTTAAAAAGCTCAAAAACTTCCCTTTTTTCCCTTCTTTGAAAAAACGTGTTCCACCCTGTGAGGAGTTCTGTGTGCGGTGCTCCCTCTGCATCAGGATTTATTCGCTTTTAGCCTGCACCTATTGTTTGTTTTCTGCTTTACTAAGCACCTCTATGACTCATAATGTAGTTGCAGTTTCGTTTTAGTTTCATATTTACAGCCGTTTCTTGTCAGCTACAACTTAAGCCATAAGGCCACTGTAGATGAACTTTAGAGAGTTAGTTTACGCCTGAGGGAAGTACCAAATGTGCGTTGATGACATGCTTGCAAGAGTGAAATGCCTTTTTTTGAGCACCTGAGGTTCTGGATGTAATTCACCAATAAACCTTTGGGGTCCCTATTATTAAATATAAGATCATATTTAAGAGGACCATAGATTGAATTACTTAAAGAGGCCTGCGTGCCACTCAGGTGGAAAAATGCTGCATTGTAAAACAAATTGCCAAACTAGAAAGAAATAAAATGTTGTTTATATTTCAACTGTAAAATGTGACTTTAGACTGCTAATTTTCAAATTTTCCTAACACTGGATTGAAGTTAACCATGAGAGGATGCACATTTGACCGATCACATCTGTGTACACTCCCTGTGCTGTAATCTGGTAAATATCAAATGTGAGGCACTAATGTATGCCTAGGAATAAAACGCTCAGTATAAAATACGTGAATGTTTATGCAAAAAAAAAAAAAACTGAAACAAATTGAACGTCCCAATACACATGCTTACAGTAACAGTACTATGCATGGTGAAACACAAGTGTTTTCACCAGGGTTGGACCGGAACAGAGAATATTATGCCTGCGCATTTTGACAGACTATTATTATTCCATCAGATTAATTTTAATGGGGAGAAGAGAGAAAATGATTAACTGACTGCCTGGGGTTAAGATCGATTTACAGCAGAAAATGAGTCAGAAACGTGCTGAAACAATGACAATTGCTTACAATTTCTGTTATTGTTCATGTTTTGCAGAAATTTTTGAATGGTCTAGTATATTAGTTTACATTGTTCTCATGGATATCAAATGGCAATCAATTAATTGTACAGAAGAAAAGAAGAGATAATTAACATTTTTACATAAATACTGTTTCCTTTTTATTCTTTTGCTTGAGTCGTGCTACTCAAAAAAAAAACGAGCGGGCATTTCTGGATTAAAAACAGTGTGAAAAACCACTTTAAACACAGCATATGAATCTGTAAGTAGACATGTACTGCAATGTCAGGGAATTCTGAGGCAGGACCGGAGGCTTCGGATTATGCTTTCTCAATTTCTTTACTGACTCACAGCAGCCAATGAGAAAAAAGTAATATTTGAAAAAAAACTTCATTTCCCATGAGGCTTTGAACCACGCCTCTTCAAACAACCAATAGTAACACATTACAGTATACAAAATGAAGAGACACCATCTTGGCTTCCTCTTTCTTTGCTGCTCCGCAGTCAAGATAAATGCCTCATTATTTTGTCCTATTACCTAATGTGACTGTTGTTTCATTGATTTTAATGAACTTTTATTGCATTTTGATGCCGATTACTGAATGTCGATTTGTACATAAATGTGTTAATTGCCCGTCGCGCACGCGCTTTCACTTCTCTGATTAAACTATTCCCAGCGCGTGTTGCTCTGTATTAAACCGTTATTTCTGTGCATGTTATTTCCTCCTTTCCGTCTCACGGTCTGAGTTGTGCGGTTGCTCCTTGTAGTGCGCTGCCGGGGATTGCTCCCCCCGAGGGAGCGAGGCGCACGCCGGGAACCGACTGGGAATCCTGCGTGCGTCTTGGGAGCCTGCACGCGCCAGTGCACGCGTGCGGCCCCGATCCTGCAAGTTGGTTGTGACGCCTCTCCCATGCTGAATCAGGGAACTTCACGCGGCAAGCAGAAGGGTGAGCCGGTACCGGGCCCTGATTTTGGCAGCGTTTATCATGCACATTAAAAAACATTTGTGTGTTTAACTCTTGCAAGTCCAGAAGTGGCAAATTATAATTTTTGGAAAACCCTGAGACCGATAAGGCAGTCAGGATTTTACACCCTCCAATAGTCCTATCGGCGAGGGATATTTTGGTACCTGGGGGCCCCCCTCTGCTCCTGCTTTGCTCCCAACCGACACCCGTGTTCTGGAGAACTTGTGGGCTGTATAATTGAGCTTCCCTCTGGAGATTTGAGACTTTCTAATCTTGAGAACTGATATGTCGGACTGCAAAGTCTACGAATAGGAGGTGGCTGCGTGTGATGACCCTGATGGGGAAGGGTACTATTAGGACGAGTCTATGGAAGATATTATTGACAAAAGTTTGGGTGCCAAGCTGGACAAGGTCCTTTCCTCTGCCCTTTTACCTATTTCCCAGCGTTTAGAACAACTGGTTGCAGGTAATCCTATTCCCTCTGGAAGTCCTACCCCTGCCCCCCTCCCTGACCCCGATCCAGCTGGACTTCCCTGGCCTCACGTCAAGGTTTATTCCTCTCTATATCAATCCAAAATCAGACCCAGGATGACATCCCTGCCCCCTCCCGAGCCCTGTTCCAGACACCACCACTGACGCAGGCACAGACACCGACTCCTCCGAAGAGTCCAGGTCTCGTAAACGCACCAAGAAACGCAAACACTCTTCCTCGCCTGTCCGCCCCTCACACTTTTCTTTTGATCCTTCTGACATAGTCCACCCCCGCTCTGCTGACTGGGTTCCCTCCCCAGTAGTAGCGGAATATATGCAGAATCAGCTTAGGAAAAGTTTTGACAAAGATGTGAGAGCCCGCCTAAAATCAGAATGTCCCTGTCCGGACCTGGTGCATAAAGTGGCAGTTACCCCTGAGATCAATTCTTCACTGACCACTATTTTGAAAAAATACAAGAAAGACCCCAAGAAGGGTATAGATCGCATCCTTAGGGCGTGTCAAGACAAGGTGTTGGATGTCGCAAGGTCCTCTAGCGAAGATCCTGCAAGCACAAATACCAGGAGTGGCTTTTCATCCCGAGGTCCTAGCTGGGTGGCCCCAGAGAGCCATCTGCCTCCTTGGCAATGCCAATTGTGCCCTCTCTTCAGAGCGCTGCAAATCTGTTCTTTTGAGAATCAACCCGCAACTTGTGGAGTTGGCTGCGGCTGAACCAGGCCCTCTGGCTGAGGGGCAGTTATTTGGTGAACACTTTGTCAAGGACATAGCAAAATTTGTCAGTACCTTTGCTTCTTTAGACAAATCACAGTCTTCGTTAAAAAGAGTTTTCCACCAGGTCTCAGGACACTCGACCGGCCGCTATGTCAACCCCCCAAGTCCTCAACAAGGTTTTGCCCCTCGGCGCAGGGGGTACACCCAGGAACCAGATCAAGCGGGTTTTTACCCCTCCAGGCCCCGCAGCTTCCGTGGCCACTTCAACAGACGCATCAACAGGGGTTACAAAAACTTTGATGCCCAGTCATATGGTAAGTTCTCATCTCTTTCCAATGATCCCCCTAGTGGGCAGACTGTTACATTTTGTAATGAACGGACACATCTAACCTCAGATGCGTGGATCCTCCACACGATCCAAGGGTATCAGATAGAATTATTACACTACCCGCATCAGATGACTCCTCCTCGGCCTCTCCTTTTTTCCCTACAAAAGCAAATTTTTATAGATTCAGAACTTCAAGAGCTTTGCACCAAGCAAGTCATTGCCGTAGGACCCTTCATTCCCGAAGGGTTTTGCAGCAACGTTTTCCTGGTCCAAAAGAAGTGAGGAGGCCAAAGATTAGTTCTCAACCTCAGAGAGTTCAATCCTTTTGTGGTGTACAGGCATTTCGAGATGGAAGGAATCCATTTATTGAGGGATCTTCATCTGGGCCTCAAAGATACCTACCTCACAGTTTCCATTTGCCCTTCTCATCAGAAATTCCTTCAATTCTACTTGAAAGGGCAATGATACTGGTATCCCACTTTACCCTTCGGCCTGTCCTCAGCGGCATAAGTGTTTACCAAACTGTTAAAACCCGTGGTCACTCGCTTGAGAGAGATGGGAGTGGGCATGATCGTCTATCTCAACGATATGCTGCTTCTGGCTAAAGATCGGAACCTTCTTCTCCTTCACTTAGAGTGGACAATGTCTCTGTTACAGGAGTTAGGGTTGGTGATAAACTTTAAGAAATCCATGATCACCCCGAGTCAGCAAATATAGTTCCTGGGGCTTCAGATAAATTCAATCTCTGCCCAACTGCTTCTGCCGATGACCAAAATCAGATCTATCAAGAGAGAGATCAACTCCACCCTGTACAAACAGATGATCTCGTTGAGGGTCCTAGCGAGGATTGTAGGCCTTCTGGCGTTCTCTATTCAACCATGTTTCCGGTCCTCTCCACTACAGGGCCTTGCAGCATCTCAAGATTCACTACTTACAAAAAAGATTTTCTTACGATCATCTGATTCCTCTGTCCCCAGACGCTCGAGAAGAGCTTCAGTGGTGGTTGGAGCACATGGTGGCTTGGAATGGAAGAACTATTTTTGGCGCCTCCCCGGACGTCGTAATAGAGTCCGATGCCAGTCGTTGGGGTTGGGGCGCATGACGTGGAGACTTTGCCACCGGCGGACGTTGGTCCGCTGACAAGTTAAGGTTGCACATCAATTGCCTGGAGCTGCTAGCGGGCTCTTTCGCCATAAAATCAATATCGCTGCTGAAGAGCAATTTTTGCATCCTTCTCAGGATGGACAAGGTGTCAGAGGTGCGATACATCAATCGCCTACGAGGGACGAAATCTCGAATGCTGGCCAGTATTGTAAAGGAATTTTGGCATTTTTGTCTGGATCACAAGATCAGTGTGATAGCGAAATATCTGGCAGGCAAGCTCAAACAGGTAGCGATTGGAACTCCAGATTCCTGAGGAATTACAGCGACTGGAAGCTCCATCCTTCCTTGCTTGTAGAGATCATGGGTATGCAAGGTCTCTGCATGATAGACCTCTTTGCTTCCCGCCTCAATGCACATCTCACACAATTCTTCAGTTGGAGACTGGACCCGATGGTGATGGGAATGGATGTGTTCCTTCAACATTGGGGGCCGCAGAGGAATTATGCCTTCCCCCCTCCCCTTTCGCTCTGATTCCGAGGGTGGCAGTCCAAATCTTTCGACAGGTGACGTTTGTAGTGTGGTTCACACCATTGTGGAAGACTCAGTCTTGGTTTCCAACACTATTGGAGTTATCAGTGGACTTCCTGGGTTTCTGACGCTTCTCCAGGACCAAGTGGGAGCCCCTCACCCGCTGGTCCTGCAGAACCAGTTATCCCTCATGGTCTGGATGCTCTCAGGAGACATGAGCCAAGTGAGGGCCTTTCACCGGCGGCTGCCGACTTTATACACAACGGTACAAAAGGGGGTGGTGATGGACGGAGCATCTGAACCAATCAAACACTCACACCCAGTCGAAATATCTGGGTTTGATCCATCACCGTTCTTTAGCCCACTCTGCCACCCCAGTTCAGACATGGCTATATGCAAATCAGTCTGACCCTGTGCCTCATGGGAACAGTCCAGCCCGAACTGCCAAGCCATGCCTTCCCTGGACCGGAAACAAGCTTCCGAGGACCGGTTTCTGGCATTCCAGCCGTCTTTAGCCCGGCTTGCTTGAATCCAGTGGCAAAGTGAGCAAGGGACTCACGTCTGAGCAGGCAGTCTTTAAAAACTATTGTAAAATGTGTGGAGCTTGACCAAAAAGATATTCAGCTTATCAGATTGACTAGTGACCTATCCATCTCCATAGATATTTATAATATCTATGCTAGAGGTGGTAGTAAAGGTAAATCAGAGGTTCTTTTGAGTCTTTTTAATCTTCTTGAGACTCACTCTGCAGGGAAAAACATTCTAATTGCAGGCGATTTAAATCGCACATTCGAACCTCTCATCACTAGTGACTCTCCTCTTGGAGTAGAGGAAGATAAGCTCTGGGACATCCCCACATTAGAATCTCCACCAATAACTCGCTGGACGGCTGATATATTAGGCTTGAACGCAATGTGTCTGGAGCATGGGCTACGAGCCCTGAATGGCCGAACTAAATCAGATTGTGTTCCTGCCATGACTTTTAATAATGGGCGAAATAAAAGTCGTATTGACTATGTCATTTGTAGCATGTCTATATGGTCATCTCTCAATGACATGGTAGTAATAGCTAGGCCAGAAAGCGACCACGATCCTTTATGTGTTTCACACAAATGGTGGACATCCAATGAAACTGCCTCAACCCCTTGTGATGAACTTGTGCTCCCGACGATTCTTCCATCCAACAATATGCGTAGGTTAAGATGGGCAGGTGTCAAGACAGATCAGCAGATCCTTGAAAAAATAGGAGCAGCGACAGACAAGGCCATCATGACACTGGAGAGCGTAGTTGGGTGTTCACAGGGCCATGAGGATATCACTAAAGCTCACATGACTCTCTTTAATGAAGTTAAAGGTTTCTTCTTGAAACCTGTAAATAACAAGAGGGTCTGCCCACACAAATCAGCAAAGTGGTATAATCAAGATTGTAGGGCGGCAAGATTTAATCTAGGAGCTGCAATTAAAAGTAACAACCTGGATGGGATTCGTTCTGCCAGGAAGCACTACAAAAATTGCATTGTAAGGGCAAAAAGAGAATGGGACGAAGATCACTGGCAGAAGTTGAAAGGTGCAAGTGACCGTAAACATTCTAGACTATTTTGGCATATTGTCAAATGGGGTCATGACAGGTCTCCAGAAGCTCCCAATAACAACGTCTCCCATGATGCATGGGTTGAATTTTTCAGTGAGCAGTACTCCTCCAGGGACCAATCTGTCAACAGCTTAAGTTTAACTTACCAGTATGCAGATGATGACATTTTTGTGCAGAGTGAAGTCCTGTCTGCCCTGAAATCTGTTCACAGTGGCCGAGCCCCGGGTATTGACGGAGTCCCTGCGGATGTCTTTTTAAATGACACCGCTAGGTGGAGTAAATACATCTGCCTTTTACTAAATCATATTGCCAGGGGCGCTGAAATCCCGGTATCATGGCGTGGTGCTGTTATTATCCCAGTATATAAAAAGGGAGACCGTGCCCAACCTTGCAATTACCGCCCAATTAGCTTAATTGACACGGTTCAAAAGGTTGTTGGGCGTGTAATTATTAACAACTTGTTAGATTGGGCAGAGGAGCAGAATGTTTTATCTCCTTTTCAGGCTGGGTTTCGCAGAGCAACCAGCACTGTGGACCAGGTCTTCCGTTTTCAACTGATACAATGGAGGACCGTGGCTCTTTGGGGGTTGCAGTCTGTACGCAGCGTTTGTTGACCTACGGTTTGCATTCGACCTGGTGCCGAGGGCAAAATTGTGGGAGGTGCTGGCAGCTCTGGGGGTCCCAATGACTATTCTAACCTTGATCATGAGACTCCACGAGGGCACTTACGCCAAAATCCAATGGGGTGGCTACGGTAACGATACCATTGATTTCCCAGTCGACCGAGGAGTTCGCCAGGGCTGCTCAATGGCACCAACACTCTTTACACTTTTTATTAATGGAATTGTTTCCCGCATGCAATCCCAGCCTGTGGATGCTCCCTCCCTTGCAGGTGCAAAAGTTCCTATTTTAATGTTTGCAGACGACACCTTAATTTTATCGAAATCCCCTAGCGGTCTGCAAAAGGCATTGGTAATTTTTGATAAATTTTGTAGTGACCACGGCTTGGAGGTAAACGCAGCTAAAACAAAACTCATGGTTTTTAATCCTTGCAGAAATTTTAAATCTAAAATAACCATGAGTGGGTGTCGCCTCGAAGTAGTAAATTCTTTTACCTACCTGGGGATTCACATTTCAAATGACAACAGATGGAACCAACATTTAAACATAGCAGTACTAAGACACAAACAATTGGCTGGTACCATCATCAAGGAGCATTGTAAATCTTTGACCAAACCAATCAAACCTCCTTTGATCATATATGAGGCAAAGGCCATAGGGTCAGCATTGTATGGGGCAGAGATGTGGGGGCAAGAAAACCTTCAGGAGTTACAGACATCAGAAAATAACTTCCTTCGGAAATTAACAGGCACCCCACAGAGCAGCCCCCTTTTGCCTCTTAGATATGACCTCGGCAGGAAAGAAATATCGGCAATGTGCAAACTTCGTCCGATATTATATTGGCGTAGAATCTGGACCACCCCTGAGTTGTCACAATATGCAGCAGGGTTTGCTGATGTCATCAAAGCAGACCGATTTCATAAAATCAGATGGTTTAGATCATTAAAATCAGCATTATGTGAACTAGGGTTAACTGAATTGTGGTCCGACCCAACTGGGTCGTCCTTCCCATCCAAGCTATTTATAAAAAATCTTTTCTGGGAACAGGTAGAAAACAGGAGTCTTCTTAGTAACATCCATGGGTCTATGACGGCTACTTTTCTTGAAGCTAAGCTTTTTCCCATGTACGAAATATATTGGGATTTAATAACGAAACCCATGGACAGGAAACTGTTTTTTCAAATGAGGGCTGGCTCTCTACCTCTACGTAACTTAACAGCAAAATGGAGAGATGGAGGTCCCGCTATATGCCCAGTTTGTGGGGAAGGAAAGGAAACGTTGGGTCACTTCTTGTTTTCCTGCAATGCATATTCCGTTCCCAGACGTGTTTGGTTGGCTCCCATGTGTAGAAATCTGGGTACTAAAAGTAGCATGGTAGCTCTACGCATAGTAAAATCTACCTCCTTAAACTGGATTATAATAGCGACTGCAAAGTATCTGGGGTGGGCGTGGGTAATTAGGCAGAGATTGCTAGTAGGGTAACTACTCTCTGCTTAGTTGAACAGAGATTGCTAGATTATCTACTCTCTGTTCCCCACGCGAGGTGTCTTATCTGGTTTTAATCTGTTTTTTATTATATGAACTTTGCACTTTGGATCATATATACTGGATGAAATGAAATTTTAATTGTCTTTTTAACATGTATTGTGCTTAAGTCATATTCGATTTTGTAATTTAATTGTACTTTTATTATGTGTTTGTTTGTTTGCTTTTATGAGTAATACTCGAATAAAGCACTTTTGAATTGAATTGCTTGGCATTTCGGGCTGGACTGTTCCCATGAGGCACAGGGTCAGACTGATTTGCATATAGCCATGTCTGAACTGGGGTGGCGGAGTGGGCTAAAGAACGGTGATGGATTAAACCCAGATCTTTTGACTGGGTGTGAGTGTTTGATTGGTTCAGATGCTCCGTCCATCACCACCCCCTTTTGTACGACTTTATACACAAAGCTTGGCCTCCATCCACCCGCAAAAGGTATTCAGCTTCATGGAAGCGATAAATGGGTTGGTGCCTTCAACGGCAGGTGGATTCAGTGGGATCGGATGTAAAGGAGGTATTACATTTCTTATCAGAATGTGAGAATCTGGTCTTTCATATAGGTCTGTGAACAACTTTAGGTCAGCGCTTTCAGCTGGACACATACTCATTGACGGTAAGCCGTTGGGGATGCATCCCCTGGTGTGTAAGTTCCCCAAAGGCATTAGAGTGGCTAGACCGCCACACCCCAGGTATACTATGTTGTGGGATGTTTCTAAGGTGTTGTCCTTATTGGAATCTTGGCCAGATAACAAGGATTTATCACTAAAACAATTATCTGCCAAACATTCAATGCTATTGTGTTTGATATCCTACCGCAGAGTTTCTGATGTGCGTGCTTTAGATTTGGCTGGAAGGTTGTTCTCTCCACAGGGTGTCGCTTTGATCATCTCGAGACAGACTATGTCACGTTCGGTTGAGTATCCTGCTTTTCCACACAATGATAAATTATGGGTGTTGAAATGTTTAAAAACCTATGAAGGACGTACTTTGGCGCACAGGACTGATCCTTTAGAGCAATTATTGTTAGCAATCCAAAAGCCATTCCGACCTGTTTCAGCGGCCACTTTGGCTCATTGGGTCAGATGGGTGATGTCTGAATCTGGGATTGAAATTTCTGTGAATGGTGCTCATTCCGCCAGAGGTGCTATGACCTCTAAAGCATATATGTTTGGATCTTGACTAGAGGACATCTTAAAAGCTGCAGATTGGTCTTCGGATTCAATTTTTAAAGTGTTTTTATTATAAACATTTTACGCATGTTTCATCTGTTGTTGTTGGGGAGCTTTTAACCAGCATAATCTGAAGCCTCAGGTCCTGCCATAGAATATAACATTTTCCAGCTATCGCAACAAGAATTTTAGATTCTATTAAGGACACGGAGGTGAGGATTATCCCACCCGTTGGGACAGATATGTAATCAACTGTCATGTTGTGAGATATTTACTGGTGCAATGTTATACCCACCCTGAGTTATCAATCTTTTTGGGTTCCATATTTTCAAACTTTTTTCTGTTTTCAGGAACCGATTCAAAACAGAATTAATTTTCTGCCGTTCTTTGGGATGGATCACCTTGTTGTTGGAGGATGGCTGTTGTATCCAGAATTATGGGATTGTGTTCTCTGTTGAGAATTGGACTTGCCGTTAGTGCTCTCCGATGAGAGTCAGGATTGTTACTTGTTTTTTGGACACTTAAGGACTGGTTTGCAAAGAAAGAGGAATCCAAGATGGTGCCTCATCATTTTGTATACTGTAATATGTTCCTATTGCTTGTTCGAAGAGGCGTGGTTCAAAGCCTCATGGGAAATAACGTTTTTACAAATGTTCCTTTTTTGTAATTGGCTGCCGTGAGTCAGTAAAGCAATTGAGAAAGCATAATCCTCGCCTCTGTATCCTTAATAGAATTTAAAATTCTTGTTGCGATAGCTGAAAAATGTTGTATTCCTCATCACATGGGGGATTTTGCATCATAGGGACACACAGATGTGGATGCCTGCTTTGGCCCCGTGGGCACTGTAGAGTGCCCAAAGGGCACAGGAGCCCGCAAGGAAGTCCCTGGTTGTGCCCCGGGGAAGAGGTGCAGTGCACGCTCGATCTGAGCAAGAAACTGACCCAGGCTCACCCAACATGACCTGTAGCTCAGCTCAGCCCTTCGGACAGATGGAACATCCCTCAATGGAAAGAAGAAACCCACAGCAAAATAAACAAATTAGGCAAGCGACCTTGGTGAAACAACATTTACCCGCCATTGCCCCTCGATTCACAAAGACTACCCTCACTGCTTGAATCAAATGCTCTTCGCTCAATACAGTTGCATCCCTCCAGTTCTACTTGTTCCCAGCCTAGAGTCGATAAGCAGCGGGCTTTGTCTGCAGGTGACGGAGCGCGAGGAGGTGCACACCCGGGAGCTCACCGGCCTGCATCAGCTCCAAGAGAGGGTGTGCGCACAGCTACAGACGAACGGCGCAACTCCAGAACAGGTTACTTGTTTTTACCAGCTGTGAGGGTCCAGTGCAACAGCAACCTATTCGGAATGTTCATTGGGTTGGAGCAGCTCCTACTCCTCTACTCGAGATTGAGCACCGGTGCAGAGGTGGCCATGCTGCCGGCAGGGGGCAAGAGGCTGTAGCTGTAACTGAGGGGTAGGGGCTGGGAAATAAACAGCCCAGCAAGCGCCAGCTCTGAATCTTCCAACGTTATACTTGCCTGGGGGACAGAAGTAAGCAACGCCGAAGCTGCATTAAGTAACACACAGGAAAGTAAAGGTAAATAAGTGCCTGAACCAATAGATAGGCTCTCCAGTGAAAGGCTACTGAGTAGTTAGGCTGTGCTGCGTGGGTGGTAACTAAATAGAGAAAAGAGGGACAAGAAGGGGCAATGAACAAGTAGAAACCAAGATATTCTGAAGAGCAATCAAAGTAGCAAATAGAAAGCAAAGGTGGAGTTAAACCTAACAAACCTGAATACAACAGGTCTCGAAGAGACAGCGCAAGCGCTGTCTAGGCTCGACCTAAAAAAGGACATCAATACAAAGTCAAAAAGTGACCATAAAGGTATGTTGAAATAAATGGCATGCATTGTCAAATTAATAACATATGCATTACACATCATTGCATTAGTGAAATGTAACACAATGTAGAAATTGCACTGGACAAGGTGTAACGTTAATTTTTTAAATAACTGTTAAATCAATGTCATTCCCAAACTTTAATAAGTTAACATATTTATCCATATAACATTTCCGCTTGTCTAGTGCAATTCCTGTATTTTATCCATTTCCAATCACCACATAATTTTTTAAGGTGTAATGCATATGCTTTAGTCTTATACTTATCAAGGTAAGAAAACACACCAGTATTAATATTTTTTTTTTTAAATTAAAACATCTTTTTGTTGGTCCGAGTGCCCATCATCATAATGAATGCATGCACCTAAAATCAAATTTCCGTCACATGCTATTTTAACCAGGGTATGAACTTAAAAAAGTAAACATTTAGAAACTCTGTTGTATTTCCTGCCCTAATGGTTATAAAAATGTTGTACTTCCCATTGTATTCATCAACATTTTTAGAATCAAACAATTGCAAATGAAAATTAATGTCAGTATAAACTTGTTGAAATTAAAAAACTTGATCTATTAAAATCGTGAAATACTTATCTCATTTTTAATAAATAAAGGAAAAATGTATACAAATGCCAATAGATACACTGTTGTGCTCTTATTGCTAACTTGCCTCCGATAGATCCGCCAAAGGGGAAAACATCCTCACGAAGGGACATCTAGTGGGCACAGAGCAGGTACCTCAATGACCTTTCTCTGGAGGGGTCAGTTTGGGAAGGGTGGCTTTGGGTTTGGAAGGGGTGACTTTGGGTTTGGGAGAGGTGGTTTTGGATTTGGGAGGGATGGGTTTGGGAGGGGTATGTTTGGGTTTGAAAGGGGTGAAGGTCAGAGCATCAGTAAAAACAGAACTAGAATAAAGGGTAGGAGGGGTGTACGAAGATTGGGTTTTGGAAGTAAAGGGAACTGGAGTGTGTTGCACATCGCATTTCTGCAGGAATCCCAGCTCACGGGTTCGCAGAAGATGTGGAAGAAATGGAGAGGCCACATTTATTCTACAACTTACTCGTTTTTGCTAGGGGGGCTACTATCTGGGTACGTCATGGGAGCCCATTTGTTGAGCTTGAGCGCCGGTTGGACTACCAAGGTAGATATATTTTAGTGAAGGGCACTCTGGATGGGTCTTTAGTAGTCCTGGGAAGCATATATGCTCCAAATTATGAACAAGACCGGTTTCTGTACAGACTGGGCACAGTATTGACTTGGAGGGGATTGGAATGCAGTTTTGAACTTAGGACTGGATAGATCACATCCCCCTCTTCAGGCCTCTGTGGCGACTAAATTGAACGACCAATTCGCCTCTAGGGTGGACAGTTGGACATTATCTGATGCGTGGCGGGACCTCTATCTTACCCATAAGGAATATTCATTTTACTCCCCACTATACAACCTTCACACCAGGATAAACCAGTTCTTATGTTCCAAATATGTAGTCACCAGAATAGATGGATTGGAATATCTAGCTAAGACCTCTTCCGATCACATACCCCTGAAACTCACATTTCTCTGGGGTAGGGTGCCAACACCAGTACCCACCTGGAGACTCAACCCACATCTGCTTGACGACGCTCCCTTTCGCACATCACTATCCATCACTATCACTGATTATTTAAGGGAAAATTGGAACTCTGCCTCCTCGAACCTGATAGAATGGGACGCCCTGAAAGTAGTGGTCAGAGGGGCAACGATTGGACAATTGGTGGGGGCCAGACAGGCGGTGTATCGGAAACTTTGCGATGTGGAGAACCGACTGAAAATATTGGAAAGGGAGATAGCACTTGACCCTGGGAGGAGTGGGGAGCTGCAGTCAGCCCATATAGACCACGCTGATACATTAGAAACACTACTGACAATAGATTATAGAGAATATCTATGCCAAAAGCACACTGAAGCTGATAGATCTGGCACACTGCTTGCTCGACTAGTGAGGGATCAACCAGACCCACCGAACATAACCAGGATTCGTAACCCGACGGGCACCTTGGTCCATACACAAGCGGAAATAAATACTGCGTTCCGTGAACACCTTCTGGCACTTTACGCGCCCTCCGTGCCAGTAGACAATGTACGGATGGAGGAGTTCTTACAGGGACTTCCCTTTCCAGTGCTGACAGACGATACAAGGAAGGACATTGATGGCCCCATTACCCAGCATGAGATTCGGGCAGCGATCAAAAGCCTAAACCGTAATAAAACACCTGGCATGGACGGTCTCCCCGTAGAGTTCTACCTCACCTACTCGGAACTCCTAATGCCAGTACTGGAGACGGTCTAGAGAGTAGCATTCGTTACAGGCCACCTGCCGGACTCCACCATGCAGGTGCTGGTTACATCTATACCTAAGCCTGGCCGAGACATATTAGACATGACCAATTATAGACCTCTCTCCTTGCTCTCAACCGAATATAAGATTCTTAGTAAAGTTCTGGCCAATCGTATACAATCCCACCTTCCTGCACTCAAACACCAGGATCAATGTGGATTCCTCCCTGGTCGCAGCACGTCGCTGAATACTCGTAGACTGCACTCTATCATGACGGCTACTCCACGCGAGCTTCCCCCAGCTGGGTGTATAGCACTCGACCTTGAACAAGCATTTCATTCCTTATCCTGGGTATTTATGTTTGAGTCCCAGAGGCGATTTGGCTTCCCAGATAACTTTCTGAAGTGGGTTTGTTTACTATATACTTCTCCCACGGCTAGGGCTCGCACTGGCCGATATATCTCGGAACATTATATGATGCACAGAGGTACGCGGCAGGGTTGCCCCTTGTCCCCTTTATTGTTTGTGCTGGCTCTCGAACCCATGGCCTTGGCCCTCCGGAGCACACTGGCCCGCATGGACATCCCTATAGATGGGACGCAACACCTGATATCCGTCTACACAGACGATATTCTATTGTATTTGCGCAACTTGACGGTGGATCACTCCTCGCTCTTCGCCATATTTGATAAGTTCGAGTTTTTATCTGGCCTAGCGATAAACCCTGCAAAGTCGGTTGGCTTCTTCTTTCGGGAGGCTCCACATCTTACCCACATACGATTTGGCACATACCCAATTCCGGTAGCCCCTAACACTTTTAAATACTTGGGTATACAGGTGTATAGGACACCGGAAGACCAGATAGATGGTAATATCCAACACGCTATAACACGGCTCCGCAGTAGTGTAGGGTTTTGGACCTCTCTGCCCCTGTCAGTAATGGGCAGAATTGCTATTTCCAAAATGGTTATGCTTCCTTTGCCTATTATATTACTTTGTGAACGTACCGGTGATCCTTCCTCAAACTGTATTTAACACACTGAACACTATCTTGATCACCCTTATCTGGGGAACCGGCTGGAGACGGGTTAGCCTCTGAAAACTCCAACTTGGGACGACATTGGGTGGTTTTGGGGTCCCTGATTTCCGGGGATACTACTATGCTAGCCAACTCCAGTGGCTCTCTTACTGGTCTGCGGGTAGGAACCTAGATGCGATCGGTTTTACTACAGAGAAAATTGATCGCGGGGAGCTCCACTCTTTACTGCTGCCCAGGGCCCGGATACCCCCGGACTGTCCCCCCTTGCTATGAACCGCCTTACTTTGTTGGGGGAAAGCCCTCTCTTATACGTCTGCAGTGCCACCCTACGCAGCGAACATTCCTTTATTAGGCATCCCTACACCACACGGGAGACTCACACGACATAAGCTTCGGAACTGGGCGGATAGTGGGATTGAGGAAGTGGGAGCCTTTTTTGGAGATGATGCCTTGCTGGACCACGAATCCTTCATGCAGATCACTGGGGCTCCCCCACGCCTTTCTCTGTTACATGCTACAGTAACATACTATATTAGGACCACATGGGCACCACAAAGGCTCAAACCTACACGATACAAACTTTGTCCACTTATTATATTACATGGGGCCTGGGGGGCACCTCGTGTGGTGGTTGTACACTGGAATAAGGGCATACGCAGCAATTCCACTCATGACCCTCAGAGCGCACTGGGCGGAGGACTCCAGCACTGAACTGTCAGACAAGGCATGGAAGATCATACTAGAACATCCTAAAAGGGTGTCACGCAATTCCAAGTTCAAATTTATCCAGGCAATGGTACTCCATAGATCATATCTCACCCCTAAGAAACTACACTGTATGTTCCCGGACTCCCCCCATTGCTGCCCTCGCTGTAGAGGGGATGAAGCATACTTTTTACACATGCTGTGGTCCTGTCCATGAGTGCAGAGCTACCGGGCCAGTCTGCCGAGTGCTCACTACTGTGACACCGCTGCCGGTCCCTGACGAAGCCCTACCGTGCCTTGTGGGATTACGTAGACGGTCAGGGAAGCAGAAAGTCCAGCTAAAATTTCTGGACCTTGCACTCATTTTAGGGATCAGGGTCATAACAATGAGATGGAAATCTCCCAGGTCCCCTGTAGTGACTACATGGCAGGCGGACCTAGTACAGTGGGGACGGGCGGAGGTAGCGGCCCTTCGGAAGGAGGAGGAGAGAGGACTACGGAAACAGCCCATAGCATTAGAGTGGGAAGCCATGTTGATTGACCTAGAAACGCTCGACCTGGTCTCATCACAGGTGGGAGAGTCCCAATAACACGCACAAACTAGCAGGTCCTTTTCAATGTAGGGTCCATCCAGCGACTAGTAGTTGAAGGGTATCTGTTACCTGTACCCTATAGTCTGACAGCCCCTAGAGCCTCCCCAGGGACAGTGGAACTACTGATGATGGAATGACCAGGAGTGGGAGAGGGTGGGTTAGGGAGGGTTTGGGTTGAGGGGCTGTCTATAGTTATATAAAATGGAAATGATTACATCTTTATTTAAATTGTATTGTAATACCCTTCACACGATATGTCAAACCATGCCAATGATGATCAGTTTACCTCTTGGCAAGTTTCCTTGTGTTGCACATGAGATATGGATATGATTGCCATGTAAGGGGGGATGTAAACCCAAAAAAGACAGGTCATATTGCATCTACCTGTTATTATCATTGATGAATTTGCAGGCGATAATAAAGAGTGTTAAAAAAAGGGAACTGGAGTGTGTGATGTGCCTGTGTCTGTCTGTTGTGCAGTTGTATTTGGGTCTGGTGTATGTTTTGTATGTTTGGGTGTGTGTTTCTTGGCAGGTGTTTGGTCTTCGGGTGAGTGTGTGCATTTGGGTTTCGTTTGTGTTGTTGGGGGTGTAGGTGTGATTTTGTGTGAGTGTGTATGTTTGGATGAGTGTGCTGTTGAAGTGGTTAGTCTGGTTGTGGTGGTTGTGGGTGTGCTGCTTGTGGGTGTAGGTGTGGTGGTGGTTGTGGGTATCATTGTGGGTATTCTGGTTGTTGTGGTGGTTGTGGGTGTGGGCTTAATGGTGACTGTTGTGGGTATGATGGTGGGTGTAGTGTGTGTGTGGGTGTGGTGATGGGTGTGGCTATGTGGGTGTGGTGGATGTTGTGGGAGTGGTGGGTATGGTGGTTGTGGTGGTGGGTGTGGTGGTGGGTGTGGGTCTATTGATGGGTGTTGTAGTTGTGGGTGTAGTGGTGTTTGTGGTGGGTGTGGGTGTGGTGTCTGTATGTTGCGTGGGTGTGTGCTTGTGGTTCTTGGTGTGTTTGTGTTTATATGTGCATGTGCTGCTTATGTCTGTTGCTTGTGGGTGTAGGTGTGGTGGTGGTTGTGGGTATCATTGTGGGTATTCCGGTTGTTGTGGTGGTTGTGGGTGTGGGCTTAATGGTGACTGTTGTGGGTATGGTGGTGGGTGTAGTGTGTGTGTGGGTGTGGTGGTGGGTGTGGCTATGTGGGTGTGGTGGATGTTGTGGGAGTGGTGGGTATGGTGGTTGTGGTGGTGGGTGTGGGTCTGGTGATGGGTGTGGTAGTTGTGGGCATAGTGGTGGTTGTGGTGGGTGTGGGTGTGGTGTCTGTATGTTGCGTGGGTGTGTGCTTGTGGTTCTTGGTGTGTTTGTGTTTATGTGTGCATGTGCTGCTTATGTCTGTTGTAGTGGGTGCATGCAAAAATGTTAGTGTGCTTGGGACAAGACTGGAAATTGGGAAATTGGGATGGGGAAGGGGCCTGAGTTGGGGCACTAGGTTGGGCTAGTTAGGAAGCTGCGATCAGTGAGGAGTCCTGTAAATGCTCTCTCCAGGCCAGACATAGCACTATGAATGCCTTTCAGGTATGCTACAATTTGTTGCATGGGGCAACTAAGGCAATGGAAAGCATTCAGGAGTGCAGTCTTCCCTACAGAGATGTTTTGTTGGAGGTCAATCATCTCCTCACTCAGCACAGCTGGGGGGGACATAGGCAGGGGGTGAGGTGCCTGCAGCAACGAAGGCTCCACCCCTTTTAGGGGGGCATGTTTGTCCAATTGGGGGGGGTCAGTACTGACGTTGCTTATCAATGTATCATGCACTATGTACATAGCTATGCTGTTGAAGACATGCGGAAATAGTTTTTGGGGGAATTGAGAAACGATTTCTACAGCATTAGTAAATACATACGGCTTGATACATTTCTAATCCACTTAAGTACAGAGCAGGAGAATTTGAACATCTGACTCCAAAATATCTCAAGTTATTTCTAGTTTGTTTAACTGTCAAGAAAACTTAAAAAAATATATGCTGCCTTTAGCCTTAGGCCAAAATTGGTGCAACAGCACAGTAAATATTTAATACACTGATTCATATATAATTTTTACTTCAAAAATAAAAATGCAGAGCACAATGTACAACAGATTACTGCACCATGATGCACTTTCACAATTTCCTAGTGAGCCTTGAGTTGTGGCTGATTGTGAGTTATCCAGATGGAATTCTCCAACATATATGTGACGTAACATTCCATCTGCTAAAGTCCCTTTAGGTATCCTATTTTCCTTCATCATTGATTAGTCTTCAGGACATAACAAAGGACATTTGACAAATGTTTACGGGTATGTTTTACTCTGTCAACAATGTGTACACATACCTGTCTTTTTTTCAAAAAACTGTACGCCTATCAAAATATGTTACCCAAAAACAGACTGGCTTACATACACACGTGTGAAGGAGTAAGACATCATGCACTTTTACCATGAATTTAATTGTATTTCTGATTCAAAACACATTTCCAATATGTTTTAAATAAAAAAATGTAGCCATTAATTCAGATGTTTCTAGTCATTTGGGCTCACATGCTCACTCTTTTCTGGTAATAATACCAACTCACCACTGTGGCGTTTAGGACATCCCCCTTAGCAGAAGTGCATTTTATGCTATGTCACGTGTAATAAGGCTAACTTAACATCATTCACAATAGTGAAGGAGCTTCGCACCTGACACAATAATAACTTGTGGTCAGTTTGACTCATGTATATTTCTTGTTTAGGCAGGTATGCATGCTTAAAACAGTCCTTTGGTTGTGAACATAAATCAGCTGTTATCTTTTCCCACAACTTAATATACAAAGCACATCATCATACACCTTGTGTAAAACTTATACCTTCAAGAAATCTTCATGTTCGTTTGACGTTTCGATCTTAATTTTGTAGCTGTAACAAAAAATAGTTATTTAACATATTAAACTCAAACAAGAACTTACTCCCTTGATGCTGCTGTTGGGCTCTCAACTGTCCACCAAGCACCGAATAGGTCAATGTAAGTATGTGCCCAACAAAAATGAAAGTGTCAGTTTGTAACGCAACTGGTGCTCATGTAAAGCACTCTGATACCTTCAGGTCAAGTTTGCGCTATTTAAACTCTGGAAAAAACTATATGCGGGACATGGGGGGGGGGGGGGTCAGGGTGCAGCTCATAACCTTCTAATATTGGGAGATCTGCCCTAGCTGGACTTCAGATGACTTTTCTGTCCAGCGTCATAGGTCCTCCCACCTCATGCGGCAATATAGACTGCACCACTTGTAGATACCCAGGTTCTGCAGTTTCTTGGCAATGGCCTTTCATATTGTCTTCTTCTGGTGGGCATTGACCTGTATGGATACAAGTAATAAAAGAAAAATCATTTTTGTGACTTTTTGATGGTCTGTACTGATGAAACACACTTTTCAGACATCAATCGCAAGCATTGGTCAAACATTAGAACACAATATTTTGTTTCCTCATTCTGATAAAGTAAATAAAAGCACATTTGTAGTAGCCTCTTAAGTACCCTTGTACCTTCTCATGTCCTAACTTAACTAATCCAAGCCAGTCACATCATCTAGGCCAGGGGTATTCAACATTTTCTGTAATAAGAGCTACTTCTCATCATTTAATATCATTGTGAAATACTGAAGGCTAAACAACTTGTACTTTGTAACCAGACACCCCCACGCCCAGCTACATGAAGCCTAATGTCCATAGAGCCAGATACTATGGTTTGAACTAAATACTATACCAAGGGCACTATGAAATGGCTGTCATGTGTGTCAGTGAAAGTGTGGTCTTTGGAGATGTATGAACCTGTGTGCGTATTAAGGGGATATATTTGTACAGTTGACTGAAAGCCTGTACTTGCAGCACAGGACATATCTTTTGGTATACGTGGCACCGTTACATGAATGAAACAAATATGCCATTGTATGTTTTTTCTAATTTGGAGAAATTAAAAGTGCAGATAAATATTCTACCAAACACTTCATATTATGGAGCACTTTTCTACACTTAAAACTTCTCTCATGCAAAGAAAAGTGGCTGTTTTTTCCTAAATACTTATGGCACAGTGTATACTGCCCAATGGGAGTGAGGGGCTTGCAGTTTGTAAATGCAGCACTTTGAAATGGGAGTATATTGAAATAAACATTAACTCAATAATTAAGGTAACACTCCATTTCATTTTTCTTCCATCTAAAAGCATTCAGAAGTATAATTTTGTTCACAATTCCAATTTTGAGTTTACAAGGAATTTTTCTAAAAGTAAAATATCTCAGTGCTTCAGTTGTTCACCTCTGTGACTCAGCCCCAACCTGGCCCACAAATCTGACTGAGCACTGCTCATTGTCAAGGTCTGCTATCTACAGCCTGATGATCATAAAGTCACATGAACAAAGCCTTTCCTTAAGTTTGAAATGAAAATATGACTTTGTGCTCATTTGAAAAAGAAGTCAAGGTTGTGAGCTACTCTGAAAGTGTCTGGATAGTACTGGTAGCTCCCAAATGACTGGTTGGAGACACACGATCGAGGCTGAGTGATTTGTGCTATAATAAACATAGCAAACATCATTTGTAATGTAAAAGATTACATATATTTGGACAGCAGTAAAGAAAATATTTTTTAAATATATATATATATATATATATATATATATATATATATATATATATATATATATATATATATATATATATATATATATATATATATATATATATATATATATATATATTCACTGAAAAAACCATAGGTTATAGACCATATATAGTTAGGAATTAGCATTTACAAAACCTTGAAAATTCACTGAAAAAACCATAGGTTATAGACCATATATAGTTAGGAATTAGCATTTAAAAAACCTTATTTTACTCACACAAAACCATTGAAATTCCATATATAGTTAGTTGCACTAACTATATATCGCGCACCTGCAATCCACTGCTGATCATGTCACATATTACATCATTCATGACATGGTCAGTGACATCACTGATGACATCACTGATGACATCTCAAATGACATCACTGATGACATCACTGATGACAACATCCAG
This sequence comes from Lissotriton helveticus, assembly GCF_964261635.1. NCBI lineage: Eukaryota > Metazoa > Chordata > Amphibia > Caudata > Salamandridae > Lissotriton > Lissotriton helveticus. The sequence continues at coordinate 1,085,238,263 of NC_136067.1, read as the reverse complement.
TGACTGTATGTTTCTGTAAAGTTAAAATATATCTTACATATTGAAGAATGAGTGGATGTATAAGTGTCTGGATGAAGGATTTAGTAGGTGCGTGACTGACTGTATGAGTGAGTGATTAAATGTGTCTCACTGAATGCATGGGTTAGTGACTAAACTGTCTTAATTTGTGCATCATTATGTCTGTTGTTCTGTAAACTGCTGCATGTGTTGATCATTAGCTATACGAGAGGCTATATGTGTTATTAATTGCTTGCCCAAGTATTTCTATGGGAGATTGAGTTTGTGTGGGGGTGGCTGAAAGGTGTGTGACTCTATGCATAGATGTGTGAACAGTTTATTCACTAGGTGTATGAGTTCAAGAGTGCATGTGGAAACAGCTACATGGGCAGTTGACTGTGTGCATGAGTGTATTGATGAGTGAATGGATATCTCAATGCTACATGTCATAGTAAGTACATATGTAAAACACAGTACATGTGAGAGTTGGCATATATAAATAACTGTGCATGAGAGCCACCGAATGAGTGAGTGGTTGTATCGATCATTGTGAACTTGTATCAGGGATTGTATAAGAGAGTAAATATGTGTTAGTATATGTTTCAATAAGTAAGGTGTGTTTAACTGTATAGTTGAAGAAATGGAGATGAGATTGTTTCTTTGCATGACTGACTGGGTGTGTGAGTAACTCCATGGATGAGTGGAAGTGTGTGAGTGTCTGTATACACTGAGTGTATCTAAGGTTATATTAGAGTCTGAAGAGGTTTATCGTATTAGCACAAGAATGATGTCAAATGAGATGTCATCAGTGATGTCATCAGTGATGTCATTTGAGATGTCATCAGTGATGTCATCAGTGATGTCACTGACCATGTCATGAATGATGTAATATGTGACATGATCAGCAGTGGATTGCAGGTGCGCGATATATAGTTAGTGCAACTAACTATATATGGAATTTCAATGGTTTTGTGTGAGTAAAATAAGGTTTTTTAAATGCTAATTCCTAACTATATATGGTCTATAACCTATGGTTTTTTCAGTGAATTTTCAAGGTTTTGTAAATGCTAATTCCTAACTATATATGGTCTATAACCTATGGTTTTTTCAGTGAATTTCAATGTTTTTTTAATAGCAAATATCATAAGCTGTCGAATGTCAAGTACGTGGTAAGTGAAAACATTTTCGTGTTTATGCACACTGATCTGCTTTGAATGGTGCCCCCCCCCCCCCTCATTTCTATTAGGAGTACTCTCTCTTTGCAGATAGTGAAAGGTAGTTAACGCAGGTCTTTGCCCCCATTGTAATCCGTCGTGCCTGCTTCTCTCTCCATTTGATTCATTGTTATCCAAGTATTTACTGTTTTAGAATTAGTTCTCTTTGGTTCATTCTCTATTTACAAACAAACACAGAGTCGCAATACTCTGTTTAGTCTTTGCAGATAACGAAAAATCGTGTAATAAAAAAAAGAAAAGGAATCGAGCAAAATCAGTAGGCCACTAATGGGATCTCTTTTTGACCTCGCTAAAATAGAAACATTAGGAACAACCCCTCATGACAAATACAAAACTAGTGAGATGAACTGAACTCCACACAATGATGGCTGCAAAACAGCTCGGCTCCGCCACCCACCCCGCCCAAAATAACGATAAAGAACGGCTGCCATGATTGGTTGCGGAATGACCACGACGGAGCTACGAAATGGTGCTGCTCTCATGCTAACCCCAGCTTCAGTCTGAAACATCCAGAAACACTGTAGACTACCAATTCGATCAGTTCCGGTAGCGCCCCAATGTAACCCGGTAGAGAAGAACTAGCTCTCCCCTCTTTGACTGATGGTTCTTGTTGCCTGTCCCTTCTGTTGTCATTTAACAGAACTATTTAGCCTGCTGAAAGGGGTTGTGTTCCGACCGCTGGTTGGTGGAGACATTTTGACTATATTCTGTACCTGCGTTGTCGCGTAATGCGTCATATGACGCGCCGCGTTAGCGCATCCGGAAGTCATCCGGGGCGCGCAGCGCGTAACGTAAGCATAACAAGTCATGTGACTTGTTAATAAAACTTTTCATTGGTTCATTTTACTTTTCTTATTGTAATGATGAAAGGCTTGGTCATATGACCTAAAAATTACGCTTTTCATTACTTCCGAACATTATTTTTTCTTAAATATATGTTATAATGTTCCAGGCTAATGTACTTTCCCGGAAATTTTACAACTGTCCTGCAAGTAAAATATATTCTTTTTTCGAGAAAAAGAGCGTTTCTTCGTCCCATGACGGAGCCGTTGAGCAAAAGAGGGTCGACCTGCTGTCTTAGTCGCCGATACGCCTGAATATGAGATTCTTATCGATCACTTTATGTTGCAGGAATAGAAAACACAACAGCCCTTGACCATTTATCTTTACTGCGTTCCTTCGTATTATACCTTTTACCCTTCATGTAATTGGTCTGCTTTATTTCACTTGCCTTTTAATGATTCTAAAACAGTCACTATTATTAAAAACTTTACCAATGTATATACTACTACCATGTTTTCTTTTAAAAACCTTTATTGAGAAAATTTCATTATACAAATACGAGCCTATAACCACGTGGGCCGGCCACGGAGCAAACTGTAATCGTATATGATGAATAGACATTTACACTGTAGAGGAACGTAACGGGCGGGCCATTAGGTTGCAAGAACTAAGGTGTCTAACAGTTACGGAATCGGTGGACGTACATTTTATAATTAAAATACGACAGGGCCAGTTACAATAAAATTATCTAGATATACATTTGCGGGCAAGTACCATGGGTGACGTTAATTCGAACTTTCAACAATACAGTAATCAATAACACATCAGAACTTAATATCAATAGGGATGTCGAAATATTCAATCAATTCTCGTCCCCGCCCGCCATGTGCTTCAAAACTGCATACGTATCTCGTGATTTCAAGGTTCTGCAACCAGTACACAACAAGGAGTTACGAGTCCCATTTATTCTGGCGCCATTTTGGGCGAGGACGGGCAGGTCCAGGATATAGTCAAAATGTCTCTACCAACCATCGACTATGATGATGTTCATATGCTGTATTTATTAGAGTAACACTCATCTGTCCACATGAAATTAATTTGCCACAATCTAAACATGTCATTTTAATCTTTCCAAAGTTCTTCTAAATATTTGGGACCGTTTCCCTTGCCTCTGAAGCTCTCAGTGCCACTTCTTTGATGAATGTACTAGCAGGTCAGGGGTTCTCCTCCAAATCTCTCTTTTATGCAGCACTATAATTAATTGGTGCCACCTCTCCATATGACGATGCATGGTATAGTTACCACAACTATATTTTTTTTCGGTTCCTCTGGAGAGTTCATCGTGGCAGATGAAGCGTGTAACGTACCGGGCATTTACCTTTTTTTGCATGTACAGGAAAGGAAAAAAAAATCGAGCGTCCGAGTTCTAAGGTGTCCCAGGGCCATTTTGGTGGACCAGGCCCAAATCCAAAGAACAGCTATCTCACAGGCTAATGGGGCGACCCACGCCGAGTTTCAGCATTGTAGGATGACCACACAAGTACAGCAACTTGCTAGACATCACCTCGGTGCCATCCGGATCTCGGCGCCCCACTGCAGATGAAGTGCCTCTCAACTATGAAACCACCACGGTGACATCCGGATCTTGGCGCGTTGTGCTGCCTTCGGCCTATTCGCACATCGGTCCGCTACTGACGCCATCTCACAGGCTAATGGGGCGACCCACGCCGAGTTTCAGCATTGTAGGATGACCACACCAGTACAGCAACTTGCTAGACATCACCTCGGTGCCATCCGGATCTCGGTGCCCCACTGCAGATGAAGTGCCTCTCAACTATGAAACCACCACGGTGACATCCGGATCTTGGCGCGTTGTGCTGCCTTCGGCCTATTCGCACATCGGTCCGCTACTGACGCCATCTCACAGGCTAATGGGGCGACCCACGCCGAGTTTCAGCATTGTAGGATGACCACACCAGTACAGCAACTTGCTAGACATCACCTCGGTGCCATCCGGATCTCGGCGCCCCACTGCAGATGAAGTGCCTCTCAACTATGAAACCACCACGGTGACATCCGGATCTTGGCGCGTTGTGCTGCCTTCGGCCTATTCGCACATCGGTCCGCTACTGACGCCATCTCACAGGCTAATGGGGCGACCCACGCCGAGTTTCAGCATTGTAGGATGACCACACCAACTTGCTAGACATCACCTCAGTGCCATCCGAATCTTGGCATCTCAACGCCTAGTGGTATCTTCCATACAAAAAATATTGTTACGCTGCCTTTGGCCCCATTCGCACATCAGTCCGCAACTTAGACATCACCTCGGTGCCATCCGGATCTTGGCATCTCAGCGCCTTGTGGTGTCAGTCAGAAAATATTGTTGTGCTGCCTTCGGCCTATTCGCACATCGGTCCGCTACTGACGCCATCTCACAGGCCAACGGGGCGCCCCACGCCGACTTTCAGCATTGTAGGATGGCCACACCAGTGCGGCAACTTGCTACACACCACCTCGGTGCCATCCGGATCTTGGCATCTCAGCGCCTTGTGGTGTCTTCTACTCCGGAAATATAGTAGAAAATATTGTTGCGCTGCCTTTGGCCCCATTCACACATCAGTCCGCTACTGACACCATCTCACAGGCCAACGGGGCGCCCCACGCCGACTTTCAACATTGTAGGATGGCCACAGAAGTGCGACAACTTACTAGACACCACCTCGGTGCCATCCGGATCTTGGCGCGTTGTGCTGCCTTCGGCCTATTCGCACATCGGTCCGCTACTGACGCAAACTCACAGGCCAACGAGGCGCCCCATGCCGACTTTCAGCATTGTAGGATGGCCACACCAGTGCGGCAACTTCCTACACACCACCTCGGTGCCATCCGGATCTTGGCGCGTAGTGAAGCTGCAGCAGCTGCAAATAAGCTTCAGACAGTGTTACAACCGCTGCTCAGAACTCTCAACTATGACACCACCTCGGTGCCATCCGGATCTTGGCGCGTTGTATTGCCTTCGGCCTATTCGCACATCGGTCCGCTACTGACGCCGCCTCACGTGCCAACGTATTTTCTCCGCATTTTATACCCTATGCCGCATAACAGGTCATGTGACTTGTTTATAAAACTTTTCATTGGTTCATTTTACTTTTGGTTTCCTAATGATGGAAGGCTTGATCATATGACCTAAAAACAACACTTTTCATTGGATGAAAACTTTTTTTTTCCCCCAAACGATGAAAGCCCCACCTTGTTTCTGGATGTTTCAGACTAAACTGGCGTCACCATGAGAGCACCACCATCTCGTAGCTCCGTCGTGGTCATTCCGCGAGCAATCATGGCAGCCGCTCCCCACCAGAAGCCTGCAGGAGTCGGGGCCCCCAAAACTTTTGATGAATTCTCAAGGCGGAGGGGACGCTTTCGAGAATGGGGTCCAAGACCTAGCAGACAAGCGTCCGATTTCCAAGGTGTCCCAGGGCCATTTCAGTGGACCACGCCCAAAAAGGAAAGAGCCTGCCGCCATTTTGAGAGTCCTGTGGCAGCCGCCTATCGCTGCACCGCAAGAGTGGGCGCAACTCAGCTGAATGGCGGATTTTGACACAGTGGACCAAAAGCGGACGGAATGGCAACTGAAACGGTAAAGGGGCGCCCCACTAAAACAGATGAGACTCCACCTGGAGAGGCCCGTTCACGCCGCCTCCCCCGGGGCGCTCCACGCCGTTATTCGGAGCAGCATTGTAGGATACCAAAACCAGTGCGGCAACTTACTGGACATCACCTTGGTGCCATCGTTCTGCTGCCTTGGAACTATTCGCACAACAGTTTGCTACTGATGACCCACCCCCCGCGACGCCCCACGCCGTTATTTGCTGGGTGGCAACTTACTAGACATCACTTTCGTGTCATCTAGATTTCGGCGCGTTCTGCTGCCTTGGAACTATTCGCACAACAGTTTGCTACTGATGACCCACCCCCCGCGACGCCCCACGCCGGAAATCTGGACGTTGTGCTGCGTTGGGACTATTCGCACAGCCGACCGCTACTTCGTTGTTTTTCTCTAAAAATGTTTATATGTTATTACTATTTTTGTTTTCTTGTATATATTTATAAATTATTAAAGTTTTATAATCTTACTACTTTGTCGGAGTGCTATATATTTTTAATGTGACACATAATTGTAAAAACTTTGATGTACAAAGAGTCATCCCTGGAATCTTCCGCTTCACGCTCGGTCCCCTCCCCAATCACAATACAGGATGGTTTTCAGATAATAGCAACGCTTCTGCTGTGACGGATCTCATCGAGTGTGGGCCTTGATCTACTATAACTCCTTTGAAGAGGGGTGATTCTTTACAGCTGTGGCCATAAACTACATCTGCAGGGCTAGCTGATAGCCTAGGACCGGCCTGGACAATCGGACACAGAGGAAAAGGAGTGTCAGAGGGTGCGGTAGTGAATAGGGCGAAAGGGAGGTGTCGGGCGGGCACAGGGTGTGATTCTCAGGGAAGAACAGCGCAGATGGGGGGAGGTTTATTACCCATGCATAAGACAGAGAGCGGGGGTGACCACTGCCTGGGGGAGATGCTTGCGAGGGTGGGGAGCCATGCTAAGGATCGACAGCGTGCACAGAGTGGGTCTGGTCAAGGCATCTAAAATGGCTGCCGTGCACGACAAAAGTGTGGCATTTGAAAAAAGACAAGATGGCGCACACAATGTTTTTCAACAATTCCTGATTTCCTTCGAATCGAACGTTAACAGACGTTGGGGCATATTACCAAAGTTAAGCGATATTTATCCCTAACGATGCATTGCAAAGATTTTTTTACCGTCAGAAATTATCGCAGATAAACCTTGCTATTATCAAGGTTTATCGCAAATACGATAAAAAACGAGCGCAATGCATTAATATCGCTGAAAACTCCGCGATATTCATGCATTACCGAGCTAATGCTCTTAGCCATGTTATCCACCTCCCATTGGATAACATGGCTAAGAACTGCTCAGGGCAGCTGTTACTTTTTGGAGATATTCGCGCTTATCTCGAATATTTCCAAAAGTTGATAATAGGAGATAGCGATGTTAGCGACTGTTTCCAGTCGCTAACATCTTGGCATGCCCACTTTGCATGTCATTAGTGATAAATATCACTCACATGCAAAGTGGGACCCAAGATGGTCGCTATCTCCTACTAGCCGTCGCTAACTGGTGTTAGCAACAGCTAGGTAATACAGATATAATTTTATCTCCGCGAAGCGGAGCGCTGTTACAGATATATATCTTGTTTTTGAACGTTAATTTCTCAAAATGCACTGAAGCACATATATTGAGACATAGCAAAGGCACATCGGGCTACCAGTCCCTAATATTTTACCAAGTTTCGTGCAAATCCATTCAGCCGTTCGATTATTATTATTATTTTTTTTTTTTGCCCCGCGGGGCCCTTTTAAAACCTCCACATCAAACCTAGGGGGTCAGCGAGGATCTACTATGCCCCCTTATGGTCATCAGCCGTTCGATTATTATTATTATTTTTTTTTTTTGCCCCGCGGGGCCCTTTTAAAACCTCCACATCAAACCTAGGGGGTCAGCGAGGATCTACTATGCCCCCTTATGGTCATTTGCCCCTTCGCTTTGGCCTCCTCTTGTCTCTCGATCCTACCGAGAGACAAGATGGCGGCCGCTACGTACTGTTTGGAATGTTTACAGACACCGGAGAGCCAATCAGCTTCGCTTCGCAAAGCTCCGTAACGCGAAAAGTACGCGAAGCGGTGCGCTGTTACAGATATATATCTTTTTTTGAACGTTAATTTCTCAAAATCCACTGAAGCACATATATTGAGACCTAGCAAAGGCACATCGGGCTACCAGTCCCTACAATTTTGCCAAGTTTCGTGCAAATCCATTCAGCCGTTCGATTATTATTATTATTATTTTTTTTTGCCCCGCGGGGCCCTTTTAAAACCTCCACATCAAACCTAGGGGGTCAGCGAGGATCTACTATGCCCCCTTATAGTTATTTCCCCCTTTGTTTTGACCTCCTCTTGTCTCTCGATCCTACCGAGAGACAAGATGGCGGCCGCTACGGACTGTTTGGAATGTTGACAGACGCCGGAGAACCAATCAGCTTCGCTTCACAAAGCTCCGTTGCGCGAAAAGTCCGCGAACCAGAGCGCTAACCGGTCCGCTGTTACAGATATATATCTTTTTTTAAACGTTAATTTCTCAAAATCCACTGGAGCACATATATTGAGACCTACAAAAGGCACATCGGGCTACCAGTCCCTACAATTTTGCCAAGTTTCGTGCAAATCCATTCAGCCGTTCGGGCTAAAAGTGAGGCCAACCGCCCTATGGAAAACTCAATGTTAAAAACACGTTTTGGGACCCCCCTTTTTTCTCGGCCCCCACTGGACGAACCACCCCCAAATTTTCAAGGGCTGCTCAGAAACAAAATGTGCCATTTTCCTGAAAATTTCAGCCAATTCCGTCCACAAACGCCAAAGTTATTAGACTTAGAATTTTCAAAAAACCCATAGAGAAAAAATCCTAACTATATATACCTACTGGCGACCGCCAGTAGGTAATATATATATATATATATATAAATATATATTACCTACTGGCGGTCGCCAGTAGGTATATATAGTTAGGATTGTTTTCCATAGGGAAATCGCAACATTCTATTTGGAATAACTTTGGCGTCGGATGAGGAATCTCCTGAATGTTTCCTTAACTTTGCCTGCGAGGCTCCGGTCCTTCCCTGAAAGTTTGGGGGGAATTCGTCAAGCGGGGGCCGAGATAAAAGGGGGGTCCCAAAACGTGTTTTCCCCATGTTAATTTCCATAGGGCGGTCGGTCTCACTTTTAGCTCAAACGGCTGAATGGTTTACCACCAAACTTGGCAAAATTGTAGGGACTGGTAGCCTGATGTGCCTTTGCTATGTCTCAAGATATGTGCTCCAGTGGATTTTGAGTAATTTAGGTTAAAAAAAATGTATATATCTATGGCAGCTTACCCGTGAGCTTAACCGTACGCTTACGGTATGCGCACGTACGCGTACCGTACGCGTACCTCTAGTGCACGAGCTGCATTCTCATTGGTTGCCAATGTCTGTCAACACTCCAAAACAGAAACTGTTGGCAGCCATCTTGTGCCTCGGTAGACTGAGGCACAGGAAAGCAGAAAAACAAACGTGTAGAACTCAAAAAGGGGGCAGGGTAGAAGCATCCTGACCCCCTAGGCCTGGTCAGGGGGTCCCACAAGGACAAGGACTATAACCCCACTAAAACTTATAGTTTTTTGAGTGAATTTCAAAGGTTTTGTAAAAGCTAATTCCTAACTATATAACTCCTGAAACCTATGGTTTTTTCAGTGAATTTCAAAGGTTTTTTTAAATGCTAATTCCTAACTATATAAGGCCTGAAACCTATGGTTTTTTCAGTGAATTTCAAAGGTTTTTTTAAATGCTAATTCCTAACTATATAAGGTCTGAAACCTATGGTTTTTTCAGTGAATATATATATATATATATATATATATATATATATATATATATATATATATATATATATATATAAATATATATATTCAATAATCTCTTTCCAGTAAAGAAAAGAAGTTGGGTCGCACTCCAATACTTCTTAAAGCAAATCCATTTTATTTTCAAAAAGACCTCCAAACACCAACGCGTTTCGATCTCCCACTGAGATCTTGATCACGGTACCGCCCTTCTTTTGCCATTAGTTTTTAAAGGTCATGAGGTACGCTACAACCCTCCCCCTTTATGGGCAAGGTCCTCTGGTTAATGTAGTGCTATTTACAACAAACAGTGACAATAAAAAATAAAACTTTAAAGTGGGTTGCTATTCAAACTTATATGTGAAATTAATTCAATTTTAATAACAAGTTTCTAATAATTACTGAGTTCATAGTAATTGAATTCATTCATGACTCCATCTCCATGTATTTTATAACGGATAACTCCAATTAGTCCATGTCTATCCTGTATGTTGTTGGCCAATTCATTTGTTTCCAAGAATCACCAAAAAACCTCAATGTCTTTGACACATAAATGCCTCCAGTGGCATAACAAATATTATCATCATTAGTCCAACACAATTTTCATTTTTTTCTTAACCTTGATAATAAACCCAAAGTTTATAAGTCCAACCAATTGTTCAACATGTGTGATTTATCCTCATTATTAGAACTTGTTGTGCACTTAACTCAGTTAAAGATTTCCACAGCTAACTTGATGCTAAATTCGAGACATTACTGTTTTTCTCTGCCTGTTTTGCATGATGTCATTCCAGTTCCAAAAACTATTTACAAGTGTATATACATTTCCTCACTCTGATTCAGACCGTACGGAAACATTGTTCGTAGGCTGAAGATGTATCTGGATTCTTTCTTCCTCAGAATTAGTTCTCGGTTTCCTCCTCTCAGTGGTTTTTTTACTGTATCAATCCCATAGATTTTTAGATTTTTCCATTCGCTGTTGTGATGAGACTCCATATGTTTGGCAACTGCATTGCTTCTATCCTGATGTATTGTTGCCCTCACGTGTTCCAAAATTCTCTTTTTTAGTTCATTCTTTGTGCTGCCCACATATTTTAGTTCGCAAGGGCATTCAATTACATAAACCACATATGGTGTAATACATGTGATTAACTCATCAATCTTCCAGATCTTACCATTTGCCAACATTATTTCTTGGATCGGTTTACATATTTGACAAACCTTACAGTTGAAGCATTTTTGAAGCCTTTTCCTTTCAGCCATACTTCCTTTTCCTCTTTGAAAAAATGACTCTTTGTTAGGCGGTCTTTCAGATTTGGTGCTCTGCGATATGTTATTTGAGGTGCATCACCCATAATGGGACCGATGGTTGTGTCCATTTTTAGAATTTTCCAATTTTTCTTTAAAATGTTCCTGATTTGTTTGGACTCATTCGAAAAGGTTGTTATAAATCTTATTACCTCTTTTTCACTGTCATCTTTTTTCCTTATTTGCAATAAGTTGTTTCTATCCTTCTGATTCGCTCTTTCCCAACCTTTCTTTATGTGACTTTTTGAGTATCCTCTTTTTTCAAATCTTTTACTCATGGACATACTTTGTTTTTCCCATTCTGATTCTTTAGAGCATATCCTCCGTAGTCTCAAGAATTCCCCATAGGGGATATTTTCAAACAAACACTGCTGAGGGAAACTATTAGCATGCAGAGTTGCATTAGTTGCCGTTTTTTCCTGTGTAAGGTTGTGTGTACTTCATTGTCTTTAATATAAATCTCAGTGTCCAAGAAAATTATTTTGTTGTCACTCAATTCATAAGTGAATTTGAAATTTGCAGGTGATGAGTTGAGGATTTGGAAATAATCATTAAACTCATTTTCTGAACCATCCCAGACAATTAGGAGATCGTCGATAAAGCGTACCCACAGTATCACTTTATTCAACAAAGTGTCATTATCTGCTTGCCACGCCCACTTCTGTTCCCACCACCCCATGGTGAGACAGGCAAAGCTAGGGTTGAAAGAAAAACCCATCGCAGTGCCCTTTATTTGGGCGTAAATGTCTTCTCCAAAGTAAAAGATGTTTTGGTTCAAACAAAGTCTCATCATTTCTTCCAGCATGATATTATGTCTTGAGAACTGTATATTCCTATCCTGGAGGAAGAATTTACATGCTGCAATTCCCACCTCATGATCTATATTCGTATATAAGGATACAACATCCATTGATATTAGTTTATACGAAGATTTCCAGGGGATGCCATTTAGCTGTTTTAACATGTCCGTCGTGTCTTTTATGAAAGAACTTAGCTTTGAAACATAAGGAAGTAAGAAAAAATCCAAGTAGTTAGCTATTGGCTCAAATAGGGAACCCATGGCGGAAACTATAGGTCTTCCTGGTGGTCTAGTTCGATTCTTATGTACCTTTGGCAAAAAGTACATAGTTGCAGTCACTGGGTCATCTACGGTGAGATATTTATACTCATCAAAATCAATCAAACCTGAATCTAGCCATTCTTTTAGTGTTATATCCAAAGATTCTTTCATTTGCTTGGTAGGATCATTCGTTAATTTCTTGTAGTACATTTGGTCTTGTAGTTGATCATGGGCTACTCTTGCATATTCTAGTTTATCCCATATGATGACATTTGCGCCTTGTCAGCCATCTTGATTTCAATGGTCTTGTCCTGACTCAATGTTATTAATGCTTTGCGTTCTTCGCTGTTTAGATTGTCCATATAACACTGTTTCTTCAGTTTGTAAATATCCTGGATTACTGCTTCATGAAAAATATCCACCTTATTGCCTGGTGGAAATTGCGGAAAAAAACGTGATTTCCGCTTTTTTTGACTCAGACCAGCTCCGGATTGTGTGCAAGTTTGTTCTAGTGTTAATTCTTGTGATTCACTCATTGCATTCAAATTCATCAAAGTCATGTAACTTTCAGCATCTTGAGCCAGTAAGGTGCTACTCGTTGTCTTTTTAGCTGAAGGCACAGTTTTTTTGGTGTAATTTTCCTTTTCTTTGTAAAGCTTGGCTAGTTTTATCTTACGCACATATTTGTACACATCTATTCTCGTTTGTGCTACATCTAGATGTACCTTTGGGCAAAAGTTTAAGCCTTTTTTCAATAATGTGCTTTCTGGTTCTGTTAGTTGACGACTTGATAAGTTGATGACAGTTAATTCTTGTTCATCCTCTAAAATGTTTTTTTCAATCTCATGCTGCGTGTTTGTGGTCCCACTCTTTCCTCGCCGGTTGCCCCTTCTTCCTCTCCTTGCTTGTTGCCGCGTGGTTTTCCACGGCCTCGACCCCGATTTGGCGGCTGAAATCCTCTTGTTTGTTCCCACTGTCGTTGTTGGAGGACCAGCCGCATGTCCCCTAAAAAAGACTGTTTTCTGGTTGACATATTTTCTTCATCGCTTTGTTCCACAGATACATTCGATGATAAACTGTCTGAAGTGCTTGCATCACTTAGATTATAATTTTGTTGCTGTAAATAGTCATATTTTCTTGCATATGTGAAAATTCGTCCTGAACTGTAATCCTTTTTGTCTCTCATGAACATTAAACATTTACGATTTTGTACTGAGTCTTCATGCGCCTCAATCTGTTTTTCCAGATCTGATTTGAATTTTTTTAAATCAGGTGTTAAGTCCAATGTTGCTATTTCTTTTTCTATTTCTTGAACTTGATTTTTAATTTTTTTGTAGAGAAATTTCAATGTGCTTTACTAGTATGCCCATTAATCCAAGTGATGAACAGAGCAGATATTCACCCCATTCTTGTAGTAGTTCATTGCTCGAGTCTTGATGGCTTGGCATTAAATGAATTCTTAGGCCTCTTGGCACTCTTTGCACTTCTATATATTTTTTCAAAGTGGTAACCTCCCACCATTTATTTATCTCTTTTTTGGATATTTTCTCCCAGTTTTTTAATTTCGTTTTGGCATCAGTCTTTTTGTTTGTTTTGGGATCTGTTCCTTGCGTTCCCCCTGTTTCAAAAAATTCAGGCTTGTCTAACAGGGTCTGTCTCTTAACATCACGTGATTCCATTCTGTTTGTTTGGAGTAATGTCCAAACACTTGCTATCTCGTATTGGTCGTGAATCACTCTTAAAGCTAAACCAAAGCTAATTCCTAACTATATAACTCCTGAAACCTATGGTTTTTTCAGTGAATTTCAAAGGTTTTTTTAAATGCTAATTCCTAACTATATAAGGCCTGAAACCTATGGTTTTTTCAGTGAATTTCAAAGGTTTTTTTAAATGCTAATTCCTAACTATATAAGGTATGAAACCTATGGTTTTTTCAGTGAATATATATATATATATAAATATATATATATATGTATATATATATATATATATATATATATATATATATATATATATATATATATATATATATATATATATATATATATATATATATATATAACTCAGCAAGCTCGTTCTCAATAACAAACAGATCCCAACGTGCTCGGGTTCTTCTTCCTAAATTTATTGTGGCTTGGGATGACGCATTTCAACCGTCTCTGCGGTCTTTCTCACAACAGTGCCTCGAATCCATTTTGTGAAATATATACTTTTTTCTTTTCACATTCCTTAAAGTGACAGTGCAAATTTGTTCATCATTTCACAAACAATAAAGTTTTTTCAATGTTTATACAATCACACCGTATATTTCAAACCTTGACCATAATAAACCTTACAGAATAACTATAACAATGTTGTCATATTCGCTGACTTCATTTCAAATAAAAATGTGATTGTGACTCTCTAATAGGTGCTTAAACTTTACATGCTAATGTGATTTTATGACAATATGAGCTATAATAGAAATACGGTGCTGTAAACCTCTAGTGTCAAATTCTTGTACCTCGATTTAATTAGGCAATCTTTACATTGGCCATCTATTATGCAGGGTTAACATTTCCTGTTGTATTTCCAAAGATTATGAAAGTACTAATGCCGTTCATTTTGTCCTTATTTTCAAATGGCATAGTGCCCCTCACAGCAAACCTTGCTGGAAATATATCTAAACTTCTACCTTATCAAGCCAGTGCTAATTCTTCGTAAAGTGCTGAGTGCGTAACAACAACCGCTTTTCTACCAAACCGGTACATGGCTACATTGATCATGTAGCTATATTGCACAGACATATATTGCACCATTTGCTCACAGGCCCACCACTTATATCCCTAAGTTTGAACAATTGCCTGAACACATCAAAAAAAGTGCTGAATCAGTATGTAAACATATACACATAAATAAAGTGCAAACAGCAAATTATTACATAGTAAGGTGCAACATGTAGGAAGGTATTGTATATAAAACAATAAGCAACTAGAGAGAAATACCTCTTAGCTGACATGCACAATCTAATATCCTATCCTAAAAATGTGCCAAGTGCAAACTTCATGTAATCCTCAAAGATTTTTTAGGATTTGCCCACTCTTCTAATTCACATATGCATGTCTAAAGTGCTCTGTGCTCAAAGTTAAAAACATTACTTCTATTTCTTTCAAGTTATTTTACAGATTGGCTCTCAGGCTGTGTTCAATACAAGAGGAACCCAAACTATAAATGATCATGTAGGTCCTCTTCAATATTGAGACCCATTGGGACCTTCGTATTGAACCTCAAAATGTGTTTCGATTCCAGCTGTTTCAAGCAGTGTTCTCTGTTTCCTCCTCTACTTTGCATAGGTACCTAGTCTACAGCAAAATATTGCAAATTGTCCAAGTTACTATCATGTACTGTTGGAAAGTGCGTCACCACTGGATAGGTAGAGTCCTTGTTTACAATCTCTCTGATGTGATGCAGTATTCTCAGGTGGGTATTAAATATAGTACTGCCTTTTGGAGTGGGAATAGTAAATTATATATGTTTAGTGTCCAGCACCTTTCCAGACTTTTTCTAGTTTGGAGTAGGAATAGAAATTATATATGTTTAGTGTCCCTTCCCTTAGTTAATATAGTTTGGAGTGGGAATAGTCAATTATATATGTTTAGTGTCCAGCAACTTCCCTGTGAGTTAATATAGTTTGGAATGGGAATAGTAAATTACATATGTTTAGTGTCCAGCAGTTTCCCTGAGTTGGTATAGTGTAGAGTGGGAATAGTAAAAAATTAGTTCTTTATTTTAGAGAAAGGTCAATGATAACAATCTATGTTGAAGCGGTGAAAGTATTTGATATATGTGGATTAAAAAAATTAATTTATGTCTGACAATTAATTTAAGATAAACATTTTATTGTAAATACAGAACAATTATTAATATAGGAATTAAATGTCTAAACAATATCTATATTTTATTTATGTCTTTATTTTCATTCAAAGACTCAAGCAAAGATGCATTTATTTTTCATTAACATTGTTTGATATATAAATTCCAACAAAAAGAGTATGCAGTTCCTAACTGGCAAAAAGAGGAAAAAATGGTTGGCTATGTGCGGGACAATGTTCACTGGATGAAGGGAGGAACAGGGTGAATTCCTCCTTTTGGAATAAGTGCCCTCACAAACCCAGCCAGCTAGGTGTCATGCTTCATTGTAGGGCCTGCTCCTCGTCAGGTCGGCGCTGCAGTACCTGGTGGGCACCCTATGAGGGGCTCTTTGGAGGAGATCTTTTATTCCATGCCTTTTGGTGCAGTGGGTGTGAAGGACCTAAATAGTGTAGATGTGTGGAATGTGAGTCACTAGACCGTGTGAGGATTAAAACAGGAATTAGAAGTCCAATCAAGACAATTTTAATGAAACTGGCTTCTATCCTGATTAAAAATGAGAGTGTGGGGCGCCCCTGTTGTAATGCTACAGGATATTATGCACTAAGAAGTAGTCGAAATGTTTCTATCGATCGTGTCAAGT
The DNA here is from genome assembly GCF_964261635.1 of Lissotriton helveticus. Taxonomy (NCBI): domain Eukaryota; kingdom Metazoa; phylum Chordata; class Amphibia; order Caudata; family Salamandridae; genus Lissotriton; species Lissotriton helveticus. The sequence goes on along the minus strand of NC_136067.1, from coordinate 1,085,221,867 downwards.
TGACGGCAATTCTTCCACACCAAAACAAGCAGTTATTCTACACTAATTGTGGTTGTCAAGTTAGGTAACAATGATAAACCACAACCAGCACCCTAAGTGTGATGGTACCTGTAAATTTGTTCAGCCAGCCCTACTTGGGTTGCTGGCTCAAAACATCGACTCCCGGCATGTAAAGACACCATGTCGTATAGTGTCGTGCTCTCACCGCGAGACCGTCGGTGGACATACCCCAAACACTTCCAGTCCCAGTTTGACTACCGTAATCGCAGCAATTGATGAACCGGAGACCCGGCGGAGGAGCTGTTGTATTCCAACTGCCACAGTTGTTCCGGAAGAGTAATGGCAGTCGAAAACAACCACACAACAAAGCTACCAAGTGTGGCCATAAATCTGGCTCAGCCTCAAAAAACACCTAACACACCCCAATGGCAAGTAAAAAATACAAATCCCAGGTCAACCCACACAACACACCTGACATGAATACTCCATATTGACCCACCTACGTAGCTGAGTATAAAACCAGCCCTTTCCCTGACCAGAATCTTTTGCACAACTCCACAACTGAAAGGCCCAACCCCACATCACAAAGGACAGGCAAATCAGCACACATCACACGCTCACAACCACACATACACCACACACATCACCACCACCACCTTCACAACTGCACTTTTCCCACATTTGCACATCACACACTATGTCACAGAAGAAGATCCCCAAATTCACTGACAATGAGTTGTCAGTGATGGTAGATGAGGTAATCAGAGTAGAACCACATTTGATTTGAAGCATGGTCCAACAGACACTAGTAGCCACAAAAAATCAAATGTGGACAAGGATAGTCAACAAAGTCAATGCAGTAGGGACCACCCCTCGCACCCAGAAGGAGATCAGGAGGAGGTGGCATGACATCAAGACCAGGGTGAAAGAGCGTGCCAACAAGAACCATGAGCTGGTTCAGAGGACTTGCGGTGGCCCTCCCATTCCACCACTAAAATTCACTGACTGAGAGGAGAAGGTGCTTGCCATACTGCTTCCAGAGAGTCTCACAGAAATAGCCGGGGGAGTAGAGGCTGCTAAGTTACAAAACATGTCTCCTATTACACCGCTATGTACTTTCTTGCACAACTACAAAGCTACACTTTCTAGGCCCAAATGCACTTATGTACAACACACTCTTCCCAACACATGTCTAACAGATAACTTTGGCAGACTACAGCGGAGGGCTGGTTTTTGGTGCGCTCGCACATTGACTATACTTACTTTTTAAAATTGCACAACCCAGCTGATTGATAGCTGAGTTGCGCACTCTGTATGTTTTAAATCGCGCTATGTTGATTGCAAACATCGCGCTTTCTGTGTGCTTTTTAAAAATTGTTTGATGCTGCTTACAAGTATCGTGCCTGCATTTTGTATAAAATCTTTGACAACTTACCTTGATTATCCTCGCTCTTGACCCCGTTCCGCCCCGGCTGTGTGCCGTTTGAGCGGAGGGTCAGCCCATGAGCGACACTTCCTGCCTGGTCCTGCACCACTTCCGCCCTGCCTCCCCACCGTGCAGGTCAGCGGTCTAGTGGTTGCCGAATCTCTTTCTGTATATCTCCTTCCTGTTCCCTCCCGCGTTCAGATAACTTTGGCAGACTACAGCGGAGGGCTGGTTTTTGGTGCGCTCGCACATTGACTATACTTACTTTTTTAAATTGCACAACCCAGCTGATTGATAGCTGAGTTGCGCACTCTGTATGTTTTAAATCGCGCTATGTTGATTGCAAACATCGCGCTTTCTGTGTGCTTTTTAAAAATTGTTTGATGCTGCTTACAAGTATCGTGCCTGCATTTTGAATAAAATCTTTGACAACTTACCTTGATTATCCTCGCTCTTGACCCCGTTCCGCCCCGGCTGTGTGCCGTTTGAGCGGAGGGTCAGCCCATGAGCGACACTTCCTGCCTGGTCCTGCACCACTTCCGCCCTGCCTCCCCACTGTGCAGGTCAGCGGTCTAGTGGTTCACGGCAATCAGATATAAATGACGACCTGGACCAAGCGCAGCGGACGAGCGCAGCGGGAGCGCCGACTTCACGCCAAAGTCGCGCACAACTCAAGCCCGTCTGCGCCCGTCCGCGGCCGGCCGGGGCGAGGGGCTCGTTACTCTGCCCAATGTATTACCTATTCCCCGGCAAAATTGCTTGACCTCCAGGGCTCATGGCCTTTAGCTGCCACCATATGTTCTCACATCTCCTCCCTTGGTCTGTCCCCTACTCATGTTATTCCTCCCCCTCATCAAATTCCCCCTAACTCCCCTGGGGATGCTGTTAATTCTGGACTCACTAAAAACCTTTTGGCTTATTATTTGAACACTCGGTCCGCTGTAGCCCACTCGCATGAACTATCGGTGCTACTGGACCTCCATTCACCCGACATCCTGTTTCTTACAGGATGTCGGGTGACATCCTGTAAGATGTCACCCGATAATCATCTATTGCACCCTGTACGTGGTCGGACTATCATCTGATCTCATTTACCCTCCCTATCCATCCCCCGGTCAAGCCCTCACTTTCTAAAAATGTCTGGGTCCGGGCTTGGGGGCGAGTAGACCTCGACCATTTATCTACCCTACTCACTGCCTCCTACCCCCGCTGCAAGGTCTGTCTACTCTCTCCCAGGTCACGTCCATCGATCAGTGGCTCAGGCTGCGATTCTATCGCTCCCCTGAAGCGGGTCACTTCAAAGCGGGAGAAGGACGCAAACCTATGGTTTAATGAGGACCTCAAGACCATCAAACTAACGGTACGCAGAGCGGAACGTGCCTGGAGGAAAAACTATTGCCCCTTACTCCGATTGGAGTTTACTAACATCTTGACCCAATATAAACAGGCCATCTTGGTGGCAAAAACAACCTATTTTTCCTCAAAAGTCCTCGCTGCGGAGAACCAATCGAGGGAAATTTTCTCGATCGTGCACAATCTGGCATTCTCCGACAGAACCACCTTGAAGCCCACCTCCTCTCTGGAACTATGTCACTCTCTCAATAATTTTTTCATCCAGAAAATTGCTATCATCAAAGCCAATATCCCTCCTCCTTCCTCTGTTTTTGTGGATCCTCAGTGCCCCCCCTCCAAGGGACAACTTGCTGCCTTTCCTCTCTTGACCAAGGAATCCCTGACTTCAATAATCCCGTTAGTTAAATCTGGTTCCCCTCTTGACCCCTGTCCTTCCCATATTCTCCGTCACATTTTTTCCTCCTGTCCTGACCTCCCCCTTCAGCTTCTCAACAGTTCTCTCTCTCAGGGATTGAACCCGCCCCATTGAAAACAGCAATCATTGTCCCTATCCTGAAGAAACCGGGCGCAGATCCCTCGGTCCCCACCAACTATCGCCCCATCTCCCTCTTGCCGTTTTTGGCAAAAGTACTCAAGCGCCATGTCACCTGCACTCTGAGCTCTTTTGTGGAGATGCATGGGGTCTTAGCCCCCCGTCAGGCTGGTTTCCACCCCTCACACTCTACGGAGTCCGTAGTACTGTCGGTCCTTGACAACCTCAGGGAGGGAATGGATACCAACCAGACCCAGGCTTTGGTCCTCCTCGATCTCTCAGCCGCCTTTGACACGGTTGATCATACCATCTTACTTTCCCGTGTCGGGGCGGCGGGGATCGGGGGTACCGCCCTGGTATGGCTATCCTCCTTCCTGAGGGACCGCACCCAGGTGGTTCGCCTGGGTGATTTTACTGCGGACTTCCGGAAAGTTCAGTGCGGGGTCCCCCAAGGTTCCTCCCTTTCACCCCTTTTGTTTAACCTTTACATCGCCCCCCTCATTTTCTCATTGCTGCAGATGGAGGTCTCCGTGTATAACTACGCGGATGACCTCCAACTTGTCTTTAATCTGTCTTCTTCCCCTTCTTCTGTCTCTAACTTTCAATCTATTATGATTCATATCCGAGACTGGATGAGCCACAACCATCTGAAACTCAACCCAGACAAGACTGAGCTGGTGTTGACGGGTGGTTCATCCAGTCCCTGGTCTTCTCTGTTTTGGCCCCATTCCCTAGGTTCCCCACCTGTTCCCTCTACCTCAGTAAAAACATTAGGCATTAAACTCAATTCCCAGCTCACCCTTCACTCCCAAGTCAGTTCTGTGGTGTCCTCTTCCTTTCTTTCACTGCGCACTATACGCAAGGTGTCCCGTTTCTTTTCTTTCGACGCTTTGAAACTGATTACCTTGGCAATGGTTATATCCCGCCTGGATTACGGCAACGCCCTATATGCTAGTATAACTGCATATAGCCTAAGGCGATTACAGCAGATCCAGAACCAGGCGGCGCGCCTGGTGTTCAAATTGCCAAAGTTTCATCATGTCACCCCCCTCCTTAAGTCTCTGCATTGGCTCCCAGTCCGTGAACGTGTCCAGTTTAAGCTTGCCTCCCTTACTTTTCAAGCTCGACTGGGCACGGCACCGGCTTTTATCTCATCTGAGATCATACCCTATGTTCCTACCAGGGAATTACGTTCATCCACCAAATCCCTTCTTACAGTCCCGCGGTTCCGGAGGAAGAAATGGGGAGGATCGAAATTTGCGACCCTTGCTCCACTTCTTTGGAACTCCCTACCTCCAGAACTCAGAGCCTACACCCTTTTTCCGCTATTCAGGAAACAGCTTAAAGCTCATCTGTTCACCAAAGTTTTTAATTAGTCTTCTGTAGTTTTAGCCTCCTTGACCTAGTATTCACTATTCCTACCCTGTTATCTGCCAGTTATAGCGCCATGAAACCGCTAACAGATCTAACATTTACTCCCTCTGAAGCACCCCAAAGGTAGCTAGCAACATTCCCAGGGGGGCATGTGTACAGGCAGCCAGCACTACAACTCCTGCCAGGCACCCTTGTCCCACAGCTGAGCAGGATGGAGTACTCTCCACATCCACAACCATGTGGCAGCTATTGCATTGCTCTCTTCAAACTTACAGGTTGGTAGCCTTCACATGCTCTCTTGTCTCACCCCTCCGCAGGATAGAACACTGCCTCCATCCAAGAGCCATGTGTAACCTAGTCCCTTCCTCTGCTCCACTTCACAGGTAGGTCGCCATCTTAACAGGGAGGGGTGTTTGTGGGTGGGAAGCCTGCACTACAACTCCTACCAGTCCCCCTTGTCCCACAGCTTAGCAGGATGGAGCACTCCCCACACCCACAACCATGTGGAAGCCATTGCATTGCTCTCTTCAAACTCACAGGTAGGTAGCCATCTCAACAGGGAGGGATGTTTGTGGGTGGGAAGCCAGCAGTACAACTCCCACCAGGCCCCTTCTCCCACAGCTCAGCAGATTGGAGCACTCCCCACACCCAAACCATGTGTCGGCCATTGAATTGCTCTCTTCAAACTCACAGATAAGTAGCCATCTTAACAGGAAGGTACACCCCTCCATCTCATAACCATGGGGCAGCAATGTCCCTCCAAAGTGTCACCGAACAGGTAGGTAGACAGTGCATGCACCCTGCCATCCTTCTCAAAATGCATGGAGCCATATGACCTCACCAGCCCTCACATGTCATCCAACCTGGCATAGATCCAATAACCACATCCAGTGTGCAGACAGCTAAGCGTACGTAACTGTCTCTGAAATTAAACTTTGACTCACCAAGTCAGAATCAGAATCAGAATATGCTTTATTCGATTGTAGTAATTAAAATCCCAAAAGCAAGCAGATAAAATACAAATATACACATATTGCATAATTCATTTGATTTAAAACAATGTTAAGCGGAACATATTAAAACATTTAGGAACATGGTAACCCTACAACTATTAGTACAGACACATTTATTTATATAAAAATGTAGCTATTTATTCTTTTCCTTGCTTTCAAGATGTTCTTTAGAAAGCCGGCCATAACACCAATACAATAAGCACTATCCAGCAATTGCAGATATAAAAAGGCAGGACGGCATTGACTCCATCTCCCAACTTTAATAGGGGCGTAATCCATCTTGATCTTTCCTTACCATGGAATTTACAGAATAAAACCACATGGATAGTGGTTTGAGGGGAAGTATTGTCACTGGGGCAAAGACTGAGATCACTAGACCAATCATTCATCCTTGGATAACTAATTAAACATGAAAGATGCCAAATCTGAGACGTGTTAAAAGATATCTATCATATACCCCAGTGCAACATAAAAAGTACAGTTGGATTTCATTAGTAATCAAGGTCATTTGATGTTGGACTACCATACTTTTGTTCATCTCAGCGGTCATTCTAAGTGACTCAAGATGGGACATGCAACTTGCTTTAAATTCCTTCCTTGGTATGGAATTCATTCACTCTGGGTAATTGTAATATTCTTGATGCCCCAAGTCAAACATGAGTTTTCTTTACGTATTTCAACCAGGTAATATTACTTGCAGGGTCTAAGTTCATTGAGTCCTTAAAACTGGAGGTCCAAACTCGATGCCAGAGAAGCACCGAATGTACTTTAATCACATCTGAAATGTAAGAAATGCCCAACTCGCTATGTAAATTAAAAACTGAGGAACTAACAGGTACTGCTAAAATATACCTTAAAAAACATTTTCCATGCGTTGTATAGGAGATACATCATAAAATCCCCAAACTCCTGCCCCAAATATCGCAATGCTCACACATTTTGCTTGATAAATCTTTAGGAGGATCCCCGGAGGTCTTTTGCCCATTTTTCTCAAGAAATTCACCACGGCCGCAGACGACTTCATAAAGAGAAAGATCCTTGCCTTGACCGCCGGCCCCCACGAACCTGAGTGCTCAAACAGGACACCAAGATATGTAAAAATATTAGTGAAGACAACCCTGCTATCTCCCAATGGGAGATTACTGCATTTTTTCCTCCCTCGCCCACAGGTCATAATGAAAGTTTTTTTGGTGTTTAGTTTAAGCCCCAGATCTTCCATGAAGCTGGTGTACAAAGCAAGGGCCTTCTGCAGACTAAGCTGTGTTCGGGCATGAGTACTGCGTCGTCTGCATAGAGAGGGAGACAATCGGTCGTTTATTTACATGTGGCCGGTCTCTAGCCTTACCTGCCAGTTCCTGTTCCAAAGAGTTTGTATTTAAAGTGAACAGGAACGGCGCCAAGACACAGCCTTGTCTCACACCCGGTACTTGCGCCTCCCATGCAAGTGAGGCACCATTTTTATTGGGAGACCAGGGGGAATGCTGGGTGGTAGGAAAATTGTGTGCGCCCGGTGATGCCACACTTTCCCACACAAAAATGTGTGAAAAAACGTTTTTTTTCAGCGAAATTTGAGGTTTGCAAGGGATTCTGGGTAAGGAAACGTTGGAGGATCTATGCAAGCCATACCTCTTTAAAAGCCCCAAGGTGTATAGTTTTCAGAAATGTGTGGGTTTGGTAGGTTTCTCTAGATGGCCACCGAGCACAGGGCCAAAAACCCAAGTGACCCCCCTTGCAAAAGCACGTGGTTTTGAGATAGGCAATTTTGATGTCGCCTCACTACATTTTGGGCCCTTGCCTGTCGTGGGTACTTGCGCCTCCCACCCAAGTGAGGCACCATTTTTATCGGGAGACCTGGGGGAACGCTGGGTGGTAGTAAATTTGTGTGAGCCCGATGATGCCACACTTTCCTACACAAAAATGTGTGAACAAACTGATTTTTTCAGAAAACATTGAGGTTTGCAAGGAATTCTGGGTAAGGAAACGTTGGGGGATCCAAGCAAGCCATACCTCCTTGGAAGCCTCCGGGTGTCTACTTTCCAGAAATGTGTGGGTTTGGTAGGTTTCCCTAGGTACCGGCAGAGCTAGGGTACACAAACTACAGCTAGGCACTTTGCCAAAAAAGGGTCATTTTTCACTGCTAAATTGAGGTATGACCACATTGTGTTTTACACAGTTTCCTGTCGCAGGCACCAGGCCGATCCACACAAGTGAGGTACCATTTTTCTCATAAGACTTTGGGGAACGCTATGTGTGTGGAAAATTGTGGATCAACACAGATTCAAGACCTTTCCACCACAGAAATGTGGGGAAAATGTGTTTTTTCACAATTTTTGTAGGTTTGCAAGGGATTCTGGGTAACAGAACCTGGTGGGAGTCAGTCAAGTCTCCCCATCCCGGATTGCCCTCGGTGTCTAGTTTTGAAAAATGTATAGGTTTGCTAGGTTTCTCTAGGTGCTGGCTGAGCTAGGGTTAAAAACCTACAGCTAGGCACTTTGCCAAAAAGGGTCATTTTTCACTGCGAAATTGAGTCGTGACCACGTTGCGTTTTGCGCCATTTCCTGTCGCGGGCACTAGGCCGCCCCACACAAGTAACGGTACCATTTTTCTCAGAAGACTTTGGGGAACACGGGGTTGGTGGAAATTAATAGATCCCTACAGATTCCAGAACTTTCCACCACAGAAATGTGGGGAAAATTTGTTTTTTTTAAATTGTTTAGGTTTGCAAGGGATTCTGGGTAAACGAACCTGGTGGGAGGCAGTCAAATTACCCCATCCTGGATTCCCCTGGGTGTCTAGTTTTAAAAAATGTATAGGTTTGCTAGGTTTCCCTAGGTGCCGGCAGAAGTAGGGTTCAAAAACTACAGCTAGGAACTTTGCAAAAAACAGGTCATTTTTCACTGCGAAATTGAGGTGTGACCACGTTGCGTTTTGCGCAGTTTCCTGTTGCAGGCACTAGGCCGACCCACACAAGTGAGTTACCATTTTACTTGGAAGACTTTGAGAAACGCGGGGTGGGTGGAAATTTCTGGATCCACACAGATTCCAGAACTTTCCACCACAGAAATGTGGGGAAAATGTGGTATTTTTGACACTTTTTTAGGTTTGCAAGGGATTCTGGGTAACAGAACCTGGTGGGAGGCAGTCAAGTCACCCCCTCCTGGATTCCCCAGGGTGTCTACATTTCACAAATGTACAGGTTTGCTAGGTTTCCCTAGGTGCCGGCAGAGGTAGGGTTAAAAAACTGCAGCCAGGCACTTTGCAAAAAAAGGGTCATTTTTCACAGCGAAATTGAGGTGTGACCACGTTGCGTTTTGCGCCGTTTCCTGTTGCGGGCACTAGGCCGACCCACACAAGTGAGGTACCATTTTTCTCAGAGGACTTTGGGGAACGCGGGGTGGGTGGAAATTTGTGGATCCTTGCAGATTCCAGAACTTTCCACCACAGAAATTTGGGAAAAATGTGTTTATTTGGACAATTTTTTAGGTTTGCAAGGGATTCTGGGTAACAGAACCAGAGGCCCAATACCTGTGCGCGACCAACCCAGTGATGCCATATTTCTATGTACTGCCAAAAGTACACAAATCACAAAGGCCACCCCCTGGGCGCCCCATTATATCGGGCATAGGTTCATTGTTAGAACCTTTATCTACTTTCGTCGACTTCTTCCTCAAACCGATGGTGAGGGAGATGCCGACTTTTTTGAAAGACACCAAAGATGTGCTCAGGATCTTACCAGACATTGAGTATGACAGAGATCAAGACTTACTAGTATCTTTTGATGTAGAAAGTCTATACACGTCCATACCTCAAACTGAAACTTTGGAGGTGGTGGAAAGTCTCCTCGAGGCCAGAGATTTGAATTCAATTACACATGTCAGATTGATTATGACGCTGGCCACATTGGCTATGACGGAAAACTTCTTCCAGTTTGAGGACTCTGTCTATTTGCAGATTAGCGGGACTAGTATGGGCAGCGTTTTTGCCCCTAGTCTCGCTAACCTGTACGTACACAGGTTTGAACAAGATCACATCCTCACTGACACCAATCCCTATCTTGGATGTCTGCGTCTCTGGAAACGTTATATAGATGACGTGCTGGTGGTATGGTGAGGGACAGTTGAAGACTTAAAGAACTTCCATGCATGGCTGAATGGGAGAAAACAGTTCTTGAAATTCACCATCGAATACAATAAACATCACTTAGCATTCTTGGATTTGCTAATTACTTCGACATCGACTGGCTTACAATCTGAGCTCTAACGGAAGCCCATGGCCAACAATTCCCTATTGAGCTATGAAAGCTGCCACCCGAAAGCACTGCGGGACAATCTGCCCTATGGGCAATTCCTGCGAATACAGCGAAATTGCTCCACTAAATCTGCCTTTGAGAATCATGCTAAGACTCTCGAAGTTAATCTGGCTGAGAAGAATTATCCAAAACGGTTGATCCGTAACTCAAAGAAAAGGGCCTCCAACAACAACAGGGAGAGCCTACTTGAACTATTGCCTCCTAAACCAAAGCAGGAGCGGGTCACATGTGTGAACACGTTTTGCACCTAGTCAAATCAGATACAAAAAATCATTAGGAAACATTGGGCAATCCTAAACACCGGGACTGACACATTGCCACCTCCATTGTTCGCATTTAAGCGAGGGCAAAACTTGAAGGACCAATTGGTCCATACAAGACCAAAAAGTAGCATCCCCCGAGCAGTAGGGACACTGTGGGATATGCCAGCAGTTATGGGACATCATCCCTGCGGCAATTGTGCAGCCTGTCCCCAAACATCTAAAACATCTAGCATTTATATTGACACCAACCGCCCGTGGCAGCAACGACGGTTCACGAATTGTAACGGTCAGAACCTCGTACATTTAATCACGTGTCCCTGCAATATGAAATAAGTGGGGATCACCACGCGCAAAATAAAAGTGCGCATCTCTGAGCACAAAAGTTCAATTAGATGCTTTAAACAAACGACCAGAATGACCAATCATTTCATTGAGGTAGGACACCTGCCTACCGATTTGAGGTGGACCGTAATTGAACAACCACTGATCCCCTCTCATGTGACTGACGTCAGCAAGTTTCTATTCAAAAGAGAGCAGAAATGGGTATATAGGCTTAACTCAGACAAGATTGGGCTCAAAGAAGATATCCCATGGATGTCCTTATGAAATCACTCATAGTCTGGCACACCTGCTTATAGCATGAAATTCCGTGATATACCGACACTGTCAGGTATCTGCCCCCTGCACTGCCGGGGAATGCGGGGTGGGTGGAAATTTCTGGAGCCGCCAGATTCCAGAACTTTCCACCACAGAAATGTGGGGAAAATATGTTATTGTTGACAATGTTTTAGATTTGCATGGGGTTCTGGGTACCAGAACCTGGTGGGAGGCACCCCATCCTGGATTTTTCTGGGTGTCTAGTTTTAAAAAATGTATAGGTTTGCTAGGTTACCCTGGGTGCCGGCAGAGCTAGTGTTCAAAAGCTACAGCTAGGCACTTTGCTAAAAAAGGGTCATTTTGCACTGTGAAATTGAGGTGTGTTCACGTTGGATTTTGAGCCCTTTCCAGTCTTGGACACTATGCCTACCCACACAAGTGAGATACCATTTTTATTGGGAGACTTAGGGTAATTCAGATTTGTAAAGCAACTGTTATTACCTATTGATTTTTTATGCATTTCTGCCTTCCAAATGAAGGACATTGTGTAAAAAAGTAGTCATTTTGAAAAATGACCAATAATTCTCATGCTAGTATGAGTGTTCCCAATTTTGAAAATGTGCACATATGTACTGTTTCTAAACTCTATAATTTGTTCCCATTTCAGAAATACATAGGTGTCTTTCATACCGATTTTTCCATGTATACATTTTCACACAATAATTGCTATGTAAAAGCCATTGCAAATTGCTACTCAGTTTTTGACTCTGGGTTCTTCTGGTTCTTGGTGATATATTGCTTTCAAAGAGCTGTCATAATTACAAAAGTTACAGGTGAAAACGTTGACACAAAAGGCTGTTTTTTTCAACTAATTTTCAATTTTTCCAATATTTAACTGTTAGTATCTATAAAGAAACCTTGATGGATCTACACAAATGACCCCTTGCTGAATTTAGAATTGTGTCTACTTTTCTAAAATGAATAGCTTTACAGGATCCATTATTGCTTTCACACTCATTTTTACCATTAACTGGAAGGAGGTTGAAAGCACAAAAATAGCAAAAATAGGCTATGTCCCAGAAAAATGCCAAAACTGTGTAAAAAATGTTGGTTTTCTGACAAAAGTCTGTCATTCCCTAAAAGCTGGGAAAATGGTGATTTCAGCCCCACAAACCCTTTTTTTATAGCATTTGCAGGGAAAAACCCAGACGCTTTCATTTGTAGCCGTTTTTCCCATTTTTTCAAAGAAAAAAAACTTTTGCTGTATTTTGGCTAATTTCTGGGACCCCTCCAAGGGAATCCACAAACCCTGGGTACCTTTAGAACCCTCATGATGTTGGAAGAAAAGGACGCAAATTTGGCGTGGATACCTTATGTGGTCAAAACGTTACAGCGGCCTAAGCGCACAGTACTCCAAATAGCCAAAAAAGGCTTAGCACAGGGTGGGGCGGAAAGGCCTAGCAGCGAAGGGGTTAAAGTTCCCATTGCCTGTAAGGGCATGGTCCATGGCGGTGACACCCCGCAGGGGCCAGGCGAGGGCTACCACGGTGGTGCATCATTCAATTGCATCCAATGACCAGCTCCGCAGTGGCGGAGCACATCTACCGCGATTTTCAAACTTGCATCATGCTACTACGATTATGGTTCCCATTGGCTGTAAGGGCATGGTACATGGTCGTGACACACCGCTGGTGCCAGGTGGTAGCTACCGCGATTTGGTTCCATTCACATGAGATACCGCGATTTGGGTGGCGGAGCATGCCAACCGCCATTTGGGCATGTCTCTATGGCTATCACTACCGCACTTGTGTTTTGGGGATTGGCAATGACACATCGCTGGTGCCAGGCGCTAGCTACCATGATTTGGGTGCCATACATTCACATGAGTCACCGCAATTTTGGTGGCGGAGTATGTCAACCACCATTTTGGAATGTCTCTATGGCTATCACTACCGCACTTGTGTTTTGGGGATTGGCGGTGACACAACGCTGGTGCCAGGCGCAAGCTACCGCGATTTGGGTGCCATACATTCACATGAGTCACCATAATTTGGGTGGTGGAGCATGCCAACTGCCATTTGGGCATGTCTATATGGCTATCACTACTGCACTTGTGTTTTGGGGATTGGCGGTGACACACCGCTGGTGCCAGGTGCTAGCTACTGCTATTTGGGTGCCATACATTCACATGAGTTACTGCGATTTGGGTGGCAGAGCATGCCAACCGCCATTTGGCAATACATAGATATCTATCACTACCGTGATTGTGACTTGGCCATTGGCGGTGCCACACCGCTGGGGCAAGGTGGTAGCTACCAGGATTTGGGTGCCATACAGTGACATGGGAGGCCAGGATTGGGGTGGCGGATTACTTTGACAGCACCAATGAACACATCATGCAGTGTCAATGGCCATCTGGCAATCATCACAACAGTGCACAAGGGCCACATGGTTAATGGCACATCATTGTGCACACAATGCCAATGTTTCATGTACCCCACTGGTGACTACACATGCCATGTTTGTTTATGTGATTTTGTAGATTGGCATGTACTCCCTCACGTCACTTGTGATATTTGTTTGCAGAGTTTTATATAGCGCTGACCTGACAGGTGGGTATCGGAGCGCTTTACAACAGTTATAGGACATGTAAAAACACAAATACAATGATGGAGACAATCTCGGAGTACAAAAACTGAGAAGACACAGTGCCAGAGAAGGGCTGGCTGGCGTAGCATCCGGCCGAGTACGGAGTCGATTATTTAGCTCTCCAGCAGCTCCTATCTGTTCACTAGGGATCGATCGAGGATCAGGATTTTGAGCTGGCTTTTGAAACTTGTAAAGAAGGGGTTAGTTCTGATGTGGGGAGGAATAGAGTTCCATATTTTGGGCGTGTTTCCTGCAAATGATCTAGCCGCTGTTTTTTGTTTACGAGCTTTCAGGGAATGAGTAGAAGGGTGTTTGAGCTTCTGAGGTTCCTGTTCTGACCTGCTTTTTTGAGTTTGGCAGCCAGGTATTCAGGTTTGCCTGTGTGTAGGGCTTTGTGAGTAAGGCAAGCTGTACTGAAATTAGCCCTCATTTTGACAGGGAGCCATTTGAGTTCTCTGAGTGCCAGGGAGATGTGCTCGTATTTCTTGATTCCAGTGACCATTCTGGCAGCCGCGTTGAGAGTGGTTTTAAGGGGAGCAAGATGTGCTTTTGGAATTCCTGTGAGGGCTGCATTACCATAAAGGATGAGCAGATTCATTACCGCTAGAACGTGCAGCGGAGAAATCACGGGAACACTGAGATAGGAACTTCTGCTTATTAATGACAGAGCTTACAAGTTATCGAATTATTTAATCACATTTCCCCCGGGGCTCGGACGGGCCCACCCCGGAGCCGTCAATCCTACTTGCCGCCTTGACGGCGTGCTTCTGGACTGCTAGCCGTGCTTTTAAAAATCTATTGCTTTGAGAATTATCTCACCTCGGAACTCTAATCAAAGACCTGCTATATCTGTTTTCTGCCGAACAGAAGCCCCTTGAATCAACACGAAGTTGGAGACTCGCTGTCAGTGTAACTCATTATTGGTGCTCTGCTCCCACGAATAGCCGCCTTCTAGTAACCTTGTAGGATCTTTATTACATCGTATATCCTGTTTTCCAGGTGTGAGATTGGCCGCCTTGTGATATTGTCTGCCCCCCCCCCCATCTCCCACCATGTATGTGCCCTGAAGAAGGTGCGGCCGTAGACCGGGCCTGGCACCGAAATGCGCGTTGGCGCTTCTACTTCCCGTCCTGATATTATCATCTTTGGTCTCCGGCGCTCTGCTGAAAAGACACTACAGGACATCTTCAGTGTATAACCTGGAGATATGTATGGATGATGTATCACTTGAAATCCATGGACTCCTTATGAGCCACTAATTGAAATATATAGGGCAGCCATCCTTTTGATTGTAAGTGGTTTTCTCTCCCCTGCTGGTCTGCCCTACATCGTTCTCAGGGGGCCCCTATTTTGTATTGGCTGCATTACCATAGTCTAGTCTTGACAGCACCAAAAATTGAGTGGCTTGTTTGAGATCTTTGGGTGGGATGACAAGTTTAATTTTGTTCAATTACTTTAGGTTGAGGAAGGTGCTCTTAGCTGAGTTCTTTATATGATTGGTCATCTCCATTCTTATTTTTTTTAACTCACCTTTTAAATCTGCTTTTAACATGTGTATATATTGTGTATGTACTTTTATGGTGTCTTTTTTAAGTGCCGAATAAAGATTTATAATTGAATTGAAATTGATTGGTCATGTCCAGTTTCGGGTCTAGCGTGATACCTAGTTATTTAACAGAGTCCGCCAGGGTGAGGTTTCCATTGAGCACATCTATAGTTCTTGGCCAATCTACCATTTGGGGGTTCTCTGCTTTGTTTGATATGAGTAGTAGTTCAGTTTTGTCAGAGTTCAGTTTTAGGTGATTGCTAGTCAACCAAAGTTGCACTTCCTTCAGTATGCCATTGAGTCTTTGAATGTCTTTCGCAGATGAGATTTCTAAGTAGATCTGCGTATCATCAGCATACAGATGGAAGGGTATGTTGGCTTTTTTAGTAGGGTAGTGAGGGGTTGCATGTAGATGTTGAAAAGTTGAGAGGAGAGCGCTGACCCTTGAGGGACTCCCCAGTTGATTCGGTGTAGGTCCGATTCAAAGTTGTTGATTTTGATTCTCTGAGAGCGATTGTGCATGAAGGAGGAGAACCATTTGAGGACTGTCTCATCGAGCCCCGCCCTCTCTTGCAGAGCTTTGATGAGGAGTTTGTGATCTACCGTGTCAAATGCAGCCGATAGGTCGAGGAGAATGAAGAGGCAGCATTGATCAGAGTCCAGAGATTTGTAAATGTCGTTGATGATGTTGAGGATCGCGGTTTCTGTGCTGTAGCCTTTCCTGAAGCCTGATGGATGAGAGTCAAGAAAGTTGATACTCTCCATGTGTTGTAGTAAACATCTTTCTAGAATTTTGGCTAGAAGAGGGAGGTTGGAGACAGGTCTGAAGTTGTTCAGATCAGATGTCTCAAGGCCAGGTTTTTTCAGCAGAGGGGTGACTTGACCTACTTTGAGGCAGTCTGGGACGATTCCGCTATTTATGGAACTGTTTATAATCTTGCACCAAAGTGGGGCTAGGGCGCATTTCAGTTTTTTTGTCATTTGCGTAGGGAAAGGGTCTAAGACGTGCCGGGAGGGCTTGGCGTTGGAGATCAAGTTAATTATCTCCGCTTCAGGGATGGGGTGGAAGAGTAACCAGGGTTTGGTGAGGGGTGTTGGAGCAGTGTCAAGGGATCCGGTTGTGTCGCTATTGAGAAGGAGGGGGCTGTTATGTACCAGAGAGAGCTCGATCTTGGAAATCTTATCATTGAAGAAGTTGGCGAAGTTATCACAGAGATCTTTGGATGCCTGAACGGTGGACGTGGCTGGTTTGGATGTCTGCTGGCTGATGATATTGAAGAGCTCCTTGGGTCTGTTCTTTGCATTGTCCAGAGTGGAGCAGAAGAACGTGGATTTTTTTCTTTGATGTGGTTGCTGTACTTCTTCCGGACTGATCTGAGTTGATCGCGGTGGATAATGGTAGGATTATTCCTCCAGCGTCTTTCATATGCGCTTAATTGACTCCTTTCTCCATTAATGTCTGAGTCAAACCATGATCTGGAAGGGATGGCTCTGCTTTTTTTTTCTTTCAAGGGGGCTAGTTGATCCAGCAGGCCCCCCATGCTCGAATTTTAGAGCGAGGTGAGATCTGTTGTAGAGAGAAGCTCGTTGCCGCTGGGGAGTAGCGTACTTAGCCTCTCTTCCATGACATCCAGAGGAATCTTGGTGAAATTTCTAGACCATTTGGGAGGGTCTTGTGTGGGAAGCCGGGATAGCACTTTTTGGTTTATATGGAATAGGATCATGAGGTGTTCCGACCAGTCCACAGGAAGAATGTAGTCAATTGTGATTGCATCTCGCTGAGCGATGATGGCATCCAAGGTAGCTCCTTTGTTGTGAGTCTCCTCTATGCAATGCTGGAATAGATTATTGTCGCATAGAAGATTGTTTAGGGTTTGAATTATCGTGTTGCTCGATTCATTCCATCTTAGGTTTAGATCACCCAAGATTAGGTTGTTGGCGTCTCCGAGTGTGCAGTGTGAAATCAGGTCGGAGAATTGTTCCCCGAATGTGGTAGTGTTACCTGGAGGGTGGTAGAGAAGGTGACAGATTATAGGATCATTGGCCTTGGTTTTGATGTTCACAGTAAGGCATTCAAAGGAGTTATATTTACAAACGTCCATTTCCATGATGTCAATGTGGTCCTTGTAAATGATAGCTAAACCTCCACCACGTTGATCTTTCCTATCTTTGTTTATGGTAGTGAAACGAGGTGGCACAAGCATATCTAAGCAAGGTGGGGAGGTCTCATTTAGCCAAGATTCCGTGATAAACGAAATGTCTATGTCTTGCAATATGATGGCTTCTGCTAATTCTGTTGCATGTTTAGTAGCTGATCTGCAATTGATGAGCAGGCAGTTGGTGGAGAACCCTGATTTTCTGAGATTATTTCCCGGAGGGACCCTTATGTATGGAGGTGAGGAGGGGTGGGGGTCTGGAGGTTTTTGGGAGGGGGTAGTCTCTTCTGATGCTCGTGATTACTTGGATTTTAGAGTTAGGCGAGGTTGTGGGAGGAGGGTTGAAAGTGGAGGCTAGAGCTGCTGCATCTTCTTCATACATTGCAGCTATGGGTCTGGTAAGTCTGGGTCTTTTCAGACGGTACAGCTGTGGTTCCAGTAAGTCTGCGTGACTGGGTCTCAACCTCTTTTCTTGGGAGACTTTGTTTCTGGGATGCCAAGTCTATGGTTTTTGTGTGTCTCAGTGGCAGCGTCTCTACGTAAGATCTAATGGGACGCTGTAGCTGGGACTCGTGGGTCGTTGAAGCCTCTATCCGGTGCTTTCGAAGGATGAGGTTGGTCAGAGTAGGAGACCTAGGTTGGAGTTGCTGGGTTTTTGGGATTTATTGAGGTTGGCTAGGATTTCATTTAGGGCCAGTACTATTATTTCTAGCTGGCTTTCTAAGAGGGTCAGCCGGTGGGAATATGGCGGCTGGGTTAGGACCTTCCTGAGGAGTAGGGGGCTGGACTGAGTAAAGTTGTTTTTTGCTGTTTGTGTCTCTTGCTGTTTGTGTTGTTTTGCTGCCTCTCTTATCGGCCCTTGCTGAGGGGTGCCAGGGGTCATAATGGGAATTCAGCCTCGTGGTTTCTGCAGGGGAGGCATAGTGGGTAGGGAAGGTGGGTTCTACAGGCGTGTGATCAAGGTCTGGGGCCAGAGCCCACGGTGAATGGTTTGCGTGTTCCTGCTGGTGGGACTGGGGGAGCAGTTGGGTTTGATGGTCATCGCAGGGTAGGGGGATGCGCTTCACAGGGGCGCAGGAGGGAGTAGAGGTTCGGGAGGGGAGTGCAAGGGTACTGGGAATGAAAGTTTGCTCTATCTGGAGGGACAGGTTGTCCGGGGAAGGGAGTTGGACCGAGGAAGGTTGGAGTTTGTGGAGATGAGCGGTTTGGAGTGTAGGGAAGAGGGAGTCAAATGCCTCTAAGTTCTCATTGTTTGCCTGGATCAAGATTGTGCCATTTGAGTAAATGGTCACTGAAGTGTTCCCCTTCCTAGTTGAGTGATTGCTGAGAGAGGTTGACAGTTTGCAACTGTGTGAGGTGGTTGTCATTTTGGAGATGCGGAGTTGTGTTCTTAGTGTGATGTTATCGGGTTATCTGTGTGAAAGATGAGATCCATCTTTATCTGCCCTTTGGAGGGGCAGTGGTAAGTGTCAACGAATAGAGTATCTGGGTGTTGTCTGATTAGTCTATGTTTTTTTTTTTTTTTAAACTTTATTTTCCAATTTTTGCAAAATACAACAGACGAAGCCCCCCTCCCCCCACATAGGCATCATTAAAAAGAGTATTACACAGATCGATGGACTCATTATGCACTCCACAGAATAGGACATCTGTAAACGAGGAAGTCCATGTGATAGAGCAGTGTATTCATCAGCACATTACGAAACACGTGAGGAATTCAGGCCAGGTCCAATGGTACGCATTCCACAGGCAAGCACTCATAGGTCTGTATCCCCCTCCCCCTCTAGACCTGAGTCAGGTGCAAAGAATACCTCGCCACTGGTCCCCTCCGAATCAGAGTGGGACTCCATGCCAAACCCTGCCATACACATGGTACGCCATGCCAACAGGTCATCTTGCAATTTGTCGTCTTTTCTGGTGTGTTGCATGTGTGTTTCCTCAGCAAGTACCCACTCCCGTACATCTTTAAGCCAAGTGTCTACTTCAGGGGCCCTCTGTCCCATCCACGTGATAGCGACCCTACGCCTAGCCAATACTAGCATCAACTGCAGCAACTTGTACGGACGTTTCCTTTTCCTGGGCTTGGGTACCAATCCCAACATACAGTGTAAAGGGGACAAATCAATTTGGAGACCAGTAGTGGTCGCTATATGACCCACGACACCCGCCCAGAAGCTCCCCACCAGCGAACATTCCCAGGCCATATGTAGAAATCCTGCCCCCCCCGCACCACACCTGGGGCAGTTGTCCCGCCCGTTTGTCGAGTAACGGCTCACCGTTTTCGGGGTAAGATAGGTGCGATGAAGGGAATTGAAGTGAATGAGCTTGAAGCGAGCATTGCAGGACACTCGCTTCGTCAAGGCCACTATACGCTTCCGCTGACCATGATCCAGGGACGTACCCAGGTCCTCCTCCCAGGCCGTCCATGATGGTGGGACCGGGGGGGCTGAATCATGTTTCATAGCCGCGTACAATAAAGTACTCAATTTACGTCCCCTGCCACAGGACAATATGATATGAAGTGTGTGGGTCATTTGGGGTGTCTCTGGACACTGCGGCCAAACCGATCGCACAATGGAGCGCAGGCCCCTGGATTGAAGAAATTGCCCACCGCCGAGGCCAAAAGATTCCTCCGCCTGCTCATAAGTCAGGAAGCTCTCCGAGGGGTACAAGTCCGCAAGCAGCTCACAGCCCCCTACCCTCCATTCACGGAAGGACATATGGTTCTCCACTTCCACCATAGGGGCCAAGATCCAAATTGGCAACTCTCTGTGAAATGGCGCCAAGCACAGGACCCTCTCTACGAAACGTTGCCACATGCTAGCTGTGTGCCGCACCACATATGGAAGCTCCGCCGGTGCCCCCGACCCCCGCATTAATGCCAGCTGGAGCTCCTGTGCCGTGGCCCGCCCTGCCAATAATTGCGTCTCCCACCCTTCAGTGTCTGCAAACCATCTGGCTGCCGGAAGGAGCAGTGCCGCGTAATAGTAGAGGTCGAAGCGCGGGGCCTCCAATCCCCCCTCCTCAAAGGAGCGCATGACGGTGCTAAGGGCAACTCTGCTACGCCGTCCCGCCCACAGCAGGGAAGTGAGCAGAGTATTAAGGGTTCTAAAAACCCTCGGAGGTAGGGGGCACAACGAATTCTGGAGAATATACAGCATTCTTGGCAGCATCACCATTTTTGCAATAGCCAGCCGCCCCATTAGTGAGAGTGGCAATGTGTTCCAAAATGTTACCGATTGACGCAGTGAAGCAAGCACTCTATCTGCATTACAAGCGAGGGACTGATCCTCCGATGAGGTCACGTGAATGCCCAAATATCGGAAGCTGGTCCGTTCCCATCTTAACACCAGCTCCGGTAAATCCTCCATCTGTACAGAATCAAATCCAGAAAGTGGAAAAATCAGGGATTTACTGCGATTGAGCCACAAACCCGACGCCTCTCCAAAAGAGTCCAGGAGATATAATAGCCGTGGAAGGGCCTCTCTAGGGGTTGTCAGGTAAAACAACACATCATCCGCGTAGAGCGACAGAACATTACAAGTGTCACCTACCATGATACCCCACTGCCGCAGCTCAGTACGAATCTTGACAGCGAACGGCTCTATAGCCAGGGCAAAAAGCAGCGGCGAGAGGGGGCAACCCTGTCTCGTTCCCCGTCCCAGCTGCCACTCCTCCAATCTCACACCTCCCAGGCGCACTCGGTCACAGGGGGAATTATACAAGATCGCGACCCAGCGAGCAAAGTTGGGTCCGAAGCCCATCTTCCGGAGTACCTCCTGCAGATAGCCCCAGTCGACCGTGTCAAATGCCTTGGCCAGATCTATGGAGACCAACACCGTCTGCTCTTCCCTACCGCTCACCTCGTGCTGTATGTGGTTTAACCGTCGCAGGTTCATCGCTGTATTTTGACCCGGAATAAAACCGCACTGGTCTTGGTGCACTAAGTGCTCCATGTGGGGCGCCAGCTGGGTAGCCAACAGCTTGGTCAGTATTTTAACGTCCATGTTGATCATAGTAATGGGGCAGTATGAGGAAGGGTCGTGTTTGTCCCCCCCCCGGCTTAAGTATCATACAGATTTCTCCCTGAACCATGCTCCGCGGAAGAACCCCACTCTCGAAGGCCTCGAGATAGACCTGCAATAGGAGCGGAGCTAACCTATCCCGGAACTCATTATAGAACTCCGGGGGGAAGCCATCACTCCCCGGTGATTTGGCATGCGGCAAGCGGGCTAGCGCCCCCTGTATCTCAATCAGGGACAGGGCTGAGTCCAGGTCGTCACGGTCCGAGTCCGAAAGGGTCGGCATGGGCAGCCCCTGTAAATAGGGGAGATAGGTGTCGACAGAAACGGCTGGGTCTGCCTGATACACTTGCTGCAAATGGGATTGGAGAACCCCAAGGAGGGCCTGCTCTGAATAAAGCACCTCACCCGTCCGGTCGCGAAGGGCGACAATACGTTAGGGTGTCTGCTCTCGTTTCAGGATCCAAGCCAGAAGCCTCTCCGACTTGTCACCCTCTCGATAAAGACGCTGCCGGTATTGGCCCAGGGTGTACTTGTCCAACCTATCAAGGACATCGTGCAGCCGGGCCCAAGCGCCTGTTCCTCCCGCCGCTGGGGACCACTAGAGTCGACCACCAATTGGGCCCGCAGGAGAGCGTCCTCCTCCCTCTGAAGGTCGTGGAGGAGCTGCTTTTGGACGCCATATGTAAGCCCCATACAGGCGCCGCGTAGCAACTGCCTTAAGAGCCTCCCACTTTGTGGCCAATGACACGGTTCCCTCCCCCAATTGATATCAGTATAGTCCCCAATCGCCTTATCCACATGTGCCCTACCTACCTGGTCACAGAGGATATCCACTGGGAGCCTCCAGGCGCGAGGCCGAACCGCCTGTGACCCCCACCGAACCACACAGGTCACTGGAGAATGGTTGGACAGGAACCGCGCCTGGTGCGTTACATCAACTGACAGGCTAGGCTCGGCACTGGCCACCAAGATCCTGTCCAGGCGACTATACATATTGTGCGTGGGTGAAAAACAAGTGAACCGCCTCTGAGTTGGGTGTTTTAGGTGCCAAATATCGACCGCCCCCACGTTGTCCATGACTTCCCTAAGCCGCATGGTCATACGGGGTTTAGTACCCTCCCGGGGGGAGACCTATCCAGGACCGAATCAAGGATGCAGTTAAAATAAACTAACCAAAGAATCGGAGTCCCCAGGTCATGTATGAAAGTGTCTTGCAAAGCCCCGAAAAATGTCTGGTCATCAGTGTTGGGCGCGTATGAGTTCAATATGACCAATTCCCTGCCATCTAGCTTGGCCCCGAGAAGCAGGTACCAACCCTGAATGTCCGCCTCCTTATACTGCATAGTGAACGGCACCCCCGGTGCCACCCAAATCAGAACCCCTCTAGCGTAGGTAGAGAAGGACGCATGAAACAACTGCCCACGCCACTTTTTCCCCAACCTTCGTGCCTCGTCATCGATTAAGTGAGTCTCCTGCAGACAAGCTATGGGTATTTTATGTCTGCGGAGGAAGGGGAGGACTCTATATCGCTTGGTGCATGTACCCAGCCCCCTCACGTTCCAGCTCAAAAACGTATACCCCATGGGTTCCAGAAAATTCTACCATGCCGTACCCACCCCTGTACAGAGTAAGTCCTCCCCGGTGCCCGATCTGTAATACAAGTGATTCCAAAAACATTACCCCGCAACTTCCCTTTCAAACGGACCTCCCACCCCCCTCCCACGAGCAAAATGTCAGCAACAACCACTCGTGCCAATCTGCCCTTACCCTGCCGGTGCCAGGACGTGCACAGCCACCCCATACGCCTAACGAGGCAAACCCACTGCAAAACAAACAATGGAAAACTGTCCCCCCCACTCCGACTCCCCACCAGACCCATTGTTCATGTGAAAAGTCCGGGTTCAACATTCCGACTCAGGACCATACACACTCATATCAGTGACCTCAATCGCGCTCCCGCCCCTCCACATGCATAGCTCCCTAACCAAAAACAAACCCCCCTCCCTCCTTTGACGATCCGACCCGGAGAGCCCATACATCACTGACTAGCCGACACAAGGCCACCTGACCCAATCACCCAGCAAACATGCCGCTCACGGAAATATTGAGGTCTCTCAGGAAGGAGCTCCCCTCTGATTAGTCTATGCTTAAAGTTTCTTTTTGCATTAGGGGAGAGGTTCGGGGGGAAGATAATTGCGAAGGAGTTAGTGCCTTGCGGTTTCATGTGGGTTGAAATAGAGGGTTTGTTGTAAATTTGAGTGCTCGGAGACATTATTGCTATTCTTAGAGTGAGGGGCCATACTTCTGTTATGGTGCGGAGTTGCCTTGATCAGGGAGAGTCACCTGGAGGAGGCTGGACACTCTGGGGGAAGTTGGGCGCTCTGGGAGGAGGAGCAGCGCGCCGAGGGCCTTGCTGGGATAGGGTCCGTGAGGTTAGATTAAGGGAGAGTCGCAGCGCGTGAAGGAGGGGATAGGTGTCAGTGGGTTCATCCCCTGTGATGGATTGTAGGAGGACGCGGCGCGTGAAGGGGGGGGGATAGGTGTCAGAGGGTTCATCCCCTGTGATGGTTTGTAGGGGGCAAGTCTGTGCCACAAGTAGACTACGAAATCTCCTTAAGACAATTTGATTCTGGCGTCGACCACCCTGGGTCAGGCAGGCTTGCACCTTTAAGTAAAGGGATACTGGAGTGACCCATGGTATAGTGTTCCAGTGAGCCTCGGGGGCTGCAGGCAGTGAGGAGAGGTTGTATTTTCTCGAGGGCGGCCATCTTTGGGACAGGCAGTATCAATTGTGAGCTGCACTACCATCTGTTACAGAGGTCAAGCCTTATTTCAGGATTAAGTGACTTTTTTGAAAAGAAGCGCCTCCTTAGCTCCTTAGCCCTAAGGAAGAGGAGGTGTTCCAGGGAGCATCGGGGGCTGCGGGCAATGCGAGGGGAGGTTGAGGTCCCTTGAGTGTGGCCATCTTTGGGGCAGGCAGTATCGAATGTGAGCTGCTCTACCATCCAATTTGGAGGTTGCGCCCTTTTTTTCCAGAATTGAGCCTCCTCTGCTCAATTAACAAGCGGGGGCAATTCACTCTCGTCAATGAGTGAATTGGAGATCATCGGGGGCTGCAGGCAGTGGGAGGATGGGCCTGTACACAGGACAGTGTTGTTGTGGACTCTACAATGTGTACACATGTCAATGTGTTAAAGTGCAGTGAAAATCACAGCAATGTTTGTCTCAATGAATGATGTTCTGATTTGCCTATCTTCTTATGTTTGATTATGCACACACTCGTCATTTATGCTCAGCCTGTGGTCATTGTGTTGTTAATGAGTGCCAGGTTCAAATGACGCCTGAAGGTGTGTCAGGTACAGCAGCTAGGTATGAGACAGTGGGGTTGCATTGTTACACATATGCTGGATGATATACTCCCAGGCGTGCCCATGGTAAATGTGGCCATATCCCTATGTGCATTCACATAGACCGAGGGGGTTTTGGAGGTACTTGCTGTGTGTAAGTTGACAAGTGTGCAATTAGTGTAGCTGAAGGTGTCCCTACATGTAATCTGGTCTGTAACTCAATTTTGATGACCGTCATTGTTGACGTTGTGTCAGCCAAAACGTGAGATGCTGTGCCCATCTCATGATGTATTGCATTGACATGTGTCCACTTTCATCTCAACTAGGAGGAGACCAATCTGCATTGTCCCTTCATAGTGCTGGCAGACATGGACGATAAGGCGAGCATCCGTAAATTCCGTCTGGATAGAGCCACCCTACAGACCCTCTGTGCTATATTGGAGCCCCACCTGCAGCCTCGCAGAACATATCCAACAGCTTTCTTCCCAACGTCTAAGGTGATGGCGGCCCTTCATTTTTTTGCCACTGGATCATTCCAGCACACAGTGTCCGGCACAGGTGGGATGTCACAACCTATGTTCAGCTTGGTGCTGCGTGTTGTTCTGTCTGCTATGATGATCTACAAGGACAGATATATCTATTTCCCCAGGGGTCCTGAATTGGCAGCTGTGAAGGGAGATTTGTATCCCCTCGGACACATCCCCTATGTTGTTGGTGTCATTGATTGCACCCATGTTGGGCTTGTACCACCGCAGGCACGTGAGCATATCTACAGGAACCATAAACATTACCACTCCATAAATGTGCAAGTGGTTTGCCAGGCAGAAATGATCATCTTGCACGTGTGTGCCAAATTTCCTGCCTCGGCCCATGACTCATACATCCTGCATAACAGCATTGTACCCCAGCTGATGGCTAATCTGCTTCCCGAGCGTGCATGGATTGTGGGTGAGTATGCCTAGTCATATAGCGTGCTGTGTGTGTGACTTGCTGTCCTCTGTCACAGCGATATTGCAATGTTTATCAGTGTTTGTCACACCTAGGTGACTCTGCATATCCCAAACGTCCTTGGTTGCTGAACCCACTGCGGAATCCCAGATCACCAGCTGACGTCCGCTACAATGATGCCCATGGGAGGACACGTTGTGTGGTGGAACGTACTTTTGGTCTGTTGAAGTCACGTTTCCGCTGCCTGGACAAGACCGGAGGTGCACTGATGTACTCGCCCAGGAAGGTGTGTCAGATTGTAATGGCATGCTGCATGCTCCACAACCTAGCCATTTGCAAGGAGATTCCCCTGATCCAGGATGATGATGAGCAACCAAGGTCCCCGCCTGCAAACCAACTGGTGACCAGTGATGAGGACAGTGGGGAGGAGGAAGGTGTTGACCTGTGTCAACAGCTCATCACCCGCAACTTCACTTGAAGGTGGGTGACAATGTGCAATGTACCCATTGTCTGATGATGTTGTTGTTGTTGTGAAGGTGTGTGTGAGATTTGTGACTGCAGCCGTGTAGAGTAGTTCCTATATTCCCAATAGGCTCTGCGCATTGGAATAATATATCCTATAGATTTGACATAGGACTTAGGTCAACTAGGTCTCTATCGAATATACTAGACTTAATTGTGAGTGCCAGCTAGCTCAGCGGTCACTAGAAACTTTCTCGAACAAACAAGAAGGGATTAGTTTCTGACAACCGCATAAACATGACAACTTCGTTTCCCAAGAATAAGAAGTATCTCTAGAGTCGCGGAAACAATAGATAGATATTTTACTCAGTCAATCGTGCATGCTTCGTTTCATCAGAGGTGCAGAGAAATAGAGAGACGGGCGTTTTCAATAAAAGTATTTATTGAATAGTCTTCTTTCTCTTGCAAGTAAAGTGAACTGCTACAATCATAATGCAGGTTGTAAAATATAATGCGTACAACAAGAAGAGTATTATAAAATAATACTGTAAAAGCATTGTATGGTTTCTAAGCCATAGATAAATACATACATACATAACAAAGACTTACCCCCAGATTCATCATGCTCCTCTTTTGCGAGTCCTTAATAGCGATTATTAAGGAATCGCTATTAAAGACTCGCAAAACGGGATGCATGTAGAAATTGCAAAATTTATAGCGAATTCTACATCTTCCTTATTTGTGATTCGCTAATTGCTAATCGCAAATAAGGAATGACTCCCCATTCATTCCTATGGGCCAAAGGCCCATAGGAATAAATGGGGAGTCAATCCTTATTTGCGATTAGCAATTAGCGAATCGCAAATAAGAAAGCAATTTCAAGGGTGCCAGGGTGTCCAAAGGACACCCTGTAGCACCCCTGAAATGGTGATTTACACTGGTGTTGTGCACACACATGTCCAAAGGACATTTGTGTGTGTAACATCCAACTTAGAAAAATGCTCTGAAGTGCATTTTTCTACGTTTTCGCTATTTACCACGAAGTCAGACTTTGCGGTAAATAGCGGCAAAATATTGCGAATTCGCAATTCAAAAATGGTTCATGAATTGCATTTAAGGAATCTCAAATAGAGATTCCTTAAATGCAATTCCTCGCAATTTAGCGATTTCAAATTTTGCGATTTTTGCATTTGGGATGATGAATCCCAAATGCAAAAAATGCGCTCGCAAAGGGCCAGATTCGTAGAATATGGCCCTTTGCGAGCCAATTTTTGCTTCATGAATCTGGCTGTAAAAGTACTCACTGGTGCTTCTAAAATCCGCCTACCCCAATGTACCTAACCTAAGTCTAGTACGAGGGAAGAAGTAACTATGGTGTAGCATAGGATTAGTTTGTTTCTTTGCCAAGAATCTATCCAAGATTTCTCTTAGGGTCTAATCAGCTCCGTACCTTGGTTTTAGAATGAAGGAGGTCTGGTATCTCTCTCTCAGAATTAGATTTCCCAACACCCCGCAAGGGGAGCTTGGAAACACTGGAGCTGGATTCTCAGCGAGAGAAAGGCAGCCTCTCTGTCAGTGCGTCAGCTGGAGAGTCGGCTTCTTTCGGCACTTGCTGTAGCAAGTTGTGTCGGGCAAGTAGATAGTTGAGCTGCTCCTGAATCACCGTGTGTTTGCTAGGGCAAGTGTAGGCATATTTATACCTTGAAGGTGCCTGGTTTAACGTAAAGTTGGACATAATAACGTCACCAAAGAACCCCAAGGGAATGGTAGTTCTTTGAAAACGCCATGATTTCTAGGACAAATCAATTTTCAAGCAAGAGGAAGTCCCTAACTGCTGAAGCCGAGTTTTCCAAGAAATCATTGTGGCTTTTTGGAACTAGTGGAAGTAGCCATGCCTGTATTTGGACTGGTTGGGCTACGTCTAAATATGGGTATGATTTCTATGCCTATATAAGGGCAAGGTGAATTGTACCTATATAAGGGCATGAATCGGGAAAATTACACTAGGTTCCTAAAACGCTATACAGCAGCCAGTTGTTGACTCAGTGGTGGCTGACAATGTTTCTGGGACAGTTCATTTCGGAACATCTACAGGATGTGTATGTTGGCACTTGTTGCCCATTGTGATGTGTGCATGTAGGAGTATCTTGATGTTAAGTGTTGTGTGATGTCTGTAATGCCACACCCAGACTAGTGAATGTTGTTCTGTTGTGTTTTCCTAGGTGCCTTCAACCTCTCCTTGACTACATACATTCCATACTCCTGGTACATTGTAATCAAGGTGAAGACTGTACATCCTGGAATAAAGACGGAGCAGGTACAGCAACATGCGTGTAAGGAGTTTTTTATTTACAATGGTGACATGTGAGGGGGTGAACATTTACATTGAGGTGATTAGTGATGCAGTGAGTTGACAGTTATGGTAAATGAGATAATCGAGCAGTCACCACATAGATGTGGTGACCCATTCCAACTGACATATGCCATTCACAAGGCAGTGTGGGGAAGGACAGTCCAAAAAGTCAATGCAGTGGTGAAGAGTGTTGCCATCATGGCTGGCTTCGTGACTGGCGTTTGGCAGGTGCTTTGCAAACAGATACTCCCAGGGTTTTATTTGGACAGACCCTTCGTCGCTTTGCTCGGGGGGCCTCTGCTATAGGGCCAATGGGGTCTGAAGGCTCACCCCTCTCTGTGGCCTCAGGGGAGGATGGTGAACGTTCAACCTGTGGCCCACCAGAGGGAGGTGGAGGTGTTGGTTGTGGCACAGGCCTATCCCTCAGTACTGCCCAAGAGGTCCACAATTTGGCCCATGCGGTGTCCATGGACCTCATCAGCAGGAGGAGCTCACGGGAATCTTGTTCTGACTGGCCCGTTTGTCCGTGGGACCGTTCATAAGCCCCAAAGACTCTGTTTATGTGGTCCAGGGATTCGTCCCAGGCTCTGGTTGTCTGTGGGGGACCCTGCCCCTCCCACCTGCCCTGCTGCCATGGACCTGTTGCCTCACCACCGTAGGCACCCACATTCTTTCCATGCCCTCCTCAGTTGGTTAGGTGTGGTGGTCAGCCTCTGGAACAGGGAGAGTGTTGCAGGCAGCACTGGTGGTGGTGGTGGTGGAGGACGCACCGGCCGTAACAGCAGGGGTCTGCAGAGAGGTTGGTATTGCCGCAGATGTGGTGGGGGGACGTTGAGATCCTGGGACCTGTTGCGCCCTGGCACACCAGATGGGCCGGCTTCGAACTCCTCGTCCAAAGAATCCCGGGAGTCAACATCCGAGAGTCCATGTTCCTCAGAGACTGGCTCTGCAGGTTGCTGGTGTTGTCCTCTGCAGTCAGTTCTTGGTCACCTGTGTGTCAGATGGGAAATGGTCAGTGTAGTGCACCCTGCAAGCTTTGTATTAGCTGTGTATCATTCACTGTTTGTACACCACACAGTTGACTAATCATCACATTGTTTTCTATGTGCACTACTGTGCCTCCTGACATGATGCTGTGGTACATTCATTACTTGTCCATGTTGTGCAATGTCAATACATACAATGCGCCAACTTGCATAATTTGTGATTACAGGGACATGTTTCCATCTAGGGACTAGCGCAACAAAGATTTTCTGTGAGGACTCTTTGTTGATTACTCTGCCCTGGCAGACGTTACATCTGGGCATGAACTGGCCATTGTCATCTCATGCATACCTTTGTCTTGTTATGTGCATATCTGGATTTGTATCACCAACCATGCTTTATTTGTTTTCATATGGTCCTTGTTGCTCTGGCCCCATGGCACTACACATGTCATTAAGTGCTGTGCATGATTGTGCACAGACTTTCTTCTACATGTGCATTGGTGTGTCACACCTTGGTTGCTGTGACAGTTTTCTTTGCTTAACTGTCTGCACACTGTGAGTGGCAATAGGCTTGGTGGGTATATTTGTGCAATGAGAGGGCTGGTGTTATCATATGGTGAAGTACTAAAAAAATACCATAGAGCTATACTTACCAATAGCCCATATACTTTATTTACCATGAATAAGTCAGTCGGCAATGGAGAAGGTTCAATTGTTTATTTTGCAAAAGCGCCCTATATAGGGGAGCCTATCTCTCGCCACAGCTCTCAAAGGTGTGCGGAAGAGACTGCTGGATTACATACAAGACAGTGCATATATACTTTCAGCATACCTCATGAAAACCCCATACAAGGAAAGTATCGTTTCTCATTAATCTAACAGGAAAACCCATATAAGGCACAACTGATTGATTCGAAACTTAGCTCAAGGTTTTCCGGGGGTAGGTCAGTAAAGGTGCCTCC
This sequence comes from Lissotriton helveticus, assembly GCF_964261635.1. NCBI lineage: Eukaryota > Metazoa > Chordata > Amphibia > Caudata > Salamandridae > Lissotriton > Lissotriton helveticus. The sequence goes on along the minus strand of NC_136067.1, from coordinate 1,085,191,566 downwards.
CTCTCACTCTGGTGCACGGGAGTACAGACATGGCGCCTACAAGAATGTGTTCATCCCACAAGAAAGACAAATGTGACCTTGTGTTTCCTAAGTTAGAATCAATCGTCTGTTCAAAGCCCAGGCCGACCTTTCAGGCTCTCGCCTCAGCAGTATGTCACGTGCTTTCCTAACTAACGAAACAGCCGTTGCTAAAGCTAACACCATAATGGCGTCTGTTCATCCTAGGCCAGATTCTTGCTATGTGATGCATACATGGTAGAAATATATTTACAAGGGGTTCGTATAGGACCGCATGCTAAAATATATTGGATATATCAGGCCAACATTATGACATCGATTTTCAATTCCTTCAGACCGCCCTTTTAGCGTGATTTAGCCAATATATACTACAATGTACCAGATTGTGTAATCTAAAAACACACCTTCATCTATTTGCATGAGGACAGTAACTTCCTTCTGCACTAACTGTTTTTCAATTTTTGCCTGTCGTGAAACGGTCAGTGAGGAAGTGAGCCGGGCAGCACAGAAAGAGCAGCATGCTGGCCCACAATGTAGACATAGGCAACAAACAAATACCACCCCAAGTGCTCCAGCTAGGATCATGAATATTTTCCAGCCCCAGGTGGATAGGAGATTCCAGAACCACCCTATTAAGGACCAAGTACCAGTGTCAGCATGGACCTCTGCAGCTAAGCGATGTAACTTTTGAATGGCTAAATGTATGGTTGGAGCAGAATCAGGAATATATACACAGTTGGAGTTGCCGATCACACGGCATGCTCCTCCTCGGTCTGCTAGGATGACGTCAAGCACCATCCGATTTTGGAGAGAAACAAGCCTCGTAGCCTGAAGCTCCACTGTTAAGTTAGTCAAAATCCCAGTAGTGGTTTGAACTACATTTTCCACCACTCCAGAGAGACGCCTAACATCCCTGCTAGTAAAAATAGGACCCCAGATAGGGAAGAGGCCCTTTGCTATATCTACAAACTGCTGAGAAGCAGTATCTGTCTGATCAGTGCCATCAGTATCAATACTTCTACTAATTCGATAAGAATCAGAGCTCCGTTTAATCAACTGATGTGTCTTGTGGTAATTAGAAGGAGCTATATACACTGGAGGATACAGGAAGGACAGGTAACATCGTCCTGCCCATCCTCGGGGAAGCCAAGTGTAGGCGTTCTCACCACAGACAAAATACACATTTGACGGAGTTATCAAAGGTGGGGTGCTGTTAGTATGCAAAGTGTAGGTATAGTTACATCTACTGTTTCCTACTTTAACATGACCTTTCACTTGTATACAAAAGGAAGCAGTACTATTCAAAATAGGAACTGGCATTGCCTTGTCATCGGTAACATTACGGTCCTGGAAGTGCTGGAAATATTGTGTGGAGTTAAATTGTTCAAAATCTAACATTTCTTCTCTTAACCAAGTAGCATTTTCATAAGTAGTATACAGATTCATACAGGCGTCTGGATCAAAAGATCCTTCTCCTTGGTTTCCTTGAGCATCAAATCCCTGATGTTGTTCTATATACTTTAAAACAGCTTCATAATCCTTTTCAATATATCTTTTAGGGTCAGCTACATAATGCAGCTACATAAGAGATAACAACTGAAACCAGGCTTCACAGCTTGCTAAGTGTGATAATGGCAAAGAAATTAATAAATAATGGCGATGCATTACAGATGGCAAAAGGCCACATACCCAACAGTTTGTCTTATTCGTAGTACTATGAGCTTCGTGCAACATTTCTATGAACACATTTTTAGCATAGGTTTCTCGATGTCGCTCTTTGTGGGGAGGCAAGGTATAAAAGAAATGCTCAGGTGGTGTTACTGTAGTACCTAATACCTTATGCATAGGATATTGAAATTCCAAATACATAAACACGCTCATTAATATTATCATAATTACGGCAATAGTTATTACAAAGGCTATCTTCACTCTGGTAGCCCAACCAGAAAACATGGGGACATTCTCTAGAAATGGTCTGGGAGCAAGAGGTCTTATGTCTTCAAGGGCAAACCGGGCAAAGGGATACATTCTAACTAAAAGTCCAAACTAAACTCGGGAAGGAGATGCAAGCCAACTGCCAGAGGGTTTTTTCTCCCTGTGTCCGTCTAGAGCCTCACAGGCAGGCTCTTATTATCCATCCACAGAAACAATCTTAACTGTACTTTTAACGTTGCAATTTTAGGCCCTTAACATAACACAGTCTTTCTTTCTGAACAGAGCAGTATAACAGTTCCAAGCTCTCAACGGGTTCTGTCCAGTGTCTTGCTCAATACCCCAGTAAAGAGCTATCTTCAGCCCTACAGCTCAAGTCTTTCCCTATCTCCTGCAATCCGAGATCTGGGGTATCGCGCTGTTTTCGGGGCCGTAAATTGTATCGAAGATGGCCAGGTTGCTCCTGATCATGGAACAACACAGCAGCAGGGACATTTGGTACAACAGCAACCTCAGGGGGATCAGCCTTATCACGAGTTTCAGAAACTGAGGCTGATTCGTCTCCTTGTGGCGTCAACAATCCTTCCTCTTGCCCGATTTCAATGGCATCCGAGAAAGGCACAAAACTCAACCTCCGCTCTCCCTCTTGCATTATAACTCCGTCTCCGTTCTGCTGATCAGAAGGAAGCGGTAGGGGTAGTTTTTTTACATGCTAAACGTGGATCCAGTGCTTTTTCCCATCTACTTTCACTGCTGTTCGAGTGGCCAAAAGGATCTGGTATGGACGGCTCCACCTGGGTTCTAGACTCGATTTCCATTGGTAATTTCGTACAAGGACCCACTGTCCTGGTTCCAAACGATGTCCGGGACCCTCCGGCAGCGGCTGCAGTACTGCTGACACCTGTTGATGAATGGAACGCAGATCTTTAGTTAAAACGTACAGATAATCTGCCATCATAGGATAATCAAGATCACGGAAGGATCTAGGCCTTGGGACACCCCACACATTGGCTGGTCGACCAAAAACAATCTCATAAGGTGAGAGCCCAGCCCGAGAATGGGGGGTTACCCTTATTGACATTAACGCTAGGGGCAGCGCATCAGGCCAACTCAAACCCGTGCTTTCCTGTATCTTTGCCATCTTTAATTTCAATATGCCATTATATTTCTCAACCAGTCCTGCAGATTGCGGATGACGTGCTGCATGAAATTTCTGTTTTATCTGTAACTCTTTACAAATATATTTAACAAGTTCTGCATTGAAATGCACCCCGTTGTCTGTCCATATAATTCAGGGCAAACCAAATCGAGGCAGAAACTCCTTAATCAGGGCGTTTGCAGTGGCCAAGGCAGTATTGTCTTTGGTGGGGTATGCTTCAACCCATTTGCTAAACGCACAAACCACCACCAGTGCATACTTAAGATTGTTTACTCTGTCAAATTGAATATAATGCATTTGTAGCACTTCAAACGGCAAAGAAGGGGGCGCAAAGTTTCCACTGAGAACTGTCTCTCTCCCACGGGATTATGCTGTAAACAGACCATGCCGTATTTAACCACATGGGCAGCAGTCTTGGGGATATTCGAGTTATTCCACACTGGGTCCAATAATGCACAGATACCTTTTGCTCCAATGTGGGCAGAGCCATGGCCCATTACTACCACTGCGTACACCAGGGCATTGGGCAATAGCCATCTCTGTTTGTCAGTCAAGTCAGTCCAACAATCGTTTTTGTCTAATCGTCCTATTTCCTGTTCCCATTTCAATATTTTGTCAGGAGTGGCTTCTTTCTGTAATTCTCTAACACTTTCAATAGTATTATCAAATACTGTGGTCTCCGCCACCCACCGGGCTGCTACACTAGTAAACATTGTGGATGTTTTAGTTTGTGCTGTTTCTTTCGCTACTTGATCGGCAAAGGCATTTCCCTCTCCTGTAGTGTCAATAATTCTCTGGTGGGCGCTACATTTGATGATAGCCACCTTCTCTGGTAAAGTTAGAGCATTTAACAATCTTTCAAAGGGCCATGTTGTATTCTTTGACCATGGGAGGTAAGGAATCCTCGTTCCCTCCACAGCCGCCCAAAACTATGGGCCACGCCAAAGGCGTACTGGCTGTCTGTAAAAATATTTACTCTTAAACCTTCGCTCAGTGCACATGCTCTTAATAAGGCTATTAGTTCAGCTGCTTGCGCTGAATGCTGAGAAACCCGAGCTGTCTCTACTACTGTTCTAAGGGTAGTTATAGCATAAGCAGCTGTTGTCGTGCCATCTGGTAACTTAAAACAAGAGCCATCCACATACAACTCCCCTTGTGGGTCAGATAAAGGGGAGTCAGTGAGGTCTACACGTCCCTTCGTTTCATCTTCAGTCCGAAATATACAATCATGGACATCGTCCTTTTGATCACTCGAAGGGAGGGGTAGTAACGTGGCTGGATTCAGAGTGGCACATCTTTTAATTATAATGTGGGGTGCAAATAGAGTTAATTCATAACCAGTCAATCGTGCACTCGTGAGGTGCTGAGTTTTTGTTCGATTCAATAATATATCCACAGCGGGCGGTACCATCACTGTGAGATCAGTGTTTAAAACAATCCCCTCCGACTGTCGAATGGCCACCGCCACAGCAGCAGTGGCCCTTAAACAGCTAGGAAGGGCCCTGGCAACATTATCCAATACTGCCGAAAAATATGCACAAGGCCGTTGCTTTCCGCCAAAACCCTGGGTTAGCACTGAAAGAGTACACAAAATATAAGAGAAGTTCCTTCAATGGCCATATACATCAATAATGTGTATGCATCTCTAAATGTCCAGATAGAGTGACAGTAACAAGTTAATTATGAACACTGATTATTCAAAAATTGTGTTTATTTTTCTTTTTTTATATACATATAAATTCATATAAATACTGTTTTGAATCAAAAAATTACATAGAAAATCCATCAAATAGTTACAAAGATCACAAGTCATACATTACAATCATATAAATAGGCGAAAAATAATAATACCCCACGGTAACAATCAACCAAGCAACTTACTCACGTGCTACCAGTCATACTACAACCATACCACATACTGAGATGAAAAGAAGGAACTGGATTCCAATTAGCTAGATAACAATGCTAATACTATACAAGGGCCACAAGATGTAACAGTCGGCCCTTGTAGCAGGTCTACGCGCGTTTCGGTGGTTCAAGCCACCTTCCTCAGGACCTTGTACATCATCTAGTGCAGATACCAGGGGATCAAAACAAAAAAAGAGAAGAAGAATTGCAATATAATATAAGAGTATCTTTTCAAAAGATATATATAATCAGTAAAATCAAGAGTAGGATGAAATCCGGTGCACAGCTTGATGGAAACAGGGGACAGAAAAGCTAAAAAGCTTCATATAATGGATTGAATAGTCAAACTGTTCCGTGTTGCTGGCCAAATAGTCGCAGGATGTCCGTGCTGATAAGGGTTCTCAATGTACTCATGTATTTAGTATTTATCAAAACGAAGATCTCAATTAAATACGGACGGCGAGGGAGCTAAGTTCTGTTGCTTCTGGATTTCTGTATGTGGTAAATAAGCCATCCATAGGTAGGGTATAGTTTCCAACACCAGCGACCTTAGTGATTCGCAGTGGTGCGACGTGATCCCTCTACGTCGGAAGAAACCCTCAGTAGAGGGATCACGTCGCACCACTGCGAATCACTAAGGTCGCTGGTGTTGGAAACTATACCCTACCTATGGATGGCTTATTTACCACATACAGAAATCCAGAAGCAACAGAACTTAGCTCCCTCGCCGTCCGTATTTAATTGAGATCTTCGTTTTGATAAATACTAAATACATGAGTACATTGAGAACCCTTATCAGCACGGACATCCTGCGACTATTTGGCCAGCAACACGGAACAGTTTGACTATTCAATCCATTATATGAAGCTTTTTAGCTTTTCTGTCCCCTGTTTCCATCAAGCTGTGCACCGGATTTCATCCTACTCTTGATTTTACTGATTATATATATCTTTTGAAAAGATACTCTTATATTATATTGCAATTCTTCTTCTCTTTTTTTGTTTTGATCCCCTGGTATCTGCACTAGATGATGTACAAGGTCCTGAGGAAGGTGGCTTGAACCACCGAAACGCGCGTAGACCTGCTACAAGGGCCGACTGTTACATCTTGTGGCCCTTGTATAGTATTAGCATTGTTATCTAGCTAATTGGAATCCAGTTCCTTCTTTTCATCTCAGTATGTGGTATGGTTGTAGTATGACTGGTAGCACGTGAGTAAGTTGCTTGGTTGATTGTTACCGTGGGGTATTATTATTTTTCGCCTATTTATATGATTGTAATGTATGACTTGTGATCTTTGTAACTATTTGATGGATTTTCTATGTAATTTTTTGATTCAAAACAGTATTTATATGAATTTATATGTATATAAAAAAAGAAAAAGAAACACAATTTTTGAATAATCAGTGTTCATAATTAACTTGTTACTGTCACTCTATCTGGACATTTAGAGATGCATACACATTATTGATGTATATGGCCATTGAAGGAACTTCTCTTATATTTTGTGTACTTCTATTCCCCTCTGTTCCTTGGCCACAAATTGTTCATTCGAGGGGGTCCCATTATACATGTTGTTAGCACTGAAAGAGAACAACCGTCCACTTCATGCACGTAAAGTTCAAAAGGTTTTCGGTAGTCCGGAGTACCCAAGACGGGTGCAGAGCACAGAGCAGATTTCAAAGAATTAAAAGCATCTTGACATTCATCCGTCCAGGGTAAGGGTTCATGCACATCTTTGGTAACCAAATGCAACAAAGGTTTAGCCAGAAGAGAAACATTAGGAATCCATTGGCGACAGTAAGAGGTTATGCCTAGAAAAGCACGAACATCACGTTGAGTACGGGGCACAGACATGTTAGTAATAACAGTTATCCATTCAGGAGTTAATCTTCTCCCCGCTTTCGACAGTAAATGACCAAGGTAGGTCACTTCCTGTCGACAATACTGAAATTTGGATAAGGACACTTTATTGCCATTAGCTGCCAAATGGTGCAACAATTTAACTGTGGCCTCCTTACAACCATCTGCCGTATCTGATGCCACTAAGATGTCATCCACATATTGGACGAGAACATTACCAGGAGGTAGAACTAATTCATCTAATACTGCTTTTAGAGCTTGGCTATAAATACTCAGGCTCTCAGTATAGTCTTGAGGTGCGCGGGAGAATCTGAAGCTGCGGCCAGATAATGAGAATCCGAAAATATGACGGCTGTCAGGATGTATTGGGATACTAAAGAAAGCGTTCTTCAAATCTATCACTGAGAAATACTGTGCAGTAGGGGGAATCATAGTCAGAATTGCAGTGATGTCCGGAACCACAGGGTATTGAGGAATGACTATTTTATTAACCTCTCTAAGGTCAATTACAAAATGATAAGTATCTTTATAATCAGGGTCACCATCTAAAGGGGCCTTTTTCAAAATCGGTAAAATGGGGCTATTACAAATGTTTGCAGCCGTTTCTTCTACCACTCCTTCCTTAATTAGATCACGGATGACCTGCAATAAAGCCTGTTCACCTTCGGGCGAAATTCGATATTGGGGAATACGTGGTAGATGCACGTTTGGTTTTAACGTTATGGATACAGGGGGTATTTTCAACAATCCTACATTCGTGTCCCCCTTTGCCCAAAGAGTCTGAGGTATTTCAGAAAACTCAGGAGGGAGAGGTGCATCTTTGACTAAACATTGGGACATACGTTCAATAGGAGGCTGCAATGTTAGATACACACCATCAGGAGAACAATAAATACGAGCATGCAACTTCTTTAGTATATCCAATCCCAAGAGATTTTCGCCACAACTAGAAGTAAGCAAAAATGGTGAGTCCACAGTAACAGGGCCAATAGTAAAGGGAAGTGGCTTCGAAATGGGGCTTACCACAGGAATTCCTGAAAATCCCACCAATATGTTATTTTGCCCAGACAGAGCAGCCCCTGGGACCAGTGTATGAGCAACAGAACTATTCATTGCTCCAGTATCCACTAAAAACTTCTCAGATATCCCCATCAATTGCCCCTGTACATAAGGCCCCTGTTGGTCAACTGGTACTGATATGTGGCCCCTGCTCTGTCCGTGGCTGTCTCATGCATAGTTATTTCCGTCATAGCCATCTTCCCGATAATCCTCATTATAGTATTGCCTTCCCTGAAAATCATCAAAATAGTTTTTGCCTGATTCATTGCCGGACCTGTCACCACGTCTCATACTATTTCAATCAATCAATCAATCAAACAGACTTGTAAAGCGCGCTACTCACCCGTAAGGGTCTCAAGGCGCTGGGAGGGGGAAGTCGCTACTGCTCAAACAGCCAGGTCTTGAGTTATTTCCTGAAGGAGAGATGGTCCTGGGTCCTGGGTCAGCCGTGGGTGGGTGTCTTGGCCGCCAGGTAGGAGAAGGATCTTCCTCCGGCGGTGGCTTTGCGAATTCGTGGGATGGTGGCGAGGGCGAGGCTGGCGGATCGGAGCTGGCGGGTGGGTGTGTAGAATGTGAGGCGGCTGTTGAGGTATTTGGGGCCCATGTCTTGGAGAGCCTTGTGTGCGTGGGTGAGGAGTCTGAACCTGATCCTCTTGCTGACGGGGAGCCAGTGCAGGTCATTCAGATGGGCGGAGATGTGGCTGTGACGGGGATGTCCAGGATGAGTCGTGCCGAGGCGTTCTGTATGCGTTGGAGTCTTTTCTGGAGTTTGGCTGTGGTACCAGTGTAGAGGATGTTCCCGTAGTCCAGACGGCTGGTGATGAGGGCCTGGGTGACCGCTTCCTGGTTTCGGTGGGGATCCACCGGAAGATCTTTCGGAGCATGCGCAGGGTGTTGAAACAGAATGACGAGACGGTGTTGACTTGCTTGGTCATCGTGAGGGAGGAGTCCAGGATGAAGCCCAGGTTGCGTGCATGGTCCGTTGGCTTGGGTGCGGTGCGGTGCCCAGGGCAGGGGGCCACCAGGAGTCGTTCCAGGCAGAAGGGGATGGTCCCAGGATGAGGACTTCCGTCTTGTCTGAGTTCAGTTTCAGATGGCTGAGTTTCATCCATTCCGCGATGACTTTCATTCCTTCCTGGAGGCTGGCTCTGGCGGTGCTGGGGTCGTTGGTGAGGGAGAGGATCAGCTGGGTGTCGTCGGCGTAGGAGATGATGTTAAGGTTGTGTTGGCGTGCGATGGCTGCGAGGGGGCTCATGTAGACATTGAAGAGGCTGGGGCTGAGCGAGGATCCTTGCGGGACGCCGCAGATGACTTCGGTGGCCGCGGATCGGAACGGTGGGAGGCGGACTCTCTGGGTTCTTCCGGCGAGGAACTAGATGATCCACTCCAAGGCCGTTCCTTGGATTCCGGTGTTGCTGAGGCGCTGTATCAGGGTGCGGTGGCATACAGTGTCGAAGGCTGCTGAGAGGTCCAGGAGGATGAGGGCAGCTGTTTCCCCGTTGTCGAGCAGGGACCTGATGTCGTCGGTTGCTGCGATGAGGGCGGTCTCGGTGCTGTGGTTTGCTCGGAAACTGGACTGCGAGGGGTCGAGGGAACCGTTAGTCTCGAGGAAGGTGGAGAGTTGTTTGTTGACGGTCTTCTCGATGACTTTGGCAGGAAAAGGGAGGTGCGAGATGGGGCGGAAGTTCTTGAGATCCGTGGGGTCCGCTGTGGGTTTCTTTAGGAGGGCGCTGAGCTCGGCATGTTTCCAGCTCTCCGGGAAGGTGGCGGATGCAAAGGAGCTGTTGATGATGTCCCGGAGTTGGGGTGCAATGATGGAGTCGGCTTTGTTAAAGATGTGGTGTGGGCATGGGTCGGTAGGGGAGCCAGAGTGGATGGTGTTCATCATGCGGGTGGTGTCTTCGGTGCTGACCGAGGTCCAGGTGCAGAGGGTGGTGGTTGGGTGTGCTGGTTCGGCAGTTGGGTGCATAGTCTGTGCACCGAAGCTGTTGTGTATGTTGGCGATCTTGCGGTGAAAGAACGAGGCGAGTGAGTCGCAGAGGTCTTGTGAGGGTGTGATGTCATTGTTGCAGGCACTGGGGTTGGTGAGCTCTTTAACGATGCTGAAGAGTTCCTTGCTGCTGTGGGTGTTGTTGTCCAGTCATTCTTTGAATGTTGTCCTTTTGGTGGTGCGGATCAGCTGGTGGTGTTTGCGGGTGGCGTTCTTGAGGGCTGTCATGTTTTCTGTTGTTTGGTCGTGGCGACAGACTTTCTCGAGGGTGCGGCATTTCGATCAGTACCTCCTCTTCCTCGTCCTCGATTAAAACCTCCCCGTCCATATAATAATGGACACTGAGCTCACCAGTGTCCCTCCTGTCTACAATTGGAACACTGGTTTATTCCTATATTAGGACCCGGACCTACTCCCCCTCTCCTCATTGTTCCTTTTGGGAAGGAGCCCCTTCCTCCCCTTCTACCGTTTTGTCCTCTGCTGACTTGCTGCAGCAGCACTCGGGTTTTCAGCTCCTTAACCTTTTTATCTGACTTATCCTTGCTCTCGTTTTCTCGATGCTCGTAATACTGGGCCATGCTAAGAATAACTGAGGGGGTCGAAGTGGACAACTACTTTCGGCAGCCTGTAAAAGTGTCATTACTTCTGGCAATAAATTAGTGACAAATCTATTTGCAAATAGTCGTATGCCACCTTCCGTGGACAAATCTTGTCCTCTGAAGTCAATAAATACTTTCTCAAACCGAGTGAAGAAATCAGACACATTTTCATCCTTCTTTTGGTTGCAGGCTGTTAGTTTATCCCAATCCACCTTTCGTGGGGGAATAAGGGTTTGCATATATGTAATAATGCGAGCGGGTATAGCTAAAATCTCGTCTTTAGGCTCGGTTTTCGATCTTTGTCCCATGTCTTAATCTGATCCCAGGTCCCTCCTATCTCTGCATGAGATCATGCACCTGTCTCCATATATCTACTGGGATCAGAAGACCGAAAAATAACTTGTCAGCTAAAGTCAGAACGGCCAAATTTGCGGCTTCTGTCAATTCCTTGTAATAAGCCGTGTTTTTTTTGTTCGAGGGTCAGGAAGTTGGGCTTTTAAGGTAAGAACCTCACTCCGCTTCCAAGGAGTATAGACCCACTTCTCTTGGAAACGTGCCTCTACACGTGGTCTGGTCACTTGGCCCCCTCCATCTAACACTTCAGGAATCTCTGGGTGCAAAAGAGGGTGTACTTCTCTCATAGGATACAATGCCCCTACATCTGGACATTTCCTATTCATTCGATCCCGATATTGTATCAAAGTTTCGACATTTTGAAATACTTCTTCAGCTGTAATTCGAATTTAAAAGCTCAATCCTTGATATCACATAATATCTGGGGGGCCAGCCCTTCCTGAAAACATTGCTCCCATAAGGAAATCAATCTTATTGCCATGTGTTCTAATGCTAATTGTTGCGTAATCAAAATCTTTCATAGTACTCAAATGTCTTCCAGAGTATAAATCGGATTCCGCATCCATTGGGATGCCTGAATCACTATAGCCCGTCTTTCTTCAGTTCCTAGGGATGATCGAGTAAAAACTCGTCGACCTTCCGTCCCTCCCATAGGGCGTCGTGGCGTGACATCTGAAGAGGCAGCGGTCATTCCCATAGGGGTGACCGTCGTTCCTCTAGCTGGGGCATTAAAAATACTGGGGACAAGGGAGAGGCAGCACCTGACCCAGGCATCAAAGTAATCAAATCTGAGGTAGTTGAACAAAGTGTAGGAGGGGCGGACAACGGAGCAGGAGGGTGTATGGCTACCGGTGCGGTAGCAACTGCAGGCACCGCTGCACCCGCCCTCCCTCTCCGGTCCACTGGGACCGCTGGGTACAAGTCTTGGGGGACATATGGAGGTGGAGGGCGAACCTCTAATAATTCCTCTATTTCATCTTCTGCCTCGGTTCGGGTCACATAACTTTTATCTGTCTGTAATCGAAATTGTCTATCCAGTTGTTCAATATTCTTTTCTACTTTTTCCTTTTCATATGCCACTGCCTTTTGAGTAACAGTCTGTCCTGCTTTAATCTTTCCCAATTTTTCTTCTCGTATTCGCCAACGTTTTGCCTCCTTCAACCACAAGGTCAAGGAGTCAAACATAGTCTGGCGGCTCCTTTTCAAAAACAATTTATTCTGTAAATAATTAATTTTTCTTTCATCAAAAGACCCCGTTAAAGGCCATTGTAATTCTGCATTGTCTTTAGTATATTTGTTCCACAGTGTATTAAACAGAATGGGAGAAATACCATGTTTAACATACATATCGAAACTAGGACTGCCTTCCAGAGGAGCAGGCTGCCTTTCTTCCAGCCGTCCACTCCTCTGACGGCAGCATCCAAAACACAATTTACTAAAACACAACATTTTAATGAATTCAACAAATAATACCGTTCCAACTGCAGTTACTCTCATGGACGCGTCCACGCACCACATACTCTTTCACTCTTCAACTCAAACAATTCCATTCACGTAAATACCATAAAGTGCATAAGTTTCGATCGATAAAAATACTCTGCTCATGAATTCACAATTCCATACGACATGTCTTATACTCGAACAGAGCCCGTCGACTCCTGTTCGGGGAACCGATCCCCCTGGATTCCACACCACTTAAAAGAATTCACAAAAGAGACAGTCCGAAGACTGCCCTGGGATCATCAGACAGGTGAACCACGAACCCTCTTACAGACTATCCCGTAGTCCTGTGCTGGTTGGGCCGGGCGTTTTGGGCACAATCCCAGACCCTGCGCTTACCCAGTTGCTCCCAGGGCTATTCCAAAGAGGATTCGGCCAAGTGAGCACCCCCGTGCAACACTAAGGAGTCCGATGTAGTCCCAACTAATCACCGAACAAGTCTGTGAGGCATCTGCCGGTGCAGTCACACCTCTGCCACGTCAGACCCCCAGATTCCCTTTGGTTCACTAACCACTACATTTCATACCTAGTTAACTGTTCTTCGGAGCCACTTCTCAAAAGTGCTCGTTCCCAAAGTCAACAAAAGGACTTACAATACAATTCACTCACCTGTTGCACTCAGGTCTGATTGCGTGTTCTCCACTGCCGACTTCTTTTATAGACCAACACGGTCAGCTGTTCCTGGGTTAAGCCCATAGGACTCCAGCGAAGGGTTATTTAGCAGCTGGGAAGGTCACTGGGCCGGAGAGTGGAATTTTCCTTTTCTACCACAAACTGGTTTCTCAATTAGGATCCTTTTTCAATCCACCCCCTCGACCAGAACCCCTCCCCCGTCCCTCTTCTCCTGCTTACAGGAGGGGACAACCCTATTGCGGAGTCCCGGCGGAGTCGCCAACTGAAGTACTAAAAAAAATACCATAGAGCTATACTTACCAATAGCCCATATACCTTATTTACCATGAATAAGTCAGTCGGCAATGGAGAAGGTTCAATCGTTTATTTTGCAAAAGCGCCCTATACAGGGGATCCTCCCTCTCGCCACAGCTCTCAAAGGTGTGCGGAGGAGACTGCTGGATTACATACAAGACAGTGCATATATACTTTCAGCATACCTCATGAAAACCCTGTACAAGGAAAGTATTATTTCTCATGAAGCTAACAGGAAAATCCATATAAGGCACAACTGATTGATTCGAAATTTAGCTCAAGTTATTCCGGGGGTATGTCAGTAAAGGTGCCTCCCGCTCACTCTGTTGCACAGGACTACAGACATGGCGCCTACAAGAATGTGTTCATCCCACAAGAAAGACAAATGTGACCTTGTGTTTCCTAAGTTACAAACAATCGTCTGTTCATAGCCCAGGCCGACCTTTCAGGCTCTCCCCTCAGCAGTATGTCACGTGCTTTCCTAACTAACGAATCAGACGTTGCAAAAGCTAACACCATAATGGCGTCTGTTCATCCTAGGCCTGATTCTTGCTATGTGATGTATACATGGTAGAAATATATTTACAAGGGGTTCGTCTAGGACCGCATGCTAAAATATATTGGATATATCAGGCCAACATTATGACCTCGATTTTATATTCCTTCAATGGCACCATGTTTTTTTAGACGAATGGCTAGGTGCATGTACTGGCTACTTACCTGTTATGTTTTCCCATTTGGCTTTGTTTTGGGACACATCTGTGTGTGTGTGTGTGGTGGAGGCTTAAATCCTGCTCAGGGGTGGGACAAGACAGCATAATATGTCTACCTACCTGTTAGTTTGTTTGTAGTGAACCGTTAGCTGCCACAAGCATCTGGGTGGGAGGGAGTCCGCCATCTTGCTGAGCTGGGGGGCAAGGTTGCATGATGGGAGTAGTAGTGCAGGCCTCCCACCCCCAAACACCCTCCCTGTGAAGATGGCTACCTACCTGTAAGTTTGTTTGGTGTACTGCAATGGCTTCCAACTGCTTTTGGGTGTAGAGTGCTCCATCCTGCTTAGGGGTGGGACAGGGCTGCCTGGTGGGAGTTGTAGTGCAGGCCTCCCCCCACACAACCCTCCATGGCAAGATGGCTACCTATCTGTAAGTTTGGTTGGTGAACTGCAATGGCTGCCACATGCTTCTGGGTGGGGGTGGAGGTGATGCTCCATCCTGCTTCGGGGTGGGACAAGACAGCATAATAAGTCTACCTACCTACCTGTTCGTTTGTTTGTAGTGATCCATTAGCTGCCACATGCATCTGGATGGGAGGGAGTGCTCCATCTTGCTGAGCTGGGGACAAGGGTGCATGATGGGAGTAGTAGTGCAGGCCTCTCAACCCCACACACCCTCCCTGTGAAGATGGCTACCTACCTGTAAGTTTGCTTGGTGTACTGCAATGGCTTCCAACTGCTTTTGGGTGTGGAGTGCTCTATCCTGCTTTGGGGTGGGACAGGGCTGCCTGGTGGGAGTTGTAGTGCAGGCATCCCACCCCCACACAGCCCTCCATGGAAAGATGGCTACCTACCTGTAAGTTTGCTTGGTGTATTCCAATGGCTTCCATCTGCTTCTGGGTGGGGTTGGTGCTCCATCCTGCTTCAGGGTGGGACAGGGCTGCCTGGTGGGAGTTGTAGTGCAGGCCTCCCACCTCCACACAGCCCTCCATGGCAAGATGGCTACCTACCTGTAAGTTTGCTTGGTGTACTGCAATGGTTTCACGCTGCTTCTGGGTGTGGAGTGCTCCATCCTTCTCAGGGGTGGGGCAGGGCTGCCTGGTGAGAGTTGAAGTGCAGGCCTCCCATCCCCACACAGCCCTCCATGGCAAGATGGCTACCTATCTAAAAGTTTGGTTGGTGTACTGCAAAGGCTGCCACATGCTTCTGGGTGGGGGTGGTGCTCCATCCTGCTTTGGGTGGGACAAGACAGCATAATATGTTGGCCTACCTGTTAGATTGTTTGTAGTGATCCATTAGCTGCCACATGCATCTGGGTGGGAGGGAGCGCTCCATCGTGCTGAGCTGGGGGAAAAGGGTGTATGGCAGGAGTAGTAGTGCAGGCCTCCTACCCCCAAACACCTTCCCTGTGAAGATGGCTACCTACCTGTAAGTTTGCTTGGTGTACTGCAATGGCTTCCAACTGCTTCTGAATCTGGATGTGGAGTGCTCCATCCTGGTTGGGGGTGGGACAGGGCCGCCTGGTGGAAGTTGTAGTGCAGGCCTCCCACCCCAAAACAGCCCTCCACGACAAGATGGCTACCTACCTGTTAGACTGATGGGGCAATGTATTGGCTGACACATGCTTCTGGGAGGGGGAGTGCTCCATCTTGCTGAGCTGGGGGACAAGGGTGCATGGTGGGAGTAGTAGTGTAGGCCTCCCACCCCCAAACACCCTCCCTGTGAAGATGGCTACCTACCTGTAAGTCTGCTTGGTGTACTGCAATAGCTTCCAACTGTTTCCGGGTGTGGGGTGCTATATCCTGCTTCGGGGTGGGATAGGGCTGCCTGGTGGGAGTTGTAGTGCAGGCCTCCCACCCCCACACAGCCCTCAATGGCAAGATGGCTATCTACCTTTAAGTTTGATTGGTGTACTGCAGTAGCTTCCAACTGCTTCTGGGTGTGGAGTGCTCCATCCTGCTTAGGGGTGGGACAGGGCTGCCTGGTGGGAGATGTAGTGCAGGCCTCCCACCCCGACACAGTTCTCTATGGCAAGATGGCTACCTATCTGTAAGTTTGGTTGGTGTACTGCAATGGCTGCCACATGCTTCTGGGTGGGGGTGGTGCTCCATCCTGCTTCAGGGTGGGACAAGATAGCATGATATGTCTACCTACCTGTTAGTTTGTTTGTAGTGATACATTAGCTGCCACATGCATCTGGGTGGGAGGGAGTTCTCCATCTTGCTGAGCTGGGGGACAAGGGTGCATGGTGGGAGTAGTAGTGCAGGCCTCCCACCCCCAAACACCCTCCCTGTGAAGATGGCTACCTACCTGTAAGTTTACTTGGTGTACTGCAATAGCTTCCAACTGCTTCTGGGTGTGGAGTGCTCCATCCTGCTTAGGGGTGGGACAGACTGCCTGGTGGGAGTTGTAGTGCAGGCTTCCCACCCCCAAATAGCCCTCCATGGCAAGATGTCTACCTATCTGTTAGTCTGATGGGGCAATGTATTGGCTGACACATGCTTCTGGGTGGGGTGGGGGGAGTGCTCCATATTGCTGAGCTGGGGGACAAGGGTACATGGTGGGAGTAGTAGTGCAGGTCTCCCACCCACAAACAGTACAACCTTGGTAACTACCTAACTACCTATTAGGTGGGATAACAATACAATGGCTGGTAACTGCTTCTAAGTTGGTGTGGAATGCTAGTTCCTGCTCAGGTGTGGGTCAGGGTACCTGGTGGGAGTTGTAGTTTAGGCCTCCCACCCCCATATAGCTCTCCATGGCAAGATGGCTACCTACCTGTTAGTTTGATGAGGGTAATGTAATGGCTGCCACATGCTTCTGGGTGGGGTGGGGGGAGGGCTCCATCTTGCTAAATTGTAGGACAAGGGGGCATGGTGGGAGTTGTAGTGCAGGTCTCCCACGCACAAACAGTACAACCTTGGGAACTGGCTGCCTACATGTTATTTTGTTTGTAGTGATAGTATGGCTGCCACATGCATCTGGGTGGGATGGAGTTCACCATCTTGATGGGCTGGGGACAAGGATACAGGGTGGGGGTAGTAGTGCAGGCCTCCCACCCACAAAGAGTGCAACCTTGGTAACTGGATACCTACCTGTTAGGTGGGGGTGAACGATAAAATGGCTGGTAACTACTTCTGGGTTGGTGTGGAGTGCTACATCCTGCTCAGGTGTGGGTCAGGGGGCCTGGTGGGAGTTGTAGTAAAGGCCTCCCACCCCCCATACAGCCCTCCATGGCAAGATGGCTACCTACCTGTTAGTTTGATGAAGGTAATGTAATGGCTGCCACAGGCTTCTGGGTGGGGTGGGGAGGGCTCCATCTTGCTAAGCTGTGGGACAAGGGGGCCTGGTGGGAGTTGTAGTCCTGGCCGCCTGTACACATGCCCCCATGGTAATGTTGCTAGCTATGTTTGGGGCGAATGGGAGTGAGTCAATGTTGGATCTGTGAGACATGTTTTTGGGAGTGTGTGGTGCAGATGAATGGAATTTGTCCTAGGAGATGTAGCTTTGTAGTTGTGCAAGACAGTACATAGCAGTATGGTAGTAGTCATTGGTTTATACCTACCAGCCTCCACTCCCCCGGCAACTCCTGTGAGACTCTGGATGCAGAATGGCAAGCACCTTCTCCTCAAATGCAGTGAATGTTTTGGGTGGAATGCGAGGGCCACCGCCAGTCCTGTGGGCCAGCTCACGATTCCTGCTCCTCTTCTGTTTGACAACCTTCTTCAGGTCAAGCCACAGCTTCATGATTTCATTTTTTTGAGCACGGGGTGGTCCTTACTGCATTGACCTTCTCAACTATCCTTGCCCACATTTGTGCTCTTGTGGCTAATGGCGTCTCTTGGACCAGGCTACCAAACAGTTGTGGTTCCACTCTGACTATCTCATCTCACTCTCTGTGAATTTGGGCATTTTCTGTGTTGCCATGGTGTGTGATGTGCAAAGTGGTTATGGGTGCAGGGGTGTGAGTGGTGGGTGTGGTAGTGATGTGTCTGGTGTGTGACCTGCAGGGGGGTTAGAGGTGCAGGTGTGGAAGTGGTGGTGGTGCTGTGTGTGGTGTAAGTAGTGATGGCGTGTTGTTTGCCTCTCCTTTGTGCTCTGGTGTTGGGCCCTTCAGTTGTGGAGTATTGCAAAGGATTGTGTTCAAGGAAGGGGCTGGTTTTATACTCAGCTACATGGGTGTGTCCAAATGGGGGATTGCTGTCAGGTGTGTTGTGTGGGTTGTCTTGGGATTGGTATTTTTATTTTTGCCATGTGGTCTTGTCATTGGGGTGTGTTCTGTGTTTTGGGTAAGCATGGGCGTAAAATCCGTTCCGCTCACGGATTTTGCGGATTTTCGGCAAATTCGCAATCCGCGAACTCTCGCGAACTTGCTGAAAATTCGTAAAATCCGTGCGAAGCGGATTTTTTGCTTGGTCGCACTTGCCAACTAGAATACTATACAATTTCGCGGGAGTAAACACTTGCGAACACGTAGATGCGGCGGGCAGCGACAATCTCGCAATTGCGAGATTGCAAAATTTGCAATTTCGCACAAGAAATCCACCAGCAGGCAGCATAAACCTGGAAAATTATGATTTTTATCAGAATAACTTTGCCTGCACTTCTTCTTTGCAAGGAGTCCATTTTGGGGGTGGTGGGAGGAAGGAAGTGCCCCACAATCGCCAACTTCCTGTTCCTGTCCAGCAGGCTCCTCCCAGTGCTTTCTTCATGTGCTGGTCACTTTGATTTGGATCTTGACCTAGAAGGGTTACTTTTTGTGGATGCTGCTGGATATTTGGATTTTTGCAAAACTGAAAGCACTCAGCAAATGTTCAATCTTATCATTAGTAACCTTTCCCTGTAGTGCTTCCTGAGGGGCCCCTTCAGAGTTCATTTGCCTACTTGCAACTATTCTATGACCCTGCTCTGACCCTCACAGCAGGCTCAGAGAATAGCTACAAGTATACAACAAAGGTCCTGTTAAAAAAATTACACTGCAACAGAAAGCAATTACAGACAAAACTGAAAGCACTCAGCAGGTGCAAAAGTTCAATCTTATCATTAGTAACCATTCCCTGTAGTGCTTCCTGAGGGTCCCCTTCAGAGTTCAGTTGCCTACTTGCAACTATTCTATGACCCTGCTCTGACCCTCACAGCAGGCTCAGAGAATAGCTACAAGTAGGCCACAAAGGTCCTGTGAAAAAAAATTGCACTGCAACAGAAAGCAAATTACAGATAAGGAAGCAGGTGCCAGCCAGACTGGAAGTTTAAATTCAGTGACACATTAATCAACCCCAAATTAATTCATGTCAGTTGAAGCAGGGCAGGTGTGCTTGCTTTTTTTCACCCCCATAATCTACAGTGATAAACCAACCAGAGGGTGGCAGTGATGTACAAGAGTGTGGCATGGGTGTACCAGAGGGTGGCAGTGGTGAAACAGAGGGTGCTGTGAACCTGTGATGATGAACCAGACGTAGAAACAACATAGTTGCGGCCGTTGCAAGCCGACAAGTAAGTTCGCAATTGCGAACTGGTACACAACCCTCGCGAACTGGCAGAAACCCTTGCGAACACAAAAAAATAAAAATCCTCAAATTCGCGAGAGTTCGCGGATTTTGCGGATTGCGAATCCGTAAATACGCAAGTTCGCGGATTGCCAATTCGCAAAATCCGCCCATGCTTAGTTTTGGGTGGCATGGCTAGTTTGCTATGTGCACTTTGGGGCCTTATTGTGGAGTTTTTCTTTTGGCCGCCATATTTGTCACGGAGTGTCCGCAGCCGTGGCTATGCTGCAGCTCTTCTGCCGGCTCTCCCATTCATCACTGTTTGCGACTGCGGCCGTCGGAAACAACGGAACGTACTGCGGGACCATCGGGGATATCCTAATATTCCGTGCGATATCTCCGCTATCCTGGCGGTGGGTTGGTGTTTTTATGCCGCAAATCCGGCCGCCGTGGATGGGTTTTGGCTATCTCCACCCGCTATGGGCATTTTTTCTTTGCCCCCCCTTCTGCCGCGGTTGGTGTTTTTTAGCAATTGTTCCAAAAAATGTTTTCCCGGTACCGGCGGGAGATTGTTTTCCACTTCCATGGCGATCAGATTGGTTTTCTTACAGCCATGCTAATAGACCCTTTAGTTGTTGGTAGCAATGTTCTTTTTGGATTGATTGTAGGGTTGGTTGGGTTCAGCCTGTTGTGGCTTGGAAAGCATTATGCCATCCTTCCACAGCGTTATTATTTTTTGCTTCCTTATTTAGGGAACTGTTATATACATTCCACCATGGAATGTGGTATTTAGGTTGTCTCCTTTGTCCAGATCTGTGTAGCCTTCCCACCCATTTCTCCTCGAAATAGTCGAGTAGGGGACTTAGTTTATGTTCATTTGCTTGGTAGTAGGATCTTTCTATTAATAGATTTTAGTGTTCTGCTACATCAGTTATTGGGACGTATGCCAGTGCAATTAGCTTTTTAATTTCATATGCAAAATTGCTATTAGTTGCATATTCTACGCTAAGCGGCCGATTCCGATCTCACTCGGAAGGGCACCGAACGCAATCCAGCCGGAAAAAGTACGAGCCGTATGCGTGTTTTCCGCCCGACTCGTACAGCTGTACGAGCGAGCAAGTACGATGCGAGCAACATGAAATTCACAGACCGAGTCAGTTCCGGGTCCGAACCGCTCCGTACGTCTCCTCCGTAAGTAATGCGTGGCATGCAATGGATGCGATTTACGACCGAGCCAGTACGATGCACACGTCGGACAGCCGGTGCAAGACAAAGTGTCCAGTTTGCTAAACGTCTGGGAAGTTGCCTTTGTGGGTCCGCGTCGGACCCCCTGTCACCCGCAGCCTTACGAATTGGACACAGGGGGACACCCAAGTGTCTCCTCAACACAGGCATATACGGTGCGGATAGCACTGACTCGTACCCACTGTAGGGGGCCCCCTCGTGCGAGACGTACAAATTCAGTCAATGGGAGCCCATGTACGCGTCGTACAGCCGACTGCCATTGACTTCTATGGGAGTCCAACTGAACCGAGTTCGGCAGCAGCTTGTATTGCTGTGTGAGGGTAGTTTTTCAGGATGGCTTGTATCTTTGACTGTTCAAAGTCTATGATAATTTTTTGGGTATAGTAATTATTAGTTTCTTGCTTTACTTTTGTTAAGAGTTCTACATAGGTAATTCTTTGTTTGTTTGGTAACAGGGCATATATAAAGGGGATGTTGGTATTGTGATACAGTCCATGGATTGTGTATAATTGGCAAACATGGTTTGGGACATATTTTAAATGTTCCGTCCATCATCAATGTCTCACAGTTCTGTAGTTTAGGTACGTTTGTGGGAGTTGCATTTATTATAATCTGTTTCTCATTAGATTTACTGTCATAAAGTAGAAATTGCTCTACATTATGAGTTACAGTGAGTTCAGGTTGTATTTGAATTTCACTAAACGTTTTGTGGATAGGTGGGTTGGTAGCAGTTGATTTTGTTGTTCTAGCTAGTAGCCTTTTTAACGTGGAGACAGAGGGTAATTGGCGAGTTACATGTTCTGGAACTCTGGGGAGTACGTCATTTAGTATTGCAGTTGTAGGTTTTTGAGATCTAGTGCTAGCTTCTTTCAGAGTCTCTAAAGCGTCACTCACGTCTGTTTCAGCTATGTTAGGGGGGTGGTTATGCTCCTGAACATGTAATACAGTAGTTTATTTTGTTGTAGCCCTCCCTTAACCTGCATTTGAATAATATGTGCTGCATTTCCAATTAATTTTGTCACCTGTCTGTTTTTCTTGGGTGTAGACACAGCTCATATAGCATATTAAAAATGTTCCTTTCTGGAAAGTTATGAATTTTGCACCTTCATTCATTCTGATGTTGTAAATGCTATGAGAAATGCATATCAAAAATATTAAATGTATTGTAATTGTTTTTATTGTAATACAGATTTTTATATACAAAATTATACTTACATGCTTGAATATGTTGAACTTTTTTTGACACTGGGGTGTTTTTGTTGGTGCTTGGCTTTACTGTTTCTTTTTATTTCCTGCAGAAGAAAATGATAGTTTTAATACATGTGTTTAACAGCATTTTCTGTATTTTGGGGTGTGTGTAGTTAGTGGGCATTTTGGGTTGGGATTTTTTGTTGTTTTAAAAGTTTAATTTAGATTTATAATTACTTTTTTGGCAAGGTGGTTTTTTGATGATATTTGGAGTTATTGCGTGTCTTTTGGAGTTTCTAAAGGGGAAATAGAATTTTAAAAAAATATACATTAATTATTGAATTATTGTAAAACATGCTTTACGATTATTTTATACAGTTGTAACATTAAATAGATATTTTACTTACTTTGTGAAGTTGAAATCAGAACTTTCAATGAGGAAGTCCGATGTTGCAGAAGCAATTCGGCAGAGATTCCCCTTATGCTTCGTTTTGTTGTTGGAGCATAAAATAATGTTACATTTTCTTTAGTTTATATATTGTTTGTTTAATTGGGCTTTCAATCTTATTGGTTATTTAAGTTGCAGGTGTTTTTATTCGTTGTTACTAATGTTTTCAATTAATTTGGCTGTTGTTTCCTTATATGGGAACTGCTAATTAATGTTCACTTAAACTTTTTTTTATTCTTACTTTATTTAAAAGTATAATAGTACATTATTTGTAATTTATATTTCATTGAATGTATAATAAAAAGTATTTATTTTATATATTGTGTTTGTAAGGAGTAATACATTTGGTGAATTTAATTATGTTGAAGGCATTTTTTTAAATTATAATTTATTTATTTAATATGTTATTTGTGTTTGTGATAATGGGCATGGCTACGCTGGCGAAGATGGCGGACGAGCTCGTGTAGAGTTCCGGCCGCTGGCCCAGCACATCAGCAGACATCCTGATCGTTGGGGCTGGATACTGCCCCTGCAAGACACCCAGACAAAGGTGACGGCAGCGACGTGGCCACAAATTGAAAATCGGGGCCGAACACAGGGGGCTGTGCCGATAGATGACGAGAGGCAGCCTGGCGCAAAATGGCAGCCTCCAGCGCTGAGGTTGTGGCTCTATGGGGCTGAGGAGCGGAGTCCTGCAGGGACCCGAGACGGGCTGAGAGAAGCCCTAGACCTGAATCTGCCGCGACGCCCTGGTGAAAAGCAGCTGTGAAATGTGGGCCAAGCGAGAAGACCCGACCAGACACAGTCGGTAAGCCTTAAGGGCTTGGGGTCCGTCCCTAACACCCTGTGCAGGACATAAATGCAGTAGCTGAGCACCGTGGGTGGTGGTGAATCTGCAAGGGGAGGCAGCTGACACCGTAAGCGCTTCTAGCCGGGGGGCTCTGCGAGTGTGGCGGGACCCCTGGGCAGACCCCCTACTAGAGGGCGCAAGAGTTGGCCTGCACATCCCCTGTCCTGCTGGGAGGTTCTGGGACACAGAGATTAAGCCCCCGCTGAGTAGGGACTGCTTCCCGGCGGCCCAGAAGGGTGAAGACATCCACATCGATACCCCGCTGCGGAGGGTGGTGCTAAAGCCTGGGCTGCGCCGCAGCGGGAAGAAAGGCAGAGAACACCAGACCTGGTTTCTGCTGCCCCAGGTGGGGCGAAGACCTGAAAGAGCGTAGGGCTGGCGACTCTTAGCACCAGATACAGGCCTGAGACAAGGCCTGGCGAAGACGACAACTGGCGCCTTGGTGGCGGGCATGAAGCAGCTTCAGGATATGAGATAGCCGCAAGTCTGAAGGTAGACGGCTCCAAAGAGAAGAGCCACGCCCTTATCATTCAGTGTGAGACATAACCACAGCAGCCGGGCATCGTGAGCAAGGGGGCCATGTGGGGGGAAGGGGAGTGAAACATAAAGGCACCAGAAGCATCATGCCACCGCGACTTGGACCGCCTGAGATGCCAGAGTTGGGGCCCAGATGTCACTACAGGGCCATAGCTGGATTCAACCCCTGGGAATCCCCGAAGAAGGACAATACCCACTGGCTGCCTCTCCAAAGTCAATCAGGGAAGGCTGCGAGGAAATAGCACAGAATGGTGGCCATCTACAGCACAACCACAGTGGTGGGATTGTAACTAGGGCCTAAAAGCGAGGGCTCGGCAGGGAAGGTGCTCCCCTCTCATCTGCCCAGTAAAGACAGAGGAGATAGCCCCTGGACACCACAACCGGTGAAACCTATGCCAGGAGGGGACACAAAACATCTATATTAACGGAAACAGCCCCGTGAACAAAGCGGTAGCTAGAGGTTTGGAGGATTAGGACAGGTGAAACGCAAAACAACACTTATGGCCTCCCTACCACATACAGGACAGCCTGTAGTGCACACTCTAGCACCTGGAAGCTCTTGAACATCATTTGTGACTTGCCTGCAGCTGGCGGAGGCAATACCAGGACGCTGCCAAAACCCCACCGACCAGTGGCCTCTGAGGCCGACGGTCTTTGGGCCCCTTCAAAAGAGGGGTGGCAGGTTAGAATTTGAACAGAACCTTAAGGTATAGTGGCACCCGAAGTGGACGTGACCATGGGGCGGCAACGCCAAACTAATGGCCCACAGGCTACGGTATTGGCGCACCAACAGTCCCAGATAGACTTAGATCAAACTCAGACGTCAAGTACCACCACGCCGCAAGCGATGTCAGACAAATTGGACAAAGTGTTGGCAGCGATAGAACACTCCCGTATCGCCATGAAGGACAGGTTCAGGGCCTTGTCCTCGGACCTTGGCTTACTGCGGGATGATCATCGGAAATTGGCTGATAGAGTAACAGAGGGGGAAAAAACTCTGACCAACCTGCAACTGCTGATCTGACCAGCCAGCAAATGCTGATGTGAGCGCACCAGGACAACATACGTGGCCTCCAACTTAGACACCTCCTGGTGTCTAAGTTGGAAGAAAAGGCGTATGATTTGGATGGTCGGTCCCGACACAGCAATATATGAGTGATCAACTTGCCGGAAGGAATGGAAGGTTCCCACCCCGAAAGATATGTCGAAATCTGGTTCAAATCATTTCCCCCAGATGCTGAATTCACACCTTTCTTCTCAGTGGAGAGGGCCCACAGGGTTCTGGCTCGACAAACCCCCCTTCCCGGGTTGCCCCCGCTGCTCCTGAAGCTGCTTCACTTCAGAGATAGGGACGCTGTGCTGAGGGTGGCCAGGCAGCACAGTCCGCTTCAAGTCGAAGATAAGCGGGTGATGATCTTTCTGGACTATTCAAAGGCAGTGCAGCAACAAAGGGCCGCTTTCAGATAAGCAAAGAGGATGCTCCACCAAAGACAGTTCTGGGACTCACTGTAGAGAGTTCTTCCACCATTTACACACGAGCAGTGGTTACCCGGAGGCGATTATAATTGCATACTAGACCTGACCTCAGACGATCGCATCCTCCAGGTTTGGGCTCCCCGCGCAAGCATGCGCAGAGCGATTCCACTTATGGGCACAACACTAGACCCTAGCAGATTATTGGTGGGCCCGAAACCCAACTTCTAAACTATACTGCTACCACCCCATAGCCTGCGAGTGCATGCAGATGCTATTGCCCATAATCTAGCATGCAGACTATCTAGGGAGAGCAATCTTGGATCATGATGCACATCTGTTGACTCCTAGATGGAGACCTCCCTATGCCCCAGTCCTAACTTGGAAACCGCAGTGTGAATGCTTAGAGGATCCGGTGTTCGATTATGATAATAGTATTGAAGAATACTTAGAGGGCAGCGCCAATACAGCATCCAACAGAATGCTGTGGTGGGATGCTTTTAAGGTGGTGATGCGAGAAGCCTGAATCTGGGGTCCGCAGGACAATTGATAAGAGCCTCGAAATGGCAGAACTTAAAATAGCATCACTGACCGAAGCAGAAAATGCAGGCACGGCAACTCATGTGCAAGTCGTAGAGGCTAAAATGGTATATAAGGAGGGTTTGGTGGACTTGAGGCGATACAACTTTAAACTATACGCAGCTAAAAGGCACAGGGGGGGTGATCGGTACGGCACACTTTTAGCCTGGTTGGCTTGCCAGCACCAAGAAACCCACCCAATAACCAAAATGCGGGATCCCTTGGGCGGATTCGCGACATCTCAATATGACATTCTATGGCTCGACCGCAACTATTACACAACGATGTATCGCTATCCCATGCGAGACAGTCAGGAGGCACTGGCCCGATTTCTAGAACCCCCTCACAACGCCCCAAATACTGAGCGAATGTAGGGACCTTCTGGAAGCAGAAATTACTCAGTTTGACGTAAAGCAGGCAATCCCTGCATTGGCCCGAAATAAAGCCCCGGCGTTGGACGGCCTGCCTTCGAGTACTATAATACTTTCATTACTCAATCGGTGCAGCAACTGACTACTATGGGTGTGGTGGCTCTGGAGGTGGGGAAGCTGCCTGGTTCATTGCGCAAATCCCTTATAGTCTCGATCCCAAAGCCCGACCGAGAGGCGGTGCACCTGGCCTCATAAAGACCAGTCATACTGCTGTCCACCGACTGCAAAATCTTAGGCAAGATCCTCGCAGACTGGTTGGGCCTTTTGCTTCTGCCGCTCATGCACCACGACCAGAACGGGTTTGTACCGGGCAGAGATACGTCCCAGAATATCCGTAGGCCCTTTCAGGTTCAGGATCAGGTTAAGGAACTCAACCCCAGGACGGCCTGCCTGATCCTGGACCTCGAGAACGCGTTTGATATCCAAGCATGGCCATACCTCTTTGAGACACTGGAGCGAATGGGAATTTGCCCCACTTTTAGGGCATATGTAAAACTATTATATACGAAACTCACCTCCAGAGTATGGTTGGGTAAATATATTTCTTCGCCCTTCCCAGTAGAGAGGGGTACCAGACACGGGCGCCCTCTCTCCCCCCTCTTATTCGCCATGGTCATGGAGCCTATAGCGATTCTTTTGCGGCGGGAGGGGGGTTCATGGGGCATACCAATTGCAGGAACTACCCATATATTATCAATGTATGCGGACGACCTGTTGCTTCACGTGAGGGACATAGAATCTGATCTCACCCCCATTGGAAACATCCTCTCAGACTTTGTGGCCGCAACAGGGCTCAAAGTCAATTGGGTGAAGACTGTTGTATACCCTCCAAATCCTAGCCTTCACCCACGGGAGATAGGATTTGGGACCTCTCGTAAAACATGGAGTGCTGGCGCCCCGCGGTACCTCGTTATCAGACTTTATCATTCCTCGGCTGACCTCTTTGAGGGTAACAACCGTCGTGCCTTGATAGGAGCCAGGACACGGGTACATTTCTGGTGCTCATAGGCAGAATTGCCTTGGCCACGATGGGATCACTGACAGAATATCGAGTACCAGAATATCGAGTTACACAAATATCGGGACATAAATATCGTTGTCAAAAATATTGACCTATCTTCGTAATGGTAAGTACAAAAATTTCTTTGTTAAAAATATCTAAGTTCAAATAATGTAAAACAAATTAAATAATACATTTAACTTAAAAACATTTTTTAGATTTATTTGAAAATGTTAACAATTATAAGTAATACATTTAATTAAAAAATAAATTAAACTTACATATACAAAATATAATATATATATATATTTATTGACTTAAAAATAATAATAAATAATTTTGAGTAATTATAAAATGTTAGAAATATATTACAAATTATAAATAAATATATATATATATATATAAATATATATATATATATACATACACCTGGAACATAACAATTATAAAAAAATAATTATATTACAAATTAAAATATAAAAATATTTAATATTTTTTAAACCTACATTTTACACTACATTGAGTGCATCAGTAGTGAAAATGTTGGATAGCGGAGGGGAAAAAATTACTATTCCCACTCCAGCAACTGCAACAGTAGGAAAAGTGTTGGCTAGCGGAGTGATAAAAATTACTATTCCCACTCCAACAGTGCAACAGTAGGAAAAGTGTTGGATAGCAGAGGGATGAAAATTACTATTCCCACTCCAGCGAGTGTAACAATAGGTAAAGTGTTGGATAGCTGAGGGGTAAAAATTACTATTCCAACTCCAGTGAGTGCAACAGTAGGAAAAGTGTTAGATAGTGTAAGTGTATAAATTAGTATTCCCACTCCTGCAAATGCAGCAGTAGGGAAAGTGTTGGATAGCGGAGGAGTAAAAATTACTATTCCCACTAAAGAAAATTCAAATTAAAAAACAAACAAAATATCAACTACAATCCAAAATATAATAAAAAAATCCAAAAACAAAACACATATAAAAATATAAAACTTTACAAAACATAGAAACATATTATAATGTAGAAAGAAATGTAAAATCTACATAAAAAGATATAAAGAATTAATTTAACAAAAAATTAACAAACAAATAAATATTTTGTAATAGAAATTAATTTTAATAAAACATAATTATTGCATGAATGTAATATTTTTTCCTTCCCTATAACATCACAGAATTTACAACACACATCTAAATAATAAACAAGTGTACCTCCATAATTAACACAAATAATTATCAATTAAACAAATAATATTAAATAAAAATCACATTTAAAAAGGTAAAAATGTATGTATTAGCCAAAAGTTACAGCTATAGAACCTAAATCCCCAAATAAAAAAAATAAACAATTACCAAAAATATTTATCAATCAATAAATGAATATTAATGATCAAGTAATGATTGATTAATTTAAACTAAATTACTTTTCACCCTCTACCTCAATAAACACCAAAACACACACCTAAAATTATATACACAATTTCCATAAATAATTTTGCATTAATAAATTAATATCAATCAACAAATGATTAATTTTAAAACATTTACTTCCCAACATTTACCATTATAAACCTCACAACTCACACATCAAAATAATTACACAATTGACATATTTAAATTTTAATTAATTAAATAGCATTAATTAACAAATAATGAATTAATTATAAATAAGTGACCTCCCACCATATTCCCCTATAAATGCTACCACCAATTTCTTAAAACGTGACACAATTGACATAATTAATTGATAATTAATAACGATTGACAAGCAAAATATAAATAATTATTAATACATTATTTTACACAATTAACACTATAAAATGTAATAAATATTATATTAAAATATTACTACATGTATTAAAATTAAATTATTATCCGCCCTACTCCCCTATCAACCCACAACCTGCTCCTAAAAAACAACACGATTAACATAATTAGCAATGATTTATTAATAATGAACAACCAATTAATTAACTAATAATTAATGCCCACAATTAACAATATGAAATAATAAATAAATTATTATTATTTAATTAAAAAAAGAATAATTTAATCATAATTAAATTACATCTCACCCTATTCCCCTATAAGCCCAGAACCCGCTCCTAAAAAAATGACCCAATTAACGTATTTACCATTTAATTAATCAATACAAATTAACAGCCAATTATTAATTAATTAATATTAAATTAATTCCCACAATTAGTACTATAAACTCAAAATTATTTAAATACTAACAAATACAAATTTATAATAAACTTATTATAGTTAAATTACTTCCCAACCTATTCCCCATAAACCCACAACCCGCTACGGAACTAAAACGCTAAATGTAATTAAAATAAAATTAATAACTTCTAGAAATGTAACACATATATTAAGAATCAAATGTAATACTTACACAAACAAATAGAGCACATAAATTTAAAATACATACAAAAATACATAACACTAGCTAAAAAACGATATTTTTAACAGCTATATTTTTGCACACGATATTAATGACTTCAATATTTTTGAAATTGATGTTTCTTACATTAAACTCGATATTCTTGCAGTAGATATTTCTGTATTTTGATAATCTGCACTCGATATTAGTGCAAGTCGACATTTCCAACTCAATATTCAGACTCTTTACTGGCCAAGATGATCCTAGTACCACAATTTCTTAATTAATTATTTATTTATTGTTGTTCCCCCACGCTCCTTCTTTCGCGAGCTGGACGCTCTACTGAGCTCCCTTTTATGGGGTGACAATTGCTGCAGAGTCGCACTCTCAAAACTGCAAAAAGGGGCTAGGGCGGCACTTAATAACTTAGCTTTATAAAGCAGTCCAGGAACTTACTGCCACAATATTAGCCTGCTGCAACCGTAATAGGAAGAAGAGATAGGTCACCCATTACACGATACGGAGTGGGAAGAGACCTTGGAAAATCCGATGAAGGTATCCAGAATGCCCGCTTCAAAAACATACAACATTCCATATTACACTGCGCCTACCTTAATCCAGCAAGACTCGCAATTGGTGTGCCTGAGGTGCTCATCCATAGATGTAACATTCATTCACATGTTCTGATCGTGCCCCACACTGCGGCCCTACTGGAGGGATATACACAAAATACTTCAGGAAATAACAGGACTCAAAGATATTAGTACGTCGGAAGCCAGCGGGTTGGGATTCTTCCGTAGACGCAAATCCCTCAAAGCCCAAACCCTGTTTACCTCCCTAGCTCTTCTGTTAGCAAAAAGTGGGATTGCAATGCACTGGAGAGCCCTAAATGCCCCCCCTTAGCAGCCTGGGTGGGAGCAGTCAAAAAGTGGGGCTTGGCAGAGGAGGACATAATCAGGAGGGAGGAGGTGCAGGGGACACAAAAAAGACATCTCCATGGAGTGGGTCATTCTATTGCACCAGTTTCACCAACACGAGGCTAGTACGCACCAATAAGTATCGCTTCTGAATACGCCTGAAAGTTCACACCATGCTACACAACCCAGGCCCCTTCAGGACGTAGTCGACAGCGACCCCCAATTGCGCCAAGAGCTCTAATTGAGGAATACTACCTTGAAGCAGTCCACTAAAGTAGCGCATAAAACTATAGCTGAACGACATCCCCAATGACTAGCATACTTCTAGTGAAGCTCCTGATCCCCCTCTATGCTCATGAAAACACGTAGCAAAGTATATCTCCTTACCCATAAAGGATAACGCAAGCAGTCTAGGTCGCCTGACCAAATTCCCCAAATTTCTAAACCCTAGTTAGGCACAAACATTGGCAAGTTCTTCCTTTACAGCAAGCCGGCTTCACATCCCTTTAACACACCGATCTCTTAAGCAAACACTCAAGTTTACGAAGACATCCTGCGATCTCACAAACATATATGGTTCAACTGTATTCTCCTGTCCTTTTTACTTGAAATCTCCAAGTTCCCACTTGAACCAGAAAATTGTAACTTGTGATTGTAAAAACTTGAGTAAACACCATAACTGTATGTCTGCTCTTAGGTGAAATAATAAAATGGCAATAAAAATATTTTTTTTTAAATTTGTGTTTATGATATTGTTTTTTTATAATGTATATTGTGTTATTAGAAATATTTTCAAGGTGTCGATATTTTGTTTTCGGCAATAATTGTGTGGTCTATATTTTTTGTTATCGATATTTGTGTCATTTTGTATGTTTACGTAATGTTTTCGATATTAATTATGATGATTTTTTCATCAATATTAGTGATATCAATGTTAAAGTTTGACCTTATTTTTGTGTCGATATTTGGGTATTTCTTATAATAAGTATAGTACATCGATATTTATGTTAGCGATATTTCTGTGTCGTTAATTTTGTGGGTTGATTTTATGAGTGTCGATGTTATGTCAGTGATCCAGTGAATGTATGAGTGCATGGGTACTGTCTGGGTGAATAGATAAGTGCATGCCTAGGTGAATAGATTAGCAGAAGGGTAGTGCCTGGGTGATTAAATGTGTTTATGGTTAGTGCCTGGGTGAATGGATGAGTGCATGTGTACTGCCTGGGTGAATGGATGAACGCATGTGTAGTACGTGAGTGAATGGATGAGCGCAAGGGTAGTGCCTGGGTGATTGTGTGAGTGCTTGAATAGTGTCTGGGTGATTGGAAGAATGTATGAGTAATGCCTGGGTGATTTGATGAGTGCATGGATAGTGCCTGGGTGAATGGATGACTGCATGGGTAGTACCTAAGTGAATAGATGAGTGCATGGGTTGTCGCTGAGTAAATGGATGAGTGCTTGGGTAGTGGCTGAGTGAATGGATGAGTGCAAGAGTAGGGCCTGGGTGAATGGATGAGTCCATGGATAATGGTTGGGTGAAAAAATGAGTGCATGGATAGTGCCTGGGTGAATGGAGGAGTGCATAGGTAGTGCCTCGGTAAATGGATAAATGCAAGGGTGGTGCCTGGGTGATTGGATATGTGCATGGATAGTGCTTGGTGAATAGATGAATGCATGGGTAGTGTTTGGGTGAATGGATGAGTGCATGGGTAGTGCTGAGTGGATTGAGGACGGCATGGGTAATACCTCAGTGAATGGATGACTGTATGGGTAGTGGCTGAGTAAAGGGAAGAGTGCATGCATACTGCCTGAGTGAATGGATGAATGCAAGGGTAGTGGCTGGATGAAGGAATGAGTGTATAGTTAGTGCCTAAGTGAATGGATGAGTGCACAGGTAGTGGCTGAGTGAATTGAGGAGTGCATGGGTAGTGGCTGAGTGAATGGATGAGTGCATGGATCATGTCTGATGGGAAGTCTGGAAGGTGAGCAATTGCATCTCGAGTAAAGGGTGTGGAATATGTCCTGAGTTCTAGTCTGGGCATAAAAGATACATTCGGTAGGCCAAGCACTGCAGAGAGGCAAAGTTTAGTGTTCAAAGAACCAGCCGAACAGATGGATAACTTGCCCCAAGAGTAGAATCATGAGTTCCTCCCTGAATTTCTCGAGAGATGGAGAGAGTTTTAAATTTAAAAAAGTCAGGCTTTCACTCTCTTTTATATGCACCTGCTAGATCTTCATCCTCACCAGGAAAGGGCCCCATCGAATGCAGGTGTGAGAGGAGGGAAGTTTGGCTTTAGATAATCTGGCTAACTTGTGCTAATGACCTTAAAGATAACACAGTATCTCTTAAATTTGATGCAAATGAGATACAGGGCTGGCTGGACCCCAAGATGGCTGCATTTCTCACAATCTACTTCACCTAGCTCACTATCCACTTCTGTGGGTTGGCTTGCCTTCTCCATCAGTGCCCCCTGAGATTTACCAGACTTCCCTTGTGGACGGGAGAACTGGTCAGATAGGGTGACCGAAGGGTAGCTTTCTTCTTGTGGACCTTGGCATTAACTGAGGATGTGGCTGGTTCAGGCAGCAGCCAGGGAATATGGATGAGGCAATCGACGTAGTGAAGGGAACGAGTCTCCAAGGCTGACGACTCATAACCCCACGAACACTGGAATGATGATCGGCTGTAAGAGCGCCACAAGGAGTGTTGTCCTGGATGTGGCCCCCTGCTAGGATGGAGAGAGTGGGATCCCCGACTGCCAATGTCTTAAGCCCACGTCGAGCAGGAAAAACAAGCATATAAAATGTTTGCATCCTGCTGTATGGCCTCTAAGTCTGAAGAGAGGGCTACAACTTCTGTGAATATTGACAACACTGAGATGACAAGCATATAGAGATCAATTGGAGACCCAAGTGACTGTGAAATCAAGAGACTCTGCAGGACCGGTTGACCTTCTGCAGGAACACCAGTGATATCATGCTCAACCTGGAGGACAGGTGGGAAATGCCCAACAATGCATGATGAAGCGTGCATGTTTGAGTGCTGGGTATACCGTCTGAGGTTACGGCAGAGGTCCGCCATGATTGTGGTGTTGGGATCCTGGTTGACTTTTTTTTTTTTTTTTTAAACCTTTATTGGTGACAAAATATAGAGTACACAGCTTCAGGCCTACAACCTGCACCCGCAGGCCGGCAGCTATCGCTGACAGAGTCATGCGTGCATTTACATCTAGCAAGGTAAAGCAACAGTCATTTAACACAGCATGTCGCCTACAACCCAGTTGGGCCGGCCGCAATGTAAAGTCGATGTAAGCTGTTTAAGGATACATTATCTAGCAAGTAAATTAGCAAGGTATATTCAAACAGTATATACTTGAGGTTCCTTTTATCATTTATAACGAACTGAAAAAACCAACATAAACTGTTCCCTCCCATGATTTCCCCACCATACTTAGTATGTGGCATGAAGTATCTTGAGGTACAGAGCTGCAGAGCGGCACTGTCTGTGTCGAAAAGTGACCCACGTCGGGGGTAATGGCACTCTGCACCCAATTAACCTTTCTGGCTGATATGGGAGGGGAGAGGGGGGTAGTCTATGATCCGATCTGTGAGTACAACAGTACATGACGTCCTTTGGATGCAGTGCTACATATGACATTCCAGTGTAGTGCGTAAACTATCTGGTGATGGGGATGAACGGCACTCAAGCCATCAGCTGGGTAGCTGTTGCTGGTATGGTATGTGTTCTAGTCTCCTGCAATATCAAGGACAGCACAGTGTCCCGAGTTATCCGCCACAGGGCCTATCATGCAGACTGACTTAAAGTGGAAAGATGCATGGGGGGGGGGAGTCTACTAGTCCCCGCCATCCGGGATCCCGGTTCAGGCTTGGGTAAGTGAACGGGTTAGCTTAGCTTGTTTCTCTGTTACTTCCCGCCTCTGACGTATCCTAACCCTGCTCAGGAAGAAGATATGTAGTGAGGGGACCCCATAGGTCTTTAGGACGCGACTTTTGTGGAGAAGTTCGGCATAAGTGTGCAGTTGCTCCTGCCAAGTAGACATCGTGTTCAACCATATCTTGAATTTAGGCGCTCGACCCGGCCCCATCGACACGCAACATGGCGTTTAGCTAATAAGAGGCCTAACGCAAAAAATGTCCTATGTGCTTTTATCGCTGGATTCGACTGGCCCAGTAGGGCAATCTTAGGACAAGGTACTATGTCCACCCCGATCAGTCAGACAATGCCTTAAATATCTCATCCCAATATGCTGCTACAGCAGGGCACATCCATGCCAGGTGAAGGAAGTCTGCACCTTCGCTTCTGCATCGTAAACAGCTGTCATTGTCCCGAAGTCCAAAGCGGAACAGTTTGGCTGGGGTATAGTAGAGTCGGTGTAAAAATGTAAAATGAACCAGTCTGAGACGTGCATTGCCTGTCACAGCGTTGGTATGCGAGCAGCTTTCTTCCCATTGCTCGTCCGACAATGGTGCGTCTAGATTCCTGTCCCAGTCGCATCGCGCTCTTAGTGGCGGGGACGATGGGGCGGCCTGCGCATGTTTATATAGCATGGAGACTACATGTTTCGGGGTGTCAGCTTGTAGGAGGGCGTGTAGGGGAGCCATAGTATCCGACTCATCAGGGAAACTGGGTGTGACCGCCTTGACATTCTGACGAAGCTGAATATAAAGGAACGCATCCATCACTGAGGGGGTGTTATCCCCAAAGAATTGAGCCGATGTGCGAAATTGTCCCTGGAGGTATAGATCGCCCCATGTACGGATCGCATGTTTCGTGAGCATTTTACGGCCAATCTCCTCACAGGAGACACTTAGGGGCCGATTATGATGGAGGATTTTCCGCATCCTCCGGGCCGGCGGAAGCTACCACCTGCCCGGAGGATGCGGAAAATCCTCTGCGGACCCACCAAAGACCCACCGCCACATTAGGATGGCTGGTGGGTCCTGGTTTCCGTCCGCAGCTTTTCCGCTGCGGTTGGCTTACAACCGCGGCGGAAAAGCACTAATATGGTGACGGTGTCTCTCAGACACCGTCAGCCATATTAGGATGCCCGAAAAGAAATGCTTTTCCACGGCGGGTTTTCCGCCGTGGAAAAGCATATGGAGCTTCACTGCGGGGGCCCGTTGCGGGCCCCCGCAGTGAAGGGGGTGGGGGGTGCACATGGGGGGTACCTATGGTACCCCCCTGCATTTGTATGCAGTAATCGGCAGGCACCGTGCGGTGCCTGCCGCTTGCTGCATACAAATGCAATGTATGCATTTTTAACATTGCGGCGGGTGCAGCTTGAAGCTGCACCCGCCGCAATGTTAAAGATTGAGGATGTGACAGCCACCCTGGCGGTCACATCCTAATCTGCACGGAGGGACCGCCGCAGCCCCTGCGGATGGTCCCTCCTACTCTATGGTGGCAGACGGACTCAGGTCCGTCCGCCATCATAATCGGCCCCTTAGTCTGGGGTCAAACGCTAGGGGCATACATGGTGAATATAGGTACTTGACCCCCATATTATCAGCTATGCGCCTCCAAGCCCGCACCGTACAGTCCACCGTGGTTGGGTCTCGGTTTATGACACGAGCTGGAGCGTATAAATAACCCGATGGTTGGGCGGGCCTCATATATCCGTCCTCCACCGCCAGGTGAGCCATAAAGGGAGGAGGATGTAGCCAGTACACAACAAAGTGGCCCTGGGCACAGTCATAATATCGTTGAAAGTTTGGAACCTCAAATCCACCTTGGTGATAGGGTAACATGAGTGTCTTCAGACTAATCCTGGCCTGTTTGCCGCCCCAAATGAGCCATGATAATTGGGAATTGAGGGCGCGGAAGAAGTATGAGCCTGGACTGTACGGTATATTTGTGAAAAGATATAGGAGCTTGGGGAGAACCACCATCTTAATCAGGGAGATGCGCCCTGCCATTGACAGTGGGAGATGGATCCACTTAGTGATGGTGTCGGTCAGTTTGTCCAGGACAGTACCATAATTAGCCCTAATGAGAGCTTGCCGGTTCCTGGTCACTGTGATGCCCAAGTATTTTATTTCATCTGTCTCCCACATTAGGGGGTAATCCAGAGGGAAACGCAAGGTCTTGTCTGTCAAGGGGAATAGAGCAGACTTCGACCAGTTTATCTGTATACCCGATATGGCTCCGAATCTGGTGATCTCCCGCAACAGAGGGTTAAGGTTATCTTGCGGTTTGTGTACATATAAGGTCAAGTCATCAGCATATAATGCGATGAGCAGCTGGCGTTCCGGGTATATTAGAGAGCGGTGATTGTGATGTTGCCGGAGTTTGGCCGCCAGGGGCTCAATGGCAATCGCGAAGAGAACTGGGGAGAGCGGGCACCCCTGCCGGGGACCCCTATGGATCTCAAATGGGGCTGAACGGGAGCCGTTTAACAGGACTGAGGCTTGCGGTTTGCAATATAGCAGTCGGATCCAATCGAGAAAGTTAAAGGGGATCCCCATCCGTTCCAGAAGGGCCAGAAGGTAGTCCCATTCGAGGGAGTCGAACGCCTTCGTGGCGTCTAGGAAAACTGCAGCCGCCTCGCATCGAGGATTAATGTCCTGCAGTACAGCCTGAAGGGTGCACAGGTTATGTGACGTCGCCCTATTTGGGACAAATCCCGCTTGGTCAGGCAAGACCAGACGCTCCATCAATAGGTTAAGGCGTGTCGCGAGTACTTTCGCCAATATTTTCACATCGGTATTTAGCAATGAAAGAGGTCTGTAAGAGTCGCAGTGCTCTGGAGGGTTGCCTGGTTTCAACAGGGATGTTATAAGGGCTTCACGCATAGTGATCGGCAAAGTCCCCTCTTCAAGGGCCGAATAGTAAACTTGCTTCAGTATTGGAGCGAGTAGATGGATATAGGCCTTATAAAAGTCAATTGGCAACCCATCAGATCCAGGTGATTTGCCCAACTTCATAGACATGATAGCGTCTTTCATTTCGTCCAGCTCTAGTTCATGATGTAAAAATTTCTGCTGGGATGGGCCAATCCACGCAATAGCAGTGTCGTCGAGATACAACTTTAAGTTGATAGGTGTCGATCTTTGGGAGGTGTATAGTGTGGAGTAATGATTAGTGAGAATGCGGAGTTGTTCTGCGAGGTCCCTCTGCGGGGCTTTATGTTCGTCCAGTAAGGTCGCGACATAGTTATTATATCTTGGGGATCTGATAGCAGAAGCAAGTGCCCTACCGGGCCTATCTCCCTCGCCATAGATGCGCGCAGTGTACTGTTTCTCTAGGAACTTACATTCCTTATCCGCCACTTCCGTATACTCATTCAGCTTTTCCCTGAGTAGAGCTTTAGATGTATGCCCCCGCGTGTCGCGAGTCATGCCCCGTTCAAGGTCTTGGAGCTCAGATTCTAACTTGCGCAATTCACCACGCAGTGATTTGAGGACGCCACCTCCTTTAGCGATACACCACCCTCTGACCGTGACCTTAAAGGCCTCCCATACCGTCGTGAGATTCGACACCGACCCCATGTTACGCTCAAAGAAGTCTTGTATGTCATGTTCAAGTTCTGCCTTGAAGGCCGAATCAGTGAGATGTGCGGGATTTAGGCGCCAGCTTAAATATGGGGAGGCATTAATGGGTATGCGTAGTGTTAGGAGGACTGGCGAATGATCTGAGAATGTCCTGGCAAGGTGTAGGGTGTCAACCAGCCAAGACATGAGGCCAGCCGATAGGAACACGTAAACAATCCGCGCCCATGTGGAATGTACTGCAGAGTGGTGTGTACCCTGTTTGAGGGAGCGGTGTAAGTGCCTCCAGGCATCGATGTAGTGGTGTTCCTCAACAATAGTCGATAATGTACGTTGGGCATGAGTGTAATGCAACGCCTGGGGGTGAGATCTGTCCAGGCCCGGTTCCAATGCTGTATTGAAGTCTCCTCCCAATATGACATAGCCTATGCCCAATGTTTGAATTTTACCCCACATCGTAAGAAGTGCGGATGTGTCGTATGTATTGGGGCCATAATAGCAGGCGAAGAGGACTGTATGCGAGTGTAGTTTCCCCCAGACCATGCAATATCTACCACCTGAGTCTACTTCGGTCCCAGCAGGTGTAAAACGCATCCCTCGCCTGACTACTATTGTCACCCCTCTGGCATAGTTTGAATAAGAGGAGAACACCTTGCATGAGGCCCATCTAGACGCAAACAGAGGGGAACTATCTGGCCTTAAGTGTGTTTCCTAAAGCATGGCAATTGACACTCCCTGCCTGTCCAGGTAACCCAGAATTTGTCTTTTCTTTCGCGGGTTGTTCAGCCCGCGGATATTCCATGAGACCAGCCGAAACTGCTGTGCCGGCTGCGAGCCCGCTATGTCACCCATTCAAACAAATAAAGATTTGTGTAGCATGTAGGTGCATCATCACAGATCATAGTACAATCAACATCATAGAGACAACAGTTCCACCCCATTATCCCCCCATTAGACTGGCTCCGAACATGCGTTACTGACGCTCTAATAGCTTCAGCATGAGATCGGAGTGTCATCCCACCCATACCGGCAACCCAAACTGGCCGGGTATATGGTCCCCACCCACCCACCCAGAACCAAAACGAAACCAAAACCAAAAAGAGTACTACATATGCCCTTGCCCTAAGGAGGGGAGGGGAGTTTAGGGGTTCACCCATTGGGGGTCAGAAACTAGGGGCACCAGACCTGCCAACCACCTCCCTACTTACACCCACATTCAACCAGGCTTACCCCGGTAGTCTATTGCGGGACGGAGGTGGGTGATCGAGCACTCAGTTATACTATAGACCAGTAAGACTTAAAGCAGAACAAGTACCTCACCAGTACACGTAGGTATCAGTCTTCGCATAATCAGTGACCAGGGACTACTTTGACCCGAAGGCCAGTATAACAGTACATCAGGATAGTCCTGTTGTGACAATGGTGATTGCGACCTGGAGCGCAGACGTGTTGCATCTTCCCTGTTCTGTTCTTTCCTGCATTGCTTGAGGAAGTCTTCCACCTGCTGTGGATTTTGAAAAAAATGGTGCTAGCCCTGATGAGAAATTTTAAATTTTGCCGGATACAGCATGGGATATGGGATCTCCTGTGCTTGAAGTTTCTTTTTAACTCCTGCAAATTTGTGTCTGGCTACTTGGACCGAAGGGGTGAAATCGGGGAAAAAGGATAGCGTTGTGTTGCCATAGTTCACAGTCCCCAGTTCTCTCGCACGTCTCAACACCGCGTCTCGGTCTCTGTAGTTAAGAAAACGCGCAATGATAGGACGTGGTTGAGCTCCGGGAGGAGGGCGAGCGGCCAAAGACCTGTGGGCTCTCTCAACAATGAGGTGTGAGGAGAAGGATTCTTTCCCAAACAGTTCCACTACAAGGTTTTCAACAAAGATCTCCACCTTCCCTGTGTTGGTGGACTCCGCAAGGCCTAAAATACGTACGTTATTACGGCGGGATCTCGCTTCCAAATCCTCATTCTTGTCCGCTATTATTTTAAGCAGCCTGTCCATTTGAGTGACTGTTCTGTTGGTAGAGGTAGCTCCGTCTTCCAATTCCGAAATCCTGTCTTCGGCCTCTTTAATGCGAGTGTCATGATGCTCCTGCTTTGCCACAACACTGTCCATGCGTGTATTTATGGTGTCGATTTTGGAGTCTATTGTTGACAGGCTCTGCTTCATACCTAACAAGAGTGTTTTCCAGTCTTCCTCCTGAGGGGCCGAGGTGGTAGGGCTGCCCTCCCCCTCTGGCGTCGTTTTTGAAGTTTTCTTGGATTCAAATGGGATTTTTGACTGTCTGCATCGCTGCGGCCCATGTCCCGCCTAGGCGTCCGCGATGCAGTAGAAAAATTGGCTGCCAGCTCTCAGGAGGGTTGGGGCGGAAGGGGGGGCTGATGCAGGCTGGGTGGGAAATCAGGGTGCGGGTTGAAGACCTTCCGGCGTCTCAAGCTCCAGTTGAAGGGGGGCTCCGGGCTAGTACAATTCCGCCAACGTTATGAGGAAGTGCCGCCTGCTATCGGCTTATGGCAGAACGGAATGGGTGTCCAAGTCTAAGAGGAGGGCGAGGGCGTGCGCTGAAGTTCCAATGCCGCTTACAGAGCCGAGTAAGTAGGGACCCAGGGCTTCCTGGGGTGACTCTGTGTGTTTCAGGCGGATCCGGTGGTGGATTAGACAAATTGTGAGCAAGGCCACGGTCCAATCTCCCTCATCCACAGACAGAGGAACGGCGAGGTGCCACAGGAGCGGATTAGCAGAGTATGTGGTTATAGGGGAAGCAGTGCCAGATAGGAGATCTCCAATATTCGCTGTGGGGCAATTCCCAGAGTCACAAGTAATCGAAGAAGAAGGCTGTTAGCAGGTGCAGCCTGCACAGGGAGGGCGCCCTGTGTCACAGTTGCTCAGTAATTAGGATGGGCTATCGGGCCTCCGTGTATAGACCCCTCAGCAAATTTACAGCCCCAGGGAG
The DNA here is from genome assembly GCF_964261635.1 of Lissotriton helveticus. Classification (NCBI taxonomy): domain Eukaryota; kingdom Metazoa; phylum Chordata; class Amphibia; order Caudata; family Salamandridae; genus Lissotriton; species Lissotriton helveticus. The sequence continues at coordinate 1,085,150,547 of NC_136067.1, read as the reverse complement.
GGGGAAAGCAAGGTGCAGTCAACTGGCCCGCGTTGTTTGCAAGGCACACCCCCCTCTCAATTGGTGCGCCGGGCTCAAAACGCGGGAAGCGGTTATATTGCGGACCGATGTCCCACGCAATGGCCGCTGGTAGACCAGGCCCTGTACTGATTCGCGCCACTACCTCTGCAGATTAAGATGTAGGAATCCGGCTGCCAGATCACAGACACGAGAAAGCAGCTGGAATGGCGCTACGCTCCGAGGGGGGGAAGCCCCCCTCCTAATGCTCCGCTGCAGGTGAGCCGGTGGGAAGTGTCAGGCGCAATGATTGACGGAGCGGGCCGCAGCAGCGACATGGCTCTTCAGGGTGAATGCTCGCGAAGCCTCGAGTGGAGGATGTCTAAGTCCTCGGTGGTATCGCAGGGGAGCAAGCAACCCGGCGTAGGTGTCAGTGGATCCTTATTGCATCATACGCCGCTGCAGTTATCACGGCCGGGTCCCCGTAGGCCGTGCAGCACCGGGTTAGCGTGGGCGGTCAGCCCGCAGATCGGGGAGCCTCCGGGGGGGCAGTAGAAGGGAAAGGCAGCTTCACCAGCCGGGTGAGTTGTTGTGGCTTTGTGGGTGACGTTATGATCGTCAAATGCCCCCGGCAAATATAATCCGCGGCGCAATCGCCAAAATGGTGGGCCTCAGTCCGTGCTTGATTTCCGGCCTGCGAGGGTGGAAACGCGGCCAAATATGCCCGCAGCGCCAGGGAGCTACGGTCTACAGGTGTCGCTCACCTCTGGCAGCAGCTAGGGTCGCTCCAACGTCGGTGATGCCCCCCGGCCTCTCAGGTGTCTCGGTGCCCTCGGGGGGGAAGGCCGTCTCCAGCTGCTCCGTATAGGCCGTGAAGCCTCGGTCTGTCCTGGCGAGATGGGCCGATGTCGAGAAGCTTCCGCTCCAAGGCAGCAGCCCGCCCCGGGCTCGCCGGCCGCTATCTCCGCAGCCGGCTAGGTTTCCCCGGCAAGAGAGGTATCGCTGAACGCAGCTCGGTGTCCCGGACACTATGGTGCGATGTTCGGTCGGATATCTCCGGTCAGGATCACTGGAGGATGAGGAAAGGTGCTCGATCTGGCGGGAGCCTCACACCAGTGCGGCCATCTTGGTCTGGCGCCACCTAGCGCCCCCGGGATCCTGGCTGACTTGACTTGTTGTCAACAAGATGAGAGGGGTGAAATGATTGTGAGGGTCTTTAGTCTTGCTCCCTGGGACGGGAAATCAGGAGATACTATTGGAGGCATGGTAAGGTTAGTGATTCGCACATCCGAGACACCGGATTTTATTCTCCCTGCCACAGTCCAAAAGAACTCTGTGATACTGTTCGTGAGCTGACTACTGTTTTTCCTGACCTGAGCCCTGCTATGTTGCTCAGAAAGAGAGAACTGCTGGACCTAGGCCAAGCACGTTTTGAAAGAGGACTGTGGGGTGGTCATTAAGGAGGAGGATTAAATATATAGACAAAAGGTATTTCCACTCCCAGGTTGATTCTTGGACATCCTTCCTCAATAATTTAGATCCTGTGTGGCAATGTGTATATGTTGGTTCTCCTCTTTTACTCCGCTGAGGCGAGCTGACAAGCTGCTGCAGCTGGAGTAATACTGGGGTGTAACTCTCCATCAGAGGTGGAAGGATGTTGCTGCTTTGCTGTGGGCTTTTTAGGTTTTGCCTAGCGAAAGCTGCGCTCTGCGCAGCTTTTTCGCGCAGGCGAAATCCTGTTGAGAACTGTAGGGTGCTTTGGGTCGGCCCTCGTCATTGATTGGCTGGGTCCGTAAACGGAGCCTTGCCATTGGACGAGGGGCCTGTCCGTCAATGCCGGACCAGACACGGGGGCGTTCCCGACATTCTTTGCCTTTTGCCGACGTCACGCGACGCCGGGAACGCCCCCGATTCTGTTCCGGCATTGCCGGCACCTCCCTTGCTCTACTGTCATCACCACAACACTGCGCCCATTTTATCCCAAGCTAAACACTCGGAGAGGCGCAGTGACCGGGTCTTTGAAGGCCGCTCTCCCAATGAAAACAAGTTTTCTCTCCGAGTCAGCACGAGCAGGAAGACGAGCAGCGCGCCTCCCAGCTGGCCTCTCGCATCAGCATCCAGAGCTGCCCTGCGCGGTGTGTAGCTTCAGTGGAGCTTCAGAGTGCAGAGTGGAGCTTCAGAGTGGAGCTTCAGAGTGGAGCTTCAGAGTGGAGCTTCAGAGTGGAGCTTCAGAGTGGAGCTTCAGAGTGGAGCTTCAGAGTGCAGCTTCAGAGTGGAGCTTCAGAGTGGAGCTTCAGAGTGGAGCTTCAGAGTGGAGCTTCAGAGTGGAGCTTCAGAGTGGAGCTTCAGAGTGCAGATTCAGAGTGGAGCTTCAGAGTGCAGAGTGGAGCTTCAGAGTGCAGATTCAGAGTGGAGCTTCAGAGTGCAGAGTGGAGCTTCAGAGTGCAGAGTGGAGCTTCAGAGTGCAGATTCAGAGTGGAGCTTCAGAGTGCAGATTCAGAGTGGAGCTTCAGAGTGCAGATTCAGAGTGGAGCTTCAGAGTGCAGATTCAGAGTGGAGCTTCAGAGTGGAGCTTCAGAGTGGAGCTTCAGAGTGGAGCTTCAGAGTGGAGCTTCAGAGTGGAGCTTCAGAGTGGAGCTTCAGAGTGCAGATTCAGAGTGGAGCTTCAGAGTGCAGATTCAGAGTGCAGATTCAGAGTGGAGATTCAGAGTGGAGCTTCAGAGTGCAGAGTGGAGCTGCAGATTCAGAGTGGAGCTGCAGATTCAGAGTGGAGCTGCAGAGTGCAGATTCAGAGTGCAGAGTGGAGCTTCAGAGTGCAGATTCAGAGTGCAGAGTGGAGCTTCAGAGTGCAGATTCAGAGTGCAGAGTGGAGCTTCAGAGTGGAGCATCAGAGTGCAGATTCAGAGTGGAGCTTCAGAGTGCAGAGTGGAGCTTCAGAGTGCAGATTCAGAGTGGAGCTTCAGAGTGCAGAGTGGAGCTTCAGAGTGCAGATTCAGAGTGGAGCTTCAGAGTGCAGAGTGGAGCTTCAGAGTGGAGATTCAGAGTGCAGAGTGGAGCTTCAGAGTGCAGAGTGGAGCTTCAGAGTGGAGCTTCAGAGTGCAGAGTGGAGCTTCAGAGTGGAGCTTCAGAGTGGAGCTTCAGAGTGGAGCATCAGAGTGGAGCATCAGAGTGGAGCATCAGAGTGGAGCATCAGAGTGGGGCTTCAGAGTGGGGCTTCAGAGTGGAGCTTCAGAGTGGAGCATCAGAGTGGAGCATCAGAGTGGAGCATCAGAGTGGAGCATCCGAGTGCAGAGTGGAGCTTCAGAGTGCAGAGTGGAGCTTCAGAGTGCAGATTCAGAGTGGAGCTTCAGAGTGCAGAGTGGAGCTTCAGAGTGCAGAGTGGAGCTTCAGAGTGCAGATTCAGAGTGGAGCTTCAGAGTGCAGAGTGGAGCTTCAGAGTGCAGAGTGGAGCTTCAGAGTGCAGATTCAGAGTGCAGAGTGGAGCTTCAGAGTGGAGCTTCAGAGTGGAGCTTCAGAGTGGAGCTTCAGAGTGGAGCTTCAGAGTGGAGCTTCAGAGTGGAGCTTCAGAGTGGAGCTGCAGAGTGGAGCTGCAGAGTGGAGCTGCAGAGTGGAGCTGCAGAGTGCAGAGTGGAGCTGCAGAGTGCAGAGTGGAGCTTCAGAGTGCAGATTCAGAGTGGAGCATCAGAGTGCAGATTCAGAGTGGAGCTTCAGAGTGCAGAGTGGAGCTTCAGAGTGCAGATTCAGAGTGGAGCTTCAGAGTGCAGAGTGGAGCTTCAGAGTGCAGATTCAGAGTGGAGCTTCAGAGTGCAGAGTGGAGCTTCAGAGTGCAGATTCAGAGTGGAGCTTCAGAGTGCAGAGTGGAGCTTCAGAGTGCAGATTCAGAGTGGAGCTTCAGAGTGCAGAGTGGAGCTTCAGAGTGCAGATTCAGAGTGGAGCTTCAGAGTGCAGAGTGGAGCTTCAGAGTGGAGCTTCAGAGTGCAGAGTGGAGCTTCAGAGTGCAGAGTGGAGCTTCAGAGTGGAGCTTCAGAGTGCAGAGTGGAGCTTCAGAGTGGAGCTTCAGAGTGGAGCTTCAGAGTGGAGCTTCAGAGTGCAGAGTGGAGCTTCAGAGTGGAGCTTCAGAGTGCAGATTCAGAGTGGAGCTTCAGAGTGCAGAGTGGAGCTTCAGAGTGGAGCTTCAGAGTGGAGCTTCAGAGTGGAGCTTCAGAGTGGAGCTTCAGAGTGGAGCTTCAGAGTGCAGATTCAGAGTGCAGATTCAGAGTGCAGATTCAGAGTGCAGAGTGGAGCTTCAGAGTGGAGCTTCAGAGTGGAGCTTCAGAGTGGAGCTTCAGAGTGGAGCTTCAGAGTGGAGCTTCAGAGTGGAGCTTCAGAGTGGAGCTTCAGAGTGGAGCTTCAGAGTGCAGAGTGGAGCTTCAGAGTGCAGAGTGGAGCTTCAGAGTTCAGAGTGGAGCTTCAGAGTGGAGCTTCAGAGTGGAGCTTCAGAGTGGAGCTTCAGAGTGGAGCTTCAGAGTGGAGCTTCAGAGTGGAGCTTCAGAGTGCAGATTCAGAGTGGAGCTGCAGAGTGGAGCTGCAGAGTGCAGATTCAGAGTGCAGAGTGGAGCTTCAGAGTGCAGATTCAGAGTGCAGAGTGGAGCTTCAGAGTGCAGATTCAGAGTGGAGCTTCAGAGTGCAGAGTGGAGCTTCAGAGTGCAGATTCAGAGTGGAGCTTCAGAGTGCAGAGTGGAGCTTCAGAGTGCAGATTCAGAGTGGAGCTTCAGAGTGCAGAGTGGAGCTTCAGAGTGGAGCTTCAGAGTGCAGAGTGGAGCTTCAGAGTGCAGAGTGGAGCTTCAGAGTGGAGCTTCAGAGTGCAGAGTGGAGCTTCAGAGTGCAGAGTGGAGCTTCAGAGTGGAGCTTCAGAGTGGAGCTTCAGAGTGGAGCTTCAGAGTGGAGCTTCAGAGTGGAGCATCAGAGTGGAGCATCAGAGTGGAGCATCAGAGTGGAGCATCAGAGTGGAGCATCAGAGTGGAGCATCAGAGTGGAGCTTCAGAGTGGAGCTTCAGAGTGGAGCTTCAGAGTGGAGCTTCAGAGTGGAGCTTCAGAGTGGAGCTTCAGAGTGGAGCTTCAGAGTGGAGCGTGGAGCTTCAGAGTGGAGCGTGGAGCTTCAGAGTGCAGAGTGGAGCTTCAGAGTGCAGAGTGGAGCTTCAGAGTGCAGAGTGGAGCTTCAGAGTGCAGAGTGGAGCTTCAGAGTGCAGAGTGGAGCTTCAGAGTGCAGAGTGGAGCTTCAGAGTGCAGAGTGGAGCTTCAGAGTGGAGCTTCAGAGTGGAGCTTCAGAGTGCAGATTCAGAGTGCAAAGTGGAGCTTCAGAGTGGAGCTTCAGAGTGCAGAGTGGAGCTTCAGAGTGGAGCTTCAGAGTGCAGAGTGGAGCTTCAGAGTGGAGCTTCAGAGTGCAGATTCAGAGTGCAGAGTGGAGCTTCAGAGTGTAGCTTCAGAGTGCAGATTCAGAGTGCAGAGTGGAGCTTCAGAGTGCAGATTCAGAGTGCAGAGTGGAGCTTCAGAGTGGAGCTTCAGAGTGGAGCTTCAGAGTGGAGCTTCAGAGTGCAGATTCAGAGTGCAGAGTGGAGCTTCAGAGTGGAGCTTCAGAGTGCAGATTCAGAGTGCAGAGTGGAGCTTCAGAGTGGAGCTTCAGAGTGGAGCTTCAGAGTGGAGCTTCAGAGTGGAGCTTCAGAGTGGAGCTTCAGAGTGGAGCTTCAGAGTGGAGCTTCAGAGTGGAGCTTCAGAGTGCAGAGTGGAGCTTCAGAGTGGAGCTTCAGAGTGCAGAGTGGAGCTTCAGAGTGGAGCTTCAGAGTGGAGCTTCAGAGTGGAGCTTCAGAGTGGAGCTTCAGAGTGCAGAGTGGAGCTTCAGAGTGGAGCTTCAGAGTGGAGCTTCAGAGTGGAGCTTCAGAGTGGAGCTTCAGAGTGGAGCTTCAGAGTGGAGCTTCAGAGTGGAGCTTCAGAGTGGAGCTTCAGAGTGGAGCTTCAGAGTGCAGAGTGGAGCTTCAGAGTGGAGCTTCAGAGTGGAGCTTCAGAGTGCAGAGTGGAGCTTCAGAGTGCAGATTCAGAGTGGAGCTTCAGAGTGCAGATTCGGAGTGGAGCTTCAGAGTGCAGATTCAGAGTGGAGCTTCAGAGTGCAGATTCAGAGTGGAGCTTCAGAGTGCAGATTCAGAATGGAGCTTCAGAGTGCAGATTCAGAGTGGAGCTTCAGAGTGGAGCTTCAGAGTGGAGCTTCAGAGTGGAGCTTCAGAGTGGAGCTTCAGAGTGCAGATTCAGAGTGCAGATTCAGAGTGCAGATTCAGAGTGGAGCTTCAGAGTGGAGCTTCAGAGTGCAGATTCAGAGTGGAGCATCAGAGTGCAGACTGGAGCTTCAGAGTGCAGATTCAGAGTGGAGCTTCAGAGTGCAGAGTGGAGCTTCAGAGTGCAGATTCAGAGTGGAGCTTCAGAGTGCAGAGTGGAGCTTCCGATTGCAGATTCAGAGTGGAGCTTCAGAGTGCAGATTCAGAGTGGAGCTTCAGAGTGCAGATTCAGAGTGGAGCTTCAGAGTGCAGAGTGGAGCTTCAGAGTGGAGCTTCAGAGTGGAGCTTCAGAGTGGAGCTTCAGAGTGGAGCTTCAGAGTGGAGCTTCAGAGTGGAGCTTCAGAGTGGAGCTTCAGAGTGGAGCTTCAGAGTGCAGATTCAGAGTGGAGCTTCAGAGTGGAGCTTCAGAGTGCAGAGTGGAGCTTCAGAGTGGAGCTTCAGAGTGGAGCTTCAGAGTGGAGCTTCAGAGTGGAGCTTCAGAGTGGAGCTTCAGAGTGGAGCTTCAGAGTGGAGCATCAGAGTGGAGCATCAGAGTGGAGCATCAGAGTGGAGCATCAGAGTGGAGCTTCAGAGTGGAGCATCAGAGTGGAGCTTCAGAGTGGAGCTTCAGAGTGGAGCTTCAGAGTGGAGCTTCAGAGTGGAGCTTCAGAGTGGAGCTTCAGAGTGGAGCTTCAGAGTGGAGCTTCAGAGTGCAGAGTGGAGCTTCAGAGTGCAAAGTGGAGCTTCAGAGTGCAGAGTGGAGCTTCAGAGTGCAGAGTGGAGCTTCAGAGTGGAGCTTCAGAGTGGAGCTTCAGAGTGGAGCTTCAGAGGGGAGCTTCAGAGGGGAGCTTCAGAGTGGAGCTTCAGAGTGGAGCTTCAGAGTGGAGCTTCAGAGTGCAGCTTCAGAGTGCAGAGTGGAGCTTCAGAGTGCAGCTTCAGAGTGCAGAGTGGAGCTTCAGAGTGCAGAGTGGAGCTTCAGAGTGCAGAGTGGAGCTTCAGAGTGCAGAGTGGAGCTTCAGAGTGCAGAGTGGAGCTTCAGAGTGCAGAGTGGAGCTTCAGAGTGGAGCTTCAGAGTGGAGCTTCAGAGTGGAGCTTCAGAGTGGAGCTTCAGAGTGGAGCTTCAGAGTGGAGCTTCAGAGTGCAGATTCAGAGTGGAGCTTCAGAGTGGAGCTTCAGAGTGGAGCTTCAGAGTGCAGCTTCAGAGTGGAGCTTCAGAGTGGAGCTTCAGAGTGCAGATTCAGAGTGCAGATTCAGAGTGGAGCTTCAGAGTGCAGAGTGGAGCTTCAGAGTGCAGATTCAGAGTGGAGCTTCAGAGTGCAGATTCAGAGTGGAGCTTCAGAGTGCAGATTCAGAGTGGAGCTTCAGAGTGCAGATTCAGAGTGGAGATTCAGAGTGCAGATTCAGAGTGGAGATTCAGAGTGGAGCTTCAGAGTGGAGATTCAGAGTGGAGCTTCAGAGTGCAGAGTGGAGCTGCAGATTCAGAGTGGAGCTGCAGAGTGCAGATTCAGAGTGCAGAGTGGAGCTTCAGAGTGCAGATTCAGAGTGGAGCTTCAGAGTGGAGCTTCAGAGTGCAGATTCAGAGTGCAGATTCAGAGTGCAGATTCAGAGTGCAGAGTGGAGCTTCAGAGTGCAGAGTGGAGCTTCAGAGTGCAGATTCAGAGTGGAGCTTCAGAGTGCAGATTCAGAGTGGAGCTTCAGAGTGCAGATTCAGAGTGGAGCTTCAGAGTGCAGATTCAGAGTGGAGCTTCAGAGTGCAGATTCAGAGTGGAGCTTCAGAGTGCAGATTCAGAGAGGAGCTTCAGAGTGCAGATTCAGAGAGGAGCTTCAGAGTGCAGATTCAGAGTGGAGATTCAGAGTGGAGCTTCAGAGTGGAGATTCAGAGTGGAGCTTCAGAGTGCAGAGTGGAGCTGCAGATTCAGAGTGGAGCTGCAGAGTGCAGATTCAGAGTGCAGAGTGGAGCTTCAGAGTGCAGATTCAGAGTGCAGAGTGGAGCATCAGAGTGCAGATTCAGAGTGGAGCTTCAGAGTGCAGAGTGGAGCTTCAGAGTGCAGAGTGGAGCTTCAGAGTGCAGATTCAGAGTGGAGCTTCAGAGTGCAGAGTGGAGCTTCAGAGTGCAGATTCAGAGTGGAGCTTCAGAGTGCAGAGTGGAGCTTCAGAGTGCAGATTCAGAGTGGAGCTTCAGAGTGCAGAGTGGAGCTTCAGAGTGGAGCTTCAGAGTGCAGAGTGGAGCTTCAGAGTGCAGAGTGGAGCTTCAGAGTGGAGCTTCAGAGTGGAGCTTCAGAGTGGAGCTTCAGAGTGGAGCTTCAGAGTGGAGCTTCAGAGTGGAGCTTCAGAGTGGAGCTTCAGAGTGCAGAGTGGAGCTTCAGAGTGGAGCTTCAGAGTGGAGCTTCAGAGTGGAGCTTCAGAGTGCAGAGTGGAGCTTCAGAGTGGAGCTTCAGAGTGGAGCTTCAGAGTGCAGAGTGGAGCTTCAGAGTGCAGATTCAGAGTGGAGCTTCAGAGTGCAGATTCAGAGTGGAGCTTCAGAGTGCAGATTCAGAGTGGAGCTTCAGAGTGGAGCTTCAGAGTGGAGCTTCAGAGTGGAGCTTCAGAGTGGAGCTTCAGAGTGGAGCTTCAGAGTGCAGATTCAGAGTGCAGATTCAGAGTGCAGATTCAGAGTGGAGCATCAGAGTGCAGACTGGAGCTTCAGAGTGCAGAGTGGAGCTTCAGAGTGCAGATTCAGAGTGGAGCATCAGAGTGCAGACTGGAGCTTCAGAGTGCAGAGTGGAGCTTCAGAGTGCAGATTCAGAGTGGAGCTTCAGAGTGCAGAGTGGAGCTTCAGAGTGCAGAGTGGAGCTTCAGATTGCAGATTCAGAGTGGAGCTTCAGATTGCAGATTCAGAGTGGAGCTTCAGAGTGCAGATTCAGAGTGGAGCTTCAGAGTGCAGATTCAGAGTGGAGCTTCAGAGTGCAGATTCAGAGTGGAGCTTCAGAGTGCAGAGTGGAGCTTCAGAGTGGAGCTTCAGAGTGGAGCTTCAGAGTGGAGCTTCAGAGTGGAGCTTCAGAGTGGAGCTTCAGAGTGGAGCTTCAGAGTGGAGCTTCAGAGTGGAGCTTCAGAGTGGAGCTTCAGAGTGCAGATTCAGAGTGCAGATTCAGAGTGGAGCTTCAGAGTGCAGATTCAGAGTGCAGATTCAGAGTGCAGATTCAGAGTGGAGCTTCAGAGTGCAGATTCAGAGTGGAGCTTCAGAGTGCAGAGTGGAGCTTCAGAGTGGAGCTTCAGAGTGGAGCTTCAGAGTGGAGCTTCAGAGTGGAGCTTCAGAGTGGAGCATCAGAGTGGAGCATCAGAGTGGAGCATCAGAGTGGAGCATCAGAGTGGAGCATCAGAGTGGAGCATCAGAGTGGAGCATCAGAGTGGAGCATCAGAGTGGAGCTTCAGAGTGGAGCTTCAGAGTGGAGCTTCAGAGTGGAGCTTCAGAGTGCAGATTCAGAGTGGAGCTTCAGAGTGCAGATTCAGAGTGGAGCTTCAGAGTGCAGATTCAGAGTGGAGCTTCAGAGTGGAGCTTCAGAGTGGAGCTTCAGAGTGCAGATTCAGAGTGGAGCTTCAGAGTGCAGAGTGGAGCTTCAGAGTGCAGAGTGGAGCTTCAGAGTGCAGATTCAGAGTGGAGCTTCAGAGTGCAGAGTGGAGCTTCAGAGTGCAGAGTGGAGCTTCAGAGTGGAGCTTCAGAGTGGAGCTTCAGAGGGGAGCTTCAGAGTGGAGCTTCAGAGGGGAGCTTCAGAGGGGAGCTTCAGAGTGGAGCTTCAGAGTGGAGCTTCAGAGTGCAGCTTCAGAGTGCAGAGTGGAGCTTCAGAGTGCAGCTTCAGAGTGCAGAGTGGAGCTTCAGAGTGCAGAGTGGAGCTTCAGAGTGCAGAGTGGAGCTTCAGAGTGCAGAGTGGAGCTTCAGAGTGCAGAGTGGAGCTTCAGAGTGCAGAGTGGAGCTTCAGAGTGGAGCTTCAGAGTGGAGCTTCAGAGTGGAGCTTCAGAGTGGAGCTTCAGAGTGGAGCTTCAGAGTGGAGCTTCAGAGTGGAGCTTCAGAGTGGAGCTTCAGAGTGCAGAGTGGAGCTTCAGAGTGCAGATTCAGAGTGGAGCTTCAGAGTGCAGAGTGGAGCTTCAGAGTGCAGAGTGGAGCTTCAGAGTGGAGCTTCAGAGTGGAGCTTCAGAGGGGAGCTTCAGAGGGGAGCTTCAGAGGGGAGCTTCAGAGTGGAGCTTCAGAGGGGAGCTTCAGAGTGGAGCTTCAGAGTGCAGAGTGGAGCTTCAGAGTGCAGCTTCAGAGTGGAGCTTCAGAGTGGAGCTTCAGAGTGGAGCTTCAGAGGGGAGCTTCAGAGGGGAGCTTCAGAGTGGAGCTTCAGAGGGGAGCTTCAGAGGGGAGCTTCAGAGGGGAGCTTCAGAGTGGAGCTTCAGAGTGCAGCTTCAGAGTGCAGAGTGGAGCTTCAGAGTGCAGCTTCAGAGTGCAGAGTGGAGCTTCAGAGTGCAGAGTGGAGCTTCAGAGTGCAGAGTGGAGCTTCAGAGTGCAGAGTGGAGCTTCAGAGTGCAGAGTGGAGCTTCAGAGTGCAGAGTGGAGCTTCAGAGTGCAGAGTGGAGCTTCAGAGTGGAGCTTCAGAGTGGAGCTTCAGAGTGGAGCTTCAGAGTGCAGATTCAGAGTGGAGCTTCAGAGTGGAGCTTCAGAGTGGAGCTTCAGAGTGGAGCTTCAGAGTGGAGCTTCAGAGTGCAGATTCAGAGTGCAGATTCAGAGTGGAGCTTCAGAGTGCAGAGTGGAGCTTCAGAGTGCAGATTCAGAGTGGAGCTTCAGAGTGCAGATTCAGAGTGGAGCTTCAGAGTGCAGATTCAGAGTGGAGCTTCAGAGTGCAGATTCAGAGTGGAGATTCAGAGTGCAGATTCAGAGTGGAGATTCAGAGTGGAGCTTCAGAGTGCAGAGTGGAGCATCAGAGTGGAGCATCAGAGTGGAGCTTCAGAGTGCAGAGTGGAGCTTCAGAGTGCAGATTCAGAGTGGAGCTTCAGAGTGCAGAGTGGAGCTTCAGAGTGCAGATTCAGAGTGGAGCTTCAGAGTGCAGAGTGGAGCTTCAGAGTGCAGAGTGGAGCTTCAGATTGCAGATTCAGAGTGGAGCTTCAGATTGCAGATTCAGAGTGGAGCTTCAGAGTGCAGATTCAGAGTGGAGCTTCAGAGTGCAGATTCAGAGTGGAGCTTCAGAGTGCAGATTCAGAGTGGAGCTTCAGAGTGCAGAGTGGAGCTTCAGAGTGGAGCTTCAGAGTGGAGCTTCAGAGTGGAGCTTCAGAGTGGAGCTTCAGAGTGGAGCTTCAGAGTGGAGCTTCAGAGTGGAGCTTCAGAGTGGAGCTTCAGAGTGCAGATTCAGAGTGCAGATTCAGAGTGGAGCTTCAGAGTGCAGATTCAGAGTGCAGATTCAGAGTGCAGATTCAGAGTGGAGCTTCAGAGTGCAGATTCAGAGTGGAGCTTCAGAGTGCAGAGTGGAGCTTCAGAGTGGAGCTTCAGAGTGGAGCTTCAGAGTGGAGCTTCAGAGTGGAGCTTCAGAGTGGAGCTTCAGAGTGGAGCTTCAGAGTGGAGCATCAGAGTGGAGCATCAGAGTGGAGCATCAGAGTGGAGCATCAGAGTGGAGCATCAGAGTGGAGCATCAGAGTGGAGCATCAGAGTGGAGCTTCAGAGTGGAGCTTCAGAGTGGAGCTTCAGAGTGGAGCTTCAGAGTGCAGATTCAGAGTGGAGCTTCAGAGTGCAGATTCAGAGTGGAGCTTCAGAGTGCAGATTCAGAGTGGAGCTTCAGAGTGGAGCTTCAGAGTGGAGCTTCAGAGTGCAGATTCAGAGTGGAGCTTCAGAGTGCAGAGTGGAGCTTCAGAGTGCAGAGTGGAGCTTCAGAGTGCAGATTCAGAGTGGAGCTTCAGAGTGCAGAGTGGAGCTTCAGAGTGCAGAGTGGAGCTTCAGAGTGGAGCTTCAGAGTGGAGCTTCAGAGGGGAGCTTCAGAGTGGAGCTTCAGAGGGGAGCTTCAGAGGGGAGCTTCAGAGTGGAGCTTCAGAGTGGAGCTTCAGAGTGCAGCTTCAGAGTGCAGAGTGGAGCTTCAGAGTGCAGCTTCAGAGTGCAGAGTGGAGCTTCAGAGTGCAGAGTGGAGCTTCAGAGTGCAGAGTGGAGCTTCAGAGTGCAGAGTGGAGCTTCAGAGTGCAGAGTGGAGCTTCAGAGTGCAGAGTGGAGCTTCAGAGTGGAGCTTCAGAGTGGAGCTTCAGAGTGGAGCTTCAGAGTGGAGCTTCAGAGTGGAGCTTCAGAGTGGAGCTTCAGAGTGGAGCTTCAGAGTGGAGCTTCAGAGTGGAGCTTCAGAGTGGAGCTTCAGAGTGCAGAGTGGAGCTTCAGAGTGCAGATTCAGAGTGGAGCTTCAGAGTGCAGAGTGGAGCTTCAGAGTGCAGAGTGGAGCTTCAGAGTGGAGCTTCAGAGTGGAGCTTCAGAGGGGAGCTTCAGAGGGGAGCTTCAGAGGGGAGCTTCAGAGTGGAGCTTCAGAGGGGAGCTTCAGAGTGGAGCTTCAGAGTGCAGAGTGGAGCTTCAGAGTGCAGCTTCAGAGTGCAGAGTGGAGCTTCAGAGTGCAGAGTGGAGCTTCAGAGTGCAGAGTGGAGCTTCAGAGTGCAGAGTGGAGCTTCAGAGTGCAGAGTGGAGCTTCAGAGTGCAGATTCAGAGTGGAGCTTCAGAGTGCAGAGTGGAGCTTCAGAGTGCAGAGTGGAGCTTCAGAGTGCAGAGTGGAGCTTCAGAGTGCAGAGTGGAGCTTCAGAGTGCAGAGTGGAGCTTCAGAGTGCAGATTCAGAGTGGAGCTTCAGAGTGCAGAGTGGAGCTTCAGAGTGCAGAGTGGAGCTTCAGAGTGGAGCTTCAGAGTGGAGCTTCAGAGGGGAGCTTCAGAGGGGAGCTTCAGAGTGGAGCTTCAGAGGGGAGCTTCAGAGGGGAGCTTCAGAGGGGAGCTTCAGAGTGGAGCTTCAGAGTGCAGCTTCAGAGTGCAGAGTGGAGCTTCAGAGTGCAGCTTCAGAGTGCAGAGTGGAGCTTCAGAGTGCAGAGTGGAGCTTCAGAGTGCAGAGTGGAGCTTCAGAGTGCAGAGTGGAGCTTCAGAGTGCAGAGTGGAGCTTCAGAGTGCAGAGTGGAGCTTCAGAGTGCAGAGTGGAGCTTCAGAGTGCAGAGTGGAGCTTCAGAGTGGAGCTTCAGAGTGGAGCTTCAGAGTGGAGCTTCAGAGTGCAGATTCAGAGTGGAGCTTCAGAGTGGAGCTTCAGAGTGGAGCTTCAGAGTGGAGCTTCAGAGTGCAGATTCAGAGTGCAGATTCAGAGTGGAGCTTCAGAGTGCAGAGTGGAGCTTCAGAGTGCAGATTCAGAGTGGAGCTTCAGAGTGCAGATTCAGAGTGGAGCTTCAGAGTGCAGATTCAGAGTGGAGCTTCAGAGTGCAGATTCAGAGTGGAGATTCAGAGTGCAGATTCAGAGTGGAGATTCAGAGTGGAGCTTCAGAGTGCAGAGTGGAGCATCAGAGTGGAGCATCAGAGTGGAGCTTCAGAGTGCAGAGTGGAGCTTCAGAGTGCAGATTCAGAGTGGAGCTTCAGAGTGCAGAGTGGAGCTTCAGAGTGCAGATTCAGAGTGGAGCTTCAGAGTGCAGAGTGGAGCTTCAGAGTGCAGAGTGGAGCTTCAGAGTGCAGAGTGGAGCTTCAGAGTGCAGAGTGGAGCTTCAGAGTGCAGAGTGGAGCTTCAGAGTGCAGAGTGGAGCTTCAGAGTGGAGCTTCAGAGTGCAGAGTGGAGCTTCAGAGTGCAGAGTGGAGCTTCAGAGTGGAGCTTCAGAGTGGAGCTTCAGAGTGGAGCTTCAGAGTGGAGCTTCAGAGTGGAGCTTCAGAGTGGAGCTTCAGAGTGGAGCTTCAGAGTGGAGCTTCAGAGTGCAGCTTCAGAGTGGAGCTTCAGAGTGCAGCTTCAGAGTGCAGAGTGGAGCTTCAGAGTGCAGCTTCAGAGTGCAGAGTGGAGCTTCAGAGTGCAGCTTCAGAGTGCAGAGTGGAGCTTCAGAGTGCAGCTTCAGAGTGCAGAGTGGAGCTTCAGAGTGCAGAGTGGAGCTTCAGAGTGCAGAGTGGAGCTTCAGAGTGCAGAGTGGAGCTTCAGAGTGCAGAGTGGAGCTTCAGAGTGGAGCTTCAGAGTGGAGCTTCAGAGTGGAGCTTCAGAGTGCAGAGTGGAGCTTCAGAGTGCAGCTTCAGAGTGCAGAGTGGAGCTTCAGAGTGCAGCTTCAGAGTGCAGAGTGGAGCTTCAGAGTGCAGCTTCAGAGTGCAGAGTGGAGCTTCAGAGTGCAGAGTGGAGCTTCAGAGTGCAGAGTGGAGCTTCAGAGTGCAGAGTGGAGCTTCAGAGTGGAGCTTCAGAGTGGAGCTTCAGAGTGTCAAGAGCAATGCCAATAGCTCTAACTTTAACAAAGGCAAAACCATTGCATTGTAAATGCTTGTTAGGTTTTGCCTAGCGAAAGCTGCGCTCTGCGCAGCTTTTTCGCGCAGGCGAAATCCTGTTGAGAACTGTAGGGTGCTTTGGGTCGGCCCTCGTCATTGATTGGCTGGCTCCGTAAACGGAGCCTTGCCATTGGACGAGGGGCCTGTCCGTCAATGCCGGACCAGACACGGGGGCGTTCCTGACATTCTTTGCCTTTTGCCGACGTCACGCGACGCCGGGAACGCCCCCGAGTCTGGTCCGGCATTGCCGGGACCTGCGTTTGCTGAAGTGTCGGGTTTCTTTGCTGTGGCGGAACAAATTGCAGGTAAGCGATGGTGTCTTTTGTAATATAAATGACTGTATTTTTTGAATGCCCCATCCGAAATGTTTAATCACGTATTTTTTTTTGTTCTCTGCAGGTATTTTGCGACGGCCCGGTGGGGGGAACAATTTCCGGTCGGGATCCTTGGCTCGCTGTCTGTCTCCGTGGGGGGAACAATTTCCGGTCGGGATCCTTGGCTCGCTGTCTGTCTCCGTCTCCGTGCTCCAAGGGATTTCTTGCAGGTAAGCGATGGTGTCTTTTGTAATATAAATGATTGTATTTTTTGAATGCCCCATCCGAAATGTTTAATCACGTATTTTTTTTTGTTTTTCTCTTCAGGTTGCCGGGACCTGCCTTTGGTGACGTGTCGGGTTTCTGTGTTTGTGGCGGAACAAATTGCAGGTAAGCGATGATGTCTTTTGTAATCTAAATGACTGTCTTTTTTGAATGCCCCATCCGAAATGTTTAATCACGTATTTTTTTTTGTTCTCTGCAGGTTTGCTGAAGTGTCGGGTTTCTTTGCTGTGGCGGAACAAATTGCAGGTAAGCGATGGTGTCTTTTGTAATCTAAATGACTGTATTTTTTGAATGCCCCATCCGAAATGTTTAATCACGTATTTTTTTTTGTTCTCTGCAGGTATTTTGCGACGGCCCGGTGGGGGGAACAATTTCCGGTCGGGATCCTTGGCTCGCTGTCTGTCTCCGTCTCCGTGCTCCAAGGGATTTCTTGCAGGTAAGCGATGGTGTCTTTTGTAATCTAAATGACTGTCTTTTTTGAATGCCCCATCCGAAATGTTTAATCACGTATTTTTTTTTGTTCTCTGCAGGTTTGCTGAAGTGTCGGGTTTCTTTGCTGTGGCGGAACAAATTGCAGGTAAGCGATGGTGTCTTTTGTAATCTAAATGACTGTATTTTTTGAATGCCCCATCCGAAATGTTTAATCACGTATTTTTTTTTGTTCTCTGCAGGTATTTTGCGACGGCCCGGTGGGGGGAACAATTTCCGGTCGGGATCCTTGGCTCGCTGTCTGTCTCCGTCTCCGTGCTCCAAGGGATTTCTTGCAGGTAAGCGATGGTGTCTTTTGTAATCTAAATGACTGTCTTTTTTGAATGCCCCATCCGAAATGTTTAATCACGTATTTTTTTTTGTTCTCTGCAGCTATTTTGCGACGGCCCGGTGGGGGGAACAATTTCCGGTCGGGATCCTTGGCTCGCTGTCTGTCTCCGTCTCCGTGCTCCAAGGGATTTCTTGCAGGTAAGCGATGGTGTCTTTTGTAATATAAATGACTGTATTTTTTGAATGCCCCATCCGAAATGTTTAATCACGTATTTTTTTTTGTTTTTCTCTTCAGGTTGCCGGGACCTGCCTTTGGTGACGTGTCGGGTTTCTGTGTTTGTGGCGGAACAAATTGCAGGTAAGCGATGATGTCTTTTGTAATATAAATGACTGTATTTTTTGAATGCCCCATCCGAAATGTTTAATCACGTATTTTTTTTTGTTCTCTGCAGGTATTTTGCGACGGCCCGGTGGGGGGAACAATTTCCGGTCGGGATCCTTGGCTCGCTGTCTGTCTCCGTCTCCGTGCTCCAAGGGATTTCTTGCAGGTAAGCGATGGTGTCTTTTGTAATCTAAATGACTGTCTTTTTTGAATGCCCCATCCGAAATGTTTAATCACGTATTTTTTTTTGTTCTCTGCAGCTATTTTGCGACGGCCCGGTGGGGGGAACAATTTCCGGTCGGGATCCTTGGCTCGCTGTCTGTCTCCGTCTCCGTGCTCCAAGGGATTTCTTGCAGGTAAGCGATGGTGTCTTTTGTAATATAAATGACTGTATTTTTTGAATGCCCCATCCGAAATGTTTAATCACGTATTTTTTTTTGTTTTTCTCTTCAGGTTGCCGGGACCTGCCTTTGGTGACGTGTCGGGTTTCTGTGTTTGTGGCGGAACAAATTGCAGGTAAGCGATGATGTCTTTTGTAATATAAATGACTGTATTTTTTGAATGCCCCATCCGAAATGTTTAATCACGTATTTTTTTTTGTTCTCTGCAGGTATTTTGCGACGGCCCGGTGGGGGGAACAATTTCCGGTCGGGATCCTTGGCTCGCTGTCTGTCTCCGTCTCCATGATACAAGGGATTTCTTGCAGGTAAGCGATGGTGTCTTTTGTAATATACGCGATTTACATTTGTATATAATTATAATTTGTTTTATGTGTTCTACTTTTTATAACTTTGCAAAGTGTTTTAGAAATTAATTTATCTCACTTTCGTTGCAGGTATTTTTCGGCGTCGCGGCGTGGTCCCGGGATCTGGGCGTGGTCGCTGTTTCCGGTCGCCATTTTGCGCTCGGTGTCTGGCTTCGTGGTACGATGGATTTCAGGTACGCGTTTAATTTGTATATAATTGTAATTTGTTTTATGTGTTCTACAGTCTTTAGCCTATTTGTTTTATATATTTTGCGCTTGTTCTCTTTAATGTTTCCGTGTCGGGTCTCCTCCGTGGCGTGACGACTTGCAGGTAAGCGATGGTGTGTTTTTTAATTTACATTTTTATGTCGCTGTAATTTCTTTTATGTGTTCAGCCTATTCTGTTTTTATTGTAATGTATTTATTTTTTGGGCCTGTTCTCTTTAATGTTTCCGGGTTGGGTCGCCTTCGTGGCGTGACGACTTGCAGGTAAGCGATGGTGTGTGTTGTAATTAATAAATGGCTGTCTCTTTTTAATGACTGTGAGTTTTTGTAACTTTGTAAAACTTTTTTTAGAATTATTTTATCTCACTTTCGTTGCAGGTATTTTTCGGCGTCGCTGCGTGGTCCCGGGACTTTTTATAACTTTGCAAAGTGTTTTAGAAATTAATTTATCTCACTTTCGTTGCAGGTATTTTTCGGCGTCGCGGCGTGGTCCCGGGATCTGGGCGTGGTCGCTGTTTCCGGTCGCCATTTTGCGCTCGGTGTCTGGCTTCGTGGTACGATGGATTTCAGGTACGCGTTTAATTTGTATATAATTGTAATTTGTTTTATGTGTTCTACAGTCTTTAGCCTATTTGTTTTATATATTTTGCGCTTGTTCTCTTTAATGTTTCCGTGTCGGGTCTCCTCCGTGGCGTGACGACTTGCAGGTAAGCGATGGTGTGTTTTTTAATTTACATTTTTATGTCGCTGTAATTTCTTTTATGTGTTCAGCCTATTCTGTTTTTATTGTAATGTATTTATTTTTTGGGCCTGTTCTCTTTAATGTTTCCGGGTTGGGTCGCCTTCGTGGCGTGACGACTTGCAGGTAAGCGATGGTGTGTGTTGTAATTAATAAATGGCTGTCTCTTTTTAATGACTGTGAGTTTTTGTAACTTTGTAAAACTTTTTTTAGAATTATTTTATCTCACTTTCGTTGCAGGTATTTTTCGGCGTCGCGGCGTGGTCCCGGGATCTGGGCGTGGTCGCTGTTTCCGAACGCCATTTTGCGCTCGGTGTCTGGCTTCGTGGTACGATGGATTTCAGGTACGCGTTTAATTTGTATATAATTGTAATTTGTTTTATGTGTTCTACAGTCTTTAGCCTATTTGTTTTATATATTTTGCGCTTGTTCTCTTTAATGTTTCCGTGTCGGGTCTCCTCCGTGGCGTGACGACTTGCAGGTAAGCGATGGTGTGTTTTTTAATTTACATTTTTATGTCGCTGTAATTTCTTTTATGTGTTCAGCCTATTCTGTTTTTATTGTAATGTATTTATTTTTTGGGCCTGTTCTCTTTAATGTTTCCGGGTTGGGTCGCCTTCGTGGCGTGACGACTTGCAGGTAAGCGATGGTGTGTGTTGTAATTAATAAATGGCTGTCTCTTTTTAATGACTGTGAGTTTTTGTAACTTTGAAAAGCGTTTTTTAGAATTAATTTTTCTAACTTTCTTTGCAGGTATTTTTCGGCGTCGCGGCGTGGTCACGGTTTCCGGTCGCCATTTTGTCTTTGGATTCTTGGCTCGCTCGGTGTCTGTCTCCGTGGTACGATGGATTTCAGGTATGCGATTGCCATTTGTATGTCATTGTAATTTATTGTATATGTGTTCAGTGTATTTTGTTTATATTGTAATGTATTTATTTTTTGGGCCTGTTCTCTCTAGTGTTTTTGTGTCGGGTCTCCTCCGTTGCGTGACGACTTGCAGGTAAGCGATTGTGTGTTTTGTAATAGTGTTTTTGTGTCGGGTACGCAATTTACATTTTCATCTAATACTTATTTTGTTTACAAGTGTATTTCCTATTGGTCTTATATATTTTGGGCCTGTTCTCTCTCATGTTTCCGTGTCGGGTCTCCTCCATGGCGTGACGACTTGCACGTAAGCGATGGTGTGTTGTGTAATTTACTTTTTTATGTCATTGTAATTTCTTTTATGTGTTCAGCCTGTTTTGTTTATATTGTAATGTATTTCTTTTTTGGGACTGTTCTCTTTTGTGTTTTTGTGTAGGGGCTCATTCGTGGCATGACGACTTGCAGGTAAGCCATGTTGTGTTTTGTAACAAATGACTGTCCCTTTTCAATGCCCGGGAGTTTTTTAACATGGAAAAGGTATTTTTGAGTTTATGTATCTTCCTTTCTTTGCAGGAATTGAACGGCGGCGGCGTGGGAACGATTTCCGGTCGCCATTTTGTCATGGGATCTTTGGCTGTCTGTCTCCGTCTCCTTGGTCCAAGGGATTTCAGGTACGCGATTTAAATTGTAATGTAATTAGTATTTCTTTTACAGGTGTTCAGCCTTTTTGGTTTATATTCTTTTAATGTTTCTTTTTGGGGCTGTTCTCTCTAGTGTTTCCGTGTAGCCTGCCGTGACGTGTCGGGTTTCCTTCCCCGTGGACGAACAACTTTAAGGTAAGCGCTGTGGTCATGTCTTAGTGCGACTCGGTGTAGATAGATTCAAATGTAATTTGTATTTTCTTACAGGTGTTGTAGATTTAACGTAACAGGTGTTCGGCCTATTTGGTTTATGTTCTTCTGATGTTTCTTTTTTGGCCTGTACTCTCTAATGTTTCCGTGTCGGGTCTCATCCGTGGCGTGACGACTTGCAGGTAAGCGATGTGTTTTGTAACTAAACAATTACTGTCACTTTCGAATACCCGGAGTGTTTTGTTACGTTTCAAAAGTAATTTCTAACTTCATTTCTTTCCCTTTATTTGCAGGAATATGTCGGCGGCGTGGTGTCGTAATTCTATTATGCTTACTTTAATAGTTATTTTATATCGTGTGGTTTCAGTGTAGGGAATTATTGCAAAGAGCTATCGTGTTTTTCTACTTTAACAAAATGATATTCACCAGCACTTCTTTTTGTATTTGCAGGCAGCGTGGCGCCAACTCGTCTACCACTAAGCTTTGATATTCAAGATCGGCTAAAGTCGCACATAGCCACTAAGTACTCTAACGAGTCACAGCATCCACGACCTTTTCATTCGGCCAGACAGCCTCCTATCGGCAATTTACATATGTCGAGACAGCAACATCCTAAACAACATCTCACCTACATGTTCTTAACAACAAACTTTGCAAGTCTTTTGTTATTTAATGAACTAACTGCGTTTTTTTTTGTCTTCCACAGTATGTAAAGGACTACAGCCACGGAAAGAAACATTTCTTCGAGCGAGCTCAGAAGGTATACTTCGTGACAGTGGACTGGAGCCTCTCGATTTCTCGACCGATCTCAGGAGGTATACTTCGAGACAGCGGACTGGAGCCTTTCGACATAAACTGTAAGTTCCTTCCTGTCTGTGAAAGTAATTTGTCCTTTTGAGCTGCGGTATTACGACCACAATTTTCAGTTTTACACGCGCAAACAAAGCAGTAATAATATGAATCACTTTAGAATTAAATTTTGTTGCCTATACGTTTGTCCAATTTCACCATGTTTTTGTTTAATGCGTTTGAGTTCTTTTTGGTACATTGCCAATAGGTACATTTACGATATAAATGTTGTCGCATGTCTCCTTTATTCATGAACTTTTCAAATTCAAACAAATGCTTACATTGTAAGGACCTCTGTTTATTCAAATTCGCCATTATGTACATTTTGGATGCCTTGTTTGTGCGATGCCACATTTTATTTAATATGCATAAATCGTGGGGCTGAGTTAGCTGACCACAAGCATGTATTTGTCGCAACACTAGATTTAGTCAAAGCATGAAGGCCTGTTACATTTACTGAGAGCATAAAGAACAGTTAGGATAAGGTGAGACCGACGACTTTCAGTGCAAAGTTATACATCGGCAAACTGTGCATGTAGGAGGAAAATGTAGGTAGATTTACGATATAAATGTTTGCGCATGTCTACTTTATTGATGGCCTTTGAAAATGCGAACACATGCTTACTTTGTAAGGCCTTGCTGTTTAATGCAATTCGTCATTATGTACATTTGGGATGCCTTGTTTGTGCGATGCCAGATTTTATTTCATATGCTCAAATCGTAGGGCTGAGAGTTAGATGGGCACAAGCATGTGTTTGTCGCAACACTCGATTTAGTCACAGCATGAAGGCCCGTTACATTTACTGAGAGCATAAAGAACAGTTAGGATAAGGTGAGACACGACGACTTTCAGGGCTAACTTATACATCGGCAAACTGCATTTAGGAGGAAAATGTTTGCGCATGTAAGTTTAGCCCTTTCTGTGAAAGTAATTTGTCCCCTTTTTTAGTTCATATGCTCAAATCGTAGGGCTGAGAGTTAGATGAGCACAAGCATGTGTTTGTCGCAACACTAGATTTAGTCAGAGCATGAAGGCCCGTTACATTTACTGAGAGCATAAAGAACAGTTAGGATAAAGTGAGACACGACGACTTTCAGTGCAAAGTTATACATCGGAAAACTGCATTTAGGAGAAAAATGTAGGTAGATTTACGATTTAAATGTTTGCGCATGTCTACTTTATTGATGGCCTTTGAAAATTCGAACACATGCTTACTTTGTAAGGCCTTGCTGTTTAATGCAATTCGTCATTATGTACATTTTGGGTGCCTTGTTTGTGCGATGCCAGATTTTATTTCATATGCTCAAATCGTAGGGCTGAGAGTTAGATGGGCACAAGCATGTGTTTGTCGCAACACTAAATTTAGTCATTGCATGAAGGTGAGACACGACGACTTTCAGTGCAAAGTTATACATCGGCAAACTGCATAAAGGAGGAAAATGTTTGCGCATGTAAGTTTAGCCCTTTCTGTGAAAGTAATTTGTCCCCTTTTTTATTTAATATGCTCAAATCGTAGGGCTGAGAGTTAGATGAGCACAAGCATGTGTTTGTCGCAACACTAGATTTAGTCAGAGCATGAATGCCCGTTACATTTACTGAGAGCATAAAGAACAGTTAGGATAAGGTGAGACACGACGACATTCAGTGCAAAGTTATACATGGGCAAACTGCATTTAGGATGACAATGTTTGCGCACGTAAGTTCAGGCCTTTCTGTGAAAGTAATCTGTTCTTTTGAGCAGCGGTATTACGAGCACATTTTTCAGTTTTTATACGCGCAAACAAATCAGTAATAATACGTATTACTTTAAATTTAAATTGTCTTGCATATACATTTGCCCAATTTCCCCATGTTTTTGTTTAATGCCTTTGAGTTCTTTTTCATACATCGCCAATAGGTACATTTACGATATAAATGTTTGCAAACTGTGCATTTAGGATGAAAATGTTTGTGCATGTAAGTATGCCTTTCTGTGAAACTAATTTGCAGTAAGAATACGTATCACTTTACAATTCAATTGTGTTGTATATACATTTGGCCAATTTCACCATGTTTTTTGTTAATCCATTTCAGTGATTTAGGTAAGACTAATCTTTCACACACACATATATATATATATATATATATATATATATATATATATATATGTTCAGTTACAACTTTAGTTCACAAACTGCTTTGCACGATGCGAGAAATTAAATAAAACACTGACAACATTCCTTCTTTTATTTTCACTACGTGCATGCGCGGATTTCTATATTTTTAAAGGCACATACAAACCAGTAACGTGACGCAAATAATTGCCATACTATTACATTAGAACGCATTAATCGCTAATACGCAAAGCTTTAGCTAAGATTCAATTTGCACAGTTTGCATGAGAAAATCACTGCTTTTTTTGCCTGCACTCATAATATTTTGCTAATGCTATTTTTGTTTTGTAGGGTAAAAAAGTACACGTTTGTTGCAACTGACCCATCGACTACACAATTTGAAATTCGTTATATAAACACGGTATGTTAATACTTTATTTATTTTACTTAATACATTTCTTTTTTTAATAATTGCTGTTTGTACTGAGCATTCTTTGCTGTATACTTATACACAAAATTTCGCTCATAAAGCACATCTTATGCTTTTGTACAAGAGCGCCACTGGTAAAGTTGTAGTCAACAGAGAAGGAAAACTTATAACAAACACTTTTTTTACAGGTCCCTGTAGGGAATGCTTTGACTCATTTACCACACGCAATATACATAGATCTCTTTATTTCCTGCCTTCCCTTTCAATTTCTTTCTTGCCTTTCCTTATGTCTCTCTTCTGCATTTACTCTGCATCTCCTTCACAATTTTACATTCAATGTCCTTTCTTTCACTCTCGCATTATTCTTCTCTCCTTTTCTCCGACTTTCTCTTTCTTTTGCTCTCCTTCTCTCTTCTGCATCCTCACTCTTCTGCCCTCACCCTATATATTCATCCCCACCTTCTTTACAGGTCCCGGCAGCAAATGCTTACATACTAAGCTAGCACATGCAACATACATACATTTCACTCTCTTGACTTTCATTTCAATTTTGCATTTTTGCCTTTATCTCTTTTGCATTTACTCTGCATCTCCTTTCCCATTTTGCCATCAGTCTTTCTCTTTTATTTACTCCTGCTCTATTCTTCCCTCACTATTACACCTACTTTCTTTCTTCTTCTCTTCTCCCTCTTTTTTTCATGCCCTCTCTTATACCTTCTCTCTCCTGTTTTAATCTTCTTTCCTTCTATCATGCACACTTTCTTTTACTCCATCTCTATTCAGCTCTCACTTTTACCCATCCTTTTCTTCTCTCTCCTGCTCTCTATTTTTTGCGTCCTCCCCCTTCTGCTTGCTATCTCCCGACTTATCTATTATGCTTATCTCTTTTACCTTCTCTTTTCCTATTCCTTCTATCTTTATTTCTCTCACTCTCTTGATATCTTAACCTTTTGCCCCTCTTCTTCCAGACACTTTCCACCACTCCTTCTTTCTCTCCTTATATCTCGCTCTTTTGTATTCCTTCTTTATTTCTCTCAATTTTGCACATTCTTCCCTCACTATTACACCTACTTTCTTTCTTCTTCTCTTCGCTCACTTTTTTTCATGCCCTCTCTTATACCTTCTCTCTCCTGTTTTAATCTTCTTTCCTTCTATCATGCACACTTTCTTTTACTCCCTCTCTATTCAGCTCTCACTTTTACCCATCCTTTTTCATTGCTACTCTATAATACATAGTGCTTCTAATTCTCTATTTACAACTTCTAATATACTTCACACAAATGTCCTCACTCTTTTCAAACTTTTGCTAACAGTATATTTTACTTTTACAGGACAAAAAATTTGCCATTTGGTGCAACTGCCCCATCGAGGACACATCTTTCAAATTTGTTCATTCAACACGGTACGTTCATACTTAAAACTTATTTTACTTTAGGCATTTTTGGGTAGTACTTCCTGTCTGTACTGGGCATTCTTTGCTAGATTATTATACACAAAAGTTTGCCTCATAAACAACATTTAATTTAGTTTGGAGATGAAAGCAGCACTGGTGAGGTCGTAATCAGGAGAGAGGTCAAAGGTAAAGGAAAACTTATAACTAAGACTTTGTTCTTTCTGTCTGTACTGGGCATTCTTTGCTGGATATACACAAAAGTTTGCCTCATAAACAACATTTGATTTAGTTTGGAGATGAGCAAATGATTAGATACTGAGACAGCACATGCAACATATATACATATCCTTCTCTTGCCTTCCCTTTCAATTTAGCATTCTTGCCTTTCCTCTCTCTTGCATTTACTCTGCATCTCCTTCATGATTTTGCCAGCAGTCTTTCTATTTTATTTACTCCTGCTCTATTCTTTCCTCACTTTCTCCTACTTTCCTTCTTTTTTTTCCTCTCCCTCTTTTGCATCCTTTCTCTTCTACACTCTCTCCTGTATTCCCCTCTTTTCTTTCTTTCTATCATGCACTTTCTTTTACTCACTCTATTCTGCTCTCACTTTTACTCCTCCTTACCTTCTCTCTGATGCTCTTTCTAGCTTGCGTCTCAGCTTGCTCTCTCTACTTATGCTTGCTCTCTCCCTACTTATCTATTATGCTTATCTCTCCTTCCCTCTCTTTTTTCCTATTCCTTCTATCTTTATCTCTCTCCCTCTTGCTCTCTTACCTTTTGCCCCTCTTCTTCTTGCATACCCTTTCCATCTCTCTCCTTTCTTTCTCTACTTCCTAAATGTAGCTGTCTCTTGAATTCATTCTTTATCTCTATTTCCTGCGTCCTTTCTCCTTTCTGCTTCCTCTCTCCCTTTTCTATCATGCTTATCTCTCCTGCCATCTCTTTTCCTATTCCTATCTTTATCTCTCTCCCGCATGCTCTTACCTTTTGCCCCTCTCTTCTTCTTGCATACTCTTTTTATCTCTCTCCTTTATTTCTCTCCTCCTTATGTTGCTATCTTGTATTCCTTCTTTATTTCTCTTTATTTTGCCCACTCCATCTTACATTCACAATCTTGTGCTTTTTTTCATCTATACTCACCTTCTTTCTTCCATCACAATCTGTTCCCTCCTGCTCTCTTTATTGCTCTCCTATATATATCTCTCCTTTCTGCTCTCTCCTTCTCCCTACTACCCCTTATTTCAACTGCTCTCTCTTTCCTTCTTGCTCCCACTCGATTATGCTTCTCTTTTTATCTCCCTCCTTTCTGCTCTTTTCTCTTTGTCATCAATCTCCCTCTTGCACCCTCTTCCAACTGCTCCATTCTTACTTATTTCTTGCTCATGCCCTCCTTCCCACCCTCTCTTTACCTCATGCATTTTCTCTCTCCTTTGCTCTCCCTTTTGCCCTCTCTTTTACTTTCACTTTCTATCTCCTTCCCTATGTTGTTCTCCATTTCCATCTTGCACTCCTCTTTCTTGTCCTCTGACTCCATTCTGCACTCTCTTCTCTCTCCTTTTTGCTCTTTTTTCTCTCTCCTGCACCCTATTCCATCTCCTCTCTCTCCTTCCTTCTTCCTCCCTCTCTATCATGATTATTTTTGTATCTCCCTTCTGCTATTTTCCCTTTGCCATCACTCTCCCTCTTGCCCCCTCTTCCAACTGCTCCCTTCTTAATTCTTTCTTGCTCATGCACACCCTCCCTTTAACTCCTGCTTTCTCTCTTCCTTGCTCTTCCTTTTGCAGTCTGTGACTTTCACTTTCTATCTCCTTCCCTATCTTGTTCTGGCTTTCCATCTTGCACTCCTATTTTTTGCCCTATGCCTCCATTCTGCAGTCTTTTCCCCTTTCTACGTTCTCTCTCATGATCTCCATTATCTTGCATCCTCTTTACTTCCTTATCGATCATACTTCTATCTCCTGCACCCTCTTTCTCTTTCTCTATCTTCTTTTTACCTCCTCTCTGCGTACTCCGTTCTTTTTTTGCACTCTCTCTTCTTTTTTTAAATTACTTCTTTATTCTTTCTTCTCTATATATCTCTCCTTTCTGCTCTCTTCCTTCTTCTTCCTGCCCCCTATTCCATCTGCTCTCTCCTTTCTTCTTGCTCCTTTTCTATCTATCATGCTTCTCTGTCCTGCACTCTCCTTCTTTTCTAATACTCTCCGTGTTCCTCTTCCTCCCTATCTTTCATTCTTTCTATCTCTTTTATGCTTTCTTTTCTCTCTACCATACCTCTCTCCTGCACCCTCTTCCATCTGCTCTCTCTCCCTCCCTCCTTGCTCATGCCTTACTTCTTACTCTTCCTTTACCTTCTGCCTTTCTTCTTACTCCTGCGTATTATCTCCTTCCTGCCTTCACTCTCCATCTCTGTCCTTAAAAGATACCATCTCTTACCTGCAAGAAATCCCTTGTATCATGGAGACGGAGACAGACAGCGAGCCAAGGATACAGACCGGAAATTGTTACCCCCACCGTGCCGTCGCAAAATACCTGCAGAGAACAAAAAAAAATACGTGATTAAACATTTCGGATGGGGCATTCAAAAAAGACAGTCATTTATATTACAAAAGACATCATCGCTTACCTGCAATTTGTTCCGCCACAGACAAAGAAACCTGATACGTCATCAAAGGCAGGTCCCGGCAATGCCGGGCTAGAATCGGGGGCGTTCCCGGCGTCGTTTTGTCGGCAAAAGCCAAAGAATCTTGAACGCCCCTGAGTCTGCTTTAAATTGACGGACAGGCCCCTCGTCCAATGGCTAGGCTCAATTTATGGAGCCAGACAATGAATGACGAGGGCCGACCCAAACTCACACTACAGTTCTCATTAGGTTTTGGCCTGCGCAAAAAAGCTGCTCCCTTTGCGCCCTGCGTCCTTTCTCCTTTCTGCTTGCTCTCTCCATCCTTTTCTATCATGCTTATCTCTCCTGCCCTCTCTTCCTATTCCTTCGATCTTTATCTCTCTCCCTGTTGCTCTCTTACCTTTTGCCCCTCTCTTCTTCTTGCATACCCTTTCCATCTCTCTCCTTTCTTTCTCTGCTCCTTATGTCGCTATCTTGTATTCCTTCTTTATTTCTCTTTATTTTGCCCACTCCATCTTATATTCACACTCTTGTGCTTTTCTTCATCTACCCTCTCACCTTCTTTCTTCCATCCCTCTCTTTACATCATGCTTTTTCTCTCTCTCCCTTGCTCTCCCTTTTGCCCTCTCTCTTACTTTAACTTTCTATCTCCTTCCCCATATTGTGCTACATTTCCATCTTGCACTCCTTCTCTTTCTTGCCCTCTGACTCCATTCTGAACTCTCTTCTCTTTTCTCTCTCCTTTTTGCTCTCTTTCTTCTTACTCTTGACCCCTATTCCATCTGCTCTCTCTCCTTCCTTCTTCCTCCCTCTATATCATCATTCTTTTTTTATCTCCCTTCTGCTATTTTCCCTTTGCCATCACTCTCCCTCTTGCCCCCTCTTCCAACTGCTCCCTTCTTAATTCTTTCTTGCTCATGCACACCCTCCCTTTAACTCCTGCTTTCTCTCTTTCTTGCTCTTCCTTTTGCACTCTGTGACTTTCACTATCTATATACTTCCCTATGTTGTTCTGCCTTTCCATCTTGCACTCCTTATATTTTTGGACCTCTGCCTCCATTCTGCAGTCTTTTCCCCCTTTTACGTTCTCTCTCATGATCTCCATTTATCTTGCATCCTCTCTACTTTCTTATCTATCATACTTCTATCTCCGGCACTCTCTTCCTCTTTCTTACTTATCTTTCTCTAACTTCTTTTCACCTCCTCTCTGCATACTCCGTTCTTTCTTGGCACTCTCTCTTCCTTTTTTTAATTACTTCTTTATTCATTCTTCTCTATATATCTCTCCTTTATGCTCTCTTCCTTCTTCCTGCCCCCTATTACATCTGCTCTCTCCTTTCTTCTAGCTCCTTTTCTATCTATCATGCTTCTCTGTCCTGCACTCCTTTTTCTTTTCTTTTTCTCTTTCTAATACTCTCAGTGTTCCTCTTCCTCCCTATCTATCATTCTTCTCTCTATCTCCTTTATGCTTTCTTTTCTCTCTACCATCCCTCTCTCCTGTACCCTCTTCCATCTGCTCTCTCTCCCTCCCTCTTGCTCATGCCCTACTTCTTACTCTTACTTAACATTCTGTCTTTCTTCTTACTCCTGCGTTTTATCTCCTTCCTGCCTTCACTCTCCATCTCTGTCCTCATCTTGTATTCTCTTTCTATTTTGCACTCTTTGGCTCACTGTCTCAGTCTCCATGGTGCAAGGACCCCCATAGAGAGAGATGTAGATGGAGGGCAGTAAGAAGAGAGCGGTTGGAAGAGGGGGCAAGAGGAAGAGTGATGGCAAAGGGAAAAAAAAGCAAAAAGGAGAGGGAGATAAAGAATAAGGATAGATAAGGCAAGAGAGAGAGTATGCAGAGAGTGAGCAATAGAAAAAACAGATAAAAAAGAGAAAGTTAAAAGGATAAAAGAGGGAGCAAGTGCAAGAGAAAAATAGTACATAGGGAGGAAGAGAAAAAAAAGACAAAAAGAAACGTAAGGGTAGAATGAAGTCAAAAAATCCTTTTCAAACTTAAAAAAAAACCGGTCATTCAAAAGAGACAGTCATTTATTTGTTACAAAACACATCGCTTACCTGAAAGTTGTTACGCCAAGGAGGAGACCCAACACGGAAACACTAGAGAGAACAGCCCAAAAAAAAAACATATTATAAGAATATAAACAAAATAGTTAAACACCTGTAAGAGAAATACTAATTACATTACAATTTAAAACGCATACCTGAAATCCCTTGTGCCATGAAGACAGCGAGCCATGAATCTCAACACAAAATGCCGACCGGAAATAGTTACTATCTTGCACTCTTTGTTTCCTATCTTCTATCACAATTGTACACTTACTTTTCGTCTTCCCTCTCTCTTCCTCCCTCTCTTCCTCCCTATCTACTATTCTTCTCTCTTGCACATTCTCCCTGTTTTGCCTTTAACTTTTTCTCTTTTCTATCTTTTATCTGTTTTTTCCTCTTGCTCACTCTCTGCATCCACTCTTTCTCTCCTTCCTTATCTATCATTATTCTCTTTATCTCCCTCTCCGCTTTTTCCCCCTTTGCTATCACTCTTCCTCTTGTTTCCCCTTTGCTATCACTCTTCCTCTTGCCCACTCTTCCAACTGCTCTCTTCTTTACTGCCCTCCATCTACATCTATCTCTATGGGGGTCCTTGCACCATGGACACTGACAGCGAGCCAAAGATCTCAAGACAAAATGGCAACAAGAAATACTTGACCAACCCTGCTGTCAAATACTGCAACAAAAGAAAAATAAATTTAGTCACATTCGGCGCATTCAAAGTGACAGTATTATCAGCTTTACAAAACACAACAGTGCTTACCTGAAAGTCTTTACACCACTGAGCTGGCCCTCTTGCTCCTGCACTTTCTTCCACCCATTCCTCCTTCTTGCTCATGCCCTACATCCTACCCTCCCTTTTTCTCTCTCTCTCATGTCCTCTCTCCTTCCTGCCTTCACTCTCTATCTACGTCTCCATCTTGTCTTCACTTTCTATCTTGCACTTTTTTTACTTGCTATCTTCTCACTCCATTCTGCACTTACTTCTCTTCTTGCTTTCTAGCTCTCTTGATCTCTTATGTGTCTCCTCTCTTCATCAACACTTTCTAGCTACTTTGTGTGCTTTACACACATTTTTCCACTTCAATTTACTAAGTTAGTGTGAGCATCCCTATAAGGCTATATAGATGATGTTAACTATAGTGTTTATTTAGGAACACTATGCAACAACTATAGAACACCCTGGACAAACGCAATGACTTATATTTACAACTAATTGTGTGAAAGTTTTATATGTTTGTCTGCTATTTCTTTTACAGGTGCACAAACACTCCGCAATTAGGAGTATTTTTGGAATGAGCAATTGCTCTTCCCCCTTTTTTTTATGCACTAAATTATTTTTTGGATATTTTCACTTTCACGCCCCCAGGTCAGGGTGGGCGATTAGAGAGTCCATACCGCCGGGGTATAATTCTGTTATTATAAATGCCTAAGTAAATGTAAACAACTGTAAAACATGAAACATGTTGACTGACTAATTAGTATTTTAAATTAACAAATCCATTACCTTGGGCATTAAATTCAGACACATAACTCTTTCATTTGTATACTAAGCATCAAGAATTATAGATTTTTACTTACACATTAGGCAGTTTTAATTATAAAACTCACAACATGCCTTTTTCACAAAACCTGCTCCGCAGTCTTCTGGCGTCGTAGCACACCAAAGAGGCATTCGGCCTCTTTGGTGGGGCCCAATGATGAAGCATGACACTGACTAGGTCGGTGTGTGAGGGCTTTCTTTTCCACCTAAAGTGAGTGTGCAATTCCCCAGTTGCATCACTCAGTCTCTGTGGCAAATTCAGATGTATTTAACGTCTCTTCTATTGTTTATTTAGATTTAACAAGAGATTAAGTGTTCCTTAATCTCACTACCTCTCCTATTCCTTTGTACTTGCTTAAAATTACAAACAATGCATCTAATACACTCTTTACAACTTCTCATAAAAATCACTTCATGTAATTTACATTTCTATTTTTTTGTAGCTTACATTCTACACCTCTATATATCCTCTCTTCCTTATCAGACTTCTCTCTTTTCCTTATCTTTCTCTTCATCTTTCCACTACTCTTAATATTGCCTAACCACCCCTCTTTATTAACATCTCTTCTTCCTGCCCTCCATCTCTCTCTATCTTGCTCACTTTATCCTCCTTACTACTATACATTACTAGTTACTCTATACTACATACACTTCTAATACTCGATTTACGACTACTAATATGCTTCACTCAGTCCACACACATACTACACATACAACTTCTACACATAGTCTTGAGTATCGAGCCGCTTTTATTATATTAATATGTCAACTCAATATTAATGCTTGTTTCATTCTTCCTTAGATTGCCAATTGATTGAATAACATCAGACGTTCATAATTGTTTGACACAACATCAGTGAAAACATCATCACGGTAAAAGTATCTATTTTGCTTCTGTATTGACTTGTAAGTATAGAAATAGCAAGGGAAAAAGCAAGACACATATCAACACACACGTGTATATATATATATATATATATATATATATATATATATATATATATATATATATATATATATAGTATATACTTAGAATTCGAAAAGATAGTATAAAAGATTTCCATAGGTAACATTAATCTTAAGAAAAAAAAATAGTTAACAAAAAAGTAAAAGTAATTGCTTTTTATTTTGCTACCAGCTCCAACTATAAAACAAGTCCAAAACAACAATAGAGTGGATTTAGAGAAAAATAAACTAGACAAAATCAGATATATAATTAGTTATTAAAAAAATTATATATATATTTATATACTTAACATTGAAAATTATTTCTTTTATAAAAACAATTGCTAATTGTTTGGAAATATATACAATTAGAAGTATGTTTTTTAAATAAGCTATCAACCTGTAACTTGGAATATATTTAACAGTAAAATAACTATATATATATACATATAAATATATCCAATTATATATATATCCAAATATATATATATATATATATATATATATATATATATATATATATATATATATATATATGCTAATAGTATAACTTATAGCTAGTACATCACTAAAATTGTAAACAAAATACATCTAAATCTGCTATCTAAAATACAAAGCAAAAAAATAGTGTTCAATTAATTGCCTTGCATTATAGTTAACTACAAAAGAAAATATAAATTAGCTATAGATATATATATATATATATATATATATATATATATATATAGAGAGAGATTAAATAAGAGAACGAAAATAGACTCGCGTATAACAAAAAAATCTAGCAATACTGTAGCGATATCAAATTATTTCATAAATTAGATTAGCTAAGATGCAAATACTAGCAGCAGATTATCATCAAGGTCATGACAAATTTACATGCAATTCTAGAGGTTATCAATGCTTGCCAAATAGTACTTTTGCAATTATACACAACTATTACAAAGATGCACATACATGGACTAAAGAAGACTTGCATTACATTATGAAATTAGGTGATGCTTTATATTTAGATATGCATTTACTTAATAGCGAACAACTTAGGCATCCAGATGAGTTACCAAATTTTATTGAACACAATACTACTATCTATTCTCTTAAACTTAAAGAACCTTATTATGGAGACATATTACAACAATGTGACCCTTCGTTTCCAAATCTCAACAAAATATTAAAACCTGCACTTGATTCCAACTCCGGTGTTGTACTTTGCATGGAAATTTATGTTATTTCCATTTTTAAGAAAAATGATTCGTACTTTGTATTTGACTCACATAGTCGTGATAAGACTGGAATGCCTCATCCAAATGGAACATGTATTACTATACAGTTCACATTTGAAAAACTTCTAGAGTACATCACTAATCTGGCACACTATCTTAAGAAACCAAACCTGAATTGTGTGCCGTATGAATTAACTCCAATACAAATAAGTACGATTACAAAAGAATCACTTCAAAAAGCAATGGTGCGTCATGAAAAAAATAAGAATGCAGTAGCACCGAAAAATTTTTATGTGTATTCTACTAAAGGTAGTGAAAATTTTTTCACACAAGCATTTGAAATGCGTATAGAAAATGCCAAAAAAATCATTCAGAGATGTCAATCTAACAAAAATACTTTTTGGAATAAGGAACAGCCATTAGCATTTTTAGATAATACTCCTAGTACTAGTACGTATTCCTGTGCAATTATCACTACAACAGGGCCTAATAATCAATCTAAAAAGAACAGCAAGCAGATCAGCACAACACAATATACTAATACACCAGAAGAGACTACTCCTACTGACACATATGCAAGTATACTTAAGAAAACACTTAAGAGCAACACAGAAAGACAACATATTAATAGCACACACATAAATGTACAACAAACAATACCAGCAAGTAATTTAAATACCAACACATATTCTACTAATGTAATTAATAACACACACATAAATGTACAACAAACAATAAACACAAGTAATGTACATACAAACACATATTCAAGTGATTACTATAATACATATAAACTTATTACTGGAAGTAATGACAGTTTACTTCATGATAATATACACAATAGCACATTGCAGAACAAGGAAAGTAGCACAAATAATACCAATATAGATTCACATATTTTAACACAAACACCACAAGAAATTCCCTTTTTACATAACACACATCCACAGGAAAAAAATACACATAGTGATAAAACTATTCACTATACACATTGTCTTCAAAATAGTATATTTGCTATTCTAAAGAACTACTGTAAACCAGCATATATTTGGGATAGTGTAGACTTGCACTGTATTATGAATCTTGGAGATGCTTTGTACACTGAAATGCACTCTGTCGATGAACAAGATTGTATGCAACCTCTAAAGTTACCAAATTACATAGTTAGCAATGACATAATCTATTCTACAAAGCTCAAAAAATGCTTTAGCGAAGAACTAACAAAATCAGCACAAACTTTACATAGTAAATTTATATCTGCACTAACTTCTACAATTAATTCACAAACTGGTATATTGATCTCTATAGGTAGATATATATTTTCAGTCTTCAAAAGTCTACATACATACTCTCTATTTGATTCACATAGCCAAAATGAAAATGCAATACAACATCCTAATGGAACATGTATTGCTATCAACATTGACTCTATTAATCTTATTATAGAATACATCCTAAAGTTAGGCAATAGAGAACAAATGACTAATTCTGAGAGTATTACTTTAGATTTAACTACAGTGAACATAACAACAATTAGCAAAAAAGGATTATACCGAACACAACGGAATCATAAACAAGGAAATGTAAAGTCTAGAAAAAGCATATATGTTCATACGACACATATATCTATAAATGCATTAGGGGAAATTCCTTCGAATAACTTACAAGTAGAAAATACAATAATAAACACACAAAACAGCAATAGTCAGGACAATAGACTGCATGTAACAGAAGACAGTTATTTAGCTTCACACATAGCTCTTAACAATACTGAGATAATAAACACATTAACAGCTAATGTTGAATCACTAATTCAACCAACCAATATAGAAATTCTAGAAATAAACAGTAATAGAAAAAGAAAACGGACACAAAACAAAGAGAATGAACCTAATCATAGACATATAGCAGGTCAAACAACAAATGAGATAATTAGGATATTTCAGGAAGAAATACGATATGGACCCGAGTACACTTGCACTATTTGCAATCAACTATGGCATAAGCAAAGTCTTCAAAATACACACAGTATTAGTAAGAGAGCTAAATTCATAGAATGTAATATTAGCAAATACAGAACAAATGAGATATGCAGAACATGTTACACATATATATCTAAAGACAAAATACCTCCATGTTCAGTATATAATGGGATGACATTTCCTGATATCCCAGCAGTCTTACAGTTGCATAACTTAGAAGAAAGATTAGTATCGCCAAGAATACCTTTTTTACAAATTAGAACATTACCACGTGGATTCCAAAAATCTCTATCAGGTGCAGTAGTAAATGTCCCTGCAGACGTTATGACAACAGTAACTGTTTTACCAAGGCAAATTAATGATAACATGACAATTCCAATAAAATTAAAAAGGAAATTAAGTTATAAATCTTATACCCATTATGAAAATGTTAGACCAAACAAAGTTAAACGTGCAGCTTTATATTTAGCCACTACAAGCACTTTGTTTCAAGAATATGGAATCACTATTAATAAAGATTGGGATTATACAACACAAGATATACATTCTTGTGATGAGACTTCAGATACAAGTAATACGTCAGATTCCTCAGACAACATTCCAGCAGGAAATTTAGATACTATGTTAGATAATGAAACTATTACTACAGAAACAAATAATATTTTAAGTTTAGCACCTGCAGAATATAACACACCAAGAGGCCTGTATGAAGACAAAGATTCTGAATATTTGGCATTCCCAACTATATTTTGCGGAAAACGAAGGCCGACTAATGAAGAAAGGCATGTCCCAATACATTACAGCACAATCTGTCAATCAGAAGTAAGAAGTAATGATCTAAGAGTAGCAAAGTGTGTTACTAATCTTTTCTTTAAATTAAAAACATTACACATTAAACAATTACAGAGCAAAATATTTATATCTCTTAGGAAATACTTTAATAATGGAAACATTATAACTGCCAAAGACATAAAGAATAAATTAGATACAATTTTGCAGTATAATGAAGGATACAAAATACTTAAAACTATCCGTAGTTCACCACCATATTGGGAGCAATGCAAAAAAGACCTCTTTGCTATGATTAGACAATTAGGATTACCAACATTTTTTTTAACTTTATCTGCTGCAGAAACGAAATGGTATCACTTAATTAACATATTATTACGTACAGAAAAGAGACCAGAATGCACAAAAGAAGAATTTAACAATATGTCATGGGAAACAAAATGCAAATTAATACAGCAGAATCCCATTACATGTGCAAGACATTTTGACTTCCAAGTTCGGAAATTATTTAATTCTGTTTTATTGCATGAAAGTAATCCAATTGGCAAAATTATTGATTACTTTTATAGAGTGGAATTCCAACAACGGGGATCACCACATATACATGCTATAATATGGATTGAAAATGCTCCACTATATGAAACTTCTGATAGAAATGAAGTCACTACTTTCATAAATAAGTATGTTACATGTGCAAAAACAGAAGAACCAGATATAGAGTCTTTACTACCTCTACAAAGACACGGCCATACCAAAAACTGCCGTATCAAACATAAAAGAACATGCAAATATCATTATCCCAGATATCCAATGCCTGAAACTTTTATACTAGAACCAATAGAGCTAGACAAAACAAATAACGAGCTCTTACAGCAAATTGAACTAATACATCTAACTATAAATAGCCAAGAATTTTCAGATTATACTTTTGAACAGTTTTTACATTCAATGAACATAGATCTAAAACAATATACTTTATGTATACAATCTATTATACAAAAAAATACTATTTTCTTGAAAAGGACACCAGCTGAATGCTTTATAAATAACTACAATCCAACTATTTTGAAAGCAT
The DNA here is from genome assembly GCF_964261635.1 of Lissotriton helveticus. Lineage (NCBI taxonomy): Eukaryota > Metazoa > Chordata > Amphibia > Caudata > Salamandridae > Lissotriton > Lissotriton helveticus. Next base: position 1,085,113,654 of record NC_136067.1, on the reverse strand, counting down.
GGCAAGCAAACATAGATATACAATACATCTTAGATGCATATGCATGTGCTGTGTATATTGTTTCATACATTAGTAAATCACAGCGAGGAATGAGCAAACTAATTGCCCAAGCTGCTAAAGAAGTACATGCCAATCCAAGTATTAAAGAACAACTTAAGCATATAGGGAACAAATTCTTAAACTGTACAGAAATAAGTGCCCAAGAAGCAGCATATCTAATACTACAAATTCCTTTACGGAAAAGTTCAAGATCTTTTGTATTTATCAATACAAGTCCTAATGAAAAGCGTACATACTTATTAAAAGACATCGAAACTATCAATTCTTTACCAGATGAGTCTTGTAAAATACAATATGATAATATTATAGTCAGGTATAGTAAACGCCCTGTAAAATTAGAAACATGTACATTAGCTGACTATGCATCTATGTATAATGAAAAGAAAAAATGTAAAGGAAAAGAAGAAACAGGCCATGACAATTTCCTTATTGAAAATAACTTTCATAGCTCAGATGACGAAGAACTTGAGATAAATTTAGTAGACGAAACAAACTGCATAAAAAGAAAAAAAGCAAGAGTAATTCGCTATTGCAGATTTAACATCAAAAATGACTCAGAAAATTACTATAGAGAATTGCTCATGCTTTTTTACCCATGGCGAAATGAACATAATATAATTAATAACAAGGAAACTTATTATGAACGCTATCTAGAACTTAAAAATGCAGTTGATTCAAACCATAATAAATATAATAAACATAATAAACAACTAACAACTAATAGCAATGAAACTAGTATATTAGATACATTGCTACCACCAATAGATACAGAAGAAGATAACACCATATTCCATGAAGTGCAAAATAATGAAAACCCATTGTATGACCTATCATTTGATTTAGGGATTAGAAGTACAAGTAGAGAAGAATCACTAAGCAATAACATAATGCCAAAAGAACAATATGATAGTATAATGCAAAATCTAACAGCAGAACAACTTAACTTTATATATCATCATTTGCATTGGGTTAAAACAAAAGAAACACCATGCTACACATTTTGTACAGGTGGTGCAGGAGTAGGCAAAAGTTTCCTTATAACAGCACTTTACCAAACATTAGTACGTTATTACAATACAAAAGCAGGAGAAAACCCAGATAACATATATGTATTGCTTACAGCTCCAACTGGCAAAGCAGCACATAACATTCAAGGACAAACACTACATAGTACTTTTAAAATACCTATTTCACAAACACTAACTCATAGACAGCTAACTCATGAGAATAGAAGCACACTACAAGGTCAGCTAATGCATCTTAAATTGCTAATAATTGATGAAATATCAATGGTAGGGGCTAATGTATTCAACTTTATACATAATAGATTGCAAGAGATAAAAATGTCTGATCTCCCTTTTGGCGGAATATCTATTTTAGCAATTGGAGACTTTTACCAATTGAAGCCAGTTTTTGACCCATACATATTTGACAACCCAAAACATTCATATAGGCCAGTAAGTACTAATTTATGGCAGACACATTTCAAGTTATTTGAGTTGACTAAAATAATGAGACAACAAAATGACTTGCCATTTGCTCAACTACTAAACAGATTAAGAGAAGGGAAACAAACAAATGAGGATATTATACAGATAAAAACACGAGAAATAGAGCCACCTGAAAACATTAGCAAAACGATCCCTTACATTATGGGAACTAACAATGAAGTCAATAGCATAAATAATGCAGTTTTATTAGAACATATAGCCCATTACCCAGTTTACACAGCTACAGCAATAGATACAGTTGCAGCAGACTTAAGTGAAGCAGTAAAAAAAAAAATACTCAAACAGTTGCCCACAGATTCTACTAAAACAATGAGCCTGCCATCAATATTACATATTGCATTGCAATTAAGATATGATTTAACTAACAATATAAATGTCAATGATGGTTTAACAAATGGTGCAACAGGTATAGTAGAATTTGTAGAAACTATCAATAACAGCCCAAATGTAATTTGGATTAATTTTGATAAAGAAACAGTAGGCAAATTAACAAGACAAGAAAACAAACACATATATCACAGTAATATTTTGCCTCATTGGACACCCATTCATGCTATTACACGGCATTTCCAATATACAAAGAAATTTATAACTATTATACGCAAACAATTCCCATTGAGACAATCATCTGCAAGAACTATACATAGAACACAAGGAGAAACAATTGAGCCCATTTACATTCACTTTAACAACAGTAAAGTACATCATCTACATTATGTAGCTTTAAGCAGAGCTAAATCTTTAGACAACATATACATTAGAAACTTTCAGCAAGACAAAATAGCTGTACATCCAAAAGTGCATGAAGAAATGACACGTTTAAGAACACACATGCAATTACAAATATCAGTACCACAATTAGATAGCTATAGACAACAGTGTAATATAATTGTCCATAACATACGGTCCTTGCAAAGAAATTACACTGCTATTAAATCAGACAAAAATATCATGAACAGTGATATTATATGCCTCACTGAAATCAACACAACTAGAAAAGCAGATAAGAATACGTTCTTAATAGAACAATATCACCTAGTATTATTTGATAAATTTCACAACCAGCACACTAAGCATGGTATTGCCATTTACTACAAAAAAAACATGCTTTTATCGCCAATATATCAAACACAACACGAAATTGACTTTTTATTTTTCACTCAGCATCTTAATGATTCAGAATACTTATTTATTATACTGTACAAACCACCACATGTACTTTTGCAGGCATTATTACAAGCTTTAAGTAGCATAATTAACTTGTATCCAAATTCAAAATATGTCATCATGGGAGACTTCAATATAGATTTAACACAAATGTCACCAAACAGAACTTTGCTATTAGAATATATGCTACAGCAATTTCAATGTCAGCAAAAAATACAACAATACACAACAGACTACAATTCTACACTAGATCACATCTATACTAATGACAACATCATGCACTACGGTACATTAGAATCATATTATAGTGATCACAAAGCATTATGGGTGGCAGTTTAAAATGCAACCACTTCATTAACATGCTATTTTATTACAGGTAATAGCAAAAGGGGAAAAATTTATGCTCAGAATGTGTACTAACATTTTCTCTCATTTCAGATGATTTCCATAGAAGACCTCAAAAAAATGAAACATGAAGACAACAAACCTTACCAAAAAACAATCCGAGCCAACGTAATAAAATGTTCGACAAAAACAAACTATACAAATGCTAAACAAGAGCACAAAGTCATGTATCATCTAGCTCTAGCTGATGAAAGTAGTTGCATTAAAGCAACGTGCTACAATGAGCCATTTTACCAGCAAACTAAAGAAGGACAAGCTATTATGATTCGCAATTTCTTAGCCAAAAACAATGTGATTATTATCACGAAACAAACGAAACTATCACGCATGATGCCCTTATCTATACCTCAAGAAATAATACAGGAGGCAGAATATATCCTACAACCCCCTGCTCCACCAATATCACCGATAAAAACAGTTAAAACAGCTTCACTACGCTCATTAATGAGCATTTCTGGGACTATTGCTGAGGTAAGCTTATAAAAAAATAAAAAAAACTCACCCTTTTACACGCACACTATATAACAAAAACTCTTCCACACAATACTTACACCTTTGACAAACTCTCCCTCTTTGACAGACTCTCTCGCTCTTTGACAGACTCTCTCGCTCTTTGACAGACTCTCTCTCTCTTTGACAGACTCTCTCTCTCTTTGACAGACTCTCTCTTTGACAGACTCTCTCTCTTTGACAGACTCTCTCTCTCTTTGACAGACTCTCTCTCTCTTTGACAGACTCTCTCTCTCTTTGACAGACTCTCTCTCTCTTTGACACTCTCTCTCTCTTTAACAGCCTCTCTCTCTCTTTGACAGCCTCTCTCTCTCTTTGACAGACTCTCTCTCTCTTTAACAACTCTCTCTCTCTTTGACAGACTCTCTCTCTCTTTAACAGACTCTCTCTCTCTTTGACAGACTCTCTCTCTCTTTGACAGACTCTCTCTCTTTGACTCTCTCTTTGACTCTCTCTTTGACTCTCTCTTTGACTCTCTCTTTGACTCTCTCTTTGACAGACTCTCTCTCTTTGACAGACTTTCTTCAACAGACTGTCTCTCTTTGACAGACTGTCTCTCTTTGACAGACTGTCTCTCTGACAAACTCTCTCTCTCTTTGACAGACTCTCTCTCTCTTTGTCAAAGAGAGAGAGAGTCTGTCAAAGAGAGAGAGAGTCTGTCAAAGAGAGAGAGTTTGTCAGAGAGACAGTCTGTCAAAGAGAGACAGTCTGTCAAAGAGAGACAGTCTGTCAAAGAGAGACAGTCTGTCAAAGAGAGAGAGAGTCTGTCAAAGAGAGAGAGAGTCTGTCAGACTGTCTCTCTTTGACAGACTGTCTCTCTGACAAACTCTCTCTCTTTGACAGACTCTCTCTTTGACAGACTCTCTCTCTCTGACAGACTATCTCTCTTTTTGACAGACTCTCCCTCTTTGACAGACTCTCCCTCTTTGACAGACTCTCTCTCTCTTTGACAGACTCTCTCTCTCTTTGACAGACTCTCTCTCTCTTTGACAGACTCACTATTTGACAGACTCTCTCTTTGACAGACTCTCTCTCTCTTTGACAGACTCTCTCTCTCTTTGATAGACTCTCTCTTTGACAGACTCTCTCTAATTTCGATTACCAATTTTGTCTTACAGGAAGAAGAAATAAAAACAATTGTTATTGCCGGACAAGATGCAAAACTTAAATCAATAACTGTGAAAGATACAACGGACTCAGTAAAAATAACTCTTTGGAGAGATGCCACAGACTTTCCCATAGAAATTGGATCCTACATTAAGATGACGCACCTGACAGTGCATGAATTTAACAACAATAAAATGTTAAACACAACAAGAAATACGCAATTTCAAGTAAGTACAAATTAGGGAAATATTAATAACTTGCTCTACTACTCAATCTATACTATCTACTTTTTAAAACACCATCAAACTCTATATTCACTAATTACAATTCACTCAAACTCTCGCTTCTAATACTCTCTATCTAAATGCATTAAGCTATACTATGTATTCTACTAATCACTACTATAAAACTAACTAATACTCTCCACTTTATTAAAACGTATTTTTACTAAAGTAGCTATAACATTACAAAACAGTCTCTAATCCTCTATTATACACACTATATTATACCTTTTCACTATACGTACTCACAATCTATCCTTTCTTAAACTATCTTCACTACTTATTAACATTATTTAAGACTGCATATAACAAGAAATTTTTCCGTAGGTCAACACAAGAAAAGAAATAAAATAACTTCATAAATATGAAATTAACTAAATTCTTTTTCCTTCACAGAAAATACAACCACCAGAAGAAGAAATAAATATGACTATATATGGGCTAGAAACTGCGAATCAGGAACACAGTACACTAAATGTACATATTGATAATGCAGAAAATTTACAATCTGTCGAAATAGATAACAATATTCTACTGGACTTCTTCAATATACCACCAGACATTGACGACATTCAAGAAGCTCTAATGCCAATCTGGCCAAAAAATGTAAATGTAATATTACAAAATGGATACATACGAAAAATACATGAGTTGTAAAAAACAACACAATACTTTACTGTAAATAAAAGTACAAAATGGAAGATATTCAAATTATGTTTCTGTAAAAAGGCTAAAAATACAGTATTTTAATTAAAGTTTAATTTGCTTGCAAACAATAATACTAAATATATATTTACTTAAATAAAACTTTTTAAAGCTTTTTATCTTGTATTTGCATTATTATTTACAGAGTACATAAGATATGTTAATGGACAATTTTACTTTAAAAATACTACAACAAATGCAATTATTCTATAGCAAATTGAGCTACATGCAAAAATGTTACTGTGTAAATTTTTTTTTACAGAAGCTACACCACATGTGCACTCATTCGATGTTATGTAGCAAATTCATCTGTCTTATACATTGTGAAAAAATGGTAACATAAACACATATCCAACGTTCATTGAAAATGCTACTCCCATGATAATGCTCATACGCCCACATTTTCATCCATCCACCCATCATTCATCCCACCACCTTTTCATACATCATTCATACATGCAACATTTTCTCCATCCATACATCCATCTAACATTTCATTCTCCAAAATATACATCCATCCACACACCCTTTCATCATCCATCATTCATCCACTTACCTTTTCACACATCCATCCATGCAACTTTTAATTTAGCCTTTCATCCTCCTATCCATACATCCTTCATCCATCCACACTATCATCTATACATCCATACGCCCACCCTTTCTCCATCCACACATCATTCATCGCATCCACCCATCATTCACCACAGCACCTTTTCACACATACATCCAGCCATCTTTTCTTCCATCCATACTTCATCCGTCCACCCTTTTGTCCTTTCATGCATCCTTTCATCCACACTTTTATTCATCCATCCACACTTGCATCTTTCTATCCATACATCCATCCTTTTCACATCCACCCTTCAATTCATACACCCACCTACATTTGCACACATCCATCATTCATGCAACATTTTCATTAATACATCCATCTACCATTTATTATACTAACAATACATCCATCCACACTTTCAGTTTCCCATCCATACATCCATCTTTACACATACACACTTCTATCCATCCACTCATCATTTGTCCAACAGCATTTTCACCGATCCATCAATCATTCGTCCATGCAACATTTTTCACATCTATCTTAAAAATTAATTCCCCAATCTATACACACAACGCATCCATCCAGCCACACAATACTTATCCACCTACATTTTCGCTCATACATCATACATCCATGCAACATCTTAACTATCCATCCTTCCATCCATCCATCCTACATGCTTCATCCATTCAATGTTTCATCTATACATCAATACACACACACTTTCATCCATCCACCTATCATTCATCACACCACCTTTTCACACCTCCATACATCAATCATCCATTCAACATTTTATACATCCATACATCCAACTTTTATTACATCCGTCCTTCTTCCGTCCACCCTTTCATCATTCCACACATCCTTTCAGCCATTCACTCTTTCAACAATACATCCTGCATCCAACAACACTTTCATCCTTCCATCCATACATCCATCCTTTACACATCCACACACCTTTTCACACATCCATCATTCATCCATGCGACATTTTATACATCAATCTTCAAATTATTCGAAAGTTATGGGATTGTTCAAACTAGTAAAGTCACTATGCAATATAGTTCCTATGCATAGTTCTGTGGCATCCTAAAATGCCTTATTGATGTTTTACAACAAAACGTGAAATCACTTTCTAAGACCTTGACTTCATTGTATATGTTGTTTAAAGAAGTTTCTAAGCAACTGCCTGCATCCATCTAACAGTGCCTTGTCCAAAATATATTTTCATAAGTTGAAAAAAAGGACACAATACTTTACTGTAAATGGAAGTAAAAAAAACAAATATTCAAATTAGGGTTCATAAAAAAAGAAACAGTATTTATTAAATTTTATTTTGCTTTCATACAATAATAGTCAATATATTTACTTAAATAACATTTTCAAACAGTATCTTCTCTGTGCATTATTAGTTACAAAATTCATAAAATATGTTACTGTGCAAATTTAGTTGAAAGAAACGATAACAAATGCACTCATTCTATGTTCTATAGAAAATTAAGGAAAATGCACAAAATGTTACTGTGCACAATATTCTTTTTTTTAAGAAGCTGGAACATGCAATCATTCTATGTTCTGTAGCAAATTCATCTGTCTTATTCCTTTTTAAAGAATGGGAAAATAAAAACATATCCCACATTCATTACAACTGCTACTCACGTGATAATGCTCATACGCCCACACTTACATCCAGCCACCATTCATTCATCCCACCACCTTTTCATACATCATTCATCCATGCAATATTTTATCCAACCATACATCCAGCCACGTTTTAATCAATTCATCCACCCTATTATGCTACAAGACATCCTTTCATCCACACTTTCATTCATCCATCCACACTTGCATCTTTCCATCCATACTTTCTCAGCCACACTTCAATACATCCAACAATCATACAGCCACCTACAATTTCACACATACATTCATCATTCATGCAACATTTTTATTAATACATCAATCTAACATTTCATTCTAATAACAATAGATTCACACCCTTTCAGCTTTACATCCATACATCCATCCTTGAAACATCCACCCTCCCATCCATCCACTCATCATTCGGCCACCCACCTTTTCAACAATACATCATTCATCCATGCAACAGATTCAACATCCATCTGGAAATTTCAGTCTCCAATGTATATACACATCAACGCATCCAGCCAGCAACACATCATTTAGCATCCTACATTTTCACACATACATCATACATACATGCAACATTTTAACTATTCATAGTTTCACTCTACCATCCATCCTACGTTTCATCTATACATCCATCCACCCACACTTTCATCCACCCACCCATCATTCATCACAACACATTTTCATACATCAATACATCATTCATCCATGCAACATTTTATACATCCATACATCCACCTTTTCTTACATCCGTCCTTCCAACAACCCTTTTATACTTCCATGCATCCTTTCATACACACTTTTATTCATCCATCCTTCATCCAGCCACACTTCCACATTTCCATACATCCATCCTTTACTCAACCACCCTTCAATCCATACACCCATCATACAGCCACATAAAATTCAACACATCCATCCATCACATTCATCTACCATTTCATTCTACTAACAATACATCCATCCACACTTTCAGCTTTGCATCCATACATCATTTACACATCCACACTTCTATCCATTCACTCATCATTTGTCCAACAACTTTCTCAACTATCAATCATTCATCCATGCAACATTTTCAACATTCATCTTAAAATTTCATTCCACAATCTATACACACATCAACACATCCATCCAGCCACACATTATTTATCCACCTAGCTTTTCACACATGCATCATACATCCATGCAACTTTAACTATCCATCCTTTCATTCTTCCACCCATCCTCCATACATCCATCATTTCATCTATACATCAATTCACCCACACTTTCATCCATCCACCCATCATTCATCACACCACCTTTTCACACATCCATACATCATTCATCCATGCAACATTTTATACATCCATACAACTACATTCTCTTTTATCCGTCCTTCCGTCCAACATTTCATCCATTCACACTTTCAACAATCCATCCTGCATCCATCCACACTTTCATCCTTCCATACATCCATCCATCCTTTACACATCCACACACCTTTTCACACATACATTATTCATCCATGCAACATTTTATACATCAATCTTCGGATTCTTCAGAAGTTATGGTTTTTACAAACTAGTAACGTCACTGTGCAATATTGTACTTATGCATGGTTCGGTGTGACATCCTCAAGTGCCTTATTGATGTTATCCAACAATACATGCAATCGCATTCTAAGACCTTCACATCATTGTATATGTTGTTTAAAGAAGTTTCAAAGCAGCTGCCTGCATCCATCTAAAAGTGGCTTGTACAAGATATATTTCCATAAGTTGAAAAAAAGTACACAAAACTTTACTGTAAATGGAACTAAAAAAACATAACTAAATTACGTTTCATACAAAATGTAAAAGTATTTTCAGTACAGTTTAATTTGCTTACATACAATAATAAATATGTTTACTTAAATAAAAAAGTTAAACCTTATCTTGTCTTTGCATTATTATTTACAAACAACATAAATGTTACTATGCAAATATAATTTAACAAAGTACAACAAATGCACTCATTCTATGTTCTATAGCAGAGTGGAGCTTCAGAGTGGAGCTTCAGAGTGGAGCTTCAGAGTGCAGAGTGTCAAAAGCAATGCCAATAGCTCTAACTTAAACAAAGGCAAAACCATTGCATTGTAAATGCTTGTTATGTATTTTTGTTCACGCTTCTTTTATCCTTGCATTCCCGACAAGACTTTATAATCCTTGAAGTACTATTTCGGATTAATCTGCTAGGAAGAGCTTATCTACTTCTTTCTCAATAGGCTTTCTGGGTGTTCATAAACAGTTCAAGAGTTCTGAGATTTGCTTTCCAATCAGGTCAGGATTGTAGGAGAGTGATTTTCCGAAACCTAATAAACCTTCGAAAAACAAATTGCTGCTGACGGGCGTATTGTCAGTGAAGCCCTCCTAGATTTGAGATAATTTATTTAAAACTTCCATAACCTGTAATTAGCCAGGCAATTCTTGGAAATTGTCTTCAGTGGAGTTACAGAGAAATCAGAGACGTCAGAGTCGAGCATTGCTGCCATCTGTCTGTAACAGCACCAGGGATTATTAGACGGTAATAATAACAATAATAGTAGTAATTTAGAGTCAATTGGTAAAAGTTGATAAAAACCATTACAATAATAAATACACATTTATAAAATATAAAATTAACAGTGCGTCAATGAGTACACAATTAAATATTGGTGAGACTCTGTAACTGAGCATAATACAAACAGCGCCGGGTGTGTGCAAGTCTGCAGATGTAAACTGCTCTGTTCTTTATGAGATCAGTTCCGGTGTTTGCAAAGAGGCAGTGATGTTACTTTAAATGGTCCGTTTTAAAATGTGTGCAAAGCGTGAATAATGTGTCCAGCAGCTGCTAGTACAGCTAATAGTACATGATTTTGGGCAGATAAGGCCCGTGCTGCATAGTCCATGAATGTCACCAATTCACAATAGAGTGTTTGTACCGTTCGGGGATTGGATTACAGCTTCTCTGCATGTTCCTATTTGCAGAGAGTTAAAGGTCCTTCATAGCCATATCTTTCGGCCATATACACAAGATGTGTAGAACTGTTTAATTGTTGTGTCCATAAAGTCTACAATTTAGAGTGCTTCGGGTTTGTTACTAATAGGGTGTGAACTTTTTAATTGGGAAGGCTCCCAGTCTGTACCAAAGGGATTTGTATTCGCTTTATGATGACACAGTGATTTTTAGCTATTTTTGTTGAGTTGGTTAATTGCAATAGTTTATCATCATCCAGGGTTTGCCCTTTTTTGCTCTTTGATCTCTGTCTTCCAAGAATAAGTCTTTTTGCTGCTTGTTTTTCTAACGTTGGATGGGGGACTGCAAGTCTTCGACATTAAGAGTAGACAAATATTCTCTCAGGTAAGCTGTCCATGGGTTATGTTCTTTCTCGACGACTATTTCTGCCCATAGCAACTGGCCCAAGGAGTTTTCCCTCAGTTTATTGCAAATGTTGATGAAGGCTCCTTTATGGGCTAAGTCCTTCTTTACGAGTCCGATAGAGCGCAAATTTTGTTCTTCCATTTGTACAGGAGCATTATAATCATGGGTAGTCTACAACTGCATATATTCATTTATTGCATTAACTTAAAACTTAGAATGTGAACCGTAATACCATGAAAAGTGACGTGTTAAGGATATTTTCGATGTAAACGTGAAAAAATTAACGCTGCAACTACGTGTGTTTAGCTGAAAACATTAACATGCAGAAATCATACAAGTCGCTGACAGATACTCACACAATTGATGTGCTTACATAACATGTTAATTTAGAGATGCTTAGTAAATGATGTTCATTTTATATGTGTAATTCCATGAGGCGTGTACCGTTCCTTATGTTGCCTGATTTCTGTAGGCCTGAATTGTATTTTTCCCCTGGAAGCTCTCACATTAGATTTATTAGTGAATTTCAGGTGCCTGTTGGATTTGTTCTTTTTCACGTTTCTGCTGCAGGTAGAGAATTCATCCTTGTTAGCTAGAATAATGTCTTTGTTTTAGGAGTTAAGCTTTGACAAGAGAAGATACAGTGAATGTTGATACCGATAATAAAGAACTGTTGTGCTCTCTCATTGGAGTAAGCCTGATATCAAGGTCATCTCGCCAAGGCTTGGGAGCATCGCTGCCGTGTGAAAAACTACCTACTAGGAGGTGGCTTGACTGGATAGTGTGATGCTGCAATGCATCTTGGGATACAACCTACAAAAGTGAAGTATTGAAGTAACGGACAATGACCAGGTACTTCTGCCTTGCCTTGAGAGAGAGAGCATCTTAGAACGAGCTCTGTAGCTTTATGCTACTTGACCTCACTGATGTGAAGAGACTTCTTAGGAACTCTTCACAGGCTGACACCTTAGCGAACCTTGCCTTGGGAAATGCTAAGAAGGGATTTCAAGTTAGTTATAGTGTAGGTACAGGCTAATGCTTTATACATACGAACCTCCAATGAAGGGGAATATTGACGTGTGTGCAGTTATTTTCTGTGTTCTGGTCCTTGAACTTATTATTCTGTGCATGCTGCACCACCTTAACTTCACCTGTATGTTTGGCTTTGTATTAGTTCCAGTGTATTTCTACATCCTAATTTTGAGGTGTTTGTATGTCCAACTGTTCTCCCTAATTTTGAGGTGTTTGTATGTCTAACTGTTCTTGGCTTTGTAATGAACTAACTAAACCTAATTGGGAGACTGAGATTCTTCTGAGTCATAGTTCATTGGAACCGTAATGATTGAATAACTATTGATTTCTCTCTCCTCCACATTTTTATGCTGATAAAAAGAGCCATTGACCAGGGGTTCCAGATCTGATCTAGAATGTGGGACCCAGCTCCTTCAAGTCCAAAGACTAAACAGAGCTGTGCTTGTGGTGTGTTTCGCTAGAGATAACAAATATCCCCCTTTATATTTTACAATGAAAAAAAAAGTCCAAATAGTGTCTCTTCCTCTCAGAGAATCATACTCCTAACGTATTGTTGGTTGAATTTTACTGCAAATGACATTAAGGATTGGTTCTAAGGAGAGAGCGTTCATTTAATTGTATGACTTAAAAGTAAACAGTAATGACCTTCCTGTGGCTTTTATAGAGTCCATATCTGGAATGAAATTGTATTTTGTATGAAAAATGTCATAAAACTTTATCCGGGTGAAAAAAACATCAAAGTACGCAAAATATCAAGTATGTATACTAATAATACAATAAAAATGATAATTTCTACTGGGTATAATTTGTCAGGTTTCAGGAAACCCCACGGAGTACTCCTCAGAATCCAGGCGATGCAAAAAGATGTCCACCTCTTGCCATCCCAAACTCAGACAATAAACACAGAGTATTAGGGCGATCAAGCAAGGGAAGGGTATCGGAAAGGAGCAGCAGGAAAGAGGATACCTGTAGAAGAGAAAGAAGACCATGAGAAAACAAGCAGCAACACCTACACTCATATGATCTCACTACAACTAATTTGTACCTGAATCATTCAGCTGTGTAAGTGCATCACCACTCTAATCATAACTGGGACCCTCAATCCTCTTAGCGTACTCCTACAGCAATAAAAGACAAAATTACAATTGTTCCTTTTCTCCTAAAACCTCATATCTCCCATAATCAACCAACATTCAAACGTACCTCCATGTAAAGTAAAAATATCCCAAAAAGAACAGGAGCCAATCCAAAATATAAAAGGTAGGAACAAGGAGCAGGTACACCATAGGCTCATCTTATTACTCCATAGATCAGGATAGCGATTTAATGTCATCAAAACTCCATAGAGTACCCAAAGTCAAAAGGAATCGACGAGCATACAAAAAGAAAGGGTTCCGAGATAATCCAGACTAGTCAGTTAGAGAGTATCCAATCTCTTGCGCTTCACTGACTAGCAAAATAGAGAATAAACAGTAGGCACCTTTTTGTAAAATACTGAATTCGACTTCCTACCTGGAAGTATGCTGTTCATTCAGTCCAAAAGATGCTGTAGAGGTGCTCAATCAAAGTAACACCGAAGAGGTAATCCATTTTACCACTAATGCCGGGTACTGTCCAACCCCCAGAGAATATCCGAGGACCCCTCTGGTTATTCAGTGGGGAAGCTATCCAGAACACACACAACTCCGGAACTCTGCGAGGCGGCTGCCGAAGGAAACACAGCACCCCTGCAGTCCGGCTGAATCAAGAAAATGCTGTGATTTAAAGAGTGGTTTGACTGTTTGTCAACCGCTCAATCATCTGTCTCTTTCTCCTTCTGAAGAGAACGAGGAAGAGTGCAGCAGACACTCTGTACTCGGGTTCATTTGCCAGAACCCACAAGGAACTCCGAAAACCGCAGACAAAGAAACACCCGCCAAGCGGGTGTAGCGCGGCGGGGCCCATGGTATAAGGGCCGCAATGGCACTAGGAATAAAATGCGACACACACACCACAGTTACTATCTGGCGGGAAGGCCCTGAGCGGTCTCTCACCGTTTATTTATCCCCTTGGGTCGAGCCCGCCCGAGGGGTATATGCAAGTGAGTGCAGTTGCAACAATGTAGTGGAGAGCCCCACTGGCTCTCTACATCCCTCCTTTCTTTTAGTGACAGGCCACCATATTCATGAGGATGTGCACACAAAGTCTCTCAGTCTCTGGCTAGGGGCAGGGTTCGGCCAGAGATCATACCTCTGGCTCTGGGAGCTGGAATTAACGACTGCCTCTGTCTGAGCGTTCGGTGGTGAAACAGTCTCTGCTTCTTGGCGGACCCTTCAGGCATCTGGGACAGTCGCCGTCCTCTCGGTTTGCGTTCCTCTCGGTGGGAAAATCAGCAACACTGGTGAGCTGGTTGGAGTGAGACCTGAGGTATCTTCCAGTCCCTCCGACTCTTTGTTGCCAGCGTCTAACTCTTGAGCCTTTTTGAAACTGGGCACGTTTCTTGTGACCAACTGTGATCCTCGCTGGGCGGTGACAATGGTCCCTTGTACTTTCACAACAGTACACCTTTCTGGCTCATAGGGGGTCCTGAATTTTCAGACGGGGTACCTCTCCTTGACCATGGCATGGTCCCCCACCTCCAACTGCAGTTCTGTGGGCTGTACTCGCCTTTTTATTTGTTGCTGTTGTTCTCGCTTGGACGGCTTCATTGTCCCGTTCCGGGGTTTCCATGTTGGGTCAGTCCGGATGCTGTCCCTTGGAGGCCTTTTTAGGAGCATGTGAGCTGTTGGGTCAGTCCGGATGCTGTCCCTTGGAGGCCTTTTTAGGAGCATGTGAGCTGGATCACACTTGGTCGTGCTGTGTGGCGTCTGCCTGTAGGCGTCAAGGAACTGGTCGAGTGCAGATTTCACATCTGCCCCTTGATCAGCGGCAATGCGCAGAGCCCGGTTAAGTGTCCGCAAAAGACGTTCCACCTCCCCATTGGCTTGCGCCCACAGAGGGGTGATCTTCCTGTGGCAAATCGCCTTCCTCTCCAAGTATACCTGGAACTCACAGGCCTGGAACGGAGGTCTATTGTCTGAGCGGATCTTATCGGGTAGCCCCATGAGCGTGAATGTCGTCTCAAGGACTCTTCGTACATGCAAGATCGCTCTGGACGTCACCATCTCCACGATCGGGAACTTTCAGAAGGAGTCAACCAGCACTAGCATGGTGCGACCATCCAGGAAACTCCCGAAGTCAAGAAGGACCTTGGCCCATGGAAGTTCGCTGGGCTCTTCCGTGATTACTGGCGCCGGGTCTCCACCAGTGATGGTGCAAGTGTGGCATTGTCTCACCATGTCCTCCACCACGGCATCCATGGCTGGGAACCACACCGTGTTCCGCATTCTGGCTTTTGTCTTCGCCATTTCTTGGTGGCCAACGTGTGCTAGCTGGTGGATCCGGTGTTGTCTCTTTAGGATTATGATGATGTGTCCCCTCAGAACAACTCCCCGTTCTCCCACACTTAGTTCATGGTAAACCTGCCAGATCTGTTGCCAAGCGTGGCCGTCCTCGGCTCGGAGTGCCTGAGCTCTGTCCAGGAAGTGTGCTACCTGTTGCTCAGCATGGTGGATTTCACTCTGGTCAGTATTTCGTCTTCCTCTGTTACTTGGCCGATCTCCTCTAGCGTTATGGCGGTGGGGCATGCCTCCTGCAAGACCACTTTAACAAATGTTTCGGAGTATGCTACATCCATTGGTTGGTTTCTGGGGACCAGGGACTCAAGGTGTCTCGAGAGGTAGTCCGCCCGATTGTGTGCACCAGGACGGAAGACAACCTTGAAATTGTATGCCTGTAGCTGTATGGCCCATCTCTCCATTCTCGGAGGGGCCAGTCTTGATTACCCTGCGAATAGTGGGAGCAGGGGCTTGCGGTCGGTTATCACTTGAAACTCTTGTCCGTACAAGTACAGGTGAAAATGCTGGCATGACCATTTTATTGCCAGTGTCTCCCTTTTGATTTGTGCGTACCTTGTCTCAGTGTCCGATAGTGCCCTGCTGGCGTACACCACTAGCCTCCAGGTCTCTTGATTATGTTCATGAAGGAGGACTGCTCCAGGGCCTACTGGGCTGGCATCGATGACCAGCTCAGTGCGCTGCCCTAGGTGGAAGTAGGCCATCATCGTCTTGTCCATGGTTGTATTTCAATACAACACGGTTGTTACACCGCACTACCATTACAACGCGGGCTTTACAACGCAAGTCGTTACCTCGACTTGCGCTGTAGGGTGCTGTACTTAGGAATAGTAACATTTACTATTCCAACACCAGCCTACGTACAGTAGGGAAGGTGTTGGAATAGTAAATCTACTATTCCTTAGCCTAGAGCGCCCTCCAGCGCAAGTCGTGGTAACGACTTGCGTTGTATTGCCCGCATTGTAATGGTAGCGCGGTGTAACAACCGCGTCGTAATGGATGTTCCCCCTTGTCCATGAGCGCAGCCTTGATGTTGTTGAATACAGTGTCCATTCCCACTTGTGGTCACTGTTGGTGAGGGTGCAAAGTGGTTCTAACCGAGAGGCCAGATTCGGAATAAATCTTCCAAAGTAAGTGGCCATGCCGAGGAAACTGTGAACCTCTGTGGGAGTCTTTGGAGTGCTGGCTGCTCGTATGGCTGCAACCTTCCTGTTGTGATTCACCTGCAGTCCTTCCCTAGTGAAAACGTACCCGAAGAAGTCAATGGACTCCTGGTAGAAAGAACACTTCGCTTTGTGCAGGTTCAGTCCGCAATCTTCAAGTCGCTGGAGGGTGGCCCAGAGGTGAGTGTGGTGTTCTTACAGGGTGTTCGAGAACACCAGGATGTCATCGCTCAGGTTGATGACACCCTGCAATCCCGCTAGTGGTTACCTGATGGCATTCTGGAAGACTTCAGCTGCCAACGACACCCTAAAACTCAGTCTCTTGTACCTCCTAAGGCAAACATGAGTTGAGAATGTGGTGATATACCTGCTCTTGGGTTCGAGCTCCAACTGGTGGTACCCCGCGTTTAGATCCAGCTTTGAAAACCACTTGGCTCTGTTCAAATGTGCCATGATGTCATCCATGGTGGGCGTGAGTTGGCGTTCCCTCTTGACCGCCAGGTTCGGGAGCCTCATGTCCACACAGAGCCAAATGGCTCCGGGCTGCTTTGGCTTGGGGGCCACGACCAGCGGGGACATCCATGGGGTTGGGCCTGACACCTTCTCGATGACATCAAGTTCTTCCAGCTTCTTTAACTCTTCTTCCACTTGTGGCGGAGGTTGAACGGTACTCTCCTGTGCCTCAGGATGGCCTGCCTCAATGTGGTGTCTATGTGAAGCTTGAACCGTTTCCCTTTCAGCTTGCCGAGTCCAGTGAACAGTGTCAGAAACTCCCTCAGGATGGTTTTGGTGTGGGATTCGTGGATCCGGTCCGCAAAGAAGACCAGGCCTAGATCTTCCGTTGTGTGGCAGCTGAGTAGTGTGCCTTTTCTCCCTACCATGACGTGGGACCGAGCCACTGTGACAGGCTTTCCGCTGGCAATCTTGGCTTCGATGACTCCTCGAAGGGGGGGTGGGTCTGTTCCTTCGTAGGTGTATATACGCACCTTTGTGGGTGCGAGCGGGGGCCATGGCGACACACCGTCATAGTGCTCCGAATCTATAACGCTAACCAAAGCGGACCCTTCAACTAGAACAGAGCACATCGGTGGCGGCCTCCGGTGGTTGTCGGACCTGCTGACAAAAGACACGACAAACACTTCATCATCATCGTCTTCTAGGGCGAGGCACTGCTCCCGTGGTGGCTCGTCTTCTCGTGATTGCAGGGCTTCGAGGGAGACTTGGCGCAGGCGTTGTGACATACCTCGTGATCTTTGAGGGGCCTGCTGGGGCCAGCTACTTCGACACACCCTTGCAAAGTGGTTCATCTTCCTGCAGTGGGAGCACGTCTTCCCCCTTGCTCAACACACTGCTGTCATCGGGTGGTCTGCGCCGCAGTTGCCTCATGCCCTGCCAGTTGTCGTCCTCGGTGCCTGGGGATCCATGGTAGGGCGCCATTGTATCGCCTCAACCCTTTGTTCCTAGACGAGCATGTATCGTGGGGCGTGTGTCGACATGACAGACTTGTGCAGAGCAGCCTCCATCTCGCCAGCCCGGACGTCCGACAGCTCATGAGACCTGGCCAGGATGAGGATCTCATCCAGAGAGATCCCTGGTTGTCGAAGTATTAGCTTCTGCAGCAGTGTCGCGCGGCACCCCTGGATGACTTCGCCGCGTATTTCCTCCCGTTGGTCCAGGAAGGCGAACGTGCTGGCTAGCCTGCGCAGCCGCACATAAAACATGTCTACAGACTCAATGTCTGACTGCGACGCCTGTCTAAACTTGAACCGCTCGAAGTCGGGGTTAAGTTGAGGGTCGAAGTGCCTGTTGAGCGCAGTGACTTATGCCTCAGAGTCATCATCATTACCTGTGTTGGGCAGGGTTTCGAAAAAATCGTAGATCTCTGCACCGCCATAGTATATGAGCAGCGACTTTTTCACAGTACCGTCCATTTCTCTGGTACCTTTGAAACAGTGGTTCAGCCGTCCAATCCACGCTTTCCATCGCAGTGCCGCCGTGGCGGGGTCAGCGGTGTCGCTGAATGGCAGTAGTGGGCAGACAACTGTGTGACTGACCGGGAGGTGGTGAATTGGCACCCCTGTGTGGGCTGTCCGTTTCAGCCTGCTGGCCCGATGCGCCTGCTGCGGCTGACGTAGTCATGACGTGGGCACGCCTGGGCGCAAGTGCGGTATCGCTGTGCTGATGCTAGGGGTCCTGGATGCAGGGTGTGTGCCTGTGCGTAGCCACGTGCGTGCCGGGCTTGGCGAGGCGCAACTCGGTTGGGCCTGGCCTTCTTGGGTGATCTGACTCAGTCCCTCTGAGAACTGTGCGTGCTCTTATTTTTTCTCTTTCTCTGCAGGGTGCCCTTGTGCTTCTTCTGATGATCTGGGGACCAGGTGGCTTCTTTTCACTTGCAGGCAGGCAGTGCAGGGCATACTGGGGCTTCCTTCAGCTGGATCCAGGCAGTACAGGGGGCTCATGGGCTCTGGTGTGCTTGCGGCCTGTGGCTTCCACCGTCAGTGTGCTTGACGGGAAGACACAGGCCACGTGGCAGGCTCTTCTGATTCCCTCATGATTTTCTTGCCTGCAGTAGCACCGCATGTTGTATCTTAGCAACAGTACTTAGTAACCCTGTGATTATATGACATGTTCACTGGATTCTGGATTGTAGAATCCAGGGAACACATACAGAGTTGAGCAGTTATTGAAGGAGGAAGGACCCTTGTGCCCAGGGGTTGTATACTGCCAATAAACATCTTTAATCAACAACATGCATCTTGTGAACTCTAATAGTGGCCACAAGGATGGGATACTTTTATTGAGGACTTTCATCCAGGATAAAGATGTCATGAAGGATTTTTTTTTCCTTTCCAAATTTATTTTTTCTGGAAAAACAACCCCTGAGGCGTGTCGCTGTTTTACCTCTTTTCCACTAATACGTCTAGACTGCTGAGGTAAAGTTAAACCATTTCTGTATTGATTTGGACTGGCGGTTGAGCGACCCTGAAATACTGAAAATTGGACGTGTGCAAATTGCATTTAAAGATTGAGACTCTACATGTCAAGATTGTATGAAGTCCTGCTGTATATACATTTATTAATTAAATTGAGAGCAGCGCTGTCATCGTGAGTAATGTGGCCATCGTGTGAGGAGGTTTTATACAAATAACCTTGCTGAAGTTTACAATTTGAAATTGGTGGCATTCATTAATAGAACAAGAAGACTGCGTGCTATATTCGTGTGACATTTGCCATTTTCGTGTAACATCTTTCATGACCTTTTGACTTTGGATTCGTTCAAAAGCTTCAACGAAGTTCCCTAAATAAGCAGTCGTATTGTTATTGTTCAAAATGGACTCACCAAACGGCGTGCGTGTTGATTGTTCTGTGCACGCCATAAGCTTCACGACATGAGTTTTAGAGCTGATTCATGTCATTAACGCGCAATGCACCATGGGAAGTGTATCGCGTTATGACGCATGGCGTGATTGTTGTCAGCAGGAAGCTACGGAGTATCACCATAACAACCACATTACATTACGAAGTGAAGGATGCCAGCAGGAGGCAACTAAGAATCACATCGCAAAGTGAATTTTTACATTAAATCTAAGCGTTGGTGTCAATTAAACCAGCATTTTGACACGTATTCAAGAATTCAAATCAGCACATTGAAGAAAACTTAACCTAATGTTATTTTTGAACAGGAAATTTACAATGCTACCAGGCAGACAACGGTGACTACCTTTATTATATTAATTCATTGTGTTCTTACCAGACAACGGTGACCACTTTTGTTATATTAATTATTTGTTTTCTATTCTAATTTTCATTCTGTATATCCTGCAACGTTTGCAATTTACAAAATTGATTTTGCAACATAATTCAAATGATACGCCATTAAGGCATTTATAAGGCATTGAAGTATAGTAATTTACAGTAACACTTACAACTCACAGCATTGAATTTGCAAACATAATTCACAGAATTAGTCAGTAAAATATTGAAGCATTGTAGACATGGATTCAACATCCTCCGAATTAGCCCCTCCCAAATTTTACAAAATCCTGGTCATCCTTCTATGATTTGGGAGGATTGGTGTGAATCTTTTGAGACATACCTTGAAGCTATAGGGGGTGAAACCTTTTTACCATCCAGAAAATTAACATTATTAAAACATAATTTAGGTGAAGAGGGTCGAAAAGTTCTAAAAACTTTACCTAAACCAGTACGTGCCGTTTCCACTGTTTTGGAAGCTGCTGATGGTGAGGGAAGTGAAACCAGCTCCAACTATACTTCTATTGATGATTATATCGAAGCATTAAAAGCTTTAGAAGAAAATTATGGGAAGAAAACCAGTATTGTCGTAGAGAGGCTCACATTTTTTTCAAGAGCACAGTCAACTGGTGAAAGTGTCCAACAATATGTTGGTATTTTAAGAACATTAGCCGCCACGTGCAAATTCAAAGATTTACATGAACAAATAATTAGGGACCAACTTATTAATCGCATTAAGAATATGAAAATCCAAGAACTTTTATTGGAACTCAAAAATCCCTCTTTACAAAAAAACATTGATACTGCTAGAAAAATGGAGAATACTTCCCATTATGTCAAAGAATTAAATATTGAGCAACATAAGGAAAAAAACAATACTCATCATGTTGGTGCTATAAATAAGGGCAAGAAGGTAGAACACAGAATGGAGCGAAAGAAAGTCAATTATTCTAAACCATTTACAAGTATAGGTCAACCAAACATGAGTAAACGCATATGTTACATGTGTGGAAGTCCTAAACACTCTGCTGATTTTGATGGATTTCTGCTGCTAAAGTTACGTGTTTTAAATGCAAAAAATTAGGTCATTTTTCTAAATGGTGCAGAACAGGCAACAATGAAAGCTGGAGACACTCAATAAATGTTGTAGAATCTCAAGATATTGAGGAACATTATGATGATGATTTAGATTAGGATGACATAGAAGTCATGGTAATTCATGATAACAAGGTAAATGAAATATCTGAAGGTTATCAACCTCCCAAATGTAATGTGTTGATCAACCAAAATGTTATGTCATTATAGGCAGATTCATGGTCACCATATACTATAATCAACAAACACATGTGGGAGAATACAAACAAAACTACATTATCACCACTCGATGTAGAACCCGAAGGTTATTGTGGTACCGAATGACCTTTATTAGGAAATTTTGCATGTCAATTATCTTACAAGGGCAGATCCACTGAAGGCAAAGTATTTGTAGTAGAACATGAAAGGGCTGTGTTAGGGTGGAGAGATCAAAAGAACGTAGGCATCATATTAAATCCCAATCACCCTTATCAAGTGTTATTAACTAATGATTGTGTTTTATCCAAATGGCAAACAAAATTTCCAAAATTATTCAGCGAAGAACTAAGATGTTTAACGAAATTTGAAACAAAGATCATACTTAAAGTTGATAGCGTTCCAGTAGTCCACAAAGTCAGGAATGTTCCATTTGCATTACGCACTCAACTGAAAGATGAATTGAACAGATTGTGTGAAGCTAAAGTCATAGAACCTATAGAAGCTTCAGAATGACTCAGTTCCATTGTTTTGGCACGAAAACTGAATGGCAAGTTACGCATGTGTGTGGATTTGAGAGATTTGAACCGTAATATATGGATTGACCGTCACCCATTACCACATATTAATGAGATGATAGCTAGCATTTAAAATGCCATGTATTTTTCTTCAATTGATTTATCCAACGCATATCATTAGGTCAAATTGCACTCTGATTCTAAGCATTTAACATCATTTATTACACCAGAAGGTGCATTTCAATATCTCAGAATGCCATTTGGGTTGCCATCCGCTTCTGCGGTTTTTCAGAGACTCATGAGCAGTATCCTAAAAGGTATAGATAATATAAGAGTATTTCAAGATGATGTTTTAATATGGGGGAAAGATTTAGGCAACCATGATGATGATTTGAAAGAAGTCTTAAACAAACTGCAAGAGGCTGGGTTGACAGTGTGTGCAGATAAATGTAAATTTGGAGTCAAACAGATAGATTATCTTGGTCACACAATTTCTAATGAAGGTGTCAAACCTAAACTAAAACTGCTGGACGCTATTGAAAAAGCCCCTTCTCCGTCTAACAAAGATCAACTACGCTCCTTTTTAGGACTCGCCGAATTCTACTCAAAATGTGTCCAACATTTTGCTAACAAATTACATGATTTAAGACTTTTAATGAAAAAGAGAACATCTTTTATATGGACAAACACTTGTCAGCAAGCATTTGAAAAAATCAAATCAGATATAGTAAGAGCTGTCGCTCTAAAACCATATGACCCATGTGATACTTCCATTGTTGTGGTAGATGCTAGTGCATATGGGTTGGGCGCACTATTTATGCAAAGAAAGGAAGGAGAACGCATAATAGCTTTTGCCTCACGTACCCTCAAATGTGCTGAAGCTACATATTCAGTCATCGAAAAAGAGGCGTTAGCGTGTTGGTGGGGTGTCAATCATTTTAAAACATTTTATTTGGGGAACAGCATTTGAACTGAGGACTGACCACAGACCTCTTATTGATATTTTTACTACTAAAGGTGCATCCAGAGCCACACCGAGAATTGCTAAATGGATGTACAGATTACAAAAATATAATTTTCAATTAAAATATGTTCCCGGTCATAAAAATATTAATGCTGATTGTTTGTCTTACCTACCCTTACCCCATACCGATAGATAGGTTTATGATGACAAGGAAGAATGGCTAGTAGCAAGTTTAGAGGAATCTTGTAAAGGTGCCACAAGTGAACAAGAGCGGAAACAAGCAGTACTTGAAGATGAAAAAATGCAACAAATCATAAATAACGTATCCACCAATACGAATTCAGAATCCTTGGAAAAGGGGGAACTCACTGATTACAAAATGATATGGCCTGAGTTATCTTTTGCTGAGGGTGTACTTAGGAGAGGTGGCAGTTTGGTGGTACCTTCTGAGTTGCGTAACAGATTGTTGACATTATTGCATGAAGGCCACAGTGAAATGACAAGCATGAAAAGACGAGCTAGGTATGATTTTTGGTGGCCTGCAATGGACAAAGATATTGATAGATGTGTGCGTAATTGTGTAGCATGCATGTGTAGTGATAAGTCACACAAATCTCAGGAAACAGCTATTGAACCCATCACTTTTCCCTCTAAACCATGGGAAAAGGTCGCTATCGACATACGCGGTCCTTTTTGTGTTATGGGTATTGACAATAAATATGCCATTGTTTTAATGGATTATTATACCAAATGGCCAGAGGTTGCATTTGTGAAGGATATCAAAGCTTCCAATGTAATTGAGTTTTGTGAGGAAGTATTTTGTAGGGAAGGGTATCCTAGCTCTATTTTAACTGATAACGGACCACAATTTATAGCTGATGAATTTACCAAATACTTAAAGGATGTGGGTGTCAAACATTGTACCAGAGCAGTTTATAATCCAAGAGAGAACGGTTTAGTGGAGAGGTTTAACCGAGCATTAAAGGAATGTGTGCAGTTAGCTAATGCCAATGGTGATAACTGTAAAAATGTTGTCAAGGAAATGTTATGGGGTTATCGGAATACCCCTCATACAGTCACTGGTGAATCTCCTTTTAGTCTTTTGAAAGGCCGCATGGCATGTTCCAAAGTGAAACCTGCATGGATGTGTCATAGTGTATTAAAAGAGACAAACATGAAAAAGATGTTGTGTAGAGTACAGGATTATCAAAGCAAGTATGTCCACAAACACAATGATAGAATCAAGAAGCATTCTAGGAAATTCGTGGTTGGGGAATGGGTACGAACACACTTATATGGGAACTAAAGATCAAGTTTCTCAAAATGGTCTAAACCCAAACAGATCACTAAAGTTGAAGGTAACAGTGTGTGGTTGAATGATGGTAAGCGGTGGAATGTGAGGAGCGTGACTAAGTGTAATGAATTGGAATGTAGTGACTCAAGAAACCAAGATTTGGTAAACACACAGATCAAATCATCTAAAGTACATGATGGTATGGCATTGAAACGTAACAAGATCAATTTGGATGAAGGACTATGTATGTACTTAGATACATGTCAATTCTAGAAAACGTAACATTTAACTTGTTAGAATATATTGTTAGATTTTTTTCAATTTTTGTTTTTGTTTTTATTTTCTCTTGTTATGGTAAGGAAGATATGTTGTATCCTATCACTAGTACTTAGTAACCCTGTGATTATATGAAATGTTCACTGGATTCTGGATTGTAGAATCCAGGGAACACATACAGAGTTGAGCAGTTATTGAAGGAGGAATGACCCTTGTGCCCAGGGGTTGTATACCGCCAATAAACATCTTTAATCAACAATAAGCATCTTGTGAACTTTAATACCGCACACCGCGAGACTCACCAGGAGGCGGCAGGAGAAGATCCCTCGGTTGTGCGCGCACTGCCGGCTTGAGCATGCTCCCTCCAGTCCAGGAAAGCGTGCCGACAGGTGCGGGACATGTGGATGGTGCTGCCCTGGCAGCGGGTGACAGTCTGGGGCCACAGATCCAGAGGCCGGGTGAGAGACCTCATGGCAGCGCAGAGCACAGGGGGTGCAGCCCAGGCGCAGGAGGTAGCGGGTGCAGGGTTCCTTGTCGGTCTTCAGCCCAGAGACGACGGAGCGCAGCGGTTGGGCACCGCAAACTCCTACTGACAGATCGGTGCACTGGGTCCGACCGGCCTCAACGCCAGTGTAGCGCAGCGGGGCCCAGGCGTATAAGGGCTGCAATGGCGCTAGAAATAAAGTGTGACACACACACCACAGTTACTATCTGGTGGGAAGACCTGACCGGTCTCTCACCGTTTATTTATCCCCTCGGGTCGAGCCCGCCCGAGGGGTGTTTGCAAGTGTGTGCAGTTGCAACAATGAAGTGGAGAGCCCCGCTGGGTCTCTACAGCGGGCACCAGCGAGAACAAGGAATTACGCACAGCGGCGGGCATGCGCAGCTGGCTAAAATACGAGGCTCCTCCCTTCCACTCTACGGGGCTTCAGGTTACTGTAGTCCTGCCATATTCACTCTTGGGAAGGCGCAACAGGGCTCAGATCCTGACATAATTACACTTGATCACATGATATACAGTGAGGAACTCACTGATATAGTTTGCAGCACATGAGCATGTAAATACATTTAAAATTACCTTAAGTGACCAGTGCATGATTAGTGTACGATGATATATACAATAAAAGAAGAAAATAGAATAAAAAGGGCCAAATTCATCTCAATAACATATGGTTCAATCAAGTAGTATATACAGTAGATAAAGACTAAAACCGTCCAACTACATTGGCTATTGTACTTCATCACTGCCACATAATAATTAAGGTTTGAACCACAAGATTACCCCCAAGTATATATCAGGGGTGGACATTAAAAGTTCTTGATCTAGAGACCACTTGAGTGTGTTTTTCTTTGTTTCAAACTTTCCCCCCAAAAACCAAAACTTTTGTTTTGTTGTAGTTTATTTCCAGACCATGTTTTCTTTTATAGCTAGCTAAGGCTGTTGTTGATATGTATAGCCCAATTGCGGTCATACTTAATAGAACACTGTCATCCGTTTTCCTCAGAGATGTAACTGGTTAAAGATCCAGACAGGGAGGATGAGAATTGACATTGTTCAATATTCCATTCAGATCTGCAATATAAAGATTGAACAATGATGGTACTAGAACGCAAGCTTGTTTTAAGCAGTCCAAAGTCAAGATTATTTTTGAAAGGGCGTTACTGTTGCCCAGTTTTGTGCTAACCCAGGTATAGCACTAGAATCATTGTATTGCATTTAGGAGAGGTTGGGGAGTTCCCCATTGTTTCAGTGTTTGCCATAACGTTTTTCTTGAGACTTTAGCAAAGGTGGATTTTAAGTCCACAAAACAAGTATATTCATTTCATTTTTCCGCATGCGTCCTCAGCTAGTGTTGTCAATGCAAGGAGGTTTGTGGTTGTGGCACTACCAGCATGAAATCCGGTTTGGGTAAAGTGGGCAGGTCTAGTTGGTCAGCCCAGGTTTCAAGGTACTTTAATAACAAGCTTACAAATAATCTAGCCTCAAGGTTGATTAAGACTATCTGCCTGTAATTTGCAGGATCTGGCACTTCCTATATAAATGGGATGTAAAATAGCCCCTCTCCATGAGTCGGTATCGCGCTGGAAACCAGACAGTTATGAAATAGAGTCACAAGGGCCTGACATAAAAAATCAGGGTTGGTTTTGAAGAGGGGCATTGGAAGACCATTTGGACCTGGTGCATCATCACTTTTATCTTTTCAAATCATATGTATCTGGAACTGGGTGTCACTCAGTGGTACAGTTCTAGCATCTTCATTGTTCATCTGATGAGTAGTATCAGAGCGGAAAAGATGAAATGCATGATAGAGCTTTGCAACGTTGGCTTGGTTTTCTGAAGGAGGATAAACTGAAACCAGGCAGCGTGAGTCTTCTCACTCGCAAGGTCATAGAGTAGTTACAGTATGCGTAAAACTCAGGTAAGGAAGTGGAGACACACAGGGTCATGGCAGTGAGAAATGCCTGTATCTGGGGGTGAGCAGTGCTGTCAACTACATGAATGAACAAAAGATTGATAGGTTTGAAGTTGAGATAAATAGCAGAAATCCACATTTGTAGTCTGGGCAGCAACTTAGTAAATGGATTTCATTCGCTGGCAAGCCAATGAGGTGGAACTCTACACCATCAGGATACTAGTCTGTGGATTTAGTTGGTGATCAAGACTCTGTTAGCATTTATTGTTGTCAGAATATTGGTTGTTTTTTGACTGACAAACACAAATACAAATAATAACATTAATTGCTGACATGGGAGAGCCTTTGGGGATGCAGCAAATCCCGAGTAGTGGGGAGAATCTTGAGGCATCTACACATATTGCCTGACTGCAGGAAATGAAATATAGCAATGTAGGGCACTGAGGGAGATGATCCTACAAATATACTCTATGAAAATCGAGGCCTGGCTTTCTTCAGTGTTAAATATTACTGACAGCTCAAGCACAGCTTATAGACTAGGTGCCTCATTTACAAGGCCCCTGTGCCTCTGGAACTGCACTTTCAGTGATGGTCCAGCGGCGCACACTGCAGGGCAATATCTACAGGGCAACATAAAGCCACCATGCACAGCTTATCATGGCTTTGAAGATATGGACTGAGGCAATGCAGCACAAAGCGCTGCTTTGCCTCAGCCTGTGACCGGGAGGCGTGCCATGTGCGTTACGGTGGTTGTTCCCACATAACACCCATGGCATTTGACACATTCCCAGATTTACATTTGGTTAACGTGGGAATGTGTTAAAAGCCTTGACCTCACCAGGGATGGCGTAGGGAAGGCATTCAGCAGCACACATAGAAAGAGGAAATCGCCTCCATTGATTGTTTATGCAGGAAGGTGTCCCTTCCTTCACAATACCATCACCCCTGAAGCAGCGCATTCCTGCCCTTTTCTTTTGCCGCAGGACAGCACATCAGGAAGGCTTGTGGTGATGCCCTATGCCAAATTCTATTAAATGAGGCCCTTGGTCTCAATTGCTTGTGATTCTAAGGGGACTGCCTGCACCTGCACTGTTGCTGTTTTAATGCAGGGGTAGGGTTTAAAATGCAGACAGACGTATAGTGGTCATTTGTGTGGTCGTTTATCTGAATGTCAACAGCTCGTTTTGGATCATTCCCATGAAGGGGACATGGACAGTAGGTTACTAGTTAGGTTTGAGTTGTCAAAGTAGCATTTTGTTTTCTTTCAGAGAGGGAGAATCTGACTTAGTTATAATGGAAAGGAGAAGGTGTCTGCCAGGAAAGAAGTAATATATCTGTGAGTGCCTGAGTTCATGTCGCCTTAGTAAGTTGTTGCCTGAGTGATTTCATAATGCTCAAAGGCTGTCATATATATTAGTTTCTTTTAAAGAGTTCGCAAGGTTTAGATTTGGTGTGTTGGAGACAGTGTTGGCAAAGCCTACGCTATGTCTGAAATAAAGCCTGGTGCTCATTGGTGGACTTTGTTGAGGTAGATATTTGATTTGGCTATCTTGTCCTGGCATGTTGTGTGAGCTGTTTTGAGGACACGGGGTCTTCAGAGGGAGGAGGATGTCGTTTATTTATTATATGGTTTTCTAGTCGGCACATGTATTTTGTTGGTATTGAGCGTTTGTGTATTATTTGACCTCATTTTGATTTAATAAAATGTGTGTTTGATATTTTGAACATTGTGAACATTTCTGCACTGAAACAATACTACATTTGATAGAACTGTGTTTTCCTATGCTTGACAGACCTAGACCCAAACTAGGCCTCCACTCCATTGTCTTTTCCATTGCAGTCATGATAATGTGTGTATTTTTCCTTCTTTTCTTTGCAGCACGAAAGCAAAATGTGTATTTCCTCCTCATTAGTCTTCCTCGCCACATGACTAACAAAGTGAGCTTCATCTCCACACCAGAACCCTCAAAATAAGTCAGCCTCCCATCCCTTACCAATATGGCCGACCCATTACACCCTGACGTCTATAAGAGGCGGGCCGGCCCAACCCTTCAGCCTGTTTTTTAGGTCTCGCCTGTCGATGCGCATGCGCATCGAGCTTGCGAGACTATTGCGGCTTAAACAACCTTTAACTAACAAGCAAGGAATCGTGGCGATTCCTTGCAGTGCCCGTGACTTTTAAGCTCAATGCGCATGTGCATTGAGCTTAAAAGCGCGTGCACATCAGTTCCCTCAGCCGCAATCGCCGTCTGTTCCCTCAGCCGCATTCCTCCGACACCTTTTGAAGTGAAGCTTAGCTTCACTTCAAAGGCCCCGGCTTCTTCACACCCACATGCCGCTCTCCCCGCTCCGCCCCCTCCCCTGCCCGCCGTGTGCATTTCTCCTCGTACTTTCACTCTCGTGTCTCTCCTTGTTTTTTTTTGGGCTCTGCTCACATCTCCCCCTCCCTTCTCCCCCTTCCTTTTCGTTAGTTTCATTTGCCTGTACTTCTCACTAGACACTTATTCCGAATCGCTGACTCATGCTGCTCTGCTTATTTTATGGTAGTAGCCTGACACGGGCATTAACATACAATACAATTCTGAATTCAGCCGGCGCACACGTATAATTTGAGACGAGACACGCAATGAGCCGCTATGCTGCAGTCAGCCCTTGTAAATCATAAAACTCGTCAACCACAGATCACTCCCAACCTGCAAAGTGGCCAGCCACCCTCATTACCGTATTACTCAGAACATTGTCATTGAAAAAACACTTCAGTGCATGATATCTGGTGAAATGCTACTTTCTTTTGTGACCAAAAGAGGGCTCCCAGGAAAAAATTATAAACATTCATTTTGATGTGAAAAGGCCTCTGCAATTGAATATGTCTTAGTTATTTATACGAAGGGAATGACTTTTTGAAGCAGTTTTTTTTGTACATTCGTCACATATTTTAAACATTACACAGTCTACTAGCTGAATGTCTCTCTCCTTCTCGGTCCTTTTCCTCTTTAATTCTCGCAGTAAACAGACAACAGGCGCCACTGGGCCTGTGGGCAGACAGAGCCATCCTGCTTGATTGATGGCTTTGCATTTCCATGTGTTCACAGTAAACATACCCGAGGCGCCAGTCGAGCACAAGGCACACGGTGACATCCTCCTTAATTGTTGTTTCCCTTCTGAGCGGAGTCACTTTATGCTCAACTGCATAAAACAAGCATTGGCATAGCCAATAGGTCTCGCCTTTGGGACCTTATTAGTATTTAGTTATGCAGCGAGACCTATTGGCTATGCCAATGCTTGTTTTGTTCTGCTGTGCAGTTTCTCCAGAGTACAGGTAAATGGGGCGAGGTCCTGCTCCAGCAGGTCTCGGAGCCCTGGGGGAGGCCCTGCTCTTACGGGCTCACTCACTGGTTCCCCCACCTTCTGGCCCTCGCAATATGGTCTGCCCTGAGCCCCCCTCCCACCTTGTATCTTGTTGCCCTGCTATAGCAGGCTCTGGGGTTTTTGGGCTATGCCATTTGACAGCCCGTCTCTGGGGGCGACTGCGGTCTTGACTGTTTTCTCTCTCTGTTGTAACTGACTGTGCGAGGGTCCCCAGTCCCCTCTGATGTAAATGTGTGCAGTTGAGGGTTTGGTTGACTTTCAGCCGTGTTTGTACACGCTGTGTTGTACGCCTTTCGGCACTAATATATTTGTGTTCTAAGGCCTGACTCGGCCTGCTGCTGCCTTTGTTTCGCAGGCTCCCGCAGCTCATGGGTCCTGTCATTTTTCCCTGAGTCGGGGTGGGCGTCCTGAGGTTCTGCTCCTCTCCCATGTCTGGTGGCGTGCTGCCCGGCTCTAGTGGGCTCTGGGGCATGGGTTGTCTTGCGTGACCCTTTAAATTTGTGGCGAGACCTCTGGCGCTCACCTGGCAGTGTTGTTACACGGCGGCAATTCCTATTTCGGCGTGGTGCAATGAAACGCTGCAAACGGATTGCAAGAGCAACAACGCCTTATTCGAAGAAACACTGGGTGAAATTGGTTGCCTAAGGTTGGAATTTGTTTTTCATGAGTGGAGCTTACTACTGACCAGACCACGGGCTGCACTGCGTATGGGGAGTTGTCTCGCTTTTGCTTCTTTGGTGTCTTTTGTGCCTCACCGTAGCGCCCATTACTCTCTTATTATTACTGCTGTCTCAGTTGGATGTTCACTGCCTCTGACTTTTGGGTTGTGTTTCAGTTGTTTACTTGTACTGTATTACGCCTGGCACTGAAGGCACGTTGCCTTCAGTACTCTTGCTCCCTCGCATGCACGCCTCGTTGGTCTCCTGCAGCGCTGGTGGCTCAGTGGACTAATGCATCTGCTATAGGGTCACATACTCACATGTTCGAGTCCCGGTGACTCCGCTCAGTTGTTCATCCTTCAGAGGTCAATGGAATGTTTGAGTTGGATAACATTAAAGCTTCTTTTGTTCGGTGCCAATATGTCTGTCTCATCCTTGGTTTGCGACTGTCAGTGGGAGCAGGCGAGTGTTGTTGTGCTCTTGTCTCGGCTCGGATGGGAGTCTATATCTATGTTTGAACTTGCAAGGGGTCTGTGTCACTTGTGGCTGCATTGGGTCTCCATTTCCTGCCGGCTTTTCGTTCATTGTGGCGAGATTTTTGTCCTTACAGCTGGAGCGGTCATACTCAATGCTGGGGATTCGTCTTCGGGTCTCGTAGGGACGCTTGACATCTTGCGATTCTGGGCAATTCACTGATTCTCCCTGGTGCTCATGTGAGGTGCTCTGATACCTTCGGGTCAGGTTTGTGCTGTGTGATACTCTAGGTAAGACAGATAGGAGTGGTTGACAGAACGCGTTTGCAGAAACGTAGCATCACACTTTTGTTAGGAGTTGACAGCATTGGACGTCCTTGGCGCTGGGGGACTGGGTTCCAGTCTCGATTCTAGCGCTCAACGTTCCGTGTCTCTGTGCGCTTCACTTGTTCTCCCAGTGTGGTGGGTTATTGTTGGGGTATCCTCTCTCTGCTTTCCGCTGTGGAGGCCTGTGTTCATTGGTCTGAGGCTCTTTTCTTGGCACCACTCAGCTTTTCTTTTGTCTGTGGGTGTTGATTGTGGACCTTTGAGTAGCGGTGGAGTTCTTCGGTGCCCGGATTCCTTTTGGGTGTCCGTGCTCGTCAGGTTACCAGGTTACATGCCCTGTTACGTGCACTGCTTGACACGGTGTTGGGCCCTTCCCGGTGTTTTCTTGATCTTTCCTTTTTCTGAGTTCAGTGGGGTGGTACTCAGTTCCTTTTGTTGAGCCATGTTGGTGCTGGTTGTTCACGCTTTCTTTGGCCTTTGGCCCGGAGGAGTGTGTGTTCCCCTTCACAGGCTTTGCACCGGGTTTTGGGTGCAGGGTCTGTCCTGGTCAGTCCTGGTTGGTGTGGCCTTCGGGGATTCCGGGGGCTGGGGGCGCCTGCATGTCTGATGGGGGCGGTCCTCTATTGGCTCCTGTTCTTCCTTCTCGGGCTGCTTCTGTAGTCTCCGGGTAGGCTTTGACTTCTGCTCCTGTTCCTGGAGTCTGACTTTTCTTGCCATGTGCCGCGGCGGTGGTGTCCCCTCCACCTCCTGCTCCATGGCTCGGCAGGGGTCCCTTGCGCCCTACTGTCCTCAGCTGTTGCAAGTGGTGCATGTTCACTTCTTCGGCCTCATTCTGAGGTCTCTGGTGGTACCAGATTGCCAGTAGTTAACAATGTTGTATTCCCCACACTCTTCCGAGCACGGGTTTTTCCTGGTGATATTTTTACTGGGTACAAAATGGGAAGGCATGGTGTGCAAAAGTATTCAATGGATTTTGGCCCAGGTCTCTGTACTGGGGTGAATGTATGACTGTGTTCTGCTTTCTGTCCATCATTTGTTCTTTTTGCATTGTCACCCCGAGTGGGACGGGTTTGCCCAGTAGTGGGTCCCGTGCCCTCCTTGCCACTGGGTTCATGCAATCCTGGCTTATTGGATCCGGTCCCACGTGCTGTGACTCTGTGGTGGATCTGCTCCCTTGGGTGTCTGTCCCCCTTTGTTTGGTTTTGTGTGGCCCCCAGCTGTTCATGTCTGGGTTGTCTGCCCTGCTGTGTTCCTTCCGTTGGGTGGGTTTTGGGCTTCTTGTGCCTGGGCGACTGGCGATGCTTGCCCGGTCTGTCCGTTGGGGGTCTTCCCCGTCTGGTTGGTCCCGGTGCTCTGTGTGCTTTTCTGACTTCGCCTGTTCCCGTGGGTGTCGCTTCTCTTGCCCCGGTGGCCCCCTTCCCGCCCTGTCTGCCAGTACGGCCGGTAGTCTTTGTGTTCTGGTCTCCCCTTCCCGGGTGTTGGCGGTCATTTCGGCCTGTGGGGGGTGCATGGGTTCCCGGTCTGTTCCACGGTTTTTTATACTGGGTAGGTTGGTACGCCTTTTGGCAGATTTCTCGTCTGCCTTCTGTTGCCCGTTTCTTGGCTTGTTTTTGCCCCTGCCCTTCTTGTTGCTCTCCTGGGCTGTTTGTACACTGCCTCGTTCTCCGGGGGGTTTGCGGGATTGCCTCGGTCACTTTCTTCCGGTTTGTGTCCCCGGAGCTGGATTTTTCTGCCTTCTTTTCCGGGCTCAGGGCTTTGCGCCAGGGCTTGTTGGCCTGGCCAAAATATTTGTCCTGTTGGTGGGGCTCACCTGGGTACTTCCCGCTTCTGCTCCTGTGGATGATGGCTCTGGGTGATTTTGCTCAGTGGTCCGCGTTGTGCCTCTGTGGCCGCTGGCTCACTCGGGTCTGGGGTTTCGTATCCTGCCACGGTTTTTTATTTATCCCTTGGGGTTTTTTATTCACACAGTGCTTGTGATTGTCCGGGGGTGCTGGTTATCCCGGTTGTCTTACCCGGTAGTGCCCGGCGCTCCCTGTGCGGTTTGGATCCTCTTCTTCTTTGCCTCTGTTTTTGGGGTACTGGGTCCTCCGGATCGGGTTTGATCCCTGGGGGTGTTGACATTTCTCAGGCTCGTTCCGCCTGGCTCTTCTGTTTTTCTTGCCTTTTGGTGTGTTGCTGCCTGTGGCCTTGCCTTTGTGTTCCCTCCGGTTCCTGTCGGATCTCCGTTATTCGGCTGGGTCAGTCCTGCGTGTTGGTTGGGTATTTGGCCTCCTGGGTGCTCACCTCGGCAGCGCATTTGTTGCATGTGGAACATTGCGGGCGGTTTGCTTGTCCCCTGCACTGGGCAGTTTCGCTTGTTCATTTTGCATTCCCCTTCCGTCCAGATTCATTATGCTTTCTTGTGCATGAGGTCCCCTGGTGGGTGTTCGCCTTCCTGTTTGGGGCTTAGCCTTGGTCCTGATCCTCTTTGGTGCCCTTGATGGTGGGGTTGCTTTGTTGTGGTTTCCTGCGGCCCCCGGGGTCTGTTTTGCCTTGCACCTGCCTGGGCTCTATCGTTGCTGTTGCGCTCCCTATGGGGTGGCTGTGGTCCGTGTCGCGCCTGCCTCTCCTTGCTGGTGGGGTTTGGGTGACCTCCATTTTTTTTTTGTACTGGACAGACATTTAGTGGTCATTTGTGTGTTTTTTTAGGTCGAGCAATTTATTGCTCTGAACCTATTACATGTGACCAAACTCTCTTGAACAGGCGGATTTCTCACAATGCATGTTAAGTATTGAAGCGTGACACTTCACCAGCGCGCGCTTGGCCTCAGTCATTCCCTCCCACTTGGTGGCTCCCCTGCTCCCCCACCCGACTTGAAAGGAAGCCTCGCACACCAACATTTGTCTCTCACACCACAGGCTGCTGCTCCCCCGCCCACTCAGCAATCCCGAGAGCTTCTTTCCCTAACATCCTGAAGTTCGTGCCATGGCGCTTTCGCATTCTACCTCTCGGACGCCCTTGCCTTTCACAAGCTGTCTCTTCAAATAGTTCAGGCCCTTTCCAGGTATCAAGGCGCTACACCCCACCTTCAACCAGCACTATAGGCTTCAATTCATACATCCAATTGTGATATTAAATCCGTAACTGGTTCCTTCATTTCCTGATTTACTTCCATCACTCTTTCTTCCCATCTCTACTCCTTCACCCTGCTAACTCTTTACACACTCTTCTTTCATTCACATGCTCATTCCTTGCCCCCCATTTCCCTCATCCTTTTCCGTCTTTCCATAGTTGTACCTACCCCAATCTACCCTCATTTCCCCGACTTCCACTGAGCTCCTCTTTCCCATATTCCCTCCTTCTACCAAGGTCTCTTTTCTCTCACCTCCTGCCATTCCTAATATCTTTTCCTCTGGAAACTTCCTTCTACCACCCTCTGTTCTGCGAGTCCTACTTTCTCTCTTCACTCACCTCTTCCCTCCCTCCCCTCTCTCGCGTTGGCCTTTCACCCCAGCCCTTCTTGCCCTTTCCCCCACTCTACTCAACCCCCTTCCTTCTCTCTGTCTTGGGTTGTTTCCTTATTTCTAGATTATTCTCTCACTCGTCTTTTCGCCTCGTTCTCTTTTCTCACCTCCCTAGCTTGACTCCGCCTTTCGCCGTTTCCTTCCTTCCTCCCACCGTTTCCTTCACTCCCAGTGCATTTCCTCACCTCCTTCCTTCTCTGTCGTTCACCTTTTATCCAAAGTCTTCGAGGTTTTCCTTCCCTTCCCTATGTACTCTCTCGCTCTCCTCGCTTCCTTCCCTTTTGTTACTTTCTTCACCTCCCCAGTGCATTTTCCTTTCCCTTCCAACCTTCTACTTTTCCTACTTTCCCACAAACCCGTTTTTCAAGTTCCGTGTTATTATTGGGCACAACAGTCGGGGTCTGTCCGTTATCTTGCCTCTCTCCTCTGAGGTTGTCCCTTTCCTCCTGCACACACTCCCGCCCCCCCCGCCCCCTCCCAATAACTCCCTTGCACATAACATATCACCACGGCTCGGCCTAAACTGGTTATTGAATATAAGCACCGCATCACTACACACTGTATGATACCTATTAATGTGATTATTGTGAGTGTCGCCGTTATTCCTGTTGTCACTGTCACCGTGATGCGAGTTACTTTCAAAGTTACAATTGAGTTCTATGTTGAGATGTTTACAGCGCCGTGCTGCCATTAGTGTGCCTCGCAGAGCTGTGCTGCGTACTGTTTTATTATGGTCATTATTCGTATTACTAATTCCATTACTATTCTCCTGTTCATGTGGTATACCATTATAATTAGTATACTGTAGTATATTATACTGAGTATTCTTTCAATATTTATGTTAAGTTTTTGTTTCCAGCACGAGTCGTAGTATCTTTCTGGGGAAGTATGTGTCCCTAAGTCCGCTGAACTTGCCCTGATGATACATGTAGGCTAAAAGCAAGGCTACTGGAATTATACCATTGTGCGGTCGCGTGATTTTCGTATAATTATAGATTTTCCGCATTTGCAACATCGTCTGCATATTTTAACAACAATATTTTTTGTTTCTAGCTCAAACGGTTCCAACAATACTAAAAATGCAGCAGCATGGTGAAAGGCCCTTTTCAAAACTTGACTGGTCAGCTTTCTGTTGCTTATTGATTTATTTGGGTGTTAAATTGATACTAATGAGGTGCAGCCAGTGCTAACAAGTTTGAAAATGACGAAATAATAAACCAATAAAATGTCAAAATGTGCCTCATTATGCCACATATTTTGCCATTTCTTACTGCATAATCAGTGGTGTAAAAATACCCCGCCCCCCGCAGTGGGGGGGGGGGGGTATCAGCACAGGACCCTGACCCGGGTGCTCCTCTCACTTTTTAATTAGTGCTATGGTTTCCAAATTATCTTTCTTTATTTTAATATTTCCCTTTAAATGTAATTTCTTCTGTCGGATCCTCATTGTAACCCCTATTCGCTCCGTGTGTCGTCCCTTTCTCTTATATTTTTCTTTCTATCACTTTTTCCCCACTACCCACAGTTTCCTTTCTTTCCATCTTTTGTCCTGCCCTCCATTATCACACACCGTCTTTCCTCAGCATCTTTCTTTCACTAATTAAATTCTTCACTTTCCCCTCTCTTTTAAAGGCCTCAGGCCCACCTTCCTATTCGATATTCATTTATTTGCTATTTCCTTCTATCGCTACAAATAACATAACTCACTCCTGAGAGAGCGCTGATCTCTGACTCCATGCACAAGGAACAGTCGCACATGCAATTGTTTATTTCAACAATCTCAACAAGAAGCCTTCCATCCGATTAAAAAAACACGAAAGATCCCAAACGGTAGCAAGTGCGGACATTACAGAATTTGTGTGCTAAAGTCCCTACCAAACATAGCCTTGCGTATACAACAATACAAGACCACACTGAAAGATTCAAGAAGAAAGTTAATCCACCCGAACACTAACTCTGACAATCGGAAAAGTGAGAACTAAATGTGCGAAACTGGTTATAGCAGTAGATATTGAAATATGCTAAAAAGAAATTATACAGCATCACTCCGCACTACCACAGCATCACTCAGGGGCACCACAAAATCACTATGCGCTACCACAGCATCACTGAACTGTCCTGCAACACTCGTTCGCCATCACAACATCACTCAGCACCACAACAACATCAGTCTGTGCAACCATTCAACAACACCTGGTTCAAATATGTTCTCTCAATGTTTCAAGCTTTATTACAAATGTAACAAAAAGATGTTAATATTTCACTTCTGTTTTTGGATTTTCGTCACAATAAAATACACTGAACATAATCATCACAAAAGTTATTTACAAAAGTTTAAGCTATTGCCATTATAAATTACAATAACTTTTATTTAAGTATTAATTATTGAATACAAATTAAAAGCCATTGTTATTTGTAATATCAATACATGTAAGTCACGTAAATACAACACATATTGCATTACAAATGCTATAGGTGTCACATTTGCGAAAGTTATAACTATTGGCATTGTAAATGACAAAGCTATTAATTTCGCTATTTTCAAAAACAAAAAAAAACATAAATAAAAAATTTGACATTTACAATACCAATAGCTCAAACTTTCCTAATGCGAGACCTATTGCATTGCAAATGCTTGTTATCTGAATGTCAGCAGCTCGTTTTGGATCATTCCCATGAAGGGGACATGGACAACAGGTTACTAGTTAGGTTTGAGTTGTCAAAGTAGCATTTTTTCTTTCTTTCAGAAAGGGGGAATCTGACTTAGTTACAATGGAAAGTAGAAGGTGTCTGCCAGGAAAGGGGTAATATGTCTGTGAGAGCCTGAGTTCATGTCGCCTTAGTAAGTTGTTGTCTGAGTGATTTCATAATGTCAAAGGCTGTCATATATTAGTTTCTTTTAAGGAGTTTGCAAGGTTTGGATGTGGTTTGTTGGAGACAGTGTTGGCGAAGCCTATGCTATGTCTGACGGCACTGCCTGAAATAAAGCCTGGTGCTCATTGGTAGACTTTGTTGAGGCAGATATTTGATTTGGCTTTCTTGTTCTGGCATGTTGTGTGAGCTGCTTTGAGTACACGGGGTCTTCAGGGGAAGAAGTATGTCTTTTATTTATTATATGGTTTTCTAGTCGGCACATGTCTTTTGTTGGTATTGAGCCTGTGTATATTATTTGACCTCATTTTTATTTAATACAATGTGTTTTTGTTATTTTGAACATTGTGAACATTTCTGCACTGAAACAATACTACATTTGATAGAACGGTGTTTTCCCATGCTTAACAGACTTACAGCTAGATTCATCAAAGACCCGTAAGGAATCGCTATTAAGGACTTGCAAAACGGGATTCATGTAGGAATTGCAAAAAATATTGTTCCTTATTTGCGATTAGCAAATTGCTAATCGCAAATAAGGAATAACTCCCCATGCATTCCTATGGGCCTACAGGCCCATAGGAATGAATGGGGAGTTATTCCTTATTTGCGATTAGCAATTTGCTAATCGCAAATAAGGATGCGATTTCAAGGGTGCCAGGCGTGTCCAAAGGACACCCTGTAACCCCCCTGAAATGCAACATTACACAGGTGTTGCGCACACACATGTCCAAAGGACATGTGTGTGTGTAACATGCCACAGAGAATAATGCACTAAAGTGCTTTTTTCTATTTTTTTCGCTATTTACCACGAAGTCTGACTTCGTGGTAAATAGCGGCCAAATATTGCGAATTCGCTATTTAAAATTGGTTAATGAATTGCATTTAAGGAATCTCAAATAGAGATTCCTTAAATGCAATTCCTCGCTAAAATGCGAAATCTGTAATAGCGATTTTTGCATTTGGGATGATGAATCCCAAATGCAAAAATTGCGCTCGCAAAGGGCCAGATTCTGAGAATCTGGCCCTTTGCGAGCCGATTTTCCTTTCATGAATCTAGCTGTTAGACCCAAACTAGGCATCCACTCCATTGTCTTTTCCATTGCAGTCATGATAATGTGTGTTTTTTTCCTTCTTTTCTTTCCAGCACGAAACCAAAATGTGTATTTGTAATGCTTTGTACGGACATGTTGTTCTCGAAGAAATACGGTGGAAGCCTTTGCAACATTCAAGGCTTTTCCAGTCAGTAGTCATTCACTTTTAGGACACTGATGCACTGGAACTAGTTTGTACTGTCCCAGTTGAAGACACTAGGTTAGAGCAGGGCACATTATTGTGCGGTTAGGAGTTAGTGTTAAAATGGTGGCAGCAGATGACGTTGTATATACTATATTATGATTTGTAATTGTATTGCTACATTTGATCACCTTATGCTAACTTTGCAATTTCCATTGACTCCTATGGTACATTTTCTTATATAAGCTGTGCAATCTGGAGGTGAGTCAGTCTACTGACTACCTGACGTTTCTGGTAGATCCCTTGTTAGTTTGTCCTACGCTTTTGATGTAGAATATTTTTGCCTTGACTTTATGAACTTTCCCACTACATTTAATTTAGCTGTATGCGATTGCTCTATTTTGGTTCCTTATTAATCTACTTTTGTTTTCTGTATTACATCCTGAATTATTTTAATAAACCTTCATAGTTTTCATTTTTACTTCTGACGCCAGAGGATGCATTTCCTTGATATGATTTAAATTGATCTTGCATTTGGATGCTGCTTAGGGACACATTCCCTCATACAAGCTTGAGGTTTAACTTTGCACCTGATCTGGTGTAGGCTGTTTATCTTTTAGGATAGTGTAAACAGTTTTAGTGCAGAATGTGGCCAACCCAAAAATAGACTGCACCCCACAATGGAGCACCCCAAAGATTGGTAGCCTGAAATTCCAAAATCGTGACTTTTATCTGCTCCAGTTAAGCTGGATTAAGTGTTCCACTGTTCCTGAACTGGTCTTCAGCAAAGGAGAGTTAGTAACAATAGTGCTAGATGTATTGTGGTGGATTTTGGCTTTGACTGAGCGCATTGTGAGATTGTAGTTTGACAGTGTTCAGCATGAACGACACTGTATGAGAGCTAATTGGTTTTGCAACTTTGATTTGCAGATCGATAGGTGGTTTGATTACTGTGATTTGATGATTTTGTCATATTTTTCATTTAGATTGCATTTTTTTGTTGTAGTGTTATTGTTAAATCTATTGGAAATATTGGATTGTTGTGGTTTTTTCAATGTTAGAGGTTATGTAGGTTTAGTAAAAAGATTCGTCAAAATTCAAGATCTCGAAACATTCATTATGTGAAACTTGTCTGTGAAAACAGGTTTATGCATTGTGAGGTGCTGCACACACATCAAAATAGGGGCTTTTCGGATTTGGTTGCTCTTTAATTCAGATTAGGGATTATTCATGTCTTTGGGCACTGAAATAGAAGCACTGATGGTAGGTGGCTGCCGGTCGAAAACTTGCCTTTGTTGCGAGCAGCAGTGCCAAAAAGTATTATTCTCATTATTCTCTCTCTGAGTGAAATTAATTTACTTCTTTTTCCCTTTTTATATTACAGTGCACAAGTGATTTAAGTGTTTATTTCTGTATTGTTGTTTGAGGTCTGAAAAGCATTTCATTGTAATGAGTTATGCTGTGACTGCTAATGGTCATGGTCACATAGCTCTCTGCACTGCCATTTGTTGATTTTCACTGATTGTCAATGAGAACCCACTCTTGGATTTTCTTTATGTTTATTTATTTTTTAATATAAAGAGTTTTATATAGAGCTGGCAAAACCTAAGGTTATCAGAGCGCTTTACAACATTGTCAAAGGCAAGACCAGTCAATATCATTACAGGACATTGCAGTGTCGAGTATCGAACCATAGTACTGTCCTTGTGAAACATATACATACGGTAGTGTTTCCAGGTATGAGCTAGGCGTTGGAGCCCGGAGGGTTAAGGTGCTTGAGGAGGAATTATTTTAATTGTCTCTTAAAGCTCAAGAAGGAGGGGTTAGTTCTGATATATACTGGGAGAGACTTTCGGATTTTGGTGGCATTGCCTGAGAAAGCTTTCTGGGGCAATTAGAAGAAGTGTGTTGGTGCTTCTTAGATTTCTCGTCTGTCCTGCCTTTGTGAGTTTAGTAGTGAGGTATGCTGGTTTATCGGCGTAGAGGGGTCTGTGAGCGAGATGGGCAGTTTTCAAGCAGCAACGTGCGTCGATCGGTAGCCACTTTCGATTTCTTAGGTAGGGGGGATGTAATCGTATCTTTTTGGTCCAGAAATGGTGAGACATCACCAGCCCTGTCAAGTGTCACGCATCACGCGTTAGACTAACGCATTTCAGTGTGGTACTCCGCATTACCGCACTGAAATGCATTGTCACGCATATGCGCATATGCCTCAACTGTCACTCTAAGCGCTGCCTAAAGCTTCTAAGTGTGGCAGCGCGCCGCAAATGGCGTGCGCGCTGCTCCTGCAGCCAGTTTAGGATTCCCAAAGAGTTAAGCCTGCAGTTTCACACTCACTCAGCTGCATACAATGTATCGCAATCCATTATTGCGATTCCCCGGGGCGCGGCTCAGTCAGCCTGACGTCATTGAGGTAGTGGGTGTCCAACGACTGCCTGTCACTGATGACTCCCGCCCGGCACTCAACAGGAATCAGGAAATTATCACTGTCTGGAGGCGGGCCCGGCGCCAAACCGAAAATTCCACGGCCCGCTGTGATTCCCGGCCTACCTCTGCCTTCTGCAGCCAGCCTTGCTGAGGAGACTCCGCAGACGCCTGCAATTATGTAGTCTTCGAGTCCGAATTGACATATCTGCGGCCTCGGCCCAAGTAAGTACCTGCATGCGTTATATAATAACGCAAATAGATGGCAACTCGTGTTAACTCCAGACTCTCTGGTGGTGATTCCTAACGCAGATCTGTTTGATAGCGCGCCTGCCCTCAAACTACATGCAGGTTTGGAAATTAGTTTCAGCCTCTCCGGGAAGTCCGACCTCGTCGCCCTCCGAGACTGAGATCCCATCGTTCCCTGTTGCAGCGCCATCCATGGGCCACGGCTCCTATCAGTTGGTGTTTGTCTAAGGGAGAGGGGGGGAAGTGTTGTAAATTAGGGTGATAAAAACTATGTCAACAGAAACTTCAGAGGACGTGACGAGTGCAAGGCCCTCCCTGGCGCCACCCCAGGGCACTTGCCGTGGCAGCTTAAGCGCGGTAAAATCACATTTTCTTGGGAAACTTGTGAATTTTCAACTTCCTCCATTCAATACAAGTGTATTAACAGGCACCGGTGGACTATAGGGGGCTCCAGCTGCGGCAGTTCATAATTGAGCCAAGTTGGAGGGGAGGGTCACAGCGAATCTTATTTTATCCTCTACCTTACTGTCAGGGAAGGGCAGCGTGAAAACACGGAGGCACATGCTGCGAGGCGCGCAGGGGGTGGTGCACAACTTTACAACGGGAGCAATCAGCATCTCACTGACATACAAATACATGTCAAAGGCTCACACTGAGGATCTAACACCTCTAACACCTTGATTGAAAACAGAAAGCCGCCCATCAGCGCAAGAGCATAGATAGGCAGCACAGTACACCACCACCTCGCTTCTAAGGAAGGAGAAAATGTAGATCAGTTGTGCCTTTCCCCTACTGAAAAACCAAGCGTAAAAGACAAAAAAAATGTTCCCTTCAGTTTAGGA
Source organism: Lissotriton helveticus (assembly GCF_964261635.1). Classification (NCBI taxonomy): domain Eukaryota; kingdom Metazoa; phylum Chordata; class Amphibia; order Caudata; family Salamandridae; genus Lissotriton; species Lissotriton helveticus. The sequence goes on along the minus strand of NC_136067.1, from coordinate 1,085,070,220 downwards.
ACAAATCAGGCAATACATTTTAAACAAAGCACACCTGTTCAATTATTTTGCGGGTGTCATGCGAGAGTAGGTTTAAACACCAGCAAAATGTGCATCTTACCCGCAGATGCACGACCAGGCACTGCGTGTCACTATAATTTGATGAGAAACACTTCTCTCGTGGCTGTGAGAGAAGAATTCTTTCTTGCACAGCATTATTAGTTACCGAGAGTGAACTGTCACCTCATGGTCTTTTTTTTAATTATTTGTAGCAGCACCATTAACCACCATGTGACATGCTGAAACAGTGCCCATGCCACAGCACTGCAGTACAGTGAGTATGTTTGTGTAGCAGTGCTGCACTTGCGGGCTTCAGTATAAGCCTTGATACATAGCTCAGTTGGCTTACTTCAGGGCACCACATGCTGCTTTGAGGACCATAATTTCAATCTGTGGTTGTCGTAGTAGTGTCTTTGCCAAGGTAAAGGATTCAAGGTGTAAAACATGTTTTCAGGAGCACCAAAGACACTGTAGTTTCTGCATAAATCCCGTGCAAATGGGGTGTGACTTTCAACTCATTTCACGTAAGAACACTGCCTAATTTGAAGTATACAAACGTTTCCCCTAAAGTATACTGCTAACCCTTATATATCTGACGTCACCTGGTATTTTTTTTATGTGTTCCTTGTATATCCCAAGAGTTGTAGTTGTTGCCTTTTAAGCCAGGCGGACACTTTCTGTCCAATGGCTACCTGTGTTCTTGTTTAAGGAAGTATGTTTTTTCTGTTAAATCCTGCATTCATTTAAGTCGTTCCTACACTGTCTCATGAAGTTTATGCTGCCATGGAGATCTGCAGCCGGACTGCAGAGTGTGACAGGGCCTGCCTGTTGCCGCAGCTCTAGGTCGCCAGACTCACAAAAACAGTAATTGCCTGAGTGACGGTATAATATCCTAGATGCACTTGCTATGGTATCAACTTTGCCTATTTAGGCGGGCGCAGGTCATGAATGATCAGATCAATGGTTCGTCTTCTGAGCAGCTCAGCTGCAGTGCCTGCCTACCCTATGTTATGGAGAACTGCATTCAGACTGTCTCCGGAGACTGCCCTTCCATTTCTGGTTCTTTGCAGCAGTTTCAAGATCTTCTTAGAGTTTCTTGTTGCTCAAATGGGTGTACACTTCTGATATTTAAATTGTTTCCCTCGTCATCATTACTTGATTTTTCTCATGAGAAGGTGTCACTCATAGTCGTTGAAATGTCACTCATAATTTCACTGAAATTATGGAAATGTCACACACAGCAATCTGAAACCTTGGCAGCTATGCATCACAGTGCGGTGCGCTTTCATTGGTCAGTTGCAATTGTAGTTGTGCTGTGACTTGTTAACCTTTGGTCTAGCCTCACAGTGATTGGTTGTTTACTGGTTTTTTTTGTGTGTTTATTTTGGATCGGTCTGAGCAAGAACAGTACTAAACTCAAACATCGATTGAGGAAGACAAAATCCTTCAGAAGATTCTCCCACACATGATACAAATTTGAATTTGGGTTTCAATATGTGCCTTCGGTTGAAACAATGGAACAAGATTACTTCTGATAACAAGAACATGCAATTTTGTTAGATGGTACTTTCAAAGCGAGAAAGCTTGACTATTTATGATAGAAAATGCTTGACAGAAAACCACAACCTAGACCTGTACAGATCGAGGCATTAAATGAATGGGATTGTGTTGCAAAAGAAAAGGAGCATAAGAGAATGCCAGGTCAGGTTAAAAATGCAGTGAGCCATTGGTTTGAATCAAGATGGGGTATGCCGAAAAGAGCATAGAGAAAGTATAAAGTGCTAAGTGTGGGTGTGTTCCTACAATTGTTAATGAGTTGGACAAAAGGAAAATAAACGACAAACATTATGAAATAAAAAATGGCAGAGAGAAGAAAATAAAAGAAAATAATTCTGATGAGGAGGATAATTTCTTAGATGATTTACTATATTTAAAACCTCCTCCATATGCTTAATGAACACCCAGACCCCCACAAGGTATATGGAGCAGGGGAAGCTAGTACAAGTACATTTCTAATGCTTAGTGCTCTCCCTGAAAATATAGCGGGCCCTAGTGGAATTTTTACAGCTCATGCTGGTACATCTGCTGATACAGTTGCTCCTGATACAGTTACTACTGTGACTGTCCTGCGAACAATTGTATCTGAAACCAGATTGATAACTGAATTTGGAGAGATTTTACAAGGCACAATCAGCAGCGAAAGATTGATTTCATTTAACATTGATAAATTGAGATTTCTGAGTAAAGAAGCAGCTACTAGTTCACGTGATGAAGCATTTACCAGTTTTGACGAATTGACAGAAGAGTATGATGTAAATTTCCACAATAAAAAAGAGTGACGTAGAAACTAGAGAATGGATCTGGAAGATGACAGCGTGAATTAAATGAGTTTAATTGCTGTACATGCACATGTTAAAGAATTAATAGAAATTATTACAATTTGGTCAAATTTGAAATCTATGGAGCAATAAGGGAGGTGGCAAAGCAAAAAAGAAAAACACTGAAGCAGAGAATTAAGCAAAAGCTAGTATGAGTGAGACTGAATTGTGATTGGTTGTGGCTGGATATTCCTTGCGAGAAGTATATGGAGGTGAATATGCACATGCTCCGTGGTGGGGATCTGATCTCCTTGTGTTTACAACCCATTTTCCAAACCTCAGAGAGGAGCCAGAGAAGTAATATATGAAAGTGTGCAGGTTAGTGACAATCTCAAAGGTGCTTTAGTTTGATTTGAATACATTGTTTGAAATTGAAATTCCGAAAGATTTGTGGGCAGAATGTAAAGCGGCTGTAGGTTGGCCAGCAGAGGAACCTCCAAGGGTGCTTCCTCATGATACTCCAGCTACTTTGGTCATGGATAAGTACAAACAAGATTGCATATTTGAAGCAAAAAGTTCCACAGAAACAAGTGAATTGGTGGAAGATTATAAGATACTCAAGAGAAAGTGCGTCAATGTTGCAAGAGACTTACGCAATTTATAGAAAGTTTAGTGGAGTTGAAGGCCCCACAACAGAAAGCAGCATTTATGTAAGCTTTCGTTTTGGGTTTGGGTTTAGAGTTTATCATCTTAAGCAGAGTGTGATGTGTTGGGAAGGTAAAGGTATTCATGAGATACTGAAGAATGCTAAGTATTACAGTGACTGTTTTGACACAAAACAGCAGGTACTGAAGGAGAATCAGATGAATGCCCAGACAAAGCATTTTTAGAGAAGTGCTAAAGATCAGCAAGTGGATTTAGTTGATTCTGGTTGTGTTGGTGATGCAATCTTAGTGTGAATTCTGATAAGCATGTTGTGAATGTGCAGGGAATGGTATTGAGAATACGCAGGTTATTCTTCAAGGTAGTGGAAGGTTTTTGAATGGTTGGAATGGTAATATAAACATTAACATGTTACAGAAGAGTGCCCCTTATTCCTATTGTGAATGTCTCGGAACCTGGAAACAGGAATTCAGATCAAATCCGATCAAATTCTAAAATTATTTTGTTCTGCAAATGCAACAGAGTCCAAATCAGTTAGCACAGAGTAAACCACAACAGTCAATGGCCCCAGCTCAATTGGATCCTGTGCAGAACATGCAGGATCAAGGGCAATTCATTCCGAATGTGCCTGTCGCTCCAATAATGCAGCAGAATATGCCAAACAAAATGCCTGTCCTTCACCAAAATTCCTTGATTATCATTGATGACAGTTTTCCACAAATGTGATCAATACACAAAGACAGTGCATGACGTGGGAGAAGGTTTCCATGCTTTCTGCAGTCCTAGAGGTAGACCAGAGTGGCCCATATACAAATGGTGAGATGAATGGCTACCCAGTATGATTCTTGATTGATACAGGTGTTTCCCACTCCAAGGTTCACCCGACGGAAGTTCAAAACCTACCCTTCTTGGGAAAATAAATCCAAGTTGTAGAAATCAGCAATAACCAGGTAACTAGTCAGGTTTAAGCAACTATCGCAGTAGAAGGTTTTTGAATGGTTGGAATGGTAATATAAACATTAACATGTTTCATAAGAGTGCCCCTTATTACTATTGTGGATGTCTCGGAACCTGGAAACAGAAATTCAGATCAAATCCGATCAAATTCTAAAATTATTTTGTTCTGCAAATGCAACAGAGTCCAAATCAGTTAGCACAGAGTAAACCACAACAGTCAATGGCCCCAGCTCAATTGGATCCTGTGCAGAACATGCAGGATCAAGGGCAATTCATTCCGAATGTGCCTGTCGCTCCAATAATGCAGCAGAATATGCCAAACAAAATGCCTGTCCTTCACCAAAATTCCTTGATTATCATTGATGACAGTTTTCCACAAATGTGATCAATACACAAAGACAGTGCATGACGTGGGAGGAGGTTTCCATGCTTTGTGCAGTCCTAGAGGTAGACCAGAGTGGCCCATATACAAATGGTGAGATGAATGGCTACCCAGTATGATTCTTGATTGATACAGGTGTTTCCCACTCCAAGGTTCACCCGACGGAAGTTCAAAACCTACCCTTCTTGGGAAAATAAATCCAAGTTGTAGAAATCAGCAATAACCAGGTAACTAGTCAGGTTTGAGCAACTATCGCAGTACAAATTTGACCTTTGGAAAAAGACAATGAATGTATAATATATGGCACGAATCCTGTAAACTTGTTAGTGAGAGACCTTGTGCAAGATGAATTGCGTAATTTGTTATAAGCCAGATGGTGTCGCAGTTCAAACTCAAAATGAAGATTAATCATTCAAAAGGAAACCAGAAGAATCTAGAGTCTATTTGCCAGTTCTCACAAAAGATGTACTCATAGAGGCTGCTAACTGCAGATTCCTCAATTCTTAAATATCCACACGAGCCAGACTGGATCCGGAAATTTTTCAGTAATTCTTTCACATGTCAATAGGTGATATTATGCAGCTCCATATTTGATCCGTCCACTCCACATATGATATTGGGCCCTATATATAAGCCCCCTCCGCACACTGACATCAGTTCCTTCATTTCTGTGCCTGCCATGCAGATCCTGAGCTAGCTGTGCTGCCTATTTGACAGTCTTTTTCCTCAGGAAAACTCCAAAATTAACTCTACATTATGCAGATAATGGTCCGAAAACAACAGTTTAAGCTGTGTCATTACTTCCGCCAAACGATGTCGGTGACAGCAACCCACAATGTCTGACTCTGGTGCCTCGGCTCCTCTCATGTCTTAGAAGCATTCGCTTGCTGCACGAAAATTAAAAGAAAAGCTACCCATGACCGCAAAGCCAAACTCGCTGTTGTCAAACTGCAGAAAGTTGATGAAGAGGTCTAGGATGCTATTTCTGTAAGCATTAGCTCTATCAGATTCGAAGACTTATCCTCTACCAAGAATGCCACACTATGCCCACTGCAACTCAGAAATATACCCCCAACATGATGATGATCATGGTGGCTATACTGATGTTTTGTATGATGATGGAAATGTATTTTAAGAATGTCAGTGGCCTGGACACCTCAATGGACACTGGACTATCCTCCTTTAACCACACTATAGCTATTTAGGACTCTGCTTTTTTCGCCAAGTCATTAGAAGGGCAGCTGAAGTTCTGAATCTCAGCTTGCCTATGCAGAAAGTCAAAACAAATGTCCTGACGGAGGTCCTAAATCCAGCACACACTATACAGGAACCTATTTTTTCCTATAATAAGACCCTCGATGATGTGCTGTTGGCCACCTCTTTAAAGTAAGGATCTTGCACTCCAAGGAGCAGGTAAGTAGCAAGACGACATACGCCTGCTCCTGGGGACCCTGATTCTCTGATTTAACATCCCACCCAGGAGAGCTTAGTGGTAGACGCATTCTCCAGCTGCGTGCACCCAAACTGGTTCCCTACCACCCGATCCAACAAAGAATCTAAAAGGATGAAGACAAAAGGGAAATGAGTATTCTCAAGTACCAGTCTTTCTCTGCAATCGGTCAAGGACTCATGTCTCCTGGGACGGTAATTACATACATTTGAGACAAGGTGGAAAACATGTTGCCAGCTGTCCCAGAAGACATCAAACCGACCATATAACATGTAAACTTGACGGTTAAGATATGGCGAAATACATGATTTCCTCAGATCTGGACACGACGACCAACAAACTGGGCAGGGCAGTCAGCACCAGCGTGCTCCTTTGGTGCCACGTCTGGATTCGCTCCACAGACTTTTCATCAGACATGCTGAAGCCCCTTATGAACATGCCCTTTGATCATTCAAAACAGTTTGGAGCACAGGTTGACTCAAGCCTGGAGAAATTTAAAGAGAACTGCTCACTCTTTCGGCCTAGCTCAGCCTGTTTGGCAGTTCCCACAACAAAAACACCCCTTTAAAGGCTTTAGAAGGGGGTGTCAGCCTGCTCAATTGTGATTGACTGGCAGAAGACCCTTTTCTCTACCCCACCCAGGGCTAACGGTTTGACGGATGCATTCTTACTGGGTTGGGGAGGTCCCCTGGGAGAGGTGGAGATCAGAGGACTCTAGTTTCTAGTGGTGGCTCGCCTCAAAATCATTTTTTGGGAGTTGCAGATGACTCACTTAGCACTGAAGGCATTCCTCCCAACCATGAAGGGGGAACAGGTGTAGATTCTCACAGACAATACAACCGCCATGTGCTCTTGTAACAAATAGGGGGTGGGGTCATGGGCTCTGTGCCAGGAGGCCTTGGGTCTCTGGAAGTTACAGAATTCTGAGGGCATCGCTCTGATTGCTCAGCACCTGCCAGAATCTTTAAATGCCAGGGTGGATGGATGCAGCCAATGTTTTCAAATGGATCACAAATAGCAGTTTCACTCAGAGGTGGTGCAACCCTTCTTCCACTGATGGGGAGAACACTTGTAAGATGTAGTATCTACCTTAGAGAACACGCTGTGTCCTCATTCTTGTGCACTGGAGTTCCCAAGGCAGTCCTCCATCTGAGACACTTTCCGCCAGCACTGGGGACTCCTGTACACCTTTTCATTCCTCCCGCTATTGCCCAGAGTACTGAAGAAGATTAAGAGAGACCGGGCCCAAGCCAAGTGGCTCTAGGCTGGGGGAGGAGAGTTTGGTACCCAGAACTTCTGACCATGAACATTTATCCTCAGATCTGACTGCCCCAACAGAAGAATCTCTTGTCACAGCATCAGGACTTGTATTGCACCCACACCTGCACAACTTACACCTCCATGCGTAGAGATTGAGTTGTGACAGCTGATGACTTTTATTCTTCCTGCCGAAGTGGTTGGTGTCATTTTGGCAACTAGTTGTCAATCCACAAAATCTCTCTATGCAGGACGCTGGGAGAGGTTTGTTCCATGGTGTTTCCCCTGAAACATCCACCCCTGAATGCACAGTTCTCCAGTATTGGATCTTTCTTAAAATCACTTGCTTGAATCTTCCCCATCGCTGAGGTGGGAGTTCCACAGTAATTATAATGAGCAGTAAAAAGAAAAGCATTGCACAGGGTAGCTTAAACAAGTGGTCTTGCTAACCAATTCACATCCTTTTAAAAATGCCCAAACTTTAGGCAATCAGAATGCAGCTCTCAAAGCACCATTTCCTTCAAGGGCCACCACACCTCAGATTTCTAACTGCATGTCGCGTGATGGAGGTCTCCCTGAGGCGTGTCACAATAAATGCGTTACTTACCTGTAACAGCAGTTATCCAGTATTGGTGTCTTTCATAGATTCACATGCCTGAATCATTCCCCGTCATCGAGATGGGAGCCCCGGTACATAGAAAAGTAATGTCCTATAGACATACATAGAGAAAAGTAGGTCTAAGGGCCTTGCCTTAGTAGCCTATCTATGTCCTTTTGTAAAAAGGACCAAAATCCTGAAGGTAGCCAATCAGCTACCACCTCCCTCTAGAACCTTCCTGCCAGTAGCCTCAGTCTCTCAGATTTTCGTACGCACCAAGCTAGGTAGACGTGACATAAGTTATGGAGTGAGAGATGAGTCCTTCCTGGGGAGGCGGGAGGGTTGCATGTGAATCTATGAAAGACACCAATACTGGATAACTGCTGTTACAGGTAAGTAACGCATTTCTTATCCAGTATTATGGGTGCCTTTCATAGATTCACATGCCTGAATCAGAATAGCAAGCAATACATTATGCACATTTGCGATGGAACATAACAAATAGTCTGAGATAATACATATCATGCGACTAGTAACCATCAGCAATACAAATAAGAAAATAAATAAATGTGCATACCATTGCAGGACGGTGGGAAGGAGGAAGGCTCATCTTACTGAAATAGATGGCGAAGTACAGCCTGACCCACAGCTGCATCCTGCATCAGTTCCGTATCCAGGCAGTAGTGCCTGGTAAATGTATGCGGCGATTTCCAGGTCGCTGCCCTGCAGATGTCCAGAATCGGTACTCCGGTGAATAGTGCCGCTGATGTGGACACAGCCCTTGTGGAATGCGCTCGGACTTTGGAATGTAATGGACGTCCGGCTTTGTCATGGCAAAAAGCAATTGCCGCTGATATCCATCGTGAAATGCTTTGTTTGGAGAGTGGCATGCCTTTTCTAGGTCTGCTGAAGGCGATGAAAAGCTGATTTGTTTTTCTGAGATGTTTCGTTTTGTCCAGGTAAAATTTTAGACATCTCTTTAGGTCCAAAGAGTGAAGAGATCTTTCAGCCACAGTACTGGGGTTCGGGAAGAATGAGCGAAGTACAAGTGGTTCATTTAGATGGAAGTCCGAGGGGACTTTAGGAATGAAGCGAGGATTGGTTCTTAAAATCACTCTGTCCTCTCTGAACTGCATGAAAGGATCTTGTATTGAAAGAGCTTGTAAATCACTGACCCTTCTCGCTGAGGTTAAAGCCAAAAGAAGTGCAGTTTTCCATGAGATGTATTTGATATCAGCCCTATGGATGGGCTCAAATGGGTGCTTCATCAATTGGTTGAGTACCACATTAAGGTGCCACGTTGGTGGAACTCGTCTTGGCCTTGGAAATGATCTATAGAGCCCTTTAAGGAATTGCTTTATTAATCTGTTAGACCATAGGGAAGGTCCTTTTGAAGTTCTCGTAAAGCGGGAGATTGCTGCCAGATGTACTCTAATAGAGGCATGTGCAAGTCCCGATTGTGCCAGATGTAGTAAATATGGCAGTAACTGCTCTGGAGTGATCTTGAAAGGATGGATATTGTTGTCTTTACACCAAACACAAAAGCGTTTCCATTTCAAGGAATAAGTTTTGTTTGTGCTAACTGCTGTTGCCTTAGCTAGGACTTCCCTGCACTCCTGCGGGATGTTTAGGTGACAGAACTCCGGTACTCAGGAGCCATGCCGATAATCTGAGAGATTTCAGATTCGGGTGGAGTACTTGGCCTTTGGACATCGAGAGTAGAGAGGGATGTTGATGCAGGTGGATTGATGGTTGGACTGAGAGGCGACGGAGGTCCGTGAACCAATGCTGTCTCGGCCAGTATGGGGCAATGAGAATCAAGGTGCAGTGTTCCATTTTCATTTTGCGAATGACTCTGGTTATCAGGGGAAATGGCGGAAATGCGTACGCAAACACGTTGCGCCATGCGATGGAAAATGCATTTCCTAGTGACCTCGGTTGGGGATGCCAGCTTGCGAAGCTGTGGCATTTGCCGTTCTCCCTGGTGGCAAAGAGGTCTATTTGCGGTCTCCCCCATTCCGAGAAGATGTCGTTCAGAACTTGTTGGTCCAGTTCCCATTCGTGGGACAGTGACCTCTGCCTGCTTAGAGCGTCCGCTATGACGGTGTCTTTTCCTGGGACATACTCTGCTGTTAATTTGATGTTGTTGTGTAGTAGCCAGTTCCACATTTTTTGCGATTCGCGAGACAGTGTCAGTGAACGTGTCCCTCCCTACTTGTTCAAGTAGTGCATTGTGGTTGTGTTGTCTGTCCTCACAAGCACTGCTCAGTTTTTTATGCGAGGGAGGAATGCTTGTAGAGAGTGTAGAACTGCTCTTAGTTCTAGGAGGTTGATATGTAGAGTCCTCTCTTGTTCCGTCCACTTGCCACTGATTTGCAATTCCTGAAGGACTGCACCCCATCCTTCTAGAGAAGCGTCCGTCGTTATGACATGTGGAGTCGCTGGTATCAAGAACGTTAGACCTTTCGATAAGTTCTTGTTCGTTGTCCACCAAAGTAAAGCCTTGGTTATTTGTCGAGTGATGACGATGCGATCCTCGAAAGAACCTGTACATTGGGTCCACTGTTTGGTCCAGGCCTCCTGAAGGGGGCGCATTCTGAGCCGACAGTGAGGGATGAGTAGTATGCAAGAAGACATCATCCCTAGAAGTGACTTGAAAGTTCGGACTTTGATGGTGTGTTTTGAAGACACTGCGGTAGCCAGAGCCATCAGTTTGTGTTTTCTTTCTTGAGATGGGAAGGCTTTGGAAGAAATCGTATTTAGAGTTGCCCCCAGGAATGTTATAATTTTGGTGGGTTGTAAGGTCGATTTCTCGTAGTTGAGAGTCAGACCTAGGTGCCGGAAAATAGCGAGACAAGCGTTGGAAGACATCTGCGCGTCTGTGATAGATGGTGCTTTCACCAGCCAGTCGTCCAGGTAGGGGAAGACCTGGTGATTCTGCTGTCTCAGGAAAGCTGCCACAGGAGCCAGGCACTTTGTGAAAATGCGTGGCGCTGATTTGAGGCCGAATGGGAGGACACAGAATTGGTAGTGTTGACCTGCTACTTCGAATCGTAGAAATTTTTTGTGGCGTTTGTGTATCGGGATATGGTAATATGCGTCTTACAGGTCCAAAGACGTCATAAAGTCTCCTTCCTCTAGGGATCCTAGGATTTCCTGGATAGTCACCATTCGAAACGATTGGCTCTTCAGGAAGGTATTGAGTGCCCTGAGATCTAGAATGGGCCTCCGTTTCTTCTTTTTCTGTTGAATTAAAAAGAAGCGGGAATAAAATCCCTTCCCTTTTTGAGCTGATGGGACTCGCTCTATTGCTCCTTTCTTCAACATTGAAGAGATTTCTTGCAGGAGTAAACGAAGGTGCCTGTGTGGAAGTTTGCGAGGAGGAGTTAACGTGGGATTGAGTTGAATTCCAATGTGTGACCGTGCTGGATTAATTGGAGTACCCACCGATCTGTCGTTATCGATCTCCAATTGTGGAGGAAGTGTGTCAATTTTCCTCCAATTTTGAGTGGACAAGACGGTGGGGGGACTGGCTGCGGGAAATGGTCATTGTCTTCCGCCGGCTGGTTTCCTCTGGGATTTACCCCTGAAGTTCGATCTCCCGTAGGAGGTCTGACGACCTTGTTGCTGCTGTCGCTGCTGATATTGTGAGCGATTTTGATTGTAGGAATAAGAGGATTTTCCTTGATATGATCCTCTGAATGAGGGTTGACCCCTTCCTCTGTGCCCTCGAAAGGACTGGTTCTTAAATTGTAATGTCCCGAGAGCTCTTGCAGTGTCAGTGTCTTTCTTGATCGTCTGCAAGGCCTCATCTATTTTTTCCCCAAATAGGTGTTGTCCGTCATAGGGCATGTCCAAAACTTTGGTTTGGACCTCTTGTCGGAAGGATGTCGCTTTGAGCCATCCTTGTCTGCGAAAAACTGCTGCGCCTGGCAGCTGTCTGAAGCCCGTCATGGCGACATCTACAGCGGAATCAATGATCTCCGACGCTGACATTTGTCCTTCTTTAATGAGTGACTGAACCTCATCCTTCAAGTCTTCGGGTACATCCGCTAGATATGGAACAATATCTTCCCATAATTGTCTATTGTATCTGCCTAGCAGAGCAAAGGCGTTGGCCACTTTTACAGTCATAGCTGACGTTGTGGAGAAGCGTTTGCTGATGCCATCCAATTTCCTGCCCTCCTTGTCTGGTGGTGCTGACAGTGGCGAGGATGGATTTCTGGAATTCTTTTGAGCGGCTTGGGTGACTACCGAATCCGGCTTGGGATGTGCATTGAGGCATGTAGGTGCAGTTGATGGTGCCTTATACTTTTTATCCAGTCTAGGCACCACTATTGAAACTGATGCAGGTGTTTGCATGAGTTGCTGACCATGTTCCCAGATGTGATCTATTATGGGAATTGATCTAGCCGTCTTTTTTATAGGATCTTTAAAGTCATATAAGAAACAATCGGTTTCCTTTGATTCCATGGTCATGTGGAATCTAGTGGCAGCTCTCTCTATTAAATTGTGGAATCCGCCGATATCCACTGGTGGAGAGTCTGAAGTGTTGGGTTCCGGAGTGGCTGGAGAAAGAGCGACATAATCCTCATCGTCTCTGTTATGGGACAGGTCGTCTCGAACCTCTCCTTCCTCAGGTACATCGTCTTCCTCATCAGAAGATTGGATGTTATGAACTGTTTCCCTTTCTTGAGGAATGTCCAAAGGTGGTGGTCTTGATTTTGGAGATTGTTGCGGTCTGGATGACGCTTGAGATTTCTCCGTGGAAGGGGCCACTGGCGATTCTGGGAATCGTTTTTTGTAGTCTTCGATCAAGAATTGTAGATCAGTGACTATCGCAGCCGGAAGGCAGATCATTGGAGTAACTTGAGTATGCACTTGAGTCTGAACAGTTTCTTCTGTAAAAATGACCTCATCTCCATCATCGTCTGTACTCTGGCATTTTACATTGAGATCCGACGGACTAGTAGCCTGATCGAATTGGTCGTCCTCCGAATCATCATCTTGTAACAGACAAGATGGGGGCAGTTTTTCAACCCTACTGGGTGATGTCAAATCCAGCGTAATAGGGAGTTTGATAACCTTTTTTGATGGAATTAACTCCGCTTTTTTCCATGGCATCGACGATGTTGTCGTCGACGATGCGGTCGTCGACGGTGTTGACGTCGATCGTTTCTCAAGCGTCGACGATGAGGTCGTCGACGGTTCCTTCGTCGACGATGCCGTCGTCGGCGATGTTATCGTCGACGGTGCGGCCGTCGACGGTGTCCTTGTCGTCGACGATGTGGTCGTCGCCGGTGCTCTCGTCGTCGGCGTCGCTCTCGTCGACGACGGTGTTTTAGTCGTTGATGGTGCTTTCGTCGTCGGCGGTGACTTTGGCGTCGACGGTGCTCCTACCGTCGTCGATGACTTCGTCGACGGTGTGCCAGCCGTCGATGGTATCTTCGTCGACGGTGTAGGCGTCGCCGTTTTTTGTTTCGTCGTCGTCGTCTGTGACGTCGACGGAGCCTTGACGAACGTCGACTGCTTTTTAATTAGTACAATCGATGACAGTGGCTTACCCCTCGTCGACGATTGGGTGGTCGTCGTTGTTGATGAAGAGGCCGACGACGCCATTGTCATCGATACGGTCGTCGTCGACGTGGTGACATAGGTGGTTTTTCTTGAAGAAAACGTCGACGAACTCGTCGACGATGACTGCGTTGGCTTTCTGAAGGTGGTAGCATCCTTCACAGACGTGTCAGATCTTACCGCAGAAGACTTTGTGGTAGTCTTTTTATGAGGGACGTCTGAATGGCTAGGGGAAGCATCCCTTGGCCTCTTCAAGGACAGTTTCGAAGAAACTGAAGCCATTTCACTGCCCTCCGAGGACAGTACATCATCTTCTCTGGTTTTGAGTCTGTTCAACCAGAGGAGCAGTCTTCCTTCTCTGTCTTTAAGAGTCTTAGTAGAGAATGTTCTACATATCCTACATTCTTTAGGAGAATGATCAGGGTAAAGACAGTAGAGGCAAGTTTCATGCTTGTCATCGACGTGCAGTCTCTTCTTACCACAAGATGAACAGGCTCTAAACAGTCCTTTCTTCTGCTGTTCAGCCATTGTTGAAGCAAATAATCCACATTTTTTGTAGAAAAGAGATAAATCCAAGAAACCTGAGGAGAGCTCAGGTGGGGACTCCCTAGCACAACGTGCGGTAGAAAATCTGAGAGACTGAGGCTCCTGGCAGGAAGGTTCTAGAGGGAGGTGGTAGCTGATTGGCTACCTTCAGGATTTTGGTCCTTTTTACAAAAGGACATAGATAGGCTACTAAGGCAAGGCCCTTAGGCCTACTTTTCTCTATGTATGTCTATAGGACATTACTTTTCTATGTACCGGGGCTCCCATCGCGACAACGGGGAATGATTCAGGCATGTGAATCTATGAAAGACACCCATAATACTGGATAATAATAGAATATAGCAGAGGAAAGGTAAACTACCTGCAATGGGGCCCTCACTAGAACTCAAATGTATTACATGGAATGTTCAGGGGATGCACTCGATGGTACGGTGTCACAAAATTCATGCTTACTTAGTCCATAGGGGAGTTCAGATTGCGCTGCTTCAGGAGACCCACCTTATGGCAGCTGAAGGGGCAGCGTTGCAGCGTAAATGGAGGGGCCAGGTATTCTACACCAACTACTCTGCATTTGCACATGGGGTTCTGGTCTGGATTAGGGCGGGAGTACCCTTCAAAAGCAAAAAAACAGCACATAGACCCAGAAGGCAGATATGTGGTGGTTTACGGAAAGCAAGATGGCAGAGACATAAGTCTGGGGAGTATCTATGCTCCTAACTCAGATCAACCTACCTTCTTTTCACACCTCTCTGGGAAACCGGCCTCTGTTCTTACAGGCTCAGTCCTGATGGGAGGGGACTTTAACTCCATTACTGATGACGCACTGGATCGCTCCCATCCACCACTCCCGGATGCCCAACCACATAAAATAGGGCAGTCACAGCGGAACTGGCAACAAAGGTGGGGATTGGTAGACTCCTGGAGAGTTCAACACCCGGGTACCTGGGATTATTCCTTCTTTGCAGCACTACACAAACTCCATGTTCAGTTGGATGCCATGTTGTGCTCCTCTTATGTGTATGAGGGGGTGCACAGTAGCGAGTACCTCACTCGAATGATATCTGACCACAACCCAGAATTGCTGAGCCTGCTGTGGTCCAGACCAAGGCCCAAAATACCTACATGGCGCCTGAGGCCCGAGGCCCTAGAAGGCCAAGTATTTCGGGCAGACATAGGATTTGCCATTGACCAGTATTTCCAGGACAACGCTAATTCAACTTCGAACTCCCTAGTGGAGTGGGATGGGTTTAAGTCGGTCATCAGGGGACGCTGTATATCGGGGATGGTGGGAACGTGGAAGACACTACTACAGGACATACAGAGGGCAGACCAGCGCCTAAGAGAGCTAGAGCAGGAAAGACCAGAGAATGCTGATAAGCAGGGGGAGCTCCTGGAAGCTAGAGAAGCTGTAGCATTAGAAGTAGAGCATCTTTGTTACATCAATTACATAAAATATATAACCCAAACCCACATGGAAAGGCATAAGTCAGGAGCACTGTTGGCCTGGCTGGCCTATCCAGCCAGGAGGGGGTCAGTCATATTGGAGAACAGAGACCAGAATGGAGCATAGAGGTTTGACCAGCAGGGCATCAATGACCTGTTTCTAGATTACCATACCGACTTGTACAAAAGTAGACTGACGCCAGCAGAGGCGGACATTTACGCGTTCATAGGGGACGTGGAGTTACCTATCTTAGACGAGGAAATTGCGACTACCATGGGCAGGGATGTGGAACCGGGTGTGGTGCGGGAAGCCATTAAACATATGGCACGCAATAAAACACCGGGTACAGATGGCTTACCCATCGCATTCTACTTAGCATATATGGACATGTTAGCCCCCAAACCAGTACAGCTCTACAATGATGCGAGGCAAGAGGGGCTCCTGCCTGCCTCGACCAGGGAAGCGATTATTATACCCCTGCTTAAACCCAGGAAACCAGCTTGGGACAGAAAGGCGTACCGCCCGCTCTCCATGCTTAACCTGGACTACAAAATCCTGAGTCGTATACTGGCCACTCGCCTGTTCCTTCATATGACAGCCCTCATACATATAGATCAGCCCGTGTTTATATCCACCAGAAACACAGCCCTCAATGTTCTCCGCCTCATTCAGGTATTAGCGGCTGATACTTATAAGAAAGAGGAAGCAGTGGTCTTCTCCATGGACATAGAGAAGGCATTTGACAGCCTGGAATGGCCGTATTTATTCCAAGTGATGAAGAAGGTTGGGCTAGGTGAGAGGTTTGTGGGTTGGACGGCTCTCTTCTATGCCAACTTTACTGCTAGGGTTAAGATGGGGGGACTAATATCGGACACCTGTAATGTAGGGCGGGGAACACAACAGGGGTGCCCGCTTTCTCCCCTACTCTTTTTTTTCTTGCAATGGAACCGTTTGCAGCCCGGGCTAGAACAGGTCAGCACTATCTGGACCTAAATGTTCTTGGCCAGATCCACCACATTGCACTTTACGCAGACGACCTGTTGTTGTTCCTGGCAGGTGCGAGGGAGGCGCTTAGGGAAGCAAAAGACTTGCTGCAAACTCTGGGTGACATAGCGGGGCTGAAAGTAAATTGGGCAAAATTCCCAGCGACAGAGGGTAGGATAGGTCCACAAGAAACTGAGGGAGTGAGATGGGAAACTAAGACCCTGACGTACCTAGGCACTCAGATCTATCACACCCAGGGAGACATCTTAGAAGGTAATATAGGGAGAGCAATTAGGAGTACAAAAGGTAGCTTTAAGTTCTGGGGGTCTCTTCCGTTATTGATGGCCAGCTGGGTGGCTCTGCTCAAGATGGTAACTCTGCTGAAATTACTGTATTACTTTGGAACTCTGCCAATATGGGTGCCAACGAAGTACTTCACCCAGCTCAAGGCGATGATCTCGGGGTTTCTGTGGGGGAATGGTACGCGAAGAGTGGCACTTAGTGTCCTCATGCAAATGAGAGCAGAGGGACGGCTGGCGGTACCCGACTTTGAGGCCTATTACCTCTCTGCACAGCTGCAGTGGCTCACAAAATGGACAGCCAGCAGCATTCGGGGGTCTGGAGAACCAGAGAGAGGACTCTGTGACCCTGAGGGTGATGGCCCATATTGCATTGAGGCTGCCTGTTCGCCCGTCAACCCTCCCCCTGGAATTACGCACGGCCCGCCAGTGTTGGCTGAGACGTGCCAAAATGCGATTCCCCAGAAATTCCACTACTTATGTGTGAGCCCCTGCAGGGACTGACAGTTTGGTGGAACAGGGGCTGGACACGTTAGGAGATCTGTATGAAGAGGGCGCCATGATCCCATTCAACGATCTGCAAGATCGATATGACTTACCAAGGGGGGACTTCCTATTGCATCCTGCTCTCACCGCCGCCATTCGAAAACATTGGGGAGAGGGACTCACAGAGCCTCTGATGTCATTGGGGGGTCAATATCTAGTCATGGCAGCGGGGACGGTTAAGGCGGTCATGTGCATCTACAGACGAATAACGAGGGAAACGCTACTACCCCTAACGGAGCTGCGCTTAAAATGGGAAGCAGACATCGGGGAGGACATCCCAGAAAAGTTGTGGGGCGAGATAGTAGAGAGGGCTTGGAAGAGCACCAGAAACGCTAAATTCCTATTAATATATTTCTACATACTATACAGGGCATACCTCACCACAGAGGAGATTAATCAGTATTTTAATTCTCAAGAGGCGGCTTGCCCGCGATGTAATACAGGGGGAGCTGAATTTAGGCATATGATCTGGGATTGCCACAGTTAGGTAATTTCTGGGAGGAGGTCACTATGCTACTGGCAGATATCCCTGACAGGGAAGTGGAGGCATTGCAGGGATGCTGCCTGTTACATTGGTTCCCACACACAACGAAAAACAAAATAACAAGTAAATTCATAGATATGTGATTAGTACTAGCCAAAAGGGATATAACCATGCACTGGAAAGCAAAGCAAGGGCCTAATTCAGCCAGATGAAAGAAAGAACGCATTAAGTGGGCAGAGTGTGAGGGTATAATTAGGATGCAGATTGCACAGCGAACGAAAAGTGAGAAGGTGCTGGAGGCGGCTAGGGCATGGGAATCCTTAGTGGCCTTACTTAAAGCTCCAGATGATGCAAATTAGCCTATTTATGTCTGTGTCAATCAAAAGCCCCAGAGAATTGGCGAGTGCCTAGAGTGCACCGTCGTCTCTACAGAACAGGGTTCTCAAAGTGGTCCCCCTGAGACCCGCAAAACACAGCCTGCACCAGAAGTGAATCACATGTGAGGAATTTGTATATAAGTGACACGCCTGGGGGGAGGGAAGTGTGGGGAGGAGTTGGTGAGAGGGGAGTTAATAAATGGGAATGTTGATATAAAGAATGATCTAAAGATTGACCAGAACAGAATATAGTTATCGGGTAACTACGGGAACAGTGAGGGGTCGCGAGAGCAGCACAGCCTGGAGTCTTCGTTATGTTGATGCATTTTGGAAGTGTACACGTCAGAGTCCAGTACTTGTATATCTGACTGTAGGATGCATGTGATACAGCGATGGTCCCTGGAAAAGCTTGTAAACCCCAATAAAATTTGTTTACAAAACAAAATGGAGGTCTCCCTGAGCTCTGCTCATTTTCACTACTACTAGTTGATTTCATTCAACTGCTGACCTTGGTTTCAACTTATTTAGACACGCTCTCAGAATATTAACGGCTGGGAATTATTTTCGACTGAAACCATGTCATAGTCCATTAAAGCAAGCTTTTTCAGGCCATGCGGATCTTATGGTAAACTCAGCTTAAATTCTGAGGACACCCACAAGAAATGCCTTCAGTGCCTTCATTCATATCATGTCCCAAATGACTCTAAAAGCTGTTAGACTATTTCTGCAAATACTCTGAAAGACAGAGAGCCAGGCTACTAATTTGGCTGCAAAAAGAAACAAACATTTGCAATGCAATAGGTCTCAGAGTTTTGAGAGTTAGAGCTATTGGTGCTGTAAATGACAATGTCTTTTACCTATGTGTTTTGGGTTGAAGTGTAGTGGATGTATGAATAGAGATGCAGCTGCAGCACTGTCTAGAGGTCTTAGAATGAGGAATTACTGCTGAGACCAGAGAAGCAGCTAGCAGCACTCTCTAGAGGACCTAGAATGAAGAATTACCAAGGGGACCAGAGAAGCAGCTAGCAGCACTGTCATGAGGACTTAGAATGAGGAATTACCAACGGGACCAGAGAAGCAGCTAGTAGCACTGCATAGAGGACTAAGAATGAGGAATTACCACTGTGACCAGAGACACAGCTGCAGCACTGCCTAGAGGATTTAGAATGGGGGAGTTACTGGTGTGACCAAAGGAGCAGCTAGCAGCACCCTCTAGAGGACTGAGAATGAAGAATGACCACTGGGAGAAGAGACTCAGCAGCACTGTCTGGAGGACTTAGTATGAGGAATTACCACTGGGCCAGAGAAGCAGCTAGGAGCATTGTCTAGAGGACTACGAATGAGGAATTGCCACTGGGAGCAGAGACGCAGCTAGCAGCACTATCCAGTGGACTAAGAATGAGGAAGCGACCTAGTTGCAGCACTGTCTAGAGAACTTAGAATGAGGAGTTACCAACTGGACTAGAGAAGCAGCTAGCAGCACTGCCTAAAGGACTAAGGCTGAGGAATTACCACTGTGACCAGAGATACAGCTACAGCACTGCCTAGAGGATTTACTATGGGGGAGTTAATGAATCAACCAGAGAAGCAGCTAGCAGCTCTGCCTAGAGGACTAAAAATGTGGAATTACCACTAGGAACAAAGACAGAGCTGCAGCACTGCCTAGAGAACTTACAATGTGGGAATTTCCAACTGGACCAGAGAAGCAGCACTTTCTAGAGGACTTAAACTGAGGAAATAATGATGAAGCCAGAGAAGCAGCTAACAGCACTGTGTAGAGGACTTAGAATGAGCCATTACAGACGGAACCAGAGTAGCAGCTAGCAGTGCGTTCTGCCTACCTCGATGAGGTGTAAGGTTTTGGTGCAAATCCCTGTCTACGAATGTTAGTAGATAGGGATTTGCATCAAAAACCCTAGATGGCTGCATGGGAATGGTCATGTAACCCCCCCCCCATGGATTGCCCCTTGACGAGAAGAAGCTTAAAGTGCAACTTTTTGTTACTTTAAGAAACGTTCCAAAACAAGTCTTGGTTTGTGTTGGACAGTAAATCCCACCACAACACTTTGCCCGAGGTGTGCATTACTTTCGTGATGAAAACCCAGTGGAAAGCATGAGTAAATTTAAGCCTTACTTTTCATCCCTGTATCTGGCCTCCCTCCTCCTTTGACTGATGCGATCTAGGTTGCCAGGTGTGGCTCTATTCAAGTACTTAGACACAATGCAATGTCAGTGGTGTACAAGCCCATACTGATAACAAATAAACAAGAGGAAGGCGCAAACTGTGCAACCAGTAGTTTAAATAACTAAGCACAGTAGTCCAGTCCACATGTGTATTGAAAATTAGTTAAAGGTGAGAGATGCTTGGTCTTTGTAAGCAACTGTGCCAGTCATTGGTCCTGTAGAAGGGAAACATCCTTTACAACGGAACCGTTACAACGCGGTACCGTTACAACGCAGGATTTACAACGAAAGTCGTTACAACGACTTTCGCTGGAGGGCGCTCTAGGATAGGGGATAGTTTAATTTACTATCCAACACCTTCCCTACTATCCACGGGGACTGGAGTTGGAATGGTAAATTAAACTATTCACTATCCAGCGCCCCCCAACGCAAGTCGTTGTAACAACTTGCGTTGTTAAACCTCCGTCGTAAAGGTACGCAGTGTAACGGTACGCGTTGTACCGTCATACATCCCCTGTAGAATGGCAGATGTTGCACAAGAGTCTGAGCAATGTAAACACTAGGCATATTAAAGACACCCAAACAAGCTCAATAGAGGAGGGGGAGATTTACTAAGATTTTGTGCTATGTTTGCATCACAAACCTGAGGGTATCAGCACAAATATTTTTTTCCAGTTTACTTTCCAGCACTATACTTGCTTATCATTAGAAATAACGTGAAAGCAGCGAAAAGCAGAGCATAGCTTAGAAAATGGTGGTATGTCAGCATGCTCAGTCATGTCCACAGAGTAGGGAGGAGTCGCTCTATACCAAGTCGTCTAAGAGATGCAGCGCTCGTAGTCTGGGGAGGTCAGAAATATCAGTGTTCCAGGCGACCAATTGAACAAGGGATGACCAGAGTTGTTGGAATTTCCTGTCAGTGTAGTTTACTTGGTGTGTCATCAGCTCCAGTGCAATAGTGTGCCCGAGTTGTGTTAACCAGGAGGCAGTTGCGGGGGGGTTGAACGGGGAGTGGCAGGACCGCGCTAAAAGCTGCTTGGCCACACCAGTCATGTGTTGCTCCGGGTATCAGTATGCATGGGTCACTGTGACCAGAGATGTAGGACGTATGCCTAAGATGACTGTGTGATGGTCGTCTGATATTAGCATTCCTAGAGTGCCTCTGATGTGGCTCAGGATCTCCTTCCAGAAGGTTTTCAGTGAAGGACAGCCAGAAGTGTTTGGACAACCAAGCAAGATTCCACAGTGACCTACAGGTGACAGCCCTTTCCACATGGACCGAATGTTTTTCACTCTCCTTCACCACCCACTCTGAGATGTAGCGTAGCTGTGCCGCTCAGTAATAGTCTTGCATGTTAGGGCACACCAGTCCTCCATAATTGCAAGGAGGCATTAGGAGTGCTGCGAATATGCAGGGGGTTTCCCTTTCCAGATAAAGGAGATAAGGAAGGCCTGCAACCTGGCGATGTCGTCAGTGGGAATGGGCATTGGTAGTGCCTAAAATAGGTAAAGAAGTCTGGCAAAAAAGGCGCTGTGGTGGGCTGAGGTTGAGCCCCTGCCATTTTGCTAAGTTAATCTTATACCCCGAGATACGCTCATAGCCTTGGAGAATCTGCACAACCACCAGGAAGGAGGTATCTGGCTCCATTAACGCTAGGAGAAGGTCCTCAGCATTCAGCAGAACCTTGTGTTATTGGCCTTTGAAAGGGATGCCTCTGACATCCATTGAGTGCCACAGTTGAATAGCAAGGGGTTCCACCACCAGGGCAAAAAGGAGGGGGGACAGCGGGCAGCCCTGCCATGTGCCCCAAAATAACGGAAAAGAGTTTGTGGTATGGCCATTAATGCGAATAGAGGAGGTGGGTGCCATATAAGAGACCATGATTTTACTGATCATTACGGGCCTAGCCCTACTTCTGCAGTACTGCCCTCAAGAATGCCCAGCTCACCTGAACTAAGGCCTTTTTTGCATCCAAGAAAAAGAGAAGAGCGGGGATGGAGTGGCGTTGGGCTTTTTCAACCAGGTACCTGAGGTTATCTGTGGACTGTCGGTTTTTTATAAAACCCACCTCTATCAACCCGGGGAGGAGGTTCTCCAAGCAGTTAGCCAAGATTTTGGCATAGAGCTTCGCGTCAGTGTTTAAGAGAGCAATCGGGTGATAGGATGAGCAGAGAGCAGAGTGCAGGGCCCTTGCCTGGTTTAGGGATCAGAACGATTTCGAGTTGGACATGGTGGGAGTAAGGCCTGTAGAATGGGTGAAGGAGTTATACAGGGTGAGCAGAGGGGCTGAGAGAGAAAGGCTAAATATAAAGATGGGATGAGGCTATCAGGGCCAGGATTTTTTCCTTTGGGGAGCACCTGGAGCACCCCGTGGAGTTCAGCAGCCGTAAAAGGCCCTTCCAGGTCACAAATCTGGGAAGGCTCCGCAGGCGGCCAAGGGCAGCTCTGGAGGTAGTCAGCTATCTTGCTGGGGTCTTCTCCCCCCCGAGGCGTAGAGGGTGTTATAGTAATTCTGTAAGGTTTCTTGCTCATCCACCTCCTGAATCACCCACCCAGAACCGGCCTTCTGGAGCTTAGCTATGTGGGACCTCGCGTGTTGGTGACGTAGCCTATGTGCAAGAAGGGGGCCTACTTAGTCCCCACCATCGTTATACTTTTCTTGACAGCAAGGAGAGAGCACTCTGCTTTATTGACCCGGTGGGGCCGGATATGTCCCCTCAGGATGGCCAGTTGGCACTTGGCTCATACCTTCAGGTGCTGTTTATCAGTGCACTCCAGAGCGGGGATGTATTTTGTGAGCTTGGCTTAAAGCAGGCGCACTTCCCTAGTCCTAGCTATGGAGATGGAGGTTATTACTCCACGTATGGTGGTCTTAAAGCAATCCCATAGAACATAAGTGGGAGTATCGGGCAGTTAGTTAATCATGAAGTACTGTGTGATGGCATCCTGTATTGCCGCCCTGTCAACTGAGTCCCTTAGGAGTTGAGGGGAGAGGTGCCATCGTGGGGGAGCGTGGGAGCAGGCAACACAAGGTGTCCATGTCAGCTCGATGTGAGCATAGTCGGATATGGAAATGTCAGACATATGTACTGAGCCGAGGGCAGGAAGTAGGGAGGAGGAAACTAATAGGCAGTCAATGCGGGAGTAGGACAAGTGCACGTGGGACTACAAGAAACGTCCTTTGAGTCTGGGTGGTGGTACCGCCAGGCGTCTACTAAGCTTGCATCATGGAATTTTTTCTTGACTGTCCCAGACACTGCCACCGTGCCCTGGACATGGGGTGCGTTTCTGTCAAGCAGGGAGTCCGGAACCAAGTTAAAGTCACCTCTGACAACGATGTCTCCCCCCACAGTCCCCAGTTGGTCAGACAGAGTGAGGCGTATATATGCGTTGTGTGCTTGATTGGGCGCATAGAGGTTGAGAAGTGTCACGTGTCCCTCCCCCTTCTATATGGATCCCTAGGTAATTTAAGAACTTTAGTGTACCGCCCCTTTTGATTTATTTGGCGACTCTTTGTGGTAGTGTATGCCCAGTGTTGGTGCGGGAATTTGGGGTGGGACATATGATGTCGGCACAAAGTTAGAGAAGTTAAGCCTGCAGAAGTTGCTGGTGAACAGTTTGAGGTCATATGTGGTGGTCATGGTAAGGGATCAAGAGATGGAGAGCCTGTCGGTGTACGAGAAGCAGCAGGACGAGCAGAGGATGAAGCAGAAGTCCCCCCCAAAGTGTCCAAAGTGAAACACATGTGTCACTGCAGGAAAGAGACCTGGGAGGGACAGGAGGGGCACGCAAGTGCGTGGTGTGAGAAGTTAGCCTGGCATATGATGTCCACTATTCTAGTGGGCACCTTGCACCAGTCTAATCGACCCTTATTGATGGTGGTTGTAAAGTCAACCTTATAGACAAGCTATCCTGGTGGTAGCATGGACCAGCAGTCATAGGCTAAGACTTCAGAGAGCATGTGAAGCAAGCTGTTTTACCAATTATAATCCCTTGAATACCAAATGGACACCACACAAGGTATATATCAAATATATATGTATTTATTCTAAACACAACCCCTCTGCACTCTTTATGAGGTCAGAGGTTAAAGTACATCACAAGTTACTCAATTAGCATACGATAAGTTGCACAAATACAGTTATGCCCTAGGTGCCTCACAAACCATATACTAAGGAAGTGGTATAAGAACCACGGGAGAGTTAGACAGCAGGCCTAGGGCCTGTAGAATCGCTGGGACTACACTACACAACCAAAGGTTAGGAAGTAGGAGGCCCACGGGAGACGCGTGCAGTGTCTAAACACAGTCACGAGTTACCATTGACTTATAATGGGAAACGAAGAAGTTACAAAGTTACTGTATAAGCACACTTCCGGATGGAATAGGATGGAACCGTTTTAAACTAGGACACTTCGAGAGTCAAGACCCACTGGAGCACCGGAGTACTCGTATTACCTCACCCAGGGAAGCCGGGTGCATAGGTGTCTTTTCATGTCGGGTTTCGTCGTCGTTTTCTTTGGAGATATGCAAAGAAGTGCTGCAGGCGACCAGAGAAAAAGTGTCCAGGAGGATCCAAGGGTGGATCGATCATGTGAAGAACCTGAAAGCAGAGGGGACAGAGTCTGGGTCACTAGCCAGTGACCAGGAAGGAACCAGGCGATGTTGCGTGCTTGAAGGTGAAGAAGGTGAGCTTGTCTCTTCAGCCACGAGGTCCAGGAGGCATCGACGATGACCAGGCACTGGATTCGAGCTGTCCCACAAAGGATCTAGTTGACTGCGGTGTTGATATCCGGATTGGACCCAACAAGCCTTGGCAACCGCAACCCACGCAGGATGTTGAGATTGGCTCTGTTGCAGACCAGCAAGGTCTGTGGTGCTTCTCCTTTGGATGGAAGCTGGAGCAAGCCTGGAGCAACCAGGAAAGCAATTTAGTTCAGAAGAAAAGTCTTCAAGAGGGCTCACTAGCCAATGGGCAAGGAACCAGGAAGACACATCGACCTGAAATGCAAGAGCGGGCCCCACGCGGCACTCGTGGAGTGTGGAGGGCTGAGCTTCGCCGCAAATGGTGCTCGGGTCGGGGCTTCTTGTACCCCAATGCACAACTGCGAGGGTACCTCAGTACTTGAGCAGTTAGCGAAATGCAGGATGTCCAGGGTGTCCGGTCCCACGTCTCTCGTGTCCGCCACGGGTCTCAGCCAATGTGGGTCGGAGTTAGAGAAGTCTGAGAGTCCAGTTCCTGTGTCGCTGAGTCTTCGGGTTCCGGCGGGAGCGTCGACAAAGCAGACCGGCAAGTTACTGGTGGTGCCTGTTTGCACATGGTGGTCACTCCTTGACCACAAAGGAGATGTCTTCCGTCTTCTAGTCAGAATAGAATGTCAAAGGTCCAAGAGTTCTGTATCAAAGTTTCTTATCTGGATAATCTAAAGTCCTGGATACACAGCTCCTATACTTATACTAAGCTAAGGGGCTGAATTACCTGCCTAGGTCCCTCCTATGGGTGGACCTGGGAAGGGGGTGGTTACACCCCTTTCTCTTTGTCCAGTTTCATGCCAGAGCTGGGGCTGGAGTGCCCCAGCAACTGGTTTGAACCGGGCTACGCATGGAGCACCTTGTGTGCCCCAGGCAGTGTCTAGATGCATTCACAGAATGCAGCCCTCCCTGCCCCAATACACAAAAACCCTGTCTGGGGAGGTGCTGGACAGGAAACCTATTGTCCAGGCCATCCTTGCTGGAGTTCCCCCAGCAACAGGAGGTCAGACTCGTGTCTGTGGCAGCAGCATCCATTTTGTGATGCTAAGGCTCTGTTTAACTTTAACTGGGTAAAGCAGTAACCTACATGTCTTTTCCCTCTAGAAGGGTGAAATGCTACCCCCGCCGCCAGAATTGGCGGGGGAGGGGTAGTATTCCAAAGTGTTTGACACCTTACACGACATGTTTTGATAAAGCCAAACCAAAGTTAGCATTAACCGCGAGGATTATAATGCACTTAAGAGTATATGGTATGGCTATAGCATAGAACAGCTATAAGGAGATGGTTCTGAAAGCTGCAGAGGGGCTCAGCTCATGCTAAGGCACCCTCTCACATAAAACCAAGCACTCTGCCTCCAGGATTGTCGAGGCCTACCATAGGAGTGACTTATAGGTGCATATGTGTCTATATATAAGGTAAATATAGGTATACTATATCTAAGTAAGGAGTGACTACACCACCTTACCCAAGCTGAGTGATCAGCCTGTGGTGTCAGTTTGGAGGGCCAGCCAGGGGTGGCATAATAAATAACAGTTTGGGCTCCGTGCCCTGGGCCCTGCTGGGTGGGCTGCAGTTTTCAGAGCCAGAGAGCTGGTCAAATAGCAACATGCAATGGGTTAGGCGCAGGTGTGTGGGTCACTCATCTTCTGCTGAGGAGTGTGCCTGCTCTGACTTTATTTTCTTCAGGTGTACAATGATTTCCGCTTTCGCTGTCTCTGCGGTCTGAGACGGTTTATCCTAGTTGGGGCGGCCCACTTGTGGACTGTATCTGTATGTATGCTATTTGGGCTGCCATGGTTTCGGATGCGTGGAGGAAGAGGTGAGGGCACCCCCCTCCTCAGGGTCCCCCGGAAGGGCAAGAAGGGATCTGGCCTCTGTGAGAGAGTGGACCATGTGCTGCCTACCATTCAAAGTGAAGAGCAGTACACATGGGGAGATCAAGTGTTCAGTTATAGGTTTAAAGTCACATCTCTTCTTCAAGGTTAGGGGGAGACGTCTTGAAAAAATGGTAAAGTGTGACCTTGGAACACTAGGTCTGCCCTGCCCTCCGCCACCCGGAGGACAGTTTTATTTTCGTGGAAGAAAGTGGATCCTGGTGAGTATGTCTGAGGGGGCATCCGAGTGCCCTGGCGCGGCACCGACTTAGTGTGCTCTGTCCAAGACCAGGGGTGCATCCTCCGAACCACCATGGATAGCCATTCGGAGTTCTCTGGTGAAGGTCATGACATGTTCCCCCTCTGCTCTATGGGGGACCCCCCTGATGCCGAGGTTGTTATGCCGCCCCTGATTTTCCAAGTCTTTTTGCTGGCTTGGAGCTCGACATGTTGCTCTTCCAGGCATTCACCCTTCTCCACAGGGCCTCTTGGTCTTCGACACGAGAGTCAACTGTGCGTTCAAGATCATCAACCCTGCCACACACCGCCGCAACATCTTTGCGCAGTTCATTAAGGCAGCTTTTGAAATCCATCTGCAGCGAGCCTATCTCCTGCAGTATTTCAGAGAGGAACTTCTCCATATAGTCCTGTGTTATAGGTAGGGTGGGAGACACTGCGGGGGGGGGGGCTGCGAGACTGACTCTCTCTTCATGCTCATGTCTGTACTGGCCAGTTTCACCCAGAGAGAAGTCACTGAGCTATCTTTGGCAGCCTTGCCTCTGGGCATGTCAGGCGAGACCACTGTGTCGATATCTGCATGGAGAAGTAGAAGCCAGGGCAGTACAGTCTGGATGCAGAGGGCTAGGCGTTGATGATCGGGCGCAGTAGGCGGATTCAGTAGTGGAAGACACAGGAGGGGTGGGCCCCGGGGCTGACGTGGCAAATGGCAGGCAGACCCGGGGTGGGCGCCGGTGCAGGAAAAGCGGGGAGGTCAAGTGCCCAGCAGGATCAGCAGATGATAGGGGCCCCAAGAGTGATTCCGAACAGGCATCAAGGCAATCCGCCCCCACAGCAGCCGACGAGGGCTATTCCTGGGCACCAGGCCAGATCTGCAAGGAGTCAGTGAGGATTACGCCAGCGCGCAGCTAGGTCCCCCTATAAGTGCAGGGGCAGAGCCAGCGAGTCCAGCAAAAGCAAGCATGTGGGGGCAAACTCTACCAGGGTTTCCCCTCATCAGGGCAGGCACTGCAGCAAGAGGTCAGAAGGCCGAGGGGCCCGGTGTTCTGCAGACAATCCCCTTGTGCAATCTTGAGCTGGCCTCCAGGCCATACTCCACCGGGGTCACGGGGCCTGGCGATGCAGCAGAGGTGTGCCACTCATGGGCCAGAGGCCAGATGGTAGGACCGCGGGGCCGAGGAAGGCAGCACAACTCGTTTGGTTTTGTTTCGAAAACTTTATCCGTTGTGTGTAAGACAACCATAAAAGTATACATAGATAAAAAGCTGATTACATTGCACATGAATGATATAACATTATAAAGGAAAATACAAGGCAGTGCCCAGTATACAGCATAATACCAAAACTAATAATGTGTAAAAAGACTTACAAATGTATAAAAGAGGCAACTAGGTGGTGAGCAATTCCCAATCTAAATCTAACCAGTAAAAAATAGTGCATGAGATTAGGAATATAGGGTAAATAATCTTGACAGCCCTCCGTTAAGGTAAGTGTTAGATAAAACTTAACAGTTGATTTCCTTCTCTCACAATCCAACTGGACGTCCCTTTTATAGGTCATAAAAGTTTCTCTGACAGCAATTTGGTAAGAATTAATATAACTTAACCAAGGAATCGCCAGTGCATTGTCAAGGGACAAACAGTCTAAAACAATTAACTTGGTAAAACTGGTGTCATCTTTGTACCATATGGAACGCCAAAGCAACAAGGGGTCAAGTGTAACTATATCTGTAGGATACTGTAGCCCTACTACTCTGTGAATGATCTCGGAAGAGGCCAAGGCAGGCAGACTGAGTAGGCATTTGAGGAAACCATTTTCCTCCGTCTGGAGCGCCTTGCTACTGTGGTGGCCCCACACATCATCCCCATATGTAGCAATAAATAAAACCCTTGCCCTACAAATTGCTATAATCTCCTTAACCGGCCTAGAGCCCAACTTAGCTGAAAATCAAAAAATTACATGAGTGCATCTATTCATTTTGCTCCTGACGTTAGTGACTTCACAGAACTATGAGCAGTTGCCTGAAAAGGTAAAACCCAGATAGCAAAAGGTATCAACAGTGGCCACCAACGTTTTATCCATAAAAAATGTCCTACATTGTTTGTCCCTCTACCCATAAATCACTGTATAAGTTTAGCTTTTGTTAATAATCAATTTTCTCGCAGCAATAAAATCCCCTAAGGCGTTCATTAAACACGGTGACCACTGGTTAAAAGCACTAGCCGCACATGCTTTTGTGTGCACTGACATCCGCTGCTGCCCATCTGATCATAAATGCACACAATGCCATTTTTTAAAAGTTCTACATCTCATCTCTGAAAATATTATATTTAGAATCTAGAGCTGCCAAACACGCTCTCCTGTAAGCAACGCTGGAAATGGGAATAGTATGCAGAGACTGACAGTTAGTTTATGCATTGTTTTAAAAACTTTGCCACCATGGACAGTAACAGCAAATTTGTTTTGGCTTGTTTACAAATGGATAGCATGTTAAAGTATCTTATGAGATCAGGAGCTTCATACGTGACACGTATTCAATCCACCAATGGCCAGTGCACACATGCAAGACCCATGCCTACACCTGTGGACATATGCACTATGCATTGTACATGCGTGCACACAGTGCACACATTCAAACCTTCACTTGTAGAGTGGTACATGTGCACACATAGATGCTGCATGCATGCCTACATGGAGACACGCACAGTGCACATACAAACACTTGCAATGTACTCATACACAAATTAACTTGTGCACCTGCGTATAAACATATGCACACCTGTTGCTGAGTTAATATCACAGTGCTAACTCCTCAATGATATGACTGAGGAGTATGTTGGTGAATAGGAGTGCAGGAAAGTGTCTGAATTAGAGGGTCATTCTCAGTGGATACTTGCGAGGGACCCTGAGAGTGCCAGGGTTTTTGGAGCCCAGATCCAGAACGCGCTCTTTCCCAACTTTTTAACTGTACATCAGGTGCTGCACTGCACTAAAATATCTGCTTCCTTTTTCTGGAACTGCAAACCCTTGCAGAAAGAAACATACATAAAGAGAGCTGGAGATCACAAGAGTAGGCAAAAGCTTGATCCGCATGTGAGGGGAGAGTGCTAAAGGTTCAAAGCAGTCTCGTCCCAGCTTCCTGTCAGCCTACGAATGCAACTCAGTCACTGACCACATTGTCTGCTCCTTCAATTGTCCTTATTTTTAGTTCAAGATCCCTAATCAATAGAGACCCGTCAAGATTATGGGCCATGTGTATCAATCTCCCCATTTGCGATTCTGAATTTGCGATTTTTTGTGAATCGCAAACTCAGAAATCGCAAAATGGTATGTATGTAAAAAATCGCAATAAAATAGCGATTCTGTAAAAAGCGCTATTTTCATTGCAATACCCCCAATAGCGATTCCTTAACGTAAAAAATCGCAATTTTGGGATTCCTTACCGTAAAAAAACGCAATTTGTGAATTTAACAAATCTGCTAATCGGAAACTCAGGTGCAACGTGATGATATCACAATCAGGAAGTGTGACTACCCATGCTGCACCTGAGTTTCTGATTCACAGTCAGAGAAAATGAGTGGTAAAGAGGGAACACTGTAGTGGATGAAAGAATGCAGGACACAGGAGACATGCCCAGCCAGGACATCCCCCAGCAGCAGCAGGCTGACAACCAAAGGAAGAGGAAACAAAAATTCTCAGAAGCAGAGCTGGAAGCTCTCATCCAAGAAATGGTCACAAGCCATGAGCTGCTGTTCGGCAAAAAGTCACTGAGGGTGCCTGAGACACGGAAGAGGCGCATATGGGCAGACATACAACAAATGGTGAATGCTGTTGGGGTAACACACAGGAGTGTGGAAGGCTTAAGGAAGCGCTAGTACGACATGCGCCAGCGTTCCAAGGAGAAGGTGGCTGCCAGGTTGGGGCAAGCCATGACGACTGGTGGAGGGACCTCCACTGCCACTGACTCAACACCTTTGGAGGAACTGGTGGAGGGAACCCTACTTCCTGAAAGCGTCATGGGCATGGCTGACCTCGATAGCTCCGATCCCCCGGGACAAGGACAAGGTAAGAGGCATGCCATCATACCCCTGACCCCCCCAAACTACCTTATAAGCAAAAAGAATACTAAGTTCCCCGGAGATAGAAAGGAGGTATGGGATTGTTGAGACAAAAACAAAGTCAGGGAACAGGGTGTTCCCTTGTTGGAACTAGGGGACCTCACACACCCAGATACCTAGGTGTCATGCTTCATCATTGGTCTCCTGCTCCTTGTCAGACTGGCGCTGCAATGTCTGACGGGCGCCGTAGGGGCTCTTTGTTGGAGATCTTTTGTTCCAGCCAATAGTTTGAGTGCGTGTGAGGGGTCTGGTGATAGTGTAGTCGTGAGGGAAACGTGAGGTTTAAAAGGAGGTGAGTCAGTCCACAAGGGACTTTTATTCGGGTGGCTGACTCCCTTATTAAAAGGGGTGGGAGGGGAGAAAGGAACTGCTTAATTGACAGTGGACTGACTCAACCCTCTAAAAGGTCGACATGTTTCATGCCTGTCTGGCAATTCTTCAGGACCTCGATTGTTATGTACTACACAGTGAAAGTATTAATAAAAAAATTAGAAGTAAAAGATACAACCTCACTGGGTCAATCAAGGAGCAAGCCAACAGGTCCTACTCTAAAGGGGAACCTAGAAGAAATATGTAGAGGAGAGCCCCTTTAGCATTAAGTGGAGGCACTTTCTACTAAACCTAGTGTGGAGATGTGCTTAAACACACACACAAGACGGTTCGTGAAGTGTACCAACTTGTTTATTAAACTTTAGTAGTAATCTGTCGACCTCAGCCACAGCCTCTCGCCAGGATCCTCTTCACCAGTCCCTGGCGCTCGCTCTGGAATGCTGGTCGCGGTGACATTCGAAGTGATGTCACCGCGAGCAGCTCCATTACACGCGGAGCCGCCGGGGGAAACAAAGGTGGGAGATACCACACATCCCCCTCCCCTGCGGAATGAAAAGTGAGAATAAAAAGAAGAACAACAGTGTACAGAACTAACATCATGACATATTGACCTAAGTCCAGTATGCAGGGAATCACATCATGACATATTGATCCCAGTGTCTGGGGGGCCTGGTCACTCTCCTACTAGACCTAACACCTGGGTGTGAGACCGGCAACGGCTTCCTAGCATTGGGACAATCGTTACCTCCCACATCACTTTTCTCCTCCCCCTCACTATCGGAGTCTTCTCCGGGTGGGTGAAACCTCACTACTCTTCCCAAGTTCCATATTTTCCCTTCCTGAGTCTTCACAGCGTTCCTGAACAGTTTTGTGATCTTGGTTGGACCACTGTATCCAGACCAACTTGCCCTACCAGTAGGTGTCCTGATCTTGATGTTATCTCCTACTTTGAACTCAGCCTCCCGCGTAGATTTGAGACGGTCGTATCTTTCTTTCCTTTCCCTCATGGCTCCTTCTTGTTTCTGTAGGCTTTTAGTTTCTTTTGAGTGATCCGACCATCCCTTGTGCCACCCCATCCATCCTGGGGATAGCTTGGTGTTGGGTACCCTTGCCCTGAGCAACTCGAAAGGAGTGACCCCCGTCGTTTGATGCGGGGTGAACCTGTATGCTTCCACGCGTCTCCACATCTCTTCCTTCCAGCTCAGACCACTGGCTTTTGCGAGTTGGATGCTTTCCTTGAGGGTTTTATTGAAACGTTCGATCATGCCGTTAGTCTCAGGGTGATACAGGGCACAACGTTTATGTGTGATACCTCTTCCCTCCAGGAAGTCTTCCATCTCTTTGGAACACAATTGCACCCCATTGTCTGTGAGTAGGCTGCTGGGTAGCCCCTCTCTGACAAATAACTCTTGCATGAATTCAATGACTACTTTCGTCGTGACCTCGCTCACTAGTCTCACTTCCGGCCACCTAGAATACATGTCCATGAGCACTAGAATGTACGGGGTGCGTACTTCTCCTGTCAATGGACCCACAATGTCCAGTGCCACCTCCTCCCAGGGTCCTGACGGGAGTGGCCTACATACCATCGGTGGTGTCATTTGCTTCAAGACTTTGTCACTGTTGCAGCACGGAATGCAGTCCCTAATTTTCCTTTCAATTGCAATGTCCATACTTGGCCACCAATAGTTCTCTCTCAGCCTTTGCTTCGTCTTGGTGATACCCATGTGGCCTTCATGGGCTATTTCGACTAGGCTTTCTCTCACCGACGCAGGCGGTACCAACCTTGTTCCCCTGAACAGGCATTCATCGACCATGGAGAGCTCATCTTTGACCATCCAGTACGGCCGCATACTCTCCTCTTTTTTGTCTTCTTGCTTCCACCTGCTCTTTATTCTGTTGTACACCTTCTCCAAGATTTCATCTTCCTTCATAGCGTTTTTCCATGTTTCTTCTCCTATTGCCCTCTGGATAGCGCAGACATTCTCCATCTGGTGTTCATCCGCTTCAACGTCCGCCTCCTTCTCCTCCTCTTCATTCACGAGTCTTGACAAGCAGTCCGCTGCAAAATTGCGCGTACCAGGGACATACTCGACGCAGAAGGTATACTCTTGAAGACTGACCACCCATCGCCTGATCCTGCTGGAGATGGCATCTAGGCCCTTCTTGCTGAAGACTTCGACTAGTGGCTTGTGGTCAGTACGCAGTGTGAATTGTGTGCCCCACAGGAAGTCTCTGAATTTGCCCAGTGCCCAGGAAACTGCCAGAGCCTCTTTTTCAATAACTGAGTAGTTGTTTTCAGACTTCTGGAGTGATCTAGAGGCGAACGCAATGGTTTCTTCTCCGCCACTGCCCATTTGTGTGAGGACCGCTCCCAGCCCTTTAGCACTAGCATCGGTGGTGACTACTGTCGCCCGGTTGGGTATGTAGGACTTCAAACTGGGGGCTTCTGCCAGTGCTTTTCTTACATCTTCAAACTCCCTTTGACACTCTTTACTCCAGTTGAACTCTGACTCTTTCTTCAACAACAACCTGATGGCGTAGGTCCTTGCTGCAAGGTTCCGTATAAATTTCCCATAGAACTCCAACATACCCATGAATGACTTGATTTCATCCTTGCTTGTGGGGGGCATCAAACTCACAATAGTGTTCTGGAGCTCTGCTTTAGGCCATATTCCTTCAGCTGTCACTTTGTGTCCCAAAAAATTCAATTCTGCGCAGCCAAAGACGCATTTTTCTTCTTTTAGAGTTAGCCCTTGTGACCTGAACCTTCCTAGCACTTGTCTCAACGTCTCATCATGTTCTTTGTGGTCTTTAGCGAATATCAGCACGTCGTCTTGATAACATATGACGCCAGGGATGCCTTTCAAAATGTTCCCCATGAGCCTCTGGAACACGGCGGCCGCCGAGACCAATCCAAAAGGCATCCTTCTGAACTTGTACGCGCCCATGGGTGTCACAAACGCCGTGAGTTCTTGTGACTCTTCATGCAGCTTGATCTGAAAGTATGCAGAGGTGAGGTCGAGGGTGGAGAACACCTTAGCCCCTTCAAGCAAGCTCATCATTTGGGTGATGTTCGGAAGGGGGAATCGATCAACCACGACCTCTCTGTTGAGCGCTCTCAGATCAATGCAGAGCCGGACCGACCCATCCTTTTTCTTTGCGGCCACAATGGGTGCCAACCATTCCGTCGCTTCCACTGGTTCGATGACCCCTGCTTTGCATAGTCTCTCCAGTTCAGATTTCACCTCTTCTTGGATGGCAATAGGAAGCTTCCTGACCTTGGCTACAACAGGCTTGGCGTTTTCCTTCAACTTGATTTTGTGGCAGTAATTCTTTAAGCATCCTATTCCTTCTCTGAATACTTCTTTAAACTCAGACACTACATCATCTTTATGTGAGATTATCTCCTGTATTAAAATCTGTGGTTTGCTGTTGGGATTGAGATATACTCCCAACTCCTTTTGTGCCTGCCACCCCAAAATGTTGTCTCCGACAGTGGACACGTACACCTTGGACACTGTTGACCTGTTCTTGTATTCTATTTTGCCCCAGAAATACCCTTTCATGGAGATGGGGCGCCCAGCATACCCTCCGGGTCTCATATCCATTCTCCTCAGGATTATCTTCCCTTTGGACACGCAGGTGAACTCCCTAGCATTAATAATTGTTATTCTGGAGCAGGAATCGAACAACGCCTCTAACTCAGTGTTCCCTACTTTTATGGTGTCTTTGGGGCTACTGACCTGCCCCTCCTCAACCTGTACTACAATTTCTTCACACACAGTGTCATTTTGGCATTTGGCCTGAGTTTCTTTGACCTGCACCACAAATTCATCACAGACTACGTTCGTCCTGTCCCTACTCTTTCTGTTGAACAATTGTCCAGTCTTGCAATATTGCTTAAAATGACCTTTCTTCCCACACTTGTTACATGTGAACCTCAAAGCGGGACATACTTTATCATTGGCAAGATGCCCTTGCTTGCCACATCTGTAACAGGTGCCCTTAAATGATCCACTCACTCTGTTTTCTTCCTGCTCTCTGCCCGTTACTCTCTGCCCTTTGATCACTGAGACGGCCTCACATTCGGTCACCACTTCATTCACAACGGGCTTATCATCTTTCCCTTTTTCTCCTGTGTCCTGTTTTATTTCCTTGACACACTGTAACATGTGCTCCACTTGTTTGGCTATGATCAAAACCTCCCTCAAAGGTGGGTCATCCTTGAGCCATAGTTCTTCACGTACACGCTCCATTCTGCAACCCACTACAAACTGATCCCTTATCCTCTCCTCACTTGCCCCACCAAATTTACAAGTTGCAGCTAGTTTCCTCAACTCTGATACAAAATCTTCAATAGATTCTCCCTCCTTCTGTGCCCTCTTTCCAAAATGGTACCTTTCCATTATGGTGCTAGTCTTGGGAAGGTAATGTAAATCTAATTTTTTAAGACTCACTTCTAGCTCATTGAGGCCTCTCGCTTCCTGCGTACCTAAGTCCGGGAGGTGATCTAGGACTTCTTCCCCCTCTGCCCCCAAATAGTATGCCAATAACGCTACCTTCCTCTCAAGTCCCAGGTTAGGCCCGCACACTGTGGCATAGTTCAAAAATACTTTCTTCCACTTTTTCCATTGAATATTTGGCTCCCCTGGGTTAGTCAGGAAGAAAGGCGGAGGAGTCACACTCTGCATAATTAGCGTGGGAAGTACTAAATCAGCCTAAGACCCCAACCCACCAGTGATGGTCAGGTTGGAAGGGGCAGGTAAAGGACAGTGTAGAGTAAAATGTCACAAAATGCTTAAGTAAACAGTAATGAAAACACAGGGTAACAAGTAAACCACTAATATACAGAGAGGTGCTCTGTGCTGTTCACGGTGTCATAGAAAAATAAGGAAAAGTTAATACTATCTCACAGTTTCCTTAATGAGGGGGTTGAACATCAGTTATTTGTTGACAGCGGCGAGCATGCCAGTCCATGGGAATACACAACACAATATGAGAGGTGTCTCTTCTGAGACGGCGCAGGGGAATGCAGAGCACACAGCGTAAGACCCCTGTTACTATAACTAATTCCAATAGGGTGTCTGGCACAGCTACAAGTACACCACCATTAGGAAAGCCGCAGGCTGATGAGGCGAGTTCCACGCACTTTCCAGGGTCACACAGTTTCACGACAAGACGGCATGAATATCAAAACGCAGCATGAGAAGGTTCAAAAGGTCACAGTTCATGGAGGTGAGGGAGGAAGACCTGCTATCCTTAACTGCATCAAAGTGCCAAGATCATCAATTGAAATGACAGGCTGGCACGCTGAGGATTCTTTGCTTGTGATCACACATGGGGCGCAAAGTTGGCCTGTCAGGGATCTGTCTTGCTGCAACGCCCTCGTACTTGAGCTCCCCACTAGACACGGGTCATGTAGCGCACCTCCTTCTCCCCTCTAGGCGCTATAAATCAGTATAACGGGGATGGGGTAAGAGCAGCCTATTCTCTGCGCAACTGCTCCCCTCAGGAATGCCTCGTGGAGGTGGGAGCCGCGCGCCTTACTTCATTAGCTGGCTGACAGGTGCCGCATGCCTGCGATGTGCGTGCCACTTTAATCACTTCCCACAGACGACGGAAGTCAAACGCCTTGCTCCCTCAGCTGATTGTCAAAAGCCGGTTTGCACACTGTCCGGCTGCCGCCTCAATCACTGCTCACGGGCACCGACAGCGGCAAACGCTTCACAAACACGCTGACCCCAGGCGCGGGTACTGCTCTCCTCAATCACGGAACGCGGGCAATGAAGTAGCGCACAACGGCCAGCTGGCAGGCATACCTTACTTCAGACAAAGGCGCCGACCGGAACACTCCTTCTTCCGACCAGCAGCCGCCTGCCTTCACGCTTGTGGTGCCATGGTTCAGCACTCCTTCCACAATCGTTCCGTAGGAATCCCTT
The DNA here is from genome assembly GCF_964261635.1 of Lissotriton helveticus. NCBI lineage: Eukaryota > Metazoa > Chordata > Amphibia > Caudata > Salamandridae > Lissotriton > Lissotriton helveticus. The sequence goes on along the minus strand of NC_136067.1, from coordinate 1,085,032,865 downwards.
TACACGCCTCAGCTTCAGACATAGACGTTGCTTCTTTCTTTCTTACTTCAGCGTGTTGAGGTCGCAGGAAAGAACCAGTCCTCGTCGCCAGTGTGGAGATGTGCTTAAACACACACACAAGACGGTTCGTGAAGTGTACCAACTTGTTTATTAAACTTTAGTAGTAATCTGTCGACCTCAGCCACAGCCTCTCGCCAGGATCCTCTTCACCAGTCCCTGGCGCTCGCTCTGGAATGCTGGTCGCGGTGACATTCGAAGTGATGTCACCGCGAGCAGCTCCATTACACGCGGAGCCGCCGGGGGAAACAAAGGTGGGAGATACCACACCTAGGATCCCAACAAGTGCTCCATAACCCATGCATCAATTATCCACGAGGTATGTACCTCCAATTACACAATAGTGGGCATAGTTATTGTCACATGTCCACTCATGTAAATTATGGCAGTGAAATACAGGGTTAAAAACAATAACGCTAGACAGAAGAGGTTATCACAACATTAAATAATGACTGGTTTTGTGCTTACCCTAAAAAACAATCCTAAAGGGCCCCGCAGTCTGTTCCCGTGGGGCTGTTCGAGGAGGTTGAAAACCTGTAAAGGAGGCACAAATACAGGAACCCCAAGGGTTTGTTCATGTAAGGTTAATTTACCACAGTGAGGCCAGGTGGGTAGCCGGACGCTCGGCCTGACTGGAAGGACTGTGAGTCAATGAAAGGAGGGACCAGAGAAAACCATCTCAGTCCCCCCTCCTATCCGCCCCGCCGGCCAGCCCTGCCAGTGGATAACCCAGCACGGCATGTAGCAGGACCCCGAGTGTGGCCAACCCCGCCTCCGAGCTCGGGGCCAATTGGGTCCGAAGGGTTGGTCCCCGCCTGCACACCGGCACCAAGGTACGGAAGGTAAGGACACCCCCGGTCCCAATGTGGAATGCCTCTGCTGGGCACCCAGCGGCCAGGGGCATGTCCACCAGGTCAAAAAGAAAAGGGGTTTCCGCAATGTCACTCTCCCCGGTAGCACCATTCACGTAATCGCAGTGTCCACTGCGTGCAGCCCTTACAACCCCGCAAACACGCTTACCTGTCGCGACGAACAGCAAGGGTGGAAAGACCTACCCCCCACGCGAGGCGCTCCTACCGGTAGCGCGAAACAGCTGGTCCAGTCCCGGAGGGGCCGGCAGGATTAAATGCTGTTAAGCCGCGAACCCGCAGCGTAGCTCCCCGTCCATGGGCGTGGCCAACCCCATCCAGGCCGCGCATGCGCAGCAGTGTGGGCGCGTGTCATACGTCAGTGAAGGGATGGAGCTTCCCTACAGTGGCGGCCATGTTAGAAGGGATAATTTGTGAAGGTGGGAGTTAGCCCAGAGCAATGTATCAGATGGGAGCTGTACAAAAGCCATATGAATAATATGTCGACTGGAGTGGTTGGCAAAGGGGTGAAATGTCCCACGTATTTTTACCAAAACAGGCCGTCACTTAGAATTTTTTAGGAGGGAAGGAAATTGGGTGTAAACCAATGGAGGGTTTCAGATCCCGGTCTATTAAGTTATATTTATAAAACAAGAGACCGTAAGGACCTCGCAATTAGTCGAATGAGGTGAATGGTTCGTGCTAGACAGTATGTGAACAAGCGGGTTTTCTCATACTACAAAGACAAGTGTGTCTCAGCACTGAATAGGTTGTTATTGGGACAAGCAGTGGGGTATCAACTTTGGAAGGGGTCATGTATGAGGTAATGTGGGAGAGCGGTACAGACCAATGTTAAAATGCCCGAGGCAGCATTCACAGCGGTGCTATAATGTATTCGTATACTATGATGTCATACTATCATGCTCTTATGTATATGTGTGCTGTAATAACAGACTCTGGTGTTACCCCCTGTATGAGAGCCTTAGATGACATACACAGTGGCTCTCAGTGTCGTGATTGGAACTAAGCAGTCAACCAAGGTGGGGAAAGGTCATATTCCAGACAGGACATCTCTGATAGAGGAAGAACATCTCTGGTGGAGGGAGAATTCATCTCGCTAGTAATGTCCAGGGTACGGAATCATTAAGACCCAGGGTGTCCAACTGTAGACGATGTATCCAACGCTGTTCGATTCTGAACAGAGCTTGGTGAGTGATGGAAGTGTGGGACTCAAGAACCACCCATTTATTGTTATCGGCTTGGTGGCCATGTTGAACATAGTGTTCGTACAATCTGGTGTGGGTTTTAGAGCAACGGATGTTGCTCTTATGTTCCATAATTCTTAGTTTTGTTTGTCTCATCGTCATGCCTATGTAGTGTTTACCGCAAGGGCAGGTCAGTAGGTAGATACATCGAGAACTATTGCAATTCATATGTTTGTTCAAGTGCCAGGTAAAATTCTCAGAAAGTTTGATCTCTTTGCATTGTGTTGTTTGTTGACATACAACACAACCTCCACAAGGGTAGTGACCAACCACCGGTGGAAGCCTCCACAAGGTACTCTGGTTGGTGGTGGTTTGTTTTTTGGGGCGTGTGTGGATAAGGGAATCTTTTAAATTGGCCGTACGCTTGAATGCGAAGCGAGGGCGCGGTATTTCTAGATCCCCTGTGTTCAATAACCCCCAATGTTTGTTGATTGTTTTTTTCAGGGCAGTTGAATTCTGTGTGTAACATGTTACGCAAGTGATGACGTCTTCGTACTCTTTGGGGCGTGTCACCAGTAAGGCCTCTCTTGGATTGTTGAGGGCTCTTTTGCGTGAGTTGTTAACCAGTCTAGGGGGATAGCCTCTGTCTTGCAATTTATGTTGAAGCATCCTAGATTCTTTCTTGTAATCAGAGGTTGAGGTACAGTTCCTTCGGATCCTCAGAAACTGTCCGAAAGGGAGGTTTTCCCGTAGAGATCTAGGATGATAGCTCCCAAAAAGCAATAAGCTATTCCTATCCGTCTCTTTCCTATACAAGGAGGTACTCAGTCCCTCCTGATTAAGACTGATTGTGAGATCAAGGAAGGGTATCTTGTTATCTGAGATCGTGGCTGTGAATTTAAGGAATTGGTTTTGGTGGTTGATCCACATACAGAAGGCTTCACAGCTCTCCCGGTCCCCATGCCATAGGACCAGAATATCATCAATATACCTGCGCCACATTGTGATGTTTTGGTTGTAAGGGTTGTTTGCTGAGTAGATGTGGTTGCTCTCAAAAGTGGCCATGTAGATACAGGCTAGGCTAGGGGCAAAAGTCGAACCCATAGAGGTCCCCTGGATCTGGTGGTATAGTTGAGACCCATATTGGAAAAAGTTTTCAGTTAGTGCAATGCTGGCACATGCCATTATGAAGGAAATGGGTGTAGGTGAGCTCCAATCCTCCAGCCGGAGGGTGTGCTCAACTGCATCCAGGGTGGCCTGCTGTGGAATGTTCGTATATAGGGCCTCCACATCTAGAGTTAGGAGGAGGTCCACATTCTCTCTGCCCTCGATGGATTCGATGAGGCGAAGAACATCCCTAGTGTCTTGGCGGAAGGATGGTATCTTCCTCACTATGGGTTGTAAGAATACATCGCAAAACTTGGACAGCGGCTCGAGAAGTGACCCTATGCCGGACACTATCGGTCTCCCGGGGATTGGGGTGGTACCCTTATGTATTTTAGGAAGGGTGTAGAAGTACGGGACGACCGGGTCCTTTGTGACCAGAAAATCTGCCTCGTTTTTCGAGATCCATTCATTTGTTTCCCCTTCCATAACTAAACTAGTTATGGCGGTAGTGAGTCTAGGAGTGGGATCTGATGCTAGTGGTCTGTAATGGCTACTATTGGCAAGCTGACGTTTACATTCAGAATCATAGTCTGTGATGTTTTGAATCACGGTAGCTCCACCTTTGTCTGCTTGTTTGATAACGATGGAGCAGTCATTACCCAGATTCTGTACAGCTGTCCTTTCCATTCTGCTCAAATTGTTGAAGACTGGTAGATTGGGCTTCGTCTTCATGGATTTAAGAACTGCCTTTTCAAAAACCAGGATCTCAGGGGGAACCATGCCATCAGTGGGGTTGAACGTAGAAGGTTTACGCAACCCAGTGTCCAATGAGTCGTTCTCAGGTCTATCACCAAAATAGGCTCGTAAGCGTATTTTCCTAAAAAACTGTTTAATTTCACACATTTCAGTGAAACTATCAGGGGTGGGAGTGGGGACGAAGCCTAGACCCTTTTCAAGTACCACCGTCTCAGTGGGGGTCAATGGTCTATTGGAGAGGTTAACTATTAAACTCTTCTCCCTCGGGTTGTGCTCCTCGTCTCTACTGACGTTGATGCTGTTTGTTGATCTTGGAATTGTACCCCTTTCTGATTTCCTCGCCTTCGCCCTCTTCCTCTGCCCCAGCCTCTGTCGTGAAAAGGGGGGTTCATGGGGAAGAACTGTGGTGGCGGACCCTGAGGATAGAACGGGTATTGCCAGGGAGGTATCATTTGCGGTGGCCCTTGGAACATTTGGCTTTGATTGAAACCTTGGTTCCATCTCTGCTGATTCTTTTTGTTACTACCCCCACACACCAAGCAGCGACCCAGGGGCAGGACAAAACTAGAAGGCCAGTGCAGGTACACAAGCGCACACTGCAATGCATTATGGGAGATGTAGTCACATGCACATTACAGTGGTGCATTTACACCCAGCCAATCCCCAAATGCATGTGCACATCATGAAAGAAAAAAAACAAGATACATGTAATCCCAACAAGTGATATTTAATAATTGTCAAGTGCAAGTCAGAACAGAAAATAAATGTGTGCTTTTACGTCCACAGCATCAACTGCAAATCAGGCAACAGGCAGTGGGAGACAGGGCAATTCCCCTACCAGACCAGCGGCTGCGCAGGAGGATGAAAGTGAGGACGAGGCTAGCCCAGTGAACCCCCCCAAGCGCCACAGGAGGAATGTTGTCCAACCACTACCCCCTTTGGAGGACGAGGGCCAGGACACTGATGGCGATGGCCAAACTGATACCACACAGCAAGAACCACAACAGCGCCCCCGTGCAGATCCAATGCCACAAGTCCCAACCAGGCGCAGGTCCCGTGCTTCCAGCAATGCAGCTGATCCAGGGGATGGGTCCATGTTTGCCGGTCTTGAGCTGAACATGTTGCAGGTACAGAGCCTGCAAGCAAAAAATATAAAGTCATTCCAAAGGGAAGTCAGGGCAGGCTTCAGGAGCATGACATGTGCCTTGGAGGCACTCTGTGCCGAACTCAGGGCCGACCGTGCAGCCAGGCGTAGAGAGATGCAACGCCTGGACTTGTACACACGGGCAGTGAACCGCCTGTCCTCTACCACCAGTGTTTTAGCCAGGCGCAGCATCTGCATGCAGCGCGTGGTGGTGCACAACGGCCAGGCCGTGGCAAGGGCCCTGCTCCAAATCACTACGGCTTTGGATGAGCTGCGCGCAATCCGCACTACTGGGCCAGGAGTCCTGACTCGCACTGATGAGGACGCCCTATCAGGAAGGAGCAGTGCCATCCATGGCCCCCACCCCCCCATGGACAGGCGCCGTAGTGGCCGTAACAGTAGGGCTAGTGGCCCAAGTGAGGGAGGCACTATGCATCCCCAAACGGGGACTTCCTCCCGACAGCGCCGCTTGTGAGGAGATATACATGGGACCACAGGATGGGTGTAGCTACCCACGCCACATGGACACTTGATCCTGATGGGAGACTTGCACTGTGCATGAACATGTGCTGGACATTTTGATGGACATTGTGTGTCACTCAGCCTGTGTGAAGTTAACAATCCTGATGTTAAGGAATAAAAACACAGTCTGACAATTGATATACAGCATTGTGTCAATTTCACTTACCTAAAAATAGTTGCGTGTGATCTCATCCCGCCTCTGGGGCCCAGCAGCTGCACCAACTACACCGGCTGACATGCGTCCTGGAGCTGGCCCCTCCACATCTGATGTGTCAGATTCACTGACCTCTACCGGTGTGCCTTTCCTGGTGGCGATGTTGTGCAGCATGGCACATGATACCACTATCTTGCAACAGGTCTGTGGGTTGTATTGCAGTGCCCCTCCGCTGTTGTGTAGGCACCTGAATCTGCTTTTGAGTATCCCAAATGTCCTCTCAATGGTGGCTCTTGTTGCAATGTGGGCGCTATTGTACCGCCGCTCCGTTGCATTGGCTGGATTGAGGTAGGGCGTCAGTATGAAGTCACGGACCGCATACGCACTGTCACCTGTGGGGAGGGAGGTATGTGGTTAAACACTGTCCTGCACATGCTATCCTTAACAAGTGTGGCCTCTGTTCAAATGCATTTACCTAGTAGATAGCCCTCACCAAACTCCCCACTTGTGAGTCTACGGTGTTTCCCACTGTGGCGGAAGATGTAAGAGTTGTGCGTGCTGCCAGGGTATTTGGCAACAATGTCCGTGATGATGTGTTTGGCAACACACACCACCTGTATGTTCAGGGAATGGTAGGATTTGCGATTCCTGAACACATACTCATTCTGGGAGGGGGGGGATATTGCACCGTGTGTCCCATCTATACATCCGATGACGTGGGGAAATTGGGCTATTTGATAAAAGTCCTGTTTGGTCTGGTCTAGTGCCTGTGGGGGGCTTGGGAAGTGAATGTGGTGATGCAGCCACTGTACCATGGCATCAAGGAACGCGTGGAAAAAGGGCGAAAGTGCACTCTGTGACACCCCTCCTACAGAGGCAATCACCCCCTGGAAACTACCAGATGCCAAGAGGTGGAGTGAGCACAGAACCTGGATGTGGGTGGGGATGGAGTGTGTCCTGCATGTGGGATGTTCAAGGAAGGGTTTAAGTTCATCAATTAAATCAAGGATGCTCTCTTCATCCAGTCTGTAGTGTGTATGAATGTCCTCCTCAGTGCGCTCGAAGATGGTTATGCGCGCACGGAATATCCTCTCCTGGCGTCTACTCCTCTGTGCAGCAGCTCTGAGTCGCAGCATCTTGGCTATCACGTAAAGCCCAGCCATTGTGGAAAAAAGTCTGTTGCATTGTGGGACTCCTTATGTAGTTTGCACCTGGTTACCACCTGCTCCCACTTGGTGTTAATTGCGATTCTCTAAAATGAGAATTTTGTGAAATCTCTAGTTGCGATTTTTTCATACATTCCATAGCGATTCCTTATTTTGCGATTACCCCATTTGTGAATTTCGCTTACTGAGGTAATCGCAAAATAAAGAATCGCTCGGGAAATCGCAGAATTCAGGCTCTCGCAACGTAAGGAATCGCTATTTTAGCGATTTCTTATTTTTCTATGCGATTGTGCTTCATACATTAGGAATAGCGATCTTTTAATCGCAAATGCTGTTTTTTGCGATTCGCAGCGTTTGCGACTAAAAATTTGCTTGATCCATATGGCCCTTTGTCTCTGTGCCTTCCCATGCCTGCCCATTCTTTTCCGGTGGTCCCACGCCTCCCTTCAGCTGAAGTGCAATGCCAGCGGCGAGGACACAGGGGTTCTAGGCCTCTGTCTGCCGAGCGTGATTGACTTTTGACATTGCGCAAGCTTATATATCAGTTTACTGATAGGCGATGCATGCACTTTGTAGTCCACCACCTCTCTTGCATGAACATCCCAGTGTGCAGGCGTCTTTATTATACATAACAGGATGTACATCACACATAACGATGCTGTGTGTGGGTGGGTGGTCAGGGTGGGGGGGGTCTCTGGCTGCTGACACTGTTTGTTTATTTTGTTTTCTCCCTAGACAGAACTCTATATACCTCAAATGAACATATTTACATCTGTGGCATTCTTCCGATTATCTGTTAAAGCCAAAAAGCCTTTAACACCAGGTATTGCAATTACAATGTTTTTATAGGGTAGAGACCACAACCATGGCACAGAAGAAAGGGTAAACTTGAAAATCAAAAGGTTTTGCTTAAAACGCCACATCAAATTATATCTCCAATATTGGTTGATGTGCACATGGCACTCATGTACAGCAGGATTACATAGTGGTCCATTTTATTCACAAGCAAATATCAACCCAGGTGAAATAAACGTCCCCATTGCACAACACCTCCTAAACTACAACATGTGATCTCGGGCAGAGTCTGTCAGTTGTACAATACCAAGGACAATGGTCCTTACCTGCTGCTCAGTACCATTGTTGGAGGATTCCTGTTCAATGATGGAGGAATAGTCTGCCAAGTCCTGCCAATCAATGGTGACAAGAGCTAGAAAAGTCAAGACTGCCGAATACACAAGATGTAAGAAAAAAGCTGAACACAAATGTCTGAGGTGAAGGGCAGCAGAGGAAAAAGAGTTCTTTCAAACAACTGATTACGAATGCCAGCGTAAGGAAACTGAACTTTGCCGGTGCTCCTCAGCCTTGAACGGAAAAGAGGTATCAGGAGTGGGAACCAGGGAGGGGCCTGCAAAGAAGAGCAGCACCGGAGTCAACCTATGGTAAGCTGCAGGCAGGATTACACTCCATTTAGTGAATCCAACAGTCTTGCAGACAGCGCATGCACGCTGCCAGGCTCGAACTAAAAATCTAAGGAACATCTGTCTCCATAGGATGATGGGGAGGGTACACCTTATCACCAAAAAAAAAGAGAGCATTCAAAGGAGTAAGACTCCTCTCTGGAGCCCTCTAGAAAGGTCGTCAAAAAAGTCCAAGAGAATAAGATTAGTGAAAAGTGTCCTATTCATGAAAAAAGGAAACAAGAAGGTAAAAAACCTTCATCTACCTCAACAAGATCAGGAGGTTTCTGATTGGAGTCAACAACACCTTCTTGAAAATTTCAGCTTTTGAGGTAAAAAAATGTCAATGATCATCCTTGTCTATGAGGATAATGGTGAAAACATTGATGAAAACAACAACATCGATGATAACATTATCGACGGTCACCACAACAACAATATCCTCATTGAAGATGGTTTTGACGGCTATAACACTTTCCACTGCTGCATCATATATAGTGACTAAATCCTCGTCAATTGCAGAAGACTCAGGCATTACATCCCTAAATACCCATCAGCTACAGTATCATTGGCCCCGTCATAACACGGTTGATGAAGGCAAAGTTATCTTAATCACAGAAAAATAGCATACCAATCTCTACTGTGCCTGAAAACACATCCCCCAGTAAAGTATCTCCTTTACCACCTGCACCATCCCATTCCGATCTGCTTATAGTCACACATAGCACCACATAAAAAGCCAAGATCATGATTAAGAGGAGTGCAGGTACTCAGAAGGAGATTTCCCTTTCCGAGACCATCATGAAAAGCCAAGATCTGTAGAGGCTTTTAAAGAGCATTATGATTATGACACATATGATGAACAGCAACAGCAATATCAGGAGTAGATGATGCCGGTGGCGACAGCTCTGGTTACAGTTCTGCAACATATTTCAGAGGACTATTATAAGAGATTTTTTGATCCAAGTGTTCAGTCAATACTATTGTCTCTCCTTACACTCCTAAGATAGTTCATACACTAACTAGCCTGGGTTTAGCTACTGTACATATACGTCAAGTGAGGCAACTCCCATCCATCACCATTACTGGTGACTTTTCTGACGATGAAGAGCAAGAGGAAGGATAAGTAACAAAAGGCCTTCTACTAACTCTAATTCATATTGGGCAGATTAGGTAATGCCGATGTCAGTTCCACCAAACCCACCTGTGGCTAGTTCACCACCAGATGGCATAGGTAGATTCTATTTTATTTACTTGGAGAGTTTTTTAGAGCGCCGGCTAAACCCGAGGATATCAGAGCACTTTACAAGACATGTGACACAGATACATGTGCTAGACACAGAGCCTAGAGCATTGGTAGAAGGATTACATTTTGATGTAGGATATCCGGAAGGGATAAAAAACATTGCACCAATTATATATGTATTTCAAAAAGTAGGATATAATAAAACATTATCCATTGTTGATGGATTAAACTGTGAATTGGGACGGCGAACCATTTGGAATGATCCTGTTAATTTAAGAGGTTCAGTGGAGCTAAATTGAAGTATTTGTTCAGCAAAAATGATTTGAGGTTCAGTTAGAAACAAGTATAGGAGGGATTACACCAGGAAGTGAGTTCCAGATCCATGGAGCATTACCTGCTAAAGAATGTTTCTGGGATGATTTTGTTTTTCAGTTTGGGAAGGATGAGGAGTGAGTTGGAGCTTTTTAGTGCTCGATTATTATCCGCTCTCAATAGTTTTTATTCTAAATATTTTGGATTTGCAATGTGAAGGACTTAGTGGGTGATACAAGCTGTCTTGAAGATGCCTCTTTCTTCTATTGGGACCCAATTGAAACTCTTGAGAGCAGGTGAGATGTAGTCAAATCTTTTGGTACCAGTGAGTAGTCTAGCATCTGCATTAAGAGATGTTTTTAGAGGTGTAAGGTGGCTTTTTGGGGTCCTGTGATTATGGCATTGCCGCAATCAAGTTTCAAGAGGAACACTGATTGCTCTATAGTCTTTAGGTCTTCAGGTGGGATAAATGGTTTGATTTTTTTAGGTGTTTGGTGGAAAGGGTAGTAAAAATAGATGGCTTTCCTATTGCAGTGAGACAAATGGGTGGTTTCCTCTATGATTTTAAGGAACTAGCACACAAGTTAGTCAAATCAATACTGATCATTGGCCACATATGCTGAGAGGGTTTTAAACAAAAAAAAACCTGGCATATGTGACCGCTTTTGTCTCTCGTTTTGACAAAAAATATACAGCTCCTGACGATGAACCAGCTAGTCTCATAGGACACCTTACTCCATACTCAGTAGTGATGTAGGCTGCTCAAAGACTATCTAGGAACCCATCCACTCCTTGCTCACCTCCCCCAGACAAGGAGGAAAGATGCATTGACAATATCAGTAAACAATTTTCACCAATGGCAGCGACCTCAGTTTGTGCCTCTAATGTGGTAGCCATTTTAGCTAGATACAACAGGCAAATATGGTCAGTCCTGGGAGCCCTTATTCATTATTTCCCTAAAGAAAAGCAAAATGAAGCTACTGCAATATTCCACTAAGGAGAAAAAACAACTGCAGAAATAATAAACACTGCTATGGACGAGGCTACAACAGGTTTTCACAAACTTGCAGAGGTGGCTGTCTTAGGTAGACAGGGGTGGCTGAAGATACCCTCCTTCAGTCCAGCCATACAGGAAAAAAATCTGGATATGATATAATGGGGATGCATTATAGCATTTAAACCTATTAGAACATAAGTGTCGCCGTCATAGTGCTTCAATCTTTTCTAACAAGGCTAAGGAGTTCAGCAATACTTGTAAAAACAGACAAAAGGACAACAGTGTTTTATTTAATCAAGTAAGGTGGAAGAAGTGCACATCAGTTATCAACAGAAGCTCAGAAGATCGGTAAATGGATATTAAAGCATCAAATAAACTTGAAAGTGGAACATGTTCCCACTTTAAATAATCAGTGGGTAGACTCTTTGAGCTGAACAAACAAGGACTGCCACAAATGGGAATTAAACCAGGGTCAGCTCAATGTAATTTTTCAGATTTGGGGTCACCCATGTCTAGATTTGTTTGGAACAGTCCAGAATCACAAATGCATATTTTTCCAGCAGATACCCTCTGAAAGGGATGTGAGGAAATGTTTCCCAGGTGTCTTGGAACGGATCTTCGCATGTGCATTTCCCACTTTCTCTGATTCCGGGAGTATAAAAAATAATAAAGAGGAACTGTGTTGTATTATTGTTATATCTAAGGTTTCCACCTTACATCTGCCCTGTTTCTCTGCCTCTGCTGTTCAGCCAGTGAGTATAGAATGTTATTGTGAATGTGATGTAATTGGAATGTTTGGTATGCTGTGAGCAGACTGTCAGTTGAATCCTGGGCTGAGCAGCAGAGAGGATGCTCCTGGTGGGGTTTTGATTACACATATACTGGAAAAACTATCTAACCATCTAAGAAGAATAAACTTATCATCTGTAACCTATCCACGTCTTCTGGAACTCTTTACTAGGATATAACATAAATTGGCGACGAGGTGGATCAAAACTACACCTGAGTACCTTCTTCAAGCTTCTAAAGGACCTTCTTCAAGCTTCTTAAAGGTACTTTTATTCAGGATTTTACTCAAAATGAACCTATTTAAGGATTTTACGCCCTCCCGCCCCACCAGTGTCCATATTTCACCGGACAGCCTGTTATGTATCATTTTAGGACCCTATTGTAAGTTTCCCGATTCATGCCCTTATATAGGTATAAATCACCATATCCTTATATAGGCATAGAAATCATAACCATATTTAGGCATAGCTCATGCAGACCAAATACGGCAGGGCTACTTCCACTAGTTCCAAAAATCCACAACGATTTCTTGGAAAACTCAGCTTCAACAGCTAGGGACTTCCCCTTTCTTGAATATTGATTTGTCCAAGAACTCATGGAGATTTCAAATAACTGAGACTCTTTGATGACGTTATTATGTCCAACTATACGTCAAACTCAGCACCTTCAAGGTATAAATATGTCCACACTCGCCCAAGCAAACACACAGTGGTTTGGAGCAGTTCGGCTATCTACTTGCCCGACGCGCCCTGCTACATCAAGTGCCGAAGGAAGCCGACCCTCCAGCAGACGCAGTGAGAGAGACGCTGTCTTTTCTCCTGCCGAGAAATCCAGCTCCAGTGTTTCCCAGCTACCCTTGCAGGTTTTTGGGAAATTGAGTCCCGAGATTGACCTTCTTCATTCTAAACTAAGGTACGGAGCTGATTAGACCCTTGGAGAAATCTCGGACAGATTCTTGGCAAAAGAATACTACATTTATGCTATACCTCACTTACTTCTTCCCTCGTACTAAGCTTAGGTTAGGTACACCGAGGTAGGCGTATTTTAGAAGCACCAGTTGAGTACTTTTAGCCTACAGTATTATATTCTACTATTTATACTGTATGCATTATATTTTACAACCAGTTTTACGATTGTAGCAGTTCATTTCTTATGCTTGAGAAAGAAGACTGTTAAATAAATCATTTTATTGAAAACGCCCGTCTATCTATTTCTCTGCACCTCTGGTGAAACGAAGCATGCACGATTGACTGAGTGAAATATCTATCTATTGTTTCCACGACTCTGAAGATCAGTTTTATCTTGGGGAAACAAAGTTGTCATGTTTATGCGGTTGTCAGAAACGAATCCCTTCTTGTGAATACGAGAAAGTTTCTAGTGACCTCTGAGCTAGCTGGCACACACAATTAAGTTTAATATATGCGATAGAGACCTAGTCGACCTCAGTCCTACGTCTAATCTATAGGATAAATTATTCCAATGCGCAGAGCCCATTGGGAATATAGGAACTACACTACAAGCCCATGGACAAGGCGTACGTTTCCTGTTACCTGCTTCTTCCTGCCTAATTTCTACTACCTGCTTCTGACTAGGTGCATGTTTTCTTCTACATGTACTTCCTGCATCATTCCTGCTGCCTGTTTTGTCAGGGTGTTTGCTACCGGCTGCCTTGCTTCCTGCTGCCTTGACATCCTGCTACTTTAAAAATATTTTACTGAGGTGTGGACTTGACGGCATTTACAAAGATTGGCACTACGTCTAAGAACTCACATCTACAAATATTGGCACTACGTAAAAGAACCACTTAATGGGCAATAAATTCAACTGAATTACAGTGTACTACTTCATTCACACAAGTATTACAATTCTGCTGCTAGTTACTTTCTACCTACTTTAATCTGAATCCCTTTTGCCTTTTTCTCCTGCTTCTGACTTTTGAGTCCTGATTTTTGCCTTTACGTTCTATTTCTTGTCATGGAGAAAACCTACTTCTGCATTTAACCAGCATTGTACATCTTTGAGGTACTGTTGTGTTTTGTCATGTGCAACATCTCTGAGGCTGCAGTGTAAGTGAAAAGTCACTGCCATCTTCTACAAGTACAGCAACCCCACTTGGCACTGAATTAAATTGGACTGCCCTGTGGACTGCTCACATTGGGGTACTTGTTTAGCGTCCCTTTGATGCACCACTACATGAGGCGAACTCAGGTGAGACATTTTTACTTTAATTTTTGGGTCTACGCTTAGACCTGATTCATCCACCTGTTACCAACCGTCACTTTTAAATTTAAAACAAGACATGGCACAAGCCTTTTTTTTGCATACACCTACCTGTACCCTTTTTCTTTTTATTGTATTTATTAACAACATGAGAAAAATAGAGATCAGCAAATACATGTCATCAGACTGAACAAAGGAAAAATGAAATATAATTTTCTGAGACTCATTAGAGAGGAGGAGAGAAAAAAATAAATAACTCATATTAATTTCAGCACCAGATAGATGTCATCAAGAAGTTAAATAAATGTACCCCAGATTTTGTCCAGTTTCTGTAATGATTGTATCCCCCTCATTTTAGCCAATACGGATTCCATATCGTATGTTTCTCTAACCAGAACCGATGGTGTACTCCGCGATATCCAGACCCGAGCTAATATGCTGCAGATCAGCTGCCACTAGATCGCATTTTGGGCACGTTTGAGAACCATTTTAATATCCTTTCAGGTGTATAATATAGCGAACATATTGTTCTATATTGCTGTAGACTCAAGTTAGAGGAGTGTACCGATCTATTAATGCTACTAAGAGCAGAAGAAATATTATTAGCAGTAATATTAGTTCTTAAACTCCATTTCTCCACTAATCTTGCACAATCATCGACCTTATATGAATTAAAACTTCTGTATCCAATACTAATCAATGATTTGTTCTCGACCGCATAGAAGCAATTCCAAATATCAGAATCCGAGATATCTGTAAGATTCATACTGCGTACCAAGTAATCGCGGATCTGATAATACTTAAACCGTATACCTTCTGTAAGATTATATAAAATCTTCAATGTTTCAAAAGTCATAAACCCACGGTAATCATATAGGTCCCCAAGGACTTTTATACCTGAAGTAGACCAGTGCTTACCAGCCCCATCATGAAAAAATTCTGGAAGGCTTGGATTACCCCACAAGGGAAGTTTAAAATGATGTCTTGCACGCATTAAGAATAGCACGCCAAATTATTACACTGTCTCTCACGGTCTTAAATTTAACACTTTTAAAATAATTTGGGTCATTAATTCTGAGAGAAACATATTGGAATCTTCACCGAACATAAATATGTGGAAGAAAAAATTATTACTAGGGTTTAGTAAACTACGGAGACGGCCAAGGAAAGCTGACCAAAAATATAATCTAAAATCTGGGAAATCAAGACCCCCTTGGTTAAATGGGAGCTTTAGCAAAGCGATTGCTCGGCGTGCTTTTTTGTTAGCCCCATATAAAACTGCTGAGAATCCCATCTAAACATTTAAAAAAAGAATTATCAACACGTAATGGGATGGACCTGAACAAATAAAGAAATTTAGGCAAGATCTTCATTTTTATTAAATGTATCCGACCACTAATATCTAGCGGCACCTTATGCCATTTTTGTTTTGAGTTAGCAGTTTCTTTTAGCAGAACATCATAGTTTAATGCCACTATTTCATTTATATTTGCGGAGACTCTAATCCATAGATATGTAGCAACATTACAGACTCCCTGTATTGGAACAGAGGATTTGTAATTCATTAATACTTGGGTTTTGTTAATATTCAGTCTATATCCAGAGATAGCCCCGAATCTCCTTGCCTCCCGAATTATCCCCTTCATAGCTTCAGCCACATCTGCTGAGTATATTGCGATGTCGTCTGCATATACTGTGATATTAAGAGAGTTTGAGCCTAAGACAAAAGGGACTATTCGGGGTTGATTTTGTAGAGCTGAAAGAAATGGCTCCATTGATAATGCAAATAGCAAGGGTGACAGAGGGCACCCTTGCCGAATGCCGGAAGCTATTGAAAATTTTGAGGATTGCATCCCCGCATAGCTAATTTTAGCAGTCGGATAGTCATATAAGGCTTGTGCCCATTGCAAAAACTGACCTTTAAAACCAAATGCTATTATTGTTGCCCAGAGAAAGTTCCACCCCACTCGGTCAAAAGCTTTTTCAGCGTCTAATAATATCATACCAAGTGGGGTTGACTTAGTCCAGGCCACGTCAAATGCTGTTACAGCCATATTTACATGGACCATAGTGGCTCTTCTTATGATAAACCCATGTTGTTGGGGGATACTAGACTAGGCATCAATGGCGCCAAACGGGTTGCCAACATTTTAGCAAATATTTTTGCATCAGTGTTTATAAGTGATATGGGTCTATAAGACCCACACTCGTCAGCTGGCTTATTTCTTTTTTAAAAGAAGACAATCTGTGTGGTATTCCATGAATTAGGAGCCTTTCTTCCTGCCCCAATAGAGCTAATTACCTGGCTGAAGAGCGGGAGTAACTCATCCATACATATCTTATATAGCTCCAGGGGTATTGAATCCTCCCCAGCAGCTTTGCCCGATGGCAGAGCAGTAATTGCAAGTTTAATTTCTGCCATCGTGATATCCCCTGTTAGTGATTCAGATCTTTCATTCTCCATAGATTTTATTGTGCTAGTATCTGGATATCTATGTATTTCGGCCATGTCAGGGTGGTTTTCCGGGGTATAGAGCGATCAGTAATAATTAACAAATTGCTCCATGATCTGCCCAGGATGATTATAGACCAAATTATTAGGTCCCTTAACTGCCTTTATAAGAGTCTTGGCCTTGTCGTCTGCAACTTTATATGCCAGGAGCTTGCCTATTTTTCCCCACCCTCATACTGAGATAGATGGTATTTATTTAGTTTTGCAATACTTTTTTCCCTAAGTGTGTTTTTTAAAGCAGACTTAAGGTCCACCAAGTTGTAACCCAATTCCTCTGCCTTTGTCGAGCTCTGAAGTAACGCCTCAGCTAATTTATTCTCTATTGAAAGTATATTCACAATCGTTTTCTCAGTTTCTTTCTTGCATTCAGAATTCTATCTCCATATAAATTGCTGAGTAAAGCCCCTTATACTAGCCTTACAGGCATCCCATACCACAGCTGGTGAGGCTGAGTCAGTGTTTATTTCAATAAATTCTTTAAAATGTTCCTTAGTTTGCGTTACAAAATCTTTATTTAAGAATAAATATCTAGGAAAGGTAAAAAGCCGAGGTCCCTGCCTCTCTCCTGATGTATTAAAAGAGAGGAGGATTGGGTTGTGGTCAGAAGTGACTCTTGGGCAGATCTCCATAATGCTTGAATCTAAAATCTTGTCTGACACCCAGGCCATATCTATACGTGAGCATAATTTGTGTGCAGTCGAATAATAGGTGTAGCCTGCCACATTTGGGTATAATACCCGCCAAGCGTCCTTAATGGCATGTATGCACCCCAATTCTCTAATAGCAGCACGTGTCCTTCGCATCCGTTGAAAAGCCCCTCGTCTGGTAGTGTCCATATCATAATTCATAATGCAGTTAAAATCACCCATTATTACATGTTCTCCATCCCCGTCCCGCATCTCGATATTCACCCGATCAAAAATTGAAGGATCATCTATATTTGATTTCAAAAAAGAGAGGGTACCCCACTTTCACCAGGGAACAGGGGTTTATTGTAAATTTGCTTTGTTTGTTGTTTACTGTGAATATATCTTGATTGCTTTTCCATTTATTGTGTATCTTGATTGATTTTCCATTTATTGTGTATCATAATATTGTGGTGATGTAACATTGTTTAATAATTATTCTTAACCCACCGGGATATGTTATCTTGGTTTTTAATTATTTTGGATGAATTTTATCTTGTTTTTATTGTCTATTTGTATACAATTCGAATAAATCTAGATTGTTTAGCAAGACTATTTCTTTGTGGAAATCCATCCTTATGCTTGTCTGAATACCTATGATATACTGTGACCTCTCCTTGTATTACAAGAAAGGTCTGTGTAAGAAGTAGACTATTCGACTCCAGGGATCCCCCCCTTGACTAACTGTCATCTATATTTGAGCCATATATAGCACAAAACATATATTTACAGCCTTCCAGAGCTATTTGTGTAATAGCCCATCTTCCCCCTTTATCTGAAGCTGTTTTACCAATTTCGGCTCGAAATTGCTTATGTTTAAGAATGGCTACTCCTCGTATTGAAGCACTTAATTCCGTACAGGCGACTACCTCGTAGCTTAGTTGTTTTAGTAAGTTTCGATCTTTGTATGAAATATGTGTCTCTGATATCATAGCTATTTGGGGATTGTACATTCTTAACTCTTCAAAACCTAAATGCCTCTTGTTTCTACTATTCAGGCCCGCCACATTCCAGGCTAAACATCTCAGCCGATACATCTTTGTAATTTAATACCTCCTTCCTTATTCATTATATGCAAAGTAATCTTGCGATTAGCATTCTTTGTACACATTATCCTCATGTTGTTTTTAAAAAAAAAATGTCAACCCCCCCATGAATCCACCCAAACCCTAACCCTCCCCCCCTTCCCCTTATTCTCTAAAGGAGGATATCCCTCTTTGAACAGCTACCGAATTCAGGGCAGCCTTGCAGAATAGCAGCCGTGGTGATCTACCCCGCATCTCTTTGTTCTACCTTACCATTTTTATAGATTATCATTATTATGCCTTGTTCAAAATAAAGTGTATAAAAAATAAGAATAAATGATGAGGAGAAAAAGAAATAAAAATTACATTTAAAAAAAGGATCATTAGTATCCTTGCTTGATTTAGTTAAGCTAACATTGAACAACCATGTCCTTTAGCAAAATGCATAATTAATACTAATCATATTCTGTATCTTCTCCGAGGCTTCGACATGCTATTTGGCCAGTGATTGTTCAAAAAAGAAAAAGTTCATTAGTATCCTCGCTTGATTTAGATAAGCTGACATTGAGCAACCATGTCCTTTAGCAATATGAATAATTATTATTAGTCATATTCTATATCTTCTCTGCAGCTTCAGCATAGCATTTGGCCAGGGATTGTTCAGCTTCTTAAACATCCGTGAAAAAATATGTGTGGCCACTCTTAAATACTTTTAGGCGCGCTGGTTCCTGTAGGAAAACTTGACCACCAAGAGCTTTATTTGAGTCTATGAACTGGCGTAGCTTCCAGCACCTTTCCATTGTAGCTTTACTTAAGTCTGACCTCACAAAAAAAGTAACAGATTCTATTAATATAGGAGAGTTACGGCTGGCCTTCAGCGAGACAGCCTGTCGCAATAAGAAGTTTCCCAAAAAAATCTGAAAGGGCCGAGGGTATTGACCCCCTTTATTCCTCTGGACTAGTGGCAATCTATGAGCCCTCTGCAGCTGTTAGTCCCAGTCCCAGTCGGAGAAATCGGGAAATGCTTTCTGGAATAACTGGACTATGTAAGCCCTCGGATCTGCCCCTTCTGGGACCCCAAAGAGTCTAAGATTTTGCCGCCGTTGGCGATTCTCCATGTCCTCCAGTTTGGCCTGCATACTCGTGATCTGAGCCTCATGTTTATTCGCAAGAGTCTCTGTGCGAGCTGACAGCTCTTTCGTACCCAAAACCCTTTGTTGCAGCTCTGAGATCTCCTGAGTCAATCCACCTAGTTTACCTGCCATCTCCTGCAGGGAGTTTAGCATTCTGCTATTATCTTCTCGCAGCTGTAGGTGGTGCTGTTATGCTTCTTGTTTCTGCTCATTTAATGTTTGCAATATCAGGCTAAATGCTGATGGTGTATCTTCCCGGTCATCCAAAGAGGTAGTCCTGTATTTTAGTTGAGTAGCTGCTTGAGTCACATCAGAGCTTTCTATAGTGTGAGCGACTCTGGAGGCTGAAGCTAGAGCTGATGTTGACACTGAGGGTGTGGACTGGTTCCCACCCGGGGAACTCGGCTTAGAACTATCAAGCACAATTACGGGCAGCGAGTAAGTCTTCGCAAGATTACCATCCATAGGACTAGTACTTGAAAGATGCAATGCCATAATCTTAACGCCGCTCTTTGCCTGCACCCATTTCCGTAAAGGGCTATTATCAGCAATAGCTTTCCCCACGGCGTTATTGTACACTTTCCGCCAGTTATTTTCTTTATTTTATTTTTAAACTTCCCCTTCCTTTCTTACTTCCAGTTGATTTGGTTGCATCCACAGGGGTTCGGGACGCAGCTTCTGTTAGCTCCTCAAAATCCTCACCAGAGCCCGAGTCAACCCACACACCGGTCTCTTCCACCATACCATCTATAGCCGTGTATATCTTTGCCCCCAATTTTGCCAGTGTGTCAGTTCTGAAAGAATCAGTAAGAATAACAGTAGGATCGATCCCTACTGTTAGTGCCTTTATGAATTAGATACACCAGAAAAGTCAACGGGTCAGGTAAACTATTCGGATTTCTATTCGATTTTTCAGATACTGCCAGCAGCTGTGCTGCTGCAGAACTAATGGTTTTTGCCGTTTCTGTATCTTTCCGAGCCCTTGACTCTAAATTTAAATTTGTAGGTGCCCCATCTGCATCTGAGATTACATCTCTCATCATGTTAGCCCTGGGACCACTAGCAGCGGCGCTGACAGTCTCGTGATGAATAGCAACTATTTTGCCAGGTGAATTTGGCATTGACATCGCTGCGGGAACTAAGGGGCATATTATGAAGAACGGCGATAAAATTATCGCCGCTAAAGTGGCAATAACGGGCTTGATAACACCAGAACCTGGGCTGCTATGGGAATTCACAAGGACATATTATCAAGCCCATTATCGCATCTTTAGCGGCAGTATCCTGCCGCTAAAGTGGCGATAATTTTATCCCCGTTCTTGATAATGTGCCCTTTTGTTTCCACTAACCTCCTTCACAATACTGCCAGCGGGAAGCTCCATCGCTTTCATGAGCTTCCCTAACGTCTGGCTTACTTTCTCCATCGTTGCCGTTGCTGCTGCTTCGGCGCCATCAACGATGCTTGTCTCACCTGTAACAGCGTTCTTGCCAGCGCGAGTACCTCTTGGAGGATTCTTGAGTTGCGCCATCCTCCGCTGCATCACGGCCTCCTTCCCAGCCTCACACACCTGCTGACCGGCCGACTGATCTCCAGGCAGGCGGCCGCGCAGTCTGCAGCGATCCGGCTTCTGAGAGACCGCCACATCCGTTTGCCCGCTCAGACGTGTACCGGTAAGATATTGTCTCTTTGTTTCTTTCTTCTCAATGTTGATTTTAATTACAACTTCAAGTTATTACGTATCCTTGACTAAATCTAGTATCCGATGGCAGAACTAGAAAACAATCTCTTCAGTCTCCTGTCATAGATGCGAGGAGACCCTCCACTCTGCTGCTACTCCGTGGCTGCTTCAATCCACCATTTTGCTCCCAGCAAGTCTTTCAAGACCTGGTTCTTGGGAGAGTTTTACCTGTATCCTGAGGACGTGTTGTTGGCTCGAGACTTCCTCTGTGACGTTGCTGAAAGATTGGGCACTGCTGAAAGGACTTCTTGCTGCACTGGCGTGCAGTGAACCACCCGGCATGACGTTTAGAAGCGTGCCGCCATTTTGGGTTTGTCCTTTTCTTTATGATGTGGTTTACTGTACTCACTTTGTCAACCACGTGTTAATATGGACAACTTTCACAGTGTTCCTCATTCTTACATTCCGCAACTCTTCATTGTTGACACGCTGCATTTCTGCTATCCCAGTAACGCCACGATCTTCTCAGCTATTTCACATCGTATCTTGGAATATTCTGCAATGGCACACATTTCTTTATTGGATTATATTCCTGAGTGTGTGAAGTCATCCTGTAAGTACTTTCAGCGCGGCGAAGCGCACACCTTCTTCAAAATGTGACTTTCAATTTTAATCTCCATGGAGCCATGTGAAGTATTTCGAGGCATTATTATTTTCTCTACAACCTATTGCCTTGGACTAGAGACGCTTTGCAGTTTTCCTGGTTGCTTCACCTTAAGCGTTGATTTTCAGGTCATACTGGGTACACATGCAACCTGTTTATTTTCGCTCTTTGCATTTTCCTTCCAGTTACTATTGTTTTTACATTCTTACATTTCTCTAATGATACATGTGTTGATGCTCATCTTATTTTACTGTAGTACTGCCATTTTATTCTGATGCATTTGTTAATGTATTTTGCTTGGCATGGAGGTTTTCTAGATTTTCTATTCTGTATTTTGATGTGAAGCATTTCTCCTTTTTCCTCACATCTGTACATGATTTTTACTTACAGAGCCTTTATTATATTGTGCTCAGGTTTTGTATGTGGTCTAACTTGAGATGTGACTGATTTTTCTTTGCTGTGTAGTTCATTTCACCCAGATTGCACTTTTCCTGGAGCACTTTTTCTTGTACCTCTGATTTTTTCATGATGATACTTACAGTGCATTTTTCATTTAGTGCGCAGGTTTTCATACGTTGTCTAAACTGAGGCGTGACTGAATTTCTTTGCTGTGTAGTTCAGTTTACCCAGATCGCATTTTTCTGCAGTTTCATATGTGGTCTATTTTGAGGCGTGACTGAATTTCTTTGCAGTGTAGTTCAGTTTACCCAGATCGCATTATCCTGGAGCATTTTCTTTGTTCCTCTGATTCTTTACATGTGTACTTGATACTTACAGTTTAATTGTCATATTTTGCGCAGGTTTACGTATGAGGTCTAACTTGAGGTGTTACTGAATTTTCTTTGCTGTGTAGTTCAGTTACCCAGAGCTCACTTTCCCTGCATTTTTACTTGTGGTCTAATTTAGGTGTGACTTTACTCTTATCTTCGGTGTGGTACAGTTTACACAGATCACATTTTCAGTGCATTTAATTTTGGTGATTCTCTTTATTGAGTTTTCACCATTTTCCTTCTCTACATGTCTTCCTTTTGGTTGATGTGTTAGGTGTACGCCACCTGTTTCTTTCTTTACTTTCATTGCTTCGTCTGTTTCTTTCTTCCTGTTGCTGTGTTCAGTGGTTCCATACTTCTCGCTAGTCTGGCCAGTTGGTGTAGGTGTGGTGGTCACACTGGTGCACTACTTCTTTGTTAGTTTTCGTGGTATTATTACTTCTTGCTTATGTAAATTTTTATCAGTTTGCTTTTCCGTTCTTTTACTATTTCCTTCCTTTTGAAACCTCTTACTTAAATTTTTATCTGCTAAGGAAGGAGATGTGTGTCTTTTCTATTTTTGTATTCCTTTCGTGCTGTATTATTTGTCATACTGTTTTCACTTTGTACCTTATTACATGTTTTCTTTTCCTTTATTGCTTATGTTTACATCACATTTCACCTTGCTTATTTTTAGTATGTTTTTCATACTTCTACTGCAATTTTTTAATCATTATACTGTGATGTTACTGCAATGTTGCTATTTCCATTTGCTTTCTCTTTGTTCATTTTATAAAGAGGGAAGGTGTGTTATATCTAAGGTTTCCACCTTACATCTTCCCTGTTTCTCTGCCTCTGCTGTTCAGCCAGTGAGTATAGAATGTTAGTGTGAATGTGATGTCATTGGAATGTTTGGTATGCTGTGAGCAGACTGTCAGTTGGATCTTGGTCTGAGCAGCAGGGAGGATGCTCCTGGTGGGGTTTTGATGACAAATATACTGGAAAACCTATCTAACCATCTAAGAAGAATAAACATATCATCTGTAACCTATCCAACTCTTCTGGAAATCTTTACTAGAATATAACAATTATTTTAGTAGCTCTGGCTTGGCCAAGACAAGTTTGGTTCCCAGAGCTACTTCTCTTATCAGAACAAAGACACATTCTGTTCAAACCAGTACCAAAACTATTGACAATGAACGAGAGCTATATTGTTCATCCAGTGCTGACCTCTCTCAATTCAGCAGCCTGTCTCCTGAATACAATGAGTTCAGTCTACTAGATATTTTGGAGGATCCCAAAAGAATTTTAGCTTAAGCCATGGTGGCAGCAATATATGCTTCTTATAAAGCAATGTAGACTAGATTCTTCATATACTACTCTGAACGACATACACCATTTTTCACCTCCACCTGAACAAATATTGGCATATTTATTACATCTTGCACATTCCTTTCTCTCACATGACAGTTAAGGTTCACATTTTGTGCTTTATGAAAATCACTGGAAAACTACCATTCTGGTTCCACTAGACTTGTAAAAGAATTTTTGAAGGCCTTTTCAGAGCCTCCCCTGTGATATGCACACGACCTGTCTCTTGGCAGCTGAATGCGCTTCTCTACTAACTGATGGAGTCTCGTTTTGAACCTATTCATAAATCAGATCTCAAAATCTCTTGTAGAAGATAACTTTATTATTAGCTTTGACATTAGCTAGAAGGGTTAGTGAAATGCAAGCCTTCATTATAGAAGAAGAGCATTTACAGGTTAAAGATGACAGTGTCATACTGAGGATAAATCTTCATTTCATTTCCAAGCTTCTAACAGACTTCCATCTTAATGAACTGCTTTTTCTTAACACTTACTTTCAGAATTCCTCAAATGCAGAAAGAGCAATGCACATATTGGTTACTACCCTTCATTTCCCTTAACGCCCTAAATTGGGTATTTAGGTTGTCCCCTGACACCAGGAACTCATATTTGACTGAGTGAAGAAAAAAGAGGACAAAGAGGAGCCACTGAAGAAAGACAGAGGACTGCGGGGGAACCCAAACCCTGCCTGTTTACCTGCTCCTGTCCCAACAAAGCAAACCTGTAGCTTTATCCAGGAAACGCAACGCCTGGACTGAGATCTTTCAGAAGGGCCTCATGAACGCCCGAATGCTGTTAAACTTGCAGATCAGAAGTGGACAAATCTGCTACAAATAAACCAGGAGGCTGTTCTAGCCACGACCAACTTAAGTCTCTCATCCAGCAAGCTAACTAAAAGGCAACGGAATGCTTTCAAGGAAGGCACGATACAAAAGAGTGCAATCTAAGGAGACAGCTCCCAAATGAATCTACCCAATATTTGCTCAAAACAGCAAAGCGGTCACAGAAACCTCATCCAATAATGCGTCAATCAGTCATTTTCTCACAATCTCTCCCAATAAAACATTACAGGGAACAGAGAATGTAGGAGGCTGGCTTAGTATATGATGCAAACTTATGTAAGTGAAGCACCCGGCACTATTCAAGACAACCGTTATGGTGATTTGGGTAGTCTTACACAACCATAGAAACTCTCTAAGTGGTAGCGGTGGAGAGCAGCCTTCAGGCTTAGTCCAGAAGGAGTGTAAAGCAGCTTGTTTCACCAGTACTAATCATAGGGTGTAGGTTAAGTGAAAAAGAACCACACAGTGTAGTTATAAAAATATGTATTTATTATAATCACTCACTAACACATTGAGTTATCTCCTATCCGGAGATATAATCACAATACACACAATACTTCGATAGTAGATGCGTGGTAAAAGTATGCGTTGTAACGTCATACATCCACAGGTGGGAAACATCCTTTACAACGAAACTTTTAAAACGCAGTGCCTTTACAACGCAACTTTTACAACGCAAACCATTACAACGCATTGCACTGGGGGGCGCTCTAGGATAGGGAACAGATTTAATTTACTATCCAACACCTTCCCTACTATCCACGGGGACTGGAGTTGGAATAGTAAATTAAACTATTCACTATCCAGCGCCCCAAAGCACTATGCGTTGTAAAGGTATTCGTTGTAAATGCCGCGTTGTAAAGGCATGTGTGGTAAAAGTATGCGTTGTAACGTCATACATACAGAACAGGTAATTAGCAGAAATACACAGGTGGAATGCGAACCCCGACCAAAGTTGAGACTTGACCAGAAAACTTAGAAGAGCTGGGGACCCAAGGAACCATAAAAGAGCTGTGCTGTTCCTGAGTTTAAGAAATGTATGTATCACTGTGGTGTGAAGGATGTAGTAGGGCCTCTTATAGTCCTACGATTGGGCATCCATTTTGTTGGATGTAATGCCCTCACACACCCTTTCAGGTGTCATGCTTCATCATCTGGGCTTGCTCCTCGTTGGGACGGCGGTGCAATACCCAACGGTCAACACCTCAAAGAGGGGCTCTTTGGCGGAGATCTTTTTCCAACTGCCTTTTAGATGAAGTGCGGGTGTGGGGCCAGAAGTACGTAGACGTGTCAGTGTGAGTTAAAATAAAGCTCGGAGTACCAGGAATGACTTTATTCTGGGCGTCCCCTGCTCTAATTAAAAACAAAACTAACTGTTACTCGCTGGAATATTATGCTTCCGTATCACGAGTCGCGGTTTAGTGTGTGTTGTAGTTGGTCGACATGTTTCTCGCTCCAATGCAATTGGCTAGCGATTCTTCAGGACCTACAAGTAGAAAATGATTCTTAAGTACCTACTGTCTACGTTTATATATTAAGTGTCTAATGCTTAAAAACAAGTGTAATTAGCTCACAGGAACAAGGTGTATCCTGCGTAGTATCTGTGTTGGGCTGCTTCTACCTAATCGGTTTTGTTAGCAGTCAACAACAGTTTTCCGGCGGGTTACACAGCGGGTCACATCAACAGATATTTGGTAATCCCGTCTGACACCTACCCCTCGCCGCCGGAACCCGATAGGCTGTCTGATTAAAATACATCGCCTAGTGTTACTTTAATGGTTGAAAACATTCAAAATAGACAAACGACGCAATGCAGGTGGGCACCGCGCTTCTCTCTATTTTTCACCTTATCAGTGGTACCCTCTGTATAAACCATATATGCGGGTGGGCATTGCTTAGTTTGCTGAAGGCATTGTCGACATTGATGTTCCAAAAAAAAATCATTTGACATCACTAACTTCTATCTTCTGCCAACAGAATGTCTCAATACCAGGCCACCCCACGGCCTCCATGAGGAATAACTTCATTTAATTTTTCATAAGTTCATTTGGCTTACAAGTTTCCTGTTTATTTTTAAGTAAAAAAAACCTTGGTTCTCCCCCACTTTCCCTCCCCTTGTCTGTTAACCTCAAGTGCACTATCACTTCAGGCCTGATTGAGTGACACTTGTAATAAATGTGACTAGTCAAAATAAAATCCTCCAGTATATTAAGTGAGCGATTGACACCCACATGGATGATGAAAGACTAGTGGGTATGGATTATATGAGAAATCAGATCAATGGATGCACCGCTTACTGCTGATGCATCACTGCATAATCGCCTGATGTGAATTACTTACGTTCACAGATATATTGTTACACTGAGCACTAAAATTATAGTTCCAGTTCATGCAAAAGGAGAACGGATACGAAAGTGAATGGAGAGAATCACTGACAATGGAAAATGTTCTTCATTGTGCAACGTGTATGTTCTGTTCTATTCTTTCAGATTTTTTTCATACACAGAAGGGTGTAAGGGCACCGAACCGTAAGTACACAGTCGGGCTATCTGTTGATTCAGAGAAGGGTGAGCCTTAGCGTGCATAGACCTCTCGTATCAACTCACTTGGTACTGACAAAAATCTTAAACATTTTTTTAACAAGCATTTACAATGCAACGGTTTCGCTTTTGCCAAAGTTAGAGCTATTGGCATTGTAAATGACAACATTTTTATTTATGTGTTGGTTTTGAAAACAGATAAATAAATGGCATTGTCATTTACAATGCCAATAACTTAATCTCTCGCAAATGCGAGACCTATTGCATTTGCACCCACACACACAGACTCACACACAGAGAGCCCCCCCACACAGAGCCACACACACACACAGCACCCCCCTACACACACAAAGAGCCCCCCACACACACAGAGAACCCCACACACACAGAGCCCCCATACACACGCACAGAGAGCCCCCCACACACACGCACAGAGAGCACCCCTACACACACGCATAGAGAGCCCCCCACACACACGCACAGAGAGCTCCCACACACACGCACAGAGAGCCACACACACACACACACACACACACACACACAGAGAGCCACACACACACACACACACAGAGAGCCACACAAACACACACAGAGAGCCCCACACACACACAGAGAGCCCCACACACACAGAGAGACTACTCCATCACACCAATAAAATTCAATTCAAAGCATAATGCATTCACGCTATCTACACTGCTGTTTTGCAGTATAAGGCGTTTCAACATGGTAATGCTCTTCATTCCTCTGTGGGAAACAACAAACACAGGATGTAAACAATGCCCATGTTCAAACAAAAGCATTTCATGTTCCTGTGTCCTATAAAATATGGTTTTGCAAAGTTCCTTTCCAGGAACTTGGATTAGAGAGATCTCCAAAGCAAGACATTAGTATTTAAGACATCTGCCATCTCACAAAAGAGTACGCACTACGGTACTGGTTCTTGAAATAACAGCATTTTGCATGCTGGGCCTTGTAATTTGACAAGTTTTCATAACATGCACGATCTTACATATTTCAGCATGAAAAGTTTTGTGATCTACAATACTTTCCATCTGGGAAACACAATTACCTCCCACACAGCAAAAAGAAAATTCTTTCCGCCACAATGAAAATGTGTCGTGCCTGCGCAAAGAACTGAGAAAAGCACAGTTCACATCTAAATAGAATGCTAACTAGGGAGACAAAACCTTCGTGAAAACAGGGCTCTTTATCAATATCGCTTCCAGCTCCTGCCAGCACTCTCGACAATGGAATTAAATTGTCTCATATCACATAAATAAAACGGGCAGGAAGAGTGTGTCCTAGTGGTAACACCAATAGAAATATATTATTATTCCGAGTTTTGTATAGCGCCTGGTTACCAATAGGCATCCCCGCGCTTATCAGAAATAACACAGCTACAAGAATGCAAGGATCAAACAGAGAACAAAAAAGTTTTTAAAAGTTTACGAAACCTGAAGAGACTGGCTTCGGAGCGCAGTTGTAGGGGCAGTGAGTTCCACAAGGAGGCCACATTTATTGAAAACCTTCTGCCCCCAGTTCTTGCCTTTTTCACCCTGCCAACCTGAAGGAGATGTTGGTGGTCAGAGCGGAGGGAACGAGAGGCCTTATAGGGCTGGACCATCTCCTCAAGAATAGGTGGACCCACCCCGTGCAGGACTTTATGGGCGATGCAGAGTGACTTGAATTTCACCCGGTCCTTCACAGGGAGCCAGTGCAGTGCCCTCAACGCCGGGCGGGCAGATTGCCGCCTAGGGAGACCCGTCAAAAGCCTGGCAGCCGCGTTCTGCACTTGCTGCAGTCTGCTCAGGGTAGATTCGGGTGCGCCCAGGAAAAGCGCATTGCTGAAATCCAGCCGCGAGATAATAAGTCCCTGGATGAGAAGCCTTCGAGTGGCCACTGGGAGCAGGGGCAGAATCTTCTGGGCTGAACGGAGCAGGCCAAAGCACACGCCAGCAGTCTTTTTGGCATGGGTTTTAAATGATAGGTCCTGCTCCAGCCATACCCCCAAGCTCTTGATCTCCTGCTTGGGGGGGGGCATCGGTCCCAAACAGTCTGGCCAGCTGCTGGGGGGCAAAGATGGAGAGGAGTACCCCAGCAGCATCAGTTCCGTTTTGGAGCCATTTAACTTTAGGGCTGAGCTGCACATCCACGTGTAGATCTTTTCAAGACACGTGTGCAGCCGGTCGGGATGGTGCGCCGACTGGGAGAGGCCTACCACCAGCTGGGTATCATCAGCGTAACTGATGATCTTGATACCCAGCGGCCGTACCACATTCTCCAGGGGGGCCATGTAAACGTTGTATTGTATTGTATTGTATTGTATTGTATTGTATTGTATGCTTTATAGTGTTTTGAAAACTCTAATTTGGTACATATATTTCTAATTTTATTATAATACTTGACGGTTAACCGATACAAAATACTATGCTCAATAGAGCAGGATTATTATGGTAATGAGTATATGATAACGCATATAGGGTGTTCTCTTCCAGCTCCAGCTTCTGTCTGCTGCCTCAAAGATGCAATACAATGGTCACGCATTGTTCAAATAAAAGGGGTACTACTGCCACCAAAACGGACAATGAGGTTACACTGCATTATTTGTGACTGAATAAGAAGGAAGTTAAAGCTCTATATCCAATATTACATCAAGTGGCAAAAAAACAAATTAAAGTGACCTCTTTCAAAGTTTCATGCCAATAGTCACTTAATGATTGTGCTTTTTGACTGTCACCCTGCAATTTAAAATCGTCTCTCTGCGTTGCTGATCCACCTTTCACAGCAATGCTGGTCATCACGGTTTCGTCAGTACTTTCATTTTGGATTTAGTTCCTGTACACACTATTTATTATCACTTTCTTTTTCAGTCATTCGCTAAACGGTGCCATCTTTATTTTGAAGGACACACAGTTTACATACTAGGGTGAGGTGTTTAAGAGGTGTAAATATTCAACAATCACATGTTTACCTGTTCCTATTACTAGACGATTAAAAGAAGGTCGCTACGGCCGAAATCGCACTCACGACAGCACTGCGGCACTCACCACAGAAGCCCCATGCTCTACCGACTCTCTGATGCGGCAACTCCTCTCTGTTGGCGACCTCCCGCCACTCCGGCCCAGAGGCCCGCACAGCCGCCGGAGGAGCTGCATGACCCCCCTTCCCCTCCGGTGGACACCAGCACAAATACTGCCGTGGGGTGCCGGTAGGAAAGGGGGGGTGGGCAGAGGATCGCTTAACACATGTATTGGTACCATTGGGGTTACAGTGCTGTTGGGACTGCTTTCATAAACTCATAAATTGCAGTCCGAAGCTTCAGATAACAGGCTCCCACAACCTGGGTACACATCATTCCTTGCTGTAACTAGGAACCTGGTACTTAGGGTTTGGTTTAAATTATCTTTAAGGTGTGATGTCTATGGGAACCCTGAGGGCCAGAAAGGTGGTTCAAACTGTTCCAATTTCAGGACACTACTCCAAGACATAAGATTGAAAAATAATTTCCTTTAATCCTTCTCAGGCTGGATAATGGAGTCCTAGAGCCTCTTACAAAATCAGAAGTTGGGCTGGTCATAGCGATGCACTCACCACAGAAGTCCCCGTGCTCAGCCGACGCTCTGATGCGGCAACTCCTCTCTGTTGGCGACCTCCCGCCACTCCGGCCCAGAGGCCCGCACAGCCGCCGGAGGAGGTGCATGACCCCCCTTCCCCTCCGGCAGACACCAGTCCAAATACGGCCGTGGGGTGCCGGTAGGAGAGGGGAGGGGTGCAGACTCACCGTAAGGATGCCGCCGAAGACAGTTTCCTGGGGAGAACGGAACATCTCGAGCATCCGCTCAGCCCCAGCTTCATGAAAAAATGGCGGCCGCAAGCATCAGGCATAAAAAAAAAAGTAAACACCCACAATGGGCCCACCTCTTCATGACGGCAAAAAAAGGGGCGGGATGAGTAAAAATGGCAGGAACGCCCACGAATCTGCTCCGGCAATGACTGACAGATTTCTCTTCCAATGGCTAGCCTCCATTTATGGAGCTAGCTAATGGAAGAGAAGGCGGGACAAAGGGCCATACTAGTAAAAACATAAGATTTCGCCTGCGCGAACGCTGCTGCGCAGCGGACGCCAGGCGAAACCTAAAAAGGTTGAAACGTGTTGACCATATTCTCACATTATCACTGATACTTTCTGGTCAAACCACGCCAGGGGAAGTATCTAACCTGTTTTTAACCGTGTCACATGACTCTAGAATAAATTGTGTACGGAGTACATGATAGACACTTTTTAATCCACACACTTACAGCACACTATCACGAAAAATTTACAAAAAAAACAGCTCCGCCGCAGTCGCAGGCGTCGAGGCACATATGAGTGGCACTCGATCACTCAGGTGGACCCCGATGATGAAGCATGTCACCAACCAGGTTGATGAGTGAGGTGTTTCTCAAAAAAGAAAGATTTTTTTTTTCTTTGTTTACATCTGTCTCCACCTATCTATAATCACTAGGACACGTTGTCCTGGGGATACTCTCTCTTTTTGTTTTAAAATTGTATGACCCTAGGGGATTGAGAGTACAACCCCTAAGAAAAAACTCTTACTCTCCCATTTGTTCATCACATGCATAGGTGTGAAGTCACGTCCAAAACCTCCCTAGACCACAAAGGAGGACTTCAGCGAAGAAGGTAAAAGAGTAGGGTGGAATATCAGGGTGGATTCTCGAAGAGGAGTACCTGCAAGCAGAGGGGTCAGAGTCTATGCCACTCAGGAGTAACCAGGAGACATAGAAGACCAATGACTACCAATGAACGAAGATGCAGGAGAATTTATGGTGCCCTAGTCGCTGCATCTGTGAGGGCCAGGTGATGCTGTGGAAGACCAGTGTCAGCGAGAGCACCAACAAGCCTTGGCAGCAGCAACAGACAATGAAAACGAAGAAGGTGCAGTGTCGGGTCCAGCAAGACCCAAAGGACTCACCAAACACAGGTGAGTCAGAGCAGGCCCCGAGCAAGGAGGGGAGCCCACTGGAGCCAAAGAAGACCCTCAAGACGGCCCACAGGCTGAAGGCACAGCAGTCACAAGAGGACCACGAGGAGCTCATCAAGAATGGAGACCCTCGGTGCAGAGAATGTGGTGAGGATAAAGATCTTGGTGGTAGGAGATCTGGTGATCCCGACCTCCCTCAAGCATCAAGACAATGCCTGCAGCCTCAACCTGAAGGGTCCCCCCGACTGCGATCGGAGCTGGTAAAGAAACCCGATGCCATAAGACACCCTTGCAACAGATGCCCCTCCCACGGCCTTGGGTAGCCCAACCGGTGGTGTGCAGGCATCCCTCAAGAACCAAACTTACCTCTCCAGCCAGTGGTTGCCTTTAGGAAGTCTCCCTGCCCAAGCCTGCAGCAACTTTGACTAAACAAAGGTCGCCATTGGAAATCACAGGGTCCCCGACATCTTCCTGGCACCCTATACCCGGCCATCCCAATAGCGCTGGTGGTGCAGCTACCATGCTGATTGTTGGCCCCTGCAGTGCTGACCTTACCCTCAGGAGCTTTGCTCGCACATCAGTGTGGCCTGCTCGCAAGCAGCCCATAACCGAAGGCCCCCTTAGCCCTATTGGCTAACATTGGGCCCCTGCACTCTGCACCCGGCCGCCCCTGTGTGGCTGGTGGTGCAACTTGAGTGCCTACCTGGACTTGGGTAGTCTTGCTCCTAGCCCCCAAATCTCCCACCCATAAGTTGAATACTTACCTGTGAAACCGATAACCATTTTTCACCCATAGGGATCAATGTTGTGTGGTTTTGACTCTAAAAATGTTGAACTGATGTTTGTATGGAAAAAGAGTAACTAAACTGGAAAGCTTTAACCCCTTTGGGTGCTTCGGACGGCCATCGGCCGTCCGACATCACAGCAGGCGTGTGCTGACGACGTCCGGGGGCCGTCCGAATGCCGCCCACTCAATAAAACCCCGGCACAGCGCAAAACTTCGCGCAGCGTGGAAGGGGTTAAAAGTCTTACTTACCTTGTATTGTGAGATCCTTCGGTGTGGTATCTAGGCATACCACCCCAAGTAGTTGATGTAATCTGAAAGTAATCAAAAAGTATCCTAAAAAGAAATGACTGTGTAATTTAAACTGCTTTTTGAAAACATACCAACCTTTAACGAATATAGCTGTTAAAATGCATGTGAATACATTGCATGCTATTACAACATGGTCGTTACAACAACCGCGTTGTTATTACGCAATACCTTTACATCGCAAGTCATTACAACGACTTGCTCTTAGGGTGTGCGCTGGACTTAGGAATAGTATTATTTACTATTCCTACCCCAGTTTGTGCAACAGCAAAGAAGGTGTTGGATTTTATATCCAATATCTTTGTGCCCCCTACAGCAAGTCATTGTAATGACTTGCAATGTAAAGGTATTGTGTACTAACAACGGGGTCGTTGTAACAACCGTGTTGTGGAAAAAGCATTGTAAACGCCGTTTCCCCCTGTAACAATTGCAAATCCTTTCCCAATTGCATTTCTGTGTAAAGGTTTACAATTGAAAGTACATTTTACCTACTGTACCAAGTCCTGCTAGATTCTAGAAATAAAATATAAGTAGACCTCTATTTATAGTTAACCAATTGGTCTGGATTCTGTCTCTGAGTGTGTGCCATCAATCTTGATTGAGTGAATACAATAAATGCTTAACACAAACTGTGGTTAAGTCTAACTGCTAGCCCACACTACCACAAAGAGAGCTGTTAGTACTTACCTAATTTAGCCTCTGCTATACCTCTGGGGACTCCCTGGACTCTGTGCACTCTATACCCTACTTTGGTGTAGTATATCCAGAGCCAGCTCCTTACACACTCCATTCCAGAAAGGCTGCAATACTTCACAACTCCAGACCGTGTTGAGGAAGGTACCCTCCTCAACACCGCATCAGAAACACATTGGGGAGGATATCACACCCATCTGCCATAGGCGGCGTCTGGTATAATAGGCCCTATGTAGATTCTTGCTTTGGACCAGACGGTGGCAAGAGGATATGGCTGCACCGTGGAGGGACACCAAGGCCTCCATCCAATCGTCATCGTCCAAGTCTTCTATGTCTCCCCTCCCTACAAGTCTCCTGCAAGGCTGCCAAGGTGTTAGGGCTATCTGTCGCCAAGATCTGATAAATTTGCCTCATCTTGTGAGCACCTAAGTCTCCCATCAACTGCCTGCCCTCCAGTGGGCCAAATTCTGGCAATTCCTGTAGGTTCCAAATATGTGAGAATATAGCATGTTGGAACTGTAGGTATTTGTAAAAGTAGGCTGTGGTGGAGTTGGTAATTGTTAGAAATGGGATTTCTGGTTGGCTAGGGCTTGCGCCTAAGCCAGGCAGAAACCACCACTCTAGTCAGGGCAAGGGAGTTACATGCCAAAGATAACCCCTGCTCACTCCCTTGTCATGAGCAGTCAGGCTTATCCCGTAGGCCATGTGTAAAGCATTTGTGCAACTCACACAGCAACAACATACTAGGCACACCACAAAAGGAACTCCACACAAGGTTATATCAAAAATAGCCTTTGTATTATCACAAAAAAACACATTAGAATAGTAATCACACAATATACACTGTGCCAACTGGCACTGGGCAATATTTACAGGGGATTATATACACATGACAGGGGCACTTGGACCACTGTCAGCACCATCACTTAGTAAAGATAGTGAATGTAGAACATAGAATAGCCATAGAACACAACCAGTAATTACTGGCAAACACTGTACTCAGCATCATCCTGTAAAACAACCCATAATATGCACAGTATCACATTTAGGCGTGAAATGCATTCTGTGCCAACCTCACAAGCATAACTCACATTAGGGGTATAATTCACAGTAGGAAATAACTCAAACATGAACACAGTATGCACAACCTCATAATCATAAACCACATTTAGAGGCATAAAACAGGGTGCATAATTCATACTACATAAATCACATTTCCTAGCACCACATCCATCACATTAGGGCCTGGCACCCTACAAACCTAACAGTCCCCCAGCCAACTGGCCTTCTCAATGGGGCTCAAAATGCCCTATTTCCAAAGTGTCAGGGCGGCTGCCAATGCAGCAGAATCCATATGTGCAATTGCGCAGACCTAAACGTTGTAGCTGGCACTAAGTGCTGTACAGCTTTGAAAGTACGGGGCTTAAAGGTGGGCACTCAGCAGCACAGCTCCTCAGCTGCAGCGGCCCACAACAGCAATAGCTATGATTTTCGTAGTACGGCAAATGCGGGCACTCAGAGGCACAGCTCCTCAGCTGCAGTGGCCCACAATAGCGGTAGCGATGATTCTCGGAGGATGGCAAATGGGGGCACGCAGCGGCACAGCTCCTCAGCTGCAGCAGCCCACAATAGCGATAGCAATGATTCTCGTAGGACGGCAAATGCAGGCACTCAGCTGCCACAGCTCCTCAGCTGCAGTGGCCCACATTAGCAATAGCGATGATTCTCGTAGGACGGCAAATGCGGGTACTCAGCGGCCACAGCTCCCCAGCTGCAGCGGCCCACAATACCAATAGCAATGATTCTCGTAGAACGGCAATGCGGGCACTCAGCACCACAGCTCCCCAGCTCCCCAGCTGCAGCGGCCCACAATAGCGATGCGATGACTTTGGTAACACAGGCAAATAGGGGCTCTCAGCAGCAACAGCTCCTCAGCTGCGGCGGCCCACAATAGCGATAACGATGACTTTGGTAACACAGGCAAATGCGGGCTCTCAGCGGCAACAGCTCCTCAGCTGCGGTGGCCCACAATAGCGATAACGATTACTTTCAGCCTGCATTTCCCGCAGTAGAACCAGAGGCTCTGGAATTCTCAACAGAGGCCTCACCTGAGAGGAGAATTCCCCTCAAATAGGAATCCAGATGGCTGATGGGTGAAATCTAATGTCCCTGAGACTTCAGCAGGAGGCAAGCTCAAATCAGGCCCTTGGGTAGACCTACTGATTAACTATTGGAAATAACCAAACAATTTATTTGGCCTATTTTCCCACACTTTGTTTTTAATATGTCCAATTGATCAAACATTAAATACTTTTTTTGATACAATTTTAGACATTTTTAACCATCACAACCAGTAAATATCACTCACTTCACATCTATTCACAAAAACCCGCTCCGCAGTAAACCTGGCGTTGAAGCACACTGGAGAGGCGTTCGGCCTCTCCAGTGGGGCCCGATGATGAAGCATGTCACCAACCAGGTTGGTGAGTGAGGGCCTTCTATACAAACCTGAATGGGGTTCTGTATTCTCTTTCCTTTTTCTTGCTCCTTTGTCATAATACATTTGATTTTGGACACTCTTTTCAGGTTGTAAATTATCTTCACATCTACATTGATTATGGCAAGAGGCCTATAAGTGGCCTTGTCAGACTCAACTCCGCCCGGTTTAAGAAACTCGCAGCTCTCTCCCTCCCTCATTGATGGGAGCAGAACTTTGCTCTCATGCGCCTCCAAGAGGACCTCCAAGAGACCCTGCATGACAGTCAGCGAGAACACCTGATAGAACTCAGGCGGAAAGCCATCACTGTGAGGTGCTTTAGCTTGCGGCAACATACACAGTGCCATCTGCAGTTCCTCCAGCTCACCTGGGGCATCAAGGGCTTTAGCAGTCAGCAGCCCAAGTTGTGGGAGGTCCAGACCCTCCAGGACCGGGACATAGCAGTTGGAGTTATAGCAGGATCCGAGGTGTAATCTTGCTGCAAGTGCTGCTGAAAAACGCCCCATCCCAGCCTTGGTGGCAGCCCTGGTACCATCCATCGATATCAAGTGTGTGGTCATAGGCAGGGGATGGTCCCTACGGAGTATCCAAGCCAGCAGCTGACCAGACTTATCCCCCTCGCTGTGGAGGCTCTGCCTGTATTGTTTGAGTATATATTTGTCCAGTTAGTTCTGCTATATATCGACGTGCAGCCTGCTCTCCGTGGCGGCCATCCAGGTGTGATTTCTCCCCAGCCTGCATGTAGTACTTAAAATTCTGGACCTGTGTTTTAAACATTGTCGTATCATGACGATTTTGATATCAGCAGACCGAGAATGACTAGTACACTATGCACAAGCATTTTCGTCTTATTCGGGTGACGATTTCACCCTGAAAACGTAGTTTTAATCCTGAACCCTTGGGTTCCATTTTGTGAACGGCAGCCATTTTGTGAGTTGCCCTCACATAGGCCAATGACCCGAGCATGAAGGACACGTAGACCTTTGCTGACTTCTGCACGACCTGGGCAAGGCTGACTCCACTGCCCAAGGCCAACCCTGTTCGGTCAGTTCCTCTCCCAGTGGCCGAACGAGATAGTATCAGGGCACAACATGCCATAATCCTTTCATCGCACACAAACCCCTTCTAATCTTACACACACCTGCCTCTGTTTCCTACTTTATGACTTGCTTTACTAGGAGGAGGTGCCCGTTTTTATTGGGGTTTCGTCGATATCTGATGAAAATACTGGGCCTTGCCGGGTAATTGATTGTGGGCTGAACAAACTGAAATATGGGCTTGTCATCATGACTCTGCTTTTTCTTTGTAGTGAAAATATGTGAATGATCAACTGTAAAACAAAGAATGTTTGCCTAAAGCGTAATATTTTGTATAAAAAGAGAAGGCTGGCTTTGTAAGTTTGAGCAGTCTCCTGAGAATATACACCGTGTTGTACTTCTAGGATACCTGTTACTTGGTTGCAGCCAATAAATTCGATCTTTGACTTCACCTAGAAGACTCTGAGTTTCTGTAGTCTGAAACAGGAAGAACCCGAAGTCTTAGGGTGTTGTCCCTGGCACCGCTGGGTTACCGGTTCGTTACCGGTTCTGAAAAACCCAGTACTTCAGTTGGCGCCCAACGTGGGGCGATATCAGCGGTACCGGTCCAAGCCAGAGGTTCATGAGGAGCTTTGTGTGAAAATTCTGGAGGAAGGCCGCCACTTCATCGACCCCTGCATGTCGACGTGGTCCAAAAGTCTTTGCTGCGAGGTTCCCCGCTTCCCGACGGCTACGAAGGACTGCTGCCCTGACTATCGCCCTGTTTTGGACTATTGATGTTTGGTAGAGCGAAACGATAGACGAGTCTTCTGGTGACGTCATCGATACCTCAGTTAAGTATAGGTGGAGCGTCTCTCAGTCCTTCGTTTGAGTATCCCCTTGGGATCTTTGATTTGGAACTTGCAAGTACCAAAGCCGAGGGACTCGTGTATTCACGAGGCTATCGTATTCGATAATCCTTTGAAGTTTGAAACTAGACTAGTGAGCGAAGATGCCTGGTCTTAGCAGACTTGGAAACTTGTTTTGTCTTGGTTGTAATAGGGATTCCAGATTGGAACTCCAACATATGAACTATATGTGAAGCATGGAGTAGGCCCCATCGCATATAATGAAGTATGGATCAAATACACCAGAAAGGATGGTGTTTTAAAATGGCCCCAATATGGTAGCTTTGACACGGAGGTTTTAGATAATCTCGAGGTGAAACTTTTTAAGAAGAAAGCCCGGCCGGCGATGTTTGACTCTTTCCGCCTATGGCGTAAGGAAGCCAAACAGAAGGAAATTAAATTAGCGAAGAAAAATAAGAGAGAAAGGGGTATCTCGATAATGCAAGCTGCTATGCAGTTCAAAGATAACGAAGAGGAACAGATGAGCGAGCAGTTGCACAGGCAACGTAAAATGGTGATCGATAAATGTTACCCAGTGTTGCCGCCTCTTCAGCAAGATGCAGCAAAAGAACTTGAAAAAGATCCCCTAATGTCGCATTTATTGAGTTCGCCACCCCCCTATGCGCAGAGTGCTACAGCACCTCCGCAACCTTTAGTCGTGCAACCCCCGGTTGTTGCGCCTCAAGTTCTTCCACAGCCACCAGCTGCTCTTCAGTTGGCTCCTACTCTTCCGGTGCAGCCTCCTCAAGGGCCACCGGCTTTGACATCTGCTCTGCCTTTACTTCCTACAACTTTGACCACTATATTGACTACCACTCCTGGTATTCCTCCTGACACTGCCTCTGCGTCTGCCTTGCCTCACTCTGCTTTTCCGCCTGTCCTTTCATCGACTTCTCCCTCTGTTCGCCAGAGAATGACTAGCACTGTTGCTAGCCTTCTATATCCTCTCTTTGGAGCAACAAGTGTAACCCCTGTCTCAGAGCGTAAACAGTTACGTAGCCAACTGCCTGATTCTAGGGAGAAGGAAACATTGAATTATTTGGCACATAAATGGGTTACTGACCCGATGAGATATGAGCTAGAGTCTGTTATGGATGTCTTCCATCAGTGGGAAGCACCGAAACAGAGATACGTTTTTGAGAAAATGTGTACTTTTCTTTGTGAGGATTTAGAGGAAAATGATTTAGAGCCTAATCTGCCTGAGTTGTGTCGTGTCCGGTTCGAGTTTGCAAAAGGCACGATTGTGGGTTACGATGTTGAGAAAGCAGTTGCGACATTGTTATCATTCAGGAGTGAGGGGGTTTCTCGGTCGTTGTTTGAGTCTGATTCCTCTGTTAAAAGGAAGGTGAGACAATACCCAATGAGAGAAGTTCCTCAGGTATGGAAGGATGCCGTTGCAGCTGATCTAGCTAATAACATCGATGCTGTGCCAGCACATTTCCAGCGTGTTTTTGTACACGTTCCTTGGAAACGAGCTGAAGTTTTGGCCCTTAAGCAGACTTTACCTGATCCCCGTAAAAATCCTGCAGGGTATTACAAGGAATTGTCACAGACTGCAGGCTCTTGCATTATGAATTTAGCGGATATAGACATGTTGTTTGGAAATGTTGTTCCACAGCCTTTATGGGGAAAGATTCGTCATGCGGATCATGATCAAGAGTTAGGTGACTCATGGGCTAATATTAGTGCTGCAAATGACCGACAAGTTGGTGGTGCTAAACCCGAGCCTTTAGTAGCAGACCTCCCTGGTAGGATCATTAATTACATGAAAACTTTAATGCCTGCCATGAGAGTGAATTGGGACAAATTGTCTGCATGTAAGCAGAAGAAAGATGAAACAGTGTCTGATTTCTTCACCAGGTTTGAAGAAACGTTTATCGACCACAGTGGTCAAAATATGAGTACAGAAGGTGGGCAACGGTTGTTCGTTGACAAGTTCGTGCACAATTTGCTTCCCGAGTTGTGTAAGAAGTTAAAAGATTCAGAAAGTTTTTGGGCCGTTTCCCCTTCAGCACAAATATTGGCTACTGCCCAGTATTACGAATATCGAGATAAAGATGAGAAAGATAGAGCAGACAAGAAAACGAAAGAGTTAAAAACAAAGGTTCTTTTACAGCAGGCGTACCCGCCTCGTAGTGGTCAGAGTAACTATCAGCAGCCTCAGCAATTTCAGAGAAACACGCAAAGGACCAAATATCCTCAACAACGTTTTCCTGTAGGCCCTAACCAGTGTGCATATTGTAAAGAAGAGTGCCATTTTAAAAGTAGCTGCCCTGCTTTATTACAGCGTATAAATGGTGTTTCTAGCGCACGAGGTCGAGGTGTTCCACAAGCGCCTAGAGGTAGAGGACG
Organism: Lissotriton helveticus; assembly: GCF_964261635.1. Classification (NCBI taxonomy): domain Eukaryota; kingdom Metazoa; phylum Chordata; class Amphibia; order Caudata; family Salamandridae; genus Lissotriton; species Lissotriton helveticus. The sequence continues at coordinate 1,084,992,144 of NC_136067.1, read as the reverse complement.
TGGAAATTTCCTACAGAACGGGCGATCCTTTCCGCCTCAAAATTCAATGAATAGGTTTGATCAGCAGAATAACGCATCTGGTAGGACAGCTCAGTACTATGCTGATGACTACTATGCAGAAGATGAGAATATGGAAGGTAATGATTGCTAGGACAGCCATAGACAAAGAGAGGGAGTTGTTTCAGTTCCAGTAGATCAGAGTGGACCTTACGTTGAGGTGATTACATCAGGTGTGTCAGAGCCTTTTCTGTTGGATACTGGTGCTACAAAGAGTTCTATTATGCACTCTAAACTCCCTGGCGCACCTTTGTCTGGCGAAATGAATGTTTCAGTAGGTTTTTCTGGCGCCCCGGTTAGGAACCCGATTTCTAGTCCTATGTCCCTTTCTGTTGGACCTTGCGAATTCGAAGCACCCCTTATTCTGACGATAGGTTGTGGTGAAAACTTGTTAGGACTGGATCTTTTAAAAAGATTGTATGCAACTTTGTACTGTTCTCCTTCGGGAGTACAACTTACACTGGGTAAGAAAGTGGTTTCTCCAATGTATTTGTCGAAGGATAAACTTCCGACAGAATTATCATTTCTTCCTGATATTCTTTGGGCTACTGGTCCTAATGATGTAGGTCTTTTGGAAATACCGCCATATGTTGTGACATTGAAAGCCAATGTGAAAATGCCAGGCATTCCCCAATATAAGATTTCTAGTGAAGGTGAGAAAGCGTTGCTAGCGATCATTTACGATTTGATTGAAAAAGATGTAATTGAAGAGACAAGAGGCAACGTTTGCAATAGTCCTGTTCTGCCTGTTTTGAAACGTACTGACCCTTCTCAGCCACCTGTTTACAGGTTCGTGATTGATCTTAGAGAGGTGAATAAAATAGTTGTGCCACAATTCCCAGTTGTCCCTGATATCACTGCCCTATTGACTATGATTCCAGCTTCTGCGACTTGGTTCTCGGTGATTGACTTGAAGAATGCTTTCTTCAGCATCCCGATTGCCGAAGAGAGTAGGGATATTTTTGGCTTCAGTTTAGGAGGCCGAAGCTTCCGCTTCAAACGCCCTCCCCAGGGCTACTGTGAAAGTCCATCAATATATAGTCAAGCTTTAAAAACACAGCTTGATATGATTGTTTTACCTGATGGCGCTACCCTTATTCACACGTTGATGATCTGCTTGTTGCTGCAGATACTGAGGAAATATGTAAAGAAGCCACGTTGTCATTGTTGCGTCATTTGTCTGAGTTGCACCACAAAGTGTCCCTTTCAAAATTGCAATATTGTCGACAAGAAGTGACCTACTTAGGTCATCTCTTATCGAAGGAGGGAAGGAAACTGACCCCAGAAAGAATTCAGGCAATAGCGAAATTGAGTGTGCCTAGGACACAGAGAGAACTGCGTGCTTTCTTGGGCATTACATCTTACTGCAGGCAATGGATACCGAATTTTTCTTTGTTGGCCAAACCTTTGGTGGCATTAACTTGTAAAGATACACCGCATCCCCTCCCATGGTCTGAAGAGTGTCAGAAAAGTTTTTCCGAATTGCGCAATGCATTATGTTCGGCTCCTGTGTTGGGTACCCCCGACTACAGTAAGCCCTTTACATTGTATGTCCATGAGAAAGAAGGTTGTTCATTGTCAGTGTTGACACAGTTGTTTGGGAACAGGCAGCGCCCATGCGTGTATTTTTCATCAACCTTAGATCCGGTAGCTAAAGCGTTGCCGAGTTGCTTAAGAGCCACAGCAGCAGCAGCTGTTTCTATTCGACAGTCTGCTGGTTTAGTGATGAATAATACATCGATTGTGATGGTTCCACATGCAGTGGACACGTTGTTAAACAGAACCAAGACACAGCACTTAAATAGTGCTCGGTTGTCAGGTTACGAGTTGACACTGTTAGCGAGTCATGTGCACATAAAAAGATGCAACACGCTTAACCCAGCTACGTTGTTGCCGATTGTAGCAGAATTAGATGCTTCTGAACAGCATGATTGTTTTCTCAGAACAGAAGAAGAAACGAAAGGGAGAATAGACCTTCAGGACACTCCTCTTGTGAAGTGTGATGGTACCTTATGGGTGGATGGTTCATGCTTCAAGCTTCCGAATGATGATACGACTGCAGCATATGCTGTCACGACTTTGCATACGATTGTTGAAGCTGCACGTATTCCACATAATTCAGCTCAAGCAGCAGAGTTGATTGCACTTACAAGAGCATGTGTGTTATCAAAAGGAATGAAAGTGACCATATATACTGACAGCCAATATGCATTCGGTGTGGCCCATAGCTTTGGACGATTGTGGAAAGAACGTGGATTTCTGACTTCGCATGGAGCTAAGATACAGCATGGTCAGTTGGTGAATGAGCTCCTTGAGTCACTTACCTTGCCGTTGCAAGTTGCGATTGTGAAATGCAGTGCACACAAGAAGGTTACTGATGATGTTGGTCGTGGCAATACATTTGCTGATGAGACAGCAAAAGAAACGGCAAGGGATGTGATGAGTCGAATGTATGTTGCAGGCCCTGCGAGATGGATTGGTGACGTTGGAATGTGTGAAGACACGATAGAAAGTGTGAAGTCTATTCAAGCTGAAGCTACAGAGAAAGAGTTGAATGTGTGGAGAGAAAGAACGGGTAAAATGGATGCCAATGGTTGTTGGGTTGAATTGTCAGAGCATCAGAGATGGTTGCTACCCGATGCGTATGTGCTTGCAGTGGTTACAATGGCCCATGGAATGGCTCACATCAGTGTGAAAGGGATTTGTAAGTTGTTGGCTCCAGTATGGCAAAACGCTGGAATTCCTAAGTGTGCAGAGAATGTGGTCAAGAAATGTATGGTGTGTCTAAAATACAATCCTGGTAGGGGAACCCCAACTCCAGCTGGTCATTTTGCGCCTCCAACGTATCCATTGGAGGTTTTTAAGCTAGATTTCATCCACATGGAAAGGTGCAACAATCTGAAATACGTACTCGTTGTTGTTTGTGCCTTTTCAAGATGGGTAGAAGCGTATCCCCTAAAAGACAACACTGCCTTATCCACAGCTAAAGCCCTTGTGAAAGAGTTTTTTCCTAGATTTGGAATGCCCAGAATGGTCTGGAGTGACAATGGGAGTGACATTGTGGGTCGAGTGATGAAGAAAGTATGCGAAGGGCTAGGCATCCAACAGAAATTTCACGCTGCAAATCACTTCCAATCAGCTGGACTAGTAGAATGCTACAATGGCACGTAAAAACTAAAATTAGCCAAGATTCAAGCGAGCTCTGGTCTCAAATGGCCTGATGCTCTGCCTTTAGCACTCCTATCAACCAGAATGACTGTGCATTCGCGAGTGGGACTTAGTCCCTATGAAATCGTGTTCGGCCGCCCGGCCAACATATGGGGAGTGCCAAGGCCGATAAAATTCAGTGAGATCGAACACCCTGTACTGCTTGACTATTTGTACGAATTGACGGCTAAATTGCGTGTTTTACACCAACAGGTTCACGATACTCTGCCTCAGGTCTCTGAAGCTCCAGGACATCTGATCGATCCTGGATCCTGGGTGCTGGTCAAGAATTTCCAGCGAACAAAGAATGACCAGCCCAGGTGGACCGGCCCTCACCTAGTTCTTCTCTCAACGAGATCAGCCGTTCGAGTGGAAGGAAAAAAGCACTGGATCCACGGTGTACACTGCAAGAGGGTACCTTTGCCTCTGCCGTACGACCGGTGGGTCCAGGAGGGTGTCGCTGACTCAGAGACTGAAACTGTGCCTCGATTTCTGCCTTTCAGTGATGCACGTGTAAAAGGAACAATTTCTGAAAAAGAAAGTGACAATCTCTTGCAAGAAGCTGTGCCACCATCAAATCGATTGGACACTACAAAGCCTGAACTCCTGTTTCAAGACCAGACAGTATCTGGGAAGCAACGCTATAATCTGAGGCCAAGAACTATGGACAAATAAAAATTTTCCTTTTCTTTGCTAAATTTTGAAGGTGCAGCTCTCTCATCTGAGAAACTTTTTTATTTTTGTTTTTCGAACCACCATCCGGGTTCAGCTGTAGGGTCGCGGCTGCCCAAGTCTTTGGGGTGCAGCTGAAGACGTTAGGTCGACAGTTCTGGTTGGTCTAAGGGAGTTGCCCTGGACTGACAGAAGCATTCCTTAGCATAGAACACCCTACCATCGCGAGCAGCATTTAGAGAGGATGGAGTTTTTCAAGATGGAGAGACCTGCCAAAACAATGAACTTTAAAGCCAGAATATGTAAAATGATGACCACGAAACGCTTTTTGATACTATGCATTTTCATGTTGTTCAGTGTAATAGTGTTTCTAATAGGATATGTTTTATCCTCTTTTCGAGAGACATTTGCACCCACTACATCGCCCATACCTCCTCCTTCTACTGTTTCCTCACATTCTTTTCAACCTCTTCCTGAACATGAATCCGCTAGGAGATTAGAGTTTATTAATAACTCCTTCGTTCAGCTTTTGCACCAACACAGACGCGGCGATTCAGGCTGCCAATGTGTTGCAAACTCTCTCATAGCTGATTACAAGCTTTTAACGCGGCTCCTCCGCAATTCTTATTGTGTTTGTGTTTTAAAACTTTGTGTATTTTTCTAATCGCTATTTACACTTGAATAGTTCATTTGCACAACTTACCTGTTATTCCGCTCCAGACCCCGTTCCGCCCCGGCTGTGTGCCGTTTGCGCGGAGGGTCGAACTGGTGAGCGCCATTCCCCGCCTCCTTCTTGATCCACTTCCGCCCTGACGCATTCAGCGCAGGTCAGCGGTCTAGTGGTTTTGGACCTCGTGTATTTAATGGGGCCAAACGCGGGACACAGTTGACAGACGCGGCGATTCAGGCTGCCAATGTGTTGCAAACTCTCTTATAGCTGATTACAAGCTTTTAACGCGGCTCCTCCGCAATTCTTATTGTGTTTGTGTTTTAAAACTTTGTGTATTTTTCTAATCGCTATTTACACTTGAATAGTTCATTTGCACAACTTACCTGTTATTCCGCTCCAGACCCCGTTCCGCCCCGGCTGTGTGCCGTTTGCGCGGAGGGTCGAACTGGTGAGCGCCATTCCCCGCCTCCTTCTTGATCCACTTCCGCCCTGACGCATTCAGCGCAGGTCAGCGGTCTAGTGGTTTTGGACCTCGTGTATTTAATGGGGCCAAACGCGGGACACAGTTGACAGACGCGGCGATTCAGGCTGCCAATGTGTTGCAAACTCTCTCATAGCTGATTACAAGCTTTTAACGCGGCTCCTCCGCAATTCTTATTGTGTTTGTGTTTTAAAACTTTGTGTATTTTTCTAATCGCTATTTACACTTGAATAGTTCATTTGCACAACTTACCTGTTATTCCGCTCCAGACCCCGTTCCGCCCCGGCTGTGTGCCGTTTGCGCGGAGGGTCGAACTGGTGAGCGCCATTCCCCGCCTCCTTCTTGATCCACTTCCGCCCTGACGCATTCAGCGCAGGTCAGCGGTCTAGTGGTTTTGGACCTCGTGTATTTAATGGGGCCAAACGCGGGACACAGTTGACAGACGCGGCGATTCAGGCTGCCAATGTGTTGCAAACTCTCTCATAGCTGATTACAAGCTTTTAACGCGGCTCCTCCGCAATTCTTATTGTGTTTGTGTTTTAAAACTTTGTGTATTTTTCTAATCGCTATTTACACTTGAATAGTTCATTTGCACAACTTACCTGTTATTCCGCTCCAGACCCCGTTCCGCCCCGGCTGTGTGCCGTTTGCGCGGAGGGTCGAACTGGTGAGCGCCATTCCCCGCCTCCTTCTTGATCCACTTCCGCCCTGACGCATTCAGCGCAGGTCAGCGGTCTAGTGGTTTTACGTTCCTCAGCTATATCATGACGGTGTGGCGGAAGCGCAGCGGACGAGCGCAGCGGGAGCGCCGACGTCGCGCCGAAGTCAAGCCTAAGTCCTGCCCGTCTGCGCCCGTCCGCGCCAGCACGGGCCTAGGGCCTAACCCCCCTGTTTCTACTTTTATGTCCTATTCACGCTCTGCTTTATTGCAGATGCGAGGTTCTTATTGCCCTTCGCACTCTGTCATAAATTGCCAAAATGCGCCCTTTTCTTGCCCTCACTGCGCTCTCACTTTGGTCTCCCTCAAATCATGCACAGACAGCAGATCTTCCACGTTTTGGAATTCCTCGGTTCCTAGGTGTACCCCCACGCCCCTCCTTCACCATTCTTCCCCGGCTTTCAGTTTCATCAGTATTAATTGTCGGTCTCTCTCAAAACATAAGAGAGACATTTTTGACCTCTTGGAGAATGCTAGCCCCGCTGCCATGTTTACCACCGAAACTTGGTTAAATGATAGCTCGGGCCCTGACATAGCCATGGCTCTCCCCAACAATTACACCTATGTTGGGCGTAACCGTGTTCTCAAAGATGGTGGGGGAATTGCTATCATCTTCAAGAGAGAATTTTCTTGCAAGTGGGAAGATCTTGACTTTCCCAATTGCGAAGCTGGTCTGTTCAAACTCTCCCTTTCTCCTCAATTCACACTAACGGGCACTCTGATTTACCGTCCACCAGGCTCTGCTAGCAGCTGGGCAGCTGCACTCCCTGAGCTTGTGGCCCCATTCTTAGTACAGTCTCCCAACTTCACGATTCTCGGTGATTTAAATATTCATTTCACCTCGTCCTCTTGTGCTATCGCTAAACGTCTCCGACAGGATCTGGAAGCATTAGACCTTCATCTTTACAACTCCGACCCTACTCATAAGGCCGGCAACCTTTTAGATCCTATCTTCTCTAATCTAACTAGCATGTCCTATCTGTCGTCCACTCCTGTCCTCTGGTCTGACCATTTTATTGTTAATTTTGCTATTAAAGCGTCTGTGGCTGATTCCCCTAGGCCCGATCTTCCCCACAAAGCCAGTAGAAACTGGAAACGTCTTGACTTGAATAAATTAAACTCTCTTCTTGGCAACTCCAAACCCATGATCCCTAAGATTACTATTAAAGAGCTCCCCGATGTTACATCATGGTTAACCACTGCCCTGGATTCCTGTATCCCGATCCAAAATAACAAAGCTCAAATCCATCACCCCCCTGCTCCCTGGTTTAACGACTCTCTCCGGGCTGAGAAATCTAACTGTAAAAAACTGGAGCGCAGATGGCGTTCCAATTATGACCCCTCCCATAAAATTGAATATAAGTCCGCCCTTAAAATGTATCATGCGGCCTGCGATACTGCCAGAGCTGACTTTGCGAACAGCACCATTCTAACAGCGCAAAATAGACCCAAAGCCCTATTCAAAATAGTCAAGGAGCTCTCGGGTGCTTCCTCGGTTCCCAAGGATCCCTGTTTAGACACTGCTCAGTGTAATGTCTTAGCCAACTTCTTTCTCGCAAAAATTGATAAGATTTATGCTGCTTTTGACCTCACCTCTGCCTCCTCCACTCACTCTGCTCAAGATTCATGTAACTCCTCGCCTGATATCATCCCCGGTTCACTGCTCACTGCCTCCCCACTTCTTGCTTGGGATCCGATCTCCCCTGCGCTGCTAAATAAGTATCTTCAAGACATCAAATCTGGTTCCCCCATGGACCCTATGCCCCCTCAAATTTTGTGCTCCTTGGACCCAGTTTCCCTTCACATTATTTTAGATGTCTTGAATGCTTCCCTGACAGAAGCGACGGTTCCAAACGAATGGAAACACGCAATGGTGGTCCCTCTATTAAAAAAGGCAAATGCAGACCCAGACAACCCCTCCAATTTTCGCCCTATTTCTTTGCTCCCTTGCTTTTCCAAGATTTTGGAGAAACATGTTAATTTTTTACTTAACTCCTTTGTCGAATCCTCCAATTTTCTTCATGGCTCCCAATCCGGGTTCCGGGCGGGTTTTTCCACGGAAACCACCCTTCTGGGCGTGTCAGAGACCATCAGGCGCCAAGTGGATAAGGGGGAGACGGTGGCACTCATTCTGCTTGATTTGAGTGCAGCATTCGACACCGTCTCCCATTCCATCTTACTGTCCACGCTGGAGGGAGTTGGCGTCGGTGGTACCGCCCTGGCCTGGATTGCTAATTTTCTCTCTGACCGCACGTTCCAAGTTTTTTCCTCCACTTCTGTTTCATCTGTTTTTTCCTCCACTCACGGTGTCCCCCAAGGGTCTATTCTTAGTCCCCTTTTCTTTAACCTGTATGTGAGGCCGCTTGCTTTTTTAGCGGAACAGGCTGGCCTCACAATTTATTCGTATGCCGATGACACTCAAGTCATCTACTCCCTCTCTACCAATAAAAATCTCCCCTCGTCTTCTCTTAAATCCGGGCTAAAACAAATATCGGATTGGATGCTGAAGCACAAGTTAAAATTAAATGGGGACAAGACAGAACTCCTCCTGTTTGGCCCAGACACCTCACTCTGGGGCCCACACCATTGGCCATCGGAGATGGGTCCTGTACCCAATCCATCAGAGTCTGCACGCAATCTTGGGGTGCTCTTTGATAGCCAGCTTACCTTCAAGCAGCACGCTGTGAAAGTCTCCGCCACCTGTACCACCATCATCAGGTGGCTAAGAAAAATCACATGGATGCTACCGGCGGACACCTTGAGGACTGTAGTCCAGGCTCTTGTCATCTCCCGCCTGGACTATGGGAACATCCTTCTCTTGGGCGCCGCAAAGGAGGTTACCAGGAAGTACCAGGTGGTGCAGAATATGGCAGTTCGCCTCATCTGCCACCTCCCTGCTAGATCCCCGGTTACTCCCCATATGCGGAAATTGCACTGGTTGCGTATCGAGAACAGAGTTAAGTTTAAAGCACTCTGCTATATGCATAAAATCATGACTGGTAAGGCCCCCCATTATCTGTCTGCCTTAGTGCACCATTACGTTCCTCCCCGGACACTCAGGTCTTCTACGCAGAACAAGTACATGATTCCTCGCACCAACAGAGCCAAAATGGGGGGACGTTCGTTTGCCCTATTGGCCCCTTCCTTATGGAATGCCCTGCCTCAACTGTTGCGCTCCGAATCCTGCTTCCTTACTTTCCGTAAGGGAATTAAAACCTGGCTTTTTAACTCCTGATCCCCATTGTTTATTATTTTCTCTTACTTTCTCTGACCGCCTAGTCTGCCTCAGCGCCGGGAAACCTTCGGGTAGCTGCGCGCTTAACAAATGTAATTATAAATAAATAAATAAATAATGAACACAACTAACTGTTGGGTGTGTGGTCTTATGCCTCACACAACGGATAAAGGCATCCCTTATCTGGTCCTGCCTTTCAGCCACAATGGTTCTGTGTGGGCATACAGAACGATGTTCATCAACGCACATGAAATCTACCCCCTACGTTCTGTAAAAGGCAATCCTAAGAATAGTGCTCTAGTCAAGGGTATAGTAGATATGATTAAAGAAGATATCTCCTATGAGACTATCCCGAGAGATGAGACACTAGTTTATATAGGATGGAACGTGACCGGATATGGAGTTACTCTGAGTGAGAAACAGCAAGCTAAGAGATCTTCCCCGATTTGGATTGTACCCCATCAGGGTCACCTATGTCTGCAAGGTAATGGCAAGAATCCCAGAGCTCAGTTAGGGAAGAGTATCTGCACTGAAACCTATGTTTTTGCTTCCCAGACTTCCCCTTCGTTCTTAGCAGCTAAGGGTACCTATATCATCTGCCATGATAGAGCCTATACATGGTAGCCCCCTGACTTTTCGGGCACATGCTTTGTTTCGTTCCTGTTGCCTCCCACCTACACAGCGGCGGCAGATTACCATAAGACAAGGATAGTTAGAGGTGTCTTCAGTGAAGAAGACACCGCAGGACAAGAATTTGGAGACTTTGTGAAGGGTTTTCTGCCATTCTGGGGACCCATGGTTAACAGCAGGAACATAAGGCAATTGACAAGGGTGGTTGAATCCACCGTAGTTGAAACTGCCGGTGCCCTTAGTAACTTGACTGCTGAGCTCCAGTCGGATCGTCTTATGACCCTTCAGAACAGGGTCGCGTAACGTTAGACGTCATACTTGCAGACCGAGGTGGGGTATGTAGGGTGATCCAATCGAGTTGCTGTGTTTTCATTCCAGATAACGCTCCAACAGTGTACCAGGCCATCTCCAAACTACATAAGATTTCTGAATCTATTCATGTGGATAAAGGAGATTGGTCGTTGATGGGGTGGTTCTGGGAACTGTTATCCGCCTGGGGATGGAAAATTCTGATGATCATTGGGATGATCTTAGCCATTCTTTTCCTGTTCTGTCTGTGCGTACAGTGTGCTCCTGCAATATGTGGCCTCTGTGCCACATCATGTGTAAGGAAACCTGTATTGAGGGACGAGCTAAGTAATAGGATGATGCTACAGCAACATCTCAATGACTTTATCAATATAGACCTGGACTCAGATTAGCATGAGTATAGGTTATTGCCTATGTAAGGGCAAAAGGAGGGTCTGTAGTACTTAAAATTCTGGACCTGTGTTTTAAACATCGTCGTATCATGATGATTTTGATATCAGCAGACCGAGAATGACTAGTACACTATGCACAAGCATTTTCGTCTTATTCGGGTGACGATTTCACCCTGAAAACGGAGTTTTCATCCTGAACCCTTGGGTACCATTTTGTGAATGGCAGCCATTTTGTGAGTTGCCCTCACATAGGCCAATGACCCGAGCATGAAGGACACGTAGACCTTTGCTGACTTCTGCACGACCTGGGCAAGGCTGACTCCACTGCCCAAGGCCAAACCTGTTCGGTCAGTTCCTCTCCCAGTGGCCGAACAAGATAGTATCAGGGCACAACATGCCATAAACCTTTCATCGCACACAAACCCTTTCTAATCTTACACACACCTGCCTCTGTTTCCTACTTTATGACTTGCTTTACTAGGAGGAGGTGCCCGTTTTTATTGGGGTTTCGTCGATATCTGATGAAAATACTGGGCCTTGCCGGGTAATTGATTGTGGGCTGAACAAACTGAAATATGGGCTTGTCATCATGACTCTGCTTTTTCTTTGTAGTGAAAATATGTGAATGATCAACTGTAAAACAAAGAATGTTTGCCTAAAGCGTAATATTTTGTATAAAAAGAGAAGGCTGGCTTTGTAAGTTTGAGCAGTCTCCTGAGAATATACACCGTGTTGTACTTCTAGGATACCTGTTACTTGGTTGCAGCCAATAAATTCGATCTTTGACTTCACCTAGAAGACTCTGAGTTTCTGTAGTCTGAAACAGGAAGGACCCGAAGTCTTAGGGTGTTGTCCCTGGCACCGCTGGGTTACCGGTTCGTTACCGGTTCTGAAAAACCCAGTACTTCATGCAGTGTGGTCAGCGCTGCTTCATCTCCGCCAATCTCCCTCTGAAGCTGTCTCTGATCTCATGCTGTGCCCCCTCATGACTGCCTTCAGTGGTTTGACCGTCCTGGTTTGATCTGAAGCGGTCGCTCCTCACGCTCCCTGATCATCCTGACTTCGTATCGCTATACTCCTCATTGCTGCCCGGTATCGTAGCGCTTACTGCTCTCCGCTCATTGCTGCTAATTATTAATTGAGCACTGCTCGCATTGCCTGTAACATTATTTGTGCTTGGTATCGTAGCGCCATACTGCTTACTGCTCACTGCTGTTAATTAGTAATTGTTGCACTGCTCGCATTACCTGCAAAATTATTTGTGCCTGATTGTGCCGGTACCACTGCCCAGATCATAGCGTTATTCCGGTTGTGCCCCAATCTCGTCCTGTTTCGCTTTTTGTTTGTGCTGCCATTTTGTTGTTGTGACTCCTAGCCCGTCTTTCCACCCCGCTCCCGCCTCCCAGCTGCTCCTCCCTACCACTGAAAGATAAGGATTGACCCATCTGGTCTAGCGTTGTGACCGTCCTGGCTTGCTCTGAAGCGGTCGCTCCTCACGCCCCCTGATCATCCTGACTTCGTAGCGCTATACTCCTCATTGCTGCCCGGTATCGTAGCGCTTACTGCTCTCCGCTCATTGCGGCTAATTATTAATTGAGCACTGCTCGCATTGCCTGTAACATTATTTGTGCTTGGTATCGTATCGCCATACTGCTTACTGCTCACTGCTGTTAATTAGTAATTGTTGCACTGCTCGCATTTCCTGCAAAATTATTTGTGCCTGATTGTGCCGGTACCACTGCCCAGATCATAGCGTTATTCCGGTTGTGCCCCAATCTCGTCCTGTTTCGCTTTTTGTTTGTGCTGCCATTTTGTTGTTGTGACTCCTAGCCCGTCTCTCCACCCCGCTCCCGCCTCCCAGCTGCTCCTCCCTCCCACTGATAGATAAGGATTGACCCATCTGGTCTAGCGCTGTGACCGTCCTGGCTTGCTCTGAAGCGGTCGCTCCTCACGCTCCCTGATCATCCTGACTTCGTAGCGCTATACGCCTCATTGCTGCCCGGTATCGTAGCGCTTACTGCTCTCCGCTCATTGCTGCTAATTAATAATTGAGCACTGCTCGCATTGCCTGTAACATTATTTGTGCTTGGTATCGTAGCGCCATACTGCTTACTGCTCACTGCTGTTAATTAGTAATTGTTGCACTGCTCGCATTACCTGCAAAATTATTTGTGCCTGATTGTGCCGGTACCACTGCCCAGATCATAGCGTTATTCCGGTTGTGCCCCAATCTCGTCCTGTTTCGCTTTTTGTTTGTGCTGCCATTTTGTTGTTGTGACTCCTAGCCCGTCTCTCCACCCCGCTCCCGCCTCCCAGCTGCTCCTCCCTCGCTCCGCCCCCCTCCACTATCTACATATGTCAGAGCAACAGACGCGCAGCGTTCACGCGCAGCGGGCGCGCCCCATGCGCGCCAAAGGTAAGCCTGTCTACGCACGTCCGCGCCTGGACCGCGCCCAGCACCAGACCCCCTGGTCCCCGCAAAATCCACTCCACCCGCATAACGTACGACACCGCTACCCTCTCAGCACTTAACCCCGGCCAACTCACAAACTGCTACGAAGCCGCCCCAGGACACACCCATGGACCCTTCACCTGCCACTCCTGCAAGTTCGACTGCATCAGGACCCACACCAAATCCACAAAATCCTAACAGAGCTCCGACACTAACCATCTGAAGTGCATCCTTCTCAACACCCGCTCGGTCCACAGACACGCCATTGAACTTTGGAACCTACTCGACACCACATCGCCGGACGTCGCCTTTCTTACAGAAACCTGGATGAACGCCTCATCAACACCCGACATCGCCATAGCCATCCCGGACGGCTACAAGATCATCCGAAAGGACCGCATCAACCAAATAGGAGGAGGCATCGCCATCGTCCATAAGAACACCATCCGCATCACAACCAGTACCGACGACACCCTCAAAGCAGCCGAACACCTTCACTTCCAGATCCACACCGACCCCAAGACCACACTCAGAGGCACCCTCATCTACAGGCCACCAGGACCCCACACACAATTCAGCGAAGACATCATTGACTTCATTAGCCCACTCGCCCTCCCCTCCGAGGACTACATTCTACTGGGAGACCTCAACTTCCACCTGGAAAAGAACAACGACAGCAACACCACCACCCTTCTGGACAACCTCGCCAATCTCGGACTCAAACAACTTGTTGACACCCCCACCCACTATGCCGGCCACACGCTCGACCCAATCTTCACCTCCAGCAAGCACATCTCCTTTAACCACACCACAGCTCTCCATTGGACGGACCACAGTTGCGTTCACTTCAACTACAAAAAGACTACGACCCACAACCACCCACAACCAATTCCCCGGAGAAACTGGAACAAAATTACAACCGACCAGCTCTTCACATCGCTTCACCAAAACCCTCCTGCTAAATCATCTGACCCAAACCAAGCAGCCACCAACCTCACACAATGGATCACCCACAGCGCTGACGAATTAGCACCCTTGAAAAACCTTCAAATCAAGCAAGGCAGCAAAAAAGCCCCCTGGTTTAATGATGACCTTAAGAAATCCAAGAAGATCTGTCGCACCCTCGAGAAAGCCTGGCGAAAAAACCCAACCACTGACAACCTGGCCACCTTCAAGAACGCCACCCGAAAACACCACCAACTGATCCGATCCACCAAGAAATCAGCATTCAAGGATCGACTCGACAACAACGCCCACAACAGCAAGGAACTATTCAACATCGTCAAAGAGTTTACCAACCCCACCGCCGGCACCAATAACATCACTCCCTCCCAAGACCTCTGCGACTCTCTAGCCTCGTTCTTCCACAACAAAATCGCTGACATACATAACTGCTTTGGAGACCAGTCCACCCCACCCACCTCCGAACTAAAACCCCCTCCAACAACCTTTGCGTCTGGAAACCTATCACCACTGAAGACACCATCCGCCTGATGAACACCATCCACTCAGGATCACCAACCGACCCATGTCCCCACCACATTTTCAACAAAGCAGACTCCATTATCGCACCCCATCTCCGAGATGTCATCAACTGCTCCCTCAACTCCGCTACCTTCCCGGAAAGCTGGAAACATGCCGAACTCAGCGCACTCTTGAAGAAACCCACAGCAGACCCCACTGAACTTAAGAACTACCGCCCCATTTCGCTCCTCCCATTCCCTGCCAAAGTCATTGAGAAAGCCGTCAACAGTCAACTCGCAGCCTTCCTCGAATCCAACAAATCCCTCGACCCTTCACTGTCCGGCTTCCGAGCCAAACACAGCACCGAGACCGCCCTCATCACAGCCACAGACGACATTCGCACTCTACTGGACAACGGAGAAACAGCTGCCCTCATCCTACATGACCTCTCCGCAGCCTTTGACACAGTCTGTCATAACACCCTTATACAACGCCTCAGCAACGTCGGAATACAAGGAAAAGCACTGGACTGGATCATCTCGTTCCTCGCCGGAAGAACCCAGAGAGTCCGCCTCCCCCCTTTTAAATCAGAGGCCACCGAAGTCATCTGCGGCGTACCACAAGGATCTTCACTCAGTCCCACCCTCTTCAACGTATACATGAGTCCCCTCGCATCCATCGCACGCCAACACAACTTCAACATTATCTCCTACGCAGACGACACCCAGCTGATCCTCTCCCTCACCAAAGACCCAAACACCGCCAAAACCAACCTACACGAAGGGATGAAAGAAGTAGCCGAGTGGATGAAGAACAGCCGTTTAAAACTGAACTCGGACAAAACGGAAGTCCTCATCTTAGGATCATCCCCCTCCGCCCGGGACGACTCATGGTGGCCACCGGCCCTAGGAACCGCACCCATACCAACGGACCACGCACGTAACCTGGGCTTCGTCCTGGACTCCTCCCTCTCGATGACCAAGTCAACGCCGTCTCATCATCATGCTTCAACATCCTACGTATGCTCAAAAAAATCTTCTGTTGGATCCCCACCAAAACAAGAAAGACGGTCACCCATGCACTGGTCACAAGCCGACTGGACTACGGAAACACCCTTCACGCCGGAACCACAGCTAAACTACAGAAAAAACTACAACGCATCCAAAACGCCTCAGCCAGACTCATCCTAGACATCCCCCGCCAAGCTCACATTTCAGGTCACCTGGAAGACCTCCACTGGCTCCCCGTCAACAAGAGAATAACGTTCCGTCTCCTCACCCACGCACACAAAGCCCTCTACGACCTAGGACCAGAATACCTCAACACGCGCCTGTCCTTTTACACCCCCACCCGCCAACTACGATCGTCCAATAAAGCCCTCGCCGCAATTCCACGCATCCAAAAATCCACCATGGGGGAAGATCCTTCTCCTACTTAGCGGCCAAGACCTGGAATTCTCTCCCCACCCACCTCCGCCTTACACAGAATCACCTCTCCTTCAGAAAACAACTAAAAACTTGGTTATTCGACAAGTAAAGTTCCCCCCCTCCCTCAAGTGCCTTGAGACCCTCTGGGTGAGTAGTGCGCTTTACAAATTTAAACTTGACTTGACTTGAGTGGTTCCCACTCAGTGGCCCTACTGGACACTGTACCCCAGTTGACCCGCATGTAATCCTACAGTGCCTGTGAGAGCACCTCTCTCTCGACTTGGTCTACCAGGATTTCACCTGGCATTCTCCAGGACTGAGCCTCCCTCCCATAATCACCCCACTGCAGGGCACAGCTTACAGGGAAGTGAACTGACTGAAAGCTCACCAAGTGGGTCACCTCAATTTCTTCCAACTGCGGGTGTGCCTTTATCAATATCCTGTCCAGTCTACTCTATGTATTGTGCGTGAAAAATGACAGGTATACACCCACTGCGGCAGGTGGCACAACACCAAATATCCACAAACCTCAGGTTTCGCATCACATCTCAAGGCACAGTGGTTATCAAAGCTTTGGCACCCGCCCTGGCGAGGGGGGCTGTCCAGTTTGGCATTTAGGATACAGTTAAAGTCGCCCAGCCATAAGAGTGGCACATCTACAGGGTGTAGTGTCAGGACTTGCATAGTGTAAAAAAATGCTGGGTCGTCATTATTCGAGGCGTAGGTGTTCAAGATAGGTCAATTCTGTCTAGGGTCCCCGCAACAATACAAATTGACCACCTACATCATCCTCTGCATACATGTGAGAGAGCGGGACACAAGACACCACCCAGATTAGTGTGCCCCTGGTGTAAGTGGAGTAAGAGGAGTGAAATACCTACTCTCGCCATTTCTTTGCAAGACGTGCAGCGTCTGTATTGTCTAAATGTGTTTCCTGCAAATAAGCTATAGAGATTTTTTTTTGCTGTTTTAGGAATGTGGAATGTGAGCACCCTATACAGCTTAGTGTAGGCCCCAAACCCTCTGATGTTTCATGTCAAGAATCTAAGGTCAGTCCCCGTCATAATGTGCATCATGTAGTAGTTGCCTTCCAACTCCCTGCCATGCAGCCAGCCCAATGGGCCTGGGGGCAAAGGGGAGATAGACGGTGCAGAGGAGCACCGGTAATCAGCATAACAGCTTGCTGCAGGGCCGTGGCCCCACCCAGTGGTAGAGCACCCATTTGTCACACCTGTTCTATTCGGGCAGGGCCGAATTAATGGTGATGGAGGGGCCCCCGCTGCTGCCCAGGAACGCGCAGGTCGCCCAGAGGCCGCAGAACATGTGCAGGCCACAGCGTAGGCTCAGGGGCTCCCGGCAGTCGCCAGGCAGGGGTGCCACCCACACCTAGCCCCCTCACCTCACTTCTCGGCACCGGCTGTGCCTACAGTGCAACCTCCAGGGTCTGCGAGGCATCCTGCAGTTTCCATGAAGGCTGGGGCATCCACAGCACGGGCCTTGATTACGTAGCTGCGTGGCCCGACTCCCCCATTTTTAAAATTAGTTTAATCCAGTAGGAAACATGCTGCAGGCCCACCAAAAGTTTCCTTTTTAAACCCACCTTTTACGATACTAATACATTTTAATGAACTACGTTTTAATTCTGTAAAATGTTTATGGTTTTAACTAACTGAAACAATAAAATTTACATGGCTAGTGAAAATAGCGCAAAAAAGAACAAAGCGCCAACCGTGGCTATATGGTTGCACCGGACCAGGACAAAGACACAAGTTCTGTACGACCGTGATGGAGCGCAGACCAGCCACAGGAACCCTGTTAAGCCTGTTTAACAGAGTACCTTAAATCCAGGTTTGTGGAGCATTGCAAGGATCTGGGTCATTGATGTTTTGCGCTGCCGAAGCAATGCGTTGGTTCCGAAATGCGGGGAGGCTGCGAAGCGAGGAACTGCGTCTTCGAGAATCTAGTCAACAAGCCTTGAGATGCAAAGTCCGGCGTCGAGAATGCAGCACACAGTAGTGGCGATGCGTCGGTTCCAAGGAGCTGCTGTGTGAAGTCGGTGGCATCATCCAGGCTGCAATAGACAAGAAATGTGAGAGCCTG
This sequence comes from Lissotriton helveticus, assembly GCF_964261635.1. Classification (NCBI taxonomy): domain Eukaryota; kingdom Metazoa; phylum Chordata; class Amphibia; order Caudata; family Salamandridae; genus Lissotriton; species Lissotriton helveticus. The sequence continues at coordinate 1,084,974,330 of NC_136067.1, read as the reverse complement.
CACGGAGGATGCATCTTGCTGCAGCGGTTCCGATGTAGCTGCGAAGGCAATGCAAGTCTTTGTGACGGGTCCACTCTAAACAGCAGCGGTGATGGTTTGGTTCTGTGCTTGTTTTCTCCGCACAGCAGAGGAGATGGGACAGTTCCGCTGGATTCACACACTGGCAGAGTACCTTAAGCCCACTTCCAAGGGTCCAGGACTAGGGTTGCACCACTTGGCAGGGTAGACCCACAGATGGAAGACTCCAGGTGCAGGTGCAGGTGCAGGTGCAATAAGTTGTTGGAAGCCTGTCATGTCCTCTAGGCCTCAGATCAGGAGGCAAGCCAAGTAGCCCTTGGAGTCATTCTGGGTTCTGGGTTCAAGAGATGAAGGTCCAGTCGTTCTCACCAGGCTAGAGGGAAGCAGGTAAGCACAGCTGCAGTCCTTTAGAGCAGCTGTCCAGCAGAGTAGTGGGACTTGTAGTAGTGCAAATTGAATGTAGGAGATTTCCACTACCAGGACATGTAAACCTCAAAAGTACTTGTTCAAGTTTTTAAATGCACTGCACCGTGCCATTTGGGCGGTCCAGGACCTTTCCTAAAGGTGACATAAGTACTGAAAGGAAGGTTTGGACCTGGAAAAATCTTTATTTTGCCAGACAGACACTGCAGTTTAAAAATGCACACACAGGCTGCAATGGCAGGCCTGATACATGTTTAAAGTGCTACTCAAGTGCTGCAGGCTCAAGTAGTATTTAATTTACAGGCCCTGGGCACAGCTAGTGCCAATTTACTAGTAACTTACAAGTAAAATAAATATGCTAATTGGGTATAAGCCAATCTAACATGTTTTAAGGGGATAGCACAAGCATGTTAGCATTGGTTATCAGTGTTAAAGTGTGCAGAGCCCTAAACCCAACAAAAATGAGTTCAGAAAAAAGGGCATAGGCAAATTGATTTGCGATGACCTTGCATAAACTCTCAAGTCCAAAAGTAGGCATATTCATGGTCCACCCTATTTGGGACAGGATTCAATAGTTAGGTTGATTAGTAAATATAGGCAGAACCTGAGATTTAGACCAGTTGATTAAATCTGTGTCAATGCTGTGTTACATGCCAACATGGTAACTCAGGCAAGGAAACAATGATGACGATGATTCACATAAGAAAATCCAGGGTTCAGCTCGATTTCCTGGAGATGCCTGTTCATGATGGGATTAGATATATTTAGGTAATTGTGTGCTTGATTTCTAGATTGGTAGAATCCTACCCCACTAGGTGAGATGAGAGCATGACAGAAATGATGAAGTTGTGCACAGCATTGCAAATTGAACAGAAGAAAACAAGTAACTTACCTGTAACTTTGGTTCCCCAGTATTGGTAACTTTCATAGATTCCCATGCTTTGTATCATTCCCCGTCGTCGGAATGGGAGCCTCGGTAAAATAAAAAATACCATAGTAGCAAGCACAAAGTGAAAAAATAGGCCTAGGCCTCATCTCATTTTGTAGCTTATCCACCTCTTTTTGTAAAAGAGACCAAATTCTTGCAGTAGCCAATCAGAGTAGCCTCATCCCATAGAACCTTCCTGAGAGAGCCTCAGAGCCTCAGATTTTCGTAGCCGTTGTGAACAGCAACATCATTGGATAATAAGGCTGAGCTTTCCCAGGGGAGGAGGGCGGGCGCATGGGAATCTATGAAAGTTACCAATACTGGGGAACCAAAGTTACAGGTAAGTAACTTGTTTTCTTGCCCCAGTATTGGAACTTTCATAGATTCCCATGCTTTGTATCAGAATAGCTAGCAGTAAAGAGAAAAGCATATTTTGTAACATATGTATCTGTAAACGTCATACGTAATTCTGGTAAGAAAACAGAACAAAGCAGAACAACAACAAGTAATACAAAATATGCAATAAAGGAAGGCGGGATAGTAAGGAAAGCTCACCGACTTATTGGAAAAGATTCCTCAAGACAGCCTAGCCCACTGTCGCATCCTCTTTCACAGAAGAATCCAAGCAGTAGTGGCGAGTGAAGGTGTGGACACTGCTCCATGTCGCCGCTCTACATATGTCCTTGATCGTGACACCTGAGAACAGAGCCACAGATCAATCAATCAATCAATCAGGGACATTTATAGAGCGCTCTACTCACCCGGAGGGTCTCAAGGCGCTTGGGGGGGGGGGGGGGGGGTGCTGCTACTGCTCGAACAGCCAGGTCTTGAGCTTCTTCCTGAAGGAGAGGTGGTCTTGGGTCCGGCGCAGGTCGGTCGGGAGGGAGTTCCAGGTCTTGGCGGCCAGGTAGGAGAAGGACCTTCCTCCTGTTGTCGTTCTTCGGATGCGGGGGACGGCGGCGAGGGCGTGACTGGCTGATCGGAGGTGGCGTTTGGGAGCGTAGAAGTTGATGCGGTTGTTGAGGTAGCTCGGGCCTTGATCGTGCAGGGCTTTGTGTGCGTGGGTGAGGAGACGGAAGGTGATTCTCTTGTTGACGGGGAGCCAGTGCAGGTCTCTCAGATGTCCGGAGATGTGGCTGCGTCGGGGGATGTCGAGGATGAGTCTGGCTGAGGCGTTCTGGATCCGCTGGAGTCTCTTCTGGAGCTTGGCGGTGGTTCCGGCGTAGAGGGCGTTGCCGTAGTCCAGTCGGCTGGTGACGAGGGCCTGGGTGACAGTCTTCCTGGTCTCGGTGGGGATCCACCGGAAGATCTTCCGTAGCATGCGCAGGATGTTGAAGCATGACGAGGAGACGGCGTTGACTTGTCTGGTCATGGAGAGGGAGGAGTCCAGGATGAAGCCCAGGTTGCGTGCGTGGTCTGTCGGTGTGGGTGCGGTGCCCAGGGCGGGGGGCCACCAGGAGTCGTCCCAGGCGGAGGGCGAGGAGCCCAGGATGAGGACTTCCGTCTTGTCTGAGTTCAGTTTCAGGCGGCTGGTCGTCATCCACTCGGCTACATCTTTCATCCCTTCGTGAAGGTTGGCTCTGGCCGCGGCGGGGTCGTTGGTCAGGGAGAGGATCAGTTGGGTGTCATCGGCGTAGGAGATGATGTTCAGGTTGTGTTGGCGTGCGATGGGCGCGAGGGGGCTCATGTAGACGTTGAAGAGGGTGGGGCTCAGCGAGGATCCTTGAGGGACGCCGCAGATGACTTCGGTGGCCTCTGACTTGTACGGTGGTAGACGGACTCTCTGTGTTCTTCCGTCGATGAAGGAGACGATCCATTCCAGTGCTTTCTCCTGAATTCCGACGTTGCTGAGGCGCTGCACTAGGGTGCGGTGGCAGACAGTGTCGAATGCCGCGGAGAGGTCTAGGAGGATGAGGGCCGCTGTTTCTCCGTTGTCCATCAGGGCTCGGATGTCATCGGTGGCAGCGATGAGGGCGGTCTCGGTGCTGTGGTTGGCTCGGAAGCCAGACTGTGAGGGGTCGAGGGATCCATTCGTCTCGAGGAAGGCGGCCAGCTGTTTGTTGACGGTCTTCTCGATGACTTTGGCTGGAAACGGGAGGAGCGAGATGGGGCGGTAATTCTTGAGTTCGGTGGGGTCCGCTGTTGGTTTCTTTAGTAGAGCGCTGAGCTCGGCGTGCTTCCAGCCCTCCGGGAAGGTGGCGGTGTCGAAGGAGGTGTTGATGATGTCCCGCAGGTGGGGTGCGATGACAGCGTCGGCCTTGTTGAAGACGTGGTGAGGGCAGGGGTCGGTCGGAGATCCGGAGTGGATGGAGTTCATCATGCGGACGGTGTCATCGGTGCTGATCGGAGTCCAGGCGCGGAGGGTGGTGGTGGGCGGCGTTGCTGCGGTCGTTGTGTGCGATGGTTGAATGCTGAAGCTGTTGTGTATGTCCGTGATCTTGTTGTGGAAGTAGGAGGCGAGGGAGTTGCAGAGGTCTTGCGATGGGGTGATGTCGTTGTTTCCGGCGTTGGGGTTGGAGAGCTCTTTCACGATGTTGAAGAGTTCCTTGCAGTTGTGTGCGTTGTTGTCCAGCCGGTCCTTAAATGCAGTTCTCTTGGTGGCGCGGATCAGTTGGTGATGCTTCCGGGTGGCAAGCTTGAGGGTGGTCATGTTGTCCGGTGTTGGTTCCCTTCTCCAGACTTTCTCGAGGGCTCGGCAGTCCTTCTTGGAGCTCTTGAGTTCGTCGGTGAACCATGGAGCTTTCTTGCTGCCGGGTCTGCTGGGCGGGGTCCTCAAAGGGGCGAGTTCGTCCGCGCAGTTGCTGATCCACTTCGTGAGGTTGTCGGCGGCCTGGCTGGGGTTCGCTGAGCTGGCGGGAGGGTGCTGACTCAGGGAAGCGGCGAGCTGGTCGGCTGTGATCTTGTTCCAGCTTCTTCGGGCAACATGTTGCTGGTGGTGGTGGATCGTCGTTCTTCTGAAGGTGAAGTGGACGCAGCTGTGGTCCGTCCAGTGGAGTCCTGTGGCGTGGCTGAAGGTGATGTCTTTGCTGGATGAGAAGACGGCCTCGAGTGTGTGTCCGGCGAGGTGGGTGGGGGTGGTCACCAGCTGCTTGAGTCCCAGGTTTGCGAGGTTTTCCAGCAGGGCGGTGGTGTTGCGGTCGTCGTTGTTCTCCAGGTGGAAGTTGAGGTCCCCGAGGAGGATGTAGTCAGCGGAGGGGAGGGCGAGTGGGCTGATGAAGTCGGCGATGTCCTCGCTGAATTGTGTGCGTGGTCCCGGGGGTCTGTAGATGAGGGTGCCTCTGAGGGTGGTCTTGGGGTTGACGTGGATATGGAAGTGCAGGTGTTCGGCGGGTGCGATGGTGTCGTCGGTGTTGGTCGTGATGCGGATGGTGTTCCTGTGAATGATGGCGATGCCTCCTCCTGTCTGGTTGACGGGGTCTCTCCGGATGATCTTGTAGCCGTCCGGGATGGCGATGGCGATGTCGGGCGCTGTGGAGGCGTTCATCCAGGTTTCCGTGAGGAAGGCGACGTCTGGGTCTGTGGTGTCGAGCAGGTTCCAGAGCTCGACGGCGTGTCTGTGGACGGAGCGGGTGTTGAGCAGGATGCACTTAAGGTGGCTGCTGTTGTTGCTCGTCTTGGTCTTGGTGGGTGCTCGTGTAGTGCAGGTCCGGATGCAGGTGAACTTGCAGGAGCGGCAGCTGAAGGGTCCGTGGGTGCGTCTCGGGGTGGCTTGGTCGCATCCAGGGGTTCGGCCGGCGTTGAGTGCGTTGAGGGTGGCGGCGTCGTACGTCCGGCGGGTGGGCTGGGGTCTGCGGGGGCCAGGGGTTCCGGCGCTGGGCGCGGTCCAGGCGCGGACGGGCGCAGACGGGCTTACCTTTGGCGCGCCTTTGGCGCACAATCGGTGCGCCCGCTGCGCGTGCCCGCTGCGCGTTCGCACGGTCGCCATATATGGCGAAGTGCGAGGGAGGGCGGAGCAGCTGGGAGGCGGGAGCGGGGAGGGTACAGAAAGAAAAAAGGGGCGGGGTTAGCGGCGGTGGTGGGAAGCGGGGAGCGGGGAGGGATGAGAAGGGGGCGAAAAAGGAAACCGGGCAAACAGGCAATAGAGGGGGCAAAAATACAATGTACAACAGTTAAAATCACAAAACAGTGGTACCAGGCAGGATACCTAGCACAGACCACGCCGCTCGATGTCAGGGGGCGTGGTCACGCGGCGGCAGCCGGAGCAGAGACAGGCAGGCGGGGAGGCACACGCAGCAGCTGGTGGCCGTGCGGCGCGGGGGGTGACCTAAACTAGGTCACACTCACCTGCGTCGCACGGTCGCCATATATGGCCAAGTGCGAGGGAGGGCGGAGCAGCTGGGAGGCGGGAGCGGGGAGGGTACAGAAAGAAAAAAGGGGCGGGGTTAGCGGCGGTGGCGGGATGAAGCCATTGATCTCGTAGAATGCGCACGAACTGTTCGCTGAAGAGGTTTTCCCGCTTCTCGATGGCAAAACTGGATTGCGCTGGATATCTACCGGGAAATGCAGGGTTTAGAAATTGGACAACCCTTACGCGGAGCACTGAATGAAACAAAAAGCTGGGAAGATTTCCTGAACAGTCTTGTGTGCTCCAAGTAGAACTTGAGACATCTGTGAATGTCCAAAGAATGCAGAGCCCTCTCTGCTGGCGTGGAGGGCCGCGGAAAGAAGGACTTTAAGATCACCGGCTCATTCAGATGAAATTCTGAGGGGATTTAGGAATAAATTTAGGATTTGTCCGTAGGATGAGAACCTCATTTTTAAATTGTAGAAAAGGTTCCTCAATCGTGAAAGCCTGGAGCTCACTAACCCTTCTAGCCGATGTCTGGGCCAAGAGAAGAGCCAGTTTCCATGAAACAAACTTCATGTCCGCCCTATGAATAGGCTCAAATGGGGCCTTCATTAGATGTGATAGTACCAAATTAAGATGCCAGGCCGGCGGTGGAGGCCGGACTGGTGGAAAAACCCTGAACAAACCTTTCAGGAATTGTTTAATGATCCTCGCAGACCAAAGGGAAGGACCTGATGATGATCGTCTAAATCGAGATATGGCAGCTAGATGTACTTTTATAGAAGAATGAGCCAATCCAGATTTCGCAAGAGAAAGGATGTAAGGCAAAAGTTGGTGTGGTGCAGAAGTATATGGATGTAGACCTTGTCTCTGACACCAAAGGCAGAATCTCTTCCACTTTGCCCGATAGGTGTTATTCGTACTTGGTGCTCGGGCCTGAGCTAAAATGTCTTTGCATTCTCCTGAAAGATTTAAACCCTGGAACTCTCTGAACTTAGGAGCCACGCTGTCAATTGAAGTGACTTCAGGTCTGGATGCAGAACCAGCCCGTGAGCCATTGTTAACAGTGTTGGAACAGGACGCAGGAGAATTGGTTGATCTTGGGAGAGCAGAAGAAGCTCTGTGTACCAAAACTGCCTGGGCCATGCTGGTGCAATCAGAATCATTCTGCATGGCTCCGCTTTGAGCTTGCGGATCAGCCTCGGGATTAGCGTAATAGGGGGAAAGGCGTAAACAAATGCGCCGTACCAGGCAATCAAAAGCGCATTCCCCAAGGATCCCTGATGGTGAAGCCTGCTTGCGTAGGACTGGCATTTGGCGTTCTGAGGAGTCGCAAACAGATCGATGGTTGGGGTCCCCCAACGATGAAACAGTTCGTTCAGAACAGTCTGGTCCAGTTCCCATTCGTGGCTGACATTCCTTTGGCGACTCAAAGCATCTGCTGTGGCGTTGAGTCTGCCCGCCAGATGTTCCGCTGACAGAGTGATATTGTGTTGGATCACCCAATTCCAAAGCTTCTGTGCCTCCTTCGACAGGGTGCCAGATCTCGTTCCGCCCTGCTTGTTTATGTAGTGCATGGCCGTGGTGTTGTCTGTACGAACCAGCACGGCACGGTTGCGGATCCTCGGAAGGAAAGCCTGCAAGGCTAGACGAATGGCCATAAGCTCCAGTAGATTGATATGGAACTTGACTTGGACTGAGCTCCAATGACCACTGACTTTCAGTTCTTGGAGGACCGCACCCCATCCCTCCATGGAAGCATCTGTTGTTAATACCATGGGAGATGGAGGAAGTTGGAATGGCAAGCCCACGGAAAGATTGTCTTTTAGCAACCACCAGCTGCCTGCCTTTCGCATTCCCGGAGTAATGACTATCTTGTCGTCGAAGGAGCCTGTCACCTGACGCCATTGCTTGTCCAACTGTTCCTGCAGTGGACGCATCCGCAGCCTGCAGTGTGGTATTAATGGTATGCAGGATGAGATCGATCCGAGAAGCGATTTGTATTGGCGAACTGACAGAAACTTCCGTGTCTGTAGGAGGCGAGCAGAGAGAATCAGTTTGGTCTGGCGCTCTTCCGAAGGAAAAGCCAGGCAGCACTCCGTGTCTAGGATCGCACCCAAAAACCTCGCTGTCTTGGAGGGGCGCAAGATCGATTTTTCCTTGTTGATCCGAAGGCCCAGCTGTTCGAACAGTTGACTGCAGCTCGTGACAGCCCTGGACACTTCCTGGAACGAAGGAGCCTTTACCAGCCAATCGTCCAGATATGGGAAGACTTCGAAAGATTGCCTCCTGAGAAAAGCTGCTACAGGAGCCAGTTCCTTTGTAAAGATCTGCGGCGCGGACCGGAGACCAAAGGGCAGTACTCTGAATTGGAAATGGCTCTTGCCTACTGTAAATCGAAGATATTGCCTGTGAGCTGGATGAATGGGCACATGGAAGTAGGCATCCTCCAAATCTAGGGTTGACATGTAGTCCCCTGGATTGAGAAGGCGGAGGATGTCCTGAAGAGTGACCATCCTGAAGGACAACTTGATGAGATAAGTGTTGAGCTGCCATAGATCTAAAATCGGACGCCACTTCTCCTTTGTTTTCCGAACCAGGAAGAACCTGGAATAGAACCCTTTCCCCTTTTGGGAGAGAGGTACAGGCTCTATTGCCCCCTTGGTGAAGAGTTGGTGAGCCTCGAGACGAAGGAGCCTTAGATGTTTGGGTGTGATGGCGTCTGGAGCTCTCGTTGGAGGAAGATCTTGAAACTCCAACGTGTGTCCTTCCTTGATGATGTTCAGGACCCACTGGTCTGTTGTTATGACCGTCCAGCTGTTGAAGCAATGGGCAATCCTGCCCCCCACTGGTGTTAACGAGGGTACAGGAACAGTAGAAAGAGCCACCTGGCCGCTATTGTCTCTTGGTATTATCTCTCCTCTGCTGCCCCTGACGTCCTCTCGGCAGCTGACGGGAGAAAGACCCCCTTTGTGAATACTGGGGTTTGTAGGACTGGCCAGGTTGAGAGTTGGAAGAGTAGCGCTGCTGATTCCCGCCTCTGTAAGATGAGAAACCTCTTCCTCTTGCCCCCTTAAATGGCACTTTGCGATATTGCAAGGTTCCCAAGGACTTGGCAGTGTCCGTATCTTTCTTTATGCCTTGGAGGGCGTCATCCACATGTTTCCCAAATAACATCTCCATCATAGGGAAGATCCAGAATTTTATTCTGTGCCTCCTGTCGAAACCACGTGGCTCGTAACCTGCCCTGACGTCTTAAGACTGCCGAGCCAGCTAGCGCTCGGAAAGCCGTAATCGCTATGTCCATAGCGCAATCGATTACCTCAGAAGAGGCACGCTCCCCCTCCATCAAGATCTTTCTGACCTCGTCCTTAGATCCATCCTGAAGTTCTTCCACAAACGGGGAGAGGTCACACCACATCTGGCGATCATATCTCCCCAGAATCGCCAAAGCATTAGCCGCCCTAACGAGGAGACTGGCCATTGCGGAGAATCTCTTTCCAACATTGTCTAGACGCCTCCCCTCTTTATCAGGTGGCGTCGTTAGTGGTGTGGACAGATTTTTAGATTTACTCTGTGCGGCTTGGGAGATAACCGAGTCCGGTTTTGGTTGACCAAGAAGACATGCTGGGCTGCCCTCGGGTGCCTTATATTTTTTCTCCAGTCTGGGGAGTACTGGGAGGACCGTGGCTGGGTTTTGCATAGCTTTTAAGCCTTCTGACCAAACATGTTCAATGATGGGGATTGAACGAACTGACTTTCGGAATGGTTCTTTAAAGTCATATAAAAAACATTCAGATTGAACTGAGGTAACCGGAAGACCAAATCTCTTGGAAGCTCGTTCCATTAAGTTGTGAAAACCTCCGACATCTGCTGGAGGAGAGATTGCGGTATCGGGTCCTGTGACGTCCAGATCTTGAAGGCTATCCTGGTTCCAGGCCACATTCTGATCTTGGTCAGGGTCCCCTTGCTGAGCTACATCTGATGAGGCAGTATCATCATCAGTATCATCCCGAACTGCAACCACCTCTTGCGGATGATCCACAGGCGCTGGGTCTTGTCCTCTTGAAGGCAAAGAAATGTCTGTCATTGGCTGTGTTATCTGAGGTGGAGGTGAAGGAGGACGTACTTGTTGAACCTCCTGTTGGGCAGGAAAGCGCCTTCGATAGTCCTGCAACATTAATTGTAGATCCGAGATGAGAGAGGACGGCATCGCTACCATGTCCTGCTGGGACTGACGTGAAGGTTTCTGTGAATGAACCTGCATGCGAGGTCTCTCCTGTTGGGCATAATAGTCCTGTGAAGAATAGTGCTGTAGGTCCATTTCACCTTCTTCAGAAGTGACCTCCTGTAATTTGACGTGTAAGTCAGATGGGCTATAAGCCGGCCCATAAACACTATCAGTCTCGTTGTCAGAGTCCTCATCAAGCAGTAAGATAGGAGGCAACTGCGAGACTCTCTGTGGAGATGTCATCTCCGGTGTTATTTGTCTTTTTCTATGTGAAATTGTAGGATTTCCAGTCGTCGACGACATCGTCGCCGACGGATGAGGCTTTAAAGACTGTTTCGTCGACGGAAGTGCTGACGAAGAAGATATGCTCGTCGTCGATGGCACCGTCGACGAACTCGTCGTCAGGATCATGGAAACCGGCGTCGTCGACGTGGTCGTCGTCGACGTTGTCCTCGTCGTCGTCATCGCCGTCGACGTGACTCTCGTTGACATCGTCATTGACGTGGAAAAGGTCAGCTTCGTCGACGAAGAACAGGCATCAGGCGTCTTAAACGTTGTCGACGGTGTAGATGCCGTCGTCGCAGCCATCGTCGACAAGGTCAATTTTACAGACAAGTCTTTTTTGACAGGAATCGTTGACGTACCTGGGGTTTTCACCGTCGACGAACGCTGCTTTCTGTCAGAAACAAGTTCCTGAGATGAAGTGGAAGGCTTTTTCACCACTCTTTCCTTCTCAGAGGGTGGTGAAGTCATTTGGACGATCTTTTTAGCCTTTTTTGAAGGTTGTGACTCCTCAGGCTGTCCCTGCCTCTCCTTTTCACCGCAGTGAGGAGATTTTAGGGAAGCTGGCCTATCAGACCTATCAGAGGTCCCAGGCAAGGCCTTGACATGGGGCTCATCAGAAGTAGTAGGTGGAGACCTACCCCTTTTCTTCGATTTCCTTGATGACAGCACTGACGAAGAACCCTCACTGTCAGAAGACAGAAGTTCCTTGCGTTCCTTCATCTTTTGTAGCCAAGTCAGCAGGCGACCTTCTCTGTCCCGTAAGGTCTTGGTGGAAAAGGTTCTGCAAATCTTGCAGTCCGTGGCCTTATGATCCGGATATAAGCAGTAAATGCAGTCTTCGTGTTTGTCATCAACAAACAACCTCTTCTTAGAGCAAGTAGCACAGGCTCTAAAAAGTGCTTTCTTCTCCTTGTCAGACATGAGGAAAAAAGAAACAGGCAAAAGTTGTAGAAATATTCCTTGAAGTGAAGAAAAATGAGCAGAGCTCAATGGAGACTCCCTTGCACAACGTGCGGTAGAAAATCTGAGGCTCTGAGGCTCTCTCAGGAAGGTTCTATGGGGTGAGGCTACTCTGATTGGCTACTGCAAGAATTTGGTCTCTTTTACAAAAAGAGGTGGATAAGCTACAAAATGAGATGAGGCCTAGGCCTATTTTTTCACTTTGTGCTTACTACTATGGTATTTTTTATTTTACCGAGGCTCCCATTCCGACGACGGGGAATGATACAAAGCATGGGAATCTATGAAAGTTCCAATACTGGGGCAAGTTCCACTGTAGTTACAGACCAGAAGCATCAGGAATCATTGAGGTAAATGGGGCATTAAGGGTGTGCCTTGTATTCTTTAAAAAGGCCTGACATACTCCCCTTTGTGATTACGAGTATTAGAAACACTCCAGGCAGAATATGTCTCTCTCCTCATCATATCTCGGTGGGGAGGGCCATGAAGATTCCAAGCATTCTAACAGCTGTTCTTGTGTCTATTCATGATGACATTGTACTAGATAACTGCAAATGTCTGGCTGATACTGTGCATTCTATCGCTCACCAGGTGAATTTTGTACACCTTCATCAAAGGATGGGTTGTACCACACCCTTCACCTGACAACTTGGTATTGGTGAAAAATCATGTTTAAAAATCAAGCCTGGAGCTCAGATAGAAAGGGTCTTACTAAGTGATACTTGTGGCAAACCCTGCTAAAGGTAAGCGTGGAGGCAGAAGCAGAAAATCAAGAAACTCAGAATCAAAAATTAAAGTAAAAATTTGAGTCACAAGTATCCCCAGAGGAAAACAGTTGACAGTGGAAGATGACAATCAGATTGTTTCAGATGAAATAGAGAATCTGGTGACAAGTGTAGAAGAGGTTAAAGCAATTGTCACCAGTGAATCTGTGCCTGGTAATGTACATCAAGAAGACAAGTGGCCTGAGCCTATGAAAACTAGGAAGACAGTGCACAAGAAAGTACAGTGACAAGAGACAATCAGAGAAGAGTCGGAAAAATAGGAACATGAACCTGGTCACAGTGAGGATGAGCAACCAGTAATTTAAGATCAACAAGAGAGACAGTGTCAATAGACACTATGCAAGTCCAGATTTGATCTATTTCGCAGGTGTTGGTATAGAAAATTAAGATTATGATGTGAACATTTATAATCTAACAGGCTGTTGACAACTTATTTTTGAGGAAGAACCGCCATGAACTTTAAATAATAAACTCTGAAGAACAATACTCAATTTTCTGTTTGAGATTTATTTTAATTTTTTGAACAACATATTTCATACCTAAGCCTGTTTTGTTTATTGCCTTAGGTATCCAGATGAAGATTTAGGGATTTCCTTGAATTATTGATAAGTGGGCTGAAAAAAGATTTGAATAGAAAAATAATAAAAAAAGTATTTTGAGTTTTTATTTTGTTTGTACCTATAAAGAATAGTGGTTAGGTTACATTTCCCTTGACTGATTGAAATTTCCCTTTTTGTTTTAGTACTTTATAAAAGGAGTACAGCACCCGAAAAGCAGAAATGCTGTTCAAAATTGTGGATAGTTTTATTGGTGTTGATAACAATATTTTAATTGGTATATTGTTTTGCCTAATCTTGCCAATTGGATATGATTCTCCCATAAATAGGAGTAAGGAGCTAACCACTTCATACAAGAGTTCAGTAAAAGTGAAGTTGATACATAGGAGGAGGATCCTAGAGAACGTGTATTCAAATGTATAGTCTGAGTATGCAGGGATTATGAAGGTCAGAGACTTCTCTATTTCCACATTTATACCAACCTCTGATGCAGATGGCATCACATATCTTCAACTCCTGTTATCCTACTCCCTGTCGTGTACTGTTTTGTTAGTGTTTTCTTAGGTCAAGAATGCCTTGTGCCACATCTTTCGGACTACAATGTCTCCTACAAAATGCTTCCGGAAACTGAGTGTTTAAAATCTATTACTAAACACTTACAAGCTAATTATACAACCTAATTGTAGTCCCAAGAAAACTAACAAAGTGTTTGTGTATGCATTGAGTGAAATTGAGCGTGCATTTATAAGAGTGTAATGAGAGAAAGGTGGAATTAGTAGAAATTGTGAAGAAACGATTGAGATGGAAGAGCAAACTGAACAAAACCTCAAGTGTTTTAAAAAGCATACAAGATTGAGAGTGGAATAGTGTGTGAAGCGTTTCCGAGCTATGAATCAGCTGAGTTGTATGTAAGAGTGAGTATAACATTAGTGAGGAGTCTGCCATATCTTGAGGGTCCAACAATGTTGCACATTCATTCCAGAGAATAGTGGGCTTATTAATTATTACATTTGTAATAAAACTAACATGTTGTGTGAGGCAAGGGCTTTAGGAGAGCAGATATTATGGGATTCAGTTTATGAAGTTCAGTGAGATTGGAAAGGGTTTTGCAAACGATAGTGGCTTGACAGTATTAAGGGAGGTGTTTTAAACCCCATTAATTATTATTGTTCAATGTATAACTTGTCTCATTCTTTTGTTAATAATTCTTGAGGTAGCTTTCTTCAAGAGGGGTCGAAATTGTGGGTATGTGAGGAGCTCCCAAAAAGAAAAGGTCTGATGACGACGATTTTAAATTGGAAAACTCGAATGCTCGTGTTTATGATGCGATGAAGGATTTGGAAGAATCGAGACGCAAAAGACTGAAAACTACGAAAGCTGTATTATAAATAAAGAGTGTGGGATCTTGGTAATTAATTCAAATCTACTGGGGACGTTGTTGGAGCTGATTTTGATTTAATAAAATGTTTGTTTGGTATTTTGAACATTGCGAACTGTTCTGCATTGAAACAAGACTGCACTTAATAGAACTGTATGTTCCTAAGCTTGACACAACTAGGTACAAACTAGGCCTCAACTCCTCCTTTTCTATTGCAGTATTGATAATGCATGTAATGTTATTGTGGATTTATACCGCGCACAAATACTCAAGAGTGTCCTGGCGCGCAAAGTGACCGTGACCTAGTGGAGCGAAGAATTTAAACCGGCTGATTAAAAAGGAAGGTTTTAAGTTGTTTTCTGAAGAGTCTGAATTCCATAATATACCGTAATTCCAAGGAAAGGGAGTTCCATGCTATAGCTGCTTTAACAGAGAGGGACTGACACCCAGACGCGTCCTGCGGAATCGGGGGATCGCCATCTGTCGTTGGGTGGCTGAGCGCAAAGATCTGCTGGGAACATAGAAAGCTAAAAGCTTCCTGATATACATTGGTCCAAGACCGAGCAGGGCTCTGTGAGCCAGAGTGAGGGCTTTAAATTGCACCCTGTGGGCCACAGGAAGGCAATGTAGATCTCGTAAATGCTTTCTTACGCTTGATCTTCCAGAGATGTTAAACAGAAGTCTAGCCGCGGCATTCTGTATGGGCTGCAGTTTTTTTAACATTCTTTCATACTATTCATTTCATTTTCACAGCTTTCATTCTTCTGTTCACCGCACATACCCAAAATGTTCACTTGTAATGCTATGTATTCACATGCTGTACTCAAAGTGATACAGCATAAGCCTTTACAGCATTCAAGACTTTTCCTGCCAGTAGCCATTCACTTGTATGACTTCCATTGTTTTGTAGCTAATTTGAGTGTCACATCCGAAAACATTTAGCTAGACTAAAGCACATTAACATGCAGTTAGGGGTCTAGTGTTAGAATGGTGGTCTTAGATTACACTGTATATATCTGCATTATGATTTGTCAATTCATTGCTACATTTGATCACCTTATAATGACTGTGATTTCCATTGACATCTATGGTGAATTCTCATACGTAAACTGTGAAATCTGGAGGTGAGACAGTCTTCTGATTCCTTGACTTCACAGGCAGAGAACCCTTGTCAGTTCGTCATATGCTTTTGACTTGACTCCATGTAATTTACTGCTGCACTTTATTGAGCCATATGCTAATTCTCTATATTGATGTATTATGAATCTACTTTTGCCTTCTGTTTTGCAGCCTGAATTATTTTAATGAACATTCAAAGTTTTCTTTTTACTTTTGACTCTAGAGGATTTATTTCCTTCATATGCTATGTATTAATCTTGTACTTGAGTTATGCTTAGGGACACATTACCTCATACATGCTTGAGGTTTAACACCAGCGCTGATCCTGCATATGCCCTTTATCTAGCAAGATAGTGTCAACAGTTTCAAGGAGCAAACAGTGAGAATTTAATATTTTTGATACAGGGCAAGCGTAGACAGTATTTGCTCAGATGTGCAGCATAGTTTTGAAAATGTTTAGGCAGCAGCAGCTAATTACTGTATGGGTAACTGTAAGTGCAGTGTTTTTTAAAACAAACCTTGCCTCCAGCAAGCTCAAATCCATGCAGTCTTACGTGCCTGCAAAATTCTTATATAGTGTGTCTTTACAAGCTCGAAACTGCCACAATTTGTAAACATGGGCAACTTTTTTTTGGTGCCAGTGCCTATTTTCTGTTCCAGTCCGATCCCGAGTCAAGGAGATATGGTTCTAATGATTTAATTATGGATATTGGAGAGGTATTCTAGTATAGAATGTTGTGGATGATGAGTGAAAAGTGAATTCTAGGGAGGAGATCCAGAAACATTCAAAATGTTAAAGTCTTTGGTGAAGGCATCCCTTTGTTATGTGTCTGAGGTAGGCCTACATGGAACCAATGCCATCTTTCATCAGGGACACATTTTCTTAAGTTGCCTTTCCCTTCACTGAATAACATCTCAACACACATTTGCGTGCGTCACATTGTTGGATTTGTTTCTTTGAAACTACTTCGCTTACAGATTCTGCTTTGCCTAACATTATCACGATTCCTTGCACATCACGTAGAAGGCCTTGACACATGGTGTGCAAATGTTGGTCTATTTTTCATCCACGGGGTGACATGGCTATATCTAAAGATCAAAACAATGCTGGCTCGCACAGTACTCGCAAGGATGTTTTTCTTTATAAATAAACAAGCATTTCCGGGTTTAGGCAGAGGAGTGCTTTGCTGATATTGACGAGGTCTCTACATGCTGACGTTTTGGCCCAGCAGCTGGCTGACTTCTTCTTGCGAGAGTATCCAGCTCGAGACCAAGATGGGGACTTACATTCTTTCCTATCGGGTAACAGAGGTTGGATCATCCAGTACATGGATTCTTGGCTAGGCACACACATTCGCCCTAGATACTTAGAGTAGGGTCTGCATAGTAGGAATACGACTAATATTCTGTAGTGTGTTTTATGCCTGCATATATACATAGTTTTACTACCATAGTGGAGCTGTATTTTCTTCTCACCATTCTGGTGCTCTTAGTAACTTTCATTTACTTCTGCCTATTGATCATTGCAGCACATATATTTTATACAAGAATCACACTGGTTCAATAAATATTGAAAAATCTCACTCTGTGTATTTCTCGTATTCTTTCTCTGAGAGAGCTAAAGCACGAGTGTCTGAGCAAAAGTGTTCTAGATCTGTTACCACGTTTCCTGGGGGACCAGGGTTGTCGTGTTCAGTGGTTGGCAGAAACCATTTGCTGCCTGACTAAGTTTAGGGGGGTGTATGGTGGCACTGTGAGCTATCTGGTCTATAGGGACAACATTTCCTGAGGGGTTGCATAGAATCAGTCTGGCACCATCCCAACATTTATGCTGTCCACTTAAGGAAGGGACTCTATTATGGCCACTCGGGTCACTCGCCACCACCTCTCAGCCTTCTGTACAAATCAAGTGTCGATCCGACAGTAGAGAATACAAACCAAGTATATGTTTATTCAGATACACTCGAGCGGAACCCCATCTGCCCAGTCGCTTAGGGGTGCTGCAGAGAGGACAGACATCTGAAAACATGGTGACACATTATGTACGATTCAGAACCAGTGAAGACACGCCCAGACTGGAAATTTCCAGATGGAGGTAGCTACACAAAAGAGGTACAGAAGGATAGGTTTTGATCCTAAGACCGGACACACACTATCTCTATGCCAAGGTCGTTCTGCCTGCGTCCATCGCTGGACTAGTGGGAGCAGGCCTCTATCTAGTGGGAAAGGTATGCGCTAATAAGAACAGTATATTCATTGGAATAGCAAGGCCCAACCTTGGAGAAAACAAAAATTACCAAAGCTGCTTTTCGCAGAGACAAAGAGAGAGATTAGTTTTGTTCATGGGTCAAAATGGCGGCCAAACATAAAATGGTACAGTGAATGCTAACTTATGCAGAACAAGATATAAATGATACAGCTAAGACAATTTTATTCTAACACCACAAAAGCTCAGTTCCTACCGTGAGGTGGAAACTACACAACATGGCACCCAACGTTGGTTAGGTTCTTAATTAATGGATCGCCTGTGTAGTTCAATCGTACCTTCTCAGAGACCCCTACTTACCTCTGAACTGGAGACGTCCGTGGTGTTGGAGAACATCTGCCTCAACTAAGTAGGTAATCACTATGTATTGGCTGTAGGTCTGGGTGTGAAATTCCGCTCCGCTCGCCGAGTATGCAGTTTTTCCCACTCCGCATATTGCGTGGAGTTCCAAAAAACTCCGCTCTGCATAGTGGAGCAGACATTTCCCTCACTCGTGCTTGCCAATGTTAAGTTGGCAAGCAAGGAAACGCTTACTCCAGACCACCTCCTGGTGAGATTTCTGAATGCGGGCGGTCACGGATGGCCGCTAGCGCTTACTTTGAGAAACATTTGGTTCGCATTGAGGGCGCTGCAGCTCAAGTAGAACATCCACATAAGCGACAGAAAGAAGCTGCGCCCTCTGGCGCTGCACATGGTGGCATTCGCTCTGACTTCCAGTTATGGGCCAATATCCGACGATAAAAATCAGCGTGAACATCGTGACCTAACGCACTTCACCGCTTGCAGAACTCTGTGTATCGTGGTGGAGTTTTTTGGCCAGGCCTAATTGTCTGTAGGTAAAACAAACTTGTAAGGATTATTATTCCCATTGTGTCACGCTCTATGTAAATTAATTTAGCTAAATATGTCTGTCAACAAAAGAAACCATGCATTAAACATAGCAGAAAACTGCAGACATGCAGGTACTCTGAAACTATTACAACATGGTCTTCTTGCAAGAAGAGGAGATGTTACCCTTGTGGTTGAGACACAAGAAGCATTTAGGACAGGGTTGTTATATTTTTAGGTTACATTCCCGGATGCAGACTATTCCACTCACCTATTTCACACCTACACTGAGGATGAAATATCAGAAGAAAACACACCATACGACGAAACAGAAATACCTCTCACTTAACATGAACACATAAATTAGTCTAAAGGCACCCTCCCACATACAACAGCAAATATTAGACTCGGTCCACTCAGTAATGAAGGAGTGACATGGCCAGTCTTAGCCAGATACAGACTGCATCCTAATGTTGACAATTTACCAGCAGCAGAGATGCGAACGCTACATAAAGACTTAGTAAAAATATACAGGATTCTAACACTGTTCGTTATGCGGACATTGACACTTAACCCTACGTCAGGCTGGAGGAAATTCCGTTCTGGATTGCACAAAAACAAGCCAGCTTGAAGCAGTGTTTCTTCATGCAGGTCCACAGGAAAACCACAGAAAAATAACAGTTTGCTTGCCAATTGGGATGGCTCCCTGGTGGAAGACTGCACCACTAGGGGTACAGTCTTTGCTGCAGTATATACCAGAACACCTGTTACCCCTTCTCTGGCTGTTTTACCTGAGATGCTAAAACTGCTACAGAAGGAGTATGGGGCACCACCAGCCCTGGAATTAGGGATGAAACTGTTGGGCAATGGTGCCGCAGTAGCAGCCATTATGTTAAGTAACATAAAAGATGAAGCAGCAGCTTTGGCTATACGCTAACACCTACAGGATTTTACTCTTGCACAGCAGGAACACAAATTACCTACCATTATCAAAGAAACCTATGCTACGCTGGGTAGAGATAATCTGGAAGCCAGGCCTGGTAAACTACAACAAAAGGCTAATTCTGAAAAAGATAACTCCAAGCAGGCACCCGACTATTCAACCAAGAAGAATTGGGATAATAGTCAAAAAAATAATAAAGACAAGATACAATTACGGGGTGGATCTCCTCAACATGAAGCAACTGAAAAATGATATCAACTTTGAAACTTTTATAACATTAGACCGCCGAACAGGTATCATGATACTGCTACGCGTTTGTCTTGTTCATTTCAGGTATCATTCAATAAACTTTCAGAGATAGGTGGACTGTCAGAACGCAGATCAGAGGAGCATGTGAAACCAAACAAGGACTCACACTGCTCTCTATCTACATAATAAAACAGGAACATAAGCAGGAACTTTCCAAGCTTCAATTCAAAAAGAAGAAGGTGGGCGGACTAAAGGTCAGGCATGCCCCAGATATTGAGGACTCTGCTTCTGAACAGGGAATGGGCATTGGCAATGCTAGATAGCATGGCAGAAGTCATGATAATTCACCAGAACCTGAGGGATTTCTGGTGGGAGTAGCGCTGAGTGAGTATATCATGGGAGAAACACCACCCGATACACGGGTAAGTGTTCCCCATTGTTTACACAAACTAGAGCTCCAACTGGAGGAGGGCCTACCCAGAAATATCAATGTTCTCTTTTGGGAAGACTTGACTTACTGTTATGATATCTTACTGGCTGGAAAGGATTAGCCACCTATTTCGTAATGGATTGCCCAAATGGGGAAACAGTAATTTTACCTGCTTTCTCTGACCTTGTTCCAGAATCCGTGAAACATTCATATGCCAAGGAGTGGGCACTGGTGCTAGTTCCTGTGTTATACTGCAACCATGTGGGCTGGGACGACGGTTTGCCATATCATGAAATCCCACTGAGGACAATCTTACAACCTCAAAGACAATGCCCAATAAAACATGAAGCTAAAAAATAAAGCCAGGGAAAACTAGAACAACTTGAATATCAAGGTGTAATAGAAAATTGCATCTCATCTAAGAACAATCCTTTATTTCCTGTAATGAAACCGGACCATTTATTTCATTTAGTATTATATTACAGACATTTAAACACAGCTACTCGCACATTTGCAGTACAAAACGCACACAGTGCCGCACTAATGAACAACAATGTGCGGAAAATATACCAAACAACACTTAATATCTCAAATGGATTTTTCTGCCAAAATATAGCGCCTGGAAGCAGATATTAGGCCACTTTCAGTGCGCTAGCCAGAGTGACAGAACTACTACAAAATGTTGACGATAAGGCACAGTCGTTATGTTGATTACATGTATCTGACCGATGATTACCTTGTGGTACACTTGACAAGAGTGGATCGCATAATATTTCGACTTGCTCACATGAGTTAAAAATTCAACTTTAAAAAATCAAAAATTGCCCACCTCAATGTCCTTTTGTCTGGGATATGAGTTGTCAAGTGAAGGCAAAAGCTTTGCAACACACTTTCTAGAGAAATGAGTGCTTCTTCAACCACAGACAACACTAAAAGGACTACAATCCATTTTGGGATTTCTGGATTTTGGCAGAATATACATTCCAGATTACACAGAATGGGTTAAACTGTTCTATGACTTAATATGTCCAGATTTTCAAGTACACATCGGACACAGGAACACAGAAACACTTTATGCTCCGTACAAGCTGACATGATAGCTTCAAAACATTTACACATGTGTAAATACAGTGAACCTGGTGATCCACGTCATTGCAGGAACATCTGGATACACATATGTGACATTCAATCAGGCCCGGACTGGCCGTTGCGGGCACCGGGCAATCCCCCGGTCGGCTGCATGGGTGGGGGCCGGTTTTGGGCCAGTTTTGGGCCCCAGGGGGCCGTTTTTGTTAAAGCGCCGTTTTTTGTAACAAAAACGGCCGAAAACCGGCACTGGCAAAGAGCGCGGTCGCACCCCCAACCCGGGAGAGGGGGGGGCGGCCGAGCACTTTGCCAGGGCCGGTTTCGGTTCCCAGTCCGGCCCTGCATTCAATGAAGGTGACACTGTACCGATTGTATATATGTCTCATCTATACACAAAAGCCTAAATGTGTTTTGCAGGTACTGAAACGATAACCACTGTAGTGAAAGAGAGAGCCCTGGGTCAGGGTAAATGCATGATTCTTGTGACCCTGGTGCCAAACCTAGAGGGCGTCACCAAAGCAAACGTTCCAAATGCCAAGGCTTTACATCCACGTTGGATACAATGGGATAACTCCCTCACTGCAACAGACATAGATTACAGATTTGATTCCACACTTCAAACACAAGCCTTTTTGCAGCATGAGCAAGAATATCCTCTGCGCAATAAAATAATGTCTGTAGATTGCTAAAACTACATAATATATGATGGATCTGCCCAGCCTGCCGTAGGAGCAAAACATCAATACTCAGCTGCATGAGCGCTCGTAAAGGGACACATGTAGGATGGAGAATTCCATTCTGAGAAAACCTACACAAAGTCACTAGGTGACTGTACAGTGTAGCTGGTGGAACTGAAGGCTCTGCTGGCACTGGAAAATAAAGATCATGAATTCCCCCAACTCATAGTGTGTGGTTCTTATTACTGTGTCCAGTCCTATAATGAAGACTTACATCACTGGAGCCAGTATGGATTCAGAGATTCAAAGGGATGCCCAATTAAGCACAAGCTGCTTTGGGAGAAGGTGGCAAAGCTGAAAGATTGCTTGCCACAGACTCATGTTATTCATACATTCAGTCATCAGAATATTGCTGTTCATGCTGCAAGGAATTCCATGCCTGATGAAGCCACAAAAGCAGCAGTTCATAGTGCTGCAGTTGCTATAATCACTCGTTCTAGTATGAGGATAGATAGAGACATCATGGTTGTTGCCCACGCAGAATGCGACGGCACCCACCTGCCAAACGAAAGTACTGCACAAAAAATACCATATGCTGAAATTCCTGGAGTGGGGGTAAAGTAATATCAAACACAGATTGCAGACTGCATTGAAACTAGCTACACACAAGGGTCTGTCTTCTGCACACGCTGGGTTGGCAGCTACAACTTAATTTCTACAGCAACCCTATTGGTAGCCCGGTCTCTACAAACAGACCATGGACCTTGTCTTTAAATGCAACATGCGCAAGCGGACGAAGGGCTCTACCATAGTGAGAGAGCGCAAACTGATATAAATATATGAGTACATCACACTTACCTATAGAGAGCATAATTCATGAAGAGAAATGCCATGAGTGCTAATAGTATCTGAAATTATATTCTAAATGTATAGCTAATATAGAGATTTAAGTAGAAGTGGAATTAATACAGAAATGTGTGACATTATGTGATTTTATTAGACGTGATTATTTTGAATTTATGTCGTGTAGCTGTTAACATATAAAATGGTCTGTGGTAAAACGCAGAACGTGGTAGGCCTCAGGGCCAGAGCTGGAGCTAAAAGGGAAGGTGTTTCTTTTCACGACACAGATTGTTTAACGTTTTTGGTCATTGCATTAATGGGCCATGATTTAGAGAAATGTTTTCTAAATAATAGAATAAGAGATTTAACATGCTTTAATTAAATGAAGAAATTGAATGCTATAATCATAATGTGAAATATTGTAGGCCTGAAATGTTTTAGCATTGATTTACACGTACATGTCTGGGCTGAGAAATGTTGCAGGCCTTTTTAGAAGTCTATGAGAGTTGGGTTCTTGGCGGCAGATATCTGTCTGCAACAGGAAAGGGGGGATCCAATTATAAGTGAATGAATAGAGGCCTGTTCAGTAGACGGCCCAGACATGGAGGAGGGTTCTGGAATGTTTAAGGGGTATCAGCGGGCCGGAGAAGAGACTGAGAAGCAAGGTCAACTCTAACGTCTGAGGCCCAATACAAAGCATCATGGAAAAAGCCTGAAGTTGCACCACGTGAGAGGCGTTTCGCAAGGGGCGTCTCAAATGTTGTTGACTGTTTTGTATTAGGGACAGCACCCCTGGGTGGAGTTAGAGCAGAGACCTGAGGACCCTTTAGAGAGCGGATGGGTAGGCAGTGAGGGGTCATGACTGGAGAACTTTAGGTTTTCACCAAGAGACTTAGAGTGGGTGACTTCCCTTGGGGGTCATTCATTGCTGACACCTTTGTTAGGTTGGGATTTGGTTAAGTAGGGATACCATCTAGAACAGGGTAGGGACGCCTAACCTGTGTTTGTTTTCCTCCAACCTAAATGAAGGAGAGATATGCGTCTATGCTGATAGCTTTGCTATTTTTAGAACTTGTGTTAGTGATTTCTGTTGCTCGTCTGAGGGCTTTTCGAGAGCACATGTATGTAATTGGACCTGTGTATCTCGTGAATCTCATTCTGAGATGCTTGTATTTGCAGCTCATTATATCTTTACAATAAACTTTTGAAACCTAGAAGTTGTCCGTGATCTTTGAGAGTAGAGTCCTTTATTGGGTGAACTAATTTGCAGATAGGTGTACTGTTTCCTTCCAAGACAGGCAATAAAGGTTCAGTCGACCAGAACGAGGTTTGGATCAATAGATATAAGGTATCGATCAAAATCTCGCCCTTTCAGTTGGTAGCAGAGGATGGTTGCCTTCTTGAGGACGGTGACCTAGGCCAGGTTAGCTTACCCCAAGGCCCCTAGAAATCGATGATCGGAAGAACAGCCCGCAGATGAAGATCCGGATGACGTGAGACAGAAAAAGCAGCAGTATCGGTCGAGAGTGAGTATAAAGGGTTATGCGTGTTAGATTGCGGTGTTTTTGTATTGTATCTATGTTGTAATGTCTGGCGGAGTTGAATGTCTGTAGAGTGACTGTGGAACAGGTTGTGAGCGCGCGCAACCGGTGGAAATCTTAAGTTCAAGGAGAGCTTAAGTGGTTCGGGTGTATCGGACACCCAGAGTAATTGTCAACTAGTGTGAAGGGGGTCATGAGGTACCATTGATCACCCGAGAGACCGAGATAGGGGGAACGTAAGAGTGAGTGCGTGAGTAACGGACGCTGGTCGGAAGTTACTGTGTGTGTAAGTAACCTATCAGAGAGACGATAGACATCTCGTCAGTTGTGTTGACAATTACAGATAGACTGTGGACGTACAGTCGAGAGAAGTGACCGCTTGGTCGGAAGTAGTCATTTTTCAGTGTATGAATGGGACGCATGCATAACCGGGAGACGAGTTGAGAAAGGAGGGGTGCTGCTGCGAAGCGGAGAAAAGAGACGTCAGGTGGTGTCGCGCAGTGATTGGCTGACCGGAGAAAGACCGCGCTGTGATAGGCCAGCTAGCGAACACGTCATACAGGGTCGCGACGTGATTGGCCAACAGGAGAAAGACCGCGCTGTGATAGGCCAAGCTAGCAAAGCCGCGACAGGATTGGTGGAGTGTCACCAGGAAGTAAACAGAGTAGCGAGGCTGGATTTTGTGCGCATAATTATGAAATGTTTTAAATGGTTGAAAGCGCTGTTTAAAAAAGAGAGGCGAGGATCGTATGAAGGGGAAGAAGCCCCGCCGGAGGGTACGCCAGCTCGTTATATGGCAGTAAATGTTGGGTTGCATACGATCCTTTGGATATCAGAGTGGAGTAAGATTACTGAAGGAAACGAGGAACTGACGTTCCCGAAGTACGGGACGTTCAGATTAGAGGTGTTACATCGATTGAAATCAGTCATGACCTCAAAGAGACCCTTGCCTAGACCAACCCAGTTTGAAGCCCTTGAAGCATGGCTTAGGGCAGCGCATGAAAGGAATATGAACAGACGACAAGAAAGGGTGAAACGCTCGGTAAGGGCAGTACAGGATGCCAGGTGGGATGCGGATGCTAAAAGATGGAGAGTGCATAATTTGGAAATAAATAAACTGTACCCAGTGTTAGAGGCGCCAGTAAATAAAAGCCCCCTAGAAGAAGATGATGAGAGCGAAACAGAGGACAGCCTGATAAACAGATTACTGACAGACAGGCCACCCCCGTATAATAGAGCAGGGGGAGAGGTCGAGAATACTGAAGGAGAAAAGGGGGGCAATGCAGGAGAGCATAGACCGCTTCCCAGTTCAGAGTGGGATCCTGAGCCAAAGAAAGAGTTGCTCCAGACTAGTCAGGTGCAACAGGTAGTCGGTAGGTTTGTGGTACAAAGAGCGCCGGAAACGGAAAGCGCCACATCCTACCCATTACCAGATGCACTACAGGTACCTGTTACCATAGGTCCTATAATATCGATATATGACCAAGAGAGAGCAAAAGGGGAAGAACGGAAACGGAAAGACAGAGAAAGAGCAGAGCAGGCAAGGAGGAACGATACCACTAATTCCCCAAGTCAGATGCCGATACCCAGAGAGTGGAGCACCCCGATGCACACAGCAGGGGACCCAGGAGGAGATCCTGGGGGCCCTAGATGGCCAATGGATCTGAGGGGATCTGGACGAAAATCCTTTCAAGAGCTAAATGAGTACATGAAGCAGTGGGATGAGGCAGTGAAGGCTCAAAAGTGCATCAACGCTGCGGAAGCAGAAAGAGAAAGTCAGGACAGCAGAGCACGAACTCACTGCGGGGCTGGGGAGAGTAGCCCGGAGTGGGACTGTAGAGGGAGTAGGGGAGTCACCCATTGGGCCCGGAATGGAGGTAGAACAGACCTGGAAAACGGGGGCCCCGGGAGTGGAGGGGTGGCGTGCCCAATACTCAGTGAAGGGGAGAGGAGAGCGCAAGAGTACAGGAACAGCTTTAAGTGTCCACACTGTGTGCCTGCCACCAGAGAACAGAATGGGAGTTGTGAGAGGTCGCACCATAGTCCCTGTGATGACGGAAATGAGCGCAGCCCAGGGAATATGGGGAACCAGGAAGGATCGTATCGGATACTGAGCGATACGAGGCAAAGGGAGTGTAGCGACCAGAGGGAAAATAACAGAGAGATGTGCGGTGAGAGGAGAGAAGAAGACGAGAGTGGGCAGAGAGAGAGTAGGGATAAAAGGCCCGTGTTCCATCACCTTCCAAGATCGGATGGCCGAGCATGGGACCTGGAGAGATGGGAGCAAGGGAGGGCACCCATTAACTCTCCCGAGCCCAAGCGTAGAGCTCGAAGTTGGGATGGTAGGGAGACCAGTGAGCCCCCTTCGAAAGACATATTGCGAGCTGAAATAAAAGCCAAGAGACTTGATGTCTCCAGCTTAAGGTCAGATCTGGATGACATGGTAGATGGTACCCTGCCTTTAGAAAGAATGGAAATGTATGAACAGGATGAAATACTGTATATGGCAAAGGACATCACACGAAAGGCGAGAGCAGTCCATGAGAAGTTAGTCGAACTAGCAGGCAAATATATGGTGGACTTGTCAAGAACCAAAGCATTACAGGGTAACCACAGGCTACATTACTCAGATCGAGATCTAGATGAGAGGAGAACGATTGGGCTGAAAACACACATAAGGGAATTGATTACTGGAATAAGGACATGGAGGGCACTAGATAAATGGGAAGAGAGGTGGTCCAAGAAAGGGACCGGCAGAAGAAGCATGATTGGTATAACACCAGGACAGCAGGGAATAGAAGCTTACCCTTTGCGTGAAGTTGCCAATGGGAGCTATGTACATGTCCCTTGGAGTAGGGGAGATTTAGCTGCTTTTACCACATCTTTCCCCAAGTTACGAGAGAGCCCCGTGGAGTGGTACAAGCAAGTCGAGAGGTTTGTAAAGATCTCAAAAGTCCTATGGATAGATCTGAACACGCTGTTTGACATTGTAGTACCAGGAGATCTGTGGACAGCATGCAAGGTTAGCGCTGAGTGGCCCACAACGGAGCCAGAGAGAGATGCTAGGACTAATGGGCCGTCCGAGATCGTGATGGCAAAATTCGAGAGAGTGATGACTTGGCTGAAAGAAAAAGTGCCAATGCAAGACATAGATTGGGTCAGAATAGACAGAACGAGACAGGAACCCAAAGAGACAGTCCATGAATATTACGAGAGATTGCTGAAGGCGTTTAAACAGTATAGCGGCTTGGATGTAATGGATCCAAAGGACATAGGGCAATTCGTGTCCAAGTTCGTCCTGGGACTGAGACCGGATATTAGTTTAATGATTCAGCAACACTCGATTTGTTGGCAAAGTAAACCCCTAGATGAAATACTGAGATATGCCAGGTACTGCTGTGATGAGGTAGACTCCAAGGCTAAGAAACTAAAAGAGAAGCTGATGGTGGTACAATTGCAGACAGCAGGAAAGGGGGGACCGCAACAACAGCAGCAAGGGACAGGTACAGGAGGTAAGAAGCAGTACAGTCAGAACAAGGGTAATGAGGAGAGTACTACCTTTAGACCCAGAGTAGACATAGCTACCTTGAAGAAAACAACTAGGTGCCACCAGTGCAACGAGTTGGGGCATTGGAAACGCGAGTGCCCTTACAATGTGGAGATCGGAGAGCAAGAGATAGAGGAGGAAGAGGTCCAGAGCGCACCTATGAGAGGGGCGACGCCATACCAAGGAAAGGTGCTCAAAGGGGGGGCTCCTCCCCGAGCCCAGTTCCCGCAACCTCCTCGAGTAGGGAGTATGGGTAAGACCTATAGACAAATGCCCCTGTTTATGGAAGGGGAAGAATGCTATTATGTGGACCCATTAACCGGACAGAGAGTGGAAAGAGAAGACTGCACCCTTGGGGCAGCCTTAGAGGTAGATCAGAGGGGACCCTATGTGGAAGCAGAAGTAGCAGGGTGCCCTACGACATTTCTGGTGGACACAGGAGCCACTAGATCCACGATCAGATCAGCTGCAGTTCCAGACCTGCCCATGTCTGGAGAGACCATACAGGTGGTAGGGGTCGCAAACAGGAGAATAACCAGCCAATTGACAGAACCGGTACAGGTGAAAATAGGGAAGTACAGCGATGAGCACCAATTTGTGGTTTGCGATTCAAGCCCTGTGTGTTTGCTAGGAAGAGACCTGTTGTGCAAATTGAATTGTACTATATATTGTACACCCCAGGGAGTGGAGGTATTGACTAATGATGATGATGCAGATTTCAAAGTTGCAAACTCAAGAATATGTGTGGAGCTGTATCCTACCTTGACAGTAGACGAGCTTCCCTGGGATTTGAGAGAGACAGTGGCATCAGAGGTATGGGATTTCACTGGGGAAGAGATTGGATTGGTCAAAGGGGTGGACCCAGTGAAAATTGTAGTGAAACCGCATGCTGAGTTCCCAAGAACACCCCAGTATAAATTGACTCCAGAAACGATTGCAGGCATAAAACCCGTGATCGAGTCCATGATTAAACAGGGAATACTGAAAGAAATTGTGGGTAGTCCATGCAACTCCCCGATTATGGGTCTGCAGAAACCCAATGGGAAATTTCGGATAGTACAGGACCTGCGAAAGATTAATAACATAGTCGTTTCATGTTGTCCAGTGGTACCGAATCCATCAGTGATACTGTTTCAGATTCCATTCCAAGCTGAGTGGTTCACTGTGATAGATCTTTGTCAGGCTTTCTTTTCGATCCCTTTGGACGAAGATAGCCATTTTCTTTTCGCATTTAAGCTGGAAAATCGCGTCCTAACATGGTGTCGTATCCCTCAGGGGTATACAGAGAGTCCATCGATCTTTAACCAGCTTCTGAAGAAAAATCTTGAAAGTCTAGTGCTGCCCCAGAAGTCAGTTCTGGTCCAGTACATAGACGACCTCCTTGTGGCGTCAGACACAGAAGAAGCTTGCAGGGAAGACTCCATTGCTTTGTTAAATCACCTAGCTGCCAATGGGCATAAGGTATCCCCGGGAAAATTGCAGTACTGCCTGACAGAAGTGCAGTACTTGGGACACAGAATTGAGAAAGGCAAACGAAAAGTGTCACCAGATAGGATAGAGGCGATCATGAAGATGAACGCGCCTCAGACACAGAGAGAGGTCAGGATGTTCCTAGGGATGGTGGGTTATTGCCGACAGTGGATCGTGAACTTTTCACTGAAAGCAAAACCTTTGCAAAAACTGACGCACAAGGAGGTGAGTGATCCGGTACCATGGGACAAAGACTGTTTGATGGCATTCTTACAGCTGAGAGAGGACCTGTGTCGTGCTCCGGCATTGGGAATGCCTGATTACAATAAACAATTCTTTCTTTACTGTTGTGAGAGAGAAGGTTGTGCGTTGTCTGTGTTGGTCCAAATCCATGGGAATGCCCGTAGACCAGTTGCTTATTTCTCGGCTACTTTAGACCCAGTAGCCGCAGCGTTGCCCGGATGTCTCAAATCCGTTGCTGCAACGGGTGTCAGCATTGAGAGATGTGAAAATATCGTCATGGGGCACCCGTTAGAGGTGTGCGTGCCACATTCTGTTGAACTGTTGATGACCAGGACCAAAACACAGCATCTGACCAATAGCAGGCTCACGCGCTATGAGCAAGTTATTCTTGCTGCAGAGAACGTGACCCTCAAGAGATGCTCTGTTTTGAACCCTGCTACCTTAATGCCACTTCCAAATGATATTGATGATGATGATGAATATACAGACCATGACTGTCTCGATGTGACAGAACTATGCACCAAACCCAGACCCGACATCGTAGATGAGCCACTGACCGACCCAGACGAAGTTTTCTTTGTCGATGGCTCATGTGTAAGAGACGAAGTTGGGCAGTTGAGAGCAGCTTATGCTGTTTGTACAATTGAAGGAGTTGTGGAAGCAGGGTGCCTGGAAGGAGTAAACTCCGCTCAGGTAGCCGAGATTATTGCCCTAACACGTGCCTGCTTAGCAGGCAATCAAATTCGAGTCACCATCTACACCGACAGCCAATACGGGTTTGGGGTAGTTCATGATTACGGGCAGTTATGGTCTCAAAGAGGGTTCATGACTTCTTCAGGCTCTCCCATTCGCAATGGAGAGTTTGTGCGCTTGTTGTTAGAAGCATTGCAATGTCCAGCAAGTATCGCAGTTGTAAAGTGCATCGCACATACCAAAAATGAGGACTTTGTTTCGAAAGGCAATAGATATGCTGATGAAGTTGCGCGGTATTGCGCAGAACAAGGTTACTCTTTCACAGAGGTGGATGTGGGTGGAATAAATGTAAGAACTGAATTAGCCATGATACTGGAAACTGTTGATACTTGGGATGAATTGTCAACCATGCAAGAAAATGCTCCTGATTCAGAAAAGGAAACATGGGTAAAGGCAGGATGTGTAATGGGTGAGACTCATTTTTGGGTCTCAGCAGACGGCAGAGCAGTGTTGCCCAATGAGATGGTGAGTCCAATGGCTAGACTCATACATGGTCCCGTACACTTAGGGAGAGATGCTATGCTGAGAGTGTTTAGACAGACTTGGTACAATCCTAAGTTTAGAATAGCAGCAGAAGCAGTGTGCCAGCGTTGTGTGACCTGCCAGCAGCTGAATGTAGGGAAAAGAACACCAGTTGCACTAAGTCACATAGGAAGGTCTGGAGGTCCATTCAACAGAATGCAGATAGATTTCATTGAAATGCCAAGAAGCAACCGCCTCCGCTATGTCTTGGTGGTTGTTTGTGTGTTCTCCAGATGGGTTGAGGCATACCCTACACGTAGGTGCGACACCCTCACAGTGGCTAAGTTACTGCTTAGAGAACTTATCCCTCGGTTTGGGGTGCCGGCCTTTTTGGAATCAGATAGGGGAACACATTTTAACAGCGAGCTTGTGAAGATGATTTGTGTTGCACTGAATATAGACCAAAAGCTCCATTGCAGTTACCGACCAGAAGCCTCAGGAATTGTGGAACAAATTAATGGCACGATCAAGTCCAGAATAGCGAAAGTTTGCTCCTCAACGACCCTGAGTTGGCCTGATGCCCTGCCATTGGTACTCATGAGCCTTCGTAGTACCCCAGACAGAAGAACAGGGTTGTCACCACATGAGGTGTTAATGGGGAGAGCAATGAGACTGCCATCTATTCCAGCTACTGCACTGTTAAATATCACAGATGATATGATCCTGGACTATTGTAAGGGGCTGTCTGACGCCATGCGTTCTGTGTCCCTTCAGGTGCAGGCTGCAGAGGTTCCAGCGTGCCAGGGCCCTTGCCATGACCTGTATCCTGGGGACTGGGTCCTGGTGAAGAAACATGTGAGAAGAAGCTGCTTGGATATTCGTTGGCGTGGGCCCTACCAGGTCATCCTGATCACAAGTACAGCTGTAAAGGTGGGAGGCCTGCCCAACTGGATACACGCGTCGCATACGAAAAGGGTTCCAGCACCTCTGGAAACAGCTCCTCTCTCGGATGGACGTCCAGCTGAGGACCAAGAAGCCATAGAGGGGGCTAGCCAAGCTGTAGAGGTGCCAGTGGAAGCAGGGAACGAGTCTGACCAAGCTGAGGACGGTCAGTACAACAGCGAAACAGAAGACGCTACGGAAGGAGAAGACAGCTGGGAGTACGAGTCTGACCCTGACAGGTCTGAAAGAGAGCGAGAACAGACCAGAAGGAGAAGGAGTAGAAGGGCACGTGGAGAAGCAAATTGGCCGCAAAGAAGAAGTTCTAGCCTGAGGTCAACTCCAGAAGCAACCCTTCCTCCGATATCAGAAGACTCAGACCCAGAAGAAGGTGCTCAGGGCGCTGAGGCACCGAACCGAAGGAGGTCAAGTAGAGTGCGTGTGCCTAACAGAAGATACTCCACACCTGAGTGGACATATCTGGCGACAAATGTCTGTGAAACCGGAGACAGGGAGGATCCGAGCGGTGGTGGTGTCCAGTTCTGAGCCCATTATCACCGTGGAAATACAACTGTTGGTACCCGGTGTCGAACAAGAAGGGTCACTAACATTCGTGCTCCCCAGACCTCCCCGCCTCAGCAAGTTAAAACACATGTTTCTTACAGAATTGAAATTCCCCGACTTTGGTACCACGATAACAGCACATGAAGAGCATACTCTTCGTATGGAAATATTGAACTATGCTATTGAAGCTGCAACCACAAATCTAATAGTCGATTGTTAAAGGACTTTGTAAATAAAGCAAGCAGAAGAAAAGAAGATTACCTAGCGCCCAGGAAGCAGAGAATTTTAGGGAACCCCTTGAGTGGATGGAGAAGGGCTAGGGTTGTCTTTTTGAACTGTGAAAGGACTTTTTGCGAAAAAGGCTGTCAGCCTCCAGCTGTGTGGATTCTAAAGACAAAAAAGGATTGAAAGAGACTGTAAAGGAACGAGAGGAAAAGAACTTTTTTTTGCAAAGAGAAAGGGAAAAGCTAGATTGTCTGACGAAATGGAGGCCGGCACCCCGAACCGCAGAGCTAAATGTATAATAGGTACACTAATAGTAGGAGTGATAATATTAATAGCTTTAGTGGTAACAATTTCTTATGTAAAGGGACATGAGGAAGAGGTAAAGGTAACTGATGCGAATTCTGTAGTAACACTTACACCCACTGTTGCAGGTGAGAAAAGGGAAAACACACAAGAGAAAGCGTTATTGGCTGCAGAAGCCCGCAGGTTACATGTAGACGAGTCCCAAGGAGACTTTAGGTCAAATGCTTATGCTAAACTTTTGTATGAATACGTGGATGCCATGGAGGTTAAGGATTGCTACGTCTGCATGCAGTTGCCTGCGTCTGTAGATGAAGGAATTCGATATCATCACCTCCCTCTGACATATGGCATTACATGTAGCTTATTGCTTAGTATATTTTATGAGAGAGATAGTTTTGAATACTATTTCTCCAATTATGATTCTGTGTTGCCAGAAGTCCCGAATTATAAGCAGATGAATAAATGGGATTACTGGAAGAGTGAAGACAGATTGGCCAAGTTCTTCATTCCTTGGATTACCTTAGATACTTCACATGCCCGTAGAAATAATCTGACATGTAAGGTGTCCGAAGTCGAGAAAAAGTTCATAGGGCAGGTGGATGATCGTTACAGGAGACAAAAGATTTTGAAAAAATCAGGACAAGGGAAATTAGATTGGACCGAGGAAGAGAAGTCACATAAGAGAAAGGGTAGTAGTGGTCCAATAGCTTTAGATAAAGCGCAGAAAGGAAAGTTATGTCTTCACCGAGCCAAAACGTATTATGAAAATGTATACGTGGGTGAAGTTGACTGTGAACATGCTTTTAATTTAGAGTACTACACTAAGGATTTCCTGAAGGGAATGCAAGTGATTCCAAATGTGTATTTTGTATGTGGAAGAAATGCTTACGTGAGACTACCTGACAACTGGTATGGATCATGTTACTTGGCAATTGTCTTCCCCAAAATATATCATGCACAAGACTTATTGATCATTGAGGGCCAGACATCATCGAGGGGAAGGAGAGATTTAGGCGATGCAGAAATGGTTGGAGATGTCTTTGGAGCTATGTTCCCTCTTTTGGGAATAATCCTTAATGATGTTAAAATTAGACGACTGGCAACAGTTGTCGACAGGTTGTCTGCCAGCACTGCTCAGTCCTTAATGCTGGTAGAAGGAGAGATGCAATCGATAAGGGCTATGGTTCTTCAAAATCGGCTTGCATTAGATGTCTTATTAGCAAAAGAGGGCGGAGTCTGTAAGGCTTTGAAGGTTCAGGAATGTTGCACTTACATTCCAGACCTTTCGAAACCCCTTGAGAAAGTTATTAAGAACATAACTAATATACACAAAGAGATCGAAGACTTGAGTAGAGAAAATGTCTGGGAAAAGGTGGGCCACGGAATGAGTACAGTTGGAAGGTGGTTTTCCACCTTAGGCAAAAGCTTTATTTGGTATATCCTAAAGCCTATCATCATAATATTGATCTGTGGGATAATATTGTGGGGATTGGTGAGGGTATTCAAATGGTACAGAGCAAGAAGGTCAGAAAGGGCCCAAAGAGAACAGTTGCAGAGATTGGCTGCCATACAAGATAATCAGTACAGGAGCCTGAGAGCTCTGGAAGCGCAGAGAATGCCAGCAATAACTGCAGTTTAAATGTTAGTGATGACCCCGAGAGGTCATCAAAGGGGGGAACTGAGAGAGCGCAAACTGATATAAATATATGAGTACATCACACTTACCTATAGAGAGCATAATTCATGAAGAGAAATGCCATGAGTGCTAATAGTATCTGAAATTATATTCTAAATGTATAGCTAATATAGAGATTTAAGTAGAAGTGGAATTAATACAGAAATGTGTGACATTATGTGATTTTATTAGACGTGATTATTTTGAATTTATGTCGTGTAGCTGTTAACATATAAAATGGTCTGTGGTAAAACGCAGAACGTGGTAGGCCTCAGGGCCAGAGCTGGAGCTAAAAGGGAAGGTGTTTCTTTTCACGACACAGATTGTTTAACGTTTTTGGTCATTGCATTAATGGGCCATGATTTAGAGAAATGTTTTCTAAATAATAGAATAAGAGATTTAACATGCTTTAATTAAATGAAGAAATTGAATGCTATAATCATAATGTGAAATATTGTAGGCCTGAAATGTTTTAGCATTGATTTACACGTACATGTCTGGGCTGAGAAATGTTGCAGGCCTTTTTAGAAGTCTATGAGAGTTGGGTTCTTGGCGGCAGATATCTGTCTGCAACAGGAAAGGGGGGATCCAATTATAAGTGAATGAATAGAGGCCTGTTCAGTAGACGGCCCAGACATGGAGGAGGGTTCTGGAATGTTTAAGGGGTATCAGCGGGCCGGAGAAGAGACTGAGAAGCAAGGTCAACTCTAACGTCTGAGGCCCAATACAAAGCATCATGGAAAAAGCCTGAAGTTGCACCACGTGAGAGGCGTTTCGCAAGGGGCGTCTCAAATGTTGTTGACTGTTTTGTATTAGGGACAGCACCCCTGGGTGGAGTTAGAGCAGAGACCTGAGGACCCTTTAGAGAGCGGATGGGTAGGCAGTGAGGGGTCATGACTGGAGAACTTTAGGTTTTCACCAAGAGACTTAGAGTGGGTGACTTCCCTTGGGGGTCATTCATTGCTGACACCTTTGTTAGGTTGGGATTTGGTTAAGTAGGGATACCATCTAGAACAGGGTAGGGACGCCTAACCTGTGTTTGTTTTCCTCCAACCTAAATGAAGGAGAGATATGCGTCTATGCTGATAGCTTTGCTATTTTTAGAACTTGTGTTAGTGATTTCTGTTGCTCGTCTGAGGGCTTTTCGAGAGCACATGTATGTAATTGGACCTGTGTATCTCGTGAATCTCATTCTGAGATGCTTGTATTTGCAGCTCATTATATCTTTACAATAAACTTTTGAAACCTAGAAGTTGTCCGTGATCTTTGAGAGTAGAGTCCTTTATTGGGTGAACTAATTTGCAGATAGGTGTACTGTTTCCTTCCAAGACAGGCAATAAAGGTTCAGTCGACCAGAACGAGGTTTGGATCAATAGATATAAGGTATCGATCAAAATCTCGCCCTTTCAATAGCGTATCCACCACAGATACCTTTACTGATTTTAAAAAACAGTAGCTTGTGTCTATTTGGACCACTGCGGACCCTCCCAATCAGATGGGGCTTACAAGTACATCTTGGTAGCAGTAGATTCCTGCTCTAGATTGCTGTGCGTATGGCCACAGCGGTCAGCTGACGCTCAAACAGTTATAAAGGATCTGCAAGTCTATTGGGGCATGGGGGGCGCTAGGTGGCGCCACACCAAGATGGCCGCACTGGAGTGAGGCTCCCGCCCGAACTGGCTCTATTAATAATCCTATAGAATCCTGATCGGTAATTTTGGACCGAAACCGGCTAAACTTGCTCCGGTGCAGTGTCCTGAACTCAGCGGTGTAAACTTCGCCCGTGTTGCGAAGCGGCCTGCCTGGAGAGACGCCGGCGATCTGAGGGCGGGAGGTGGTGAAGCTGCGAAGGAGGCTTCCGGCCGGATATGCGGACTGGGACAGACCGGGGATCCGCGGCCTTTCTGACAGCGACGTTGGACACTGGCCTGCGGTCTGCGCCCTCATCCTCCCCTCCCCTCCCCCCCCAGTGACAGACCCTGGAATATACTGCGGAGGTGAGCCCGGTGTGTGGCGCTGGTGGCGGGCTCGAACAGCGGCTTTCCTTCTGGCCAAGGGTCGCGATGTCCGTTTCTAGCGCCTGGAGCAACGGAGCTGACAGAAGGTGAGGGGGGGCGGACTGCGAGCTGCGGGCTGCTTCTCTCGCGGTGGAAGCTCCGGACAGCTGGGGAGAGAGGCGCTGCAGCGGCGAGTGTAGACTCGGAAGGGGAGAGAAAAGTCACGCTTCAGGCTCCATTAACTCCTAATGGGCGGCCCGGCATAGGGAAGCACACGTCCACACCCTGCTGGGACACCGCAGCGCCCCCATTAAGACAGCTGATCCTGCATTAGCTCGGCCGGAGCTGAGGAGGAGAATTGCTCACTGAACTTAACCCCTAGTCCCCCAGACACACGCTCCTACGTTTGGCCTGGTCCCGCTCTGCAAACCCATTGGAGGCGCGAAACTTTCTGGCCTAGCCAGAGCCCCCGCAGGCCCTAGTGTCGTCGCCACTGAGGTGACGGAGGACATTCTACCACGCTGCACCGGTTCCCTGTCTGGGATGCGACGGACCCCCCCCCCCTCCAGGGAGGTCCAGTGAACACTGACCGGACAGTCCTACCGCCTTCTGTACAGGTACTGGGGGGTCTCCTCTGGAAGACAAATTGACGGGAGAGGGGCTTCATAGCGCACTGGTCACCCCCGTAACTAGCCCCAGCAGACTGCTGCCAGCGAGTGCCTGCCTGCACTTGCCATATACCAATCTCCGCTATCTGGAATACTGGCGGCCTCTTCACTGGCGGCGGCCCGGACTCCGAGACGCGACATGGGACGCAACGATGCCAGGCAATCCAAGATTCCGTTTGAATCTAAAAAACCTGCTAAAGGGATGCCGGAGGCGGAGGGGAGTCCCGTAGCGCCGACCCCCCAAGACGACGATTGGAAGACGCTCCTACTTGGCATGAAGCAGAGCCTATCGACCATTGACGCCAAGATTGACACCATCAACACCCGTATGGATAGTGTCGTGACGAGACTGGAACAGCATGACACCCGTATCAAAGAGGCAGAGGACAGGATCTCTACGCTGGAGGACGGGGCGACGTCGACCACCAAGCAAGTTTCGCAAATGGATAAACTGCTCAAGGTAATTGCGGATAAAAATGAAGATTTAGAAGCGAGGTCCAGGCGCAACAACATCCGCGTCCTGGGCCTTGCAGAAACAACGAACACTGGTAAGCTAGAGATCTTCATGGAAAAACTGGTGGTGGAACTGTTCGGGAAAGACTCCTTCTCCCCACACCTAATAGTGGAACGGGCACATCGTTCGCTTGCTGCGCCTCCTCCTCTTGGGCTGCCCCCGCGCCCTATCATTGCCCGCTTCCTGAATTACAGGGACAGAGATGCAGTTCTTCGACGCGCGAGGGAGCTGGGCACAGTAACCTATGGCAACGCGACGCTGTCCTTCTTTCCTGATTTTACCCCCTCAGTATAAGATGCAAGACGCAAATTCGCCGCAGTTAAAAAGAAACTACAAACCCAGGAAATCCCGTATGCCATGCTTTATCCGGCGAAGCTAAAGATCACTCACCGAGGCACTCACCACTTCTTCACTAACCCGCAACAGGTGGAAGACTTTCTAAAGCAGCAAAGGAAGGAAAGACTCCGAGTGGAGAGAGAGGAGCGCCGGTCCAGGTCACAATCTCCATTATCCCAACAAGACTAATCAAGTCAGCAATGTACTCATCGAAGTATCACAGCCGGTAGCAACCCTCTGCTGGACTCGATGCATCACTCTCTGGTGTGGTACCACTGCAGGTTTTATCTGTTACCGATCTACAACATTGACATGTGCCGGATCACCCACCTCCATCCCACGGCCGAAGTCTGGGCCTGGTCCCGGATGCCAGTGGGTGCAAGTAAGGAGGTGGTGGGCAGGTCTGGCGCCTCTTAGACTAAGCCTCCAATGGGCAATCCCCATAACACCTTTCCCCCTTCTGGGGTCAGGGTTACTGTAGTTCTGAAGTTGATTTTGGCTCTATTTGGAATGTGGGGGGGGGAGGGTTTCTGAATGCCCGGCAAGTTGGGGAAGCCGGAGTGGGAGGGTGGAACGTCAGCACTGCCTCAAAGATTACCAGTCCACGTGATACTCTAGTGGGGGGCGGTCCTTTCAATGTGGCGGGGTGGATGTTGTTCCGGTCAGTTGGGGTTACCGGAGGGAGGATGGGATTGGGAGGTCGGTTAGTTCCTAACAGTGTTTTAGACCTATTGCAGGTGAGTCCTGGGAGGGGGAGGCCCCCGGGCGGAGGGCTGGGTAATGCCCTGAGTTGTCATTCTGCTATTGCTTGTACGATGCTTGTTGCTACACCTACTGGCTCAGTTTATATGTCATTGCGGGGATGGGTGACGTAACGGATG
Source organism: Lissotriton helveticus (assembly GCF_964261635.1). Lineage (NCBI taxonomy): Eukaryota > Metazoa > Chordata > Amphibia > Caudata > Salamandridae > Lissotriton > Lissotriton helveticus. The sequence continues at coordinate 1,084,935,918 of NC_136067.1, read as the reverse complement.
CGCCCCCTGGGCTACAGCTCCGGGTATTGTCATGGAATGTGCGAGGGCTAAATGACCCTAGAAAGAAAAGGCAAATTTTGGGGTACCTGGACAGACATGGAGTGGCTATAGCTCTTCTGCAGGAGTCTCACCTAATGCCGAATGGGACCCCCCCATTCGCATCCAGATGGGCCTCGTGTAGAGTCTTTTCATCTTTCTCCAATTATGCAAGAGGGGTCACGATCCTTGTGCGCAGAGGGGTGGGCTTTACCCCAGCAGGCACGGACATGGACGGTGGGGGGAGGTACTGCATGGTCTGGGGGAAAATGTACTCTCACACAGTAGTTATTGCATGCTATTACGGCCCGAACACGGATGACCCGTCTACACTGCTCACGATGTGGGGCAAGATTCAGACTCTGGGCATAGCTCATGTAATACTTGGGGGGGACTTCAACACAGCCGTAAAGCCTATTCTCGACAGATCACACCCGCAGGCGTCCCATTACTCAAACACCCAACGCTCTTTACTGGGCATATTGGAAGAACACCGTTTAGTTGACGCCTGGAGACACACGCACCCCGCCACGCGCCAGGGTACCCACTACTCTGCAGTCCACTCTACATGGGCACGCATAGACTACATTTTCCTTTCGGCAGGCCTCATACCCTGGATAATTAACACCATACACCTGGCCCGTACTTTTTCGGATCACTCACCTGTCCTCCTTACTCTGCGCGTCCCCCATGAAGTCTCCCCTTATTTAAGCTGGCGCCTCAACCCTGCGCACCTTGCAGACTCGGCCTTCAAGTCAGAACTGGAGCTAGACATACAAGACTTCTTTGACCGCAATATTAACTCTGTTAGCAGCCTTACTACTGTTTGGGAGGCTTTCAAAGTCACCGTTAGGGGCTGGTGTATTTCCAAGGGAGGGGGTGTACTCAAATCCCTGAGGGGAGAGCTACGCAAATTGGAGGCCGATATACGCACTATTGAGAGGGATGTAGCTTGCGGCACGGGGGAATACGAGAAACGGGCTCAGCTCAGGGAGAAGATCAGTGAGTATTCGGAAGCGGCGGAAAGAGAATGTAAATTCAGAGGCAAACCCTACATGGCGCGAATATATGGGGAGGGGGACAGGCCGGGAAAGGCCCTAGCCACGGCTGTAAAACCTACTAGACATAGTGGTTATGTAACTTCCTTGTGCGACGAACACCAGGTGCCTCAGAGGGACTTACCCGGACAGCTCCGTGTGCTTACGAACCACTACAGGGCGCTTTACTCCTCACAAAGGCGAGAACCTCTGGTGCTTCATACGTACCTTGCAGATACGGCTATCGCATGGTTGGGCCCGACGCAACAGAAATTCTTACACCTTGAGCTTGAGCTCGATGAAATAAAGGACGCCATTATGTCCATGAAATCTGGCAAATCCCCAGGATCAGATGGGCTGCCGATAGATTTCTACAAAACTTACATCCACATACTTGCCCCCATACTGAAGCAGATATACTACTCAGCTCTCGAGGAAGGAACACTGCCCGACAGTATGAGAGAAGCATTGATAGCGTCGTTACTTAAGCCAGGTAAACCCCCGGAGTTTTGCGACTCCTACAGACCCCTGTCGCTTTTAAATACTGACGTTAAAATACTGGCTAAAGTACTCGCGACTCGCCTGAATCTTCTTATGGAAAGGCTGGTCCTCCCAGATCAGGCGGGGTTTGTCCCGAACCGTGCGACGTCGCACAATCTTCGTACCCTGCAGGCGGTCATGCAAGATATAAATCCCAACTGTGAGGCGGCTGCAATATTTTTAGATGCTACCAAAGCATTCGATTCCCTGGAGTGGGACTACCTCTTGGAGTTACTGGAGAGGATGGGTATTCCATTCAGCTTTTTGGATTGGATCAAACTACTGTACACCAAACCACGAGCTTCGGTACTTCTAAACGGGTCCCGCTCCGCACCATTCGAGATACACAGAGGAACCCGACAGGGTTGCCCATTATCTCCAGTATTGTTTGCGATAGCAATTGAACCCCTGGCGGCCAAACTTCGCCAGCATCATAACCATAGGTCCCTGATTTACCCGGAACGCCAGCTACTCATCTCCTTATACGCGGATGATATGACCTTATACGTACATAAACCGCGGGATAACCTCAATCCCCTACTGCGCGAAATTACCAAGTTTGGAGCGATAGCGGGGGTACAAATCAATTGGTCCAAATCAGCCTTGTTTCCCCTCACTGACAGCACTCCCCGGTTCCCCCTTGACTTCCCGCTCGAATGGGCACAAGATGAGATAAAATACTTGGGGGTCACCGTAACTAGGAACCGGGATGCGCTGATCAGGGCGAACTACGGTACGGCCCTAGATAAATTAACGGACAGCATAACGAAATGGATTCATTTGCCGTTGTCCATGGCAGGGCGAGTTTCCATGATCAAAATGGTCATTCTTCCTAAGCTGCTTTACCTATTCACCAATATTCCCTATAGTCCGGGCCCGCATTTCTTTAAGGCGCTGGAGTCCCAGCTCTCCAGACTTGTATGGGGGGGGAAACAAGCCCGGCTAAAACTGGCGACGCTAATGTTACCTTACCACGAAGGCGGCTTTGAAGTGCCGAACTTCCGATTGTACTATGACTGTGCACAGGGCCATTTCGCGTCCTACTGGCTACACCCCCCGCCATTCATGGCGCACCTTGCTGTGAAAGACGGTTATATGAGGCCAGTAAAACCGTCGGGGTACCTTTATACGGAGGTTAACGTAACAGATCGGGACCCGTCCACGGTAGACTGTACAGTGCGGGCATGGCGCAGGATTGCGGAGCGTATGGGGGTGACCCTTATGTATTCCCCCAGAATGATTCTGGAACATGACCCTAGAGTGAGTATTGCCCGAGAAGAAATAGGCCGTAAACTGCTCTCCAAACGGGCCCTTTGCAAGTGGGGAGATTTATACGTAAACGGCCAGTTCCGTACACAGGCTCAATTTTTCGGGGACCAAACGCCCTCCATTATGGACACATTCCTATACACGAGACTTCGACAGAATATCAAATCTGTCACACTGGAGTTCCCGGACGAGCCAGAAACCTTTGCACCCCTGCATGCACTGCTACAACAGGACGCCCCGAAACATGTTGTTTCTACGCTCTATAAGCACGCGTACGCTTCCTCCGCTCCCCCCGAACTGCGTGCCAGAAAAGACTGGGCCGCGGACCTAGATCCTCCCCTTACTGACGAACAATGGGAAGACAGCTGCTCGCATACAGTGTCGGTGACGGGAAATGCCCACCTTAGATTGATCCACTATAAATTTCTCCACCGCCTCTATTACACCCCTGCCAAGCTATACCGATTTGGTCTTCGGGAAGATGATCGATGCGCCAGATGTAGACAGGCGGGGGCTGACTTTCTACACTTAGCGTGGTCATGCCCAGAGGTCGCGCTGTACTGGACGCAGGTGACCGAGGCCATGTCCACAATGATAGGGATAGACCTAGACACCTGTCCCAAGGTTGCACTACTGGGGCTACCCGCTGCTGCAAATAACAGATTCCGGAAATTTACCGCAATGGGCTTTCTACTTGCGAAGCGCCACGTGGCGTGCAGATGGGGCCGTGGTCGTGCCCCCAAATTCAAATTATGGCTGGCAACAATGTCAACCTGGCAAGACCAGCTACACAGATATGCTGAGATGCTGCCACACAAATCGCGACCCAAGGACCTATGGGGCCCGCTCGCCGCCTATCTACTCCGCGCCCAGTCTACTGCTGAAGCGAGTATTGAGGACCGGGAGGAAACGGGGAACGTTGGGCAGTCTGGCGGACTGCACGAAGGTTCACCTCAATTGTGAGGACGAGACACGATGCTCCTGCCACCCGCCTGCTGGAGGGTGCCTAGCCGGGATTTGTTGCCTACAATGCTCCTCAACGCGCGATTCCCGGGACCACCGGGAGGGATGTATGGGGTAGCCCTCAGTCCAATCCTGGGGTACACGAATGATGGTGCTGTGAACCGCTAGCGGAGTGATTTGGCCCGGCAACTCTCCCCCCTCCCCCCCTCCATTTCCCTCCCCCCTCCCTTCCCCCCCCCCTCCTGTCCTCCCCCGCGCATTCACATGTCTTGGCATTTAGGGGAAAACACCGCCCCCATGGCAGGGGACAGGCACAGACCTTACATAGGGCCTCCCCTCCGCGCCCCCTCCCCCAGCGGGAAGCACATGACTGACCGTTCACCAAGGTATGCAGCCACACGCACGCTCACTCCACCGCTCAGAGCCACATCACATCGGACTTGGAATCCGGCGAACCTCATTACCACACCCCCCTGACGGGGAACTCACTAGGAAATGGGACTGACCTCCTGGGTACTGTTACGAGTTGTTGTTAATGTTTAAAGTGCAACGAAAAGTTAAATTTAGACCTCACGAAAGTGCGACTCGACATTGAAGGACAGGTTGCTTGAAGTACTATGCTTTAATCTACAGCTTTATATAACAGTTATCGCGGCCGGCCCAAATGGGTTGTAGGCGACATGCTGTGTAAGTAACTGGCAATGTGCCCAAAGTCTGGACTCCTGCTCGATCTACGTACTATAGCTGCTGGCCCGACACGCTGGGTTGTAGGCACAAAAGCTGTGTTTTACCTTTGCAACTACAATAAAGGTCTTCAAAAATAAAAAATACAAAAATAAAAAAAAGTTTATTGGGGCATACGCAATTGGTATAGCTAAACAAGGGGTGGACGGCGCACAGCTTAAGATTCGTAGGATTCGTCTTCAAAGAAGTTTATTTAATGAGTAAGGAAGGTCGGGTGCTCCACCAGGTGGCGTGTCCGTCCTGGCACGTCTCTAGATGAATCTTGGTCATGTGTCACCATACGTACATGGTGTCATCCCTGAGTTGTGGGCACTCCTTGGGTTCTTGTGAAACAAGACTCCGTGGTTTGTTTAACAATTTTATTGGCTCATCATCATTGTACTTCATGATAATATTCCATGGTTTTTATCAATATTTCAATCCATTTTCAATTTTTCATGATCACATTTTTATCCGGTTCGCTCCAATGCATTTCGGGCGGAGTGCCCTTCGTCTGGGAGCTCTACAAACATAAATAAAGGCATAGCACTAAGGACGCGTTTTTAGTCAAACAATGGATTAGGTCAAACAATGAATTAGGTAACATGCGAGTAGTGGGTATTTACAGAGTGCAGTGGGTTAATCCGATTGTACCTGGGCGTGTAAAGAGAGTCATGCTTTTATTTGGGAAGCGCAACTTAAGAGTGAAAGCGAGTATAATAGCCGGTCTGGTGTGTTATCGGGGATGTTATTTGATGTGTTCACGTCTGTGTAATTAAGCGCGTTTATGTGACTAAGCGCATTAACGCGTTTACGCGTGCTTCGGTAATGCAATATTCTCCACGGATTTAGTGCCCTTAGTAAAAGAGTGGTAAATCGCGGGGGTGATGCCGGTTCAACTTACTTAGTGATCCGCTGTCTCTAGCTTCGGTCGTCGGTGTGATCATTCGGGACGGAAGTGTTGCCAAAGGAAGTGATGTTATACGTGTGGTTAGAGGGTGAACATCAAAAGCGGACCGCGCGTGTGTCGGCCATATTGGAGTGTGACTGAGAATAACGATTATGGTTTAATATACGGGATGTGGTGCTGATTTGGGTGTGACATCGCATTCAGGAATCAGAGTATACTGTTTTAAATATCAGATGAATGTCTCATAAAAAACATGAAAATTCTAAACGGTCATTTAGACCCATGGGCTTCATCGATTGCATTTTATATATCCAAGCCATTTCTCTCTGCAACAAGTATTTGCTGTTGTCAATACCCTCGATTTTCTGAACCTGTTCTAAGATCATGAACTTGAGTTGAGACACGTTATGTCTGTTCTCATTGAAATGTGTCGTCACATTGGCGACACATTTCAATGTTCATTAATCCGAGTCTTTATTTTTCTCTCAGTCTTGCAGATGTAACACATCCCACAAGGGCATTTGATGAGGTATACGACATTTGAGGTATCGCATGTCGCATTCACATGTAGTTTCACGGGAGTACCTTTCATGGGGTGGTTGACCACAGGTCTAATGATAATGTTGTGACAGTTTCCGCAATTTCTACAAGGTCTGGTACCTTTTGCTGGTGATTCCATGGGATTCTTTTTGTTGAGGATTTCTTTTAGATTAGAGCTGCGGGTGTATGCAAATATCGGAGGTTCTTTAAAGGTGATTCCAAAATCAGGTTCAATACTCATGATTGGCCAGTGGCGTAAAATGATTCTTTTAAACGCGGCGCTCATGTTTGAGAATTTTGATACCAGAACCATCCTGTTCCCCTGATCTCGTGATGTTCTGGATAATAATTTCTCTCTAGATGTTTCAAGAGCTTTCTTCTTGGCGGTTTCAATTAAAGATGTTGGATATCCTCTTGCAATAAACCTTTCACCCATTTCTTGAAGTCGAATTTCTGTTTGTGTGGGGTTAGATGAGATTCTCCTAATTCTCAGCATTTGGGACGCTGGTAGATGAAGTTTTAAAGACCCTTGGTGGTGACTGGTGAAATGTAAGGTGTTGTTTCGGTCGTTTTTTTTTCGAAACAGATCAGTTTCAAAGCCAGTGGTTGTGGTCGTGATTTTTACATCTAAAAAGGTAATCGTGTTTTTACTAATCTCCCAAGTAAATTGAATGCGTTCGTTGGCTTGGTTCAATGTGGTCAGGGCTTGTAGCAGAGATTCTTCTGTGTCTTTCCAGATGATAAATATATCATCGATGTACCTCGCGTACATTTTCATGTTGTTTTCCAATTGGGGTTGTCATAAATGTTTTTTTGCTCAAAATACTTCATGTAGATATTCGCATAGGTCGGCGCGGCACAATTCCCCATCGAGGTGCCGGACAACTGTAGGTACCACTCGTTGTTCTGTTGGAAATAGCTTTGGTACAGCGTAAAAATCATTAGTTCCATGAGAAATTGTTGCATGCCTGGTTCAAAGTTACTTTCGAGGATGGAATTCTCAATGGCCTCTATACCCCCTGCGTGGGGGATTGACGTGTAGAGCGAGCGGACATCCGCTGTGCATAGTATTAATTGTTCTTCCTCAGAGATATCAATAAGCGCCAGTTTGTTGAGAAAATCCGTCGTGTCTTGAACGTAACTTTTCATCGATCTTACTGTTGGTTGTAAGTAACGATCTATAAATTTCCCCACGGGTTCATGGAGTGAGCCCCTGGTGGAGACTATTGGCCTAAACGGAGGGTCTTCAAGGCTCTTATGAATTTTTGGGATCATGTGGATGGTGGGACTCTTCGGGAATGGTTTCAATAGATATTTCTTAGTTCTGTCATCAATGGTGCCGCATTCGTAAGCCTTCTGAACAATGTTGGCCAAGATCTCTTTGAATTGTGCGGTTGGGTTATTTGCGAGTTTCATATAGGTAAATTCGTCCTGTATGTGTTCTTGGATCTACAGATCGTACATGGTGGAGTTCATCACCACTAGAGCGCCGCCTTTGTTGGCCTTAATGCATTTAATCCGATCATTATTGGCCAAACTTCTCAAAGTGTCATAATCCTTTTGTGTGATATTTCTGTGTGTTTTCTTGTGGTAATTCAATTTGGAAATGTCTTGTTTGACTAGCTTCTCAAATAAGTCAATGCTTTTATGACTTGATGGTGCTTCAAACGTAATGTCAGGTCTGAGACCCATCAGTTGATCAGGTTTCTTTGGTAGAGGGGGTATCACGTGATCAAAATAATGACGTAATTTCAATTTTCGTATGAACTTGTAGGTGCTAACCTGTAGTTCTAGGTGATTTGTTTTGAAGGTCGGTATGAAGGAAGTCCCCTTAGATAACAGATCAGTTTCGTGTTTCGTCAGTGTCACATCAGATATGTTGATGATCAAGTGTTCTTTTTCTTGTTGTCCTTCTTTGTACTCCGAGTACTCCGCCCCTTAAGGAAAGTATTCACACGGGATAAACCTCAGTCGAGTGAATCCACAATGGGGGAAGGCCCCCTGAACCATTCTGCAGGATCATCCACTGCGGTATCTTTTTTGGCCGAAGGCAAAGACACCAGAGGCGACCCAGGAGGAGTCTCCGAAAAAGAAAAGGAGAAGGAAATCATCCACCCCAGTACTCGGAGTACAAAGAAGGACAACAAGAAAAAGAACACTTGATCATCAACATTTCTGATGTGACACTGACGAAACACGAAACTGATCTGTTATCGAAGGGGACTTCCTTTATACCGACCTTCAAAACCAATCACCTAGAACTACAGGTTAGCACCTACAAGTTCATACGAAAATTGAAATTACGACATTATTTTGATCACGTGATACCCCCTCTACCAAAGAAACCTGATCAACTGATGGGTCTCAGACCTGACAGTACGTTTGAAGCACCATCAAGTCATAAAAGCATTGTCTTATTTGAGAACCTAGTCAAACAAGACATTTCCAAATTGAATTACCACAAGAAAACACACAGAAATATCACACAAAAGGATTATGACATCTTGAGAAGTTTGGCCAATAATGATCGGATTAAATGCATTAAGGCCGACAAAGGCGGCGCTCTAGTGGTGATGAACTCCACCATGTACGATCTGAAGATCCAAGAACGCATACAGGACGAATTTACCTATATGAAACTCGCAAATAACCCAACCGCACAATTCAAAGAGATCTTGGCCAACATTGTTCAGAAGGCTTACGAATGCGGCACCATTGATGACAGAACTAAGAAATATCTATTGAAACCATTCCCGAAGAGTCCCACCATCCACATGATCCCAAAAATTCATAAGAGCCTTGAAGACCCTCCGTTTAGGCCAATAGTCTGAACCAGGGGCTCACTCCATGGACCCGTGGGGAAATTTATAGATTGTTACTTACAACCAACAGTAAGATCGATGAAAAGTTACGTTCAAGACACAAGGGATTTCCTCAACAAACTGGCGCTTATTGATATCTCTGAGGAAGAACAATTAATACTATGCACAGCGGATGTCCGCTCGCTCTACACGTCAATCCCCCACGCAGGGGGTATAGAGGTCATAGAGAAATCCATCCTCGAAAGTAACTTTGAACCAGGCATGCAACAATTTCTCGTGGAACTAATGATTTTTACGCTGTACCAAAGCTATTTCCAACAGAACAACGAGTGGTACCTACAGTTGTCCGGCACCTCGATGGGGAATTGTGCCGCGCCGACCTACGCGAATATCTTCATGAAGTATTTTGAGCAAAAAAACATTTATGACAACCCCAATTGGACAAACAACATGAAAATGTACGCGAGGTACATCGATGATATATTTATCATCTGGAAAGACAAAGAAGAATCTCTGCTACAAGCCTTGACCACATTGAACCAAGCCAACGAACGCATTCAATTTACTTGGGAGATTAGTAAAAACACGATTACCATTTTAGATGTAAAAATCCCGACCACAACCACTGGCTTTGAAACTGATCTGTTTCGAAAAAAAAACGACCGAAACAACACCTTACATTTCACCAGTCACCACCAAGGGTCTTTAAAAATTCATCTACCAGCGTCCCAAATGCTGAGAATTAGGAGAATCTCATCTAACCCCACACAAACAGAAATTCGACTTCAAGAAATGGGTGAAAGGTTTATTGCAAGAGGATATCCAACATCTTTAATTGAAACCGCCAAGAAGAAAGCTCTTGAAACATCTAGAGAGAAATTATTATCCAGAACATCACGAGATCAGGGGAACAGGATGGTCCTGGTATCAAAATTCTCAAACATGAGCGCCGCGTTTAAAAGAATCATTTTACGCCACTGGCCAATCATGAGTATTGAACCTGATTTTGGAATCACCTTTAAAGAACCTCCGATATTCGCATACACCCGCAGCTCTAATCTAAAAGAAATCCTCAACAAAAAGAATCCAATGGAATCACCAGCAAAAAGTACCAGACCTTGCAGAAATTGTGGAAACTGTCACAACATTATCACTGGACCTGTGGTCAACCACCCCATGAAAGGTACTCCCGTGAAACTACATGTGAATGCGACATGCGATACCTCAAATGTCGTATACCTCATCAAATGCCCTTGTGGGATGTGTTACATCGGCAAGACTGAGAGAAAAATGAAGACTCGGATTAATGAACATAAATCGAACATAAGACTCAAAAACACTAAATCCAATGTGGCGACACATTTCAATGAGAACAGACATAACGTGTCTCAACTCAAGTTCATGATCTTAGAACAGGTTCAGAAAATCGAGGGTATTGACAACAGCAAATACTTGTTGCAGAGAGAAATGGCTTGGATATATAAAATGCAATCGATGAAGCCCATGGGTCTTAATGACCGTTTAGAATTTTCATGTTTTTTATGAGACATTCATCTGATATTTAAAACAGTATACTCTGATTCCTGAATGCGATGTCACACCCAAATCAGCACCACATCCCGTATATTAAACCATAATCGTTATTCTCAGTCACACTCCAATATGGCCGACACACGCGCAGTCCGCTTTTGATGTTCACCCTCTAACCACACGTATAACATCACTTCCTTCGGCAACACTTCGGACCCGATTGATCACACCGACGACCGAAGCTAGAGACAGCGGATCACTAAGTAAGTTGAACCAGCATCACCCCCGCGATTTACCACTCTTTTACTAAGGGCACTAAATCCGTGGAGAATATTGCATTACCGAAGCACGCGTAAACGCGTTAATGCGCTAAGTCACATAAACGCGCTTAATTACACAGACGTGAACACATCAAATAACATCCCCGATAACACACCAGAACGGCTATTATACTCGCTTTCACTCTTAAGATGCGCTTCCCAAATAAAAGCATGACTCTCTTTACACGCCCAGGTACAATCGGATTAACCCACTGCACTCCGTATATACCCACCACTCGCATGTTACCTAATTCATTGTTTGACCTAATCTATTGTTTGACTAAAAACGCGTCCTTAGTGCTATGCCTTTATTTATGTTTGTAGAGCTCCCAGACGAAGGGCACTCCGCCCGAAATGCATTGGAGCTAACCGGATAAAAATGTGATCATGAAAAATTGAAAATGGATTGAAATATTGATAAAAAACATGGAATATTATCATGAAGTACAATGATGATGAGCCAATAAAATTGTTAAACAAACCACGGAGTCTTGTTTCACAAGAACCCAAGCAGTGCCCACAACTCAGGGATGACACCATGTATGTATGGTGACACATGACCAAGATTCATCTAGAGACGTGCCAGGACGGACACGCCACCTGGTGGAGCACCCGACCTTCCTTATTCATTAAATAAACTTCTTTGAAGACGAAACCTACGAATCTTAAGCTGTGCGCCGTCCACCCCTTGTTTAGCTATACCTATTTGTCCGCCCAAAGGAAGGCAGCACGCCACTTGTTAAAATGCAATACGATGAGATCACTCGATCCACCGACGCCAAAGCAGATATTTTGGCCTTTGATGAAAACGAAACAGCCCGCATCTACGCTTTAATCAATGAAGACATAGCCTCCAACACCTCCAATCGCACCAAGGAACAATGTATACGACAGCTACTCTATCTATCCAAACGGGAAGTGAATCAAAAGCTGCATGCAAGCACCCTGCTTAAATATCACCGAGCGCTACGAATCCCCAGAGGGTTACGCATGGCGTTGAAACCATCGTTGTGTAAAAATTCCAAATCCTTCCAAGAAAAATGGAACGCTGTATTAAATAAATGCAGCTTGGACTTGATACTACTCATAATTCAAGAACTGTCGAGCATTTTAACCGACTTGAGTAAAGAAATTAAAGAAGTGGAAGACGAATTGTCTAATATGACTACCACCGATGAGTGGACGAAGATTCTTGAAGACATCAAAGGACAACTTGACAAACACTCTAGGGAAATAAATGATAGAAAAATCAGGAAATTCAGAAGAGACACCCAAGACTACAAATTGGGAGAACTGTACACGTGGGCAGACGTGTACGCCCAACGCAGGAGAAACAAACCATTCAATTCACAAACAGACACGTCTTCCTCCGGAAGCGATGCTTCGAATCGCCCCTTAAGGAAAGTATTCACACAGGATAAACCTCAGTCGAGTGAATCCACAATGGGGGAAGGCACCCTGAACCATTCTGCAGGATCATCCACTGCCTTATCTTTTTTGCCCGAAGGCAAAGACACCAGAGGCGACCCAGGAGGAGCCTCTGAAAAAGAAAAGGAGAAGGAAATCATCCACCCCAGTACTCGGAGTACAAAGAAGGACAACAAGAAAAAGAACACTTGATCATCAACATTTCTGATGTGACACTGACGAAACACGAAACTGATCTGTTATCTAAGGGGACTTCCTTCATACCGACCTTCAAAACCAATCACCTAGAACTACAGGTTAGCACCTACAAGTTCATACGAAAATTGAAATTACGACATTATTTTGATCACGTGATACCCCCTCTACCAAAGAAACTTGATCAACTGATGGGTCTCAGACGAGACAGTACATTTGAAGCACCATCAAGTCATAAAAGCATTGACTTATTTGAGAACCTAGTCAAACAAGACATTTCCAAATTGAATTACCACAAGAAAACACACAGAAATATCACACAAAAGGATTATGACACCTTGAGAAGTTTGGCCAATAATGATCGGATTAAATGCATTAAGGCCGATAAAAGGCGGCGCTCTAGTGGTGATGAACTCCACCATGTACGATCTGAAGATCCAAGAACGCATACAGGACGAATTTACCTATATGAAACTCGCAAATAACCCAACCGCACAATTCAAAGAGATCTTGGCCAACATTGTTCAGAAGGCTTACGAATGCGGCACCATTGATGACAGAACTAAGAAATATCTATTGAAACCATTCCCGAAGAGTCCCACCATCCACATGATCCCAAAAATTCATAAGAGCCTTGAAGACCCTCCGTTTAGGCCAATAGTCTCCACCAGGGGCTCACTCCATGAACCCGTGGGGAAATTTATAGATCGTTACTTACAACCAACAGTAAGATCGATGAAAAGTTACGTTCAAGACACGACGGATTTCCTCAACAAACTGGCGCTTATTGATATCTCTGAGGAAGAACAATTAATACTATGCACAGCGGATGTCCGCTCGCTCTACACGTCAATCCTCCACGCAGGGGGTATAGAGGCCATAGAGAAATCCATCCTCGAAAGTAACTTTGAACCAGGCATGCAACAATTTCTCATGGAACTAATGATTTTTACGCTGTACCAAAGCTATTTCCAACAGAACAACGAGTGGTACCTACAGTTGTCCGGCACCTCGATGGGGAATTGTGCCGCACCGACCTACGCGAATATCTACATGAAGTATTTTGAGCAAAAAAACATTTATGACAACCCCAATTGGACAAACAACATGAAAATGTACGCGAGGTACATTGATGATATATTTATCATCTAAAAAGACACAGAAGAATCTCTGCTACAAGCCTTGACCACATTGAACCAAGCCAACGAACGCATTCAATTTACTTGGGAGATTAGCAAAAACACGATTACCTTTTTAGATGTAAAAATCACGACCACAACCACTGGCTTTGAAACTGATCTGTTTCGGGAAAAAAACGACCGAAACAACACCTTGCATTTCACCAGTCACCACCAAGGGTCTTTAAAACTTCATCTACCAGCGTCCCAAATGCTGAGAATTAGGAGAATCTCATCTAACCCCACACAAACAGAAATTCGACTTCAAGAAATGGGTGAAAGGTTTATTGCAAGAGGATATCCAACATCTTTAATTGAAACCGCCAAGAAGAAAGCTCTTGAAACATCTAGAGAGAAATTATTATCCAGAACATCACGAGATCAGGGGAACAGGATGGTCCTGGTATCAAAATTCTCAAACATGAGCGCCGCGTTTAAAAGAATCATTTTACGCCTCTGGCCAATCATGAGTATTGAACCTGATTTTGGAATCACCTTTAAAGAACCTCCGATATTCGCATACACCCGCAGCTCTAATCTAAAAGAAATCCTCAACAAAAAGAATCCCATGGAATCACCAGCAAAAGGTACCAGACCTTGCAGAAATTGTGGAAACTGTCACAACATTGTCAATGGACCTGTGGTCAACCACCCCATGAAAGGTACTCCCGTGAAACTAGATGTGAATGCGACATGCTATACCTCAAATGTCGTATACCTCATCAAATGCCCTTGTGGGATGTGTTACATCGGCAAGACTGAGAGAAAAATAAAGACTCGGATTAATGAACATAAATCGAACATAAGACTCAAAAACACTAAATCCAATGTGGCGACACATTTCAATGAGAACAGACATAACGTGTCTCAACTCAAGTTCATGATCTTAGAACAGGTTCAGAAAATCGAGGGTATTGACAACAGCAAATACTTGTTGCAGAGAGAAATGGCTTGGATATATAAAATGCAATCGATGAAGCCCATGGGTCTTAATGACCGTTTAGAATTTTCATGTTTTTTATGAGACATTCATCTGATATTTAAAACAGTATACTCTGATTCCTGAATGCGATGTCACACCCAAATCAGCACCATATCCCGTATATTAAACCATAATCGTTATTCTCAGTCACACTCCAATATGGCCGACACACGCGCAGTCCGATTTTGATGTTCACCCTCTAACCACACGTATAACATCACTTCCTTTGGCAACACTTCCGTCCCGAATGATTACACCGACGACCGAAGCTAGAGACAGCAGATCACTAAGTAAGTTGAACCGGCATCACCCCCGCGATTTACCACTCTTTTACTAAGGGCACTAAATCCGTGGAGAATATTGCATTACCGAAGCACGCGTAAATGCGTTAATGCGCTTAGTCACATAAACGCGCTTAATTACACAGACGTGAACATATCAAATAACATCCCCGATAACACACCAGACCGGCTATTATACTCGCTTTCACTCTTAAGTTGCGCTTCCCAAATAAAAGCATGACTCTCTTTACACGCCCAGGTACAATCGGATTAACCCACTGCACTCCGTATATACCCACCACTCGCATGTTACCTAATTCATTGTTTCACCTAATCTATTGTTTGACTAAAAACGCGTCCTTAGTGCTATGCCTTTATTTATGTTTGTAGAGCTCCCAGACGAAGGGCACTCCGCCCGAAATGCATTGGAGCTAACCGGATAAAAATGTGATCATGAAAAATTGAAAATGGATTGAAATATTGATAAAAACCATGGAATATTATCATGAAGTACAATGATGATGAGCCAATAAAATTATTAAACAAACCACGGAGTCTTGTTTCACAAGAACCCAAGGAGTGCCCACAACTCAGGGATGACACCATGTACGTATGGTGACACATGACCAAGATTCATCTAGAGACGTGCCAGGACGGACACGCCACCTGGTGGAGCACCCGACCTTCCTTACTCATTAAATAAACTTCTTTGAAGACGAAACCTACGAATCTTAAGCTGTGCGCCGTCCACCCCTTGTTTAGCTATACCTATTTGTCCGCCCAAAGGAAGGCAGCACGCCACTTGTTAAAATGCAATACGATGAGATCACTCGATCCACCGACGCCAAAGCAGATATTTTGGCCTTTGATGAAAACGAAACAGCCCGCATCTACGCTTTAATCAATGAAGACATAGCCTCCAACACCTCCAATCGCACCAAGGAACAATGCATACGACAGCTACTCTATCTATCCAAACCGGAAGTGAATCAAAAGCTGCATGCAAGCACCCTGCTTAAATATCACCGAGCGCTACGAATCCCCAGAGGGTTACGCATGGCGTTGAAACCATCGTTGTGTAAAAATTCCAAATCCTTCCAAGAAAAATGGAACGCTGTATTAAATAAATGCAGCTTGGACTTGATACTACTCATAATTCAAGAACTGTCGAGCATTTTAACCGACTTGAGTAAAGAAATTAAAGAAGTGGAAGACGAATTGTCTAATATGACTACCACCGATGAGTGGACGAAGATTCTTGAAGACATCAAAGGACAACTTGACAAACACTCTAGGGAAATAAACGATAGAAAAATCAGGAAATTCAGAAGAGACACCCAAGACTACAAATTGGGAGAAGTGTACACGTGGGCAGACGTGTACGCCCAACGCAGGAGAAACAAACCATTCAATTCACAAATAGACACGTCTTCCTCCGGTAGCAACGCTTCGAATCGCCCCTTAAGGAAAGTATTCACACAGGATAAACCTCAGTCGAGTGAATCCACAATGGGGGAAGGCCCCCTGAACCATTCTGCAGGATCATCCACTGCCTTATCTTTTTTGCCCGAAGGCAAAGACACCAGAGGCGACCCAGGAGGAGCCTCTGAAAAAGAAAAGGAGAAGGAAATCATCCACCCCAGTACTCGGAGTACAAAGCAGGACAACAAGAAAAAGAACACTTGGTCATCAACATTTCTGATGTGACACTGACGAAACACGGAACTGATCTGTTATCTAAGGGGACTTACTTCATACCGACCTTCAAAACCAATTACCTAGAACTACAGGTTAGCACCTACAAGTTCATACGAAAATTGAAATTACGACATTATTTTGATCACGTGATACCCCCTCTACCAAAGAAACCTGATCAACTGATGGGTCTCAGACCAGACAGTACGTTTGAAGCACCATCAAGTCATAAAAGCATTGACTTATTTGAGAACCTAGTCAAACAAGACATTTCCAAATTGAATTACCACAAGAAAACACACAGAAATATCACACAAAAGGATTATGACACCTTGAGAAGTTTGGCCAATAATGATCGGATTAAATGCATTAAGGCCGACAAAGGCGGCGCTCTAGTGGTGATGAACTCCACCATGTACGATCTGAAGATCCAAGAACGCATACAGGACGAATTTACCTATATGAAACTCGCAAATAACCCAACCTCACAATTCAAAGAGATCTTGGCCAACATTGTTCAGAAGGCTTACGAATGCGGCACCATTGATGACAGAACTAAGAAATATCTATTGAAACCATTCCCGAAGAGTCCCACCATCCACATGATCCCAAAAATTCATAAGAGCCTTGAAGACCCTCCGTTTAGGCCAATAGTCTGAACCAGGGGCTCACTCCATGAACCCGTGGGGAAATTTATAGATCGTTACTTACAACCAACAGTAAGATCGATGAAAAGTTACGTTCAAGACACGACGGATTTCCTCAACAAACTGGCGCTTATTGATATCTCTGAGGAAGAACAATTAATACTATGCACAGCGGATGTCCGCTCGCTCTACACGTCAATCCCCCACGCAGGGGGTATAGAGGTCATAGAGAAATCCATCCTCGAAAGTAACTTTGAACCAGGCATGCAACAATTTCTCATGGAACTAATGATTTTTACGCTGTACCAAAGCTATTTCCAACAGAACAATGAGTGGTACCTACAGTTGTCCGGCACCTCGATGGGGAATTGTGCCGCGCCGACCTACGCGAATATCTACATGAAGTATTTTGAGCAAAACAAATTTATGACACCCCCAATTGGACAAACAACATGAAAATGTACGCGAGGTACTTCGATGATATATTTATCATCTGGAAAGACACAGAAGAATCTCTGCTACAAGCCTTGACCACATTGAACCAAGCCAACGAACGCATTCAATTTACTTGGGAGATTAGTAAAAACACGATTACCTTTTTAGATGTAAAAATCACGACCACAACCACTGGCTTTGAAACTGATCTGTTTCGAAAAAAAACGACCGAAACAACACCTTACATTTCACCAGTCACCACCAAGGGTCTTTAAAACTTCATCTACCAGCGTCCCAAATGCTGAGAATTAGCAGAATCTCATCTAACCCCACACAAACAGAAATTCGACTTCAAGAAATGGGTGAAAGGTTTATTGCAAGAGGATATCCTACATCTTTAATTGAAACCGCCAAGAAGAAAGCTCTTGACACATCTAGAGAGAAATTATTATCCAGAACATCACGAGATCAGGGGAACAGGATGGTCCTGGTATCAAAATTCTCAAACATGAGCGCCGCGTTTAAAAGAATGATTTTACGCCACTGGCCAATCATGAGTATTGAACCTGATTTTGGAATCACCTTTAAAGAACCTCCGATATTCGCATACACCCGCAGCTCTAATCTAAAAGAAATCCTCAACAAAAAGAATCCCATGGAATCACCAGCAAAAGGTACCAGACCTTGCAGAAATTGTGGAAACTGTCACAACATTATCACTGGACCTGTTGTCAACCACCCCATGAAAGATACTCCCGTGAAACTACATGTGAATGCGACATGCGATACCTCAAATGTCGTATACCTCATCAAATGCCCTTGTGGGATGTGTTACATCGGCAAGACTGAGAGAAAAATAAAGACTCGGATTAATGAACATAAATCGAACATAAGACTCAAAAACACTAAATCCAATGTGGCGACACATTTCAATGAGAACAGACATAACGTGTCTCAACTCAAGTTCATGATATTAGAACAGGTTCAGAAAATCGAGGGTATTGACAACAGCAAATACTTGTTGCAGAGAGAAATGGCTTGGATATATAAAATGCAATCGATGAAGCCCATGGGTCTTAATGACCGTTTAGAATTTTCATGTTTTTTATGAGACATTCATCTGATATTTAAAACAGTATACTCTGATTCCTGAATGCGATGTCACACCCAAATCAGCACCACATCCCGTATATTAAACCATAATCGTTATTCTCAGTCACACTCCAATATGGCCGACACACGCGCAGTCCACTTTTGATGTTCACCCTCTAACCACACGTATAACATCACTTCCTTCGGCAACACTTCCGACCCGAATGATCACACCGACGACCGAAGCTAGAGACAGCGGATCACTAAGTAAGTTGAACCGGCATCACCCCCGCGATTTACCACTCTTTTACTAAGGGCACTAAATCCGTGGAGAATATTGCATTACCGAAGCACGCGTAAACGCGTTAATGCGCTTAGTCACATAAACGCGCTTAATTACACAGACGTGAACACATCAAATAACATCCCCGATAACACACCAGACCGGCTATTATACTCGCTTTCACTCTTAAGTTGCGCTTCCCAAATAAAAGCATGACTCTCTTTACACGCCCAGGTACAATCGGATTAACCCACTGCACTCCGTATATACCCACCACTCGCATGTTAACTAATTCATTGTTTGACCTAATCTATTGTTTGACTGAAAACGCGTCCTTAGTGCTATGCCTTTATTTATGTTTGTAGAGCTCCCAGACGAAGGGCACTCCGCCCGAAATGCATTGGAGCTAACCGGATAAAAATGTGATCATGAAAAATTGAAAATGGATTGAAATATTGATAAAAACCATGGAATATTATCATGAAGTACAATGATGATGAGCCAATAAAATTGTTAAACAAACCACGGAGTCTTGTTTCACAAGAACCCAAGGAGTGCCCACAACTCAGGGATGACACCATGTACGTATGGTGACACATGACCAAGATGCATACGCAATTGGCACATTACACTCTGACCATGGTCCGGCGTTAAGCTCTCGGGCTTTCAAAGAAGCCATCGGATGTCTGGGTGTGACCTAGTGCTATTCCTGACCATATATTCCTCACCCTATCATCCTGAGGGAAATTGAATAATAGAGAAGAAAAACCATGACTTTAAGCAGTCTTTCACAGCGTGGGTACTAGGCTCAGGTGGCAGTTGGGTCCATCACCTATATTGGGTCCATAGAGCCTGATAACATGTGATAACATGCCAAGAAAATCCCTGAGTGTTCATAATCCCTTTGAGATCCTGTTTGGGGTTAAGATGTGGGTCCCAGACCTCAAAAGTCCCAGCACAGTGGCGGCAGAAACACCATTCGCCATCAATGTACATTTGGCTGTTTTAATACAGGAACTGAACAATTTCCAGGACGAACAAAGCAACATCCAAGTAATAAGCACTGCCATTGGAGATGTGAAGGTAGTGCAGGCAAGACCTGGGTGAGTCCCGAACTTAGGGCTCTGGTCAGGGATAAAATAATGGACAAAAAAAAGGTTTGGGCCATCTTACTGAGCGCCTGGTCCTGTGCTGGCTGTTGAAGGTACCAGAACTGTGCTTCTTCTGCCCCTTGCCAGCCTCAAAGACAAACAAATTGTCTTCATTGATCTGATTAAACCACACTATGTGGCTGATTCTCAACGGAAAGGAAGATGGGCTCCTGGGTAGGTACCTGCCTCCTTTCACTTCTATCGTACATTTAACAAAGAATATCAATACAATTAGAAGCCAGATGATGATACCACAGAAGACATAAGAATTATCATCGATTTTTACGTACTTGATATATAACTAATGTAAGTACATCAAGAATATGATAGTTTATATCAACGATCTAAAAGAGCACAGTCAGTTTTAATTAGGTCCAGATATCAGGTATAATTGATAACATTGGTTAGCTGTCACTGTCTTTACTTCTGTTTAATTCAGGGCTAATGGTCTCTCCTTTGTTCTTTCTTTTTATCTTATCTGGACTAAATGGTCTGAAGAGAACTGATGATATAAATGGAGGAAACGTGTGACAACTATATCTCTGTGTTTAGTATTAATGTGACAAGCATATGTTATATGGAACATCAGGATAACACTAGAAGATATAATACGTGACATGCAGAGGAACATGAAACCTGTCTAGGATATCTGTCCAAGTTGATATATAACAGGGATTATAACAAATGAGCTGCGGTTTTTTGTAAATAGTATAATATAGTGTGTAATTTTATTGTAAATAGTGACCTAGTCTCTCTTGTTGATATCTGTATATAGGCTATGTAAATTATCATTATGCAACCTTTTTATAATATGTACATATATATATATATTTTTGTATTTTTCTTCTAGTTTTTGTCCTGTTCAATGTATGTGCGAATGACGGTCACCTGAGGAAGGCAGAATGCCGAAACGCGCGTAGTCAAAACCAACCGCTTTGCCTACTACAATAGATTATTGACCGGTCCCATGTGACTTGTTGTAATACATGTTTATGTCTTGTTTTTTCTTAATGTGAATTGTTTTCAACACTCAATTTATTTGTATTGAATATATTATCTAAATTGAAAATGACTATATCCAATGAAATAATAATGATTGATCCAATTATCTATATTAAATAAAAAGTTTGTATATCAATATAAAATGTGTTGCCATATTTTTATGTGGTATATTCAAGGTCGTCTTTTTTGTAATTGCTTTATTTTCTTTTTGTTGAGAGAGCTGGCATTTATTAATTGAATGTTTGCTGTAAGTATACTCTTTTCCAAAGTGTCTCCTTTCACTACTGTCCAGGAAGTTCAGATGGAAGCCTTGATATCTCAATAGCAAAAATAACTATTTATGGACAGAATGCAGAACAATGTCATACATTCACCCCTGTACAGAGATCTGGGCCTAAATCCATCGTTTTTTGCTCACCATGCCATTCCAGTTTGGACCCAGCTATATGCAAATCAGTCTTGATCCTGCACCCAATGGGAACAGTCCAGCCCGAACTGCCAGGCCAGGTCCTCCCTGGACTGGAAACAGACATCCTAGGTCCGGTTTCCAGGTTTCACCCCTCTTCAGCCAGGATTGCTTGATTCCAGTGGGATGGAGAGCACGGGACTCACGTTTGAGCAGACGTGAGTCCTGTGCTCTCCAAGCCACTGGAATCAAGCTATCCTGGCTGATGAGGGCTGAAAGCCCGAAACTGGTCCTAGGATGATTGTTTCCAGTCCGACCTGGCTTGGCAGTTCGGGCTGGACTGTTCCCATGGGGCACAGGGTCAAGACTGATTTGCATATGGCTGGGTTCAAACTGGAATGGCATGGTGAGCAAAAAAACGATAGATTTAGGCCCAGATCTCTGTACTGGGGTGAATGTATGACATTGTTCTGCATTCTGTCCATCAACTGTTGTTTTTGCATTTGATATCTCAGGATGCACCTTCTCTCGCACAAGAGACACCAACAAACGACAACGAAGTGTATCTTCTACCTGTTGCAAATACAACAACTGTACAGTCAACTAGTACAGAAACACAGATTTCGTTTCGGAAACCAGACAAGGATAAAGTCTACATAAACATACCACAGATCGAGTCATCTCCCAGTTCTACAAATCCTGCTGAGCAGGCAAAAATAGATCTCACAGCCTCTGGCTATTTCATCAACTTTGATGACTTCTCATCGGAATCAACTGATCCTCCCCCACCACCATCTCTCCCTTTCAGGTTGAAAGTGCATGTTTTTTATCTTTGGCTGAAAAGGAAATATAATGTCTCACCTTGGTTACATCTTTGTATTAAAATTGTGTAACTTTTCATGGTGCTCTGAAATTGATTTAGTGGCTGTCTTTTTCCTGCTTTTAATCAGACATTATCCTCTGGAACGCTCTGCAGTACAACTAGTGAACTTGGTACTCAAGCCACATGCATCATCACACCATGAACTGAGAGACCTTTCCCTGGTGAACATTACAGCAGTTCCAGTACCCAAGTGGATTGTTTGGGATAGGGGATTGTATGATGTATTGCTATAAATTCCAAATTTGTTCAAAATTTCTTTAAATTATGTTGTTACACCTAGTGCTGTTTCTAATGATTGGGACAGTAATACAGTGCATGAATTGCTGGGAGATCTAGAGCATTCAACTGTGTTTTCCTCAGATAAATTGTATGATGGTACATCTAACTATGATGGCATTATCTGTTTTAAACATTTTGGTAATCATTTTCTGCAGAAAGCCAGTATTCTATGTGCTGTTTATAATTATACTCAATGGGACCATTGCCCTACACCCCCTCAGGTTGCTCAAACACATTAGCACAGAAGTGTGCTTATTTTTCTGATTATGACACATATCAACTGGCCTCATATTATTATAGTACCGCTCCACAACTACAAAGAAAAATATGCTAACTTACACTAAGCTGATATATACTACATATTTTCATTCTTAGCTGTCTGTACAGGGTTTTGACTTCTTGAGGGACACTACAGATGCAAAACCTAGAAGGGGGACAAGAGATTGGCAGGTTCAGAGAACTGAGGCTTTGTTTAGAGCATGCCTCATACCACAACAAATAATTCTCCTGAATAAGACTGTACAACAAACATTCTGTCTTGGAATAGCTAAAATGAAAGACTTGAACATACCATGGATTCCCACATTTGCCCGGTTTGACAATTGGTAACAATATACACACTAGAGTAAAGATACATTGGATGCCATGCTACATAATGGCACATACAATTCATCTGCCCCAATTGGAAGGGGTGGTTAGTTTGGCCATTGGACACTTACGGGTGTCAGTCATGATTCCTAGGTAACACCAAGGCTTTCCGGGCTAATAGACCTGACAAGCGTTATGAACAATCTGAGCACACAAGGGTAGAGACAACCTACAGTGTTGGGAGGTTGAGCTTTGATTGGCTAAAAACCTCAACACTGTCCCAGGTGAAACAACACTTGTCCCTTTTGTCTGATGACCTGGATCTCAGGGGCTTTTTATTGGGTCCCTGGAAGCCACATCAAAAGCGCTTCTTGTATGCAATATACAATGAGATATGGAAGGTTTCTCAGCAGGATGCTGCTGAAAGGATGTGCGAAATAAATTCGCAGGGTCAATTTAGAAAAGGCTTTGGCAGTGGTAGACAGCTGTATGACCACCTTATCCTCTAGAATATACTCTTTGGGCAACATAGGGTCGTCTGCAATACACATTATACAGCAGTTCATGTCGGCATTACAACATGGGCAGTCACAGCTTAGGTCTATTATGCTATTGAGCCGGACTCTTCGAACATTATGTTTCGGCCATGTGCCATGGTGACATATTAACACTAACTCAAAGACAAGGGACTGGGGGCGTTATAAGGTCCAGCATACATGCCCCTACAATAATTAACATAAGAAGGTATGCAGTTCCTAAGAAGGGAAGAAGGAGGGTACAACAGGGCTGGCTGGTACTCACTCCAAAGTTATAGGGGGAATAGATGTTGGAATTAGGGCTCTCACACACCCGGTTGTGTGGCATGCTCCTCATCAGGTTGGTGCTGCAATACCTGACTGGCTCCCTATGAGTGGCTTGCTGCCGGAGATATTTTATTCCACAGTGCCGTTGGGTGCCGTGTGGGTATAGGGCCTTGGTGTGTAGATGGATGTGAAGCAAGTGAGTGCTCTAAGTGGTGGATTAAAATGGGAAGTGTGTTTTGGTGCTCATTATTTGCTCTGCCGGTCTTGAAATGTAGGCAGGAAGCTGTGTATGCTGATCACGATTTCTGAATGATAAAAATTATTGACTCTAAAATCAGCAAGACCTTTAACCCAATTAAAATATGGGTGGCGGACTGCTGAAGTAATGTTCCGGGGTGACACAATATTAAATGGTCAACATGTTTCTTGCCTGAATAGTCATAAGATCTAGTGGCAATTCCTCAGGACCAAAATACTAGAAAGCTATATACACAGTGGTTGGATGTCTGGTAATGTGACCCTGATTAACCAAACCTAGAACCTACAGTGAGGTACCTGAAGTTGGATGACCAACCTATAAATACAAATTGTTATACATTAGACATATAAAACATAGGTATAGTCCAAAGTAATGCATGAACAATATGGTGTGTCCCCTAAAGGATTGGAATGCAATAAACCATTTGTGACCTCTTGTTAATGTAAAGTGCAAAGTGTGTTGTTTAAAAAAGAACTACAGGGGTTGGTTAGCTAATTTTAGAAGTGTGGAAACAACAACTACCATGGTAGCAGAAATAATTTGACAATCCCTCCATTGGGGTTGGCGGCAATCAACAACTCTCGGCAGGGAGGACACTGGGAAGTACCTAGAGTCCTAAAACGGAGTTGTGCAAAGGAGAAAACAAAAAAGCGTATTTTTAGCAAATTAGATGAGTCCAAGGCGGTGAGCAGGAGGCAAGGACAGAATGAAGTAAATTTGGGTGCTCTCGTAATGACAAGAGTTGGAATAGGATACTCACGCTTGCATCGCAGCAAGTGCGCCTTCGGACCTACCCACTCTCTACCGGAATCGGGGCGGTGGAGAGCTGGTACGGAGCCACTTGTTTCATATTCCATAGCATTGTGAAAGTCTGCGGGGTCCGCCTGAAGCATAGACTGGACTGTCATGCATGGGGCAAACAGAAGGGCGGAATTGGCCGCCATCTTGGAGTGTGTCATTTATGCTTACTTGTTAAACTATGCTTCCTTGCTGTGATGAATACAAAGGGCCCATGTGGGCACCATTTTAGAGCATGTCATATCACCTAAATATCAAGATAAAGTATTTTACGCTTTTTTGCATGCATGGTCTAAATTGTATCGGTGGATAGTAATCCAAAGGAAAGTCACAAACAATAAGAAGCAAAGTCAGGTTTCCGGAGTGGGGGTTGCAAAGGAGACCTATATTCATGTATTTGGCTGGATAGGGCCAAGAAGTTGTTACATGGCACCCAACGGCACTTTGGAATAAAAGATCTCCCGCAAAGAGCCCTCATAGGGAACCCGTCAGGTATTGCAGCGCTGACCTGAAAGGAGAAATCCCTATGATGAAGCATGACACCCAATGAGGTGTGTGAGGGCCATAATTCTAATAGGGGGAATCCCTTATTCCTCCTATAACTATGGGCTGAAGATCACCCAGTCCTGTTGTCCCCTCCTTCTTCCCTTCTTAGGAACTACATACCTTCTTATAATCGATATATTAACACAACTAGTCTGTTTTCCCCATATCAACTAATGGAACAATACATCCTCATGACCCAGAAGGATGCTAGGTACACCATGTTACACATTGAAAACCTAGAGAAATTACCTTTCACCATTGCGGAAACACTGTCTGCGGTTTGGCTAATCCATGGGTATATTTCTTTGCCAATTTTGACGTTCCATTTTCAATATTGTCTGCAACACCATCAAGTAAGCAGATATGAAGTACTAGGGGAAGGGTATATACGTGAGTATTGGGAACAGCCTTTCAAATATCAATGTAGAAATGGGGAGGCTGAAGTCTTCCTCAGCAGTTCTGACTGTGAGAACTCTTTAAGTGGGTCCCTTGCCTGTAAAGACATTTAGCTCCACAGGGCTTGTAATGCGTCTGTGGTGAGCCTGTCCTGTTATATGAAAAGTTCCCGGCGGAAGTGATTTGCCCGGCTTTCAAATTGCTCTCTAATGGGAGCTATTTGATGCTTAACAGTTAAAGCTGTTGTGGGATGAAACCCAGCATTGCCTCTCTGTTGACCGTAAATTCCATAGTTACTTGTACTCAGGTTCTGTTTGTACCTACCCGCACAGTTAGGGAGGCAATGCTGTGGCCTTCGATAAACATACGCTTTGATGCTCTGAGCAAACTGAAAGCTATGCTTTTTCAAAAAGATGTGGCCATAACATACTCTAAAGAGACGTGTGATCTCCAGGTTGCGAGGTCCTCTTCAGAGATATAGGCGCTATTTCATACTAACTTCCCACTGCATTTTGAGGAACATACTGTGGCAGTCTCGTCAAAATCCATAAACCCATCTGGTCTTTCACCTCTCCCTTCCACAACAAATGTTTATTCCAAAGTCTCAGAACCCTTCTCGCATTCACACTCAGTCAATCTATTGCCTTTAACTTAATGAACAGCCCCTGCATTGACAACCATATCGAGTTTGAATCCACTGCAAACATGCCAAATGCCAGCAACAGCTACTTCAGGGTTTTCAATATCCCAAGGTGTCATGTAGTTTCCACCTCACAGTGGGAACTGTATGTTTGTGGACAGCAGAACTATTGGAATGGTGCCAGACTTATTCTATGCACCCCCTCAGGATATGTTGTCCTATAGACCAATTAGCTCACAGTGCCACCATATGCCCCCTACCAGCGCTCCTTGTTTAGAAAAGACATACATGATTCTGTTCCTAGAAGTGCCCGTTTTTTATTAATTCTAGCATTTTTCTAAATTCAAGTGAACACCTATTGCCCTGCTACACATTTCAAAGGGGGTTCACACTTTCTTTTCGCGACTCAAATATCTAACACTATATACAGGGTCGGACAGGCAATCAGACAGTACCTGATGGCCTGGTCTGACAAGTCAGGATGTGGTTTGGCTGTTGTGGGCCTGCCTTGCCAAAGTTAGAGCATGGCAACATAGTTACTTGTAAGGTCGAAATAAACATAAAGCACAAATACGTAAGGAGAAAAGCGGGCAAGGGGAGAGATTCGGGGGTAGGAGCAGGGGAAGTAGACAGATACTGAAGGCGGAAAAGAGGAGGGGAGGGTGAGAGACACAGCATGGGAAGAGGAGGGGAAGGGTGACAGGGACACAAACCGGTAGACGAGTCAAAGCAACATCGAAAGTCCAGTAAGCTGTGATCCTAGGGGAAGTGGTATCACTTCCCTATCTCTGTTGCGAGAGGCTCCCTTTACGCAGTGAACTCTCTAAGAGGGGTCTCTGAGTCTCCAATGCCTACATACTGGATCCTTCCCCAAAAAGGGGAGAGGGAGTGCTTTGGCAAGGGGTGTCATACCATACCTCAAGTGTGAGTGGCTCCCTTGGCGCAGTGGACCCTCTCAGCGGGTTCGCTGAGACTCCAGAGTATAAGTATTGGATCTTTCCCCAACAAGGTGAGAAGGAGTGCTTAGTCAAAGGGCACAAAGGACGGGCTAGGCAAGAGGAGAGATTCAGGGAAGAGGGGATAGGAGCTAGGGAAGTAGACAAAGAGACAAAGAGTACTAAATGGGAACATATTTAATTAATTAGTTTTGTATAGCGCTGGCTAGACCCGAAGGAATCAGGGCGCTTTACATGAGGAACAATAATGTTGCAATTTACATCAGTTAAAAGTTAGATAGGTATCAAGAAAAGCATTTAAAGAATATAGGGGACAAGATGGATGGAGCGAGGAAGGGGAACGGGATAGGGTAAAGGGGTAGGAGGAAGATAGGACGTAGAGACAAGGGGGAAATCTTCCCAAGATCCAGCTGGGTAGGTGACGGCGGGGGGGGGGGAGTCCACAACCAATCTCCTCTTTTAGCTATCTGGTAGCTCCACCAGGCATCAGCCAAATCGCTTGGTCTCCACAGTCTGGGGTAAGTTCCGCAAGTCCTGATGTGTAAGCAGGTTAGGGGATAGGTTCAAGGTCTGGTCAATGTCAATTATTGTCCCAGGGAAGTAAAACAACGTGGAGGGGACCACTATGGCAGCCATCTTCGGGTCAGGCAGGGGACTGTTGACCTTAGCGTTATATTCAGCCATCAGACACTTTACAGTCTTATCTTCAGTTTCTGAACTACTTTGCCTCCTGTAGTCTCCCTATCAGGCTTGTGGCCTCACATGGTGCTCCATTCTGCACATAAATCACTCTCCCCCCAACCCCACCTCCTCCCGTGTTTGAAATCTCTTGGCGCATCTCTCTCTCTCTTGCTGGCGACAATTATCAGTCATCAGCCCGTATTTTCAAGACTCTTAGGCAGCCTTACTTGTGTGAAGATTAAGAAACAAAAGCTCCCGCTGCCCCTTGATCCCATTACGCCAAAGCAGTTGCACAGACAGCGCCATCCCGGGGTCACATGCGCGCAGCAAAGCCCCTCCCCGAGCTCCTCCGGTCACAGGCTGCAGCTGCTCCAGAGTGATGCGAAACCTCCCGCACCCCGCTACTACAGAGGTCACGGTGTGAGCGTGAACGCCTCAAGTGCTTCCCTTCGGTAAGGCGCCTGGGCATCAGCGGTTCCTCCGTGCCCCGAAAACGGTGGCCACCATTTTGTCTTGCGCTGCAGCAGCTCTCACAGAGCCCCGGCGAGTCACAAAAGGGGTATATTGGGCAAATGTTATTTTGTTTTTCATCAACGGGGCGACATGGCTATCTAGAGACAAAAACAATGCTGGCATGCACAGGACTCACAAGGATGCTTTGCTTTATAAGTAAACAAGCATTTCTGGGTTTCGGTAGAGGAGCGCTTTGCTGATATTGGCGAGGCCTCTACACGCTGACTCTTCAGCCCAGCAGCTGGCTGACTTCTCCTTGCGAGAGTTTCCAGCTCGAGACCAAGACAGGGACTTACATTGTTTCCCTTCAGGTAACCGGGGTTGGATTCTCCAGTATGGAGATTCTTGGCTAGGCACACACACTTACCCTAGAAACTTAGGTTAGGGACTGCATAGTAAGAGTATGACCAATGTTCTATATTGTGTTTTATGCCTGAATATATCTAAAACATGTTACCACCATGGTGGAGCTTTTTTTCTGTTCACCATTCTGGTGCTCCTACTAAGTTTCATTTACTTCTGCCTATTGACCATTGCAGCACATATATTTTATACAAGAATCACACTGGTTCAAGAATTATTGAAAAATGTTCCTCTGTGTATTTCTTGTATGTTTATCTGAGAGAACTAGAGCACGAGTGTCTGAGCAAAAGGGCTCTAGGTATGTTACCACACTTCCTGGGGAGCAGGGTTGTCATTTCCAGAAACCATTTGCTGCCCGACTAGGTTTAGGGGGCATATGGTGGCACTGTGAGCTAACTCGTCTATAGGACAACAATTCCTGAGGGGGTGTATAGAATCAGTCTGGCACCATTCCAATAGTTCTGCTGTCCACAAACGTACAGTTCCTACTGTGAGGTGGAAACTACATGAGACCTTGGGATATTGAAAACACTGAAGTAGGTGTTGCTGGCATTTGGCATGTTTGCAGTGGATTCAAACTCGATATGGTTGTCAATGCAGGGGCTGTTCATTAAGTTAAAGGCAATATATTAACTGGGTGTGATTGTGAGAAGGGTTTATGGATTTAGACGGGGCTGCCACAGTATTTGTTTCTATGTGACCCTTTGGAATATATGTTCAGTGTACACAGCAGACTGGTGTGCTCACCAAAATAAAAGCTGCCCTCTTAGAAAATCAGAGAGCTCAAATAGTGGCCCATGTTTCCAAATTGGGGCAATTCTGAGCTTCCAAAGACACGATGAATAAGTGTTTTACAAGGTAGGGGAGATTGCAGGGATTTCAGCTTCCTGCAGGTAATGTTTGTTTAAACATCATGTAAATAACAGTAAAAACCGTCAGGCCATAAGACAGGCCCACAACAGCCAAACCACATCCTGACTTGTCAGACCAGGCCATCAGGTACTGTCTAATTGCCTGTCCGACCCTGTATATAGTGTTAGGTATTTGAGTCGCGAAAAGAAAGTGTGAACCCCCTTTGAAATGTGTAGCAGGGCAATAGGTATTCACTTGAATTTAGAAAAATGCTAGAATTAATAAAAAACGGGCACTTCTAGGAACAGAATCGTGTATGTCTTTTCTAAACAAGGAACGCTGGTAGGGGGCATATGGTGGCACTGTGAGCTAATTGGTCTATAGGACAACATATCCTGCGGGGGTGCATAGAATAAGTCTGGCACCATTCCATAGTTCTGCTGTCCACAAACGTACAGTTCCCACTGTGAGGTGGAAACTACATGACACCTTGGGATATTGAAAACCCTGAAGTAGCTGTTGCTGGCATTTGGCATGTTTGCAGTGGATTCAAACTCGATATGGTTGTCAATGCAGGGGCTGTTCATTAAGTTAAAGGCAATAGATTGACTGAGTGTGAATGCGAGAAGGGTTCTGAGACTTTGGAATAAACAATTGTTGTGGAAGAGAGAGGTGAAAGACCAGATGGGTTTATGGATTTTGACGAGACTGCCACAGTATGTGTGTCTGTATGTCCCTTTGGAATATATTTTCAGTGTGCACAGCAGACCAGTGTTAGTTTGTCAAGAAGTGCTGCTCATCCCAGTAGCGTACCTTGGGCCCTGATACAAGCAAGAAAACTGGGCCTCTCATCCTCTGGTTTTGTTATTAGGGTGAAGTGGACCCTTCAGAACTCTGAGCCTCATTGCCACTGCACCTGCTGCACTATTGATAACTTCCCCGTTGGCTCATCCAATCATATTTTGGAGTTGACTGAGACCTGAAAGAATCGTGTTCACCGAGTATGACTATCTAATATGCCAGAACATGGATTGTGAATGTGATGCATGATTCTACTGGTAGGCAGTGGAGGTCATAAAAATTATTGTGGATGCCTTCTGGGCATTCTCCATAATGTGCTGTTGTAATCAGAACAGGCACTCTTCTCTATACACATGGTTTTCAGTGGCCCTCACAAGTAAAAGTACATTACCACATTCGGATAGAGTGGGAAATGTTGCACCCAACCTGTGCCATCCAATCTGTGTACCCAGTCATTGTACCCCAAATGTTGAGTAGTCAAGCAGCAACATTCAATCATGTACATGATTTTCTTTTAAATGACAACAAAACGACGTGAAATAATTTAACATTTTATGTACACTTTTACATACACTTTGAGTCAACTTCGTGATTGCAGCAAGAGTTACGAAATTTGTTACAAAAGAGACTGTTATGGGACTGTTGAACTTTATTGCATCTCCATTCCGAAGGTGGGCCTTGGTGGGGGCAGAAGCACGTTTAGAAGCACTTGCGGTGGACAATGGAGGGTCCTGCCTCGTCGTACTCCTGCTTGGTGATCCACATCTGTTGGAAGGTGGACAGGGAAGCCAGGATGGAGCCACCGATCCAGACAGAGTACTTGCGCTCAGGGGGAGCAATGATCTGTGAAAGAAACCCGGCAAACCGTAAGGACAACTCAAAACTAAAGCAGCGGTACACTGGCAAAGCTCTGCTTCCAGACAATCATCATCTCAATCTCTACCACCGTGCTTAAAAAGGCAAAGGCAGGAAAACGGATGAAAAGGTCTTGTTCAAATGAAATAACATAACACATAAACTCTGGGGTGGTAAACGTACACAGATATTCGCACCTTGACTTCTTACTTCATAACCAGGGTCTGACTAGGACAACAACATAGACTCGGTGTCCAAAATAAAAGCTGCCCTCTTAGCAAATAGATAGCTAAAAAAGTGTAAATTACAAAAAAGGAACCAGGGGTGGACAATATTTTACGGGGTCCAAAGTATGCGTCCAATCAACTTATAAACAACTTGATACTTAGTTCCCCAGGCTAGAAAGAGGTGAGAGAACAAACACGGAGTGTATGGAGCTAAGGGAGCATGTCAGTCAGTCAGGGAACAAGGTGTTCCCTTGTTGGAACTAGGGGACCTCACACACCCAGACGGGAGCCTAGGTGTCATGCTTCATCATCGGTCTCCTGCTCCTCGTCAGACTGGCGCTGCAATGTCTGACGGGCGCCGTAGGCGCTCTTTGATGGAGATCTTTTGTTCCAGCCAGTTTTTGCGTGAGGGTGAGGGGTCTGGTGTAAGTGTAGTCGTGAGTGAAAAGGTGAGGTTTAAAAGAAGGTAAGTCAGTCCACAATGAACTTTATTTGGGGTGGCTGACTCCCTAGTTTAAAAGGGTGGGAGGGGAGAAAGGGACTGTTTAGGCTACAGTGAACTTACTCAACCCTCTAAAAAGGTCGACATGTTTCATGCCAATGTGGCAATTCTTCAGGACCTCAGGTGGGTACTACACAGTGAAAAATGAAAAATAAATAAAGTATCTAAATACAACCTCAATGGGTCAATCAGGAAGCAAGCCAGCAGGTCTTGCTCTGGAGGGGAACCCTAGGAACAACCCTAAAGGGCCCCGCAGTCTGTTCACGTGGGGCAGTTCAAGTGGTAAAGTACCTGAGACGAAGAGCTGCCAGGGCGCCAGTTTTTCACGCAAAAACTGGCTGGAACAAAAGATCTCCATCAAAGAGCGCCTACGGCGCCCGTCAGACATTGCAGCGCCAGTCTGACGAGGAGCAGGAGACCGATGATGAAGCATGACACCTAGGCTCCCGTCTGGGTGTGTGAGGTCCCCTAGTTCCAACAAGGGAACACCTTGTTCCCTGACTGACTGACACGCTCCCTTAGCTCCATACACTCCGTGTTTGTTCTCTCACCTCTTTCTAGCCTGGGGAACTAAGTATCAAGTTGTTTATAAGCTAAAAAAGTGTCCCATGTTTCCAAACTGGGGTCATTTTGAGCTTCCAAAGACACAATGAATACGTGTTTTGCCTGGGAGGGGAGACTGCATCGATGGTAGCTTCCCTCGGGTAATGTTTGTTTAAATAACAGTAAAAAGCGGCCAATAAGGCCGGTTTGTAGGCCAAGACAGGCCTACAACAGCCACACCACATCCTGGCCTGTCAGACCAGCCCATCAGGTACTGCCTGATTGCCCTGTGCGCCAGTACTACCATGTTATAGCATTAAATAGACTGATATTTGGGTCGTGAAAAGGAAGAAAGTTCGAGCCCCCTTTAAAATATGTAGTAGGGCAATAGGCGTTCATTTGAATTTAGAAAAATGCTACAATTCATAAAACACGGAGACTTCTAGGTACAGAATCATGAATGTCTTTTCTAAACCTGGCGCGCTGGTAGGGGTATTGGACCCAGAGGGAAGGACACTTGTATCTGGTTTTCTTGTTCTAATGAGAAATAATTGGTCGAATCAAAAGCATCACTTAAGTACAATTATGGTGTATTTTCATATAGCCTCATTATATATGTGCATTTATTTTGCTTTACTTTGTACACTATAATCTGGGCCACTGGAATTAAGGGATTGTGCAGCCGCTGCGATTTTTGCAGAATTATAGATTTGCCGCATTTCAACATAATCCATCATCTTCCACATAATCTGCAGATTTTAACATAAAAAACCTTTGGTTTCTACCTCGAACGGTTCAAACGTTACTAAAAATGTGGTGACGGGTGTTGCAGCTCAGTGGAAGGCCCTCTGTAAAACTGGACTGGTCACATTTCTGTTGCGTATTGCTACATTTGGGTGTTAAACTGGTACTAAAGAGGTGTAACCAATGCCCAGGCGGCGTTAATAAGTGCAGAAATGCCAAAATAAAGATATATTCCTGTTATAAAATGTGCTGCGTTATGCAGCATAATTTGACTTTTCTTGCTGCATAATTTACTCAACCCTGCTGCATAATTCGGCCCGCTCCTTCCGCGTTATTGCAGAGGCCCGGACTATAATGTACAGTACCAGAGGTCTCAAGTTCCCACATGCCTGGTATGCTTATTTGAACAAATTCTGTCTTTTCTTTCCATCCTGGTGCTCATAATTTTGCAGTCCCCATTATAAAACCCAAGTTTTTACTATTTGAAATAGCCATAAAGCAGCGACTAGGTATGCTTTTCACCTCTGATGATGAAAGCCCTGAGATCTGTGATCTATCCTTAGATTTCGACATAACTACTGCTTAACCTGTCCACACCTGTCTTAATTATAGAACCTATGGCTTTCTCTATGTACTGGTATTGGTTCTTCAGTGAGGCAGTCTCACAAAGGCCTCCAGTCTTAAGCCTACCTTGATCTTCATGGTGCTGGGTGCCAGGGCAGTGATCTCCTTCTGCATCCGGTCAGCAATACCGGGGTACATGGTGGTGCCTCCGGACATGACGTTGTTGGCGTACAGGTCCTTCCTGATGTCGATGTCGCACTTCATGATGCTGTTGTAGGTTGTCTCATGGATGCCGGCGGACTCCATACCTGGCAGGGGGACACAGGACAAGTCAACGCATAGCCTTGGGAAGCGACTGAAAGGGTTTGAGGGAGAGTGTCTCAAAGATGTACACATGTATCTGCGGCTACTCATGAATTACCAATGAAGGAGGGCTGGAAGAGGGTTTCGGGGCAGCGGAAACGCTCGTTGCCAATGGTGATGACCTGCCCGTCAGGCAGCTCATAGCTCTTCTCCAGGGAGGAGGAGGAAGCAGCGGTCGCCATCTCATTCTCAAAGTCCAGAGCCACATAGCACAGCTTCTCCTTGATGTCACGGACAATCTCACGCTCAGCTGAATGAGAGAGAACGAACCAAGGATCAGAGGACGATACATGATAGACAGAAACCATACGTCATAAACTGCATCGATCTATCCCTAGTCACTCGGAATCCTTAATCTGGAAGTCACGGGCTGCACTTCCTGTCACCCCAGCGGGCTCCAGCACCTCACACGACATTTGGGAATACGCAAGAGAGATATTTAGCAGCGCAGAGGAGATATATTGTTCTTCATTGCGAATGCCGTTGGAATTACTGATTTTTGGAAAGAGAAATTGTAACGTGTTTACAAATAGGAACATAAAATGTGACTATAAGAGTGTCTCTCCTAAGTAAGAAAAGGCATGCTATGGTAAAGCTTTCATCACAGGCATTTTTCTTTACACAGAAAAATATCTTTTAAATGATTGCTCGCCTATAGCTTAGTTGATTGCACTATGCTGCTCAGCCTGTATAGAAATGCATGGCTGTAGGGCGAGGAGAGGGAGGGCCGCAGGTCAGCTGAATGCAGGCGGCCTTCGGTCTAAACTCCTACCTGTGGTGACAAAGGAGTAGCCACGCTCCGTTAGGATCTTCATCAGGTAATCAGTCAGGTCACGGCCAGCCAGGTCCAGGCGCATGATGGCGTGGGGGAGGGCGTAGCCTTCATAGATTGGGACATTGTGAGTGACACCATCTCCGGAGTCCAGCACAATACCTGTAACGAGACCACTCGACAGTCAGTACTCCGCCTCGGAATCCAACATCACCACTTCCTCCTGTGTCATATTACTTCTAGATGGCAACGCATTTAAGCCATATTTATCAATGTATACCAACACATCACAACAGGAGATAAGATGGATCTCTATTCGTGTTATAGTTAAGCAAAATAAAAACTTGAGGCACCTCATTTTCTAAGAAAATGCAAATTCCTGCGTTTCCCACAGATTGAAACTGTTGCATAAAGTTTGGATATTTTAAAAATGTCACGCACATTTAGAGCATTTGAGAAACTTTCTGTCAGAGAAGTATCAGAAAGGAAGGAGTAATGACCGGCACCAAGAGACGACACCACCACATTTGCTTTCACCATTTGCTTTCACTTTAGGCAAGGAACACTGTTGCCCTTAACTGAGGCACTGATTTAGGGACATATTTGCAATAAGTTAGCACCACCACAGCGTACATTTTTTTTTACACAATGGCAGTGCAAACAGTGCTCCACACTGCTCCACATTTACAAACTGACGCATTGAGCCCATTGCGTCAGTTTGTACAAGCCTGCGCCACATTATACCTGCACCAGGTATAATGTATGCAGGGAAGGCGTTCCCACGTTAAAAGGCACGTACAACTTTTCACTGCGTCACTTTACGATTTGACTGTATCAAAATCTCTATGCCTTCTCAAACAAGGCAAAAGGATTGACACAGGGCTTTTAACATAGGACTCACCTCTGTGTTCTGACGCATTGCTGGAGTTGCATCAGTCTTACGACCAACTCCAGTATTGCATCACTTTAGCGCCAAAGATTACGTTAGAATTTATTACACATACGTGATTCCTTGCGCCATTAACCACTCTATTGTATCAATGTAGATCCATCAGTTCTTGTAAATATGCCCCCTGAGGTCAGCATTTTCTATCTCCTTACCTTGCAATTATAAATTATGTGCTTCTTTTTTGATAATGAATGTTAATGTTATTAATATAGTTTCAAAATATTAGGCAGTAGATGGTTAGCGATTCTATTTTTACAGATGATAGCTAGTAGATAACTACATTGGAAACATGAATTAATGAATTTCTTTAATAACATAACTTTTTACGCATTTGACAACTTGTTAGTTATAATGCATATTTATCATACATTACTATATACATGTTTATTACCTTGCTGTGTGTATCACATGCCCATTTTGTATGTCTAGTGATGAACACATCTGCTGCTATTCATATGGGAAATTGAGAGATGTGTGTATTAGGGTCTAATCAGATGGACAGGACCATGTGGAGCAAAGTAGGTCGCAAAGTGAGTGATTCCACAGAAAATATTGTGCAAGAACCACGTAAATTTTATGACAACGAGATTATTTGATTTCCTAATATGAGAGTTTGCGAACACACTTAGGGGCACATGCATCAAGCATTTTACTAGTCACAAACAGGCCAATTCCCAGAATCTGACCATTTGCGTCCGGTAAAATGCCTTTTCAGATGCATCAAATGCATTGCATTTGCAAAATAGGTAATCGCAATTTATTGCGATTTCCTAAATTGCAAATGCATTTAGGGAATCACAAATTGCGATTCCCTATTTGAGATGCATCAAGCCTATCCTAAATGCGACTTTGAATTTAGGAAACGCTAAGTACCATCAACTTCAAGTTGATGGTAATTTGCAAAATGTTTGAAAAATGCACAAAAGTAAATTTTTCAAAGTGACATGTGGCACACACACATGCCCTTAGGGCATGTGTGTGCGCCACATGTGCACACCTACCTTTTGGAGGGGTGCCTTGGGGTGCCTTAGGGCCCCTGGCACCCTTGAAATTGCATTCGCAATTTGCGATTACCAATTTGGTAATCACTAATTGCAAATGCATTCCCATTCATTCCAATGGGCCTATAGGTCCATAGGAATGAAAGGTGTGACATTACCTAATAGCGATTCGCACTTTCCAAATCGCAATTAGGCAATGAGGGGGAATCACAATTTATTTTGCGAATCCTATATGCATAAGGAAGTGCGATTCATAAATAGTAAATAATATTAGCAGATTTTAAAAATATATGTACATCGCTTCAACGCCTCGTCAGGAGTAGTAAGCGCTATATAAAATGCAATTACAATACAATATAGATGAGAATTTTTTTTAATTTAAAAACGTT
Organism: Lissotriton helveticus; assembly: GCF_964261635.1. Lineage (NCBI taxonomy): Eukaryota > Metazoa > Chordata > Amphibia > Caudata > Salamandridae > Lissotriton > Lissotriton helveticus. The sequence goes on along the minus strand of NC_136067.1, from coordinate 1,084,898,186 downwards.
CTGTAAATGTGAAGTAATTTGAATCTGGAGTGTAAAAACTAAGAGGGTGATTAGGATGGCGGGTGGACCTTAGTCCGCCCACCATCCTCACGGTACAGGGACCGTCCGCCAGACGTGTGGCAGTCCCGCGCCGGTAATTATTCCGCATGTGTGACATTGCGGCTGTAAGCAGCACCCGCCTCAATGACAAATTGCCATGTTGTGCATTCCCAAGCACAACGTGACAGGCACTGCGCTGTGCCTACCACCTTGTGCATGGGAATGGAGGGGGGTACTATGGGTACCCCCTAGTGCCCCCCACCCACCCCGGGGGCCAGCAAATCCCCGCCAGCCTTTCCATGGTGGCAAAGCCGCCATGGAAAGGCCTTTAAAACCCAGCATCCTAATATGGATGGCGGTGCCTGCTAGGCACTGCCACCATATTGAGGTCCAATCAGAACGATTGCCGATCGGCGGAAAAGCGGCAGGCGCACTTTGCGTCTGCCGTGATACCCCCTGCCATTATATCATGGCGGGAGTAAATCAGGTTGCGATGGCGATCCGCCTGCCATCCTAATCACCCCCTAAATTGCAATCCTAATCTTGACATTTTAGGAATAGACAAATATAGCTATCAGTAGCATAAACCATTGGTGGCCTCAATTGAAGCATTAGGATGCGCTGACAAAGTGGATGCATTAAACGAAATAAACGCAAAGCGATATGCTAGAGCATAACATGTAATTTTTCTGTTAAGAAATAAAACCACATTTTGAAAAGTTCCTGCCTTCCTATTAATATTAAAATGTTGATTTTTTTGTATTTTTTTGTTTGTGAAAGAAAATATTTAGAAAAGTGTGCATTTGTATGATGTATCTCTGTTTTTGTAGTTTTGTGTATTTTTTGAGGTTCAAAACAGAGATTGCTTAGGCTATGGTTCCTAACTTTCAATAATGAATTAATGGGGGCCCAGAGAAGTCAAAAGGTTAGGAACAGCTGCACTAAAGACTTTGAAAATGTGATCATTTAAGACCAACTGCATCGGCTGAGCAATGACGGCATCACCTGGTGATGCCATGTTGGCAGAATGCACGTTTCTTATTGGAAAATTATGTAACCATGTTTTCAGTGCATGATAACCCTGCACAACTACAGATAATAAACTTGTGATGTTTGTGCGTACTATTTCCATAAAGAGTAGTCCTGATTATAAGAAGCTAGGGAAGGAATAAGGAAGGTTTTGATAATAGGCAGCGAGGAATGGTCCTGCTAACTGGGTGTGAGAGACAAAGTGAAGCATGGTCTCGATAACAGGAAATGAAAAATGGAAGTGAGGAAATGAAGAATGCTCCTGATAACAGGAAGTGAGGAAATGAAGTGAGGAACTGCGACTGGTCCTGATAGTAAGGAGTGGTAATAGAAAGTGAAGAATGGAAGTGCAGAAGTCAGAAGTGGTTCAGATAACAGGAAGTGAGAGAGGAAGTGAAGAATGGTCTTCTTAACGTGAAATGAGAAATGTAAGTGAGGAACCTAGGAATGGCTATGTCAGGAAGTGAGGAATGGCTCTTATAGCAGGGAGTGAGAAATTGATATTAGGAATCATCCTGATGAGAAAAAGAGAGCGGAATGGTAGTCTTACCGGTGGTACGGCCAGATGCATAGAGAGAAAGTACAGCTTGAATGGCCACATACATGGCAGGGACATTAAAGGTTTCAAACATGATCTGTGTCATCTTCTCACGATTGGCTTTGGGGTTGAGTGGGGCCTCGGTGAGCAAGGTGGGGTGCTCCTCTGGGGCCACACGGAGCTCATTGTAGAAGGTGTGGTGCCAGATCTTCTCCATATCGTCCCAGTTGGTGATGATGCCGTGTTCAATGGGATACTTCAGGGTCAGGATACCCCTCTTGCTCTGAGCTTCATCCCCAACGTAGGAGTCCTTCTGCCCCATACCCACCATGACGCCCTGTGGAATACATATGCATAGAAAACAGGACCTTTAATCATCTCTACTTCCACTAACAAAACATCAAAATAAGCAGAACATGTCTTGAACTTATTGCCTGATCTAGTTCATACGACTCTAATGCTCATACTGTCTATCCAGGTGTGTAATAAGTCTCCATGTAGTAAACACAATGTAGCTTAATCAATTTGGAATGCAGCTTTCATGTGGAGAAAGCTCTTCTCTAGTACCCCCAGGAAATCCTGGGGCGATTCGTTCCTTTCACATGCCGAATGGGAGTTACCCCACTACTTGGCCAGAGTAAATCTCTGACCATTTTTAGGCTGGGAAGGAAACGAAGAAGTGTTTGGTAATGCCTGCAAACATATGTGTTTGTGCCTGGGCATTCCCAAACTTTCAAGGCAAGCCAGGCCTTGGAATGATTTATTTCCATTCCTTTAGTGGGATTTACGTATGCGGATTCCCCCACACTTATCACAGAGAAATGCACACTCGTAAATGCACATATGACTTCAGGAACCCCTTTGCGAGTTCCCTGTAGGCTTAAAAAAGTACATTTTGTAAACTAATGTTTGCGACCGAGTTTACCTTTGTGAATCGGGCCTTAAACTATGTACACGTTCCTATTTAAATGGATGGGAAATTGAGTGTAAGTTAAAATATGACAATAGTTGCGTGTATGGATGTTTTTGCATTAGGAAGTAAAGTAAATATGTGTGTGTCTGTCTTTCTGTGTTGAAATAATGTCGATAAAAGTAGAAAAGGTAAAAGTATCACTTGGCTATTGCGCATGAATAATGAAGGAAGTATTCCCTGTAAGATTTGCGTGTCATTATGTATATATAGTGAAAGAAAACAACAATTTAAGTTCTCTTCATTGTTCTATACATGTGTTTGTGTACAGAGGTGAAAGAAAAATGATATTTAGTCTCATGTTACGCCTTGCACATTAAGCAGCATATAGAAAGCCCTTTTTTTGTTGCAGATTTACATAGCACAAACTCGACCCGAAGGTGCTTCACGAGCACCAGTTACGGTTACGTTATATTGAAAATATATGTGCTTTTAAAACGTATAAATCAGCATATCTCTTCATCAGACTTCCCACATGGGACAGTGTATAGTAGCCCCTTTGCCAAGCACAGTTTTAAGTTTGGTGATAATCGATCCATGATTTCACGAATTACAATTGGATATTACATTTTGGATTTCCTTTGCAAAGCGCTATACATGGATTGTGTGTGTGCATATGTATTTGTGTGAATGTGTATGTGTGTATTTATACAAAGATATACTTACATGTATTCTATATATATAATCATGTGTGTGTGACTAGCTACATATACAGTATATGGATTATATATGTGTATAATTTCGATTAATTTAGTTGTTTAAAAACATGTCTTGTCTACAAGAGAATCGGCTCTAGCGCCTATCCTTTGCCATGTTCTGCCAATATTGGACAACTGATTGCACAGAATATTTGTATTTGCATTCAACACCATTGAGATGTTCTCATTTTGTAATCCATCGGGGGATCAATGCCCTTTTGTAAGCTATTCTGATATGAATGTCAACAGAATCACGAGGTGGCCCTATCAGTTCAAATGCATCACAATACATTACTGCTCACCCACATATACCTTGATATATACATATATGCATCATGTTGTAACCCAATGCACATATGAGTATTCGTACACACCTATATGTTTTAATCATATATAGAAATTATTGTTCAATTATCTTTATTACAGACAAATGCTGTGCATTATTCAGTTAACTTCTTTGGCTAAGCAGTTTGCGGTCCGAAAATGGCAAATCTTTTATGGAATGCTAATTTAATTAATGTAAACATAACAATTAGATTGTGTATTATGGTGCCGCACAACCACAGGGCTCTGATGACATTTACAAACTATTCAGCAATGTCTATCATTGTTATGTCACCGGAACCCAATAATGGCATTACACGGCCATCATACAATATTGATATTATGCACCGTCTGTCTATAAATCACACTCAAATGAGAGCAGGAACATGCTATGCGTAGGGCTTGTGGCTCCTTACCTGGTGACGGGGGCGTCCAACAATGGATGGGAACACTGCTCTTGGGGCGTCATCCCCAGCAAACCCAGCTTTCACAAGACCGGAGCCGTTGTCGCACACAAGTGCGGTTGTCTCTTCATCGTCACACATGATGATACCTGTCTTTCAAAGGCTGAGCCAAAAAAACACAAGAGCAAACAGATAGTGAGAAGGGTTACAACAGAGCCTGATAAGTTATCTAAGCCAGAGGAGAAACTTCCTCCTGACACATGCTATCCTTCTAACCTCGTGCCTGTGTTTAGATCAAACTCTGTCGCCCTTCCTATTTTAAAATTGGTGTCACTGTTTCTTGGAAAGGGTTGCTAAACAAACAAAACCTCAATAGAAATGTCTCTTTTATAGGTATCATCTATCCTCTCGACCACTGCAGTAAATACATTCACCTTTTCCTGTATCTATATATTAGTGGATTTCACTTCAGAATCATATCTCAGACACTAAGGGCCTCATTACGATGGCGGTCAGACAAGCGTCTGACCACTATAGTATCAGGACGGGGCCCGCCCGACATGTAGTCGATGGCTCCATCTGCCTTATTACAATGTAACTGACTTCGGCCGTAAAAATGCCTTTTTCAATTGGGGCCTGTGCTGCGGCCCAGAAAGGGCCGCAGCACCAGCCACAATTGAAAAAGGCATGTTTTCAAACATCTATACATCGTTTGTCAGGGACCATGTGGTGCCTGGCACACTGTGCATGGATGTTTGGGGGGGCACCACATGTGCCCCTCTGGGCCCATAGCAGAGGCCCACAGCGACTCTGCTCTAGGCCCCTAAAGTCATTCTGTCTGCCTTTAATTGGCAGTCGGACCACCATGTAAAGGCAGAGGGAAAATGGACATTGTAATCCCGTTGGCGGTGCCTCTGCAGGCACCGCCCTCATTGTAGGGATTACGCTAGTCAAAAGCATTGGTTGGTCTTCTGCCCGCTGGGCTGCGACCAACGGCATAATTATGTGGCAGTCAGACCACAACCATAGGTGTCGGGCAGACCACCACGGATGCCTGTCGGTGGTGATCCACCATACATGGTGATGGATCAAACCCAGATCTTTTGACTGGGTGTGAGTGTCTGATTGGTTCAGATGCTCCGTCCATCACCACCCCCTTTTGTACCATACATCATAATCGGGCACAAAATATTAAAATTTTCATCGGGAAAAGCCAACCCAACAATGACTCTGAACAAATCCTCACACTAATGTTTCAATTTATGTGAATTGGGGCTCTAAATAGTATGTTACAAGCCAACAGCAGGCATTTTTCAAAATATTCAACATTCCCAGATGCATTTCCCCTGGACTTATCAGTAACATTCAGTTAATATGCTTTGACTCCACTGGAACTTCTGAAAAGCTACTTTGTGATAGGTGAACATGTGATAGATGTCTGTGGAGCATGTCTTGTGATCATGTCTGATAAACATGACTGTTGAGCATGTGTGATTGCTCTATGTCGAGCATGCCTGATTAAAGTCTGTTAAGCATGTCTGTAGAAGATGTGTGATTGATGTCTGTTGAACAGGTCTTTTGGATGTCTACTGAACATGTCTGATGACTGTTGAGGATGTGTGACTGATGTCAGAACAAGTCTGAGGACTGACTGTTGAGCATGTGTGATCACTGTCTGTTAAACCTGTCTTATACATATCTATTGATCATATTTGATGGATCTCTGTCATACATGTGTGATCCATAACTATTGAGCATGTCTGGTTGATAACGGTTGAGCATGTGTGATTGAGACTTGTTGAGCATCTCTGATGAGTGTCCATATGTGAAGGACAAGGTCATGATTAAAATGGCACTTCCTTCAGATCATGAAATTATTCTGAGCTTTTGCTGGGAATCGTTGTGATTATTTGTGCACCTTCAGCCCCTTCCTGCCCCTTATTTTTGGGTAAAAAGACTCGATATATGCCTGGGGGTGAAGAGACGTCTTTCTGGTGTGCATAGAAGTTCAGGAACTTGGAGATTTTGTTTCTCTAATGGACATTACATAGAGATTAGCAAAGCAGAACATACGGAGTTGAAAATGAGATTATAACCTAAATATATGAGATAATAAACGAATATAGTTTTTGTGACAAAGGAGTCCCTTCATTAAAATAATACAATCGGGTGGGACTCTGCCCTGTAAAATAACTTACTTAACATGTCCATGCTTTCTTTCACTCACTTGTTCTTTGCTTTCCACGTCTAAATCCCCAATTATGCAATAAAAACGTTTCCCTACTGCCTTCCTTTCGTTAGTGAGATGGATTTTTTTTAAACGTGCAAGCACTCTAAGATTTATCAAACAACCTGATTGTTGCATGCATGTCAATAAATCAATCATTTGTAGAGCGCACTTTTCACTACAGTAGTGCTAGAGCACTATAAAAGAAATATAACAAAATAATGGTATTTAAACTGTTATGTGTGTACGTGTGATGTAAGGTGCTTTAACTCCCTGCATTGGAATGAGTAGTGTCACTACTCATTCCAATGCAGGGTGTCAGAGCAGTTTACATCACACATACACATTATACACGGACAATAAATCATATGTGTGTACATCAATATTAAGGATGTGTTACATAAGACAGTGACGGTTACAGGGTGTGGGAAGCACATGTACCTTCAAACCTCACTGTGCTATATTGGAAGCATTACAATTAATGAACTGCAAGTAACAAAAGGATCTCTGTCTTAAAAGCAGTAACCCACTTACCCATTTACATAAAATAAATATGTCATCTGTGTGTTACGAAATGTGCTTTGCAGAGACATATTAACCCTCTATGTTCTTTGATTCAAAACTAGGACTAGGCAAAACACAAATTTCTCCAGCAAATGCGTTATCCTTCAAAGTTATCTTACCATTATTATTATACCCTGAGATTTATCTACCACTCAAAGATCTATGCAGCAGGTACTTTCACCCCATAAGATTTTTTTAAAAAACAGACTTTGCAACCAAATAAGCATAACAGATTTACTGCCACATTTCACATTGTTGCCAATTTCTTTGTGGCAGGGTTTTAAACATTTTTTATAAGTTGAGGCCTAGATTTTGCGTCTGGGTTGGGTCAATATTTTGGCACAACCCCAATGCAAAATCTAATTTGTTAAATATTGTAATGTGCTCAAATGTACTCATAAAAGGCCTGCTAAACATATGTAAGGTTTTAAGATCTGTTGTCACTTCCAGTGAGTCATGGTGCCTCCTCCTGCGATGCCCCATGCGATTTCATGGGCTGTGATGTCACTACCTGTGATGTCACACATAGTGATGCCACACCCATTCTGCCTAACTTTATGAGCCCCCCCACACTAGTACTTAAGCCCTGATGAATCATCAAATGTTCCTTATGAACACTCACACACTTATGTACATACATACATATTTGTGTGCCTTTATGTATACATCTCTAGTAGCTGTCTGTGTGTGTGTGTATATATATATATATATATATATATATATATATATATATATATATATAGTATATGCACAAAATTCCTCAGATATATAGATAGATAGATGAGAGAGAGAGAGAGAGAGAGAGAGAGAGAGAGAGAGAGAGAGAGAAAGAGAGAAAGAGAGAGAGAGACAGGTGGGGCGGAGGGGCATGAAAAGTGGAGAAATAAGAAAGTTGTAAGAGAAATGGGAGAAACTGTTGAGAGAATGAGGCATCCTTTTAGCCTATCATGTATGACACATACAAGTATTGTATAAACTACGTCTGTTTACATAAATCGGAATCATCAATTATTTTGAGTAACAAATATACAATATCCAGCGCTTGAATTGGAAATATAGAAGCGCGTGCACTGGTACTCACTACACCAGAGTAATTGTTGGTTAGTGATAAGTGCCAGTACTCTCCCATCAAAAGTATTGCAGCCCTACAGAGAAGTGCAGATATTTTTCAGTCGAATTAAAGAAGTGCACATACCTTCACATTCAAAGCATTGTCATCATTTCCTTTACAAGTGCATCCTCCTCCTGATTGTCTTATCTTCCCTCATCAATATGCTCTCACGTCACCGGCTGTCAAACTACTATAGCAGTGCAACAATCATGTGTTTAAAACTCTACCGGGTATATGTGACGCAAACAAGCAACAGGTCTTCGCTTTGGCAGTTTCTTGTCAGTTGTTATATCAAGAAATAAACCCTGGTGCCTCCTACAACGCGTACCTTTTCTAACTCCCCTTCTTTTAAATAGGTAAATTATGTTTTTCCCCAGTGGCATGAACCCCAGCAAGTCTCCCAGGTCCTTGGTAACCAGCGGACATGCACTCCCCCATCAGCCCCTGCGGATCTCTCCTCCGGGGTCCCGCTGGCGCCTGGCTTACCTTAGGCGGCTGCTTTCTAGCTCCGGCTGGGCGGTGCAGGGGGCGCGTTGCTAGCTCTCCAGCTCGACCGGGCAGTGCTCCCAGAGGGTCTTTATACAGCCCGGGCGCTCCCTCCCCCGAGGCGCACCGGCAAGAATGTCTTCCCTATCTCTCCATATTAGGCCCTGGGCCGGGGGGAGCCCCAGGACTGGCCGCGGGGTGGACGGCCTTACAAGGCGCGCCTGGAGCCGGCCCAGGTGAGGCCGGACCGGCCGTATAAGGAGCGTCTGAGGGGACCCCCGCCTCCAGGCCGCTGAGGTGAGTTCCCGCGCAGACCACGAGGATCCCGCATAGAGAGGGGGGGATGAGGGGGGCGGCTGCCAGGTGAGAGAGCGGCCCAGCCCGGCCGCCGCCCCTACTCCACAGCCTCCACTTCCCGCCCTGGCAGTGTGCGGAGGTCTGAGGGGGCTGCCCGCCACGCATGCTACATGCGGAGTGATGAGGGAGCGGGCTTTACTACCGCTGGTGTGGGGGTAACAGTCACTATGCGCCGGTGCACCCCTCCGGGCCGTGACTTGCACTTTCCGGCCGGGGTGACTCTGCCCGCGAAGGGCGACCGCCCCCTCGCGAGCTCGCCCTGGTCAGCGCGCGCAGAGCGGGCTTTCCAAGTGCGCGTGCAGAGCTCCGTGTCCGCTCCTCGCGCATCCAAACACCGATCTTTGGATGAGGTCAACATGTTACGTCCCATGTCAGGCACGGCGAGAGGAAGGTATCTACCCTAAATGGGGACAGTATATTAAAACGCACGCCTCTACTTCCTCAACCAGCGCATTGTAAAACATTACTTTGGACTTTCCACACGAGTCTGTGACTCACTACTGCTCAGACATTAAACCGAGGAGGCTGTTGTGCAGGTAATTGATAGGGGCAACTGTTGTGATTGTCTGAGGAATATTCTTTACAGCAACGGCGCCCCACGGGTCATTTATGGTATAATCGGACTTTTATTTCTGGAGCCTTTTTAAGCCAGCATTTGAAGACCCCGGGCCGCAGCTGACGCTCCGGTCTCTTTATTGTTGTAGGCATGACGAGCAATGAGAAAGAAAGGAGTAAAGAGAGATGGATACACGTGAATGAAAGAGCGCAGGGAAAGAGAGGATGACGAGAGAGAGAGAAGTATAGATGGAAATAGTGGGGAAGAGAGCAGGGCTGGTTTGAACATTACTGCCAGTGCCACAGACCCCAAACAAAGAAAATGGCCTCTTTGCCTCAGTTTCACTTGTAACTAAAATAGGTGTAATTGAGGAGCAGGGGCCCCTAAGGCTTCTGTGGTCGGTGCCTTTGTACCTGCTGCACTATTGATAGCTTCTCTCCTGGAAACTGCGGGTTATTTGTCCACGGGGTGCCTTGAAAGAGGCGTGTTTTTAATGAATTGGTGGCCTGGCACTTATTACTAAAAGTTGTTGCAGTCGAGTTGGCGTGGCTGCCCAAATGCACGAGCACCAAGTCATTTTTATATTTAGATGATGAATATCACAGGGCCATCCCTTGGCCAGGCCACCCTGGACTGAAAGCATGTCCTGTGCCTGGAAGTGCACCCATCTATATATAATCCTCATATAACGAGAAGTGTATTTCCTTACCCCAGAGGACTCCGGAAAGGATGTGGCGCCGCGGCCAGAGCTGGAGAGTTTAGAACTGGGGAACCAGGTTCGAGTAGTCTCAGTGTGGGGTCAGTAGTCTGTCATTCTGATCAGACCAAATAATCTCCTCGGTGCCTTAAAAAATGTGACCATGATTAATGTGTTTGGGGCTCCTGTAAAGCGGTCCAACACCTCCGGGACAAGCTCGCGCGCTACAAGGCTGCACCAACATATATAAATATATTTCAAATGTGTGTGGGCAAGGCATCAATCATTGAACTTTTGAGAGCTAATGTTCACAGCTCTCCCTTTCGGTACAGCTGCACGAAAGGCCCTGCGAAGTGCAAGTGTCCATAGTAACCAGCGTGTATCATGAAGCTGGCAAATACTAGGTTACATTGCACGAGAAAATATTGTATCTCATTACTCATCATCTGATGCGTCACTCTGCTGATGTTCAGCTTAGATTCTCTCGAAACATTTTTGGTCACTCATGCCTCTCAGCTTGTATTTCTGCTTCGTCTGTATCCACTCTGTTGAAATCAAGACATCATATCAATACCAGCACCCTGGCTCCTTCGTGGAAGGCAGATGTCAGATTGAAAGACGTTTTTACTAATTTTTAGTCTCCTATGGAATTTATGTATGTTGTCAAATCTTGCGACTGCCTAGGTAGGCACATTTCATGACACACTAAAGCCAAAGCCACAGTGGCGAAAATTGTGGCGTTTGTCAGCATATACATTATCTCCGAAATGTTGGGTGATGGGTACTTGTACACAACATTCTCCATGTTTTGGACTCTAGAGTCCACACCACGGTGTGTCTCTATTTGGCCTTCCTGAAACAGTAATTGGATTGGACAGGTACAATGACTTCTAATTTGCACAATCTTTGTAATTCTTTCTCTACTGCTTCATGTACATGCGGTACAAAAGGGGGTGGTGATGGACGGAGCATCCAAACCAATCAGACGCTCACACCCAGTCAAAAGATCTGGGTTTGATCCATCACCGTTCTTTAGCCCACTCTGCCACCCCAGTTCAGACATGGCTATATGCAAATCAGTCTGACCCTCTGCCTCATGGGAACAGTCCAGCCCGAACTGCCAAGCCATGCCTTCCCTGGACCGGAAACAAGCTTCCGAGGACTGGTTTCTGGCATTACAGCCGTCTTCAGCCAAGCTTGCTTGAATCCAGTGGCAAAGTGAGCAAGGGACTCACGTCTGAGCATACCCTGCCACGCTTATGGCGGCCAAAATCGGTACAAAAGGGGGTGGTGATGGACGGAGCATCCGAACCAATCAGACACTCACACCCAGTCAAAAGATCTGGGTTTAATCCATCACCGTTCTTTAGCCCACTCTGCCACCCCAGTTCGGACATGGCTATTTGCAAATCAGTGTGACCCTGTGCCTCATGGGAACAGTCCAGCCTGAACTGCCAAGCCATGCCTTCCCTGGACCGGAAACACGCTTCCGAGGACCGGTTTCTGGCATTACAGCCGTCTTCAGCCCGGTTTGCTTGTATCCAGTGGCAAAGTGAGCAAAGGACTCATGTCTGAGCATACCCTGCCACACTTATGGCGGCCAAAAGCGGTACAAAAGGGGGTGGTGATGGACGGAGCATCCGAACCAATCACACTCACACCCAGTCAAAAGATCTGGGTTTAATCCATCACCGTTCTTTAGCCCACTCTGCCACCCCAGTTCAGACATGGCTATATGCAAATCAGTCTGACCCTGTGCCTCATGGGAACAGTCCAGCCCGAACTGCCAAGCCATGCCTTCCCTGGACCGGAAACAAGCTTCCGAGGACCGGTTTCTGGCATTCCAGCCGTCTTCAGCCCGGCTTGCTTGAATCCAGTGGCAAAGTGAGCAAGGGACTCACGTCTGAGCATACCCTGCCACACTTATGGCAGCCAAAAGCGGTACAAAAGGGGGTGGTGATGGACGGAGCATCCGAACCAATCAGACACTCACACCGAGTCAAAAGATCTGGGTTCAGCAGTTCGGGCTGGACTGTTCCCATGAGGCACAGGGTCAGACTGATTTGCATATAGCCATGTCTGAACTGGGGTGGCAGAGTGGGCTAAAGAACGGTGATGGATCAAACCCAGATCTTTTGACTGGGTGTGAGTGTTTGATTGGCTCAGATGCTCCGTCCATCACCACCCCCTTTTGTACCGCTTTGGCCGCCATAAGTGTGGCAGGGTATGCTCAGACGTGAGTCCCTTGCTCACTTTGCCGCTGGATTCAAGCAAGCCGGGCTGAAGACGGCTGGAATGCCAGAAACCGGTCCTCGGAAGCTTGTTTCCGGTCCAGGGAAGACATGGCTTGGCAGTTCGGGCTGGACTGTTCCCATGAGGCACAGGGTCAGGCTGATTTGCATATAGCCATGTCCGAACTGGGGTGGCAGAGTGGGCTAAAGAACGGTGATGGATCAAACCCAGATCTTTTGACTGGGTGTGAGTGTTTGATTGGCTCAGATGCTCCGTCCATCACCACCCCCTTTTGTACCGCTTTGGCTGCCATAAGTGTGGCAGGGTATGCTCAGACGTGAGTCCCTTGCTCACTTTGCCACTGGATTCAAGCAAGCCGGGCTGAAGATGGCTGGAATGCCAGAAACCGGTCCTCGGAAGCTTGTTTCCGGTCCAGGGAAGACATGGCTTGGCAGTTCGGGCTGGACTGTTCCCATGAGGCACAGGGTCAGACTGATTTGCATATGGCCATGTCTGAACTGGGGTGGCAGAGTGGGCTAAAGAACGGTGATGGATCAAACCCAGATCTTTTGACTGGGTGTGAGTGTTTGATTGGCTCAGATGCTCCGTCCATCACCACTCCCTTTTGTACCGCTTTGGCCGCCATAAGTGTGGCAGGGTATGCTCAGACGTGAGTCCCTTGCTCACTTTGCCACTGGATTCAAGCAAGCCGGGCTGAAGACGGCTGAAATGCCAGAAACCGGTCCTCGAAAGCTTGTTTCCAGTCCAGGGAAGACATGGCTTGGCAGTTCGGACTGGACTGTTCCCATGAGGCACAGGGTAAGCCAGATTTGCATATAGCCATGTCTGAACTGGTGTGGCAGAGTGGGCTAAAGAACGGTGATGGATCAAACCCAGATCTTTTGACTGGGTGTGAGTGTTTGATTGGCTCAGATGCTCCGTCCATCACCACCCCCTTTTGTACCGCTTTGGCCGCCATAAGTGTGGCAGGGTATGCTCAGACGTGAGTCCCTTGCTCACTTTGCCACTGGATTCAAGCAAGCCGGGCTGAAGACGGCTGGAATGCCAGAAACCGGTCCTCTGAAGCTTGTTTCCGGTCCAGGGAAGACATGGCTTGGCAGTTCGGGCTGGACTGTTCCCATGAGGCACAGGGTCAGACTGATTTGCATATAGCCATATCTGAACTGGGGTGGCAGAGTGGGCTAAAGAACGGTGATGGATCAAACCCAGATCTTTTGACTGGGTGTGAGTGTTTGATTGGCTCAGATGCTCCGTCCATCACCACCCCCTTTTGTACCACTTCATGTACATGGCCAGGTAATCTTCTAACTTTAGACACAACCAGGACTGCGTACCTCTTTGATTTTAATTGTATGTGCATATGACTTCAAACAGCCCAAATTATTTTCTGAAAACTTCAGGAAACATCTCCATCACATCCATCTTGAACCACAATGCTCTGTACCAGCTATTGTGCAATCAGATTAACAAACTCCCCATTCTTTCTGGTGTGGTCAAACAATGATATTATCACCTCTGGGAAAGACTGTTGGGGCAGAGTGTCACCTGCATAGTATACAGGCACGTTACTCCACGTTATAGTTAGGCTCAGATTTTACATGTACAAAACCATAGAAATTCAGCAGTTATAGGTACCTGAGCTAACTATAACTTACGCCCCTGCAATGAACTCACATATTACATCATTCATGATATGATCAGTGACATCACTGTGCAACTATATGAAGTTGGCATACATTGTGCTAATGAAATTTGAGATCTGTTGACATGTTAGCCCATTTCGGGCAAGATTGTGTTTCTTCACAGATTTATTGTATATACTATGTCTGAAAATATGAGAAAATTTCACCACACCAAGATGCCGTTGAAAGTACATGCCAGGCTAGAGTGGAGTCAGCGGCACATTTGCTATTTGTCTGCCCAGCATATGCCGCTCCTCGCCGAGTATGGTTAGCTCAATCTGTAAATTACTTGGAACTAGAAGGAGTGAAGAAGCAGAAAGAATTTTACGCACAAATGCTTCTAATCTAATCACCACAGCTGTAGCGAAATTTCTTGTCTGGGCTTGTTCGATAAGGTCACAGTTTTTTCTTACATAACATTTTTCTTTTGTACTTTATTCTTGCCTTCTTGTAAATGTATTGACCCGGCAATGCTTGCTCCATAAGTTAGGACTAATACATTTTAACCTCCCCCTTAGATGCCTGTTATAACGCTAACTAAAATGTTTAAATTGTCCCTCCTACTGAGAGCTTTAACGGTTTCTGTTTTCCAATGGTCGTTTTATATAAATTGTAAATTATTGCCCAATGGTTTTTTAAAGATAACAGCTTGAAGCTATATCTGTATTTTAAGGCAGTTTTACAATCATGCTTAATTAATTTGTTGACTGGCATTGACATATATCATAACTAATGTGTTTTTGTACTTGGCTTTTATGACAAAATGTCGAATAAAGCATGTTTGACTGACTGACTGACTGACTGAAAGTACATCCAGTATACTTGCCATGCCATCGTTAATGTCGCTGATTTCTAGAATTGTTGATGCTTGTTGTGGTGAATCCATGACGGATCTTCCAGAAAGCCTGCAGAGAGCCCGCAGCCCGTGTTGTTGAAGCTGCTGCGAAGGAGCCAGCCGGTCTCTGCTCTCCGCCTGCTTCAACGCCGACATTTTGGACATTTTCAACTCACCGAGTGAGCAAGGGAGCTAGTGGCGTCCTTCGGAGGCGGATTTCTTTGATCTTTTATCGGCTCCGCGACAGCCGTAACTTGCTGTCACCCAGGAGAGCAGTAATTCGAGCTTGGTTGAGCTTGGTTGAGCCCCAATGGGGGGATGGGGGAGAGACTATTACCCTCCTTTTTTCCTGCACCCAGCTCCTTGACACAACACAAAAAAACAAGCACAGCCGCCATTAGAGGGTGGCTGTCGTGTGTGTGGCGCAACACTCTGTGTAGGCGGCACAACTAGGTTCGGGTGCGGCCTGCAGTAATGCTGTATGTTCCTCTGCTTGTTTTTCTTCTTCTTCTTCTCTTGCTCTCTCCTGGAAAGGAAGTTTCTCCAAAAATAACTACAAGCAAAAGCCTTCAGGTACAGAGGGCATAAGAAGCATGATTGCCTCACAGTGACCGGTCACTGGAGCAACCGGAGTGTCTGGAGTGAGTGAGTGGGTAGAGGCCTGACACCAATGGTGAGTCCAGTCATGTTTAAGTTAATCTCTGACATATGCATCACCTGAAGCCGGTCCGCTTTCCATCACCTTTTTGGTATCACCCGGGAAGTTTATTTTTAAAAGATCCAACGGAGGCCATCTATGCAACAGCAGACAAAATAGTAGGTCTCCCTAAACCCTTAACACCGGAAAAATGTATCACCCCCATGGAAGAAGTTGTAACTCACAGTCCAGATCAGCGCCAAATAGCGCCAGTAAAGGATCCAAAGTACACTACTAATTCAAAGTTGATGGTAAGGGATATATAGAAGAGGTAGATGTAAAAACACTTTGCACAGAAAAGAACAAGATTACAGCTTACGCCCAAGTGCACATCAGCAATGTAGCCAACTCCACCCCAAGACAAAAAAAAGAAAACAACAGTACCCAGAAGATTACTAACAACACAAAAAACCTACAGAACTCTTGGCTGGATTCACTTTCAATTACAAAGAAAACTGATCAAGTCCAGGCAATGGAAACCATCACAGAGCTCCCTGACTGTACTCAATCTATTACTCAGCGGACATGCCTACCGGACACTCGGCAGCAAACAGCAATTGAAATATCAAGCTCTTCAGAATGCATAACCAGCAAATACATCAAGCTAGTAAACAAATCTCAGATTCAAGACCAATCTCCAAGTAAATTAAATTCAGCACAAAATAGTGAACATTTAACAAATAATAATACTTCCCAGGAACCAGCCCTAATATTCCACCTGAAGGGCCAGGAGGATGACCCTAAATTAAGATCAGAAAAGCTGGCAAGTGAACTGAAACCGAAACCACAACAGCAAACAATAATCAAAATATCTAGCACCTCAGAGTACTCAAACGCCGATGACAATAAGTCAGTTAATAAAATTCAAGTACATGATGAACATCAAAGCAAATTTATTGTAGCGCATAGCAGTGACAGTCTAACAAACAGCAGCAACACTGGGGTACCAAGAAATATTTTTCGGCCAAAGAGCCAGGCGAATGAATCTAACATAAGAACAGATGAGCAGGCAAACCTACATCTCACCCTAACAAATACCTTGCAAACTTCAAACAGCATTTTAAACATACAGTCAGATAAACTTGATATCCAGATTGATCTGATGAATATCATAGCTGCTTATATCTCAGGCATACATTCTAAACTTGATATACTAACGGAATTAATAATAAAGAACAATAGTATATCAGCTCCGTAGCTAGTAACCACCTGCATGTGTAGACCAATAATTGATTAACTCAGTGAAGTTACAACAATTCTAAAGTCCATATTGCAAGAGGGCAAGTGTTTCAATAAAATTCCAGCACAACCTAATATGGTGGTGAGTGTCACATCATCTAGGGGCAAAAATGTAACTCCCACAGTCGCCCCAAATGACCTCCGGACAGTGCAACCATTGCAAGTGTCAGCAAAGAAAGGCACTGAAGAATTTCCAGCTCTACCATCTACTCCCTCAGTCAAGATTAACCAAGACCATCCCACGTATGTAACAAATGGGGAAATAGATCAGACGATTACAGCTGCTATTAGACAACTACCAGGCCCATTAGCCAACTCTGTAGTGGCCACTAGTCAACCTCTTACCCAGCATCAAGTAAATGCCCAAAACGATCAACCAAACATACTTTTTCTTCCTAAAACCAAAAAGGCAGACAAAGCGAGCAAGGAAGGCAAGAAAGAGCCAACAGTCCAAGCATAGGGCAAAGCAACATGTGACTAAACCTTTCCCTATCTTCGACTTCAGGTACGAAAAACAAAATTCAATTATATCAGTAATACACCAAGAAATACAGGAAGACTCTATAATCTCTAATGAGCTTCTTAGGACTTTAGCCCTATCAGAAATGCTGGCAGGGGTACCAAAGGGAGCACAAGACCTAACCAAACCCAAAGAGAAATGTCTTACCGGAGGACTACGGATGGAGATAATGCAAAAAGAACAAATTAACCTCACATAAGACACAGAACGGTCTATTGCGAGTTTGGTAAATCCAAATAAAGAAAACTCAAATATTCCACATCTCGCACAGAAAAAACTGACTCGTCAAACAAGTGAGCAAAGAAAGGAAGACCAAGTTAAAAAAAAAAACAATGACCATGGCTTCTGCATTATTAGGCAAAAGCATTAGCTCATCCAAAGGAGAACGGGGGGTTGTGCTACATAAGTGTAAACAGCACAATAAAAAACATTTCGAGACAATATTGATAAAGGTCAATCTACGCAACTCCAGCGCAAATGGCAATGATCAGACACCAACATGAAGTTCCCACATCCGCTCACCTCAATCATCTTGCATTAGAGATAATGGGTCCCATAGGATACCGTCCAATCAGATCCTCCTAATACACCAATACATGTCACGAGGATCCCAAGACCACCTGAACAGGGGAAATATTATAAATCTATTGGGAGCCATATCAGCACTATATCACTTTTTGGAGACACACCACATACACACCACATACATACCACACATGTAGAGGAGACGCCTGCTCAAGCTGCAAGTGCGCGGGCGTAGCTGAAAGCCGCAGGGAGCCGCAAAAGCTGTGCCGCAAGAGCCACGAGGAACCGCCGCAGGAGAGGACGCGGGAGGGATCGTGAGCCGCGGTTGGCTGGTCTGCCGAGATTGCCGCCAGTTGCTGGATCCACTGGGCCGGCTCCTTGGTGCCTGGTTTATTTAGTTGCCAGAGGCGCGAGGCATGAGGCCGTCGTTCCGCAGGCAGCCAGCTGGAGCTGAATGAGCAAGGTGAGAGGGAAGTAAGTTAAGCAAAGCGAGTGGTACATTCAGAGTAGCAGAGTATTTCAGATTTAGCGGTACTCCCCGCTCTCTTACCCTTCTAGCCCCTATAAGGTTGTTTTAATTAGGGACAAATGAGTACAACATAAGGACTGTGCTGAGGCTGAGGCTGTGCTGAGGCTTTTCAAGTGCAGGTGCGCCTAGAAGAAGGAAGGTCAGCTGAAGAGTACAGAAAACACAGAGTCCTATGAGGTTGTCTTCTCAAGATAAAAGGAATGTGCTGATGTCTTTTAAGTTCAAGTGCAAGTGCACCTAGGAGCCTAGAGGAAGGTCTGCTCTGAAGAGCACAGAGAGAGCGCAGAGCTTAGAGCTCAAAGTGCGATTCACTGTTTTCTTTTCCTTCGCCCCTCATCCTTCACCCTTACCATCATCTCTTATGTACTGGGACACCAGGAGACCGCCTGAGTGCCTAGTGGGCTTTTAACATTACACCCGCAGAGAAAAAGACAGAGACAGAGATTGAGAATGGCATACTATTGGAATATTGGAAGTTTAAGGAGGAATGGGCCTGGGCTGTAGGGTGCACAGTCTAAATATCGAGGTTGAAATATCGACCTACAAAAATATCGTGTTGGAAATATCGAAGGTACATAATATCAAGGTCAAGAATATCGTTGGACAGAATATCGACCCTAAGGTAAGTAATATCGATTTTTTTTATATCGATGTAAGTAATATCGAAGTTACTAATATCGATATTTGTATTAGTGTTATGTATTTTATTATGTATGTGTAATTTTTTTTTGTTAAGTATTTTACTTTTTTTAAATTATATGTGTATTATTTTTATATATTAATAATGGTATTTTTAAGTAAATTTTATGTTTTAGTACCGGAGCGGGTTGAGGGTTTATAGGGGAATAGGGTGGGAAGTAATTTAAATATACTAAATTAATTATTAATTTTTAGGAATTATAAATTAATTTTAATTAATGTTTGTGTTTATTTCTGTAGCGGGTTGTGGGTTTATAGGGGAATTGGGTGGGAAGTAATTTAAATATAATTAATTAATGATTTATTTTTATTTATTGGAATGGGTAAATATTTTATTTTTAATTAATTATTAATTGGCAATTAATTATTTTATTTGATAATTAATTTTCTTAATAGGTAATTAATGTTTTTAAATGGTAAATACTTGTTTTAATTTGTAATTCATTTTTTTAATTGGTAATTAATGTTTTTAATTGGTAAATAATTGTTTTAATTGGTAATTCATTTTTCATTTGGTAATTAAATTTGTTAATTGGCAATTCATGTTTTTAATTGGTAATTATTTTGTATTAATTGGAAATTATTTTTAATTAATTGGTAATCAATGTTTCATAAAAATTATTATTTGGTATGAAAAATAATTGTGTTAAATATTTTTTAATTGTGAATTAATTTAAAATAATTAAAAAAAATGTAATCAAAAATATTTTATTGTTCAATATTTATTATTTGGTGACTAGTATTTATTATGTAATATTTATTGGTATTTATTGTTAATTATTTATTCAATTGTAATTATATTTTTAATAATTATTAATGGGTATTCGTAAATGATGTAGAGTTATTAAAAAAATAAATTATTTATTATTTTAAATATAAGTATGTTATATTTAAATTCTACACTATCCAATGTTTTCCCTACTGTTTCACTCTCTGGAGTGGGAATAGTAATTTTTACCCCTCCGCTATCCAACGCTTTCCCTACTGTTGCACTCTGTTGAGTTGGAATAGTAATTCTAACCCCTATGCTATCCAAAGCTTTCCCTACTGTAGCACCCTTTGGAGTTGGAATAGTAATTTTTACCCCCACGCTATCCAACGTTTTCCCTACTGTTGAAACCTCTGGATTTGGAATAGTAATTTTTACCCCTACGCTATCCAACGCTTTCCCTACTGTTGCCCTCTCTGGAGTTGGAATATTAATTTTTACCCCCACGCTATCCAATGCTTTCCCTACTGTAGCACCCTTTGGAGTTGAAATAATACATTTTACTCCCATGCTATCCAATGTTTTCCCTACTGTTGCACCCTCTGGAGTTGGAATAGTAATTTTTACCCCTACGCTATCCAACACTTTCCCTACTGTTGCCCTCTCTGGAGTTGGAATGTTAATTTTCACCCCTACGCTATCCAACGCTTTCCCTATTGTAGCACCCTCTGGAGTTGGAATAGTAATTTTTACCCCTACGCTATCCAACGCTTTCCCTACTGTTGCCCCCTCTGGAGTTGGACTAGTAATTATTACCTCTACGCTATCCAACGCTTTCCCTACTTGCCTCCTCTGGAGTTGGAATAGTAATTTTTACCCCTACGCTATCCAACGCTTTCCCTACTGTTGCCCCCTCTGGAGTTGGAATAGTAACTTTTACCCCTACGCTATCTGACGATTTCCTTTTTGTAGCACCCGTTGTAGTTGGAATATACATTTTTACCCCTATACCATCCAACGCTTTCCCTACTGTAGCACCCTCTGGAGTTGGAATAGTAATTTTTACCCCTACGCTATCCAACGCTTTCCCTACTGTTGCCCCCTCTGGAGTTGGAATAGTAATTTTTACCTCTACGCTATCCAACGCTTTCCCTACTGTAGCACCCACTGGAGTTGGAATAGTAATTTTTATCCCTACTCTATCCAACGCCTCCCCCACTGTTGCATTTTCTGAAGTTGGAATAGTAATTTTAAGTGTTACGCTATCTAATTCTATCAATACTGTAGTTTTTTGGGGACTTTGAATAGTAGTTTTATTTATTTAGCTATTTAATATTTTTATTATTATTTTTGATAATGTAGTATATTATTAATTGTAAAAATATTGAAAGTATATTAAAAAATGTAATCTATTACATTTATTAAATATAAATATTTTCTTTTTATTTATGTTATTGTTTTATGTGTGTAGATGTATTTGTAATTTATAATACTTTTTACTAATTTATAAGTTATTAAAATAATTATTAACACTTATTATTAGGTAAGTATATACTATATTTTTTATGTATATGTTTAATTAATGTTATATTATTGTATACGTATTATTTAGTAATTTTAAACATTATTAAATATTTTTAACTATGTTTATTTGGTTTATAAGTATTATTTACTTTATTTTACACTTTTTTTAATTAAAAAAAACAATATTTTTAATTACGATATTTTTAACTTCGATATTTTTGTTTCGATATTTTTGTACTTACCATGTTGTAGATAGGCTGTTGATATTCTTGCTTCTGATATTCCAATGTCGATTTTTGTGTAGGTCGATATTTTTTCCGTCGATATTGTGTCAGTGATCCGGCTGCATATGTGTCACAGATGAAATTTGCTAAAGTGGATGCTGACCCGAGACCTGAGGCCTGAGGCCAAAGCTGTTGGAAAGCTGCTGGACGCTGGACTTTTTCCAACCTTATGCACCTTATGCTCATCCCGCAATAAATATGACACTGCAATAATTGTGATTAGACAGATAAAGTTAGTTAGTAGCAGTAGTAGTAGCAGTAGTGGCCAGTATCAGTATCAGTTAGTAGCTAGCAGCTAGCACTGTGTAGTCTTTGTGGGTGTTTGTGGGGACACCGGAGCAACCACTGAAAAGAAGAAATTGCTTGCACGCAGGTTATAGCGGTGCCCTCTGACTTTGGTCCCTTGGTCCCCCTTCCTGGGATTTGGTGACTCTGGTGACTCTGGACTCTGGTCTCTGTCTGTGAACTGTTTTACCTGTTATTTATATTCATAGTTATCTGTGGTGTAACGCTCTATCCTTTTTTTCTTTTGCCCTGTGACCTTGGACCTTTTTTACCTAATACAACTGATAATATATTTGAAAACCCGTTCCCTACTCAGTGCTTTTTTGCGCTGGTCTCAAATAAAATGCTGGCAAGAAAACTTAGGTCAGGGCGATTACTTGTGGGTAGGACCTGTGTAAAAACGAAATCCAACCCCTTCCGTAACAAGGATATCTCAGGCATGCAGTCAAAAGGAAAAAGTCAACTATTTAGTCTATGGGAAAGGGGAAAGGAAATAAAAAATCTTCAAATTGAGTCAAATGGTGGAGATGGTGTGACTGGGAAGGATGGAGTGATGGATGGAGTTATGATTAATATTGTTAAAATTGTCACTGTCACTGACATTGTTGAGGTCATAGAATCTCATACTAGCGATGGTAAGCATGGAGGAGGAAAGCCCCTGGAATCCCAGAGGCATCCAGTACGGTGCCCTGGGGACCTGGCCTGCTCTCCAGTCCTTCTGGTACCCTTAGGATCTACTTTACCATCTGTCTCTTAATACAGCACACGGAAAACCACACAGGCCACACATAAACATAGAAGAGCCCCTTGGTCCCATTTTTCCAGAGAATGTCCAAAATAAAGATTTTACTCTCCACAATTTAGGATTTAGAGCTTTACAGGAGTTATATTGCTAATGATACTAGCAAGATATTGAAACTAGCAAATACTCCAGCAATCGCAGTTCCTAAAGGTCTAAAATTATTTAGTAGTACACCTTGTAATAAATCTAATTATTCTCTATTACATTCACATCCCTCTTTGACCCCTGATGTTAATATCAGTGATACCCAACCCCTTCAAACTCTAAGGAAGGATATATTCGTCTCGGATTCATTAGTGTCCTTAGAACCTTTATTATCCTCTATCCTAACGCTACTTGAAAAATTTGTAGGAGGTTCTGACTGTGTGTTGGAAAATGTAACTCAAATATTAAAGGTATTATTAAAAAGTAGTCGGGAGAGGGAGAATAATTCAAGTGTACATACTGAACAAGTAGAAGCGGAAGTAAAGGTAGTAACTGTAGAAGAGGTTCCAGAGAATATACTTGATGGTGTTAGTAGTCAATTGACCGATACTGCTCCTTATGGCAATCTCCAAATTGATAAGATAATGAAAAAAGCTGTGATGCTAGAGAAGACCCTTGAACCTTCACCGGAACCCTTACAGGTTATCTCTAATTCAGCTCAAAAAGTAAATGGCAAGGTGGGCTCACCTAGAAGGATAGATCAGGAAGTATTTCCCATTTTTAAAATTCACTCAGGTGGTGAGAAAGATAATGTCTTAGGAGCCCTGCACCTGGAAAATAATGGGAGAAATGGGAAAATGAATAAGAAAAGAGGGAAAAAGATTCACTCAACACGAAGATTCTCAAAAAAGAAGTAAAGAAGAATTTGTTTTACAGAAAACATTGAGGTTTCAGTTAATACGGAGACTTTCTTCCAGCCCCTGCAAAATACACCATGAGATATGAAGCTGGAGGATGAAATTGATTTTGTGAACCCTCAAAATAAAGATCGAACAATAGAGTCACTGTTGATCTATGAGGCCTCCCCATCAAATATTGCGCACTGCATGGGAGATTGTGATAATACCGTAATAGAGGGTTTCCCATTACCTATAACAGTGGAGCAGTCGAGGCCAGTTAACCATCTCTCATCAGTACTAAACCCCCTAGCTGACCCCTTCTCTGAAACTGTAAAAATAAGAGGTAAACCAGAGATAACTGGTGTAGAACCCCTCTGGGAAAGAATGGACACACTCCATTTAGATTGGATTCCTCTGTTTGATACAGATTTAATATTAAATAGGACTTTGTTTCTTAAATGTGTCTTGGAGATCGAAAGTTTGAAACATACAGAGTAGTGCTATAGGTTTAGTCTCCATTTTAAATATAGAAGTTGGTTATAAGTCGAGAGTGAGGTTTAATTCCAAAACTATTGCAAATCTTATATTACAATGGTCAGAAGGTCTACAAAGCAGGGGGATTGATGTCATTCCATTCTATGAGATACCACAAAACAGAGCCCTTGAAAATAGGTCTATATCAAATCATTCACCTCTAGATAGTATAGCTTGTTTGTATGAAACAGAAGAACTAAAAATCTGTATTACTAAAAATGGTAGACAAGTGAAACTTAAAGAATGCCTCCTCCTTTCCTTTAAATGGAATTCTAAAGAAGAGAGTCTAACATGGAATTGGTTACCTGGTGTACTATCAAGTAGATCTAACAGTCAACATCTTCAACAGCCATCTTTTTAGCAACTAACTAAAAATAATATCTTGGCATGCTGCAGGAATAAAGAATAATAGGGAGAAACTACAATACTTAAGTGCGTTAGATGCAAACGCGATTTGTCTTCAGGAGACCTGGTGTACAGAGGAACTGTTATGTAAGGATTATTTCATTTTAGACAGTAAAGCAACCCCGTCCAGGAGGGGACATGCAAAGGGAGGGTTGGCCTGCCTACTGTCTAATAAGATAAAATGGAATTACGATTACCATAAAGATCCTAGTAATCTTTTTTTGGTAATAACGTTGTATAATCTTGATAATAATGTAAAAAGTTGAGCCTATATTCTGCCAGATGCCTCCCATGATTTTCTCCTAAAGGTGTTTTTTTCCTACATAAAAAAAGTTAACGATGTAGAACTTCCCCCGCATATAGTTCTGGTAGAGCATCTGAACTCTAAAGGCTCCAACTCTACTTTGGATAGATTCCGAAATAAAGAAAAAGAAGAATCTATGCAGATCCAACAAGCATTCTTTCCACAAAATATAGAACTAGTAAGAGAGGGAAAATGCTTATTGAAGAGTTAATGAAGGTTGATGGCATTATAGTAAACGGAAGATTTCCTTCAGATACACCGGCAACCTTCACTTGTAAAACTTATAGTGGAGAATCTATCTTAGACTATGTGGTAGTGGGAAGCACCTCCTTCTTTTTACTTAAAGACCTAAAGGTCTCTAATTCGTCCTGTAGTGACCGTAAAGTACTAACTCTTATCGCAAATTTAAGTTTGTTTTCGCATGATCAATGGACATTAAATGGTGAATCTGTTAGTTTTGCTAAGAAAACAGGGCAATGTCATTGGGATAACAAAGCCATCTTGGGCCTTGACAGTATCTTAGAGGTCTCTGTAGGGAACTTGCTTAGTTGGAATGGAACAGAAATTGTTAGTTTTAGTACATTTATGAATCAAGCAGTAGAAATTACAAAGAAGGCGAATCAAAGAAAAAGCACTTAAGTAGTCCCTAGACCCTTCCTGCAGTTAAACCGCAAAATAAATAAACTAGTTAGGGAACAGTACTTGAATTATTCATCCGAAAAATATTATAGAATATTACTATTAAAAAGGAGGAGGACTTGGGTAAAGGTTACATTAAGAAAAGAGAGGGTAGATAACATTTGGATTAAACTGAGAGAAGCAGCCTTTAAAGGCCAAGTAAAAACCTTTTGGTCTCTTATCGGGGAGGGATGTGGAGCTAGATCTCGACCACTCCCTGTAGCCATTGAAGAGCATAAATGGGTTAGCTTTATTCAGGAGTTATATGCAGATAATGGAATGGCAATTAAGTACATCGCATTAAAGGAAGAACCCTCATCATATGGAACACCACCTGAAAAAGAAATAGAAATGCCGATCGGGGGATGCGCTCCTCTGGAGCGATGGGCCCCGATGAATTACCAATTACAGTTTTAAAACAAAATAGTACACTGTGGAGTAAAGTTCTTTCTCCGATGTTCGAACATTGCTATGCAAACAAAATGGTTCCCCCCTCTTGGAAAGGGAGTATAATAGTCCCTCTATTTAAGAAAGGAGACCGAGATGGTCCACACAACTATCGTCAAATTGCACTTCTCAACACAGTGGGTAAAGTTTTTGCAAAATGCCTCTTGAACCAAATTAATGACTGGGTGGATGCGGTTAATGTTTTACAGTTGGAGCAACTGGGTTTAGGACTAAGCATAGAACAATTGACAACCTAACTGCACTACAAGTAATACATGAAAAATATGTTAAAGTCATAGGAGGAATGGTGTATGCAGCCTTCTTAGACTTCTCCACAACATTTGATAAAGTAGATCGTCTTTTGCTGTGGAGAAAACTGTCAGACCTGGGTATGCCGACTACCCTTTTGGAGCTAGTTCGTACTCTTCAAAAGTACATTTGGTGTAGAGTCCTAATGGGAGGGGAAAGAGGTCTCTCCAAAACCATCCCTACTGCAAATGATCTAAAACAAGGATGTTTACTGGCTCTCCTACTTTTCTCCCTATACATCTCTGATCTTCCTCACAATCTGGCTCAAAGTGAGGGCTTTCCCCATTACTGGGGGGAAAACGGATTGCATGTTTACTTTATGCAGACAACCTAATAATATTGCATCTAATGCCTAGGGGATTAGTCGCCTGTTGGCACTCAGGGGTGTGGAATATATAAAAATATCTACTTGTCCATGGGACAGGTTGCTTCATAAATCTACTTGTCCTGTAACAAAGTCAAGTTGTCCCTTTATTGCCATGTAGTGCGGCAACAAATTATGTCAGCAATCTCATTATATAAGAGCTCTGACTAGCTTCTCTGATTACGCGAGGGCTTCTACCATAGTAGTGTTTGAATACTTGCAATGCCCTTATGTTACAATATCAAAGAATCGCTTACCTGCACACCTATTTGTTAACTTTTATCCTTTTTCCTGATTCAAAAAGGCAATTGCCTTGTTTTTGTAAAAAATATTTTTAAACAATTGGTGCGACCCTGGACAATCCCTGACCAACCCCTGTCAGGTAACTATAACAAACGAAGGTGCAAACAGAATCTGTTTGAATACCAAGGTGCACTATTCACAAGCCCCTTAGGGTGCTGCAATGTATGTCAAAAACGTACCAGTCTTTATACATGCTTTTAACGAAATCCCAAAAAGGATTCAAATGGAGAGACTGTAACTCGCAACTTCTCCTTTGACATCAAAAATTCAAACCTCATTATAGTCAAACAAGAAAACCAACGAAACTGCAAATATACACTCCTGTTTCAGTGTACTGCTTTTTTAAAAAAGACAAACAAATTTTAAGCAAAAGAAACATATGCATTAAATGTTGGAAACAGTGTAGAAGATATGAAACACCACAAGAAATCAATACGTCTTCATATACAGTTCTTTTGTATTTTGAAAAACGTTTCGTGGTTCAATGCTTCAGTGGAGTCAATAATATCTCCCAATGCATTTCGGTGATGCCATCTTCATCAGGGGAACTGCAAGAATATATATGCAATTATGTTGCTTTACAAATGTTCAAAACATGGTCAATTCAAAGATTCATTTCCATGCAACGAAACAAAATATTACAAGTAGTTAATGTATCAATACAATTATTGTGTTTGGTTCCCCAGCTTAACAATACATAAATCAATTATCAGTAGCAGAAGTACCATGATCAAATACCCTGTTTTTAGTGCTTTTCGATATGGGCTGTTTTCAAGAAGACACGTGAAAAGATGAATGTAATACCAAAAAACCGGATGGGGTTATATCGTGTGCAAATTGCAAAAGATCATGTGGATAACATGGTGACAGAAACAGGAGAACATCATGCTGGCATGCAATTTTAAGCATGCTTTGTCATCTCGCTTACCTCCATGTTGTAAAAGCTCAATGAGAGCCATGCTGGCAATTTCAAAACAAGTTGTTTCTGAAATGAAATTAGCCAACGAAGTACGGTTACATCGCTGTTATTCTATGCAAAATGAAATGAAATGAGTGTCTACGTCCATTACGAGCGATTTCATCAAGGATTTGGGAAAAGTAGTTCCACACTTGCAGGTCTCAAAAATGTTTGTTAACTCTGAGCGTTGTGTCCTGTGAATGAAACGGCTCAACGTAAATCATGCTATCATTTAGCTAGTGTAAAAGTCTAATCACGGCGGTCAATCCGCTCGTTTCTTACCTAAAGGACAAGTGCGATACCCGAGTGCTTATAGTTTAGTAGAGACACCGAAGGGTGCTTGAAGATTATCTTTGACAACACGCGAACTGAAGGCATGCGGCTGTTACTTGTCCTTTAGGTAAGAAAAGAGCGGATTGACCGCCGCGATTAGACTTTTACACTAGCTAAATGATAGCATGATTTACGTTTAGCTGTTTCATTCACAGGACACGACGCTCAGAGTTAACAAACATTTTTGAGACCTGCAAGTGTGGAACTACTTTTCCCAAATCGTAAGTTGATGAAATCGCTCGTAATGGATGTAGACACTCATTTCATTTCATTTTGTATAGAATAACACCGATGTAACCGTACTTCGTTAGCTAATTTCATTTCAGAAACAACTTGTTTTGAAATTGCCAGCATGGATCTCATTGAGCTTTTGCAACATGGAGGTAAGCGAGATGACAAAGCATGCTTAAAATTGCATGCCAGCATGATGTTCTCCTGTTTCTGGCACCATGTTATCCACATGATCTTTTGCAAATTGCACACAATATAACCCCATCCGTTTTTTTGGTATTACATTCATCTTTTCACGTGTCTTATTGAAAACAGCACATATCGAAAAGCACTAAAAACAGGGTATTTGATCATGGTACTTCTGCTACTGATAATTGATTTATGTATTGTTAAGCTGGGGAACCAAACACAATAATTGTATTGGTACATTAACTACTTGTAATATTTTGTTTCGTTGCATGGAAATAAATCTTTGAATTGACCATGTTTTGAACATTTGTAAAGCAACATAATTGCTTATATATTCTTGCAGTTCCCCTGATGAAGGTGGCATCACCGAAATGCATTGGGAGATATTGTTGACTCCACTGAAGCATTGAACCATGAAAAGTTTTTCAAAATACAAAAGAACTGTATATGAAGACGTATTGATTTCTTGTGGTGTTTCAAATCTTCTACACTGTTTCCAACATTTAATGCATATGTTTCTTTTGCTTAAAATTTGTTTGTCTTTTTAAAAAAAGCGGTACACTGAAACAGGAGTGTATATTTGCAGTTTTGTTTATTTTCTTGTTTGACTATAATGAGGTTTGAATTGTTGATGTCAAAGGAGAAGTTGCGAGTTACAGCCTCTCCATTTGAATCCTTTTTGGGATTTCGTTAAAAGCATGTATAAAGACTGATACGTTTTTGATATACATTGCAGCACCCTAAGGGGCTTGTGAATAGTGCACTTTGGTATTCAAACAGATTCTGTAATGCCCTTATGTTGCCACGTTTCCACAGATCTACGTCCTGGGGCTGAAGGTAGTGGTAAGCAATAGTTCCAGGGTTAGAATGCCCCTTTGAGTCTGTGCAAACCTACTAACGCGCATGTTTTAAGGGTCTCTTGTCTAATCTTTTCCCATACTGAGAAATGTTGGAAATTTCCTCCTGACAATGGCAGATGTAAGCCTTCTTCCAGAGTTGGGAAAAAAGTGGTTGGAGGGAAAGTGCATTTGCAAACACTCAGATTTTTGCATGAGCAAATCTACACATGCATATTTGCTCATGCTAAAATGCAGTTCACAAATATTTTCTAGGAGTACTATTTATTTTCCTACTTTTATAAATTCTTGGGAATTCACAAAAGCTGTGTAGCGGCACTTAATGCAAGGACATATACCATGGGTACACTTTTGAGACTTTTGTTAATTGGGCCCCTAATTAAGGGGTCGATTACGATGGCGGACGGAAGGACGACCGCCATCCTGGAGTAGGCGGAAAATGCCTTTTTACAGTCCGCCAGCCGCGACCAGTCTGTCCGCTATATTAGGATGGGAAGCACTGTAAAATGTCCGTATGCCGCGGAAGAACATGCACCGCCGCGTAAATACACCCGGCCCCGCGGCGGACATAACCAATCCAGAGACACTGCCGTACGGAATGACGTCTCCGACCGTCCTCTAAATCACGATGGCGGAAAAGACACAGCAAATCGCAGCGGAAAAACAACCTGCTGAACACGGCGGATTCACCACAGCGGAGAGACAAAACATTGCAGAGATACCCACCACAGGCAGATTGCCGTCATGGACCCAGCTCTACACGCATTTCCGATACTCTTCGTGCTTCACCACCAGCAAGTTATGGACCGTCGCCAACGACGACGCAGGTACGCAAACACACCAATTTCTGTCGGAAGGGGAGTACCTGCCGGGGCCGTGACGTGGGGAGGGGGAGGGGCATGTTGGACAAACAGCATTTACGATAGCACCAATATATCAACAATGCAAGGAGACAACCAGGAATGACAAAGAGAAACCACTACACACAATTAACTTGCTTTATTGCACATAATAGGGGTTCAATCCTAGAGTAGCCAGGAGCATGGGCACTGTATAGAACAGAGCAGGTACATCTGAGGCAGCAGATGAGGGCACAATGCAGCATCCTAACAGCAACAGGGCAGTGTTCACAACAGAGCTGGTACATCTGAGGCAGCACATGAGAGTGGCTAGGTGCATCAACAGTCCATGGCAAGGCACAGAACAGGTACATCTGAGGCAGCACATGAGAGGGGCACAGAGAATGAACAGTCCATGGCAAGGCACAGAACAGGTACATCTGAGGCAGCACATGAGAGTGGCTAAGTGCATCAACAGTCCATGGCACAGAGCAGGTACATCTGAGGCAGCACATGAGAGGGGCACAGAGCATCAACAGTCCATGGCACAGAGCAGGTACATCTGAGGCAGCACATGAGAGGGGCACAGAGCATCAACAGTCCATGGCACAGAGCAGGTACATCTGAGGCAGCACATGAGAGGGGCTAAGTGCATCAACAGTCCATGGCACAGAACAGGTACATCTGAGGCAGCACATAAGGGCACAATGCAGCATCCTAACAGCAACAGGGCAGTGTTCACAACAGAGCAGGTACATCTGAGGCAGCACATGAGAGGGGCACAGAGCATCAACAGTCCATGGCAAGGCACAGAACAGGTACATCTGAGGCAGCACTTGAGAGGGGCTAAGTGCATCAACAGTCCACGGCACAGAACAGGTACATCTGAGGCAGCACATGAGAGGGGCTAAGTGCATCAACAGTCCATGGCACAGAACAGGTACATCTGAGGCAGCACATGAGGGCACAATGCAGCATCCTAACAGCAACAGGGCAGTGTTCATAACATAACAGGTACATCCGAGGCAGCACGTGAGAGGGGCTAAGTGCATCAACAGTCCATGGCACAGAGCAGGTACATCTGAGGCAGCACATGAGAGGGCACAATGCAGTATCATAACAGCAACAGGGAAGTTTTCATAACATAACAGGTACATCTGAGGAAGCACGTGAGAGGGGCTAAGTGCATCAACAGTCCATGGCATAGAACAGGTACATCTGAGGCAGCACATGAGAGGGGCTAAGTGCATCAACAGTCCATGGTACAGAACAGGTACATCTGAGGCAGCACATGAGGGCACAATGCAGCATCCTAAAAGCAACAGGTTAGTGTTTACAACAGAGTAGGTACATCTGAGGCAGCACATGAGGGCACAATGCAGCATCCTAACAGCCACAGGCTAGTGACTGACACATGAGCCAAAGACCCAGACACACTGCCAGCACCAGAAACAGGAGTGTGAGACACAGCCACAGCTCTAGTGACTGACACATGAGCCATAGACCCAGACACACTGCCAGCACCAGAAACAGGAGTGTGAGACACAGCCACAGATGTAGTGACTGACACATGAGCCATAGACTCAGACACACTGCCAGCACCAGATACAGGCGTATGAGACACAACCACAGCTCTAGTGACTTACACATGAGCAATAGACCCAGATACAGGAGTGTGAGACACAGCCACAGCTCTAGTGACTGACACATGATCCATAGACCCAGACACACTGCCAGGACATGTCCCTGTACAGTGACCAACAAATACCATGCCAGCATCTGAGACATGAGAGTGGCGGACACACACAGTGGCAGTACCTGAAACAGGAGAGGGCACAACTGACACAGTGCTACTACATGAGGCATGACAGCGAACAACAGACACAGTGCCACTATCTGACACATGAGAGTGAACTGCATCTGACCCACTAGGACCACTGAAATGATGAGCCACAGGGCTGTATGGGCCAGGAGGCAGGGTGGCTCTGGGAGCTGGTGACAGCTGTACTGGAGCGACATTGGGTGGTCAGGTGTCACTGGTGTGTGTCTCCGTTTCTTTGGGATATGTAGGGGCACACTGGACATGACTGGACAGGTAAGTGGTGTGACCTCATCAGAAACATCACCCATCAAAGGTGGATCATGTGCTGGTGGGGGTCTGCTCTCTGGGGACGTGCTGGACCCTGCTTGACGTTTGCTGTGGCCCTGCCTTCTGCCCTCTGCATCATGTGTAATGGGGGATGCAACAACAGTGTACTCCTTCCTCTGCTTCAGCGGGGTGTGGATGAGAGTAGAGGTATGGGGGACTCCACCACTGACATCTGTTTTACATTCCTTCACCAACACCAGCCTCAGGGAACGCAGGGGTGATGTATGCCTGGCCTTGGTGGAGCTCGTGTCCATGGGAGAACCCTTGGCCCTGGGAGGTGTCTTGGCCGTAGGAGGTGTCCTGTCTCTGGAATGTGCCTTATCCGTGGGCGGTGCTCTGTCCCTGGGAGTTGGCTTGTTCTGTGTAGTGTCCCTGTCCATTGTATTGTCCCTGTCCTTTGAAGTGCCCTTGTCCCTGGGAGTGTCCCTGGCCTTCGGAGGTGCCCTGTCCTTTGAAGTGTCCTTGTCCTTGGGAGTGTCCCTGGCCTTGGGAGGTGCCCTTTCCTTTGTAGTGTCCTTGTCCTTGGGAGTGTCCCTGGCCTTGGGAGGTGCCCTGTCCCTTGAAGTGTCCTTGTCCTTGGCAGTGTCCCTGGCCTTGGGAGGTGCCCTTTCCTTTGTAGTGTCCTTGTCCTTGGGGGTGTCCCTGGCCTTGGGAGGTGCCCTTTCCTTTGTAGTGTCCTTGTCCTTGAGAGTGTCCCTGGCCTTGGGAGGTGCCCTGTCCTTTGAAGTGTCCTTGTCCTTGGGAGTGTCCCTGGCCTTGGGAGGTGCCCTTTCCTTTGTAGTGTCCTTGTCCTTGGGAGTGTCCCTGGCCTTGGGAGGTGCCCTTTCCTTTGTGGTGTCCTTGTCCTTGGGACTGTCCCTGGCCTTGGGAGGTGCCCTTTCCTTTGTAGTGTCCTTGTCCTTGGGAGTGTCCCTGGCCTTGGAAGTACCTTTTGAGAGGGATGCCTGTGTTACATGTGAATCCCTGTCCCCCAACACCCCTTGAGGATCCTGTGTGTCAACTCCAGGGTAGGTGATGTTGTGTTCTGTGAAAGATTTCCCTGTCCTAGGGGATGGTGTCTGTGCCCTCCGTGCCCTGCCTTGCTGCCTGTGGCTGCTTCTAGTGCAATACCCAGAAAATGAGACCTGGTCAGAAATGTCACTCTCCCCTGAGACATCAAGTGGTGTGGATGGGGAACTGAAGTAGAACCTTGTCCATGCGACTGTTGAATGGCTGCAGATACTGTATTGGATAATGACTGAACTGTTCTGTGGAGACCAGCAACATCGCCATGCATCCCCTCCATGAATGCTACCACCTGCCCCAACTTCCTATCGTGGTCTAGGAATGCATTGATCATGTTGGTCTGCCCTACACCCAGCTGTCGCAGCAGATCAACCGCCTCAGCACAAAGGGCACTTTGTGTCACAGGGGCAGGGGCAGCGGTGCCTGCACCGAAGGCCACTCTGCTCCCCCTACTCTGGCGAGGACGAGCAGTACTTGTTGCAGTTGGTGGCAGTGTGGGTCCTGTGTGCTGTGTACTGACTGAAGGTGTAGATTGCCCACTCCCTGTGTCTACCAACAGTGCTGACTCACCACCACTGTCTGAAGATGAGGACGATGGTGTCTCCACATGTGAGTCCTCAAGGACAGTTCTGTCCCCCTCTCCGGGGCTGCTCTCTTCAGTCTCAGTCTGCGTGTGTTTGATCTCGGATCCGGATGCATTGCCACCACTGACAGCTCTGTCGTTTGTGGGTCAGTGCCCTCGGCTTAAGCTGAAAGAGAGAGAAAAGAGGTATACCTAAGTGCCACACTCACGTACTGAAAGTTACAAAATCAAAACTTCCTTGACTGCTGACCAACATGTAGCACCCATCCTGCACATGAACCACCCCTACCAGACATCCTCATGTCAAAGAACCGGGGGTGCCGTGGGACCACAGACCTCAACGTCATGTCCTTGGCCCCTGCACTATAATGCAACTGGTATGTCCACCTGGCTGACATGGATGCTAACGCTCACTCCGCTAATGGCACCAACATGCAATTGCGGCACAACATACACACCACGGATGTCACTACTGTGTCTGAGCAGAAATACATGCATGCACTCACAAGTCACAAACACATTCAGTGTGCTTACCGCTAGTTTGCTGCTGATCCCCTCTCAACCGGGCGGACAGGTCAGGATACGTCACAGCTATGATACGGAGCATTAGAGGGCTCATGGTACGTTGTGCAAGCCGGGTTGATCTTGGAATCAGCCCCAGTGTCATCTCCGCCACATTATTGCTGAGCCTGGAGATGTCGTCCCAGCGCTTGTGGCAGTGTGTGTGTCGTCTATTGCACACCCCCACTGCCCGTACATCACGTGCTATGGTCCTCCATACGGCCTGGCGAAGGTGCAGCTTGACCTACCATGATGGGAGACAAGAGGGTAAGGTCAGTGGACAGTTGGCCATTCACACTGATGGGAGCAACACATATCTTTCAGCAGCCATGCACAGTACAACACATGTGAAGGTTCCACAGCACACCGCCAAGATTGCAGAAGCCAGGAGTCAGTGACCACCTCATGTACACCAACATGTCCCCCACTGCACTTACCACCTGTCCGGGGGCACCGTAGGGCCGTTCATAGTGACGGAGCACACCGTCCACAAGGACATCCAGCTCCGCTGCGGTGAAGGGACGAGACCGGATCTCTCGCACTCTCGGCATGGCAAGGTCCAGGACAGTGGCACAACAGCAGCAGTTGGTGGATTGCTCAGCAGCAGGTAGAGGTGATGGTGCAGGCAGCAGTTGGTGGATTGCTCAGCAGCAGCAGGTAGAGGTGATGGGTGCAGGCAGCAGTTGGTGGATTGCTCAGCAGCAGCAGGTAGAGGTGATGGGTGCAGACAGCACTGGATGTGTGCTGCTGAAATTCACACATTTATAGGGCCCTGAGCTGATATCAGTGGCACACGTCTGCAGCAATTTGTTTTGCCGGGCTGCCTCATTCAAAATGAGCCAATGACTGGCCCTGCTGTGGCGGTGCACGGCTTCCGCTATTTTTGAAATCGCTTACGCGCCCCGCGTTACCTGTTTCCATTGGTTACATGTGCCAGGACCGTCACGGTCACACACCGGCAACCGCATGTGCGCGCTTCCGCGATGGTGCATCATTTGTAATTCATCACTCACTGGCATCCCAATGGCGGAGCACGCATTCCGCGGGGGCGGGACAGGCTAACACATACATTTGAATGTGCAAGTTGAAATGGCAGTTGGTATCCCCCCTTTCAGTCACATAGCAGCACCTGGTCCATGCAGCAAATTTTATGCACAATTGCAGTATCAAGGATCATCTTCTGTGTTGGGGGAAGGCGTACCCAGATGGCGTGTGTACACACACTGCATGTCTCCGCACACATGTAATGTTCATAGTTGTACATGTGTGTCAGGACATGTCCTGAATGCGTCAAGAATCCTTATGTCATGTCAATGGCCTGTGTACACGTGCCTCATTTATGTCCATTAGTTGCATGTGTGGTCATACCATTGACCTTGCCAGTGGTTAACAAAGGCCAGTGATGTGAGCCCAAGTTGCATCAGATGTGCATGGCTATGTGTTGACGTCTTGGTTTTGAGGTCACACGTTTCTATTTGTACACATCTACACAGTACATCACGGCTGGGTTCCCACATTCTGAAGCCGTTGTGAGTGTGTAGTTTGTGTGTGCAAATAGCAATGATGGGGGTATACATGCATTCTGTGTAGGCGTATGTGTGTCGCCTGATGTATGCCCATGCCTGTCATGTGAGGATGCACAGCATTGTAGGTGGGGTCATGGGTGCATGAAGACAAGGAGGGTGTGTTCCATGTTCGTGTTGTGTGTGCACATCCATGTGTGTCTGTGGGGCGCTTGTCCACACTTGGGCCCTCAGTCATGTGATGTTGGCTGTTCTTTCAACATGTGTGCACGTAATATTGGACATGTTTGCACACAGGATGTTGTTTGTGGGTGAACATTGTGTGTGTACTTATCTGTATTGCATTATATTTCGGTCACGTCACACATACAATCAGTGTCTGGAACATGTATTATTTGTATTGTGTTGGTCAAGATGTGATAGTGTGGCACAGCTGTGCGGTGTTGGTCAATTGACATCTGCTCCCATCTACTCCCACACAGGAGGGCTCCAAATGTGAATCGACCATACACTGTGCTGGAGGACATGGTTGAAGAGGAGGTAATCCGCAAATTCCGGCTTGACCGACGGAGATTGCAGGACCCTGTAGCCCAATTGGCACCTCGTCTGCAGCCACGCAGGCCATATCCAGGAGCTATTACACGCACAGCAAAGGTGATGGCGGCACTTCACTTCTTTGCGACAGGCACTTTCCAGTACACAGTTGATCATGCCGGGGGGATGTCCCAATCCATGTTCAGCATGGTACTGCGGGATGTGCTGGATGCCATGATGCTTTACAAGGATGATTACATCCATTTTCCACGTCCGGCAGAGCTGGCTGCAGTGAAGGGTGAATTCTGTGCCCTTGCCCAGATTCCACACGTAGTGGGTGCCATTGATGGCACACATATTGGTCTGATTCCACCCCAGGCATGTGAGCCCGTCTATCGCAATCGGAAGCACTACCATTCTATCAATGTGCAAGTGGTGTGCCTGGCTGACAACATCATCTCCCATGTGTGTGCCAGATTTCACGGGTCCGCACATGACTCCCACATCCTGCGGAGCAGCATTGTCCCCCAACTGATGGCTAATCTGCAGGCTAATCTGCGTCAAGAACGTGCGTGGCTTCTAGGTGAGTGTGCTGTGATGACTACTGTGTTGTATGTGTGCCATGCTGTTCCCACCAATCCTGGTAATCATGTATGTGTCTGTCATCCCCCCACCTAGGCGACTCTGCGTACCCAAACCGTGGCTGCTAAGCCCCCTACAGAATCCTACTACCCCAGGTGAAATGCGCTATAATGAGGCCCATGGGAGGACACGTTGGGTGGTGGAACGTACATTTGGACTGCTGAAGTCTAGGTTTCGCTGCCTGGATAAAACGGGAGGGACCCTGCCATACTCACCCGGCAAAGTATGCAAAATAGTGATTGCCTGCTGCATGCTCCACAACCTGGCCTTACGCAATAATATTGAACTGATCATGGACACTGCAGACCAACAGGTTGCTCTGCCTCCCATCCCAGCCATGTCAACTGATGAGGATAGTGGGGAGGAAGAAGGTGTGGACCAGAGGCGTCAGCTCATTGCTCGCTACTTTCCTTGAATGTGAGTAACTACCTCTTGTGCTCGTGGTCAATGAGTGATGTATGTTTGCTGGTGATGTGTGGATGTGGTGTGTGAATGCTGCCTGTTCTGGTATGTTCTGTTCGCAAATGGGTGTGGGAGATGGTGTACATGCAATGCTCCCTGATGTGTGTCCTGTGATCCACTTAATTAGTGATGAGTGTGGTTTGTGGGATGTTGCAGTACGGTGTGGTGTGATGGGTGTGATTCAGTTTCCTGACCTGTGCTTGTTGTTCTCTCATTATCCCTAGGTCACTCCCACAGACGCATGATTCTCAAGAACATTGATCCCTGCACCTGGTAATGACAACTACTATGACAAACCTGTGTTTAAAACATGGAGGTCCCACAGCATTGAGTGTTTATGTGGTGTTTATTTACAGGGTGTGGATTACTGTTAGTGCATATTTACAAATAGGTGTTGGGGGGGAAGTAAGAGTTGAAGGTCATGTCAGATGAAAACACTGTGGGGACACCACATTGTGTGATGTACACCTAGTCCAACAGACGTGTGCCAATCCTTGGCATTGTGGGGCAAGATATTTCCCAGAGTGAATGCCAGGCTCAAGGAAGGGTGAAGTCAGTGGCGGACTCTCTTCAAGCGGGTGGATGGTGCATTGCCACTGCTCTCAGCTGGATCCAGCCTCGGACGGCCCCTCCGTCTTGGAGACGGAGCGGAGCCAGCTATGGGTGCAGGTTGTTGAGGGACGTCCTCCCTGTCAGTGGCCTCAGGTGATGGTGGCGGTGGTGTTGGTGCCCTGTCCCGCTGGGCACTTGGGGAGGGGGAGGTGGTGTGGCGCGGGATAACCACTCCCTCCAAAGAGCTGTTTGCTGCCCCATGAGGTCAACAATTTGGCCCAGGCGGGTGTCCATGGACCGCAACAGCTGGCAGTTCTGTAGCGAGTCTTGGTGTGCCCGATCCGCCTGTGCCTGCGACTACTCATAGGAGGCATGGACTTTGGTGATGGCATCCAGGTCCCAGGATGGGCTGGGTCTTGTTCCCGACCTCGCCTAGCACCTGCACTCCTGTTTGTGAGCTGTGGCCTCACCTGTGTCCTCCCCCGTCCACTCTCCCTGCTAGCCTGAGATGTCGATGGCCCATCATCGGACGATGGGTCAGGCAAGGTGGCACAGGCAGGAGTGGTGGTGGTGGTGGTAGCTGCACAGCTCACAATGGCAGGTGTTGGTGTTGTGACACTGGCTAAGGTGGTGGAGGCAGGGATGTCCTGGGAGGCTGATGGCCCTGGGAGTGTGCTTGGGCCAGCATCGTCCTCTGCACCCGAGGTGTTCATGGAATCTTCACCGGAGAGTCCTGGCTGTGAGGGGGGTGACTGGTGCTGGCGATTGCAGGTTTCGCCTGTCAAGTTGCGATCACCTGAGGGACAAGAATTTAAGAATCAATGCTGTGGACATGACAGGTTTGTTGTTGTTACATTACAAATTACTATGGAATCAGGACATGTTTGTTGGTGTCATCATGTTGGTGTGGTAGACAGTTTTGGGCATTATGGTGGTGTGGAGGTGGAGAGACAATACTTAGATATGTGTGGTCCGGTCCTGCTATTGGATGGTGCCCCTGTGAGGATGGCTACCTACCTGTAGGTTTGAAGGAGGAGATGCACTGGTCAGCAAATGGTGGGCGGACTCCATCTTGCTCTGGGATGGGACATGGGGACCTGTTGGGAGTTGTAGTGCTGGACCCACCCCCACCCTCCCTGTAGACATGGGGGCCTGTTGGGAGTTGTAGTGCTGGTCTCTCACACCCCCACACACCCCCACCCTCCCTGTAGACATGGGGGCCTGTTGGGAATTGTAGTGCTGGTCTCTCACCCCCCACCCACCCCCACCCTCGCTGTGGACATGGGGGCCTGTTGTAGTGCTGGTCTCTCACCCCCCACCCATCCCCACCCTCCCTGTAGACATGGGGACCTGTTGGGAGTTGTAGTGCTGGACCCACCCACCCGTCCCACCCACCCCCACCCTCCCTGTGGACATGGGGGCCTGTTGGGAGTTGTAGTGCTGGACCTACCCACCCCACCCTCCCTGTAGACATGGGGGCCTGTTGGGAGTTGTAGTGCTGGACCCATCCACCACCCTCCCTGTAGACATGGGGGCCTATTGGGAGTTGTAGTGCTGGTCTCCCACACCCCCACCCACCCCACCCTCCCTGTAGACATGGGGGCCTGTTGGGAGTTGTAGTGCTGGTCTCTCACCCCCCCACCCCCCACCCTCCCTGTAGACATGGGGGCCTGTTGGGAGTTGTAGTGCTGGTCTCTCACCCCCCCATGCACCCCCACCCTCCCTGTAGACATGGGGACCTGTTTGGAGTTGTAGTGCTGGACCCACCCACCACCCCACCCACCCCAACCTCCCTGAGGACATGGGGGCCTGTTGGGAGTTGTAGTACTGGAGCCACCCTCCCACCCACCCCCACCTTCCCTGTAGACATGGGGGCCTGTTGGGAGTTGTAGTGCTGGTCTCTCAAACCCCCCACCCACCCCCACCCTCCCTGTGGACATGGGGGCCTATTGGGAGTTGCAGTGCTGGACCCACCCACCCACCCACCCCCACCCTCCCTGTAGACATGGGGGCCTGTTGGGAGTTGTAGTGCTGGACCCACCCACCCCCACCCCCACCCTCCCTGTCGACATGGGGGCCTGTTGGGAGTTGTAGTGCTGGTCTCTCACCCACCCCCACCCTCCCTGTAGACATGGGAGCCTGTTGGGAGTTGTAGTGCTAGTCTCTCACCCCCCCACCCACCCCTACCCGCCCTGTAGACATGGGAGCCTGTTGGGAGTTGTAGTGCTGGTCTCTCACCCCCACCCATCCCCACCCTCCCTGTAGACATGGGGACCTGTTGGGAGTTGTAGTGCTGGACCCACCCACCCGTCCCACCCACCCCCACCCTCCCTGTGGACATAGGGGCCTGTTGGGAGTTGTAGTGCTGGTCTCTCACCCCCCCACCCATCCCCAGCCTCCCTGTAGACATGGGGACCTGTTGGGAGTTGTAGTGCTGGACATCCCCACCCTCACCCCACCTACCCACACCCTCCCTGTAGACATGGGGACCTGTTGGGAGTTGTAGTGCTGGACCCACCCACCCCCACCCTCCCTGTGGACATGGGGGCCTGTTGGGAGTTGTAGTGCTGGAACCGAACCACCCACCCACCCCCACCCTCCCTGTAGACATGGGGGCCTGTTGGGAGTTGTAGTGCTGTTCTCTCACCCCCCACCCACCCCACCCTCCCTGTAGACATGGGGCCTGTTGGGAGTTGTAGTGCGGGACCCACCCATCCACCCCCACCTTCCCTGAAGACATGGGGGCCTGTTGGGAACTGTAGTGCTGGTCTCTCACCCACCAACCCACCTCCCTCCACCCTCCCTGTGGACATGGGGGCCTGTTGGGGGTTGTGGTGTTGGCTGCTTTGCCAACATGCAAGCCTGGGAACGTAGGAGGCAACATTTGTGGTTGGTCATGGTGGGTGCATTTGAGCCCAGGACTTCACATTTGGGTGACTGTGTGGTCCCTATGCATGGATTAGAGCCTGGGAGATGTGTCTTGGCAGTTGTGCAAGGCAGACCATGACAGTGTGATAGTGGTCATTGGTTTTTACTTACCAGCCTCAAGTCCCTCTTCTATTCCTTCCAGGCTCTCAGGGTGCAGTAGGCCCAGCACCTTCTCCTCCCATTCAGCAAATGGTATAGGCTCCGGGGGAGTTCCACCGCCAGTGTGTTGTGCCTGCAAGTGGTTCTTGGCCCTGATGCCTTTCACCCTTGCCTTGAGGTCGTGCCACTGCCTCTGGATCTTGTGTTTGATGCGTGGCACGGTCCCTGACGCATTCACTCTGGTCACTATCCTGTCCCACATGTTGGTTTTGGTTGCCAAGGTGGTCTGCTGGACTAGGGTACCGAAACAGATGTGGTTCGACACGGATGATTTCATCCACCATGACCTTCAACTCACTCTCTGTGAACTTGGGGTTTTTCTTGGGTGCCATGGTGTGTGATGTGCAAGGTGTTGGTGGGGTGGGGTGGGGTGTGCAGGTGTGTGGTATGTAGGGATGGTGTTGTGGGGGTTTGTGTGGTGGGTGTGTTGGTGTGCAGGTTGTATGTGTGTTTGTGTGTGTCTGCTGTTTGTGCTATTCTGCCTCTTTCTTCCAGCTGTGCTGTGATGCAAAGGATTGTGGTAATGGGAGGGATTCATTTTATACTCTGTGTGGGTGTTGGGTTCCAATGGTTATGGCCAGTCAGGTGTTCTGTGGGTGTGGTGACTTGGGTGCTCTTGTTTGTGCTGGGGGGTGTCATTGGGGCGTGTAGTTGTTGGGGGTGGGTGTTTCAGATGGGTGTGTGTCCTGTTTTGTGTGTTTTCTATTTACTTCCGTCCGCCATTTTTTAATCGGTTTGACGGCAGGGGTGATGTTCATTTGGTCCTTCCGCAGTCATGCTCCGTTTGTCGAAGCTTTTTTTCCGCGGCGGTCGAGGAAGGTGGTGAGTTCCGTTTGGATGGCGGGGTTATCCTAATCGTGTGGCCGGACCCTCCGCAGGTCTGGCGGCGGTTGGACCCGTTTCCATGGTCAAATCGTCCACAGCGGAGGGTGTTTCTGTGGTACCGTCCGCTAACGGCGGTCTTTGGTGTGATCCATCCGCCGCGTAGGGTGTTTAATGTGATCCATTCGCCGCGGTCGGTGTTTGATGACAGAAATATCCTAATCGCAACCGCGGATTATCCGCAGTGCGGTCGGGAGTATTTTTGCCTCATTTTGTGCATTATTAAAATTCAGTCTCTCTCTGTCTGTATCGCTGGTTTCACTGTGAGTGACAGCATTCTGCTCTTTCACAAGGAGCACATCAGCACACTAAGTAGTTTTGTTCAGTGCTAGTAACTACTGTGGCAGTGTGTGCTTTTGTAGACCAAAAACAATGTTTGCTTTTGCCAGTGTTTGTTATAATCGTGAGGGCTCAGCACCTCCCACACCAATAAGGTTTTTAAAAAGCTATGCCAAAACAAGCCACACATTGACAAAACTAAAAAGCTGACCACCAATGTCAGACCTACTGACTTTGTCAATGCCTGTTTATTTTGTTTATTTTTGTTTCCCATTATCTTATTGAAACCAGTTACACTTTTATTAGAGGTCTTTCGTGCAAAAATCCCTGCTTCACTGTTGTATGGCATTGAATTGCTTGATGTAGAAAAATGGTGTGTATTAAATACGACAGAAGGCAACATTTTAAGGAGCCTAGCCTTATTCAACTCTGCCTGCCCCGTGGCTGCTCTAAGGTTAGAATTTGGTTTTAGAAGTAGTTGGGTACAGGGTCTTGCAGGGATAGTGCAATGGGTTGTAAGCTTGGTAACGGGTGATACTGGCACATTAAGATTTTTAATTCAGAAAGAAATATTAGAAAGTTTAAATGAGCAGTCATTAATTCTTAAACATTTTAGGATTGTGGTCGACTTGCTACAACTGGAAGAGTCTTTGCTCTTCACCGTGTCGCCAAATCAATTAAGGGCCATGTTGAAACAGGCCACTTGGAAATTAAGGGGCATATTATCAAGAACAGGCAATAAAATTATCGCCGCTTTATCTGCAGGAAACTTCTGCTAAAGCGGTGATAATGGACTTGATAATATGCCCTTGTGAATTCCCATAGCAGCCCAGGTTCTGGTGTTAATCTGGCCTGCTATGGAAATTCACAAGGGCATATTATCAAGCCCATTCTCGCCGCTTTATTGGCAGTTTCACGCTGATAAAGCGGCGATAATTCTATCGCCTCTTCTTGATAATATGCCCCCAGGTTTTACTAGGGACAAGGAAGCTCACATTCTAAAGAGGGGTATTCACCCGGCCTAGGACTCCTGTTTGATAATTAAAACACAGGCATATATTTCCTGGAACTTGCCCCAAGGAGCGCGTCGCTTTTGGCTATTATTGAGGCAGGGTATGCTCCCCTTTAATAATGTACTGTCTAAATGGAATGGTTCTTCCCCGATTTGTAATTTGTGTAATAATTCCATCCAGGCCATTAATCATTTGCTATTCATTTCCCCGCTTGTTATTGTGTCTGCGTAAATGGATGAGACCAATTTGTCTACAATTATCTATTCTGTCGGCCTCTGCACTAATTGATTCTATTTATGAGATACCAACGCAAATGTTTTGTCATAGGATTTTTAACTTCTGTAAGTGTTTTTAAGATTTGTACTAATGTTAATTTTTTATGAAGGAAGAAATTATTATCTTTGGTTTTAACCTGATGTTATACAGTGTTAAGGGCATAAAAGATATTTTAATTATTTCTTATTGAATAAAATATTTTAATGTTTTTTTGTAGATCTTTCTATTGTCAGCTTCGCTTATGATTGTAGAAACTATGCTGCACAACATTCCTTAAATGTTGATGGCCTTTCTGTTTATGTGGATCTCTTCGGAGTTCCAAAATCATAAATAAATAACCTTGAAACTTGCACTAAATCACTTGTCCTCTCCGGACTTGCTAGCCATCAAGTTTGTCAATAAAGGAACATGTAATAAAATGAAATAACTCTCTCAACCTGGGGGGGCGTGGCCTGGCGATCGGCAAGATGGCCGCATTGTAGTGGGCTTTGCTGGCCGCTGATTATAATCCTTCACTTATCCTGGTTGTACTGAGCCATCCCCTGCTTTTATTATTGGGATCGAATAGCTGTTGCAGCAGCCGACGGTGTGCTGTGTTTGCTTCTTGCCACGGGAGTCCGGATGAGCCATTGCTGGGTGGAGCGGCAGACAGGCCGTGTGAGGCTAATGGTGGCGTGAATCCGAGAGCCTCTCGCGCCGATCGTCTTTTCCTGCCTGACCTGGAGGATTAAGGGGGCCCGCGATCACCTGAGGTGCGCCGGACCCTGTGGGGGGCGCTCCGGTGTTCGGCACATCAGCTGCGGGATACGCGGCGAAGCTCTGTCGTCTGCCCCGGCTGCAATAGAGACTCGCCAGGTGAGCTGGGCTGTGCAGATACGCAAGCGGCCGGCTCCCGCATACAGACCCGGCCGCACGCGGACTGTTTGTTTTTCGCGGCCGCGTAGGGGCAATTACCAGGATAGGAGGCACAGTGCAGATTATCCTGCTTTCTGCACCTGCGATACCGTTTAGTGAATGGAGCAACATGGGGCTCTGGCGGCAGTGAATTTTACTGATGGATGTGGCTGCTTGCGAGTGAGGCCCTGTGTGTAGTGCTGCCTTGGGTGTTCTTTTGGCGATT
Organism: Lissotriton helveticus; assembly: GCF_964261635.1. Taxonomy (NCBI): domain Eukaryota; kingdom Metazoa; phylum Chordata; class Amphibia; order Caudata; family Salamandridae; genus Lissotriton; species Lissotriton helveticus. The sequence goes on along the minus strand of NC_136067.1, from coordinate 1,084,853,360 downwards.
TGACTGCAGGAGGGATATGACCCAGTACAAGACTGCAACGTTATATTTTTTCGGCTGTGGGGGACCTTGTTGCTATTTCCCTAATGGTGCTGCGCTGATGCTGTTGGGCCCTGGAAACTGCGGCCGGTGATTGCCAGCAGCATATTGAGTGGACGAACGCTACACTTCTGACCCTACATTTGGCTGCAGAACTCTCTCTGGTCAGTTGTGGCCTTGCTTAACTCTCTCTGTACGCCCCTGTTTGAAGCGCTAGTATACTGTGCCCGGGACCCTGGCAGTACAGATTTGTTGAAATGACTGGAGGTTCTGTAGATGAAGAGGCCTGCTCTGCTGTGCCCAAATTCCATCTGGGCGGACTGTGTGTGCGCCCCTGCTGGGTGCATATAGTGGCATTGTCTGGCTCTGGACGCCTGGCCTTGGGGAGTGGAGCACTCAGGATGGGGAAACCGGACAAGACCCAACCGCGCCTCACCTTCGAGTTACGCAAAGGTGGCAAAGCTCTCCTAAACATTGGCTGTCATCGAGGCCAGCCTTCAGGCCATAGATGGCAAGATTGAGGCCCTCAATGGGAGAATGGACACCTTCTCTGCCAAACTTGACAAACAAGCCGCGCGCATTGGCAAAGCCGAACAGCGGATTACGGATGCAGAGGATGGGCTGCAGCAAGTGGCGGCGATGACATCAGACATCATAAAAATCCTCGCCGTTATTCAAGTGAAGAACGAGGACTTTGAAGCGAGATTGCGATGCAACAACATTCGCGTCTTGGGCCTTCCGGAGTCTACAAACGTGGGCACCTTGAAGATTACGTGGAGACGAAGCTGCGTGAAATTTGTAGCCCTGATGAACTGTCGCCTTTATTTGCAGTAGAGCGGGCTAATCCGATTTCTGGCGGCGCGCCCTCCTCCTGGGGCTCCACCGCGCCCCATAATTGCTCGCTTGTTAAATTTTAGAGACCGAGATTATGTCCTGCAGATAACTTGCCAGAAAAGAACGGTTACGTATCAGGGCAATGTACTGTCATTCTACCTGGATTTCACGTCACAGGTACAGGCTGCTCGTAAGGAATTTCAGAACGTCAAGAAAGTGCTCCTAAAGGAACAGATCCCCTATGCCATGCTCTACCCTGCGAGGCTATGCATTGGGGAGGCAGCCGGTGGCAAGATCTTCACCAACCCCAAGCAGGCGATGGAACATGCCAAATCCCTGTGTCGTCATCGCACATCGCCATCTCCTACGTCTGATGTTGACGATTGAACAGTAAGGGGGACTTGGACTCTCTGCTTTTGTGTATTTGGGAGGGTGTGGTATATGGGTTGAGTTACTTAATGCTTTATCCATGATGTGTTTGTTGTCCTAAGGGATGCTCATATGCTCAGTCGGATAGACTATCATAGCCTGTTACACTAGACGATTCTGTGGGACAGACCCCATGTTCTGTGGATTTTTGGTGGGCGCTAAGTATTTACTCGTCTGATGTGGGTGGGTGTGATGGTTTCTTCTGCGTTCCCTTGCTACAACTACGTCTTGCTTATTAGGGTGGACTTCAGTAGGGGACTTCTGCACATACTATCGGCGGCCCCCTCCCTTGTAGATCTGGGAGATGTTTTAGCCGCTACGTCCCCTGATGGGCATTCTCCACCAGTTGCAATATACTTTACTGTATTTGTTGGGGTGGGCAGGGGGGAATGGATCACGTCTTTGGCAATTTGGGGGTGCCGAAGTGGGTGGGGGGCTTCCTGTATTTGTATTCATGTCATTGGCACTTCAGCGTTAGTCCGTTCTGGATCTTCCTAAAGGCATCTCTATTGTGAGATAGCTTTCTGTATTTTACTACCTCCCCCATGATTGCAAATGACAGGTGAGCGCTACACATGCATAACTTGGAACGTCCGGGGCCTAAACACACCCAAGAAGACTAGACACCTGCTAGCACAATTAGATAGGCACGGTGTCCACATTGCGCTCTGACAAGAGACCCACCTGAGCAAGCACACGGAGGGATCTGTGGCGTGTAGATGGGCATCATATCGCCTAGCTTCCTCATATTCCACCTATGCGAGGGGGGTCCTTATTCTTATCAAGTAAGGCATTCCGTTTACACCTATAAAGACCTGTGTAGCACTGAGTGCCGATGGGCTATGGTGCGTGGGAGACTGGGGGTAACATTGGTGACTATTGTGAATGTTTGTGGGCCCGTAGTGAATGATGCAGCGCCCTTTTTACAGCTGTTTCAGGTATTACGCACTTGGTCCGAGGCTGCGTTGTTATGTGGGGGCGATTTTAACTCACATCTCAATCAACAAGTTGATAAATCCAACCCTACTGGAGCGCGTACGATTAGAGTTGCGCAGCGCATACGGGATTTTATGGAAGAGTTAGACCTAGTGGATGCCTGGCGGGTATGCAACAAAGGGGTGCTAGAGGGTACCCATATCACTCCCGCATTTAATAGTTGCTCTCACCTGGACTATTGGCTACTTAACGGGGAAGCCAATGGGTGGGTGGAAAAAGTCTTTACATTGCCAAGGACCCTGTCGGAACCACAATCCCGTTGTTTTCACAGTGGGTATTCCATTTAACGTTCACCGACCCTTCACGTGGTGCTTTCGTGCTGGCACGCTGTTGGACCCAGTGAATGCCGAAACAATCGAATTGAATTGAATTTGGGCTCTGTTGATAGTCACGCCACTTTATGGGAAGCATTTAAAGCAACAATCCGTGGGGTGTGTATAAGCACCTCGGCGGGTATTCTACGTGACCTCAGGGGACAGCTGACGCGGGTGGAAGACCAACTGAGAGTGCTAGAATCCCAATATACTATTGCCCCTTCCTCTGACACGCTGTTACGCATTCACGAATATCTGGAGGAGCATAAATCATTAGCGGATGCAGAAGTCAAATATCTATCCAAACGCCATGTAGCTAGGGCGTATGGTGAGGGCGGTAGGCCAGGCGGTGTGCTGGCTAACAGACTACGGGACAGAGTAGATAATCCTACGATCGATCATATTGTTGATGACGCTGGTGAAGATCACTACTCTCAAAGGGGTATTGTGGAGCAATTTCGCTCATTTTATGAGACTATATACACGTCCAAGGGAGGCATGCCTGAGGCGGCAATGAATGACTATCTTGATGACACAGCCTGTGCTTGGCTGTCGGACGTACATAGGAAATATCTTAGTCTTCCTATAGAGGTAGAAGATGTGAAGGCGGCCATTCTTTCATTGCCCAATAAGAAGGCTCCTGGGCCCGATGGCCTGACAGTGGAGTTTTATAAAGAGTACGCCGATCTCCTTGCACCAAACATTTTGGAGATGTATGCAGAGGCTCACGACTTAGGTTATTTTCCGCCGTCCCTGAGACAAGCCTTGATCATTACCTTGTTAAAAAAAGATAAGCCGCCGGCGCGTTGCGAGTCCTATCGCCCGCTTTCCCTGATTAATCTTGATGCAAAGATCTTGGCAAAGATATTGGCCACTAAGCTACGACCTCTAAAGCCGCTTCTAGTACTGCCGGATCAATCCGGCTTTATTACGGATCGCTCTACCTCCCTGAATTTGCACACAATATTTGCTATGTTCCACGTGGTTAATCCCGAACTGCCCGTCGTGGCCGTGCTTCTGGACACGGCCAAGGCGTTCGATTCTATTGAGTGTACATGTTGTACATCCTCCATAGGATGGGCTTCCCTCCTGTTTTTATTTGATGGATTCAGGTCCTTTCCACTGACGCTTCTGCCAGAGTCAGGGTGGGCGATCTTACTTCAGATTTGTTTGTCATTGAGCGTGGAACCAGACAGGGTTTTCCATTGTCCCCCTTTCTTTTTGCTATTGTTTTGGAGCCCTTGGCGTGTAAAATTCAGCAATCTCACAGGGCGGCTGCGTTGAATTTCCACAATCGCCCAGTTGGCATTTCTCTTTACGCGGACGACATGGTCCTGTACGTTCGGGAACCGCAGACCTATTTATCTCCGGTCATCCGAGAAAACATTAAGTTTTGGTTGTTTTCGGGCTTGCAAATCAATTGGGAAAAATCTGTTCTAATACCCCTTATGTCTGCTACAGTATCGCCCCAGGTGGAGTACCCATTGGGGTGGGCAGAGGATCCGGTCAAATACTTGGGGGTGTGGATACACCAGGATCCGGAAGTCGTGGTCAGAGAAAATTATGGCCGGGCATACACTGCGTTAGTGCAAAGGGTGGACTGCTGGGTTAGCTTGCCGCTTTCGCTCGCGAACCAAATTGCGGTGATAAAAACGGTCATCCTCCCTCAGTTTCTATATTTGTTTAGTAATATCCCTGTCCACCTGACTAAGCAATTTTTTAATACTGTGCAGTCCCAACTGTTGCACCTGGCTTGGGGTGCAAAGCCGCCGAGGATCGGCTGGTCTACATTGACGCTGCCGTTTGCGAGGGGAGGGTTTAATGCACCGGATTTTTACTTCTTCTACTTGTGTGGCCAAGCTCAACATGCATACTCTGGTTTAAACCTCATGCTTTCATTCCACACGTGGCTGTGGAGGAGGGGGACGCCTATCCTGTACACTTAAAAAGCATTATCACCCACACTAATAGGTGGACGCCTAGGTTGGAAATCAACACGATTGACATCACTGTCTCAGGGTGGCAGGAAATTGGGAGGCGAGATCATAAGGTCCCTCTTTATGCTACTGCGCTGGCTATTGAAGGGAATGCTGTACTGCCGGTGGTTGGGGAGCGAGGCCCAATTGCAGCTCTTAGGGAGGCAGGGATAACACATTTAAGTGACCTGTACACAGCTGGGAAATATATTACGAGTACAGATCTAGACTACATACAAAATCCTACACTACTTTTTAAATACTGCTGCTATAGACTCCGCAAGGCTATACGCTCTGGTCCTAAGCCGGCTGGACTTTAGTAATGCACTTCTCATTTCAGCTACAGACTCTGCCCTACGTTCCTTGCAGGTGATTCAGAACACTGCATCCCGACTGGTTACCAATGCCCCTCGTTGCACTCCCTCTTTGCCCCTCCTTCACAAATTACATTGGCTTCCGGTTCGTAATCGAATCCATTTCAAAATATGTGTTCTGGTCTTGAAGAGTCTTCATCATATTTATCAAACAAATTGATAGTTTACACGCCCTCACGTAGGCTTCGTTCGGAAGGCAAAGGCATCCTAGTTACTCCCCGTTTTAAGAAAGTAAAATGGGGAGGCAGAGCCTTCTCTCATCTTGCGCCCAAGTTATGGAATCAGCTCCCTGAGACACTGCGACTAAATCAAAATTATCTCAGCTTCAGGAAGCAGCTGAAAACATTCTTGTTCTAGTTAACTAACATACCTCACTAGTCTGTAGCGCGGAGATACCACATGTGGGGTGATTCATGCGCTTTATAAATGAGCAAATAAATACAAAAAATACGCGATCACTACACTAGCTTCCCAGAGGAACCGGTGACGTTGAAGTCCTTGCAGTTAGTTATAGTTGCTACATCAAGGAAAAAATGGTTGACTAGGTTGTATAAGACAGTACAGGAGGAGACGAAACATCAGGGGAATACAAGTCTGAACAATGGAATGCTGTCCTTGACCCCCCCGATTACGGAGGAAATGTGGGTGCAGATATGTATGTTGACAAGGAGATTGACATCGAATAGCAACCTACGTATAATCCATGTGACGTTTCTACATCAGGTTTACCACACACCCAAGAAGTTGCACAGGATGGGGCTCAGGGAGTCAGATTGTTGTAAACGCTGTGGGCAGAGTGAGGCCGACTTCCTTCACCTTGCGTGGCAGTGTAGACTGGTGCGCCAATATTGGGAGGAGACGGTTTCACTTCTACATACAATAACTGGCAGGACAATTACCAATGACATCACGCCCTACCGACATTTGGGCTCCCTTGAGGGAATATTTATTGTCGCAGAGTGAACGAGGGGAGGGATAGACTGCTGATGACAGGGTGTACATCGGCTTCGTCTCTTTTCTGAATTCTGTAAGCAAAGGGTGAGTGAAAGTATAGATGCAAATCTGAATTGTAGCTGTATTCATACATATGTGCCATTTCATTATTGTCTTTTTTTCTATAAAGGAAGAGGTTCTGTTGGGGATTGTTTTATTTCATGCAATGTCATTACAATGACTCATTTGTGTTGTGTGTATTTTGCAATATTGAAATGCTGAATAAAAAAAATAAAAACAACTCTCTCAACCTGGAGGACAGCACAGATTCCCTCGCTGATACTAACTGCCACACTCCAGTATGAAGCATGGGGTATCAAGCGTTCAGTTACTAAAAAACAATGTTACCCTTCGCCACTGCTTTACCGGCAAAAGATGAAACCGGATGATGCCACCGAAACCCGAGTTCCCTCAGTTCTACAAAATGGTAAAGGTGACTAAGGCATGATTGGGTTAAAACAAAATCTACAAGGGAAAATGCACCAAGAAACGGATGAAGTCAGAAAGGGCGTTAGACAAGTATGAAATACAATAAAACAATCACCAGCCCAGGGTTCGTCATTAAGCTTTTAGGTTACACCCTGTCCCCGGGAGACGTAAACATCAGCCGTCATCCCCATGACAAGCTAATACGTCACTGACATAGGCCCAACTGCTAGATCGCAGTCTGTTGTCTATGTCTCTTCCCTATGCAGACGCTGCTCACATCTACCTGCTAACGAGCAACAGCTGAATGACCGCGATGGTATTTAAACATAGACCGGTCCAGGCTCCTTTTACCACCGGAGATCCGAAGCAGCGACAAGAGGTGTATTTACAGGTCCTGGGCATGCATGTAGTAAGTAGATCCTGAGACACAACTCTACCGCAAAGATTTGGGTAAGACATTTTGCCTTTCAGGTTTCACAAGGGTGACCACGCCCCCATGGTTTTTCTTTTTCTTCCCCCACCATAGTGCCAGAACCTTTGCCAGAATCTCATGGGGCACTCGTAGCACATCACAATTGTGAGAATAATCCCTATCATTCTCACTCATCATGTGCTTTTTCACACACTATAGCACATACAACCGGTAGTGATCACAAAGTTTACCATGACGTACCCACCGAGCCGCCAGTTTATCGCTATCATCATTAACACTGCGGCCGTTTGTCTTTGTTGTAATGTGGCCAATGGGCCCTTAACTAAACTACCGCTCTGTGTGATTGTTTGCCCTCATTTTTAATGTTTCATGTTGTATGTAAAGGAGTGATTTGAGGAGGAACTGCCTTCTCACACATAAAAGCACCTTAGCACGTGCTACACATATGTTGACCGATACTCTAAAAGAACAACAGAGGTGCGTCTCACCAATAATGACTACAATAAGAGCGAGCAAGAAGCATAGCTCACAGTCTAGGTTGACTGTTAAAGAAACCTCATTAGGTTGTTGGAAGACCCTCACTCACCAACCTGGTTGGTGACATGCTTCATCATCGGGCCCCACCAGGAGTGGCCGAATGCCACCCTAGTGTGCTACAACGCCAGGTTACTGCGGAGCTGGGTTTTTTTGTGCGTGAAGTGAGAATTAAGTGAGTTAAAAATGTCACAATTGTGTCAAAAAAGGAATTTATTTGTTTTGTCAATTGGTCATGGATTAAAAACAAAAGTGTAGGATAATGGACCAAAATTACAAGTCCAGTTTTATCCTAGTGCGTGGTCAACATGTTTCTGCCTATGTGATAGTGGTATATCAGGCGTTCATCAGGACCAGTGAATTAAGGTGTACTAAAATGTTTGGGATGAACCCCGGTGGTATGGGCGCACTAAGGGCCACCCTAGCCTGGGGTTACTAATATTAAACGAAAAACCCTGTATCAAGATTCCATCGTTTTAGAGTGGAACCGAGTTTATTAGAAGGCGCTTAAAGTTAAAGCTCCATGGGTCTCGGGAGGGGTGGTAGAGAAGTGGCACACCGCCCTGTTAGCTAGGCACCAGCTTGGCACCTGCATAGCCCTCAAATGCCGGACCACGAAAGGTCCGGCATTTGAGGGCGGTGTGCCATTTTCCTACCACCCCCCCTCCCGAGACCCATCTTGATACAGGGGTTCATCACAAACATTTTAGTACACCTTAATTCACTGGTCCTGACGAACGCCTGATATACCACTATCACATAGGCATATATCCTACACTTTTGTTTTTAATCCATGGGGTTAAAATAACTATTCCCACTCCAGTGAGTGCAACAGTAGGGAAAGTATTGGATAGTGTAGGGGTAAAAATTACTATTCCCACTCCAGTGAGAGCAACAGTAGGGAAAGTGTTGGATAGATTAGGGGTAAAAATTATTATTCCCACTCCAGTGAGTGCAACAGTGGGGAAAGTGTCGGATAGCGTAGGGGTAAAAATTACTATTCCCACTCCAGTGAGTTCAACAGTAGGGAAAGTGTTAGATAGCGTAGGGGTAACATTTCCTATTCACACTCCAGTGAGTGCAACAGCAGGGAAAGTATTGGATAGATTAGGGGTAAAATGTATTATTCACACTCCAGTGAGTGCAAGAGTAGGGAAAGTGTTGAATAGCAGATGGTTACAATTTACATACTTATCAATGTAATCATTATTAAAAATAAATAACCAATTAATAATTAATTACTCATACATTATTTATAAATAATAAATATTAATTACTTTTTTCTAATTAAATTACTTCCCGCCCTATTCCGCTATAAACCCACAACCTGCTCATAAAAAATACAATTAATATAATTATCAATAAATTAATTAATACTAATTTATAACCACATCTTTAATTATTAGATTAATAGATTAATAAATAATAATGAATACATGTTAATAATTGCTTTATTAAAATTAAATTACTTCCCACCCTACTCCCCTATAGACCCACAACCTGCTCCTAAAAAAATAACAAAATAATACAATTATCTATTATTTAAATATTATTATATAATAACAGATTAATAATTAATTATAAATACGAATACATAATTATTAATAATTACTTCATTATTATTAAAATACTTCCCACGCTATTCCCCTATAAACCCACAACCCGCTCCTAAAAAATATATTATATATTCATTAATTAATAACCAATTAATAATTAATTAATAATAAGTTAATTATAAATACTAATAAAAAACATGAATAATTACTTTATTATGATTAAATTACTTCCCACCCTATTCCCCTATAAACCCACAACCCGCTCCTAAAAATGTATACAATTTATATAATTATCTAGAGAACTGTATAGAGATGCAGGGGCGAGGGTGCGGTTTGGCAAACACAGTGAATGCTCAGCAAAATTTCTGATAAAAAACAGGAGTGAGACAAGGATGTGTACTTGCTCCTTTTCTTTTTAGTTTATATATTAATGGTCTTGGCCAGTATCTGATAGATCATCACCAAGACTATTCGACTATTAATAACCGACCAGTTCCAGTTTTACTTCACGCAGTTGATGCGGTTTTAATGGCACGGACACAATTAGGACAACAAAGAACAGTAGCTAATTTTGCTACTTTTATATATGACAGGGGGTGAAGTGTGAACACTAGCAAGACTTTCACAATGAAGTGTGGAAAGAAGTCCTGGATAGGGTGTCTCTCATCCCGTGGCTCCGCTATATTAAACATCTCAAATGAAATTGGCCACCCTGAATACTATGAGAAACCAGAGAGTATGGCTTTAATCTCCAGAAAGGTATTGAAACCTGACTGCTTGGTCTACTTACAAGATAAGAGATGGTCTAAAGAAAGTGGAAAAATAACTGTTATGGATAACCAGCTGATGTTGACATGCCCAGGCACTCAGCGATATTTGGCTCAAGTTCAGGGATACTTTCAACGAATGCGCTTAACCCGTTTCCGTCTGAGGATTCTACACAGGGTTGTCAGTCATCCAGCTATAAACGACTGGTCAAGAGACTTGGGGGTCCAATAGGATGTAGGGCGGATCGCCACTACCCGCATGGTGGTAGCGATCCGCCCTACATCCTTGTACGCCTGCAACCCATTTCCCCCCCGGCATATTAGTATGGTGGGGGTACCGCGGCAGACAGGAATACCTTCTGCCATTTTCCCGCCCGGCCGACAAGTCGACCGGGAGGCAAAGGGTTTAATATGGTGGCGGTGTCTGTTAGACACCGCCATCCATATTAGCAGGGGTGCGGCGACATGACTTTCTGTGGCAGCAACGGCATGCAGAATGTGTTTATGGGGGCCCGTTGCGGGCCCCCAGGGTATTGGGGGGTAAGGGGTGCACATGGCGGGTACCTAGTGTACCCCCGGTATTGTCATGGACATGGTGGTAGGCACCCTGCGGTGCCTGTCACCTTGTGCATGACAATGCAGACAGTGCATTCCCAGCATTGTGGCACGCGGTGCTGTGGGATGGAGGATTACACAGTGGAGGTGGCATCCTAATCGCCGGTGCGGGACCGCCACACCACTGGCGGCCAGTCCCAGCACCGCTAGGGAGACGGGCGGACTTTCCTAATGGGCCCCATGTGATGATATATTGCGCCAATCGACTTTGCATACTGTCTTATTTTATAAATTTTACTCAGCTCCAAGGAAAAGGTTCATAATCCCCATAAAAAAATCTAGATTTAAGACAATGCCGTGTAGCATATATGAACTTAAAATTACTGGATCATGAAATGATTATGGAATCTGGCGCCCTATTTTAAAAAAATGTTATTAGGTTTAGGAACTCTATGTGAAATTGACCAATGTTGATGGAGCCATGACAGCGTTTATTACAAAGTGTATATAATGAAATGTCATAAAGCCTGATGTATTATGCTTTTAAACCTAAGCTCTGTTATCTGTATTTGGTAAACCTTGTTCGGTTTAAATGTCTGTTATGTAATGTATCTGAATGTGTATACTTTTTAACTGTGCTTTTATGATTTATTTATGATTCGAATAAAGCTTATTTTGAATTGAGTATAATGATCTATTAATTAATTAATATTAATTAATAACCAATTAATAATTAATTAATAATGCATCAATTATAAATACTAATAAATAAACATTAATAATGACTTTATAATAATTAAATTCCTCCCCTCCCTATTCCCCCTATAAACCCACAACCTGCCACAGAACTAAATTACGCAGAAATTAATTTACATAAAAATATTTACTGCTAAAAATGTAACACATACATTAAAAAATGACACTTATGCAAAAATATTACTTCACATACTTTTAACACACATACTAAAATACAGATTACTAATATAAACATCGATATTATTAACACGATATCCTTGCTGTTGATATTCTTGACCTACGATATTTAAAACTCGATATTATGGTAGGTCGAAATAAAAAACTCGATATTCTGTCCACCGCATTGGATATGTGAGGACTCGAAATGCGGAACATGGACTTGGGTAGTATTGACATTTTAGATGCACACCCCTAAATTGAATGCGGTAGTATTCTCCGAGGTTGGGTTCATGTGGTACTGTAATTCAAACATTTGAATCAGTACACGATACAATTTAAAAATACACACTTTAGGACACAGGTAATATCGTCACTTTTCCATGTTCAAACCAATATGGAACTACACCTCCAATGAGTCAGTGAGATTGGTGTAACCCAACTAAATATTCACGGAATGACAATGCACAAAAAATTGACTTGAGAATAATTGACATTATAGATGCACATCGCTAGGTGAATGCGGAAGTGTTCTCCGTGAATGGGTTCACAAGGTACTGGAGTCCTAATGTGAAAATCTGTACACAATACATTTGGAAAATACACACTTCAGGACATTGATAATATTGTCACTTTCCCATGCCAAACCAATATGGAACCACACCTCCCACGAGTCAATGGGGCTGGGGTAGTCCAACTAAATAATCAGGGAAGTTACGTTGTGTCAAATCGACAAGGGAGGGGTTCTGCGCCCCTTAGTCACGTACACACCCAGGCGGGCTGACTTTACAAACGCACTCTGGCAGAGGCATGATGCAAATGCCAGGAGAGACAGGACCTAAATAGGTGATTCATGGGGCAGGACCTTTGACCAAGTAAGTCAGGACCGAGGATTCTTTTCTCCCAGACAGGAGGAGCACGATTCTGGCAACTCCCACTCAACTTTATTTTACTTTAATTGCTTCATAGAGTGTGACTAAAAGGCTACCCTTACTACCACTCCCCTTGAGATACATGCAATCAACCATAATAGGGTAAGAAATGCGTGGTGTATGAATTGACACTTATGATGAAGGAATATTGATTTGAAGGTGATGTGCATGCTTGCGGATCATCATAGTATGATTATGCGATTACATAGTTTTAAACGTGGAGTGTTTAATAAATTGGTGTTAATGGACTGCTAATAATGAGCGGTCACTTGCTGCAGGCCGTATAATGTGACCGAATGGGACAAATATGTCCACTATGAGCTCACCTTGGGTGACCACAAATCATCACAAGTGTTTAGAGTGAGAGCACTTGACGACAACAGGTATGTTGTGACTACATGGGTGAAATGTATAAAATGTGATGTATAAAATGTTCTTGGTCGCCTCTCACTTTCTCTTACAGGGGGATATAAGACATAATAAAATTGAAAGAAAGATAAGTACTTACGATCATCTTTAAACTTACAAAAACTGCAAATCTTTGGCAACTGAAACTTCCATTCTCTTCCTTTTAACTTACGCTAAAGAAAGTGGATATGAAGCACTCACTAGTGGAGGACAAAACAAGTTTGAGTAAGAGATCCCTTGCATGGATGGTTCTGCAATCCTATACCAAACTACAACCGGCAATTTTTTCTAGGTCACACATATGCCCCGTATCTAAAAACTGAGGAGTTGATTAGGATGGCGGGCGGACTTAGGTCCGCCCGCCATCCCCGCAGTGTTGGGATCGGCCGCCAGACATGTGGTGATCCCGAACCGCGAATTATGATGCGACCGCCACCCTTGCAGTCGCATTCCCAGTTGAAAATTGCGGTGGGTGCTGCTTACGGCAGCACCCGCTGCAATGCCAAATTGCCATGTTGGCATTTCCATGCTCAACTTGGCAGTTACCACGCAGTGTCTGCCACCTTGTGCATAGAAATGAAGGGGGGTACCCCCCAAGTGCACCTCCCGCCCCCTACCCCCCTGGGAGCCTGCAACAGACACCCAAAGCAAACCCCGCCAGCCTTCCCTTGGCTGTGATGCCGCCATGGAAAGGCTATTACATCCCAGCATCCTAATACGGCTGGCGGTGCCTGCTAGGCACTGCCACCATAGTAGTGGCCCAAGTTCGCGATTGCCGGCCGGCGTAGAAGTGGCAGACGAATTTTCTGTCTGCCGCGTTACCCACCGTCATTGTAATCTGGCGGTGGGTAAATCAGGTTACAATGGCAGGCGGATCGCCACCGCCGGGCTGGCGATGGCGATCCGCCCGCCATCGTTATCAGCCCCAAAGTTCTCAGCACTACAACTTGGCTCAATTCCATCAAATGCCGAACAACCAAGCTGGCAATATAAAAGCATGCCATCTCTGCGGAGCATTGAAGAAGAATCTAACACATTTAGGGGCACATGCATCAAAGGATTTTGCGAGTGCAAACGGTGCAATTCACACAAATCATCCGCTTGTGATCGCAAATTGGCCTTTTGCGATGCATGAAACTGTTTGGCATGCGCAATTTCAGTAATCGCAATTTTTTGTGATTTCCCAAATTGCGATTGCATTTAAGGAATCGCAATTTGTGATTTCTTAAATGCAATGCAAGAAGCACTGTGAAATAGCGATTTCGCTATTTGGGGCTGCAAATTACCGAGCAATTGAACTGGTCGGAAATGTGCTAAAACTTTGAAAAATGCACTAATGTGCATTTTTCAAAGTTTCATGTTGCACACACACATGCCCTTGGGGCATGTGTGTGTGTAACATGGGTGCACATCACAATTTCAGGCGTGCAACAGGGTGTCCTTTTGACACCCTTGCACCTTTGAAATTGCATGCGCAATTTACCTATTGGTACTCGCAAATTGCGCATGCAATTTCTCATTCATTCCTATGGGCCTGTAGGCCCATAGGTATGAATGGGAAGCCATTCCTTAATTGCGACTCGCAATTTGCAGTCGCAATTAAGGAATGTTTAGGAATCGCTATTTTTATGGCAATTTCTACATGCATAGGCTTTTGCGAGTCCTTAATTGCGATTCCTTAAAAATCGCAATTAAGTACTCGCAAAAGCATGTCTTGATGCATGTGCCACTATATCTGCATCTGCCCTAACCTAAAGCCATATCGGCTTTGGCTACTGAAAAAACATTTTAATATAAGTGGCATTCACACGTACAGAGATGCAATTCTAAAATGCCTTAACCCAAACAATCCACAGCTCACTTGTAATTTGGTAACATTTTTAACCCTCTATGAAAAATTTACAAAATCCGGCCTAAAGGAAGTTACAGAATAGCAACTTGGAGGGCACACACCATATAATGGCCCTCTTCCAGTCTTTTTTATTTAAATATCTTTTTTATCGGCATTTATAAAAGATAGCATCATCATGTTCAATACAGTTCCATATCCACAGCAAGAATATCATCTTTAAAACATTTCCTAATAGTTCTCTCATCGACACATTATTTATATATATTGCTGTATCGAAGTAAGGTCCCTCTATATCTTTGAGACTACAATTATATCCCCAATATGTTCATTGCATCTATTCTATGTTCATGAGACATTACATTCTCACCATGGTAGAGTACGTGAGAGGGAGTGGCTGAATTTGTTAGCAACACTATCCATCACAGACATACATGTATTTAGAGTGCATACATGCTTGCCATACGATAATTAAAAAAAATTAATAGGAATAAGGGAACACAAAAAGGGAAAAAGGAAAGCAAACTAACTCAGTGTATCCTTAAACTTAATGCACAATTAACAACTGTAAAACTACCAGGGGTCCACAGTCAATACCGTTATCCAAGACAATGTGATTGGCGCTATTATGGGGTTAGGGGCCTCCAGAGGGAGGGGGAGGAAGCGGGGAGCGCCTAGAGAGCCCCAAACAAACAGGGGCAGTGACCAGCAACGAACATATCCAGTGATATATCCAAATAGCGGCCAAATATAGGGGAGTTAATCCACCCTGTTCCCGGGGTTCACAGTCACGCACCAAAATTAGAATACTCGTCTGGTAATCAGGGGTTGTGTACCTCCCCATGTCCCTCAGAGTCAGTCATGCTCCTTTGTGGTTCTTGATCAGGCCTATTGCATGTGTCCCATGCTCTAAATATATCCGCCAACGGCTCTGCCGAAGGCTTGCGCCTCTTTGTAATCTTGTCCTCCCTGAGCAAGGCTTTCTCCTCTGCTCTGGCCCAAAAGGAAACATCTTTTTCCCAATCTCTTACCAAGGGACTCTGTTTTATCTTCCACCTAAGGGTTATTCTTCTCTTAGCCAAGAGGAAAGCCAGATCTATAAACTTATGGCCCATTTTTTGGGATTTGGGTCTCTCAAATATGCCCAGAAGGCATACCTCCGGTGAGCGCACCAAATTCCGCACCAAGACCCTGTTGACGGTGTCTACTATCCTGGTCCAGTAATCCCGAAGCCCAGGACATGACCATACCATATGATCAAAATTGGCATTGATTAATGAGCGTCTAGCGTAAGCCTGGTCATCTCCATTATAAACTACATTCAGCCTGTGCGGCGTGAGGTATGTTCTATGGAGAATATTAAATTGTAAGAGCTTAAATGCTGCATTTCTAGACACCTTTTTTGGGCTTCCCAGGACCCTCTTCCACTCCTTCTCGGTCAGCTGCCTGTTGAGGGTGCCCTCCCATCTCTCCTGCACTCGAGGCAGAGGCCGGTGTGTCATCTCCATTATTGCCAGGTAAAGCCATTTTGCTAGGTGTCCCGCCGTTCCCAACGTTACCATGCCTGGAGGAACGTATGAGTGGGAGGTTCCATTGCATCTCCTCCCCACAGCTCAGCCAGTGCCCCGTATCTTATGGTAATTCAAGAACTGTCCCTGTGGCAAGTCATGATATTCCAAGAAGTCTTCTAATGGGAGCAGCACACCATCTCTATGGCAATCTCCAACCGTCAACACTCCCGCCTCCTCCCAGCCCAACAGCTGCCACTGTGTAAGAGGGGGCCCCATCCCTATCTGCGGGAGTCCCGTAAGGGGAATACTCGATGCATAAAGCGGTCTATCTTTGGATCTCGCCAAACATTTATCCCAGCACGCTACCACCACTGAGAGTAGCATCCCCATGTGTTGATTCTTCTTGCGACGGTTAAGCATTCTAGGGAGCAAGGCCATTTGTATAGTACTAGCCTGCAGCCATAGTCTGTCAAGCCCTTTCCCAGCAAGCCACCTGGCTAGCTACTGGAGCTGTGCTGCCAAGTGGTAAGCTTCAATATCCGGGGCACCCAATCCTCCCCCTGTAATCGCCAGCTGCAGAGTCTGCAGGGATACTCTGTTACGTCCACCATCCCACACCAAGTCCCCCAATAACACGTCCAGGGTTTTAAACCAACTATTTGGGATCACAACAGGCAAATTGATGAAAAAGTATAACAGTCGTGGGAGCACTACCATTTTAGATAGCGGAACCTTGGCCAATACTGGCAATTTGAGGGATTGCCAGAATGTGATATTTTCCCGCAATGCTCTCAGGGCACTTCCAAGATTCCCCTCAAGGAGGTCCCCCTGATGATGTGTCATGTTTCGAGGCGCCGAAAGATTACGGCCACCTCGAACTACACTTCCCGAGGCGCCGGAAGATTACGGCCGCCTCGAACTACATTTCCCGGCATGCTGTGCGTACGCCACGCACGAACGTGAGTGGCGCGCGCATACCAGGAAATAAAGGGCTGAGTCGGACGGCGGTTAGACGCCGATAATTCCGTTTACGTGTTGGCGTGTTCCTGGATTACAAGGCTGGTAGCGGTAAGGGTGGCGGTCGTTCACTGAAGCGCCAGAACTGTGAGTAATCAAGAGCTGTGTGGTGTGGGGGCGTTGGTAGTGTCGATCCCAACAACACACCCACAGTTTGCCTGGTTCCTAGGAGCATCACTCGGAGAGTGTTGCTAGGAAGTTCACGAACTTCAAAGAGAGAGTTTGAACTAGGGGGATTTTGGTGTGGTCGATCCGGAAACAAGTCCTGTGACTTGTGTAGCCCCACGGAAACCCCTAGTCACCTCTTGTACATATTGTATATAAGCGCCTTCAGGCACAGTAACGATAGGACTCACGTGAACCCTATTGAGCCTCGTTACTGGTATCCCTCACATAAACTGTACTTCCTATATATATGTGGAGAGTGTATACCAAGGAAGAGAGAGTCACAGAGTGAGTTAACACTGTGACCCAGTTGCGAAGATTGTGCTGCCGGTGTGCAGAGTTCATACTTGTTTCTTTATTCCCGAAATAACAGGAGACAGGAGGGGTAGTGGACGCAAATAAAGGGAACTGTGGTATCCTATGTAAAGACTTTCAAGCATTGTTCTGGGTAGGTGTGTAATCTCTATAGCGCACTAATCACGAATCTGTACACTGAACCAGTGAGATTGAATCTTGTGTATGTTTGTTTTCACAGTCAGGCACAGTTCTGCAATCCATACCCTACCCCTGTCTCCATTGGACTAAGGCATTGTGTATTTTCCTTTACAGGTAATGAGTAGGGGCAGTGGAAGGGTTGTGGGTGGAGAAAAGTAGAACACTGGTGTAGGTCAGGGAGGTAGGGTGTTCTAATAGCGTGTTCTTTGTCGTTACAGATCTCCCTCCCTGCTGTTCCCTTCCTTTCCCGCGCCCCGCTGTATCACCTTAGTCGTTCGTGTTTTATCTCGGAGCACTGGGGTTGTTCAGTGGGGCCGGGATTAGGACTCTCATCACAGCCCCGAGGAAGAAGAGAGCCGAGCCTGATAGAATTATCGGCCCAAGGATTTTACCTCCTCTTGGCTGTGTTGGGAATCAACCATGACCACCTTAGAGGACGTCATGGCTGCTTTGGCCTTAGTACAGGTAGAGCTGGCAGCTTCCAATAGAGAGGTGGCAGCTGCAAGGGCTGAAAACGCCCAGATGCGAGCCCGGTTTGATAGATTGCCTTCTACTACCACCTCAACAGGGGCTTCTAGTAGCACTTCCCCTACCACGTCTGTGGTGGTTGAGATGCCCGCACAGATCCCTCTGGCACCACCAGAACGATATTACGGGGACATAAAAAAGATTCAAGTGTTTATGACACAAGTACAGATGCACTTTATGTGCAAACCCAAGATGTTTGCTACACACCAAGCGAGAGTAGCTTTCCTTATCTCGTATCTAGGGGGGGAAGCCGCTCAGTGGGCGGTGCCCATAGTAAAAAGGGATGACCCTCTTCTGTACCAATGGGATAATTTTAAAGAGGAGTTCGAAAAAACCTTCGACAGGAGGGCAGAAACCCTCACAGCAGACAGAGAGTTGTTGAAGCTAAGACAGGGAGATGCAGATCTGGTCACATATCTCAACAACTTCCGGAGACTCGTGGCCGAAACTGATTGGCCAGAAGCAAAAAGAACAGCCTTGTTCTATCAAGGACTGAACGAAGACATGAAGGACGTTTTGGCCCAAATAGATCCCCAGCCTCGCACATGTTCTGCTTTAATTGATCTTACCTTACGCTTAGACCATCGCATGAAGGAAAGAAAAGGAGAGTCTAAGAAAAAAGATAAAGCAGTGATGCCGTATGAGCAAGCCGGTAGCAGTGACAAACCGGCTCCTGCTTCCGAAGCAATGGAAATAGGGGCAGTGAGAGCCTCACTAACCAACAGCGAAAGAGAACACAGACGCAAACAAGGACTGTGTCTTTATTGTGGGAAAAAAGGCCATTTTTTACGCGAGTGCCCGGTGAAGCCAAAACTCAACCGGACTCGGGGAGGACAGAGTCTTGCTGGAGTGGCCGCAAAAGAGTCGGAAAACTACAAGGCTTGAAGGTGAAGGAAGGGAAACCCTCAAGCGTCCACATCATCCCTTCCCTTACTCCGAGTACGATGGACGAGCGGAACCACCTTTTTTTGAACATGTTTTTGCACATAAACAACATACCTCAAGAAGTGCAAGTAATGGTTGATTCTGGGGCTACAGGCTGCTTTATGGACTGTGCTATGGCTCGTCGGTTGGGAGTGAAACTGGTCGCTAAAGACAGACCTGAAACAGTCTACGCCGTGGATGGCAACGTATTGCAAGCAGGCCCGATTATCTACCACACGAGAGAGTATGAAGCCGTTTGTGCTCCGTCCCATCATGAACGTCTGGCATTCAACATCATAGAAGCCCCACAATATGGAATCATCCTGGGTCTCCCATGGTTGCAAAAACATGACCCTGACATACGGTGGAAAACAAAAACGATCCAGTTCCTTTCGAGTTATTGTCACGACCACTGTTTTCCAAGGATAAGCAATCCGACTCCAACAGCAAAGACTAATTACGCTATAGCTACGGCAGCAGAGAAAGAAGTCACGCTGCCTTCCTGTTATGATGAGTATAGGGCTGTGTTCAGTGATAAAGAGGCAGAGGTACTTCCACCACACCGAACATATGATTGCCGCATTGACCTCATCCCTGGTTCTGAGATTCCCAACGGGAGAATTTATGCTCTAACACTCCCTGAAACAGCCACGTTACGCGAATATTTGGACAAATACCTGGCCTTAGGTTATATTCGCCCATCCAGATCTCCTGCAGCATCTCCTCTATTCTTTATTCCCAAGGCAAACGGGGAAAAAAGGTGTTGCATAGACTACAGGGCGTTAAACGCCATCACCGTGAAAAACCAGTATCCTTTGCCTCTGATCCCGGTGTTGCTGGAACAGGTCCGGGCAGCACGCATCTACACAAAGCTGGATTTACGCGGAGCCTATCACCTCGTCCGCATCAGACGAGGTGATGAGTGGAAAACCGCTTTTAAAACACGGTACGGGCTCTATGAGTACTTGGTGATGCCCTTTGGGCTCTGCAATGCCCCTGCAGCTTTTCAGTTTTTTTTGAATGAAGTCCTTCGGGAATACCTGGATCGACATGTGGTCGTGTATATAGACGACATCCTCATTTATTCAAATTCAACGGAAGAACACATCACGCACGTAAAAAAGGTGTTAAGGGCACTACAAGACCATCACCTCTTTTGCAAAATCACCAAATGTGAATTTCACGTCACAACAGTGGAGTTCCTTGGAGTTATGCTTACTCCTTCAGGTCAAGTGATGGCGGAAAGGAAGGTCCAAGCAATTGTAGAGTGGCCCCGCCCCTCTAACGTCAAAGACATCCAGAGCCTGTTGGGGTTCGCCAATTTCTACAGAAGATTTATATCGGGCTTCTCTGGAATGGTGTCACCACTCACGAAGCTTACAAGAAAGAACACCCCGTTCGTGTGGGACGAAAAAGCCCAACAAGCCTTGGACGCCCTCAAAACTGCTTTCTCCTCCGCTCCTGTACTGACGCATGCCGATCCGGACATCCCGTTCGTAGTAGAGGCAGATGCCTCTGAAATAGCCCTGGGGGCTGTGTTATCTCAAAAAGACGAAGCAACCGGCATCCTACATCCGATTGCATACATGTCTCGGAAACTCAGCCCTGCGGAAATCAATTACACCATCGCGGAGAAGGAGCTACTTGCCATTCGTGATGCTTTCATGGAATGGCGACACTGGTTGATGGGGGCTCGACACCAGATCGCGGTTTATACAGACCATCGAAACCTTCAGTTTCTACGAGCCGCGAGACATTTGTCTCCCAGACAACTAAGATGGATGATGTTTTTTGAGGAGTTTCGTTTTGTGGTTACGTTCCGGCCTGGTACCAACAACAGGAAGGCGGATGCTCTAACACGGAGAGAGAATCTCTTGATACCATCGGAGAAACCCGTGCGGTCCATCATTGAACCTGCAAAAGTCATAGGAGTCACCCAGACTGATGACTTTTTGTTTCGTGTGAGGAGGGGAGTGCAGACATGTGTGTGGCGCACTTGGCTCAGGCATCACCCAGAGTGGAAACCAAGACACGGCGTGCCGATGAGAGGAACACAGGTACTGGTACCCACGATCGTTCTACGAAAGACAGTGTTCTCTTGGTGTCATGAGGTGCCGTGTGCTGGTCACATGGGGTTCGTCAAAACGTTAGAAAAAACCCAGAGGCAATTCTGGTGGCCTTCCATAAGATTGGATTTGCGCAGATGGGTAACGGAGTGTGCCACTTGTAGTCAAATGAAATCAGACAGACAGAAACCGCAAGGATTGTTGCAACCTCTGCCCACTCCAGAGAATCCGTGGGAGAGGTTCTCTGTTGACTTCATTGTGGGGCTTCCGAAAGACCAGGGCAAGACGGCCATTATAGTGGTTGTGGATTTTTTAACAAAAATGGGCCATTTCATAGCCTGTGCCCAGGTACCCACAGCAGGACAATTGGCACATCTACTTCTGGTGAACATAGTACGAATACATGGTCTTCCTCGGGACATCGTGTCCGATCGCGGGGCACAGTTCACTGCGAGATTTTGGAAAACTTGGTGTACAGCTTTACACATAACCTCGTCTGTGTCCACCAGTTTCCATCCACAAACGGACGGACAGACGGAGAGACTAAACCAATCTTTAAAACAGTACCTCAGATGTTATGTGCAAGAAAGCAGCGACTCCTGGGTTGATTGGTTGTGGGTGGCAGAAATAGCCTATAACAACACTCAGCATGCATCCACTCAACACACCCCTTTCTTTTGTTCATATGGACACCATCCCAGGTTTACCCCTATGTTGTTGCCTTCTGATAACGTGAAGCTGCCGGAGGTGAGGGAACGGATGTTGCGGGTGCGCAGAATCCTTCTGAATGCACGCAAGAACCTTGTGAAGGCCAAAGCTGGTTACAAACGCCATGCCGATATGCACCGTCGACCAAATCCGGTGTATCAGAAGGGTGATCTGGTATGGTTATCCACAAAACACATTAGGTTTAAGAAGCATAGTGTGTTTAACCCGCGGTTCATTGGACCCTATCGGGTGGTTGAGCATGTGAATCCGGTGGCGGTGCGCCTGCGCTTGCCTGCACACATGCGCATCCATCCTGTGTTCCACGTCTCCCTCCTAAAACCCTCCAGAAGTCCGGTTCGTAGGTCCCCTTTGCCTCTCTGGGTGCAACAGGATCAGGAGTATGAGGTGAGGTGCATTCGGGACGCTAGGAGGGTGAGGGGTCGTTTGCAATACCTTCTCTCCTGGAAGGGGTTTGGTCCGGAGGAGGATTCTTGGGAACCGGCGTCGGCTGTTCGTGCCCCCCGGTTGGTGGCCCGTTTTCATCGTTTATTTCCTGCCAAGCCGGGGGGGGGGGTGAAGGCCCCTTTGTGAGGGGGGGTGTACTGTCATGTTTCGAGGCGCCGAAAGATTACGGCCACCTCGAACTACACTTCCCGAGGCGCCGGAAGATTACGGCCGCCTCGAACTACATTTCCCGGCATGCTGTGCGTACGCCACGCACGAACGTGAGTGGCGCGCGCATACCAGGAAATAAAGGGCTGAGTCGGACGGCGGTTAGACGCCGATAATTCCGTTTACGTGTTGGCGTGTTCCTGGATTACAAGGCTGGTAGCGGTAAGGGTGGCGGTCGTTCACTGAAGCGCCAGAACTGTGAGTAATCAAGAGCTGTGTGGTGTGGGGGCGTTGGTAGTGTCGATCCCAACAACACACCCACAGTTTGCCTGGTTCCTAGGAGCATCACTCGGAGAGTGTTGCTAGGAAGTTCACGAACTTCAAAGAGAGAGTTTGAACTAGGGGGATTTTGGTGTGGTCGATCCGGAAACAAGTCCTGTGACTTGTGTAGCCCCACGGAAACCCCTAGTCACCTCTTGTACATATTGTATATAAGCGCCTTCAGGCACAGTAACGATAGGACTCACGTGAACCCTATTGAGCCTCGTTACTGGTATCCCTCACATAAACTGTACTTCCTATATATATGTGGAGAGTGTATACCAAGGAAGAGAGAGTCACAGAGTGAGTTAACACTGTGACCCAGTTGCGAAGATTGTGCTGCCGGTGTGCAGAGTTCATACTTGTTTCTTTATTCCCGAAATAACAGGAGACAGGAGGGGTAGTGGACGCAAATAAAGGGAACTGTGGTATCCTATGTAAAGACTTTCAAGCATTGTTCTGGGTAGGTGTGTAATCTCTATAGCGCACTAATCACGAATCTGTACACTGAACCAGTGAGATTGAATCTTGTGTATGTTTGTTTTCACAGTCAGGCACAGTTCTGCAATCCATACCCTACCCCTGTCTCCATTGGACTAAGGCATTGTGTATTTTCCTTTACAGGTAATGAGTAGGGGCAGTGGAAGGGTTGTGGGTGGAGAAAAGTAGAACACTGGTGTAGGTCAGGGAGGTAGGGTGTTCTAATAGCGTGTTCTTTGTCGTTACAGATCTCCCTCCCTGCTGTTCCCTTCCTTTCCCGCGCCCCGCTGTATCACCTTAGTCGTTCGTGTTTTATCTCGGAGCACTGGGGTTGTTCAGTGGGGCCGGGATTAGGACTCTCATCACAGCCCCGAGGAAGAAGAGAGCCGAGCCTGATATGATGGTAAATCTGTACTCCCAAGTACCTGAAGGAGGTCGACGCCCGCTCCAGGTTTAGTGGAAAGTCGCGCCATCTGGCAAGGACCAGACTCAATGGGAACACATAGGTTTTCTTTTTATTTAGACGTAGCCCCGAGAGCTTAGCAAATTCCTCCAAAATCCGTAACACTATCGGGATCCCGTGAGACCCATTCCGCAAATAAATCAATACGTCGTCTGCGTATAAAGATATTATATGGTGAGGGCCATCAAGAACCACTCCCAGCCTCTCACGCTCCTGCCTAAATCGTTCTGCTAATGGCTCCATGGCGAGAGTGAAGAGCAATGGTGACAAGGGACACCCCTGGCAGGTTCCTCTATATATGGAATATGGCGTGGAAACCACATTACCTGTGCACACTTGTGCTCTAGGATCTGCATACAGAAGGCGGACCCATTGTGCACAACCATCCCCCATTTGCATTTCCCCCATGACCGCCAATAAAATGTCCCATCTCAGGGAATGAAAGGCCTTTTCTAAGAGCACCGCCATTATCACCGCGTCAGGTTTGTCACTCAGGTCCTTATGAAACAGAACATGATATAACTGTCTCAAGTAATTGGAAGTGGAGCAGGAGGGGATGAACCTGTTCTGGTTCGTATGAACCAGCCGCTGCATCTGCGGCAAAAGTCTAGTGGCCAATGCTTTACTTAGGATTTTAAAATCAATATTCAACATAAATAGGGGCTGAAATGTCTTACCTCTGCGATATCCTTTTTCGTCTTCAGTAAGGGAACCATCAAAGCTTTCCTAATCAATGGTGGTAGCTGCTTCTCCCGCAGCACAGCTGCATACACCTGTTCTAACCTCGGGGCCAATATGTCCATGAAAGAGGAGTAAAATTCAGTTGGGATGCATTCAGGCCAAAGCATTTTCCCCTGCGCCATCTCCTTGATGGCTACTCTAATTTCCCCAGCCTTAACTGTCAGTGCCAGCGACTCCCGAGAGTCACGGTCCAGTCTCTGCAATCCCAAGTATTCTAAGTAGTACAGTTGTCCTCTCCTCGCAAGTCTCCCGGCTTCCCATAGAGAGTCTAGTAATACACTTGGAACGAGTCATTTATGCCCCGCTGGGGGAACGAATACTATGGAATGGGGGCCCACCTACTTTCCAGTCTGATCAACCAGGCCAGGAGCCTCCCTGCTCTGCCCCTTCTACATGTTGCAGCTCTTGGTATGTTCGGTAGTCTAGTGACTGCAGCCTGTCCCATGAGGAGTTACAGAGGCTCTTCACTTCTGCCAGTCGACCCTGCACGCCAGCCCCTCCCGCTTTTTCTCTATCTAATGCCAGAATCTGAGCTTCCTGGCATTCAAGTTCCCGGACAATCTTCCATCTGGCCCCTACTATTTGCCCCAAACATTTCCCTTGGATTACCACTTTAAAGGCATCCCATTCTATCAAGCGCAAGCTAGCGGTCCCATGATTTTCAGCAAAATAGGTGGTCATAGCTTCAGAGAGGCGTTGTGTAAAGCGTTCATGTTCCAGCAGGGTGGGATCTAGGCGCCACAGTGGGATTGGGGCTCTCTCTGGGGTAGGGGCAAATCATATTAGCAAGGGACTGTGATCTGAAAGGGATCTACCAAGGTATTCAGCCCCAGAGAACAGCGGAGCCAGTCTGTCGGAACAGAAGAACATATCTAGTCTTGTATGTAAATCATACAGGGAGGAATAATAAGAGTATTCTCTTTTTTGTGTGTTGTGCAGTATCCAAACATCTATCAATTCCCACCCCCTCAACCAGTTCTTGAGTACCGTGGCTGTAGTTGCTGCTCTTGTACCTCTTAATGGGGGAGTAGATTTGTCCCAGCCTAACTCACATACACACTTAAAATCACCCCCAGAATCAAATCATCCTGTGCCACTCCTGCCAATGCTTCAGAGAGCCGCTCTAGAAAGATAAGTAAGTAAAGATTTCTTGTTTTTGATTAATTAAAACCATTACAAAAATACATTCTGATAAAACATTTTGGTTAGTTAAACTTTCCGGTCAGTACTCTATTAAAATTCTTATGTATTAAAACATGCAGGAATAATTCGAAAGTGCAGAGTGTCCATGGTTACATTTTGCTCAGAGCCTCCGGAGTCTATACACAGGTTACGGTTTGTAAAGATTTAAGGTTTTGTTGAATTTGTGCTCCCACAGGGTACCACTGGTCCTTGCTTAGATGCTACTAGAAGCAGGAACTTAACACGCTTCCCATTCAATTGTGGGTCCCTTAGGTTAAAGCATGCAAGTACTGCTTGTCTCTGGGTATGTATGCCTCGTTCATTAAAATTAGATTTTAGGAGGCCTACCCTTTACTCTTTTAGCTCAATGCAGGAGCATATTATATGTTAAATGTCCTCATTTCCAACTCTGCATAGCCTGCATAAATTCCCACAATACTTTCCCAGCCATGGTGGAAGATGAGGTATGGCTGGCAGGATTTCTAACCTGTATTTTAGAAAGGCTTCTTTTGACTTCCTGGAGTACCCCAGTTCAAAGTATGTCTGCGACCCAAATGATTTGTAGCAGCACAGAGTCGTCCATGCGTGGCTCCTGTGTGCAAAGGCGGCTTTGTCTTCTGTGAGAGAAAGTTTCTTAATAACCTTATTTACGTTTTGCTTAAAGTGTGAGTGCGTTGTTGGGATTTCCCATAGGTCGGCTAGACCAGTAATGGCCAGGGATTCCTCCAGGTATGCTTTAGCCAGTGAGGTGGACGTGCTGCACAGTTCCTGCCAGAGCTGGTGATTCAGTGTATTCCTGGCCGAGTTCTTGATTTTGTGCCAGCACTTGATACATGAACCTCGCCTTGCGAGGAGTTGCTTCATTAATCCAAACTGATTCCGCAGTGGTTCATGAGGCGCCAACCACTGCGGAATCCCTCTCGCTGCTACCAAGCGCTCCTCGGTTCAGTCCTCAAGCCTAGATGAAGTGCAGTACTCTGCATCCCAGCCAGTACAGCACCATCACACTTCGTGGTCCGCACCTCAATCATCGGTCAATCGATGCTGCGCCTCCAGTCCCGCTCCACTGCCAATGGGGTGCACCCACGACTCAGTCTTGTCTGGGACTGCAACCGCTTGCCATGGGCAAAGCAAACCCCCAAGCACCACGTGTATCTAGGGGGTCGCTTCCGATCTCCGCCTCTTGCTCACAGCCCCCACTTCACGCTCCCAGCTGCACTATACATGGGGCTGAGGAGGGAATCCAGCCACCATGTCAACTCTCTAGGGAGCAGGCGGTTCAAGCCGTGACACCGCGCACTTCCATTGGGCTGGGCCACAACGGCAGTCCAGTACTTCCGAGCTCCCGCTGGGACTCACTGCCTCTTTGGTGTCTGCTCCACGGCGAGGCAGCCCGGGCTCGTCGCCGATCAATGGGCTGGGATTCAAAGCATCAGTGCTTCTCCGTACCTTGGGAGCACTGGCCTGGGGTATCTCCGTCTCTCTGCTCCGTAATCAGGGCCGCTCCACTGTCCCGTTCACAGGAGAATATCAGGCCGCCATTTTGTTACAGCACGGCCATGGCCCTCTTCCAGTCTTAACCCGTTGGTATGGTGCTACATTACTATTCTAAAAACCCCAATGAACAGAGTCTGTACCTCACAAAACAGGCTATTTTGGCATGATTTTTACTCTTTTCTCTGTCAACTTTTGATAAGCTTAAATGAACTGTGTAATCAATGCACTTTGAATCAGCTGATGTTTAAAAAAAGTTTTTTATAATTCTTTTAACTTCAGTATAATTAACTAAAGCATATTGTTATGGTTTTAATTAACTAAAACAATAAAGAATTTTTGAGTTTGAATTTGAAAAATGTACAAGTATATACATAGTTGTACCAAAACAGTACAAAGTTCCGTGACAAGTGGGCGCGTGTATGTCACCCTCAGGACAGATATATGTAGCTGCTGGAAGGGGTAGGTGCGGAAGCACGAGCATTCTGCGATAACCTATTCCTGGATGCTTGCACGACCAGTGCCGCATAGCCTCAGGCACCTGACTTGTGACAGAGGGCACACACATCAGTATCTACCTATGGAGATCCTGGTATGTACCCTAGGAACTGTTCTAGCACACTACACCACTAGTGACAAGGATATTAATGGATATCCCTGTGTATGTGCGCCCCCCCCCCACTTTTAATCAGACGTGCACTTCAACTTAGGTCCTGAAGAAACGCCACTGATCTGTTTGACACACAGGCGTGAAACATGTCGACCTTTTGACCAGTCACATCGGCACATAGAAGCCTCACGTGACACACTAACCTGTTAGTTTTTTACTCTACCAAGGACACCATATAAATAAAAGTACCCCAGACTGGATGCCCTTAGGTATTTTTAACTCACTAGCATGCACTTCTTCACTTAAAAAGAAACCCTCCTATCTACAATCCCTGCCCCCACACCTGCATACACTATACGGCTTTTTCTCTTTAAAAGATCTCCGCCAAAGAGACCCTTCGGGGGCCTGTCAGACATTGCAGCGCCAGTCTGACGAGGAGCACAAAAAAGCCCGATGATGAAGCATGACATCCTTCGTGGTGTGTGAGGGCGAAAGAGAGGCAAGACTTGATCTTCCCCTTCGGGAGTATATCCTTGAAATCGGGGAATAGCATCTACCTCTTTTGACCCTTCTTTCCTCCTCTGCTCTACCCTCTACCTCTTCTCTTCCTATATCTGTCCTGAGGGCGACATACACGCGCCCACTTGTCACGGAACTTTGTCCTGTTTTGGTACAACGACTTACTTAGGAGCACGGACACTAGACCTTATCAAGCTCCCGGTTCCCCCCTCTTCTCTTCTTATATTGACTCAAGTATATACATAAACACACACATATATATTTAAAAAATTTTTAATTAATTTTACAATATGACAGAAACTCAACAAATCAAATGAAAAGAATGAAACAATACAACAAAATATACAAGTATATATATATATATATAAATATATATCCCGACTGTGATGGCGAATTCAGCCTGCGCCGCTTGTTTTCTGGCGGGCCTCAACGGAGTTTCGCCTTACCCCCGAAAATCCGCCGACAACGTTGTTTTTAGATTTTAAAATAACAACAAGTTGAGGCCCATTTGCATTTCCCAGTGAATCTTTATTGGCGTTTCACCCAACGCGTTTCGCAGCCGCAGCCGCTTGGTCACGAGTCTATATATATATATATATATACATATATACATATATATATATATATATATATATATATATATATATATATATATATATTCACTGAAAAAAACATAGGTTTCACACACGTTATAGTTAGGAATTAGCATTTAAAAAACCTTAGAAATTCACTGAAAAAACCATAGGTTTCACCCATGTTATAGTTAGCTGGACATTTCTCTCATACAAAACCATTGAAATTCCCTCGTTATGGTTAGTTCAGCTAACTATAACTCGCGCGCCCGCAATGCACTTCTGATGACGTCACATACTACATCACTCATAACATGGTCAGTGACATCACTCATGACATCACTCATGACATCTCAAATGACATCACTGATGACATCACTGATGACATCACTGATGACATCATCCAGTGAATGTGTGTTTTTCTGAAAATTGATTATGTTTTATATATGTATATCTCAAGGTCGATGGAAGAATAGATTGGTACATAAGTGTCTAAATGGATGATTTGTTTTGTAAAATTGATTGTATAACTGACTGATTAAGTGTACCTTAGTGAATACATGGGTTAGTGAGTAATGTTTAAATATGTAAATATCTGTATCAGTCTCACACATTTTTTGAATAAGTGGCTGCATGGGTTGGTGAGTAGCTACATGAGTGTCTGTATAGGTTATTAGTTGTTTTTTTGAGTATCAGTATGAGTGTCTGAGTGTCTATATGGTTCGGTGGGGGATATTACTTAGCGCATAGATGCATGAATGAGTGACTCACTGTTTGTATGTGTTTTGAAGACAGCATGTGTGCAGGACTGTATGGGTGGATGAGTGTGTGTATAGGTGTGTTAGTGAGTGAATGACTGTCTCAATACTGTCTTTATGACTAAGTACATATGCTTTAAACTACTATATGTGAGTATTGGTGTATATAAGTGTGTATATATAAGGGCGAGAGATTCAAAGAGTTCCTGTATAACTAAGTATGTATTTCTATAAGTGATTATTTAAGAGAGTAAGTATATGTACATTTCTGTACAAATAAGTGTAGTGGTATGTGTATAACTATATATGCAAGCAAATGGATGTTTGAACGTTTATTTGCATATGTGAGTATGTGTGTCAGTAGTTCTATGTATGAGTGTAGGTGTGTAACAGGATGTATAGGTGTATGAGTACATATGATGAGTGAGTACATGTATGAGTGACTATATAGAACTGTTGGTGAATGAGTGGATGTGTATGTAGATTTTGGAATTACTGAATAGGTTGTTCTAACTAGTATTGTTATCTCCATTATTTTGAAAATTTTAGTTTCTATTTTTTAATGTGTGTATCAAAGGTTATATTAGGGTAAGAGGAGGTGTGCCACTCTTTCACAAGGATGATGTCATCAGTGATGTCATCAGTGATGTCATTTGAGATGTCATCAGTGATGTCATGAGTGATGTCACTGACCATGTCATGAGTGATGTAGTATGTGACGTCATCAGCAGTGCATTGCGGGCGCGCGAGTTATAGTTAGCTGAACTAACTATAACGAGGGAATTTCAATGGTTTTGTATGAAAGAAATGTCCAGCTAACTATAACATGGGTGAAACCTATGTTTTTTCAGTGAATTTCTAAGGTTTTTTAAATGCTGATTCCTAACTATAACGTGTGTGAAACCTATGGTTTTTTTCAGTAAATTGCAAAGGTTTTTTTAATGCTAATTCCTAACTATAACGTGTGTGAAACCTATGGTTTTTTTCAGTGAATTTCAAAGGTTTTGTAAATTATAATTTTGAAATATACTAATTATTATATTTCTTTCTTTTTATAGTAATTTCCTACATTTTTATTAGAAATACTTATATTTATTTTATTTTTAAAGTTACATTTCATATTTTTGATGTAAAATAATAACAAAAGTAAATTCAAAAAGAATGCACTGCTAGTAAAACTGCCTCAGTGAATTTGTAAGTGTTTGTTAGGGGCAGATTTACAACACCCTTGTGCCTCTTTCACCCCACCGTTGCATCACTTTTCTGATGAAGCACTGGTGCAAAAGATGCACCACGATATGTGGTATTTACAATGTGACATATCTGGGAAGTACTTCACATTGTAAATCCCTGTACCAGAAGGACACATTCCTACATGGGGGGGCATTCCTGTGCAGAAACACCTCCTAAAAGTGGCTGACTACAATCTACAAAATTTCACTTTGTCACTTTTGCGCTAATGCTGTGTCGAAACCCTGCACGACCTTGAAGCAGGTGTAAAGATTGACACAGCAGTCTGAGCATAGGGCCCCCAGACCATTGCTGGAGATATGTTGCACTTCCAACATAACTCAAACAATGTACCACCTTTACAGCACAGATACATCACATATATGTGCCATTTTTGTCCCATGGTACACCGCATTGTAAATACGGCGCATCCATGGTGGTGGTGTCACGGAGCACAATAACTGACATATTCCTGGGGATATGCCAGTTATTGTATATGTGTCCATTAGTGTTTTAATGTAGTGATAGTATTACTACATACGGATGAATGAGTCACTACAAAACTAAAACAACAGTG
Source organism: Lissotriton helveticus (assembly GCF_964261635.1). Classification (NCBI taxonomy): domain Eukaryota; kingdom Metazoa; phylum Chordata; class Amphibia; order Caudata; family Salamandridae; genus Lissotriton; species Lissotriton helveticus. The sequence goes on along the minus strand of NC_136067.1, from coordinate 1,084,822,060 downwards.
ACAGAGTGTTTGCTGGAAGTGTAACGATGCAAACTAGTAAATTGAACGTATAAAACACAAATTTGCAAGTACATAGAAGACTACATACATCGTCTATAAGGGTTTTGAAGCAGTCTATGCCCTAAAGCCTATTTTAAAGCATGAGTACTTAGATAGTGAGTGGATGATTACAAAACTGCAAGGAAAGAACCTGATTGAATTTATAACAGCCTCAGTTGTACCACAGTATACAGATAAACACATACTGCTGAATGGCTCACTACAATATTGAAACAATAGTGTGAGAATGTTTGTTGGAAGTATTAGGATACACATTGTGGAATTGAACCTATGAAACATAGGTTTGCTGGTACATAGAACAGTGCATCCACAGTCCATAGAGGTTTGAAACAACCTATGCACTAAGGCCTCTTTTAATCCATGAGTATCTAGATACTGACTGCATCATTACACTTCTGCAAAGAAAGTCCCTCACTAAATTTATTACAGCTTCAGTTGTACCCCCGTACATTCAAAAAGAACATACTGCTGAGTGGCTCACTACAATACTAAAACAGCAGTGTCAGGGTGTTTGGTGGAAGTCTAAGGATACAGACTGGGGAATTGAAGGCATAAAACACAAGTTTACACCTGCATACAAGACTACATCTATACTCCATACGGATTTTAAGCAATCGATACCCTCAAACTCACTTTGCATGTTTTAAATCAATACAAACATTTAAAGAATATGTAACTGAATCTATACCTGCTTCACTTTTACTATAATAAATACATTAGTAGATAGTGCTCAAACCTTTATTATTTTTCAACAATAACTTTATTCTTATAACATCTCATAATTTAACAGACATTCCAATACAACTTCATCAGATAAATCATTCAGATCCATTTCCTCGTCAGCAGGTTCTGATTTAATGTGTTCTAAAATTTCAACATAATTTAAAACATCAACGAAATCTGAATCACAGCTTTCGTCTTCAAAATCACAATTGATGTCTGCAGCACTAATTTCCCCTTCTTCACTCTCATTGCCTGTGACAGATACGATTAGTTCTTCAATTATACTCAAAATAATATCCAAACTCTTCTGAGTATGAGGCAGTTCTCTTTCCATAATTTTTCCTTTATGTTCTTGCTCCTTGTATAAAAATATGAACAGTTAATTTTATCACTTTTCGTAATATATAATACAAAAGTACAGTTTTCACCTATTTTGGCCTACAAAAAATACTATATGAATACAATTATCTAATAACATTCCATTAGTACAGTTGTACTCCTTTGCAAAATTATACAACTATAATTACTTATAAGGATATCCTGTTCTTAGCTTTTCTTAAATTTTGAAAGCAATCACTCCTTATGACTAAAGGAAAAGACTCAGGCTGGTAAAATACACTACTAGAAAATGTAGAATAGGTCTATTCACCTTACCCTTTCCAAAATAGTAAATGTGTTTTACTATAATGGAAAAGATAGTATTCATTGTCGTGAACAACACTGTGTATCTGTGTATATTTAGAAATCCTTATCACACTACTTTTTAAATACTTCATGTGTTTACTTTATCTCTATTCCTCATCTATAACTTAGTCTAACCCTACTAATAACCTACCCCTTCCAATTTCGAACTAGCCTCTCCTCTAGTATTTATCTGCAACCTTGTAGCTTACGGTTCTTTATTTTTCTCACTGCTTTTAACCTATAATTACGTAACATTCATTAACCTAGGCCCCTCACTTTATTGTCTAATTTTTATATTATAAATTTACTTGTGTTCTTCTACTAATTTTCTTTATGCAGTTGCTTGTTATCTATTCTGTTAATCCTTGAATATCTTGTGTTTTTCATTAATGTTCCTTCTTAATTCAAAAGTTTTTCTTCTATTCCTAACTCAATGTGTTCTTTTCCCTTAAGACCTTGCTTATCACGAATTTTATCAATTCTTCTTTTAAGTTAGAGAAAATACATCGACTGCCTACATTCAATATTGTCTATAATCTCAGGTAAGTTTACTTACTAACTTGTCAAACAACGATCTTTAACTCGCACAGAAATATTTCCACTTTCTCTTCAGGAATGTCTAAGGAGCAATTGAAAATGGGTCTGAACTCCGGAACGTCCTCGGTGAAGTGCGCACTCATTAGTGAGCGCGCGCCTCACCAAGGATTCCCCACAACTCTGTGGTAAATGACTAGATCGCTACCGCATCTTTCAGCCGCGGCCCGTGGAGGGAGTTGCGATGGGACATGCCGGGCGGGCGGGGGAGGGGCAGGGTGGGGGGGGTGATAAACAACGGAATCTGACTGATTGCAGGTAAATAAACAATTACATTAATAAAACTAATTTCGGGCCATATTATCAACAAAACGCAATATCAACAAAAGACGACACATTATCCCCGCTAAAGAGGCGATAATCCTTCTCGTTTTGTTGATAATATGACCCGAAATGCATGCTAATGGCTTCGTGGTGACGATCACTCGTGGTTAGGGGGTCGTTCATGCATGTTTAGGCTCTATTTCTTTTTTTTTTTAAATCGCAATGTACGCGTACAGAAATATGTACAATTACGAGCAGGAGCTGCATGCTGATTGGCTGTCAATACTCCAAACCAGGAAGTGATGCAAGCCATCTTATTTGTCACGGCAGCCGAGTCACAAGGAAACAGCAAAACAAAGTTGACAAATAAGAAAGGGAGCACGATAGAAACATTCTCAACCTATAGTGTTGCTCTGGGGGTGGTAGATTTATTGTACGTGTACCAACCACGTATGGATGACGTACAGCTGTAATGTTGAAAGTCGTCACGTACGCATACATAACCGAGAAAACTAAAAATAATTTTAGATATTTATGAAGTGTATTTGTTTATGTGTTGTGTGGCTCTAAAAAGAGCCGTTGTGTTTATTGGGAGACTTTAATACCTACAAGTAAGTACCAATGCAGAGTCTTAAGTTTATGAGGAACACTCTGTTCCCCTCATCTGTAAAATGTACACCATCTCTCCTATAGATGCCATGCATATTGAAACGCAGATTATTGTTGTAAACGGACCCCATTCGGTAGTCTCGGAGAAAGGTAGAAACAGATTTATTCACATGTTTCCTAGCTTTTTCAAACTGTGGACAATAGTGGTTGGACCGCTTCCATCTCTGCCTTTGGCATATATTAGAATACACAAAGACAGTTTTCGGGAACAATGTCATCAATTGGGCAAAGGTGTCCTTCATGAGAATTGCCAGAGCTACCCCAGTCAAAGTGCTTAGGTCATTGCCACCACAGTGCACAATTATGAGGTCAGGGTGTTGGAGATGCATAAAGGATTTCACCAATGGCATCAATTGGTGCAACTTTAATCCTCTCTGTCCAATCCATTTAACGTTGGACGGTCGGATGGCCATTTAACCGCCGCGATGCTCCAGGATCTAAAGACAGAGAGAAATAATCAGCACTGGTAGACCCGTGCCATCAACCTGAATAAGCCGCCTACTCTGCGATCCAGACGGGGAAGCCGCCCCCATAGCTTGAGATGATGTATCCTTAACTGAGAATCGACCGGGAGGCCCCCCCAACTCTAATGAACCCTTGCCTGGGGACTACGAAGGAAATAAGGTGTGCACTACCAAGCACTAACCCGGAGCGATCACCGGAAAGCGGACTGGCTGAAACTGTATATCACGCAAAGTTTGCGACGTGCATGTTATATAAAAAAAACACCCCACATTGGAGAAACTACCTCGCAACGTACTGATGTTCCCGATTCCCGAGTGGAGGAACCCATACTCTCTCCCCGCGAATTGAAACAAGCAGTGTGTTCCCCACACATTGGTACCTCTCTGCCCTGATGAAGGTGTGGTCCCCTCGAACCATACACCGAAACGCGCGTCGGCGTGATTCTAGGGAGGGATGAAATTCCACCTGACTGTGACATCTGGACCAATTTGAACTTGTGTCCCCTCAGTCAAAAACCACACCCCTGCAAACCAACTGGCATTGATGTACTCGATAGTGGAGAGTATGAATGTTTGCTGTATGTGATGAATGGGTTTTGAATGTTGATAGGTATGATATGTGTGGGACCGTTAATGTGATCTATGAAAGCTTTTTTCTAATGTATAAATATATGGGATGTGTTTTTATCCCCTTCAAAATATCAAAAAAATAACTAATTGTTTAACGAAATAAAATGAAATCTTGAAATCATAAAAACTAGTGGTGTGTATGTGCAGCTCCAACTCCTACGCGATGGTTACCTTGTATAAATAGGATCCCTGTGTTGGACCCATACTTATCTCAGGGGCAGGGTTTTCTTTTTCTTTTTTGCCAATCCATTTAATGTCTACATTTGGTAAACCTAGGTCCTTGTGAATTCTTTTCTGTTGTGCGTACCTTTGACTCCAGAAAATATAGCTGTGTCCCACAATCCACACTGTAAGCATTTTGAAGAGAGGTCTGGATGCACTCTGATGGCGTCTGTAAATGAAATGCTAGATTCAGAAGTAAGATTTTTCTAAAATGGTGGACAACATGCAGTTTTGAAAAAAGAAAAAGACATGATTGGTTGTTTGACAACATTTTACAGAAAACTAGGTTCCATGTTCCTCTTTTTTAAAAGCCATATTTTTATTTGTTAAGAAAAAGTGATAGAAAAGAACGTTACATAAGGTAAGCTGGTATATTCTCCAGTCAAGCACACTTGCTGTATTAATTTGCAACAATGTATGATGAACTTTTCACCTGTGTGCTGAGTTAGGTGTTCCCTGAAGTGTTTCTATGGTAACTCGCAGATTGTGGAACGGGGGAAGGGTTGAAAGTTCTATTCGTTTGAAAGCTTTGGAATGTTAAACCAATCGAAATGTGTCTTTTCTTTTGAATTAATGTGAACACGATTTTAATTGGTTATTTATATGTATGTATACGTAAAATGAGAGGGAAAAAGTTCCATTTGACGGTTGTGCTGCAAACACTGAACTCCAGAGATTTTGTAGAAGAATATCCACTGTGTGAGTGGTATTCCTGTTAATCTAGAATTCAATTTGAAAGGTGAGTTGAAAAGTTGTATGGGAGTGCATCTGTGCGGTGTATCTTTGTACATTAACGAATTATAAGGTATATTATCAAGACTCGGCGATACAATTATCGTCACTTTATCGGCAGGAAACTGCCGATAAAGTGTTCATAATGTTATCGCCTGCATTGATAATATGCTCCTATATTCGTCAGTTGTTAAACGTTTTATAGTATGTTTTTTTCTTTAATATCATCTTGTGCCTCTGTACATTAAGGGATTATGGGCCATATTATCAATAAAGGACGATACATTATCGCCGCTTTTATCGACAGGAAACTGCCGGTAAAGCAGTGATAATGCTCTCGATAATATATCCTTGTGAATTCCCATGAAAACCCAGGTTATGGTGTTAACCTGGGCTTCTATGGAAATTCACAAGGATATACTATCGAGACCATTATCGCCGCTTTAGTGCCAGTTGGTAAAAGCGGTGATAATGTATCGCCCTTTACTGATAATATGGCACTGACGGGCATATTATTAAGAACCAGTGTTAAAATGATCTACGTTTTATGGACAGTAAACTGCCGATAAAACGGCGAAAATGGGCTTGATAATAGCTTCTTGTAAATTGCTATAGAAGCCCAAGTTCTAGTGTTAACCTGGGCTGGTATGAGAATTCTCAAAGGCATATTATCAAGCTCATTATTGTCGCTTTATCGGCATTTTCCTGCCGATAAAAACGACAATAATCTATCGCCTTTTGTTGATAATATGTCCCGAAATTCATTTTATTAATTTAATTGTTTTCTTACCTGCAATGATCGAGGTGGCATATTACCAAGGGGGGCGATAGGCAATTATCATCGATATACCTTCCGTTTTTGGCCGCTAAGCGGTGACAATTCTATCGTCCTATTAGCAACCTGTCGCTAACTGATCTTAGCGACAGCTTTTACGCGATAGCGAGCAGTTTGGGGCCCGCTTTGCATGTCAGCGATGTTTATCGCTAATGACGTGCAAAGAGGGCGTACCCAACCAGTTAGCGACTGAAAGCAGTCGCTAACGTCGCTATCACCTATTAGCAAGGCAGACATACCATTGGAAATATTCGCGCTAACCGTGATTATCTCCAAATACTAACACCTGCCAAGACCAGTTCTTAGCCATGTTATCCAATGGCAAGTGGATAACATGGCTAAGACCATTTTGTCTCTAATGCGTGAATATCGCTGTATTTTCAACGATATTCACGCATTTCGCCGCTGTCGCTGGATATTTTACCACAATGAAGAAAAACGTTGCTAATAGCATGTTTTCTCCGCTAACATATCCAGCGATAGGCAGCGATAAAAAAAATCTTTGCTAACCCTATTTAGCGATAAATATCGCTACTTGTTGGTAATATGCCCCCAGATTCCGTTGTTTATCACTTCTCACCCTGCCCCTCCTTTGCCCCACCCGCCTGCCCCCTTGCAACTCCCTCCACGGGCCGCGGCTGTTTCTATATTCCGTTATATTATGCTGTCTATTTATACTCTCATTTTTTATTACATTTTCCTTGCTTCATACTCCTTGTTCTTTTATTGTAAGTCCTCTTATTTTTATACTCCGAGCTTTGTCCTCATACTCCTCCCTCTCTTCTTGTAAGTAATATAATAGAATATTTGATTTTTTTTGTAATGTTTCATATATTTTTTTATTATAGGTTGTGTTTATCGATACTAAAAGTACTGCATCATGCCACCGAAGTACCAACAGACGAAGCAACGAAAGAAAAGTGTGTATTTGAAGAGAACTCACCAAGAAGATTTACATGAAGAGAGATGTCTTAACAAACAGAAAGAAACTCCTGGTAAGAGCAGGAGCACTTTTTTGAGGAAAATACTGAAGACTAAGAGTAGTGTTCAGAAACAACAAAAATATCCTTAGTGTATCAGTAACAAACAAAAAACTACTAATAAACAAAAAGAATAATGGAAAATCAAGTGCAGACAAAACTGTGTATAGTACAAGGAGAAAAAATCAATTCATAGAAATTAGGAAAAAAATGTTTTATAATAGATTGGTATCAAATTTAATGAAAAAAATTAAGGTATATAAGAAAAAAACATTATTTTATTAGAAGAAGAAAGCTATAGAAAATGTAGTTGAGAAAGCTTTGGAATTGAAAAGAAAACTGTTTATTTTAGTAATCAATAGAATTAGTTCACTAGATAAACCAATCCATTTAATGAAGAGCAAAAGTAGGTGGAGAAGACTAATTAACAGAAGTAATTTTTGTGAGTTTTTTTAGGTGAATGGAAACATACTTCAACTTCTGAGCCTTTTTTTAATGAAGAAAGTTATCTTCAGAGTAATGATTTGTTGCATGCAGTTGACACTACTGGTCGTGCTTATGAGGTTAGATATGGTTGTCCTATTGAGAAAGAGAAAATTGTCCCTTGAAATGCAGAAGAGGTGTCAGCTGCTGAAGTTTTAGGGAGACGTCCTAAAGCTCTAGTGTACACTAGGAATTGTAGTAGTATTTGCAGTGTCCGGCAAGAATCTATTGATTTTTTACACAATTTCTTACGTAATTAAACCAAGAAAAGTGTTAAACAAAAGATTAAGATGTTAAAAGGACTAGACCCTTGCAGAGTGAGAGAAAATACTGGTTTACAAGGTCATTCTCTACCTTGTGTTTCTAAAAAAGTATGTTGAAGTGTTTTCCACCATTTCAGGATGTTAGCAGTTCATCATACTCAGATGAGGAAATTAGTCAGAACATTGTATTACGCGAAAAGTCCAGCACTAATGTTAAAAAAGTTGAACAGTGCTCTTTTGCGTGGATCTGTATCAGACGTAACAAATGTTTGTGATGAAATTGAGATTAGTTACTTTGGGCCTCAGGAAGACAGTGCAAAAAGTGAGAGATTAATAGAAGAAAATGTGGAAGAGAATGTAGGACAGTGCAGTGTAGAAAATTGTTAACAAGAAATTATTCAGTTTAAGGAGGTTTCAGGTGAAAGGCCAAATTATTCTTAAATCTGTTGTCGACGAATTCATTATAAAAATCAGACCAGGACTGTTGATCTGTATTTAAAAAGTGAAAAGGAAAATAATAATGAGTCGAAAGATTTTACAACTTATTTGTTGGTAAAGAATTGTTTTGATTTGGGTTCTGATCAGCGTATTTGTAAATATTGTTATAACAAATTAGAAGAGAACAAAATGCCTGCTAGAGCTGTGCATAATAATCTTGAGTTGGTAAATATTCCTTCTGAACTGATGGATTTAAATACCTATGAGTCTATTCTTATTCAATGTGTGCATCCATTTCAGGCTATTGTTCGTATGGAGCCTAAGACAGGAAAATTGCCTCCTTCTGATTTACAAAGAGGATTAAAGGGAAGAGTTGTATATTTGCCTCTAGATTTAAAGGAAAATATTGAAACTAGTGGTGTAGAAAATGTAGAGGATGAACCTTTAGTTATTCTTGTTAATGGCGTTCCTACTAAGAGTAAGAAAATCTGGCAAGAATTAGTGGATGTTAGGAAAGTGAAAAACGCAACGTTGTATCTGGTAAAAAATAATCAATATTACAAAAATGTGTATGTGGGAGAAGAAGAAATATCTGTACAAGAAGATACTGACTTGCCATCTGGACAAATTGAAAAAGTGGATGTGTCCAGAATTGAAGAAATCTACGAACATTACAGTGTTCATCCATTGCATTCCAAAGAAATGATGGGGAATGCTTTAGAGTTATTTCAAATGAAAGAAGCAAAAGGAAGTCCCATTAGTGTATGGGAAAAAGCTTGGAAGCTTGTTGTTTCCCTCAGTTGTTTCCTACAGGAAAAGGAGGACGATATGATGAACGACCTGTGCAGATTCCTGCATCTGAATACCGGACATCAAGATTATATGCAGAAGATGCAAGATTTCGACAATGTATTCCATATTTGTTTCATCTTTTGTTTGAGAGTGATTTGTCTGGACTTTCTTATGCAGTAAACCACATATTGAAAACAGGTGTACATGTGCAAAATGTTTCAGCAAAGGAATTTATGGATAAAGTACAGCAGAAAGATATTGTGTTGGAAACCAGCTGATTAATCTGATGGCATGTCAGTGTGGTACTAATGAGTACTGGTACCATCGTCACGGAGAACTCAAATGTATGCTAAGGAACTTAGGAACTCCTACATGGTTCCTTACTCTAAGCTGTGCTGAATATGCTTGGGATGATTTACTTCAATTTCTTCTAGAGGCAAATCCAAATATACCAAATATCGAATACAAGACACCTGGAGAATTGTGCTCTTTGGATCCTGTTAATGTATGCAGGTATTTCAATCATAAATTCGAAGCTATGATGTCTTTTATCACCAATAAAACAAAATCCTCCTCTTGGAGAGGTTCTGGATTTCTTTTGGAGAAAGGAGTATCAAGTGAGAGGTGCTCCTCACATACATATGCTATTATGGATCAAAGATGCTCCCAAATTTGGAACAGACTCAGATGATACTGTGTTGTCTTTGATTGAAGAATATGCTACATGTGAAGTACCCAAAAGTACACAAGATAAGGACTTAAGACAACAAGTCTTACGATTCCAAAGCCATCGTTGTAGCAAATACTGTCGTCGAAAGTACAAATGTAAGGACAAATTCTACAGCAAATGCCGTTTTGCATTTCCTCAACCTGTAATATCGAAAGGAAGAGTGAACAGTTTTATGTCATCTTTGCGACATAATATCACAAGAAAGTCTCAAAAAAATACCTACAACTTAAGAAGAAATGAAGAGTTAAAATACATAAATGACTATAACTCAGTCATTTTGTCTATGTGGAATGCTAATATGGATATTCAATATTTTGCAGACAATTCCATTGCTGTTGCTCGATATGTGACATCGTACATAACAAAGTCAGAAAAGACGGAATTGAAGGAAATGTGGGAAGAGATTTCCCATGAGAAGAGTCTAAGTAAGAAATTATCCAGTTACAGTTTGAAGATGTTATCTCATTGAGAAATTGGAGTGTATGAATGCTCGGATCGCTTATCATCTGCAAGTCTGTACTCTAAATCCAGAAGAATCATTTGGGTGAGTCTAGGTCTTGCTGCAACACGAAACCGAGTTATTAAATCTGTACAAGAAGTTGAATATTTAGCTGAAAAAGAGCCAGAAAGTACTGATATTCTGAAAACAAATATGTTGGATACATATTATCCAAATAGAAGTCATCATCTTGAGAACATTTGTCTCTATGAAATGCTGCAAAACTATATTTTTAAACGGAATATTATCGAAAACATTAATAATGGTATTTATTGCGTTATTGGTTCTGAAGAATGTCTGGTGAAACAAAGAAAAGGACATTTGATTAATCACTGTAAACTGAGTTGCGAAACACCTGACAAAAGGGAATTTTACTATTTAGCTCTTTTGCAACTTTTCAAGTCATGGCGTTCAGAATTGGAATTACTTGGAGATTTTGAGAGCTATGAAGATTCCTTCAATACAACTAAAGATACTATAGAATGTCCTGTTTTTGCTAATTATGTCAAAATGTTGAATGACGAAATTGAGCAAGAAGCTACAATTGCAGCTGAGATTGCTAGAGATAGTTCTCAAGACAGTGAAACTTCTGCTCCGTTGAGTCAGGACCCACTAGGAGAACCAATTGTTCTAAATGAAGCAGCAACTGCTATGGAAGAGGTGTAAACAGTAATGTATCAAGGTTAAGAACATCTAACAAACTTAGGAAACTTAGAAGAACAACTAAATCTTGAGCAGAAAGAAATATATGAGCAAGTGAGAGAACAGATTGACCATGGATTTCTTCATGAAAAGAAAGAGTGCTCTTGCTCATCATTTGAACCTATCCGTATGTATGTGAGAGGACAAGCTGGAACAGGAAAAAGTTTTTTCATTAAAGTAATCAATAGTTTTCTACAGAAAAGAACTGAGTCGCATTTGTCTTGTGTTGTCACTGCTACTACTGGGTTGGTGGCACACAATATTAAAGGAATTACTTTACATCGTTTATTAATGCTACCAGTAGAGCATGACAACAAATTACAATACCACAAGCTATCTGGAGAAGCTTCTTATGAAGTTTCCAGAGTGTTGAAGAAAATGAAACTTCTCATTATTGATGAGGTAAGCATGGTCTCAAACTTAATGCTTACCTTTGTGCATTTAAGAATGCAGCAAATTCTTAAAACAGAGTATGACGTATTATTCGAAGGAAAACACGTCATAGTTTTTCGAGATCTTCTACAACTTACTCCTGTAAAAGGACAGCCAGTGTTTAAAACACTCCTGCATGAAGATACTAGAAAGTCTTTGGGGAGTATTGGCAATGTAAACACTTGGTCATATTTTCAGTATAAGGAACTTATTACAAATATGCGACAAGAAAATGATGTTGATTATGGAACTATTCTTCAAAATATAAGAATTGGAAAATTGACCGAACATGGAAAACAAGCTTTACAGACATGATTATTTTCCAATTTGTTTCCAAATGCAAATATTGTCCCAGAGAAAATATACATGAGAATTGCAGAAAACAAATCTGTAATCTGCTTAATGCCAACTCTGCATGAATGTTCTATATTCAATGAAGAAATGTTAAAGTTGGAAAATGAAGAAATTATTAAATTGGAAGCAATTGATAAAATAGAACATGAGAGAATCAGTATTATTTTGAGTGAAAACTTGAAGAGGAAATTGGATTGTTTAGAGAAATCGATAAGTAAAACTGCTGGTTTAGAAAAGCATTTGTATGCATGTGTAAATTGTAGAGTAATTTTGCGACGTAATTTGGATGTGCAAAAAGGTTTAGTAAATGGAGCAATGGGTAAAATTGTTGATTTTGTTAATTATGTAAACAGAGCTGGCATTGAATTTTTGAAAATCAAATATGATGAAATTGCTGAAGTACAACAAGTTAGTCGTTGTGCAGCTCATTTTTTGCTTGTAAAAGATTTGTATGTCTGCAGAAAACAGTTTCCTGTTTGTTTGGCATATGCAGTGACCATTCATAAATGTCAAGGTTTAAGTGTAGATTCTGCTTTAGTGAATATTGGAAGTACTGTGTTTAAAGAAGGTATGGCATATGTTGCTTTGTCTCGAGTCAGAACTTTATCTGGATTGTACTTGATTGATTTTGATGAGACAAAGGTTTCTGCAGATACAAACTGTGTGAAAGAGTATAATAGGTTAAGAAGAGAATATGCACCCAATTTAGGTCAATATCCAGTGATTGAAAAGCGTGTGGTAGGTAGAAAAAGAAGATTTGAGAATATCGGTTCTGAAACTGTAGAGAAAGAAAAAAAATAAGATGAAGTTGCGCCTCCAAGCAAAAAGACAAAGGACAGTGTTGAAGAGAATGTTGGTTATCGATTTGAAAATAGTTCTGGTGTCAACTGCTATGCTAATGTAGTTGTTAATGTTGTTTTTTTTCTTCAAACTTTCCAACAGCAAATTGTAGAAAATCGAGACAAAAGATTCTGTTCATTGTTGAATTCTGTTTATGAGAAATGTACTAGTGATAAAAGTAAAATACAAAGGGCCTCATTTATGAAAAGTGACGCATCGCTGCATGAAAACAGCGATGCGTCACTTTTCACTGCGTCCTCCTTGCGACACCAATGATGCGTCATATTTACAGTATGACGCATCATGTCGCAAGGAGTTACAGATACGTCAGTATTTCTGACGTATCTGTAAGCTCAAAAGTCACGCATTGCTGAAGTGTGTCACAAAAGTGACGCAACTCCAGCAATGCGTCCTTTCACATGGGGAAGGGTCATTGGAAAGGGCTTGCGTCAGTCTTACGCCTGCTGTGAGGCAGGCGCAAGATTGTGACGCAACAGCGTCCTAAAAGTGACGCAGTGAAATCTCATAGATTTTACTGCGTCACTATTACGAGGCTTTTTGCGGGGGAACGCCCCCTCTGCATACATTATACCTGACGCAGGTATAATGTAGCACAGGGGTTTACAAAGTGATGCATCTGCTTAGATGCGTCACTTTGTAAATAGTGCGCAACAGGAGGCATGTTTTACGCCGCCGATGCGTCACAAAAAGTGACGCATTGGAAGCGCAAAACTGACGCAAGGCCTCATTAATGAGGTCCAAAGTGTTTCTGATATTCGAAATATTTTGGACATATGTTCTGGTTCTACTCAATTTACGCAGAATATTCAGCAAGATTGTCAGGAATTTTTATTGTTTATGCTTGTTGTACTGGAAGATGAAGGTATAGATGTTGAAAACCTTTTTGGCCTTTCTTATAAATGGCATCATGGCTTTCGAAATTGTTTGTTTACATGTAGCACTGACATAGACACTGAGAGATTCATATATTTGACTTTACCTGACTGTGAATCAGTGTCTTTTAACAATCTAATTAGAGGAGCAAGTCAAAACATGGAGTGTAGCCAATGTAAATCAGAAATGTCATCAACATTATTTATACAAAGATATGGACAGTATGTTATTTTAATGCTGCAACGTTGTAGAACTGATGGAACAAAATTGAAAACTTTAATTAAAAATGTTGTAGCTGGTCAATGTTCAATATCAGGAAGAACTTTTATAGCTGTTGCTATTATTTTTCATGATGGACCTTCTACCACATCTGGACATTACATTTTTTATTTAAAATGTCTGAAAGGTTGGATACAGTGTAATGATACTCAATTAGTTTTTAAGCAACGTTTGCCCAAACAGTTACCAACTTCTTACCTAATATTTTTAAAGACAAAATTTTAAGATCAAAATGTGCCCTTTAGGATTAGTGCTGTTAAGGTAGATTAGTCTGGTCTTGTAGAGTATTTTGTAAGTGAGAGTGAGGAGCTTAAAGGTGATCCTTTTGTTGATATTGAGGCAGTGTAGGTGTGTCAGGTGGTGGGTGATGTGGGTGCAGCCGGGGACATTGATGATCAGTCAGGTAGTGATCTTTTGTATTTGTTATAGTTGTTGTAGGTGTTTGGCTAGAACTCATGTGTAGAGTGTTTTACCACAGTGTAGTCTGCTGCTGATGAGGGCCTGTGTCACTGTTCTTCTTTTGGTGAGGATCCACTTGTAAATGTTGCGGAGCATGTGGAGGGTGTTATAGCAGTACGAGGACACGGTGTATACTTGCTTACACAAGGAGAGGGAGCAGTTGAGGTTGAATCCTATGTTGTGCACATGGTTAGTAGGTGTTGGTACTCTTCACACTGTAGTCAGGTAGCAGGAGTTGTCTGAGGCTGATGGAGTGGGTCTGAGGATGAGTACCTTCATCTTCTGCCAGTTTGTGTTTACAGTGTTGCTCTTTATGTAGTTGGTGACGTCCTTCATTGTGTCGTGGAGGTTCCTTTTGGTGGTATGTGGCTTCTTGGTGACGAAGAGGATGAGCTGGGTGTTCTTTGTGTAATAGATGATGTTGAAGTTGTGATGGTGGCCTACTTGTGTTAGAGTGGCCATGTAGATGATGAACAGCGTCTGATTGATGGATGAGTCCTCGGAGACCCATAGATGATGTCGGTGGTTTTGGAACAAAAGGCTGGGAGGCGAACGTTCAGGATCACTATTGAACAACTTCCAAACAAAGGACTTGATGCATACTATTTGGCCATAAGGAAAAGTGTGCGAAACCATTAAGGACTTTTTGCTGTGTATTTTCTCAGCATCTACTTCTAAGTAACATTATTTACAGTGTAAGAAAATCAATCAGAATATATTGTTATTTTATGATTGCTTGAGATATCTTATATTTACGTAAGAAATTGCTCTTAGAAAAAAACATTTAAGATATGTTTTATTTCTATTTTTTATATTGTTATCGATAATATTGACTGGGTTTTTTTAAGATATCCTTATGGATTGTCTTTTTTTTGCCCGCTGTTATGTGATGAGTACTATTGAACTTACTGTTTGTAGTGAAATTCAATATATTCTGAGAACAGCAAAAAAGGCAAATGAAATGTTTTACAAATTATTTTGTGTTGTAAAATATATCTAGTAACTGTGTTTTTTTGTATCTTCCACAGGTGACAATTTTACAATATATACTTTTTTTATTATTTATTATGCTTAAGGTAAGTACAAGTAACTGACTCAGCCGCAGCCCATGGAGGGAGTTGTGGTGAGGTAGGCAAATGGGGCGGGGGAGGGGCAGGGTGGGGGGTTATAAACAGCGGAATCTGGATGATTGCAGGTAAGTAAACAATTAAATTATTAAAATGAATTTCGTATCCTGCGCCCTGCATCGCAAAATGCAATGCAGGACACGGAACAAAGTCGCATATTATCAACAAAAGACGATACATTATCGCCGCTTTTATCGGCAGCAAAAATTCCGATAAAACGGCGATAATGGGCTTGATAATAAAGCCTTGGAAATTCCCATAGCAGCCCACGTTCTGGTGTTAAATTGGGCTGTTATGGGAATTCACAACGGTCTATTATCAAGCCCTTTATCGCCGCTTTATCGGCAGTTTTCCTGCCGATAAAACCGGCGATAATCTTAATAATGTCTTTCTGTTGACGAACACGCGTTGCAAGGCCTGTGACTTACGTCCTTCAAATTAGTTTTTAGGTATACGTGTGACCAAGTCTGATAACATCAGAGTTTAACGACAAACACGTGGTGTCTGTGCCTCGAAATCTCGTCGATCACAAGGAAAATAGGAAGACGATAAAATGAAAGTAACAGATATAATAAAAACAACGGTGAAAAACTACTAAAATGGCGGTGGACGGAGTACCTCATCAACTTTTGGCGCCTCGACACTACGTTTCAAAAAAATATAGATAAAATACGATTATTAATATATTACAAATGTACAACAGCGGATGGCACACACGACCCGGGAAAACAAAGCGCCAAATGTAATACCTGAAATAAAGAAAGCTTTGTTTGTTGAACTTGAAGAAAAAGAAAAAAACCTGGGCTT
Organism: Lissotriton helveticus; assembly: GCF_964261635.1. NCBI lineage: Eukaryota > Metazoa > Chordata > Amphibia > Caudata > Salamandridae > Lissotriton > Lissotriton helveticus. The sequence goes on along the minus strand of NC_136067.1, from coordinate 1,084,806,104 downwards.
CGAAACGAGGCTGCGCATGCGTAGAGAGTACAACTGCTACACAAAAAAAGGAAAGTTTTAAATACTATCATAGAAATGAAGGGGCATATTATAAACAAAAGGCGATACATTACCACTGCTTTTATCGCCAGTAACTGCCGATAAACCGGCGATAATGGGCTTCATATTAGACCCTTGTTAATTCCCATAGAAGCCCATGTTAACACCAGAACATGGGCTTCTATGAGAATTAACAAAGGCGTATCATCAAGACCATTTTCGCCGTTTCATCGCCACTTTCATGCCCATAAAACAACGATAATTTTAACACCAGTCCTTGATAATACGCCCGTCAGTGCCATATCATCACTAAAGGGCGATACATTATCGCCGCTTTTATCAGCAGAAAACTGCCGCTAAAGCGCCGATAATGGGCTTGATAATAGGCCCTTGTAAATTCCCATAGCAGCCCAGATTCTAGTGTCAACATGAGCTTCTATGGCAATTCACAAGGATATATTATCAAGCCCATTATCGCCGCTTTATCGACAGTTTCCTGCCGATAAAAACAGCGATAATGTATCGCCTTTTCTTGATAATATAGCCCATTCCACTTTTTTTGCCCAGTAAACTTAGCTGCATATCATCAACCACCTGTGTTAAAATTATCGCCGTTTTATTGGCAAGAAACTGCCGATAAAACGGCGATAATGAGCTTCATAATACGGCCTTGTTATTTCCCGTAGAAGCCCATGTTAACACCAGAACATAGGCTTCTATGGGAATTTACAAGGACATATTATCAAGCCCACCCTCTGAACATTAATAAAAAACTCCAGACAATGCAGGTACCCGGAGCTGGAAGGTCATTTGACATATCACTGCCCCAGAAAGGTGGCGTTCCCCGTGACGTGTACGGGGAGAGAGAGAGAGAGCTCAAAACATACATACATACATACATATTTGTTTTAAAAAGAACCCAGGGGTGCCGCTCACCGAGACTGCGGGGAGTAGGACCATAACCTCCCCCACATACTTCAAAATAAAACCAGAGGAGTGCCCTTCCCCAGTGCTCGGGCACCTTACAAGCCCCCATTATGCAGAAAAATTGCCCCTGTAATTTGCCCCCCCCCCCGGGACCTAATGAATAAAACGGACTTCTAGTTTTTTTTCACCTTTTCCACCGCGTACAAGTACTGCACGACTACCCCGCCATTTTTTATTTTAAAAAAAATAAAAATTGAGCCTAAAGATCCATGTACCACCCCCTGACCAAGACTATAGGCTCAGAATGTTTCTACCCTGCCCCCTTACCTTATTTCTCAACTTTGTTTTACTTTTTTACTTTTGACTCTGCTTGCCAACACTTCCTGGTTTGGAGTATTGACAGCCAATCAGCATGCAGCTCCTGCTCGTAATTGTAGGTATTTACATACGCGTGCGCCGCGATTTTTCTTTAAAAAAATAAAATAAAAATAGAGCCTAAACATCCATGTACGACCTCCTGAGCAAGCCTAGAGGGTCAAAATGTCTCTACCTTTCCCCCTTCCCTTATTTCTCAACTTTGTTTTACTGTTACCTTTTCCACCGCGTACAAGTACTGCACGAGTACCCTGCCATTTTTTATTTAAAAAAAAATAAAAATTGAGCCTAAAGATCCATGTACCACCCCCTGACCAAGACTATAGGCTCAGAATGTTTCTACCCTGTCCCCTTTCCTTATTTCTCAACTTTGTTTTACTGTTTTCTTGTGACTCTGCTCTCCCGACAAACAACATGGCTGCCAACACTTTCTGGTTTGGAGTATTGACAGCCAATCAGCATGCAGCTCCTGCTCGTAATTGTAGGTATTTACATACGCGTACGCCACAATTTTTCTTTTAAAAAAATAAAATAAAAAATAGAGCCTAAACATCCATGTACGACCCCCTGAGCAAGCCTAGAGTGTCAAAATGTCTCTACCCTACCCCCTTCCCTTATTTCTCAACTTTGTTTTACTGTTTTCTTGTGACTCGGTTCTAGCAAGGCACAAGATGGCTGCCAACACTTCCTGGTTTTGAGTGTTGACAGATAGTTCACAGCCAATCAGCATGCAGCTCGCGCTCGTAATTGAACAGATTTCAGTACGCGTACTGAACTGCGACTCTAGATATCGCTATGATTTTACTTGCAATTTTCTCAGAAACTACTGAACGGATTTACACCATTTAACAAAAAGCACAATCTGCGAACCAAACTCTACCTCTCTGCCAAATTTCGTGTAATTCCGTTCAGCCGTTCGGGCTGTAGCCCTGGCTAAAGGTCCCTATGGAATATTGCATGGGGAAAACACGTTTTTGGACCCCCCTTTTTTCTCAGCCCCCACTTGACAAATCACCCCCAACCTTTCAGGAAAGGAGCGGAACCAAGCAGGCCATTTTCTTGGAGAAATTCATGAAGATTCGTCCACCGGCGCCAAAGTTATTCCAAACAGAATGTTGTGGATTTCCTATGGAAACTAGGTCCTAACTATAACTACCTACTGGCGACTGCAGGCAAACCAGCGAATCTACTGGCCGGATTTGCAAATGTGCCCAGTGACACACCCAAACCTTGTCTTTTGATTGGGCATATTAGGTCCCCACCAATGTATATGTAAAACCACACTCAAAAACTGTTACTTCTCCATTGCACTTTGTAGAAAGGGGATTGAGAATTAGTGGTGCTCTGCTTCCATAGAATGTCTGAAGCTACATTTTCTGTCCAGGCTGAACAGAAGAAACTTGTTGAGGATGAGGCGGAAGATACACCACCTCCAAGAAAATAAAGTGATGTCTGGAAGTATTTTACAATACCTTTGGGGAAAAGAATGTTAGAGCTAAATATGTGCAGTGCAGTGTTTGCAGGAAGCAGTTATCAAGAGGCACTGCCAAAAAGTATTCCTTTGGATTAAGTTCCATGTGGAAGCACTTAAAAATAATTCATGAAAGAGTGTACAACCGGATGATGCAGGAGAAAGCTGGTGCAGCAGGACTGTCCACCTCTGCAGCACCCTTGGAAGAGCCTTCATCAACTGCAGTCATTACAAGACCAGCAGCCTGCTAACATTTGAGTGAGCTTGTCGCTGTAAAAATGTCTTCCTTGGGTGCATTCTTGGATACAGTGAAGAAGCATCGCTGTTAGTTTTTTTCTCTGCTTTCATTTACCACAATGTTTTTTGAAGACTGAAGCATGTTCCTGCTCTGCATTTTCCTATCCTTACCCTTTTACTACCTTGAAAAAGAGGAAACAACTTAAAAAGCCCTTCTACAAAAAAAACTGCTCTTTTTAGAACCACGATCTTGTCAAGCAAAGAGCTAACTCTGTGTTTTAATGTGCCATGGACTGAATTGATATGAGAATGGGTGTGTCGGATTAAGTTCCATGTGGAAGCACTTAAAAATAATTCATGAAAGAGTGTACAACCGGATGATGCAGGAGAAAGCTGGTGCAGCAGGACTGTCCACCTCTGCAGCACCCTTGGAAGAGCCTTCATCAACTGCAGTCATTACAAGACCAGCAGCCTGCTAACATTTGAGTGAGCTTGTCGCTGTAAAAATTTCTTCCTTGGGTGCATTCTTGGATACAGTGAAGAAGCATCGCTGTTAGTTTTTTTCTCTGCTTTCATTTACCACAATGTTTTTTGAAGACTGAAGCATGTTCCTGCTCTGATCCTTACCCTTTTACTACCTTGAAAAAGAGGAAACAACTTAAAAAGCCCTTCTACAAAAAAAACTGCTCTTTTTAGAACCACGATCTTGTCAAGCAAAGAGCTAACTCTGTGTTTTAATGTGCCATGGACTGAATTGATATGAGAATGGGTGTGTCAGACGCTGTATCAGCTTGTGACTGGGTCTATCAGTGGTTGTACTGATGTGTCTATGAATGTATCATTCTCTGTATCAGAATGTGGGTGGGTGTGTCAGTAGCTGTATCTGTATGTACCTGGGTGTGTGGCTGTATCGGCGAGTGCCTGGGTGTGTAAGTGCCTGTATTGGTCTGTGCATGGATGTGATAGTCTCTGTGTGGCTTTCACAGTGTAGGTATGTGTGTGTGAGTAGCTGTATTGATTTATGGGTGTGTGAGTGAATATATCAGTCTATAACTGGGGTAAATGAGTGGCTGTATCAGTGTGTTGCTTGGTGTGTGAGTGTCTGTATGAGTGGGTGTGTGAATGACTGGGTGTATGAATCTGTGTAAGTAGGTGTTTGCATGTGTAAATGGGTGTGTGACTGTGTGGGTGTTTGAGGGTGTGTCAGTACCTGTGTGAATGACTCTAGGTCTGTGAGTTCATGTATGAATACCTGTACGGGTGTGTTTGTGATTCATAAGTCAAATTAGTAATACACATTATTTAACTTTACAAGTACATTTTATGAATACATTATGATACAATTCAAACTAAACAAACAAATAAACATAATATAATTTATTTAAGTATTTACAAATACACTTTTGAGCACAAGTACTCTAGATAGATGCAGGTATGTGTTTAGACCAGCAACGACAAAGCAAAGTGATGTCTGGAAGCATTTTACAATACCTTCAGGGGAATAGAAGGTTACAGCTAAATATGTGCTGTGTGTTATTTGATGCAAACAGTTATCCAGGAGCACTGCCAAGAAGTATTTACGTGGTTAAAGTTCCCTGTGGAAGCACTTAAAAACCATTCATGAAAGGGTCTACACCTGGATAATGTAGATGAAAGCATGTACAGCAGGCAGGTCCACCACTACAGCACCCTTGGGAGAACCATCATGAGCTGCTATCATTACAATGCTAGCTGCCTGTGAAGATTGAAGTGAGCTGGTTACTCACTGTGCAAAATGCCACATGCTTGTCGCTGTAAAAATGTCTTCTGAGGGTGCATTTTCCCTTTTTTTACTGTTTTCACTATGTGGGGTTGTATCAGTACCTGTGCGAATGACCATATAGGTGTGTGGGTTCATGTACGAACACCTGTATGGGTGTGTTTGTGACCCATAAATTAAATAAGTAATATACATTTTTATATCTTTACAAATAAATTTTATTAATACATACAATACAATTTAAACCAAACAATTAACAAATAAATCAAACATAACTTATTTAACTATTTACAAATACAAAAACATACCCAACCTGAACGTCTGATTGCCACACTAGGACCCCACTCATGTACTTGCAGTGCTGCTGTCTACTTACTTTACCTCTCCAAATTTGATCAATTTAATGGCAAGCCAATGTAGGACCAATGGGTACTGGAATTGTCGTCATGATGAGCGCAAGTGCATGTTGCGAAATTTAGGAATTCCAACTTGGTTTCTAACCCTAAGTTGTGCCGAATGTCAATGGGATGATGTAGGAAGCTGGCTCAGTATATACTATATCAAAGTAAGGTATAGGGCTCGATTCCGATTCGGGAAAAAAAAACATCCAACAATTCGTATTCGTAGCCGTTTCCGTACGAATCGTACAAACCCGTCCGAATCGCGTAGTACGATCCGTTTCCCAAAAATACGTCTGAATGTATTCGAACCGTATGAAAAACAAGCCAACATCCGTACGATATGGCTTCGGAAATTGAACCATACGATTCGTAAACATGCCGTACGACCCGACAAGTACAGTCCGGACGGGGGACCCAGGACGCGATTTGTACGGGTAAAGGTAGTCGCTTATGAACTGTGATTTGTACGGAAAACATCGCATATGAGCGAGCCGCACAAACGAATACGAAACGTACCCCCCGTTAACAAAGCGCACGCGAACCCACGGAAAATGTCCCATATGAGCGAACCACACAAACAAATACACAACGCACTCTCCCATGAACAAAGCGCACGCGAACCCACAGAAAACGTCTCGTATGAGCGAAGCACACAAACAAATACGCAGCGCACTCCCCCTTATCAAAGTGCACGCGAACCCCGTATAAACGCCGCGTATGCACGAGCCACAAATGCAAATACTATTCGAACCCCCCCATGAACAAAGCGCACGCAAAGCAATACAAATAGCACAAGGAGGATGCAAACGACTCGCAATACACCAGAAAACATGTCTCCTGTGTACAAACCATTGCAAATGAATGTCCAGGCCACATCAAAACAGGCAAACAGAGGGCCTAAGTCAGAACCACCCCTTATAACACACCCACCAAAAATTCAAAATAAGCCCCACCTACAAAAGTACCAATAAAGGGCCCACACACACAAAACCCATCATCCTTTGCAACCTACACATTTGCCTACAGAGACTGACAACACACCAATGACTGCACACATACACCTTCACACATACACCTCAATCACATTCCGACACACACCCCCTTCACATTCAGACCCACACCCCCCCTTCCATACACACCGTCACACCACCCCAATCACAGACACCCCACACCATGTCCACACACAAGAATCCAAAGTTCACAAACCCGGAGATGGAGATCCTTGCAGATGAAGTCATCAGAGTTGAGCCACAGCTGTTTGGCTCATTGGTCAGACAGACCAGCATAGCAGATAAAACACAGCTGTGGGACAGGATCGTCAATAGGGTCAATGCTGTTGCACCCATCAGGCGCTCCAGGAGGGATTGCCAGACCAGATGGTATAATCTGCGGAGGATGGTCAAGAGGAAGATGGATGAGGACTACGCCCAGAGCCAGCACACTGATGGTGGTGGTCCCTGCAGACCAGTACAGTACCATCCCTGGGAGGAGAAGGTCATGGCCCTGCTACCACCGGTGGGAGTACATGGAATTGAAGGAGTCGTGGAGCCTGGTGAGTATACAAACAACTCATGTAACATGGGGGGACTCCCAGCAGTGTCCAGACATGTGAGGGGTGCGTGCACAGGACTCCCAGCATAGGCCAACAGTATGGGGGGTAGACAGGACTCACACCAGTGTCCAGACATATGAAGGGTGTGTGCACTGGACTCCCAGCATAGGCCGACAGTATGGGGGGTGGGTGGATAGGACTCCCACCAGTGTCCAGACATAAGAGGGGTGGGTGCAGAGGACTTCCACCAGTGCCCAGACAGAAGAGGGGTGGGTGTATGTGACTCTCAGCAGTGCCCAGACAGAAGAGGAGTGTGTGCAGAGTACTCCCACCAGTGCCCAGACAGAAGAAGGGTGGGTGTATATGACTCCCACCAGTGCCCAGACACAAGAGGGGTTGGTGCAGAGGACTCCCAGCAGTGCCCAGACATACGAGGGGTGGGTGCAGAGGACTCCCACCAGTACCCAGACATAAGAGGGGTGGGTGCAGAGGACTCCCAGCAGTGCCCAGACAGAAGAGTGGTGGCTGGATAGGACTCCCGGCAGTGCCCAGACATAAGAGGGGTCGCTGCAGAGGGCTCCCACCAGTGCCCAGACATAAGAGGGGTGGGTGCAGAGGACTCCCAGCATAGGCCAACAGTATGGTGGTGGGTGAATAGGCCTCCCACCAGTGTCCAGACATAAGAGGGGTGGGTGCAGAAGATTCCCACCATTTTCCAGACATATGAGGGGTGGGTGCAGAGGACTCCCTGCATAGGCCAGGGTGGGTGGATAGGACTCCTACCAGTGTCCAGACAGAAGAGGGGTGGTTGCAAAGGACTCTCACCAGTGTCCAGCCATATGAGGGGTGGGTGCAGAGGACTCCCAGCATAGGCCAACAGTATGGGGGTGGCTGGATAGGACTCCCAGCAGTGTCCAGACATAAGATGGGTGGGTGCAGAGGACTCCCACCAGTGCCCAGACATAATAGGGGTGGGTGCAGAGGACTCCCAGCAGTGTCCAGACATAAGAGGGGTGGGTGCAGAGGACTCTCACCAGTGTCCAGACATAAGAGGGGTGGGTGCAGAGGACTCCCACCAGTGTCCAGACATATGAGGGGTGGGTGCAGAGGACTCCCAGCATAGGCTAACAGTATGGGGGTGGCTGGATAGGACTCCCAGCAGTGCCCAGACATAAGAGGGGTGGGTGCACAGGACTCCCAGCACAGGCTAACAGTATGGGGGTGGGTGTAGAGGACTCCCAGCATAGGCCAACAGTATGGGGTGGGTGGATATGTCTCCCAGCAGTGTCCAGACATATGAGAGGTGGGTGAAGAGGTCTCCCACCAGTGCCCAGACAGATAGGGAGACGTCCTAAAGCTCCAGTGTACACTAGGAATTGTAGTAGTATTTGCAGTGTCCGGCAATAATCTATTGGTTTTTTACACAATTTCTTACGTAATTACACCAAGAAAAGTGTTAAACAAAAGATTAAGATGTTACAAGGACTAGACCCTTGCAGAGTGAGAGAAAATACTGGTTTACAAGGTCATTCTCTACCTTGTGTTTCTAAAAAAGTATGTTGAAGTGTTTTCCACCATTTCAGGATGTTAGCAGTTCATCATACTCAGATGAGGAAATTAGTCAGAACATTGTATTACGCGAAAAGTCCAGCACTAATGTTAAAAAAGTTGAACAGTGCTCTTTTGCGTGGATCTGTATCAGACGTAACAAATGTTTGTGATGAAATTGAGATTAGTTACTTTGGTCCTCAGGAAGACAGTGCAAAAAGTGAGAGATTAATAGAAGAAAATGTGGAAGAGAATGTAGGACAGTGCAGTGTAGAAAATTGTGAACAAGAAATTATTCAGTTTAAGGTGGTTTCAGGTGAAAGGCCAAATTATTCTTAAATCTGTTGTCGACGAATTCATTATAAAAATCCGACCAGGACTGTTGATCTGTATTTAAAAAGTGAAAAGGAAAATAATAATGAGTGGAAAGATTTTACAACTTATTTGTTGGTAAAGAATTGTTTTGATTTGGGTTCTGATCAGCGTATTTGTAAATATTGTTATAACAAATTAGAAGAGAACAAAATGCCTGCTTGAGCTGTGCATAATAATCTTGAGTTGGTAAATATTCCTTCTGAACTGATGGATTTAAATACCTATGAGTCTATTCTTATTCAATGTGTGCATCCATTTCAGGCTATTGTTCGTATGGAGCCTAAGACAGGAACATTTCCTCCTTCTGATTTACAAAGAGGATTAAAGGGAAGAGTTGTATATTTGCCTCTAGATTTAAAGAAAAATATTGAAACTAGTGGTGTAGAAAATGTAGAGGATGAACCTTTAGTTATTCTTGTTAATGGCGTTCCTACTAAGAGTAAGAAAATCTGGCAAGAATTAGTGGATGTTAGGAAAGTGAAAAACGCAACGTTGTATCTGGTAAAAAATAATCAATATTACAAAAATGTGTATGTGGGAGAAGAAGAAATATCTGTACAAGAAGATACTGACTTGCCATCTGGACAAATTGAAAAAGTGGATGTGTCCAGAATTGAAGAAATCTACCCAACATTACAGTGTTCATCCATTGCATTCCAAAGAAATGATGGGGAATGCTTTAGAGTTATTTCAAATGAAAGAAGCAAAAGGAAGTCCCATTAGTGTATGGGAAAAAAGCTTGGAAGCTTGTTGTTTCCCTCAGTTGTTTCCTACAGGAAAAGGAGGACGATATGATGAACGACCTGTGCAGATTCCTGCATCTGAATACCGGACATCAAGATTATATGCAGAAGATGCAAGATTTCGACAATGTATTCCATATTTGTTTCATCTTTTGTTTGAGAGTGATTTGTCTGGACTTTCTTATGCAGTAAACCACATATTGAAAACAGGTGTACATGTGCAAAATGTTTCAGCAAAGGAATTTATGGATAAAGTACAGCAGAAAGATATTGTGTTGGAAACCAGCTGATTAATCTGATGGCATGTCAGTGTGGTACTAATGAGTACTGGTACCATCGTCACGGAGAACTCAAATGTATGCTAAGGAACTTAGGAACTCCTACATGGTTCCTTACTCTAAGCTGTGCTGAATATGCTTGGGATGATTTACTTCAATTTCTTCTAGAGGCAAATCCAAATATACCAAATATCGAATACAAGACACCTGGAGAATTGTGCTCTTTGGATCCTGTTAATGTATGCAGGTATTTTAATCATAAATTCAAAGCTATGATGTTTTTTATCACCAATAAAAAAAATCCTCCTCTTGGAGAGGTTCTGGATTTCTTTTGGAGAAAGGAGTATCAAGTGAGAGGTGCTCCTCACATACATATGCTATTATGGATCAAAGATGCTCCCAAATTTGGAACAGACTCAGATGATACTGTGTTGTCTTTGATTGAAGAATATGCTACATGTGAAGTACCCAAAAGTACACAAGATAAGGACTTAAGACAACAAGTCTTACGATTCCAAAGCCATCGTTGTAGCAAATACTGTCGTCGAAAGTACAAATGTAAGGACAAATTCTACAGCAAATGCCGTTTTGCATTTCCTCAACCTGTAATATCGAAAGGAAGAGTGAACAGTTTTATGTCATCTTTGCGACATAATATCACAAGAAAGTCTCAAAAAAATACCTACAACTTAAGAAGAAATGAAGAGTCAAAATACATAAATGACTATAACTCAGTCATTTTGTCTATGTGGAATGCTAATATGGATATTCAATATTTTGCAGACAATTCCATTGCTGTTGCTCGATATGTGACATCGTACATAACAAAGTCAGAAAAGACGGAATTGAAGGAAATGTGGGAAGAGATTTCCCATGAGAAGAGTCTAAGTAAGAAATTATCCAGTTACAGTTTGAAGATGTTATCTCATCGAGAAATTGGAGTGTATGAATGCTCGGATCGCTTATCATCTGCAAGTCTGTACTCTAAATCCAGAAGAATCATTTGGGTGAGTCTAGGTCTTGCTGCAACACGAAACCGAGTTATTAAATCTGACAAGAAGTTGAATATTTAGCTGAAAAAGAGCCAGAAAGTACTGATATTCTGAAAACAAATATGTTGGATACATATTATCCAAATAGAAGTCATCATCTTGAGAACATTTGTCTCTATGAAATGCTGCAAAACTATATTTTTAAACGGAATATTATCGAAAACATTAATAATGGTATATATGGCGTTATTGGTTCTGAAGAATGTCTGGTGAAACAAAGAAAAAGACATTTGATTAATCACCGTAAACTGAGTTGCGAAACACCTGACAAAAGGGAATTTTACTATTTAGCTCTTTTGCAACTTTTCAAGTCATGGCGTTCAGAATTGGAATTACTTGGAGATTTTGAGAGCTATGAAGATTCCTTCAATACAACTAAAGATACTATAGAATGTCCTGTTTTTGCTAATTATGTCAAAATGTTGAATAACGAAATTGAGCAAGAAGCTACAATTGCAGCTGAGATTGCTAGAGATAGTTCTCAAGACAGTGAAACTTCTGCTCCGTTGAGTCAGGACCCACTAGGAGAACCAATTGTTCTAAATGAAGCAGCAACTGCTATGGAAGAGGTGTAAACAGTAATGTATCAAGGTTAAGAACATCTAACAAACTTAGGAAACTTAGAAGAACAACTAAATCTTGAGCAGAAAGAAATATATGAGCAAGTGAGAGAACAGATTGACCATGGATTTCTTCATGAAAAGAAATAGTGCTCTTGCTCATCATTTGAATCTATCCGTATGTATGTGAGTGGACAAGCTGGAACAGGAAAAAGTTTTTTAATTAAAGTAATCAATAGTTTTCTACAGAAAAGAACTGAGTCGCATTTGTCTTGTGTTGTCACTGCTCCAACTGGGTTGGTGGCACACAATATTAAAGGAATTACTTTACATCGTTTATTAATGCTACCAGTAGAGCATGACAACAAATTACAATACCACAAGCTATCTGGAGAAGCGTCTTATGAAGTTTCAAGAGTGTTGAAGAAAATGAAGCTTCTCATTATTGATGAGGTAAGCATGGTCTCAAACTTAATGCTTACCTTTGTGCATTTAAGAATGCAGCAAATTCTTAAAACAGAGTATGACGTATTATTCGGAGGAAAACACGTCATAGTTTTTGGAGATCTTATACAACTTACTCCTGTAAAAGGACAGCCAGCGTTTAAAACACTCGTGCATGAAGATACTAGAAAGTCTTTGGGGAGTATTGGCAATGTAAACATTTGGTCATATTTTCAGTATAAGGAACTTATTACAAATATGCGACAAGAAAATGATGTTGATTATGGAACTATTCTTCAAGATATAAGAATTGGAAAATTGACCGAACATGGAAAACAAGCTTTACAGACATGATTATTTTCCAATTTGTTTCCAAATGCAAATATTGTCCCAGAGAAAATATACATGAGAATTGCAGAAAACAAATCTGTAATCTGCTTAATGCCAACTCTGCATGAATGTTCTATATTCAATGAAGAAATGTTAAAGTTGGAAAATGAAGAAATTATAAAATTGGAAGCAATTGATAAAATAGAACATGAGAGAATCAGTATTATTTTGAGTGAAAACTTGAAGAGGAAATTGGATTGTTTAGAGAAATCGATAAGTAAAACTGCTGGTTTAGTAAAGCATTTGTATGCATGTGTAAATTGTAGAGTAATTTTGCGACGTAATTTGGATGTGCAAAAAGGTTTAGTAAATGGAGCAATGGGTAAAATTGTTGATTTTGTTAATTATGTAAACAGAGCTGGCATTGAATTTTTGAAAATCAAATATGATGAAATTGCTGAAGTACAACAAGTTAGTCGTTGTGCAGCTCGTTTTTTGCTTGTAAAAGATTTGTATGTCTGCAGAAAACAGTTTCCTGTTTGTTTGGCATATGCGGTGACCATTCATAAATGTCAAGGTTTAAGTGTAGATTCTGCTTTAGTTGTTGTTGTAAAGCTTTTATTCGACACTTTGTCATAAAGCCAACACACAATATAATACATACAAACATCGACATGATTAAAAATTTGTTACAATTAGCAAAACATTCATAATATACTAAAGTGCAATAATAGTAGGTCCCGGAACATTCCAATTTGTTTATAATTTTAAACTACTTCATTTACTCATTTGCTAATAGAGTACCTACAGTCGAGCCATCATACAAGACCAATATTAAAAACGATTTAATACAATTATAAATAGTTAAAAAATGCCAGCGATAAAAACACTTTAAATCTTATATTGTCATTCCTAATCTCTTTCTAGTTAAACAGACACCAAGAAGATACCTGCTCACACCAAATGTTATCAACCTAATGGTTGAGGATCTAAGTAATCGCTCTGCCTCTTTATACGAACGTGTGCCCAGGTTTTTACAAAGAGGTATGATCCATTTCTTACGTTGCAATTCGTATGATGGGCAAAAAAAGAGGATGTGAGCCTCGTCCTCTCTTTGTTTTAAATCACACAATTTACAATTAGATCATTATTTGCTCCTCCCCACCGACAAGTATTCGCATTGATCTGTAAAACCCCATATCTATATTGGAGGAAAACAGTTTTAGCCAAGGGTGGCTCAATTTCATCCATAAAATGTTCAAATGTAGGGTAGTCCTTAAATTGCAAAAACTTATGCGTTAATGAGCCAGTGGCGCGTTCGTAAACATTGGTATTCACATAGTTCCAGTAGGCAGATTTTACTTGTTCTTTGCAAATATTTAACGAAGTGATTGACATTGCTGGTGTTTTCCAGAAGTGTGAAAGGCCTATTTTTGTGAGCCAATGGGATACATGTCTCAGCCACTTGATCGAGTTAAAAGAGTCCAGCTCCCTGATTTCCAATACTCCTGCTCTATAATCAGCGAGTTCCGGGGTAGACCATAACCTTACCCAATAGAGCAATGGCCTCAACCAGCACAAATAGTCTGTCCTTTTTAAGTTAATATCGAGATAGACTGGTACTAGGGGCGTTCTTCCTGGTAGTCTCAGTAGACGTCTAAAGAACACATTTTCCTCTATATCGAATGTTTTTTTAGTATAAGGCCCCCAGATCTCAGCCCCATACAGGGCGGCAGATTGTGCTTTGGCTTTAAAAACTTCAATCGCAGGGGTTATAGCTTTTGAAGTACTCCCACCATGAATTTTTAAAATGGGGAGGGAGTTTTGCTTAAGTGTTACCCTGCTTTTTTCTAATTGACTTATCCAAGACATTCTACTATCCAACCTAATAAAGAGATTATCAAAAAAGTCCACGTACTCAAGTTTAGTGTTGTTTAGGGCCAAGTTCTTCCTAAAAGATTTAGGGGGCTTAATGGCCATATACTTGGTTTTGGATGAGTTAATTTCTAACCCCTTTAGGTCGCAATAATTATTTAATTTATTTATCAAGTTTTGCAAGCCTTTTGGTGTTTGGGATATTAAAATAGTGTCATCCGCGAATAACAATGCTGTGACTACTTCATTGCATAATTTAGGGGAATCATGATTACATTCTGCTAGGTAGGAGGGGATATCATTTACAAATAGGGAGAAAAGGGTTGGGGCCAACACACACCCTTGTCTAACCCCCCTTTTTACTGGTATGGCTCGGGTGAGTTCGCCATTTCTTCCCCACCTTACTTTGGCATAATATCAGTGTGGAGCTTTACAAGGTTGGCCAACAATTCGCCCGGGACACCCATTTTCCTCAAAGTTTCCCACAGTAGGTGACGGGGAACAAGATCAAACGCTAAGCGTAAATCCACAAATGCAACATATATACTACACTTCTTTATCTGAATATATTTCCAGCAAATACACATGAATCTATACACCTGGTCAACAGTACTTGTCTTAATCCTAAATCCTGCTTGGTATTTAGAAAGGATTTCGGATTCCTCTATCCAAATTAAAAGTCTATTTAAAATATGTCTGGCAAAAATCTTTTGTAAAATATCAATTAAACTGATTGGTCTGTAATTGCCTGGGTTGTAGCGGTCCCCCTTTTTATAAATGGTCACTATTTCTGCCCCTTTCCAGAGTTCCCAGCAAGATGGAATTACACAGAAAGTTTATGTAGGGGCACCATACTTCAATATTGTGAGTAAATAAATCACCAGGTAACTTGTCCGGGCCTGGTGCCTTACCAGACTTAATTGCTTTTATTGCACACAAGGTTTCTTCCATGCTAAATTTCGCTGTGTTAGTGCACTGGGGAAGGGATCCAGAATAGTTATACTCAGGAGATGACCCAGCCAGATCATATAAAATTACAAAATGATCAAACCAAATTTTTTCATCCAGAAAAAGGTCCCTATTGGAACTACCCGTTTTGTTATTTTTGGCTATCAGGTTCCAAAAAGTGCATTGATCATGCTTCCTAGCAGCATTCAAAAGATCTTCCCAGATTAAATCATCCCATTCCCTTTTTGCATTATGCAAGAGCCTTTTATATTTTTGTCTGCATTCTCTAACCCTTGTCTGATCTTTAGATTTCACGGCAATGATTAAATTAGTTTTAGCTAGATGACACTGCTTGTTATACCATGGTGTCTCTAGTTCCAATTGCCTCCTTGTATTACATTGTTTGTTATTACAAGTTTTACTCAAGAGGGGAGTTAATGATTCCACTAAGTGGTAATGCATTTTTAGGACATCATCAGATCCCGGCCTTGAATTTTCATATAGGGGAATGATTTCTGAGAAAGTATTATAAATGCCCAAAAGCGTATCTTCTTTTGCTAGGATATGAGGCCATTTTATTGCTTTCCTATTGTTGGAGACAACGACCTCAGCCATCTCCCTCTCACATTCAGTCTCACTATCGATTATCAAGAAGGGATCCGGTAGTAACCCCAATTGTAATGGAAAGTGGTCACTCTCCGGTCTATTCACGACCTTGAAGGCCAACAGTAAGTACCAAAGGTTGGTTGAGATCAACATAAAGTCGATCAGAGATTTGGACAACCCTTTACTGAATGTGTTGTTAGCTGGCTTATCTGGGTCTAACCGCCCATTGCATGCCCTTAGGTCATAGGATACAGTCAGTTCATAGATCTGCATAGCTGCCACTGTGCATTTTACTGGCTTTGCACTATCTAAGAGAGGGATATTGTGTGCTCTATCTGAGTTTTCTAATAAGTTTTCGAGCCCCATTATGGGCTCGAATCGACAATTTAGATCCCCACCTATGATTATTTTAGAGTCAGGCTCTAGTTTACACAAATAGGAGCTAAGTTGTCCTATAACCACTGATTCCTTATTTTTTGGGTTTGGTCTATTATAGACATTTATCAAATAAACATCGCCCAGATCTTTCGTGGCTACTTTAACCCCAAGCAAATCATTAGAAGCAAGGTACAAGGGCGATACAACAACGTCCAAGTATATACTTATCCATATTATTAAGCCCCCTGAAGGTCTCCCTCTTACTGATGCAATTGCCCCACAATAAAACGCTTTATAGCCCAGTCTGTGTACAATGTTAATTGCCCATGTTTCCTGTAGGAGTATAATATCATTTTCCTCCAAGAAGGAACTCCAATTTCTATCACAGAGGTTTCTTGACAACCCTGCGATATTCCATGACATGATTTTTAAATCCCGTTTGGGCTTGCCTTGTTCTTGGTTGGCAGGATGTCTTTTACTTATATTCAGTGTTTCCCCATTAT
The DNA here is from genome assembly GCF_964261635.1 of Lissotriton helveticus. NCBI lineage: Eukaryota > Metazoa > Chordata > Amphibia > Caudata > Salamandridae > Lissotriton > Lissotriton helveticus. The sequence goes on along the minus strand of NC_136067.1, from coordinate 1,084,789,703 downwards.
TAGATTCCTCCATAATCGATATTCCATGCGCCTGGTCCCAGGGATCTTTATTTAGCACTGGTGGTATATCTTGAGCCTGTACACTGCAAGGAACAGTCAAATCCCTCTCTTGGTAGTCGACCAATTTTCTTCCGGACAAATTCCCTGCCCGCGTTGATTCAACTGACTCTATTACAGAAGATAATACACCAGTACCTATTTTTGATGTTATACTTGATTCCCACTGGTGCACACAAGTTGTAGGGGAAGCTGATCCATTAAGTTCATAGCCTTCTATTGTTTGTCAATGACCCCACCATGACCAATTTTTGTCCATTTCCATGTTTGGTGGGTATATTCTACCAGCCGGAGTTGGGGGGTCGAAGAATGAGTATCTATTATCCATCAGACTTGACTGTTGTGGGACTCTGCTAACTTGCTTATGTTGTATTGGATAAAAGTAGCTAAGATTGCAGGTTCCAATTCCTCGATTATCTCTTCGTGGTTGTTGGCTGTACACAAGTTGTGCTACAGATGGATCTGTAAAGTTGACCAAAATGCAGTCCCCTTCAATGTCCTTCTGCCTAGAACCCAGCCAACTGACTCTTCGGACTTGAATTACTTGGCAGTTAACAGTATAAGGTAAAGGTCTATTTCCCCTTAGCCAGTATAAGGTCTTGTTTTTTAATTCATCATAGGACTCTCTTTTGTTAGATTTCAATGGGGGAACTCCAGTAAGTACTACCAAGTACTACCAAGTACTACCACGTATGGTTGACACCCTGGTTGGAGGTGTGCGTTCGGAACCTTCTTTAGCGCTTGAGTTCCTATATTACAGTCAGATGTATGGACATTGACGTTATTGCCGCAAACTAATGTGGGGACTGTAGGTCCCATCCCATCTGTGGGGTTTGTAGAAGTATTGTTTATTATTTGTTTGGATTTACGCGGTGCAGGCTTTGGAGGAGCAGCCAATTTTATTCCGCCATTGGGCGGTTGACCTTTGGAGGGCTCTGCCCGTGGTCCTCCTGGTGCAGCATTAGACCCAGTTGGGTCTACCACCTTGTCATTCCTGGGTGGGCGAGCTGGTTGTGCTGGTTTAGGAGACGTTGGGCTCCTCTCCATCCTTACAGTGTCTTGGCCAATCTTAGAATGGAGTTTAACCAAGGATTTTAGTGCAAAAAAGTTGTCCAAGGATGTCTGCTCGAATTTATCCAAGCGGTCCGTTAGTCCTTTCAGTCTATCAGTTACTGGTTGCAGTAAAGATATCATAAGGGATTGGATCCGTTCCATCAGCAAGTCTGGTAATGGTAGTTCTTCAAGATTGTTTACTTGATCCATGGCCATATTGGAACCAATAGAAACATTTGGTGGATCACTCTCCGGAGGTTCACTTCGTTCTCTCCCATTGGTCGCAGAGTCAGTATCTAGAGGTTTACTATGAACTCCCCCAAACATATAATTTTTGCGAATTCTTTTTAAGGCCTTTAGTCTGTAGGCTTTGCGTGGGGTAACTAGTCTTTTCCGTTTTACGGCAACCCTACTTGTTTTCGGAGATGGTGATTGTAGAGTTTGCTCTGTTGGAGTTTCATGTATCGTTATTAAGGGCATGACCGGTGGGGCAGGCACTGTAATATTAGAGGGATTTCTTTTTTCAACATTAGCTGATATTTTATTTGTAGGTGCTGGGTCAGGTGTAATTACAAAAAGGTCACTATCCGATCTCAAATCAACAACACAAGGTTGCTGATCGCTAGGAATTGAGGGAGTGGTTAATTCCGATGGAATAATGTTTAACGGAGATTTAGCCTGCGCAAGTGACCCCATTGAGGATCGCTTGTGCGCCAGATATTCATTTGATAATCTACGTTCTGCTAAGATGATTTCCTTCTCTACAACAGAAACGACCCGAGTGATAAAATTATCCATGGTCCCTAGCGTAGAATTTCCCCCTTTCCGTGAGCTTCTTCCAGAGCGAGTAGACATTGGTGAGTAAACAGACATGTGATCGAATACACGGGTAGCAATGGTATTTAACCCTGCACCATAATTGTCTTTTATACCTGAGATGTTAGAGGGCTGGCCCGTCCCGGCCCCTGCTGGCCCCGGACGGCCCCAGACGGCCCGCCCTTTGCCCGGGCTTCGCCCGGCGTCCCGCTTGCGTCCCGCAAGACGGGCTCTCCTCTGTGTTAAAGGATGGGCGGTGGTGGGCGGGGCAGGCAGGGGGGCGCTGACCGGATGTCACGTGGTCAAGCAGGGACTCCTGGGATAGTGAGTCCCTGCCGCGCTACCCCTGCAGCCTCCACAGGTGTTCCACTCTCAGCAGCCAATCAGGGGCAAACAGCGTTGTTGGGCGTTAGATCCTCCCACAGGCGAAGCGGCTCCCGCGCAGCGGGAGCGGCGAGCAGATGACAGGTATCAGCAAGGGCAAAGGGGACAGGCAGGCTCCCACGTCGTGCAGTCCACAGCAAGGAAGGATCATGATGAAATTGCTGAAGTACAACAAGTTAGTCGTTGTGCAGCTCATTTTTTGCTTGTAAAAGATTTGTATGTCTGCAGAAAACAGTTTCCTGTTTGTTTGGCATATGCAGTGACCATTCATAAATGTCACGGTTTAAGTGTAGATTCTGCTTTAGTGAATATTGGAAGTACTGTGTTTAAAGAAGGTATGGCATATGTTGCTTTGTCTCGAGTCAGAACTTTATCTGGATTGTACTTGATTGATTTTGATGAGACAAAGGTTTCTGCAGATACAAACTGTGTGAAAGAGTATAATAGGTTAAGAAGAGAATATGCACCCAATTTAGGTCAATATCCAGTGATTGAAAAGCGTGTGGTAGGTAGAAAAAGAAGATTTGAGAATATCGGTTCTGAAACTGTAGAGAAAGAAAAAAAATAAGAAGAAGTTGCGCCTCCAAGCAAAAAGACAAAGGACAGTGTTGAAGAGAATGTTGGTTATCGATTTGAAAATAGTTCTGGTGTCAACTGCTATGCTAATGTAGTTGTTAATGTTTTTTTTTTCTTCAAACTTTCCAACAGCAAATTGTAGAAAATCGGGACAAAAGATTCTGTTCATTGTTGAATTCTGTTTATGAGAAATGTACTAGTGATAAAAGTAAAATACAAAGGGCCTCATTTATGAAAAGTGACGCATCGCTGCGTGAAAACAGCGATGCGTCACTTTTCACTGCGTCCTCCTTGCGACACCAATGATGCGTCATATTTACAGTATGACGCCTCATGTCGCAAGGAGTTACAGATACGTCAGTATTTCTGACGTATCTGTAAGCTCAAAAGTCACGCATTGCTGGGGTGTGTCACAAAAGTGACGCAACTCCAGCAATGCGTCCTTTCACATGGGGAAAGCGTCATTGGAAAGGGATTGCGTCAGTCTTACGCCTGCTGTGAGGCAGGCGCAAGATTTTGACGCAACAGCGTCCTAAAAGTGACGCAGTGAAATCTCATATATTTCACTGCGTCACTATTACGAGGCTTTTTGCGGGGGAACGCCCCCTCTGCATACATTATACCTGACGCAGGTATAATGTAGCACAGGGGTTAACAAAGTGACGCATCTGCTTAGGTGCGTCACTTTGTAAATAGTGCGCAACAGGAGGCATGTTTTACGCCGCCGATGCGTCACAAAAAGTGACGCATTGGAAGCGCAAAACTGACGCAAGGCCTCATTAATGAGGCCCAAAGTGTTTCTGATATTCGAAATATTTTGGACATATGTTCTGGTTCTACTCAATTTAGGCAGAATATTCAGCAAGATTGTCAGGAATTTTTATTGTTTATGCTTGTTGTACTGGAAGATGAAGGTATAGATGTTGAAAACCTTTTTGGCCTTTCTTATAAATGGCATCATGACTTTCGAAATTGTTTGTTTACATGTAGCACTGACATAGACACTGAGAGATTCATATATTTGACTTTACCTGACTGTGAATCAGTGTCTTTTAACAATCTAATTAGAGGAGCAAGTCAAAACATGGAGTGTAGCCAATGTAAATCAGAAATGTCATCAACATTATTTATACAAAGATATGGACAGTATGTTATTTTAATGCTGCAACGTTGTAGAACTGATGGAACAAAATTGAAAACTTTAATTAAAAATGTTGTAGCTGGTCAATGTTCAATATCAGGAAGAACTTTTATAGCTGTTGCTATTATTTTTCATGATGGACCTTCTACCACATCTGGACATTACATTTTTTATTTAAAATGGTCTGAAAGGTTGGATACAGTGTAATGATACTCAATTAGTTTTTAAGCAACGTTTGCCCAAACAGTTACCAACTTCTTACCTAATATTTTTAAAGACAAAATTTTAAGATCAAAATGTGCCCTTTAGGATTAGTGCTGTTAAGGTAGATTAGTCTGGTGTTGTAGAGTATTTTGTAAGTGAGAGTGAGGAGCTTAAAGGTGATCCTTTTGTTGATATTGAGGCAGTGTAGGTGTGTCAGGTGGTGGGTGATGTGGGTGCAGCCGGGGACATTGATGATCAGTCAGGTAGTGATCTTTTGTATTTGTTATAGTTGTTGTAGGTGTTTGGCTAGAACTCATGTGTAGAGTGTTTTACCACAGTGTAGTCTGCTGCTGATGAGGGCCTGTGTCACTGTTCTTCTTTTGGTGAGGATCCACTTGTAAATGTTGCGGAGCATGTGGAGGGTGTTATAGCAGTACGAGGACACGGTGTATACTTGCTTACACATGGAGAGGGAGCAGTTGAGGTTGAATCCTATGTTGTGCACATGGTTAGTAGGTGTTGGTACTCTTCACACTGTAGTCAGGTAGCAGGAGTTGTCTGAGGCTGATGGAGTGGGTCTGAGGATGAGTACCTTCATCTTCTGCCAGTTTGTTTTTACAGTGCTGCTCTTTATGTATTTGGTGACGTCCTTCATTGTGTCGTGGAGGTTCCTTTTGGTGGTATGTGGCTTCTTGGTGACGAAGAGGATGAGCTGGGTGTTCTTTGTGTAATAGATGATGTTGAAGTTGTGATGGTGGCCTACTTGTGTTAGAGTGGCCATGTAGATGATGAACAGCGTCGGATTGATGGATGAGTCCTCGGAGACCCATAGATGATGTCGGTGGTTTTGGAACAAAAGGCTGGGAGGCGAACGTTCAGGATCACAATTGAACAACTTCCAAACAAAGGACTTGATGCATACTATTTGGCCATAAGGAAAAGTGTGCGAAACCATTAAGGACTTTTTGCTGTGTATTTTCTCAGCATCTACTTCTAAGTAACATTATTTACAGTGTAAGAAAATTAATCAGAATATATTGTTACTTTATGATTGCTTGAGATATCTTATATTTACGTAAGAAATTGCTCTTAGAAAAAAACATTTAAGATATGTTTTATTTCTATTTTTTATATTGTTATCGATAATGTTGAGTTGGTTTTTTTAAGATATCCTTATGGATTGTCTTTTTTTTGCCCGCTGTTATGTGATGAGTACTATTGAACTTACTGTTTGTAGTGAAATTCAATATATTCTGAGAACAGCAAAAAAGGCAAATGAAATGTTTTACAAATTATTTTGTGTTGTAAAATATATCTAGTAACTGTGTTTTTTTGTATCTTCCACAGGTGACAATTTTACAATATATACTTTTTTTATTATTTATTATGCTTAAGGTAAGTACAAGTAATTGACTCAGCCGCAGCCCATGGAGGGAGTTGTGGTGAGGTAGGCAAATGGGGCGGGGGAGGGGCAGGGTGGGGGGTTATAAACAGCGGAATCTGGATGATTGCAGATAAGTAAACAATTAAATTAATAAAATGAATTTCGTATCCTGCGCCCTGCATCGCAAAATGCAATGCAGGACACGGAAAAAAGGCGCATATTACCAACAAAAGACGATACATTATCGCCGCTTTTATCGCCAGCAAAAATTCCGATAAAACGGCGATAATGGGCTTGATGATAAAGCCTTGGAAATTCCCATAGCAGCCCACGTTCTGGTGTTAACTTGGGCTGTTATGGGAATTCACACGGTCTGTTATCAAGCCCTTTATCGCCACTTTATCGGCAGTTTTCCTGCCGATAAAACCGGCGATAATCTTAATAATGTCTTTCTGTTGACGAACACGCGTTGCAATGCCTGTGACTTACGTCCTTCAAATTAGTTTTTAGGTATACGTGTGACCAAGTCTGATAACATCAGAGTTTAACGACAAACACCGTGGTATCTGTGCCTCGAAATCTCGTCGATCACAAGGAAAATAGGAAGACGATAAAATGAAAGTAACAGATATAATAAAAACAACGGTGAAAAACTACTAAAATGGCGGTGGACGGAGTACCTCATCAACTTTTGGCGCCTCGACACTACGTTTCAAAAAAATGTAGATAAAATACGATTATTAATATATTACAAAAGTACAACAGCGGATGGCACACACGACCCGGGAAAACAAAGCGCCAAATGTAATACCTGAAATAAAGAAAGCTTTGTTTGTTGAACTTGAAGAAAAAGAAAAAAACGTGGGCTTCGAAACGAGGCTGCGCATGCGTAGAGAGTACAACTGCTACACAAAAAAAGGAAAGTTTTAAATACTATCATAGAAATGAAGGGGCATATTATAAACAAAAGGCGATACATTACCACCGCTTTTATCGCCAGTAACTGCCGATAAACCGGCGATAATGGGCTTCATATTAGACCCTTGTTAATTCCCATAGAAGCCCATGTTAACACCAGAACATGGGCTTCTATGAGAATTAACATAGGCGTATTATCAAGACCCATTTTCGCCGTTTCATCGCCACTTTCATGCCCATAAAACAAAGATAATTTTATCAGCAGTCCTTGATAATACGCCCGTCAGTGCCATATCATCACTAAAGGGCGATACATTATCGCCGCTTTTATCAGCAGAAAACTGCCGCTAAAGCGCCGATAATGGGCTTGATAATAGGCCCTTGTAAATTCCCATAGCAGCCCAGGTTCTAGTGTCAACATGAGCTTCTATGGCAATTCACAAGGATATATTATCAAGCCCTTTATCGCCGCTTTATCGACAGTTTCCTGCCGATAAAAACAGCGATAATGTATCGCCTTTTCTTGATAATATGGCCCATTTCACTTTTTTTGCCCAGTAAACTTAGCTGCATATCATCAACCACCGGTGTTAAAATTATTGCCGTTTTATTGGCAAGAAACTGCCGATAAAATGGCGATAATGAGCTTCATAATACGGCCTTGTTATTTCCCGTAGAAGCCCATGTTAACACCAGAACATAGGCTTCTATGGGAATTTACAAGGACATATTATCAAGCCCACCCTCCCAACATTAATAAAAAACTCCAGACAATGCAGGTACCCAGAGCTGGAAGGTCATTTTACATATCACTGCCCCAGAAAGGTGGCGTTCCCCGTGACGTGTACGGGGAGAGAGAGAGAGAGCACAAAACATACATATCTTTTTTTAAAAAGAACCCTGGGGTGCCGCTCACCGAGACTGCGGGGAGTAGGACCATAACCCCCCCCACATACTTCAAAATAAAACCAGAGGAGTGCCCTTCCCCAGTGCTCGGGGCACCTTACAAGCCCCCATTATGCAGAAAAATTGCCCCTGTAATTTGCCCCCCCCGGGACCTAATGAATAAAACGGACTTCTAGTTTTTTTTCACCTTTTCCACCTCGTACAAGTACTGCACGACTACCCCGCCATTTTTAATTTAAAAAAAATAAAAATTGAGCCTAAAGATCCATGTACCACCCCCTGACCAAGACTATAGGCTCAGAATGTTTCTACCCTGCCCCCTTACCTTATTTCTCAACTTTGTTTTACTTTTTTCTTTTGACTCTGCTTGCCAACACTTCCTGGTTTGGAGTATTGACAGCCAATCAGCATGCAGCTCCTGCTCGTAATTGTAGGTATTTACATACGCGTGCGCCGTGATTTTTCTTTAAAAAAATAAAATAAAAATAGAGCCTAAACATCCATGTACGACCTCCTGAGCAAGCCTAGAGGGTCAAAATGTCTCTACCTTTCCCCCTTCCCTTATTTCTCAACTTTGTTTTACTGTTACCTTTTCCACTGCGTACAAGTACTGCACGAGTACCCTGCCATTTTTTATTTTAAAAAAAATAAAAATTGAGCCTAAAGATCCATGTACCACCCCCTGACCAAGACTATAGGCTCAGAATGTTTCTACCCTGTCCCCTTTCCTTATTTCTCAACTTTGTTTTACTGTTTTCTTGTGACTCTGCTCTCCCGACAAACAACATGGCTGCCAACACTTCCTGGTTTGGAGTATTGACAGCCAATCAGCATGCAGCTCCTGCTCGTAATTGTAGGTATTTACACACGCGTACGCCACGATTTTTCTTTAAAAAAAATAAAATAAAAAATAGAGCCTAAACATCCATGTACGACCTCCTGAGCAAGCCTAGAGTGTCAAAATGTCTCTACCCTACCCCCTTCCCTTATTTCTCAACTTTGTTTTACTGTTTTCTTGTGACTCGGTTCTAGCGAGGCACAAGATGGCTGCCAACACTTCCTGGTTTTGAGTGTTGACAGATAGTTCACAGCCAATCAGCATGCAGCTCGCGCTCGTAATTGAACAGATTTCAGTACGCGTACTGAACTGCGACTCTAGATATCGCTATGATTTTACTTGCAATTTTCTCAGAAACTACTGAACAGATTTACACCATTTAACAAAAAGCACAATCTGCGAACCAACCTCTACCTCTCTGCCAAATTTCGTGTAATTCCGTTCAGCCGTTCGGGCTGTAGCCCTGGCTAAAGGTCTCTATGGAAAATTGCATGGGGAGAGGCGCTAGGGGGCGCACAGCGGAATGGCTGCCTAGACGTGCAGCTCCGCCGGGCGGATCATAATATTGCCGGGAATGTGCTCTTAAACGGACCGGAGCAGGGAGGAAAGCACATCGTTTTGAGGGGGAGAGCATAGAGCGCCTGCCGGTGGCCATGGAACGGGACTAACTGCTCTGTCCCTCCGGTGCGGACGAAAATTCTGCGGTGCTCGCGCGGCGGAAAATGGCGGCCGCGGTCCGGACGGCAGGCAGCCGGAATCGTACTGGGAGCGCTGGCTGCCGGCACTGACAGCAGCAATAGCGGAGTCCTCGGATCAGACTGCAGAGAGGTGCACTGGGACCCCCCCTGCCGCTGGACATAAGTGGACACTCACAGCGTCAGGTCGGCTGCCCGAAGTAAGTGCGCCCGATAGTAAAATGGCGGCGCTGTGAACCTGCGGGTGGCTGGCCCCCTCGGAACGTCTCTGTGCGAAGTCGCTGGGGTTTGCTTGCTCACCGATGCATTTGCACACCTGAAAGACTCTGATCAGTTTGAGTGTGGCGAAGTCAGTGCGATTCCTAGCGGTACGGTGGCAAAACATGCAGCTATCGGACATCGCAGACAAAATGGCGGTGCCCATGTACTAGACTACCCTGCGCGAATCGTGTGGTGATTAAGCGACTGCACAGCATGGTGATCCCGGCCTCGTGACCTGCATTGATCAACCTGCCAGATGCTTCCTCTGCGCTATGGCTGGGCGCTGTGACACGTATGATAGCTATGCTCTCCAAGACAAGTGCAAGCTGTGACTGGAGCGCGGGTTTCCTGGCTGCTTCCCGCCACGAAAATGGGTTCCCCCTGAGCACCTGAAATATGCCATTACAATAGAGATTTTTTATTTTTATTTATTTATTTATTTTTGTCCTCATATTGCGAAGCTTTATGTGTTTGGAGTTTCAGGTGTCTTCCTCTTGTTTTTACTAGTCTGTTCCGTTTCTGCCCCTTGGTCTCTCTTGTCTGGGGAACAAAGAGGAGTACCTTTAAACCTTCACATAATTTAGAACTTTGGTTTTCGAGTCGTGGGGGAGCTAGCTTTTATAGCTACTCAACAAGTACCTTACTTGTTCACCAGAAGTTGTTTCGCCTTAATCATAGGACTATTGTTTCTACTTAATGTTAGGATTTAGATATTTTTCAAAACTTTCCCAATACTTGAATCTCTTACAATTATTTCCTTTTCTGTCTAATTTGTTTGTTCTTACTACCGAGTTCAACCACTCTCCATGCGTTGGTGGAAAGGCGCTTACCCATTTTATACAAATTTCCCTTCTTGCAAGTACAACCAGTACAAAAAGTAGATTTTCTTGACACTTATTTAGACCCCCTTTATTGACTGTGTTGTCTATCCCAAAAAGAGTAAGAATGGTACTTACAGTTATTTCTCTTTTCATGATGTTACTCAGTGTCTTACCAACTCTGTTCCAGAATTCCTTTAATGTGGGGCAGCTTCTGAACATATGAATGTCATCAACCTTGTCTTCTCCGCATTTCGGGCATTTCTTTGTTCCTGCATTTTTAAATTTAGAGAGTTTTTTCGGGGTCCAGTATGCTCGGTGAATGGTATATAAGTGATTTCTTTTTAATGCTGCAGATTTTAAAGTCGACCAGCATTTCCCCACTGATTTTTCCCAAATTAAATCCAAGTCAGCCGTGAATAAATCTTTCCCCCAAATTTGATTTCCAATGTTTAAGTTTCTATCTTGAGTTGTTATTAAGGCCCAGTACCATTTTGCCACTTCCTTTGGTATTGATGAAATTTTTACCATTTCTTCTTCTAGTTTTTCACTTTCTTTGGTGTTCATAGGTAATGTTTTGGACCAGCTTAGAATTTGATAATATTTGAATTTGGAGATTGAGTTTTTAGTAATGTTTTGCAGTTCTACCCATGTTCTTAGGGTTGAGCCATTCAGTAACTGTCCCCAGTAATTTACGTTAGCAAGTTTTAATGGGATTGTCAGTGTGTCCTTTAGGCATTCTGGAGTCCCTGGTGAACACCAGATAGTGGCCTTTTCGCTGTAATAGGGGATGTTTAAGATTCCTCTTATTTGTGTCCAGACTTTTGCAGCCTCCCTTAGGATTTTCAGTTTTATCTTTTTGAAGTACTTGGGGTGTCCAAATTTGAATAAAAAGTGGTCAACTGCTTCTGTTGTTGCTTGTAAATGTAATGGGTAGTTCTCATGGGTGTTGAGTAACACTCGGATGTTTTTAAAGTAGAAAGCCCTATGATACTCCACTAAATCTGGACTAGCCAATCCACCTTCTTGCTTTCTCCTTCGAAGTTTTTTTAGTGAAATTCTTGTGCCTTTCGAGGCCCATATGAAACTTACTATTTCGCTTTGGGGCTTTTTCAATAATAGTTTCTTGAATTCCAGAGGGATTGAGTTAAACAAAAATGTATATTTTGGTATAATTGACATTTTGATGATGTTTGATCTTCCTATCAAACTAAGTGGTAATGTAGACCATGCTTTAAGTAATTTTCTCACCTCTCCTGCCACTTTATTTATGTTTCGTTGCGTGATTTTATTTAGGTCATGGTTTATTAGAATTCCCAGGTATCTTATTTCATCCTTAATATTTACGCTTTTGAATTGGGTGTTCCAAGTCATAATTTCCGTTTTTGTGTGGTTTACTGAGTATCCCGAGACCTTTCCAAAGGTACTGATGGTTTCTTCAATTGTAGCCTTGCTTTTCGGATAATTGTCCGTAAAAATCATTAGATCATCCGCATATAGTGCGATCTTTTTCTCCCATGATTGATATTTAAATGGAGTTATTCCTTTGGCTTTCCTTAAGTTGTTTGCAAGCGGTTCAATATATAGGTTGAAGAGCAACGGGGAGAGGGGACACCCCTGCCTTGTTCCTCTACCTATCTTCACATCATCCGTGAGGGTGCCATTAATTAAAATTTTGGATCTTGGTGCCTTATATATTTGTTTTACGACATGCATAAAGGGCTGACCTATGTTGTTTTTGGTCATGACTCTCTCCAAAAAAGCCCAGTTCACTCTGTCGAATGCTTTTGCAGCATCTACAGTTAGTATGGTGAGGGGTACTTTCTTTTGCGTTGCTATATCAATTACAGTTAGGAGCTCTTGTGTGACTTCATGCAGTTGTCTCCCCTTGACGAAACCTTTTTGATCTATATTTATAAGTCTCGGTAAAACTTTTCCCAAGCGTGCAGCCATAATTTTAGTGAAGATTTTGTAATCTGTGTTTAACAGTGATATTGGGCGATAAGATTCGCATCTAGAAGGGTCTTTACCAGGTTTTAAGATTATGGTAATTACTGCATCGTTCCAGGAGTCTGGTATAGTGCTTTCTTGTTTGAGGATCAAGTTTACTAGGTCTGTAATATACGGGAGGAGAGTATTTCTTAGTTCTATATAGAACTCGTTCGGTAAGGCATCAGGTCCTGCTGCTTTTCCTTTTTTCAGACTTTTAATGGCCTCCTCCACTTCGCTTGTTAGGATTTCCTTATTTAATTGAGTCTTTTCTTCTTCTGTTAGTGCCAGGGATGGGGCATCTTCCAGATAGGAGTCAATCGTTGTTTGTTGCAGGTTTGTGTCTTCAGTGTATAGATTTTCAAAAAATAGTTTAAACTCTTGTTTGATTGTCTCTTCATCTGTACTCTGTATGATTTGTCCTTCCTGATGTATACTCCTTATATTATTTTTGGCTTGATCTGTTTTAAGTTTCCATGCCAACCACTTTCCGCATCCCTCTCCATATTCATGTTTTGCTAGTTTGCTTGACTCCCATTTTTTCCGCACTCTTTCTTCTAGGATGTCTTCTAATTTTTCCTTTTCTTGCCGTATTTCTTGCTGTAATTCTTCTTTTTTTATCATGTCTTGTTCCCTTGTTATTGAGATATCTAGAGTGTTGATGTTTGCTTCTAGATCTAAGATTTCACGCTTTTGTTTCTTATTTTTATAGGCTCCTAGGCTAAGTAACTTCCCCCTGACCACTGCTTTGTACGTGTCCCAAATTATCTGTTTTGTGGTACTAGTATCATTTTGTTCAAAAAAGTGTAGTGTTTCATTTTCTAGTTCCTTTACTACTTGTTTGTCTTGTAATAATGATCTTTCTACTGTGAATCTTTTTATTTTTCTTGTTTTTTCGATCTGTAAAGTTAGTTCCACAGACGAGTGATCGGAAATATGAGCTGGTAGGTGTACAACGCTTCCTACATTTTTGGATAAGTTCCGATCGATAAGAAAGTAGTCGATCCTTGACCTGTGGCCTAGTTTTTTATTGTGCAAAGTAAAGGGTTGGTTGGTTACTCCTTTTTCTCTCCAAATATCAGTCAGGTCAAGGTCTTTTTTGTAAATAGCAATCCATTCTCTCATCTTTGGCAAGTTTGCTTGCCTTCCTGGTGGTGCCCTATCTAGATTTGGGTCCATAACTAAGTTAAAGTCCCCCCCTAGAATTATGGGTGATGTGGCCAATAATAACTGTGAGTATAGTTTTCTTAGCGGGTCTGCATCGTCTAGATTTGGCCCGTAGTGTCCTGCAATCGTAAATGGTTTGTTTTCAATTTTGATTTTGGCTATCGCCCATCTTCCCTTATTGTCTGCTTCGGCTGAGTCAATAACAGCTTTTAATGATTTTTTTATCATTATTATAACTCCTTTAATATTGCATTGTTGTGTGGTACAGACATAGGTGTCAATCCAGCCTAGAGTCTTTGTTATTTGGTCCCATTCTTCTTTCAGGAGATGTGTTTCTTGCAGTATTATTATTTCAGATTCTGATGTTTTAATGTATTCTAGTATTTTATTTCTCCTGCTCTTTGTTCTTAACCCGTTAACGTTCCAAGAGAGTATTTTGATGTTTTTATTCATGGTCCCCACTAACTCTCTTCTGTGCGTACTTTACCTTGTTTATTTGAAATCTCCATTTTTGTTTCTCTTTCTGCTCCAGCATATGAGGATTATTATTTTTTTTTTCCCTATTTTGCGCCCCACCCTTTTCCTTTTCGTGATTTTTTTTCCGTTTTCTTTTTTCTGTTTGTGTGTTACCCTCCCCGGGGAAGCCTCCTTCTTCTTTTCTTCGGTTATCTTCATAACCCATTGTGTTCCCCTTCCCCGTGATTTAAAATTACGTATAAAAATATTTTATAGCCTTACACCTCTGTACTCTTTAGTTTTAATCCGTATTGTATATTCAAGGAGTTTTTCATTTTCTGGGTGGTTCTTCAGCTCTTCTCTGATCCTTCATCAGTTCAATGAATGATTTGACTTCTTCCGGATCTTTCATATTTCTCATCTTGTTCCGCCACATGATTCTAAGAGATGGTGGAAATTTCATTTGTACCGTGGCACCTAGTTGTTGCAGTTCTGGCATTAAATTTCCTAGCTCCCATTGTCTGGTTTGTGAAGCCTTCGACATATCAGATCTTACTCTGAAAGACCAGTTTTCTTTGTTGAAATTGTCTTTTTTCAGAGCTTCTCCCAATATTTTGTCTTTTAGCACATATGTTTTGAAATTGACAAGTATTCTCCTCGGAGTTTTTCTCTCCTTATTTTTTCCGTATGGGTCTCTATGTGCTCTCTGTATGTCTTCTTGTAGAAGTGTCTCGTCTGCCCAAGGGAAGTATTCTGCCAGTAGTGCTACTACAAATTTTTTCATGTCCGATCCCTCTTGACCTTCCGGAACATTTAAGATCCTGATGTTATTTTTTCTTGCCTGGTTTTCCAATGATTCCATGTTTTCATTTATTATTTTATTTTCTTGTCTCAGACAATTTACCTCTTTCCAATTTCTTTCCACCTTTTTGTCCAAAGCGGCCACTTCAGTTTCTACCAGTGTCACTCTTTCGCCCAGGGCATTTAGTTTGTTATCCATCTTTTCGCAGGCTTCCTGAATTTTATCTTGTTTTGCTTCCGAGATTGAGAATTTTTCTTTCATATCTAGCCATATTTTTTCTAGTGGCTCTTCTGTTTGGTTTGTTTGAGAGTTCTGATGTTCTTTTTGCCCTGACACATGATCCACTATATCTTGAGTCATCTCTGTACAGTTCTGTTTTTCACCCCCTTCAGCCATATGGAGTTCTTGGAGTTCTTGGTGCTTTATTTTTTTCTTGTCCTCCCTCCAAAAGTCTTCCAAACACTTGAGTCCGGCTCTGCCTTTGTTTTTGCTTTTGCTCTCCTCTTTTGCACTAAGCTGACCTCCTGCGCTCGTTCCGGACAGTGTTTTTGAAATCTCACCCGAATTTGAAAGTGATGTTGGAGATAAGGTTGTGTTAGGAGGGAGATTTTGTTCTTCTGAGTCCACAGATATTTGATTGTGCGATGAAGACTGAGCCTGCTTGTGGTCCTGTTTGTCTAGTTGCTGTTGTAGTTTGAAATAGGATCTTAGCGAAGGTGTGATTTTTAATTTGGTTTTGATCTTAGCTTGAGATGGGGATAATGTTTTTTCCTTAAGGGTGGGTAGCCCTCCTTCACGAGCTGTCTTGTTATGTTCCTTAGTCTGTTTTTTGGGCTTTTTTTTTTGACTCTCTTGGGGATATTCCTTTAGGGAACTGCTCTTGTTTCAAATAGTTTCTATTTCGCAGGCTATAGGTGGATATGATTCGTGTCCCTTGTGTCTTTAAAGCCTGTCCACTTTGAGCTCTTACTTCCTCCTCTTCTGCGTCTTCTGATTGAGGGGGGAATTTCGAGTTTCTGCTATGCTTTTTATCACCCTCCTCTGTTAGGCTTGATAGGCTTGAAAACTGACTCATAGGCTGTTTCTTTGTGCTATTAGTTAGTGAGTTTGACAAGTTTGGTAAGTTTGGTAAGTTCTGGGTTATGATCACTTCAGTAAGGCAAAAAGACACGGGTGATAATATCAAGCTGTCTCTCTTTAAGCCGTCCAAAATCGAACCGTCTTCAAAAGCCTTTTTAAGAGCTTCAATTTCACTATGGAGTTGTATCTCCCTTCGGTCAGAATATTCTATTTTTCGAGTGTAGTTGTTCTGATTAATTGTTCTGTTAATGCTCACTAGTACATCCTCTTTTATGTAGTCTAGTTCAACTTTTAGGCTCTTCTGACTTGCGCTTTTTCCTTCGTTCTGGGTTCTGTTCTGGGGATTGTTTTCTGATACGATCAAGCGGCTGCCTCCGCTGACTCTGCCGCTTATCCCCTGGAATTGGAAGTTCACTCTTCCGGCAACTAGGCAGCAGCGCGACCTTGCTCCAGCAGCCGCCGCCCAGAGACCCAGGCAGTGGCTCGGCTCCTCCCTCTGCTGTGGTCCGCGGCTCTTGTTCTCCTTCTCCCTCACCTCGGACGCTAGACGCCGGCAATCGACCATAACGCGGCCCTCAGGTAGCAAGATCCTTTCACCGCTTGTGTTTGTTTAGGGTTGCTCAATAGTCGTGGATTCTTGAATTCTTGACGGATTTCCTTTCATTCCGGCTGGCTTTCCTTCAGTAGAATCACGGGGTGAGGAGCACTCCGACTGAGCGTCCTACCCAGCCGCCATCTTCCCCATTACAATAGAGATTACTAGCGGGATCAACGTCGGACCTCAGACCTAGCACTGTAGCTGCCTGCAGTAAGTACAGAACGGGGACATAACAGCACTTCTATCATCCTGCAAGCAACACTGAGAGGCTTCAGAAGGCCTGATCTCGCGTCCCCTACAGACAGCGACGGGGCTATGAGCAGGCGGCAGATCCGACTACACCACACCACTCCTGAGACAACTTCGTGAACGTAGGCTGTGACGGGAACGGTTGTTATCCAGCGAACGCCCTAGTCCAGACAGCCGGATACACGCACAACTGCTCCACGGTGGACGGAGTCTCAAGCCTGCGAAGCCATCTAACCTGACATTATCACACCTGTATGTTGCACAATGGGGAAGCCAGAAAAGCAACAAACTAGGCTCACATTTTAGGCGAAGAAGACGAATAAGAACCAGACTGAGCAGGTGGAAGAGGAGCAGGACATGGACCCCCCAGAAGGCAATGTCATGGACAACATTCTTAAGGCCGTCCAGGCTTCGAGGCAGGAAATAAATGCAAAACTGGACCTCCTGACGGGCCGAATGGACACCATGGCGGCGAAGCTGGACAAGCAAGGTGAAAGACTCGACACAGCGGAAAACAGGATTTCCGCAGTTGAAGACGATTTGCGCGCCACATCAGCCAAATGCAAGGGCATGGAGAAAGTACTGGAGGTTATTAAGGCCAAGTCGGAGGAGTTGGAAGCGAGATCCAGGAGGAACAACATACGGATATCGGGTTTGCCGGAATCCACAAACACAGGACGGATGGAGCCGTTCGTGGAAAACCTGTGCAAGGAAATCTTTGGAGCCGATAAGCTATCGCCCATTTTCATAGTGGAGCGCGCCCATCGCTCCTTGGCACCAAAGCCAAAGCCAGGTGCCACACCTTGACCGATAATAGCAAGGGTCCTTAATTACCGTGACAGGGACACTATTTTGCGGCTGGCGAGAGAGAAGGGAGAGATTCAACATCAAGGTAATAAGCTGGAATTTTATCCCAATTTCACGATGGCGGTACAGCAAGCACGCAAGGAATTCAACGATGTCAAGGCCAAACTCCGTGATCTGCAAATACCGTACGCCATGTTGTATCCAGCACATTTAAAGATAACCTGGGATGACAAGCCAGTGTTTCTGGCGACACCCAAAGCTGCAATGGAGTTCCTGAAATCGACGGCCGGCAAAGGTAAAAGACCTAACCGCAGGGATAGGCATCAGGACTCAGAATGAAGGTAAGACTGTCTTATCAACACGGATATTGCGCCTGACCATCTGTATGCATTGACAATTTTGACTACTAGAGCATTCATCCCGGAGGGGCAGACCTTCCTACCTCTGACTGTGGACTCTTGCAGGCAGCTAGAGATGTACTGATTGGCAACTCCCTTATTTGTACGAACTATGGGCATAAAACTTTTATAGCTCCTTTGCGTAATGACAAGGGGAGTACTTGCACAGATAGCACTGGTGTAACCACTCAGAGGATGGCTATCAATAGACTCAGGTAGACACTCACTACACTATCAAATACCTTGCGTCCTACCCCCAGGGATATCCGGCTCCTTCTTGAGTACTGCCTACCGCTGGACCGGGATCAGACGGAGTCACTCCTGTGTGAACTGTGGGGTCTGTTTATAACCTATAGATCTGCCCCCATCTTTCTGTAAAGATAGAATGTTGTACCCTCGGCGGACCTCTACTAGGGCGGTCCCCAAGCGGTTATGTTACTCACGAAAGTGTTATGGGTAAAATGGCTTCTGCAGGATTGGGTTGCTGAAGTGGGTGGGAAATGGGGTAGTTGGGGTTTGTTGTTTTTTGGGCCAAAGGAGCGATTAAGATACACTGCTGAAAGCCATGTTGAACTATACAGCGAATGTGAGGCAACTCATCATGTAAGACTGCGTATTGTTGTGCTGGGATCGAATGAATCACAATGTGCTATGCTATGCTCTGATACAGGCCTCCACTATGTGGGTGACACCTGGTCGGGAACGTGGGTTGTGGTGTCGGGCTGTGCTATACTGGGAAGACACGGGTTGGCCGAGGCGTACCATCTACTAGGAAGGAAGAGCGCGAATGATGACTAGCCATAATCTGAATCTGATAACGTGGAATGTGCGGGGGTTTACTAATCCTAAGAAGGTTAGACAAATCTTTGCCAGTCTCGACAGACACCACATTGATGTTGCACTGATTCAGGAAACGCATATTGGCCCTACCATAAGAAGGTCTATTGGCGCACGCTGGGCGGAATCTACTTACTCAGCAGCTTATTCATCCTACTCTAGGGGGGTCATGACACTGGTAAAAAAAGGGACCAACTACAAGGTCACACCTACGATTATAGATACCAATGGCAGATATGTTATAGTGTCCGGGGTTCTGAGAGGGCATTGTGTAACAATAGTAAATGTATATGGCCCAAATGTTGACGCTCCTGAATGTTTTCAGAAACTATGGGGTCATTTGTTGGAATTCACTGACACGACTTTGGTCTGGAGGGGTGACTTCAATATAGCTTTGTGCACCGCAGTAGACCGCTCCTCATCTTCCATAGAACCACACAAAAAGGCCGGGGAGAAACTAAGGGATATGATGGTGGAAATGGCACTTCAAGACATTTGGAGGGTGCGACACCCGACAGCGCCTGGCGCAACCCACATCAACTTGGCGCACGGAAGTTGGTCGAGAATAGATTATTGGTTGGGGACTGACAATGCTGTCTTATGGACCACAAAAATTGACACGCTCCCACGCACACTGTCTGATCATAACCCAGTGGCACTATCACTTCAGATACCTCATTACACGCCCTCGCCTTTTAGCTGGCGGTTTAATTCGCAGGCACTGTTGGACCCGTTATATCTCAAAGCCATAACTGAGGCAATTAAGGATTACTTTCACTTGAATACAGATTCAGTAGACGACCCCTGTGTGTTATGGGAAGCATTCAAAGTGATGCTTAGGGGGGTATGCATTAGCACAACGTCACGCATACTTAAGGACATCAGGGCGCAGATAACCAGGCTGGAACGAGAAATGTCTGCCCTGGAACAGGAATACGCCACCACAGGGAACGTAGATTTACTGGGGCAAATCAAGTTAAAATTCACTGACCATCAGAAATTGGCGGAAGACGAATTGAGATACGTCACTAAGTGACCCACAGCCAGGCATTTCGGTGAAGGTGGACGACCTGGCAGGGTGCTCGCGAGGAAAATATGCAATGGGAGGGACTCGCAGTTCATAACTCAGATGAGGGACAAGAATGGGACACTACACTCGCACCCCGAGGGGATACTTACCAGTTTTGTTGATAACTATGCAGAGCTGTATACCTCTCGGAAACCAGCCGAACCACAAGAAACTTTTCGATACCTACAGGATATAGCTCTCGCCTGGTTGTCGGACAACCAGCGGGAATACCTGGCACAACCCATTACAGTAGAGGAGGTCACTGCAATTATACAGGCACTCCCCAACGGGAAAGCGACGGGACCTGATGGTTATTCTTGTGAATTCTATAAACATTTTGCTGACCTACTTGCCCCTCATTTGGTCGAGATGTATGGCGCTGCCTTCGACCAGGCGATACTGCCACCGACACTGCGTGAGGCAGTGATAGTCACCCTCCTAAAACCAGGCAAACAGCCGGATCTATGTGATTCTTACCACCCACTGTCACTCCTGAACGTGGACTCAAAAATCTTAGCGAAAATACTTGCGGACCGTCTACAACCCCTGATGACAAATTTGATATTGCCTGACCAGGCCGGCTTCATTCCCACTAGAGCCACATCGCACAATACCAGAACGTTATTTGCACTTTCTCACTACCTTAAGCCACAGACCAAAGCAGCGGCCGTAATGTTGGACGCTGCTAAAGCCTTCGACTCCATTGAGTGGGCTTTCCTCCACACGATTCTGCAGAGAATGGGCTTCCCGGTGCAATTCATTACGTGGATTACACTGCTGTACACGTGTCCCATGGCAAGGGTAAGAGTAAATGGGTACATTTTGGAGCCTTTTGAGATAGCGAGGGGGACGAGACAAGGGTGCCCGCTATCGTCCCCGCTCTTCGCCCTAGCACTGGAGCCACTTGCATGTATAATAAGGCAAACACACAATCATTCGGCCTTGCATTTCCCTGGGAGACCCCTGCACATCTCGCTATATGCGGATGATATGCTCTTATATGTACGAGACCCGGAACAGAATCTAAGCCCATTGCTTCGGGACTATGTGCGGTTTGGGCGGCACTCTGGGCTACAAATTAATTGGGAAAAATCGTCCATACTTCCACTCACTGACTCCACCATTCCGTTTTTACCGGATTTCCCTTTAGAATGGCAGACGGAACCTACGAGGTATCTGGGAGTCTGGTACAGTCGAGATCCAGAAGAGGTCATTAGGACGAACTATGGGAGGGTGTTCGCAGACCTGGAGGGCAGGGTAGCCAGATGGATACAGCTACCGCTATCATTGGCCGACCGAATAGCAATAGTCAAAATGAATATCCTACCTAAATTCCTATACTTGTTCAATAACATACCGATCTCACCGCCCAAAGCGATTTTCACAAACATACAGTCACTGGTGTTAAAACTCATCTGGGCTGGTAAACAAGCTCGCATTGATCTCCCCACCCTAACCTTACCCTATGAGAAAGGGGGGTTTTGTGTACCGGACTTTAAGCTCTACTATCTGTGTGCACAGGCCCAGTATGCGTCACACTGGTACCACCCTACACCATACCTCACGCACACAGCGGTTGAAGAGGGAGACGCCTCACCAATTCCATTGACCGCGATAGTGACACATAACAGACCCCCACTTCACTCTAAGGATATAAACACGGTAGACAGCACGGCCCGAGCGTGGAGGACACTGGGGAGGTTAGCTCACAAGTTACCGTTATATGCACCAGCGCTGCCGCTAAACTTTCATCCGGAGGTGTCAGTGACAAACGAAAAAGTGGGTATGGACATACTGAGGAATATAGGTATAGCCACATTTGGGGACCTGTATCACGATGGGACTTTCCGCACGACAGAGGATCTGACATATATAAGCAACCCAGCATTACTCTACAGATTCACACACTACAGGTTACAAAGGGCGATCCGAGACCTGTACCCAGCCTACCCGAATGAACCACCGACTTTATAATCACTGCAGCTCATCATAACGTCTTCAAACCCTTCACACCTGGTGTCCAGACTATACAAGGTTGCTCAAAGCGAAATTCCACACTCTTCCGCAAAAGTAATGCAGAGGTGGAATGATGCTTTACCTGAAGCATTGACAGAAGAGGACTGGTCCGTCGCCCGTACACTTTTTAAATTACTAACCCCAAATGGGAATCTGCGCATCACACACCTGAAGTATCTACATCAAAAATATCACACGCCAAAAAAATTACACAAATACGGGTTACGAGACAATGCCAGGTGTAAAAGATGTAGATGTGATGAGGCGGATTTTGTTCACCTAGCCTGGTATTGCCCAAAGATACATGAGTATTGGGAAATGGTGATTGGCATACTGGGCAAAATGGTGGGAATTGACATAGAATGTACCATGAAAGTATGCCTATTGGGCCTTCTATCCGGGGTCAGAGCAGGGAAGGGTAAGTTTTGTGCGGTGGCTCTACTGATCGCTAAAAGGCAAATATCCAAGTGCTGGGAAGGGAAAAATGTACCTATCATTAAGACGTGGCTTAAGGACATGACGTACTGCAGGGATAAATTACTCACTTATGAGGAAGAATTGCCCAGGCGAACACGCCCAAAAGACCTTTGGTCTTATTTATCAGATTACTTATTAACTGTTGAGGGAGACGAGGAGTCACTGTAGGTCTGAAGGGGTGGCTTGAGTTATGGTGCGATGTTTAAGTATTCAGCACAACCAGGAACACTATGTCTCATTATGGTACACCAAGGTTATGACGCACACAAATGGCAACAGAGTGTAGAATTGCCCTACAGCTTTCACTGTTCGGAATGTTCTGTTTATGTACCTCAAAAAATCTGAAAAACTGAAGATTCATGTAATAACTAGACGCGGTGGGACCGAGCAGCTAGATGAATACAAATGGACTGGCTCACAATATGCCGCTGAACCCATGGGTTGCCAGCTGAATGGCCGTGTAAAAATGACTCATAAGCTGCTGCCACATGCGGCCGGCCTCCGGGTTGTAGGCCATTGGCCATTGGCCCCCACTTGACGAATCACCCCCAAACTTTTAGGAAAGGAGCGGAACCAAGCAGGCCATTTTCTTGGAGAAATTCATGAAGATTCGTCCACCGGCGCCAAAGTTATTCCAAACAGAATGTTGTGGATTTCCTATGGAAACTAGGTCCTAACTATAACTACCTACTGGCGACTGCAGGCAAACCAGCGAATCTACTGGCCGGATTTGCAAATGTGCCCAGTGACACACCCAAACCTTGTCTTTTGAATGGGCATATTAGGTCCCCACCAATGTATATGTAAAACCACACTCAAAAACTGTTACTTCTCCATTGCACTTTGTAGAAAGGGGATTGAGAATTAGTGGTGCTCTGCTTCCATAGAATGTCTGAAGCTACATTTTCTGTCCAGGCTGAACAGAAGAAACTTGTTGAGGATGAGGCGGAAGATACACCACCTCCAAGAAAATAAAGTGATGTCTGGAAGTATTTTACAATACTTTTGGGGAAAAGAATGTTAGAGCTAAATATGTGCAGTGCAGTGTTTGCAGGAAGCAGTTATCAAGAGGCACTGCCAAAAAGTATTCCTTTGGATTAAGTTCCATGTGGAAGCACTTAAAAATAATTCATGAAAGAGTGTACAACCGGATGATGCAGGAGAAAGCTGGTGCAGCAGGACAGTCCACCTCTGCAGCACCCTTGGAAGAGCCTTCATCAACTGCAGTCATTACAACACCAGCAGCCTGCTAACATTTGAGTGAGCTTGTCGCTGTAAAAATGTCTTCCTTGGGTGCATTCTTGGATACAGTGAAGAAGCATTGCTGTTAGTTTTTTTCTCTGCTTTCATTTACCACAATGTTTTTTGAAGACTGAAGCATGTTCCTGCTCTGCATTTTCCTATCCTTACCCTTTTACTACCTTGAAAAAGGGGAAACAACTTAAAAAGCCCTTCTACAAAAAAACTGCTCTTTTTAGAACCACGATCTTGTCAAGCAAAGAGCTAACTCTGTGTTTTAATGTGCCACGGACTGAATTGATATGAGAATGGGTGTGTTAGACGCTGTATCAGCTTGTGACTGGGTCTATCAGTGGTTGTACTGATGTGTCTATGAATGTATCATTCTCTGTATCAGAATGTGGGTGGGTGTGTCAGTAGCTGTATTTGTATGTACCTGGGTGTGTGGCTGTATCGGCGAGTGCCTGGGTGTGTAAGTGCCTGTATTGGTCTGTGCATGGATGTGAAAGTCTCTGTGTGGCTTTCACAGTGTAGGTATGTGTGTGTGAGTAGCTGTATTGATTTATGGGTGTGTGGGTGAATATATCAGTCTATAACTGGGGTAAATGAGTGGCTGTATCAGTGTGTTGCTTGGTGTGTGAGTGTCTGTATGAGTGGGTGTGTGAATGACTGGGTGTATGAATCTGTGTAAGTAGGTGTTTGCATGTGTAAATGGGTGTGTGACTGTATGGGTGTTTGAGGGTATGTGAGGGTGTGTCAGTACCTGGGTGAATGACTCTAGGTCTGTGAGTTCATGTATGAATACCTGTATGGGTGTGTGTGTGACCCATAAGTCAAATTAGTAATACACATTATTTAACTTTACAAGTACATTTTATGAACACATTATGATACAATTCAAACTAAACAAACAAATAAACATAATATAATTTATTTAAGTATTTACAAATACACTTTTGAGCACAAGTACTCTAGATAGATGCAGGTATGTGTTTAGACCAGCAATGACAAAGCAAAGTGATGTCTGGAAGCATTTTACAATACCTTCAGGGGAATAGAAGGTTACAGCTAAATATGTGCTGTGTGTTATTTGATGCAAACAGTTATCCAGGAGCACTGCCAAGAAGTATTTACGTGGTTAAAGTTCCCTGTGGAAGCACTTAAAAACCATTCATGAAAGGGTCTACACCTGGATAATGTAGATGAAAGCATGTACAGCAGGCAAGTCCACCACTACAGCACCCTTGGGAGAACCATCATGAGCTGCAATCATTACAATGCTAGCTGCCTGTGAAGATTGAAGTGAGCTGGTTACTCACTGTGCAAAATGCCACATGCTTGTCGCTGTAAAAATGTCTTCTGAGGGTGCATTTTCCCTTTTTTTACTGTTTTCACTATGTGGGGTTGTATCAGTACCTGTGCGAATGACCATATGGGTGTGTGGGTTCATGTATGAACACCTGTATGGGTGTGTTTGTGACCCATAAATTAAATAAGTAGTATACATTTTTATATCTTTACAAATACATTTTATTAATACATACAATACAATTTAAACCAAACAATTAACAAATAAATCAAACATAACTTATTTAACTATTTACAAATACAAAAACATACCCAACCTGAACGTCTGATTGCCACACTAGGACCCCACTCATGTACTTGCAGTGCTGCTGTCTACTTACTTTACCTCTCCAAATTTGATCAATTTAATGGCAAGCCAATGTAGGACCAATGGGTACTGGAATTCCAACTTGGTTTCTAACCCTAAGTTGTGCCGAATGTCAATGGGATGATGTAGGAAGCTGGCTCAGTATATACTATATCAAGGTAAGGTATAGGGCTCGATTCCGATTCGGGGAAAAAAACATCCAACAATTCGTATTCGTAGCTGTTTCCGTACGAATCGTACAAACCCGTCCGAATCGCGTAGTACGATCCGTTTCCCAAAAATACGTCTGAATGTATTCAAACCGTATGAAAAACAAGCCAACATCCGTACGATATGGCTTCGGAAATTGAACCATACGATTCGTAAACATGCCGTACGACCCGACAAGTACAATCCGGGCGGGGGACCCAGGACGCGATTTGTACGGGTAAACGTAGTCGCTTATGAACTGTGATTTGTACGGAAAACATCGCGTATGAGCGAGCCGCACAAACTAATACGAAACGTATCCCCCGTTAACAAAGCGCACGCGAACCCACGGAAAATGTCCCATATAAGTGAACCACACAAACAAATATGCAACGCACTCTCCCATGAACAAAGCGCACGCGAACCCACAGAAAACGTCTCGTATGAGCGAAGCACACAAACAAATACGCAGCGCACTCCCCCTTATCAAAGTGCACGCGAACCCCGTATAAACGCCGCGTATGCACGAGCCACAAATGCAAATACTATTCGAACCCCCCATGAACAAAGCGCACGCAAAGCAATAAAAATAGCACAAGGAGGGTGCAAACGACTCGCAATACACCAGAAAACATGTCTCCTGTGTACAAACCATTGCAAATGAATGTCCAGGCCACATCAAAACAGGCAAACAGAGGGCCTAAGTCAGAACCACCCCTTATAACACACCCACCAAAAATTCAAAATAAGCCCCACCCACAAAAGTACCAATAAAGGGCACACACACACAAAACCCATCATCCTTTGCAACCTACACATTTGCCTACAGAGACTGACAACACACCAACGACTGCACACATACACCTTCACACATACACCTCAATCACATTCCGACACACACCCCCTTCACATTCAGACCCACACCCCCCCTTCCATACACACCGTCACACCACCCCAATCACAGACACACCACACCATGTCCACACACAAGAATCCATAGTTCACAAACCCGGAGATGGAGATCCTTGCAGATGAAGTCATCAGAGTTGAGCCACAGCTGTTTGGCTCATTGGTCAGACAGACCAGCATAGCAGATAAAACACAGCTGTGGGAGAGGATCGTCAATAGGGTCAATGCTGTTGCACCCATCAGGCGCTCCAGGAGGGATTGCCAGGCCAGATGGTATGATCTGCGGAGGATGGTCAAGAGGAAGATGGATGAGGACTATGCCCAGAGCCAGCACACTGATGGTGGTGGTCCCTATAGACCAGTACAGTACCATCCCTGGGAGGAGAAGGTCATGGCCCTGCCTCCACCGGTGGGAGTACATGGAATTGAAGGAGTCGTGGAGCCTGGTGAGTATACAAACAACTCATGTAACATGGGGGGACTCCCAGCAGTGTCCAGACATATGAGGAGTGTGTGCACAGTACTCCCAGCATAGGCCAACAGTATGGGGGGGTGGACAGGACTCACACCAGTGTCCAGACATATGAAGGGTATGTGCACTGGACTCCCAGCATAGGCCGACAGTATGGGGGGTGGGTGGATAGGACTCCCACCAGTGTCCAGACATAAGAGGGGTGGGTGCAGAGGACTCCCACCAGTGCCCAGACAGAAGAGGGGTGGGTGTATGTGACTCCCAGCAGTGCCTAGACAGAAGAGGAGTGTGTGCAGAGTACTCCCACCAGTGCCCAGACAGAAGAAGGGTGGGTGTATATGACTCCCACCAGTGCCCAGACACAAGAGGGGTTGGTGCAGAGGACTCCCAGCAGTGCCCAGACATACAAGGGGTGGGTGCAGAGGACTCCCACCAGTGCCCAGACATGAGAGGGGTGGGTGCAGAGGACTCCCAGCAGTGCCCAGACAAAAGAGTGGTGGCTGGATAGGACTCCCGGCAGTGCCCAGACATAAGAGGGGTCGGTGCAGAGGGCTCTCACCAGTGCCCAGACATAAGAGGGGTGGGTGCAGAGGACTCCCAGCATAGGCCAACAGTATGGTGGTGGGTGGATAGGACTCCCACCAGTGTCCAGACATAAGAGGGGTGGGAGCAGAAGATTCCCACCATTTTCCAGACATATGAGGGGTGGGTGCAGAGGACTCCCTGCATAGGCCAGGGTGGGTGGATAGGACTCCTACCAGTGTCCAGACAGAAGAGGGGTGGTTGCAAAGGACTCTCACCAGTGTCCAGCCATATGAGGGGTGGGTGCAGAGGACTCCCAGCATAGGCCAACAGTATGGGGGTGGCTGGATAGGACTCCCAGCAGTGTCCAGACATAAGATGGGTGGGTGCAGAGGACTCCCACCAGTGCCCAGACATAATAGGGGTGGGTGCAGAGGACTCCCAGCAGTGTCCAGACATAAGAGGGGTGGGTGAAGAGGACTCTCACCAGTGTCCAGACATAAGAGGGGTGGGTGCAGAGGACTCCCAGCAGTGTCCATACATAAGAGGGGTGGGTACAGAGGACTTCCACCAGTGTCCAGACATATGAGGGGTGGGTGCAGAGGACTCCCAGCATAGGCTAACAGTATGGGGGTGGCTGGATAGGACTCCCAGCAGTGCCCAGACATAAGAGGGGTGGGTGCACAGGACTGCCAGCATAGGCCAACAGTATGGGGGTGGGTGTAGAGGACTCCCAGCATAGGCCAACAGTATGGGGGTGTGTGGATATGTCTCCCAGCAGTATCCAGACACATGAGAGGTGGGTGCAGAGTACTCCCACCAGTGCCCAGACAGAAGAGGGGTGGGTGCAGAGGACTCCCAGCATAGGCCAACAGTATGGGGGTGGGTGGATAGGACTCCCAGCAGTGTCCAGACATATGAGGGGTGGTTGCAGACGACTCCCAGCATGGGCCAACAGTATGGGGGGTGCAAGGGGCAGGGCCAGAAGACTGCAAGGGGGAGGGTGTGAAGGGTGCAAGGTGGCGGGTAGGAGGGTGCAAGGGGGATGGTGAAGAAGCCAACATTTTGCACACCTCTATCACCAATACTGTGTATGCACATGCCCAATTGCACTCATCCCATATGGCCCAGGTACACACCCATGCACCATGCTCAATGCACAGGAAGTGTGAAAGTACTGACGAGATACCTGACACTGGGCCCTGGTGTAGGTAGCACAAGGCCCTCCTGTGACCAGTGCAAACACAAACTCCAGGACAAGGTCAGATATCTCGCACAGGAACTCACAACCACTGCCATGGCAGCATGCTCCATGGGGGGACAACCACACCACAAGGGATGCCCAGGTGCAAATCAGACTCCAACTACCAGCATGGCCTGTCACACACACCCCTTACATAAACATAGCCTCCTGGGACAGGTAATGGAGTGCCCCACTGTCACAATTGTCATGTAACACAACAAAACAAATACATATTTGATTATGCATCCAAGCAAAAAATGCACGGTACTGATTCACAAGTACCTTGTGCTACTTACACGATGCCGTAGCTTCACCTTTGTGACGCAGCAGACGCACAAAAGATGCAACCTGGTGCTGGGTATTGACATGGTGAGGCATCTGGGAGATCTGCCACGTTCCAAAGCCCTGTGCCACAAGTAGGTGTACTAGTCCAGGGGGGTGGGCAGTGGGTGGCCGTCACGGTGCAGCAACACCACCCAAAAGATTTCACTCAGTCTCTTATGCACATGCTGGATCAAAACCTTGTGCATGCTTGAAGCAGGCGTAAGGATTGACGCGGCATTGTGCAGATAGCGCCAAACAGAGCATTGCTGGATCTGCGTTGCACCGGCGACACAACCACAGCAATGTGCCACCTCTATGGCACATATGCGTGACGCAGTCGTTCATTTTTTTCCACCATAGTGATCCGCATAGTCAATGTGTTGCATCCATGCTGTCATAGCTGTGGTGCACAATGACTGGCAAATCCCTGCTGACATGCATGGCAGTGTCAGTCATTGTAAACAGTCCCTCACATGTCAATGACTCCTGAGCACATATCAATCTGACACCACAACATACCCATCCACAAGTGAACATTGAGAACAATCCAAAACAGGTGGAACAGTGCCAACGACATTGTATATGAAAATTGGATGTTGCATGAAATGGCATTAACATTGTCTGTCTCTCACACCCACAGGGCAACATGCGCAATCTACCCCCAACCAGGGGGGAGATGGATCACAGTACCAGGCTCCGCAGGACCCTGATCCCACTGAGAGCGATGCCTCTCACCACTCCATGGATGACCACAACCTACCTGGCACTTCTGGAGCCCAAACCCGTGCAGCAGCTGGACCAGGGACATCTGTGCCAACCACGACACCCATTCCTGCCACATCCCAGTAGACAGCTCGGAGCCCTGCCCACACTCCACAACTGAGCCAGTCTGACAATGAGGGACAAGCTTCCCGGGCACCCAGGAGGAGGCAGACAACACCACCACTGCCATCCCTCAGGGGTCCCGTTGACCCGATGTGCAGGCCAGGCTCGTGTGGGCAGGGGTGGCGGGAGTGGCACAAGGCTGAGGCGAGAACCTGACCAGCCAGCTGCAGGGTCCGGTATGTCTGAACACAGAGACATCATGGAGGTATACCGGCAGGACACCAGGGAGTTCAGCCAGGTAGTGGGGGCCCTCAACGAAATAAAAAACCAGCAGGCCGAGCAACACGACAGTCAACGACGACACCAAGGATGGGTGGAGGCAAGACTGGCTGAGCTCATGACGGTGCAGAGGGACATAAGCCATTCACTCCGTCGGATCGCTGACAACATACAGCACCCTCCCTGTGTAACCAGACCAGAAACATCTAGGCAAAGACTGCCACCAGGCACAGGGAGGGAGGAGGAGGAATTGTCCGATGGAGCGTCCCAGGCATTGTCAAGGCCTGCACATGAGGGTCCCCCAAGGAAGGTGGGTCGTCCACGTAAAAGACAGTGAGAGGCAGTGGCCCATACGCATCTCCCAGGTCACCTGCGCTGGCATCTTGCCTTTGTGTGCAACAGCATCACCTTATTTACTGTCCTACTCTCCCACATGGACTTGCTGGTCACAGTCTGAACAATGCTGCCAAGCACTGTGGTCTTCACTCTGTTGACTCAAACTGCAAGGCATCACATCTCCCTCTGTGAACTTTGGATTGCCCCCATTTTTGTACAGCACCTAGCACCTACTCACGTTTCCCACACAAGATTGATAAATAAACATAACAAACACAATAGATCCTGATGTCCAGTCATTTTCCCTGAGTCCACAACATACGTGTGGGGATATGTCAATGTATGCCAGAGTGTGGAACAAACTCAACCCATCCATACACTGGGTTCTGAGTCCGGTTGAGGACACACATAGGTCACAATGTATCATCAACTACATATTAGGATGCCAATACTCACCGAGATGGTTTCTATCTGCTGAGGGGGGCGGGGCTTGGCCTACTGCACTGACAGACAGTTCCTGAAGAGTTTCATGAAGGTGTAGAGTTCATGGGTAATGTGTAGGTGCCCAGGGAAGGAGTACCAGGTCTGTTTGGTGAGGTGGGAGAACTATCTCCCACATGCAGTTGTACTGTGGATGTGGTGAATGTTGCCCAGGGCAAGGGTGGCTGGACGGAGTTGGGGCAATGGGGTGTTGGATGGGAGACGTCCCTAATCATTTTTGGTGCTGGGGTTGTGGAGTGCCTACTGAGTGTGGCTGAGGAGTATGAAGGTGAACCTGCAGTTGACAGTGATACTATTGTAGGTATCTCCGGTGGACGCTCAAGTCGCTGTGACAGGGGATGTTGATGATGAGTTTTGCGCATGTACCCGGGATGTGCACAAATCCTCGATGAGTCTGGCTGTTGTTCCTGCGTAGAGGGTGTTGCCGTAGTTGAGCCGGCTGGTCTCGTGGAGCTGGGTGGCTGTATGTCTTCACTAGGAGTGGATCTATCTCAAGATCATTTCCAGCATGTGTAGGGACTTGCAGCATGAGGTAGTGATGGTGTTGACTTGCATGGTCATTGTGAGCGAGGAGTGTACGATGATCACCTGCTTGCGTGCGTGGCCACTGTGCGCTTGTGCTATGACCAGGCCGTTGTGACACAAGGAGTCGGCCCAGCTGTAAGGGGACATGACTCAGATGATGAGCTCAGTCTTGTCCAAGTCCAGCCTCAGGTGGCTGATGTTCCTCCATTTCTCAATGCACCTCATGCCTACTTGAATGTTGGATCTGGGAGTGGCTGGGTCTTTGGTGAGGGTGAGGTGCAGCTGGGTGTCGATGGCATAGGACATGATGATGTTGTGTGTGAATGTGATGGTGGAGAGGGTGGTCAGGAGACATTGTACATTGTCACGCTGACAGATGAGGCTGGGGCATGGGCCCAATGACCCCAGTGTTCTACGTGACGAAGAGGGGATGCAGAGACCCAGGGCCTTGCTGGGGATGTACTTGGCCATTTCATCCTGGGTCTTCTGGTGGATCCCAGTTTTGGAGATGTGTGATCTGACAGTGTGATAGCACAGGGTGTTGAATGCTGTTGAGCAGTCGGTGGGGAGAGGGTGGTGGTTTCACCATTTTTTAGCAGGTTCCAAGATGGCGTTGGTGGTGGAAATGAGGGTTGTGGCAGTGGGGTGAATACTGTGGACGATGGGCTGGGGCGGGTTGGCTGGAGATGTGTGCTTGGAGGGAGATGGTTAGTTGCTTCTTGACTGTCTACTTGTTGACATTTGCTGGGTAGGCAAGAAGGCTGATGCCCCAGGACATCCAGAGGTACTGACGTCCGTTGTCAAAGAAGGGCCTGGGTTACTGCGTACCCCCAGTGTCAGGGATATCCAAGGCTCTTCGGGAT
The DNA here is from genome assembly GCF_964261635.1 of Lissotriton helveticus. Taxonomy (NCBI): domain Eukaryota; kingdom Metazoa; phylum Chordata; class Amphibia; order Caudata; family Salamandridae; genus Lissotriton; species Lissotriton helveticus. The sequence goes on along the minus strand of NC_136067.1, from coordinate 1,084,757,805 downwards.
CCGGGTGATGCTCTAGAGGGTCCACCTCCGGATCTCCCCAGGCCTGGTTCAAGAAGCACCCAGAGCCTAGAGGTGATCCGGTGAGGGAAAAAACAGGAGAAGCCGGGTCGGTGCTCTGCGGGGTGGTCACCTATAAAATACAAAGGACATCCGTTAGATGATTCCGGTGTCCCCTTCCCCGGTACCCTTCTCTCCCCCAGAACTCCCTAGGAACTCCGCCTACCTCGAACCCGTGCTGTTGTGGACCAGGAAAGACACTTGGTTCTGTTACCCTCGAATCTCCGGGACTCTATCCTGTGAACACAAACACAGATCTTACTGACTCGGCTCTACCTTTCCCCACCCTCTATGAATGCTGGGAGCCCGACACACTACATTTATTTATTTATTTATTTATTTAAACATTTGTAAAGCGCGAACGAAGGCCCTAGGGCATCTCGGCGCTAGAGAACTGCTATGTTTAACCCAGGGAGGCAGGAAGTACGAAGGTTAAAAGAGATCAGAGGTTAAAAAGCCAAGTTTTAAGGTTTTTTCGAAAGGACCAGAGGGAGGTACTGGTCTTAATTGAATATGGGAGTGTGTTCCACAATTTCGGTGCAGCTACTAGGAACCGCCTGTCACCCCAATTAACAGTTTTGGTTCGGGGGACCGCCAGATCAGATGAATTGGAGGAGCGCAGTGTTCTAGAAGGGCAGTAGGGAGTTAGATTTTGAGTGAAGAACACTGGTCCGGCATTATGTAAGGCCTTGTATGTCAAACACAGTGCCTTGAACTTTAGCCTCTTTTTCACTGGGAGCCAGTGAAGTCGCCTTATAGTTGGTGAGACCGGTTGGTATTTAGCGATTCGCCCTAGAAGCCTTGCAGCGGCATTCTGGATAACCTGCATTTTACCTAGCACTCTCTCCTGAGCACCTAGAAACAGGGTGTTGCAATAATCTAGGGTAGAGAGAACCAGGGCGCTTACCAAAGTTTTGGCATGATGTTCAGGTAAAAAGGGCAGAATTTTTTTTATAAGCCGGAGTTTGTAGAAGGCTGAGGAAGAGATCTGGTTGGCATGAGGCAGGAAGTTTAAACGATTGTCGAACAGGACACCCAGGTTCCTAACCTTATCAACCGGATCTGGAGGCTGGCCCATAGACGAAGGCCACCATAAAGAGGACCATTCTGGGGAAAGATTGCCGAAAATTACAACTTCTGATTTTTCAGAGTTTAATTTCAGGCAATTATGGGCCATCCAACTGCCTATTGCCTGCATGCCTTGATTAAGCATGTTGGCTTTTTGTGGCCCATCGTTCTTAACGGCTAGGATCAATTGGGTGTCATCTGCGTAGGACGTTAGGCTCATCCCAAATGCCCTGATGACTTTGGCAAGGTCCGACACATAAATGTTAAAGAGTGTCGGACTGAGGGATGAGCCCTGGGTAACTCCACATGGTAATGACAGTGGGGAGGACTCGAAAGGTCCCACAGTGACAACCTGGGTCCTGTTAGCCAGGAAGGAGGCAATAAGATTTTTGGCGTTGCCTCGGATACCTATGCTCTCGACACGGTCGACCAGAGTGGTGTAGTCGACCGTGTCGAAGGCCGCCGATAGGTCCAGTAGGATCAGGATGGCAGAGCCTCCTGCATCCCGGATGGATCTAATGTCATCTGCCGCCTTCACCAGAGCGGTCTCAGTTCCGTGACATCGGCGGAAGCCAAACTGCGATTCGTCCAGCCTTTTGTTCTCCTCGATAAAGAGGGAAAATTGGGTGTTCATAATTTTTTCCACTATTTTTGCTAATAGTGGCAGACTGGCAATAGGCCGGTAACTTTTGATTTCTTCTTTATCAAGGGAGGGTTTCTTCAGAAGCGGTTTTATGAGTGTTTTCTTTAAGGTGTCCGGGTAAATGCCTGTGGAAAACATGGAGTTGCAGATCTCGGTAATGGATGGGAGAACTGTGTCCATAATCGGCCGCATAACCTTCAAAGGACATGGGTCCAAGGCCGACCCCGATTTAATAGAGGATATGGTGTTAAGTACCTGAGGGCAGGTCACCTCTCTAAACTGCTGAAAAGTTGGTCCTTCAAGCTGGGTAAAGGCCTCGTGGGAACTGGTGGCAGTATTGGCAAAGATTCGATAAATATCATCCACTTTGCTAAAAAAAAATTTAGACAGAGCATCACAGAGGGCTTGGGAGGGGGGGGTGTGAGATCAACAGAAGAGCCAGCTAACTGTCTGGTAGTCTCGAATAGACATTTATTTGAGTTTTGTGCGTTTTCTATTTTGTGGCAGTAGTGCTTTTTCTTGGTGTCTATAATGAGATGTTTGTATGTCGTTACCGACTCTTTGTACAGGGATTTAGATTCCTGGGAATAGTCTTTCCGCCAGTGTCTCTCTCTATTCCGGCACTGTTGTTTTTGTGTGCGTAGTTCGTCCGTGTACCATGGGGCCGAGGGGGTAGCTCTATTGCGTGACCGCTGCTTGACTTGAGAGGGCTTGGCATGTAATTATCTGTTTGCTATAAGTCTTTTTCAAAACCGCTGCTTGACTTGAACCAGATCTCTGGCTGCTGAACTAACCCAGTGGTAAAATTGAGAGGTGGCGGTATTAGGGTCAGTGGATAACAGAGGAGTGGTATCTATGAGCAGATTTTTTAGGCTACATTCATCTATGTTATCCCATGCCAAGTATGATTGACGAGGGTTACAGTTGGATTTATTAATCGAGAGATCATGAGTTTGTAGCGATGAAAGAATAAGATGGTGGTCAGACCATGTTAGAGGAAGTATTTTTGTAACTTGAAAACCTGTGGCATTGGAAAAAATGCCATCTAACATGTGACCTCCTTCATGCGTGGGGGCATGAACCATGGTGGCCAGGCCAAAGGTAGATAAGTCGGCTAATAGAGTGGCTGTGTCAGGATTATCAAGGGCATCAAAATGAAAGTTAAAATCACCTAAAATGGTGAAAGGGGTATCTAATGCAGATACTTCCAAAAATGACCTGAAGGCGCCAATAAAGTCGTTTCTAGGCCCTGGGGGGCGGTAAAGGAGGATCCCTTTAAAGGTATAGGATGGAGACATTTTGATAGAAAACTCAATGGCTTCACACGAGGTCTGTGCAATAGTGGTGAACCTTACAGTGTAGGTATCACGGGCAATAATGGCGATGCCACCTCCCTTTTTCTTGATTATCACAGGGTACCCCTAAGATATAAGGAAGCCCCAAGAGTCCAATAAAGGTAACTACAACAGCCCTCCGCAGTTTCAGTGCAAACCTTCTGTTACCTCACAGAAGTAAGCGTCACATGCACCAATATCCCCAAATGAAGAAAAAGGAAAAATAAACAAACACCACAAGAGTTCCTGAATGAACAGTACTCCACGATACCTTACCGCTGAGTGAAATGAGTCAACAGAGTCTCTGGGCTCCTTCGGTAATACCGTGGTCCTGGAATGTATAAAGAGAACTCCAATGTTCCGTAGTCAAAGCAACAATCCCCTCCAAACGGCTCAAACCAAAAGACCACTCCCGTTGAGTGAAAAGAAAACAGAGTCCACGAGCCGAATCCTACACGTAGTGTCTGGAAACTCAGCTCCTAGGGGTTTGTGTCTTCGCACCGTTGTCCGCGAAGCACCACGTACCCCAAGAAAGAAACCACACAGGTTCGTATCACAGCGGGTCTGTGTTTTCGCAGAAAACCCACCGGCGAAACACCACAGAACCCGCAGCCGCAAGTCCGCCGACTCACCGCAATAACAAACGGCAGGGAGAAAGAGCCCTTCCTCCCTTCAATTCCGCTCTCCAGAATATCGGCCGTGTCTTCGCGTAAAAGCAAGCGAAGCACCACAGCTCGTCATCAGCAAGAAGAACCGCACCACACACCACACGGGACAAACGAAGAAACAAAGAATCCAATACAACCAGCCCTCCGGTTTCAGGAAGTACATATAGGTTCCGCCTCCTCGCTGGAAGGGTTCCTGGGACATGTAGTTCATTATTCATTAGGCAGGCGCACTGTCGATCAATACTCAGTTCCTGACACCCAGCTCCCATGGGAAGTGGCATACACAAAGTAGCCATGCATGACGTGCCGAAGGTGGGCTTCAAGGATGGTGTATGCTGTGCTTGAGTTGTTTTGTGGGAAGGGTCCTGATGGAGAGCCAGAGTGGATGGTGTACTTGAGCCGGGTGGTGTCTTAGCTGCTGACGGGAGTCCAGGACCTGATGGTGGGAAATGTCCTGTGAAAATTAGCGATGTCTGCCTATGTGTGGCGAGGCTGTCGGGTACATCCACGATCTTAGAGTGCTAGTAACTTGCAAGGGATCCCTTTGGCCTTGCAAGGGTGGGATGTTGTTTGGATGGAGAGCTGGGGTTAGATAGTTCACACACAATGCCGATGAGGCCATTCATGTTGTGAATGTTGCTGCCTAGCCCAAACATGAAGGTTATCCTCTTGTCCGTGCTGATGATATGGTAATGTGTGTATAGTGGATTTCATGTATGAAAGGTAAATGATGGTTGTTTGGTTTACACGTTTTGCATATTAGTCTGGCTTGACCTGTATGAGTCCAGGAGGTCTGCCTTGTCCCTGGTGGCTTAACAGTGTTGTGCTACACAGGAAAATCCCACAATGTGGCTAGAGTGTTGGAACAGTCACTGATCCAGTGTGTGTGGTTGCAGGGCGTGGCGGTGGCGTTGGTTTGAGTGTCCTGTGTGAGGGTGCCACACAGCTTGTCTGTGTCCACTCAGGTAAATGACTATTTGGTGGATCTGTAGCAGAGTCTGGTGCAGTGTGTTGTGACTTGGACAACTGGATGCAAATGCAGTTGTACCAATGCAGGATGGTGGTGTGGGTGTCCTCCAGTCACGAGTTGCACTCACCCTGAACCATGTAGTGTTTTTGGGTGCGGCCCTGTGTGCAGATTTCGTTGTCCAATGTCTGAGGAGCAATCAGTATATATGTTTCCCATCTCTGTGGTCTCAGAATTTGTCTCAATTCCTGAGGAAGCCTCTCTGCTCAATTAGCAGATGTGTAAATCCGGTTACCCTACTGACCCATTGTCCGCCAATCAATACAACATCTTTGCTAAGATTCACAATCACCATATAAACGCCATTCGTAATCTTTACCTCTGATTGTGCTCTAATCCGGATGCCTGGAAAAATGCTTTCCTCCTGCCCATCTTGAGTAAAACAAATGCAGATCCTGAATATCCTTCCAATCATATACCTAACTCTCTTTTAACAGCTCCAGCAAACATTTCAGTGAAATATGTCTGTCAGCAAATGATGCCCTTTGTAGAAGATAATAGCCTCGTCCATGACTCGCAATCCAGCTCCCATCTCTGATATAGTATGCAGTCGGCCCTCATAGAAATTGCAGACTCTATATGCTGTGAGGGCAACTGAGGTTCCAAGGCGGGGTTGGTACTGTTAGACTTGTCTACAGCATTTGACACCGTCAAACATCCCATTCTTCTTCACCGCATTAAGACCATAGGTGTGGGGGGCTTAGTGCAGAACGGGATATTGCCATAACTAACTTACCGCACACATCAGGTCCGGAACGTACACATTGATCTCACCAGTGAAACCAATGTCGTGGTGCGTGCCGCTATGAGCCCACTGACTTTTAATATTTGCTTAACCCCGCTGGTTGAATCAATTGTCAACATCATATCGTGTGCTGATGATCTTCAGCCTCTGTTCACCTAAAATGCTGTGTGTGTTGCAAAATTTGACCCACTCAAAAATTGACTAACAATTTTTGCGGCCTGGTTGGACCACCTTTGCTTTAAAATTAATCCAGATAACACCTAGGTCCTATATGTTTACAAAAATCATTCTCCACTCTCTACCAATCTTTGGTGGCCATAGGAACTGGCCATTGCTCCGGCACACAAGGACTTGGTCAGGAATCTGGGACTCAGATGGGACTATTGTCTATCCCTTGCCACACAGGTACAAGAGGCGGGTACTGCTTGTGTTGGCAAAATTGAGAAAATCTAGAGATTTATTAAGTATCTGCACAATGTAATCCAGGAAACGGTGGTTGACGCACTGATCAAGTCTCATTTTCACTAGGCAAATGGGTCATCCGTGGGTCTCACATTAGGCTTGCTACGTATACTGCAGCTGGACTAAAATGTGGCTGCCCGCATGGTATGTGGAGTCTCCGTTAGACAACATATCTCTCCCTTACTTCAACTAGTCCATTGGCTGCCCATGGCTACCCAAACAGATTTCAATGCACTGACACTCGCCTACAGTGCAGGACACGGTCGTGGGCCGGTCTACCTTTGGAGGAGGCTCCGTCCCTATTGTCACTCACAACCTCTACGTTCAATAGACAAGCACTTGCTCATTGGTCCTTGGTCAGCAAAACCAAGATCAGGAGGTGAAACCTTTCAAGTAGGAACCACCCAATGTGGGACTAAGCCACCTCTTCCGCTGCATAGGAATCTGTCTGAATGTGGGTTTTGCAAAGGCCTGGAAACCTGGCTATTTAGCATGCTTGATTACTTGCTACTCCGTGTGTTGCCTCCTTTTCGGTGACCAACAGTTCTGTGACACCGCGTTGGGTTAGATGTGCGCACAGGAAATGATCATTCACATATTCATAGATGGCTTGGCAGAATTGTGGGTGTAGGCTTGGAGACCTGTAGATGACAGTTAGACTGAGGGTGGTCAGGGTGTTGGTGTGAAACATGAAGTGCAGATGGCTGACAATGCTGAGTGTGTCCTTGATCTTGTATATGACTCTGAGGGGGTACTTCAGACACTATTTCAAATCACACGGCTGGATTGTTGGTGTGGTCCCTGCGGGTGATCAAGTATCCGTCTGTGATGGCAAGGTAGAAGTAGTGTACTGAGGTTGCGTACAACCAGGTTACAGTAATGAAGGCAATGTGTGCGGCTATTGTGTTGATGAGGTGACAGAGTCCATTGGCATGCTGGTGGATGTAGCGGGTGTGCCGTACAAGGCACATGACCTGCTTGTACGGACAGACACTGTTATGTGTGGCACCGCGGTGTTGGCAGTATGGGTTCCACACACTGCCTGACAAGCTATCATGGTTGCGCTTAGGGGTTGCCTGATAGTAGGTGGATGATTGTCTGGTGTTCACTGTTTGAAGGGTGGCTGGAGCATGAGTCAGTCATGGAAGGACCAGAGTGTCTTGCACTGTGCACGTTGCAGGCGCTGACGGTTGTGCCTTTGGCACAGAGGTGCTGCAACACTGGCACTGACCAGCTGCTGCCTGCCTTAAGAATTGAGGGAGGGGGAGCATCTTTGAGGCGTGTGTGTTGCAGAATCAGGGCACTCGGTGGTGCGGTGTCTCTGGGGAGGCAGCAGCAGGAACGAGTGAACACATGAGGGCAAAAGGGGTGAGACACCATGCAACAGTAGCACACAAAGACAAGGAGTTTTGTAAGGCACCATGTAACATGTGTATGGAAAGGAAGGAGTGTCTGGTTAGTCATGGGTCACTGAAAGAACATGGATGAACAATCACCAATTATGACAGGCACAGGATCAGGCACCAAAAGGCCAATCGGGGCACAGGACACACTGCGTCAGCAGGTGTTGCCTGACCGTTGTGGGTAACAAGGTTAAACAATACATACATAACCATGTATGTCATGCACAATATGGATGTTTAGCCATTATGAACTGCATGCATGTTGCCACAGTACACATACTCACATATGCACAATCATTGAAAATGATGCCATCGATGATGCATGCAGACTGTCTACAGATCCACGGTGACAGTGATGAGGCACAATGTACTGTGGGGAACACATTTAATACACAAATGGATCTAGTTTGTGTTGAGGCCATGCTGCTTCAGCCAATGTCCATTGTCAGGGCCATTGCTCAAAACAAAATAACAATAATGCAATGATGTTACCTGTGATGCTGGTGAAACAATCTCCACACGACTGCCAGGTACTGTCAGTACCTTGAATCCTCAGAGACGTGCGATGCTGAAAGAGGTCCATCTCCCGATAGCCCCTTGGTCTGAGTATGAATAAAAGACTCAAAAGGGTGATCAGGCGAGGGAAGAAGAGGATGGGAACAGCATGTAGGGAGATCTGCAACAAAGTTAAACAAGCATAAGGATTCTACACTTCTTGTCACTTAATCACAAATTAACTCAGGACCTATACTGTAACAGTTACACCTGTAAAGGAAAACAACAGCCACTGTATCCTAGTTGGCAACACAGAAATGTAAATGATACTAGATATGTGTATTGCACATGGCCACATGAAAGGTAGCAGAGGTTGTCATCTAAATGAAGGGGGCAAAACACTCTCCAGGCTGCTGCAATGCAATCAGATCCATGCGGTCATCAAGTGAGTCACAGTGTATGAATTTGGGGCCGATATACAGATGAACAAATGTGTGTAAGTGATACTCACACAAAGCCAGCAATCCGTAGTTAGCCCTGGGAATCAGCGCGGGTCAAGACTGGTAATTACACATCACCCGCATGAGCCGTATGGGGATCATACAACAAGGGAGGGAATTATGTAAACACAAGGGAGCCACGCACAAGCCAGTCCTTGGCTTTGCCAACTGGCCTTTACAATGCCTAACATGACAAGCAGGTGGGAACAAACTCAACAGAGAGTAATGAGCAACAAAGCCAGAAAACCGCCCCTACCGTGACCATGATATGCAGCACAGCACAAGAGAATCCTGGAATTAACGTCACCCGACTGGTGCCACGAAATCGTACAATTTTGCTACAGCACAATGTTGTGATGTCATATGCGCAACATTCCTGCCATCATGGGAATAGAAAGTTAACATCAACTTACAGAGAAGGCTTGCAAAGCAGTGTTCTCCACCGGCACGGAGGTTGGAACGTGACAGGGACATTACATACTGGCACATGGGCCAATGCATCCATACGAACAGACTCACAGGACAGTTGACAGAACATGTGGGACGTACACTGGACCACGCCTTCACAACATGGTTGTTTGGAAATCCAACTGTACTGGCACACAAGATTAAGGGGATGACCAGACACATCGTGCTGCACACAGTGAGGCTGCACTTCCCCACAGAGCCTGTGGTTGTGATGTCACAAACAATGTCAACCGGTGGTATACGCAATGTGTCAGGGTCAAGCTTTTCACACATTGATGCATTCACCAGACTCTAAACTCAAAAAAAGATGACTGTCAAGAAGGGTGACTGTCCTGTCATGGGAGTGGTGCAAGATGCAATTTGATCCATGGTGATGAGACATGTATGGATGGTTCTACATCATGCACAGAATCAGTTTCCACACATTCCCAAACCATAACAACCCCAAACAGCCTGTTAGGATATCTTACCCGAACTAAAATTTGCACATGTCCGTGCATGGAACGCAGATTCAGGCCACGATGCACTTATCATGAGAAATAGCAGGAGGACTAAGGTGACACGAACAGACAACAGGCACAGCACTAATGGCATGGTCATGGTAAAACCACAATCAACGTAGTACACATGTACATTTCAAGATAAATCATTGCACATTTGTGTGTGGCATGACATCAGCACTTGCGTGACACATCGTATCACACATCAAAGTGACTTTGCATACAGTCAGCTGGACCCACACATTGCAACACATGCCACTCTAGGGTACGAGCTTGCACACTCATTCCCAGTAACTCACCATCATGAGAAGAAGTTGCGTATGAGCTCATCCTCCTCCTCATCACTTGCATCGTGGCCAAGCCCTTGATCCTCAATGGGTGGATGTTCCAGCTCCTCAGGATCCAGGATGAGTGGCACAGCCTTCTCAACTGCCATGTTGTGCAGCATGCAGCACACAATGAAGATGTTACAGACCTTGGCCGGGGCATATGTGAGGGATCCGCCGGTCTTATCGAGGCACCGGAATCGGCTCTTCAGGAGGCCAAACATCCGCTCAATCACTCGCCTGGTCTGCCCGTGTGCATTATTGTACCGCTGATCTGCAGCTGTTCTCGGGTTGCGCAGAAGTGTCATTAGCCATGGCATGTTGGGATATCCTGCGTCACCTAAAATTTTACATCATGTAAATAATTGGCTCAGGGGATGCCGTCAGAGCAAGAGATACTAAGACACACAGTACAAACAGATTTTACCCACCAACAAGACATGCCCGCTCGTTGTGCAGCTGCAGCATCATTCATGGTACCCTGCTACGCCTCATGATGAATGCATCATGGCATGATCCTGGCAAACGTGCACAAACATGGGAAATCAGCATGTTAGCAAGACATACCACCAGGGCATTTATTGAGTGGTAATGTTTCCTATTGCGGTAAGCCTGCTCCTGAGCCTGTGATGGCACCAAAGCCACATGTGTTCCATCTATGGACCCAATCACATGTGGCATCCCTCCCAGGGCATAGAATTCACCCTTGACATCTGTCAACTTGTCTGGTGTGGGAAATTTTATGAATTCATCAATGTGCTCCAACATGGCTGACAACACATCACGCAGGACACGACTGAACATCGTCTGAGACATACCCCTGACACCAGCTATGGTAAATTGAAACGTACCTGTAGCAAAGAAATGTAGGGCTGCCATCATCTTTACCTTGGGGGTCAGCGCCGTCGGATACCTGTGTCGTGGATGGAGATGTGGTTCCAGCCTGTTCGTCAAGTCCTGAATCAACGCTCGAGTGAATCTGTAACGTCGGTTGCTCTCACGTTCCCTCATGGTAGCCAAGTCTGGAAATGGCCTTGGTAGAGGTGGTGCGCTGCAGGACATATTTGTGAAGAATGGATAACAACATGTCAGCCAACAACGATATCAATATACAGTGCACATGCAACACTGCTACTACAAATCAGGTCACTATGGAGTCTGACGTGTGCAATACATCCAGCACACATATGCCAGCTTGCTGGCCCTTGTACGAAAACCCACATACACCTGTTGATTGATAAATATACATTACATGCCCTCAAAAGAGCTGCTGGGCTGGTCTGAGTGATCAGCCCAAGATATCACTGGAGCGGCACACATCACAAGACCTGCTTTGGAAGAATGTCATCCCATCCAGACAGCTGACTGCAAGGCACACGCCCAGGTCACATGGAATGTCAAATGTACATATGAAACAAATTGCAATGAAGGTGTGCATGTGATAACAAAAAGCCACAGCCATTGTCACGATGCAGACATGTATGCCTGGGGATAAAAGATGTATGATGCCATCATACACAAATGCTGTGAAAATGGCTATGTGGAATGGTGTGCGTACATGTCAAACCATTAACATCTCAACACAGACCCATGATAGATGCACCAACAACAGATGCAGTTTGCGTAACACAAACAGCAAGCTCAATCTTTAACATGACACACACTGGACATAGTCACATAGGGTCATGCTGAGCCTCTGATTGTCAATTGGCAAAGCGACCCGGTCCCTGGCATCATGGAGCTGGTGCACGTAGTGATGACTGTGCCATCCCAGTGTTGATGTGCATGTCTACATGTGCATAATGATACATATGGTCCAAGTGTGAAGGTGATGTGTACCACATAGTGCCCAAGCACACATGACATGTGTCAACAGGACATCACACATTGATTATACTACAAGATCCGATGCCCTGTGCTATATAACAGCCTGCAACCCCTAGGGTTGTAAGTAAGTAAAAAAGACAGGATCTTGATAGCCACCCTTGCTTGAACCGTAACCCTACATTACGTGCGTGTGTGCGGTACGTTTGACTATTGAAATGGTACCATACGTGAGCGAAGCGTACCTCTACATTACGTGCGTGGGTGCGGGATGTTTTGCTATTGAAATCGTGCCATACGCGAGCGAAGCGTACCCCTACATTACGTGCGTGTGTGCGGGACGTTTCACTATTGAAATCGTGCGATACGCGAGTGAAGCGTACCCCTACATTAGGTGCGTGTGTGCGGGACGTTTCACTATTGAAATTGTGCCATACGCAAGCGAAGCGTACCCCTACATTACGTGCGTGTGTGCGGTACGTTTCACTATTGAAATGGTGCCATACGCGAGAGAAGCGTACCCCTACATTACATGCGTGTGTGGGACGTTTCACTATTGAAATCGTGCCATACGCGAGTGAAGCGTACCCCTACATTAGGTGCGTGTGTGCGGGACGTTTCACTATTGAAATGGTGCCATACGCAAGAGAAGCGTACCCTACATTACGTGCATGTGTGCGGGACGTTTCACTATTGCAGTTTCCATACCTTGTCCTTAAAAAACCATTTACCCTACTCTCAGTTTTTGCGAGCACGCAGAATTTGTTCTCAGGAAGCGCAGGGTCTTCAAGAAATGGAGATTATGGAACAGGCATACAAGGAGAGAGGATATCCAGAAGAGATATTACAACAAGCCAAACACAAAGCCAGTCTCAAAGATAGAAATGAATTACTAGTAAGGACAACCAGAGAACCATTGAAAAGGGAAGTGTTTGTCATCAAGTACTCTACAGCGAGTAGATTCATAAAGAAGAGTATTCTAAACAGATGGGAAGTCATTGAACAGGAAGCTGATTTTAAAACAGTATTCTCAGGACAACCTTTGTTTGCGCATACGAGATCGCAGAATTTGAAAGAAATTTTGACAAACCCCCATAAGACAACCAGTATGGTGCATCACAGAGGCATGGTGAAATGTCACAACTGTAGTCATTGCAGTAATGTTATTGTAGGGGATGTCTTCCCACATCCACACACAGGAAAACAGATTCGATTAAGACATACGTCAGACTGTAATATGACTATGGTAGTGTATGCCATTAAATGCCCGTGTGGGCTAGTATACGTAGGGAAAACCACGAGGAAACTAAAGGTCCGCATCACAGAGCATAAGAGCCTGATAAGAACTTGTAATTCCAAATCCAACTTGGCCATACACTGGAAAGAGCGGCAACACACCATACCACAATTAAGGTACACTGTACTAGAAAGTATAGATGAAAAGCTACATGCTGACACCAACCGACATTTGTCCTAGAGAGAAACATACTGGATCCGGAGTTTGAACACGCTAGAACCTTGTGGACTCAATGACAAAATTGAATTTATGTGTTTTCTATAAATGTAATTCCCTTATCATTTGATTGACATGATACACATACCGCATTGTTGTGTAGGTTTTTATGGTAATTTTGTCATAATCAGGACTGATTGAAATATGCGAGTCTTTTAATATTTCATAGTATCTCTGGTACAGAGGGCTGTATCCAGGAACATGATTCCTCATTTCATAGACCAGTCAGTAAGACGTTTTTTAGTTCATTTCCCCAACATATTTCACTACACCATTCTAAGAGGACGCCTGACATTAGATTCGAAATTTGGTCCGTCCTTTATGTCTAGCCGGCAGGACACGTCGTTTATAGCAAACAGGAAACTATCAGAATACAACGTGAGACTGATAGAGATTGATGGCACAGAGAGCGGTAAGGTAAGCGACGTTGGTTTTTGTAACAGTAGTACCAACGAAGTTTGGGGTGCTTTAAGCACAGGCTTTAATGTAGTTTTTAAACTTGCAGATTGAAAGGTACAAGCGACGAAGATTACATACCCTGAGAGAGACACGGGACACTGCGTGCCGGTGGGCGTGACAGGTAGGCGGCATCTCAATATAGTGGGAACAGAAGGTAGTAAGAGCTTGGGCAACGTTATTTATGATAGTTTGGTTTTTCAGACAGGTATCCAGCACAACGCACAGAGTGGCTAACTATCGTCTTAAGCAGTTCAGGTACAATTATTATTTGACATTTGAGCAGCATGCTGTAACACAGTGTGACCTGATAGAGCAGCATGTCGGTGGTTTCACTCTGGGTTAGAATTCCAATGAGACACAGGTATCTGCATGTTTTTGGATTGGTGACTCGTTATGACAAAATTACACCAGGTTTTGATTTCACACAAGGTGGAGACCAAAATTCCCTATGTTCAGGATATTGATTAGTGTTATGTTGGTTTACATTACAGTATTCCCCTGACGAAGGTATTTCAAAAAGAAATGCATTGGGATTGCTTGAACATGATGTTATGATGAACCCATGTACATGATGTAATGTACTTCAAGAAGAACAAACAAGAAAAGAAAAAAGTTATTAAAAGCATGATGTCTTGAACATTTGAATCTTTTTGTTATCTGTGTTCAGTGGCAACAACTGACAGTTGGATAGACATACAGTTTTTTGGAAATGATTTGATGTACGAAGTTGAGGGAAAACTTTGCATACTAATATTGTGTTTGAATTACGAATCCTACGGGAGCTTGTAAAAAGTGCGCCGCTCTCAAACAGTTTCTGTTTGTTTGACTATTGAAATGGTGCCATACGCGAGCAAAGTGTACCCCTATATTACGCACGTGTGTGCGGGATGCTTCACCATTGAAATGGTGTCATACGCGAGCGAAGTGTACCCCTACATTACGTGCGTGTGTGCGGGACGTTTCACTATTGAAATCGTGCCATACGCGAGCGAAGCGTACCCCTACATTACGTGCATGTGTGCGGGACGTTTCACTATTGAAATCGTGACATACGCGAGCGAAGCGTACCCCTACATTACGTGCGTGTGGGACATTTCACTATTGAAATTGTGCCATACGCGAGCGAAGCGTACCCCTACATTACGTGTGTGTGTGTGTGCGGGACGTTTCACTATTGTAATGGTGCCATACACGAGCGAATCGTACCCCTATATTATGTGCGTGTGTGCGGGACGTTTAAAAATTGTAATGTTGCCATATGCGAGCAAAGCGTTTCCCTACATTACGTGCATGTGTGCGGGACGTTTCACTATTGAAATCGTGCCATACGCGAGTAAAGCGTACCCCTACATTACTTGCGTGTGTGCAGGACATTTTACTATTGAAATCGTGCCACACGCTAGTGAAGCGTACCCCTACATTACGTGCGTGTGTGCGGGATGTTTCACTATTGAAATGGTGCTTTACGCGAGCGAAGCGTACCCCTACATTACGTGTTTGTGTGCGGGACGTTTCACTATTGAAATGGTACCAAACGCGACGTGAAACGTACTGTACATGTGAGGGGATCTCAAAAAGTACTCTGGGGACACCTAGGGGACA
This sequence comes from Lissotriton helveticus, assembly GCF_964261635.1. Classification (NCBI taxonomy): domain Eukaryota; kingdom Metazoa; phylum Chordata; class Amphibia; order Caudata; family Salamandridae; genus Lissotriton; species Lissotriton helveticus. Next base: position 1,084,742,711 of record NC_136067.1, on the reverse strand, counting down.
AGTAGTAGGCCCTGAATGCAGCCTGGTTGTCATGGATACTGAGATTTGAATGTGTGCTACAGGTGTCCTGCAAAAGTCAGTTGGTTCTAAAATATACAATGTTGCAAAATGAGTGTGGAGCTGAAGCTCAAATTTTAAACCATGCAAATGTGTGTCAGGGCCTTAAGTTTAAAAGGATTGGATGAAATGTAGGATTCAAAGTAATCTGGCCTATCACACTGTAGTCTTGAGACTGAAAGCCCCTCAGCAGCACAGATTTAAGGCTGCATGTGGCTGGGAGAGAGCACTTGACTGCACAGCATTGGAGTGGACCACACTGCTGCTGTCTCTGCCTTCCCTGGACTCTTATGTCGCGTACGATGGAGAGGGCACCAGCATTCTCTGAGGAGGAAAACCAGGCCCTGCTGGATGCCCTCCTACCACAGTACAGCAAGCTGTATGGGAGACCAGGGGAGCAGGTGAGTGCTGACTGCACTAGCTTTGACTGTGCACCTTTTGTGTGGGTGTCACAACAGGCCGTGTGTATTGGTGGGACGGACATGCAACGTGGTTTTGAGAGAGTCCGAGGGGGTGTACATGGTGGTGTCTCTCATGCAGAGCATGATGTAATTCATGTGTGTTCACTCCTCACTTGCATTGTGCTTACTGTGACATTCACTGCATAGTGATTGACACATTCAGCCGTGCAAGACCTTGGTGGCTTTATTCACAAATGTCCTGAGATGTAACAGTGTTTGCCTCGGGCAGACAGCTGAATGTACTCACCGATGTTTATGACTTGTGGAGACCTATGGTGATATTAAACAAATTATGTTTTTGACCTCATGGACATTGAAGTGTGTGAATGTTCCTTGTCATCTGGGTGAGTGTATATGTGATGTGTAGCACCACAGCTGCATGGCGTATGCATCAGCTCTGGCCATCTGATGTGACAAGTATGCAGTGCTGTGTGCCTGACTAGCAAAGTTAGCATGACACCTGTGACACCTCTTTGTCACGTTGCACATGTGCAAAGTGAGGGTTGTACCTACTGTGGTCAGTGACAGGCGAGTGATCTGTGCCAGGATGTATCTGTCTGGTCTGCTGAGGGTTGTTAAGTGGAGTAGGAAATGTGACTGCTTGCCACGTGCTGTCCCACACCCTGCTGTTGCATGTGTCGTACAGTGTGTGCCATGATCAGTGAGTGTGTTGCCCCCCTATACCATCTGTTGTCTTACATAGGCATGTAGTGCATGGGGGTTTGCCCACAGGCCAAATTCACATGTACGATGATGCAAGTCCTGTCATCATCCTATGGCATGTTCACATCATCAATGTAGGCCAAGTGTGTGTCTCAGAGACATGGAGCAGGTGAAGTGATGTTGTTTCACTTTGTCTTCCTGACAGGTAACTGCCTACGAGAAGGGGGAGATCTGGTTGGACGTTTTCAGGGCTGTCAGGTCTGTGGGGGTCCCTCGCCGGCAGCTGAGCAACATCAGGAAGAGGTGGCAGGACATCCGGTGCTGGACCCGGCGTATCACCCTGGTCCAGCTGAAGCTGTCACCTCCACGCCGGCATGGTGAAAGCCGTCACCTCACCCCCCACATGCTCCGGGTCCTGGAAGTGGTCTTTCCAGACCTCCATCGGCAGCTGCAGGAGAGACAGCAGCAAGGAGGGGGTATGTACATGGGTGTTTGTAGTGTGATGTGTCAGCACCTACCTGAGGTGCTCTGAAGACTGGAAACACTCCCACAGTTGGGGTGTCTGGTCAGACAGGCTATTTGTGCATTGTAGTTTCAATTCCCCATATGCAGCTGGTGCCCTTTTTCATCCCTTACCCCTCCTCCTCCACATCTGTCCCCTGGTCTGTGTTTTTTCCCATTTGCATATGATCTTCTAGGGTGCCAGGTAATTAGATAGCACATTGATTAGCGCATCAGGTGGGAGGGAGGTCTGTGACATGTGTTGGTACCTTGCCTGTGCCATGACCTGTGCACTGTGTTTGTGCTTCATATTTTTTTGCACTGATGATGAGTCTCAACATAGGAGTGTGAGGTTTTAACTGCACACCCTTGCAGCATGCATGACCCATGTTGTGTTCTCAGACATGATGTACAACATTTGTGAGATGTGCATAGTGCCATGACGGTTAATCATGATACAGTCAGCTCATTCCAGAACCACGAATCAGTGTGCCCACTACAATCACCAGACACACCCTGGCCTCCTAATCATGTGTGTCATCCAACACTGTCCCATTCAATGTGTGTTCAGCATGGGTCTACCTCTGTGGCATTGGTCCCTGGCATAGTTTGTATTTATCCTGTGTCGGCTACATGTGCCCACTGTACATGGATACAAGATTTGGCTTGTGCATGCTCACACTGGGCAGTGCCTGTGTGCCTATTCACAACAATCTGTGGTTGGTTGTTTGTGACTAATATGTAATTCCAGCCCCACAAGGTGAGCTTGTGTTACTTTTGAAATTGTAGCTGCACAGTTTTTGTTACCCAGATTCTGAGTTCTCACTTCTTGATTTGTATCAATCACATTGACTGAGGGATGGGGGTGTTGTGCAGGAGATTTCTAATGGCCCTGCCTGATTTGTCCTTGCCAGGTCTGACCAGTGGGTGAGAATTGGCTGGTCGGTGTTTCACCAAGCTCTTCCCCTGTGATGGTGGGCAGTGCTTTCATTTTGTGCTTGACAGCCTATGTAATTTGTTTGCAGACATGATTGTGCCTCCTTCATTTTTGCCACATGCATGTAGTTCTGGTGGAAAGCTGTTTTGTCTTAGTGTGCACACTACTGTGTTGTCATTTTGCCTGGGGATGAGGTTGTGTCCACAATGCAGCTAGCAATTTTCTTTTAACAATTGCAGACCCATTAGCTTGAGCATTGTCCTGATTTGGGACATGTGGGCCACTTCACATGACAGTCAGTAGGTCTTATGTGCTAGCAACTGCATGATCAGGTAATAGATGCCCCAGTGAGGACTGACATATTTCAAGTTGACTCTTATTAATGATTGTACCTTGCCACTACCAAAACATTTTATTATTCCTTTACGTTTTGAATGTGTACATATGACGATTTGTCTAAGTAACACTTATGTGCCTGCATGATAGTTGTCTCACAAGGTAGTGCACACGAAACAACAATAGCAGGTTTTTGTTACAAGCTGGCAGATTTGGAAAGAGGCCAGTGTTAGTGATTAATGTTGTGCGTTGATCTCCATATACATGTCCCCACAGTGGTCTTGATGTCTTGCAACTCCTTTGTTCTCAATTGTACAAACTAATGTATGTCAAGCCATAAAGACCTCTGTTGGCCCATGTATATGGCAAACCTGCAATGCCATTTATTTATAACAGTGTTTCATCTTCCAGAGTGCCAGCTGTTTCAATGAATGTGTCAATGTTTTTTGTGTGCATTTCCTTGTGAGAGATCTTTCAAGCAGGCACATATGTGTTCTCTTCACAAGTTGGTGAATTTACACATTCAATACATATTGGATGTGTGAAGTATTGTGAGTCCCAAGATGCTAAAAATGTGTTACATTTTTGATCACCCAAATGTACTTACATGGCTCTGAATGTGGTGTCACCTTGGGGAGTGAGGTGTGTTAGTTTGCCCTGAGGGCCACCACAACGGTTTATTTGTTGGTGAACTTGAAGTGGCCTCACTTCATTGTATAGATCTGCTCTCATGTAAACAAACAGAATCTTCTAAGTGTAACTCTCATTCAAGTTGGGGCCAGGTGTGTTCTTTGTATCCTTGCATCCAAGTATCATTCTGTCAATAACACCTGGTCAGTACTAGTCTCAAATATGTGCAGAGCTATCTGGCTGTTACTCATGATGCATGCCATGATTTGCAATGTGACCAACTGATTTAGTGCTCATGTGTAAGATGTGTACAGGTGACTGATGCATTTTTGTTTCTTCTCCTTGCCCACAGCATCATCAACAGAGACAGAAGGAGGAGACATGAGCACGGACCAAGAGGAGGGACCCAGCCACCCTGCCACCACGGCTGAGGAGTTGGAGGGAGCCAGTGGCATGGAGGGTGAGGAGAGTCAGCCGTCCATACCTTTGGAAAGCGAAAATTCATACAATGCGGACGGATCGTCTTCTGAGTCCCAGGAGGAGGGGGTATACGCGGTGACACCAACTTCCATCTCTGTGTCTGTCCCCGCCTCCTCCAGACCCATCTCCACCCTCCCAGTTGCTAGTGTCCCTTCTGTCCGTGCTGCCCCCCATGTCTCCTTCGGCCCCGGCACCGCAGCCCCAGCCCTTGTCTCCCCTGCTGCCTGCAGTGCGGAGTCTGTGGACATACTCCTGCAGATTCAGGTTGGTCATACATCAATGCTGACTGTCCTCCATGGCCACACTACAATCATGACACAGTTGTTGTAATTCATGGAGGGCATGTCAGCTATGATGTCTGACCAACGTCGGATTCTATCGTCCATGGAGTCCTCACTGACGGCAGCAGTATCCCTCCTGCAGCGGTCCGCCCCCCACTCCTTCGGACACATCCACACCCCTTCGCCCATACCTGTCCCAGGCACACACAGACGTACAAGATCACGCACACCAACAGACACAAGCAGAACACCACCACCAAAGTCTAAGCGCAGATCTACAGGCACGCAATCTCCGTGGGATGCAGGCACACCCACAGGGACTGGGGACAGACGGCATACACGCAGCCACAGAACAGACATAGTCCACTTGACTCACAGCCCTCTACCTCCACTCCTGTTGTGTCCCCGGGGGCAGGTGGTGGTCTTGCGGAACTGGCAGCAGTGTGCAGCTCTGAGTTTGTTGCCACCTTTGGCGCTGCACTTGCCACTGAGGAGGATTCTTCCCCCCTTCACCCACAACACCTACCCTACCCTCTACTGTCCCTGCGGTGCCTGGCCATGACCAAGATGATGCCCCCCACAGGTCACCAACCCTTTAGCTCCTACATGTGCAGGCAAGTTTGGAGGCGACGAGCTCCCCAACATCCCCATACAGACTTTATTGTGGACTCGCCATTGACCGTGTTTGAGCCTAGACTCGTTTTAAAAATAATTTTACTTTGGAGCTGAATAAAGCATTTTATTTTTCTTTCTAAACTATTGCATGTCAGGTACTTGCTTTCGGTGCTGTGGGCCTAGGAGTTGGTGTCATGGTAATGTTTTGGGGTTCTGGAAGATGTCTATTTAATGATGGTGACAATGTGGACCATGGTATCCATGTGCCATGATAATGTTGCAGCTATTGATCTTTGGTTGTGTGTGTTCAGTTGGCTAGAGACATTGTCCCAAGGAGTTGTCCTTCATCAGTGACACATGAGCTCTTCACTATAGACAGTTGCACAATTGTTGTTTTGACATGTGTGCAGATTTCCTATTTCGTTGACCATTCCCTTCAGCAATGGACATGCCTGCTCACAGATGAGTACTGCTCATATGTCTGTGCCATCCATGCTGCTCACTGTACTTGTGTTTTGAGTATGTAGAAATGCCTTCATGGACACATTCCCCCTTTTCCCCACTATGCATATGTGCAATCAAAACCTACCCCGATGTTGGGTTTTGTGATGCAGGGTATTTGCACACATGACTCACAATTTTATGCATTGTATCTAATGGGTTTCAAACCTATTCTTTCCATGAGAGAGTACATGTTGGTGGTCTGACCACCACCTGGACATTCATCTCAGCCCAGGGATGTACATGACAGTGTGTGTTCCCTTTCGCTCTCTTTGTTTGGTAGGCTGTCACATGACTATACGGTATTGTATCATGATGTTAGGGTGTGTAGGTTGCCTGCAACCTCCATGGGTGGGTATGGATGTGGGATCTGACATCACACATACACACATGTGGTGTGTCACGCAGTGTGTGACAGTAATCCATCCTCTGTGGAGTGGCACACTGCTGTAAGTGATGTGTTGCTATGGCACTATCAGGACACTCGCAGGTTAGGGATGTAAACATACACCCATGTAGTTGTATGACGATGATAATAACCCCCCATATATCTGAGCAATGCTGGAGTCCTCTGCACCCACCCTTCTTATGTCTGGGCACTGCTGGGAGTTCTCTGCACCCACCCCTCTTATGTCTGGGCACTGCTGGGAGTCCTAACCAGCCAACCCTCTTATGTCTGGGCACTGGTGGGAGTCCTCTGCATCCACCTCTCTTATGTCTGGGCACTGGTGGGAGTCCTCTGCACCCACCCCTCTTCTGTCTGGGCACTGCTGGGAGTCCTATCCAGCCACCACTCTTCTGTCTGGGCACTGCTGGGAGTCCTCTGCTCCCACCCCTATTATGTCAGGGCACTGGTGGGAGTCATATACACCCACCCCTCTTATGTCTGGGCACTGCTGAAAGTCCTCTGCACCCACCCCTCTTCTGTCTGGGCACTGGTGGGAGTCCTCAGCACCCACCCCTCTTCTGTCTGGGCACTGCTGGGAATCACATACACCCACCCCTCTTCTGTCTGGGCACTGGTGGGAGTCCTCTACACCCATCCCTATTATGTCTAGGCACTGCTGGGAGTCCTCTGCACCCACCCCTCTTATGTCTGGGCACTGCTGGGAGTCCTATCCAGCCACCACTCTTATGTCTGGGCACTGCTGGGAGTCCTCTGCACCCACCCCTCTTATGTCTGGGCACTGGTGGGAGTCCTCTGCACCCACCGCTCTTATGTCTGGGCACTGCTGGGAGTCATATACACCCACCCCTCTTATGTCTGGGCCCTGCTGGGAGTCCTCTGCACCCACCTCTCTTATGTCTGGGCACTGGTGGGAGTCCTCTGCAGCCACCCCTCTTCTGTCTGGGCAATATTGGGAGTCCTATACAGCCACCACTCTTCTGTCTGGGCACTACTGGGAGTACTCTGCACCCACCCCTTTTATGTCTGGGCACTGCTGGGAGTCATATCCACCCACCCCTCTTATGTCTGGGCACTGCTGGGAGTCCTATCCAGCCACCCCTCCTATGTCTGGGCACTGCTGGGAGTCCTATCCAGCCACCCCTCTTATGTCTGGGCACTGCTGGGAGTGTTATCCAGCCACCACTCGTCTGTCTGGGAACTGCTGGGAGTCCTCTGCACCCACACCTCTTATGTCTGGGCACTGATAGGAGTCCTCTGCACCCACCTCTCTTATGTCTGGGCACTGGTGGGAGTCCTCTGCAGCCACCCCTCATATGTCTGGGCACTGGTGGGAGTCCTCTGCACCCACCTCTCTTCTGTCTGGGCACTGCTGGAAGTCCTATCCAGCTACCCTTCTTATGTCTGGGCACTGCTGGGAGTCCTATCCAGCTACCCCTCTTATGTCTGGGCACTGCTGGGAGTCATATCCACCCACCCCTCATGTGCCACGCACCGTACATCAACATTCATGGCGTGCGTGCGGCACATATCTCTATTACATTGGTGCCATACGCGAGCGCATGTGATGCACCGTACCCCAATATTCATGGCGTGCGTGCAACTCATATCTCTATTGCATTGGTGCCATACGCGAGCGCGTGTGATGCACTGTATCCCAATATTCATGGTGTGGGTGCGGCTCGTATCTCTATGACAATGATGGTATATGCGGCAATGTATGACGCACCATACAGGTACACTTCCCTTATTACGGTACGTAATTCTCACCGTCTGCGTCGTTGTCGGTTTCGATGCACCAGGTAGTAGGCGTTCAGGACTGGGATGACACGAACGATGGGGTTTATGGCGTGTATGTCACGTACCGGGGTGCGGTTCGAGCCGGACTCTGCTTTTACAGCAGATTTTGGGTCCCGTAGAGAAAGGGTCGTACGGAGTGTCGCAGGGACGGATCGTACTTGCTGGGCCGGAAACTGCTGCTTTTTTAAGTACGGACGTACCGTACTGCATGACCCAGAAGCAACTCGTATGTATTTATGTGTTGTACGGTGTTTTTATGAATCGTACCTGGATTAGCTTGGTTATGTGATCGTACTTGGATGTACGTACGAGGACGTTGTAGGTGTACGAATCGTACGGGAAAAACGCTGCGTACAGCGAATCGTAGGGCATGTTACCGAATCGGAATCGGCCCCATAGTGTGCAGAGAGTCCATTGGATCCCCAGAGGTATAGCAGAGGCTAAATTAGATCATCTTTAACAGCTCTCTTTGTGGTAGTGTGGTCTAGCGGTTAGGCTTATCAGGAGGGTGTATTAACCATTCATTGTAGTCACTCAATCAAGGCTGATGGCACACACTAAGAGACAGAATCCAGAACAATTAGGTCAGTATAAAAAAGATATACTTATGTTTTATTTCTAGAAACAAGCAGTACTTGGTACAGGTAGGTTAATTGTACGTGTCATTGTAAAACTTTACAAGGTAATGCAATTGGGAAAGGATTTGCACTCGTTACAGGTTTGTATATGCTTTGGAAACAGTTTAAATTACATAGAAATAACTTTTGGTTACTTTTGCATTACTTTTGGATTACATTACCTATTAGGGGTGATATACCTAGATATCACACTGTGGATCCTACAATACAAGGTAAGTAAGACTTTTTCAGGTTTGCAAGATAGTTACTTCTCTTTCATACAAAAGTTCAACTCGACAAAGAACATTTTTAAGAACAAAACATCCCAACATTGGTTCCTATGGGAAAAAGAGGGCTATCGGTTTGCAGGTAAGTAAACGGCCTACAAGAAATGTTTTTGGGGGATATAACCATAGTTCTCCAAGGTTCAGTTAGGCACTTCCCCCCTTCTTTGGCCTGTTCTTCTGGGGAAAGTGGCCCCTAGATTCTGTGGGATCCTGATCTGGACTTATAACGAGAATATTCATTGATTAGAATAACCCATTCAAGCTTACTCCCGCGGGAAGCCCCATGCTGGTTTTAAGATCTAAGATCTCTATAAGGTGTGTGTATCTCCGCCTTAAGGAGATACGGAGAAGCGTGGCTCAGTGGTTAGAGGCGGCAGACCCGGAAGCTAAGATCGACCGTGGACCAGGATTCGATTCCCCGCCTCGGCGGGTCTCGGGCTAAAAAATTCCACGGACTCGACAATTCTTGCTCCGGTGCCTACTCGAATCACGGGGTCACACTCTGCAACTCTGGGCAATAGCTTGCTTAATCTCCACTACGGCCCCTCGCGGCGGGATGCCTGGCTTTCACCTTGTGGACACCCTGCCGGGGTTTCTCACAGGGGAATACCAGGACGCGTTCCCTAAGCAAGCGCCAGGATGCCCTTTGGGTGACAGGTTTGCGCTATATAAGTACACCTACATTTACATTTACATTTAAGGAGATGGTTTGAAAACCTAATATTAATAACTGTATGAATCTGTTGTAAATGTTGATGGCGATGATACATTCCTAGTTCCCTGTGCTTTGAAATAGGCCTTGACCTTTTTCTACCAATTATTTATCAGTAGATGGTCACCCTAAGAGACCAACGATGTTCAGAGCCAAATGAAATGTGTTGTATATGTATTGTATTTGTTTGCTAGGAAGAACCTCCAGCACTAAGATAATTAAATGTTGTGCAAATCTATTTTTATCATAGTGTTGTCCCTGACACCGCGGTACCTCTTTGCCCTGACAAAGGTGCGTCCTGACCTGGCCAATCACCAATCACCGAAACGCGCTTTGGCGTTATTTTTGTTTGAGGCAGAAACCTATTTCCAACTTGGAGGGTCATTTTCCAACTTTGACCTGCCCTGCACCCTATTTCGTCTAATGAAGCGACCTCCATCCTGTTTTCATTTATAGGCACTGATGTACCATGGTGTTGTTGTTTTTATTGTATGAAAGATAGTATGAGTGATGTAAAGTAAAAAGGTTATGTCTGAGTATTGAGTGTTGTATAGGAGAGTGTGGCTTGTGCGGGACAATATCATTATTTATAATGTTATACAATTAGATATGCAATTTTGTATGAAATATTTTATGTAAAGCTTTTCCACTAAGAAAAATTATATATACTTGAAGAAAGAGAGAAAAAAAGATAAACAAATGAACAAATAAAATGATTTGAATATAATCTATGTTGTTGAATACTACTTTGGCTCTGAGTGTTTGGTCAATTACGGTGTATATATATTAGGGATCCTATCTCAGGACCCATACAAAGTGGCAGGATATGCTCTTTTTAGGTCGAGCTGGAGTTAGCATCCAAAGGATGCGTCCAGCTGGAGACCTAATGTTGCCTGTCTCGGGGGAAGGAAGGACAAGAGGGTGCCACGCGCTTCTCTTGTCCTGGATTTCACTGCGTGCACGCGCACCAACAGTCACGCATGCGCACATCACAGCCACACGCATACACAGCCACACGCATACACAGGCACACACACACACACCCCCCGTCGCCGCCGCACCTACACACACACTAGCGCACCTACACGCACACACAGAGACCCCCCACACACACACCAGCGCACCTACACACACGCACGCACACATACAAACACTCCCCTCCCCCCGCCGCCGCCATCGGACACATACACACACACACACACACAAGCGCACCCCCTCCCCCCTAGAACTAAGCACCACTTACCGCCATTCGGGACTCCGGTAGCCGGGGCTCTCCCTCGGGCATGGGAGCCCCGCTCTCAGGTACTCCCTGGGCGCGTGCGCGGGACTTCAGAAGACGGAAGTCCCGCCCAAAGGAAGTGGTTCCACGTCTCCTCCGTGTTTGCCTGTCTTCCTGCCTCGGCGGCAATGACAGCGGGGCCCCGAGCAGGGAGGCGGGCACAGCGTCTCCCGTCCACAGTACAGCGAGGTAGGCTCTCTCGCTTAGAAAAATCAATTGTTCAGCTTGCGTTTTTGCTGTAACGCAGCCCTGGCATCGGGAGGCAGTCTGTCAAACACCCTGGTGGCTGGGATCTGTTGCTAGGCAACCGCTTTGTTTTGGTGAGGCGGGTGCAGGCAGTAGGCCGGCACTTCCGCAAGGGGAGGCGTCTCACCGGCCGGTGCTCTCTGCTCTGTGCTTCAGCTGCTGATGACGAGAATTGTCGCGCTTTTTCTTCACGCAGGACATCAAGAAGGAGAGGGAACACAACAGCTTTTATTTAGTGCTCGTTGGTAGCGTCCATTCGCGAAGAGGGTGGTACAGAGTTCACGCGCACGCATTCCATTCCCCCCACCCAGTCCCTGCAGTGATTTCACCCGGTTCGAACGCCACCGATCTCGTGTGTTTATCGCTACACCAGTCTCTGCATCTTTACTTTTCTCTACGGATTTGCAGCTGCAGCCAAAGTCCTATTTTAACAGAATTGTAGCCCATCATTCTCTATAAAGAAAACCCCACATTCAACTCTGGAATGACTCCTGGTCTCCAACCTATCCCTGTCAGCAAAACGTTTGTGGCATAGACCTTATTTGTTTGTCTGGTGGTTCGGCTATCCGCCTTTGGCGAGAGCGCTGTACCTAACACTGATAGAGCCCCATTGTTTACCAGTGCCCCTGCTAAGCGGATACGCATCTCTGTTCGTGGTATAGCTAAACTCCGGCGGTGATGCTTTGTACCTGGATTCCAGGAGTATAACCTACGCCGTGCAACCCTAACCGGCTTGAAATATACCTCTTTGGTGGCATAATCGTTGAATCAGTTTATCTTGGTGCATCTTCCTCTTTGTTCCTCTGTGTTAGCTGAGTCATGGTGCTGCTTACCTTACTGTCATAAATAAATCCCATCTGCTACTTTGGCTTCCACATTTTAGTAGTAAACCTCTGCTTCTTTTACCGGTAGGTGGTTTAATTTACTCTCATCCTGTGTAATTATTCAGATCTCTTCTCTGTTATCCTAGATCTCCAACTATCCTTTGTTGGTGTAGTTTTAAGTGGTGTAGGCCTCTTTCTCCTCACTGTGATGGTTCACGCCTTTTTCAAAAAGGGGGTGGTGATGGACAGAGTATCTGAGTTAATCAGAACACTCCTACCCAGTCAACAGATCAAGGCTTGATCCATCACCGTTTTTTAGCTCACTGCACCATCCCAGTTCAGAACCTGGCTATATGCAAACTAGTCTGTCCCTGGCCCATTTTTTTCATTTTGTAAGCCTCAAGCCCCTACATTGCACTCCACCTCTTCTTTTCATGCGTGCCAGCAGCCCATGATGGAGGCAAGTCTTACCTGTGCTGTTTGCCTTGGACTTTTTGAGGAGCCAGTGACACTGCCTTTGTGTTCACACAATTTCTGCTGGCGTTGTGTGCAGGCGTGTACCTCCTCACGCCCATCGCTTCCTCAGCAACTTTGCTGTCCACTCTGTCGCAAAGTCCTCGCCCCCAGGGGCCCACGCAGCAGTCCCAGGCTCACAATGAGCGAGAGAGAGGGACTTTGGCAATCCTTACCGGGGCTCTTCAGATGGCTGCGGCTGCTGCTCTTGTGGGTGCTCGTTGTTTCTTCTTGCCCCGCCCCCTTTGCGCTCCAGGCCTCACTTTCGTCCAGGGCTCCCTTGTTGGGCCCGTGAACTGGTGCTGTCTTCGCATCCTGGTCTACTGCAGTTCTGGTCTTGTCCTGTGAGTTTGTGACATTTCTTACGTATTTTTTTTATTGTTCTCTTCGATCCTCATGAAACTGCTAATTTGTTCCGCGAACGTTTCCCTTGCGGATGTTTAAATTCAGTGAATATTGCGCGTAATTTACACTGAGTATGTATTTCTAAAACCACAGCGCCAGCATAGCTGTTAAGTGTCCAGCATATTGTGAGACGCCTTCAACCAGTCATTGAGTTCAATCAAGCAGATTGCAGGCCTGCGTTGGTGTCTTGTGGTAAGGCCGGCAGGTCCCAGCATGCAAAAAATAGTTTTCTGCAATTTAGGAATAGGTCAGAAGTGGCGTGAGGCTATTTAATGGGTATCGTTTGTTATTTTAAAATTCTTGACGTTGTTGAATGCTTTTGTATAAGTGATGTACGTTGCTTGCCTTTGACAGTTTATTTCTGGTCTTCTTTGCAAGCAAGGTTCATTTGGGGATAACTCGTTACATTTTTTTTCTTTCCGAAAACCATTTTATATACATTTGAATTGTAACCACAATGGGGAAAAATGACATTGCCCCCTACCCAGGGGCGGCTGGTGACATTTGAAAGTGGTGAAGCGTAAACGAATTTGCATATTGCACCGCAGCGAGCGAGCGAGCCCGAACCACCTTGCATCCATCCATACATCATTCATGCAACCACCCATCCATCCACCCACCCACCCATCCTGCATCCATACATCATTCATTCATGCATCCACCCATCCATCCATCCACCCATCCATCATCCATCCTGCATCCATTCATGCATCCACCCATCCATCCTGCATCCATCATTCATTCATGCATCGACCCATCCATCACCCACCCATCCTGCATCCATCCTGCATCCATCATTCATTCATGCATCCACCCATCCATCCACCCATCCATCCTGCATCCATCATTCATGCATCCACCCCCCATCCATCCTGCATCCATCCTGCATCCATCATTCATTCATGCATGCACCCATCCATCCACCCATCAATCCTGCATCCATCCTGCATCCATCATTCATTCATGCATCCACCCACCCATCCATCCTGCATCCATCATTCATTCATGCATCCACCCATCCATCCATCCTGCATCCATCATTCATTCATGCATCCACCTATACATACCGATATGTTGTGGGTATTAAATTGCTTAATAAACGACAATATTGGAATTAGAATTAGTAGAGGGGATCTTATGTTATCATTACACCTGTCAAATGACTGCATTGTTACTTCATTCAGTGTGTTTAAGAGTTTAGTGAAAAACGTTTTCTGCACAGGAAAATGTATGTTTATTTCGGTTTTCATACTTTTACAGACTGTCTTCCTCTGTTCTAAGTGAAATTTTTTTGTCATCTTCCTGGGGCTTCTTATCTCTGTGTTCTGGGAAGTGCGGGCGGGTTTTCTACACAGTAATATTAGGCCACAATTGTTATATGGGGCCTCCTCCTGGCATAACTTGTGGATTCACCTCACAGAGGCTGCTCACTTCCACCTAGCCTTTCAGCCTCTGCTTAGATGTATTTGTATAGTGTATACAAGCGCACAAGCTACCCACAGACAATGGAAGCTTGTATTACAATCACAGCTTCCTTTCAAAATTTGCGAAAACCGATAATCACCCGACTCCAGGTTGACTTCAACACACTTTTTTTTAGCAGTGGGTTCCCCATCCTGCGTGAACTCAGGCGAGGTATGCGCTGTTGTGCTCAACGCCGCAGGAGGAGTACAAGCCTGACACTTTTAATTAAGTATTAATTATCATGTTATCAAAAAATTATCTTAAAAAAACTAAAACACTATTGCAAAGTTTGCACAATATATTTGTGATGTTTCCAATTACCTCGTTTGGAAATCGCATGTACATATCAAATTTATTTCTATCTATCATTAAAATTTGATACTTTTGTACAAGCCATATTTTATATGTTCCTTTTTATACAAACAAAACTTAACTACTGCAAAAATAAAAAGACATTGCCATTTACAATACTAAAAGCGCAAACTTACCTAATGCGAGACCTATTGCATTGCAAATGCTTGTTTCTTGTGTTGTTCTAACCCCTTCTTACCTGCCTTTATTCGATTAACCCACGGGGAACCCCCTTCTATTTTGTAGTCAGTTAGGCACTCTAATTGTACCACCAGAGGCACTGGGGCAGCCAGGTATAGAGTGCAGGGGCCCAAGGTTAGCCAATGGGGGTAAGGGGGCCTTCGGTCAGGGGCTGCCTATGAGCAGGCCACTCAGGTAGGAGAGTAAAGCTCCTGGGGTTAAGATCAGCACTGCAGGGGCCAATAATCAACACAGGAGCTGCACCACCAGCTGCACAGGGATGGACGGGCTCAGAGTACCAAGGTGACATCAGGGACCCCGTGGATTCAAATAAACATCTTCAGTTCGGAAAAGATGCTGCAGGTTTGGGCAGGGAGGCTTCCTGAAGGCTAACCACTGGCTGGAAAGGAAATTTGGGTTCTAAGGGGAGGCCTAGACACAATTGGTTGGGCCACCCAAGGCTGTGGGGCGTTGGGTGCAGGGCTGTCTTTTGGCATAGAGCCTTCTTACTAGCTCCAGTCGCAGTCAGGGTGACCTTTCAGGTTGAAGCTGCAGGCATCAACTTGAAGCTTGATCACCAGATCCCAGGTCAGAATCACTGGTGGACCTCTTCGTGGTGTTGGGCCGCTCAAACTAGGGCAGTGACCGTCAGGT
Organism: Lissotriton helveticus; assembly: GCF_964261635.1. Taxonomy (NCBI): domain Eukaryota; kingdom Metazoa; phylum Chordata; class Amphibia; order Caudata; family Salamandridae; genus Lissotriton; species Lissotriton helveticus. The sequence goes on along the minus strand of NC_136067.1, from coordinate 1,084,727,511 downwards.
GCAGAGTGGTGCAAAATTACAGAGCCTTCTGGATCCGGATTCTGTGGGTGAGTCTATGTTTGAGCAAATCCAGTGCTCACAGGGAGACTGAGTCTGTAAGGTGAGTGCAGGACAGGTCCTCTGGGCTCTGGGGGGCTGCTGGACATGTTGAGGGTTACGCTGTAGGTAGGTCGGAGTTGGGCTAGGCATGAAGGGCTGGGGCCAAAACAGTTGGTGACCTCTCCCTCCTGGGTCAGCATGGCTCTTCTGTCCTTCTTCTTTCTTCCTCAAATCTGAGGAGGCAAGGTTCAAGGTCACCCCTAAATACAAAATTTAGGGGCATTTACATGGGTGTGCAGGTCGGGACCAATGGGTCCTTTCCTTGGGGTGGGTACAACCTCAATTATGCTGCCCTCCAGTTGGAGAGGGGCATGAGCCTCTTCATAATTTGTTGGGTACCCTCATCTTCAAGATAGAGGGGACTGAGATGTGTGCTTCAAATCGCCTCCCCCACCTGAGGGGTGGGTTGGCAAATGTGGGCATACATCTCCTCATAACTCAGTTTTCAAGCCAGTTCTCTCACCCAAATTGACAGTCAGAACCGGTGGGAGCCAGTTGCTGGGGGCAGCAAAAGGCAGGGGCAGCTTACAAAGGCAGCAGGCATTTGAAGCTTCCCCTTCCTGGACCCAGCCCATTCTGGGCGAGGAGGCA